>NC_134825.1:133649995-135004878 GCF_004210375.1 Tachypleus tridentatus
CTGGCTGTAGCTCCCATTCTGTAAGGTTTGAAGTAGCTCCCAGTTTGTAAAGCTACAATTAGCTCCCTATTCTCTAAGGCTACAAATAGCTCATAGTTTGTAGGGCTACAAGTAGCTCCCAGTATGTAAAGCTAAACAAGTAAGTCCCTGGTCTGTAAACTACAAGTAGATCTCAGCCTGTGGCTGGCTACAAATAGCTCTCAGTTTGTGGCAAGACCTACAAGTATCTCCCAGTCTATAAAGCTAAAGAAGTTCTCCTAGTCAGTAAAGCTACACGTAGCTGCAGGTCTGTAAAGCTACAAGTTGTTCCTAGTCTGTAAGGCTACAAGTAGCTCCAAGACTATAAGGCTACAGAGTAGATCCAAGTCTGTTAGGCTACAATGAGCTCCCTGCCTGTAAAGCTACAAGTAGTCTCCCAGTCTGTAAGCTACAAGTAGTTCCTAGTCTGTAAGGCTAGAAGTAGCTCCCAGTCTGTAAGGCTATAAGTAGCTCCCAGTCTGTTTTGGCTACAAGTAGCTCCTAGTCTGTAAGCCGAAAAGTAGCTCCCAAGTCTGTAAGTCTACAAGTAGCTGCTAGTCTGTAAGGAGAGAAGTAGCTCCAGTCTGTAAAGGCTACAAGTAGCTCCCAGTCTGTAAGGCTATAAGTAGCTCCCAGCCTGTAAGGCTATAAATAGCTCTTAGATTGTAAGGCTACAAGTAACTCCTAGTATGGGCTGCAATAAAGTAGCTCTCAGTCTGTAAGACTACAAGTAGTTCCCAGTCTGTAAAGCTAAAAGTAGCTCTCTAGTCTGTAAACCTACACATAGCTCCCCTGTCTGTAAAGCTAAAAGTAGCTCCTAGTCTGTAAACCCACACATAGCTCCCCTGTCTGTAAAGCTACAAGTTAATCCTATTCTGTAAGACTACAAGTAGCTGCTTGTCTGAAAAGCTACAAGTAGCTCCCAGTGTATAAAGCTACAAGTAGTTCCTAGTCTGTGGGGATACTAGTAGCTTCTAGTCTGTAAGACTACAACTAGCTCCCAGCCTGTAAAGCTATAAGTAGCTCCTAATCTGTAAGGCTACAAGTGGCTCCCCAGCCTATAAGGCTATAAGTAGCTCCCAGTCTCTAAAGCTAAAAGTAGCTCCCAGTCTATTAGTCTATACATGCCTTCTAGTTTGTGAGGCTACAAGTCGCCGCCACTCTCTAAGGCTATAAATATGTCCCTATTCTGTAAATCTACAAGTAGCTCCAAGTCTGTAAGTCTATAAGTAGCTCACAGTTTATAAGGCTAGAAGTAGCTCCCAGCCTACAAGCTACAAGTTGTTCCTAGTCTGTAAAGCTATAAATAGATCCCAATTTCTAAAGCTACAAGTAGTTACTAGTCTGTAAAGGCTACAACTACCTCCCAGCCTGAAAGGCTACAAGTAGTTCCTTGTCTGTAAGGCTACAACTAGCTCTCAGTCTGTAAAGCTAAAAAGTAGCTCCTAGTCTGTAAAGCCACACGTAGCTGCAAAATCTGTAAAGCTACAAGTTGTTCCTAGTCTGTAAGGCTACAAGTAGCTCCTAGTCTATAAGGCTACAAGTAGATCACACCCTTGTTAGGCTACAATGAGCTCTCTGCTCTGTAAAGCTACATGTAGCTCTCCAGTCTGTGAAGCCACAAGTAGTTCCTAGTCTGTAAAAAAAGTACAAGTAGCTATCAGCCAGTAAGTCTATAAGTAGCTTCCAGTGTGTAAAGCTAAAAAGTAGCTCCCAATCTGTTAGGATACAAGAAGCTCCTAGTCTGTAAGCTTCACACAAGTAGCTCCAGCTTATAAATACACAAGTAGCTGCTAGTCTGTAGGGCTAGAAATACCTCCCAGTCTCTAAGGCTAAAAGTAGCTCTCTATTCTCTAAGGCTACAAGTATCTCCCAGCCTCACAAGGCTACAAGTAGCTCCCAGCCTAAAAGGCTGCAAGTAGTTCCTTGTCTGTAAGGCTAGAAGTAGCTCCTAGTCTGTAAGGCTACCAAGTAGCCCCTAGTATGTGGGCTACAAGTAGCCCCAGGTCTATAAGGATACAAATGGTTCCTAGTCTGAGGGCTACAGTATATCCCATTTTGTAATGCTACAAGTAATCTCCCAGATCGGTAAAGCTATAAATAGCTTCCAGTCTATAACGCTAAAAGTACCTCCCACCTGTAAAAAGCTACAAGAGGTTCTCTAGTCTGTAAGACTACAAGTAGCACCCAGTATGTAAAGCTACAAGTAGCTCATGGTCTATAAGGCTACAAGTACCTCACAGCCTGTAAGGCTATAAATAGGTCCCAGTCTCTAAAGCTCAAAGTAGCTCCCAGTCTCTTAGTCTAAAGTACCTCCCTAGTCTGTAAGGCTACAAGTCGCCGCCAGTCTCTAAGGCCACAAATAGGTCCCATTCTATAAGACTACAAATAGCTCCAAGTCTATAAGTCTACAAGTAGCTGCTAGTCTGTAGGGCTAGAAGTAGCTCCCAGTCTGAAAAGCTCCAAGTAGCTCCAAGTCTGTAAGCCCTACAAGTAGCTCCCTGTTTGTAAGGCTAGAAGTAGCTCCCAGCCTATAAGGCTATAAGTAGCTCCCAGTCTCTTAGTCTAAAAGGTATTCCTAGTCTGTAAGGCTACAAGTCGCCGCCAGTCTCTAAGGCTACAAATAGGTCCTATTCTATAAGTCTACAAGTATCTCCCAGTTTCTAAGGCTACAAGTAGCTCCCCAGCCTGAATGGCTACATGTAGTTCCTTGTCTGTAAGGCTACAACGAGCCCCAGCCTCTAAAATATAAATAGCTCCCAGTCTGTAAAGCCACAAGTAGCTCCCTAATCTGTAAAGCTAACAGTAGCTCCTAGTCTGTAAAGCTACACTGTAGCTGCAAGTCTGTAAAGCCACAAGTTGTTCCTTGTCTGTAAGGCTACAAGTAGCTCCTAGACTATAAGGCACAAGTAGATCCCAGTCTGTTAGACTACAAGGAGCTCCTGCTCTGTAAAGCTACATGTAGTTTCCAGTCTGTGAAGCTACAAGTAGTTCCTAGTCTGTAACGCAAGAAGTAGTTCTTAGTCTGTAAGGCTAGAAGTATTTCCCTAGTCTGTAAAGGCTACAGGAAGCCCAAGTCTGTAAGGCTACAGTATATCTCTATTTTGTAAGACGACAAGTAGCTCCATATCTGTAAAGCAACAAGTAGCTTCTAGTCTCTAAGGCTACAACTTGTTTACACTCTGAAAGGCCAAAAGTAGCTTTCAGTCTGTAAATCTAAAAGTAGCTCCCAGTATGTCGAGGCTACAAGTAGCTCCCAGTCTGTAAAGCTACAAGTAGTTCATAGTTTGTAAGGCTACAAGTAGCTCCTAGTATGTAAAGCAACAAGTAAGTCCTAGACTGTAAAATTACAGTAGATCTCAGCCTGTGCTATAAGTAGCTTCCAGTCTGTAAAGTTAAAAATAGCTCCCAATCTGTTAGACTGCAAGTAGCTCCTAGTCTGTAAGGCTACAGGTAGCTCCTAGTCTAGAAAGCCACAAGTAGCACCTAGTCTCTAAGGCTACAACTGGTTCCCCGTCTGTAAAGGCTATAAGTAGTTACCAGTCAGTGAAGCCACAAGTAGCTCCCAGGATGTAAGGCTATAAGTAGCTCCCAGTCTGTAAAGAAAAAAAGTAGCTACCTGTCTGTCGAGCTACAAGTATCTCCTAGTATGTAAGGCTACAAGTAGATCTCAGTCTGTAAGACTACAAGTAGCTCCTCAGTCTGTAAAGCTAAAAGTAGCTCTAGTCTATAAAGCTAAAAGTAGCTCTAACCTGTAAAGCTACACACAGCTCCCTGTCTGTAAAGCTACAAGTTGTTCCTATTCTGTATACAAGTAGCTACTGGTCTGTAAAGCTACAAGTAGCTCCCAGTCTATAAAGCTACAAGTAGTTGCTTGTCTGTAAGGCTACTAGTAGATTCTAGTCTGTAAAGCTACAAATAGCTCCCAGCCTGTAAAGGCTATCAATAACTCCCAGTCTGTAAGGCTACAGTTGCTCCCAGCCCAAAGGCTATAAGTAGTCTCCCAATCTCTAAAAGCTCAAAGTAGCTCCCAGTCTCTTAGTCTAAAAGTACCTCCTAGTCTATAAGGCTACAAGTCGCCGACAGTCTCTAAGGCTACAAATAAGTCCTATTATATAAGGCTACAAGTAGCTCCAAGTCTGTAAGTCTACAAGTAGCTGCTAGTCTGTAAGGCAAGAAGTAGCTCCAAGTCTGTAAGGCTACAAGTAGCACCTATTCTGCAAGTCTACAAGTAGCTCCCAGTTTGTCAGGCTAGAAGTAGCTTCCAGCCTACAGGCTACAAGTTGATCCTAGTCTGTAAAGCCACAAGTAGATCCCAATCTGTAAAGCTACAAGTAGTTCCTAGTCTGTAAGGCTATAAATAGATCCAGTTTATAAAGTAAGAAGTAGCTCTCTCACTCTGTAAGGTTACAAGTTGCTCCCAGTCTGTAAACCTAAAAGTAGCTCCTAGTCTGTAAAGCTAAAAGTAGCTCCTAGTCTGTAAAGCTACACGTAGCTACAAGTCTATAAAGCTACAAGTTGTTCATGTCTTTGTTGGCTACAAGTAGCTCCCAGCATATAAAGCTACAAGTAGCTCCTAGTCTCTAAGGCTACAAGTAGCTGCCAGTCTCTAATGCTACAAATAGGTCTTATTCTGTAACCCTACAAATAACTCCCGTCTTAAGGCTAAAGAAACAGCTCTCCCTAGTCTGTAAGGCTACAAGTAGCTCCCAGTCTCTAAGGTTACAAGTAGCTCCAAGTCTGTCAGGCTACAAGTAGCTCCCAGTCTATGAAAGCTACATGTAGTTTTTAGTCTGTAAGGCTACAAGTCTCTGCCAGTCTCTAAGGCTACAAATAGATCCCACTCTGTAAGGCTACAAGTAGCAGCCCCAGTTTGTTAACCTAAAAATAGCTCCTAGTCTGTAAGCCTACAAGTAGCCCCAAGTTTATAAATATACAAGTATCTGCTAGTCTATAGGAGAGAAACACTCCCCAGTCTCTAAGGCTAAAAGTAGCCTCCAGTCTGTTAGGGCTACAAGTAGTTCCTAGTCTATAAGGCCACAAGTACCTCCCAGTCTCTAAACCTACAAGTAGCTCCTAGTCTGTAAAGCTACACGTAGCTGCAAATCTGTAAAGCTACAAGTTGTTCCTAGTCTGTAATAGGCTACAAGTAGCTCCCAGTCTGTTAGGCTAAAAGTAGCTCCTAGTCTCTAAGGCTACAAGTAGGTCCCATTCTGTAAGGTCTACAGTAGTTCCCAGTCTTTAAGGCTACAAGTAGCTCTAGTCTGTAAGGCTACAAGTAGTCTCCTATTCTGTAAGGCTACACGTATCTCCATGCCTAAAGGCTACAAATATTTTCTAGTCTGAAAAGCTACAAGTAGATCCCAGTCTGTAAAGCTGCAGGTTGTTTCACTGTGTAAGGCTACAAGTAGATCCTAGTCTGTTAGGCAACAAGTAGTCTCTGTTCTGTAAAGCTACAAGTAGCTCCCACTCTGTGAAGCAACAAGTAGGTCCCTTGTCTATAAGGCTACAAGTAGTTCCTAGTCGGTAAAGGCTATAAGTAGCTTCCAAGTCTGTAACACTAAAAAATAGCTACCACTATGTAAAGCAACAAGTAGTTTCTAGTCTGTAAGGCTACAAGTAGCTCTGAGTATGTAAAGCCACAAGTAGTCTCTAGTCTGTAAGGCTACAAGTAGCTGCTAGTCTGTAAAGCCAGAGGTAGCTCCCAGTCTGTAAGGCTACAAATAGTTCCTATTCTGCAAGGCTAGAAGTAGCTCCCACTTTGTAAGGCTACAGAAGCTCCCAGCCTGAAAGGCTGGCAAGTTGTTCCTTGTCTGTAAAGCTACAAGTAGCTCTAAATCTATAAAGCTACAAGTACCTCCCTAGTCTGTAGGCTACAAGTCAGTCAGTCTCTAAGGCTACAAATATGTCCAATTCTGTAAGGCTACAAGAAGCTCTCCATTCTGTAAGGCTACAAGTAGCTCCCAGTCTGTTAGGCTACAAGTAGCTCCAAGTCTGTATGTCTACAAGTAGATGCTAGTCTGTAGGGCTAGAAGTAGGTACCAGTCTGTAAGGCTACAATTAGCTCCTATTCTATAATGCTATAAATAGCTCCCAGTTTGTAAGGCTACAAGTAGCCACCAGCCTGAAAGGCTACAAGTTTTTCCTAGTCTTTAAAGCTACAAGTAGCTCACAGTCTGTAAAGCTATAAGTAGTTCGTATTCTGTCAGGCTACAAGTAGCTCCCAGTTTGTAAGGCTACATGTAGCTCCAAGCCTGTAAGGCCACAAGTAGTTCTAGTCTTACAGCTACAAGTAGCTCCCACTCTGTAAAGCTACAAATAGTTCTTAGTCTGTAAGGCGACAAGAATCTCCCAGCCTGAAGGCTATAAATAGCTCTCAGTCTAAAAGCTACAAGTAGCTCACAGCCTATAAAGCTATAAGTAGGTCCCAGTCTTTAAAGCTCAAAGAAGCCCCAGTCTCTTATTCCTACAAGTACCTGGTCTCTAAGGCTACAAGTCGCTGCCAGTCTCTATGGCTACAAATAGGTTTTATTCTGTAAGGCTACAAGTAGCTCCCAGTCTGTAAAGTAAAAATTAGCTCCCTGTCTGTCGGGCTACAAGTAACCCCCTAGTATGTAAGGCTACAAGTATCTCCTCAGTCTGTAAAGCTAAATGTATCTCCGGTCTCTAAAACTACACATAGCTCTCCCAGTCATGTTGTTCCTATTCTATAAGGGTACAAGTAGCTCCTGGTCTGTAGGTTATAAGTAGCTCCCAGTCTATAAAGCTACAAGTAGTTCCTAGTCAGTGAGGCTACTAGTAGCTCCCTAGTCTGTAAAGCTACAAGTAGCATCCAGTCTCTAATGCTCCAAGCAGCTACCAGTCTGTAAGGCTACAAGTAGCTCCCAGTCTGTTAGGCTACAAGTAGCGCCTCTTCTGTAAAGCTACAAGTAGCTCCCAATCTGTAAGGCTACAAGTAGCTCCTAGTATGTAAAGCTACAAGTAGCTTTCAGTCTGTAAATCTAAAAGTTGTCTCTATTATGTCGAGCTACAAGTAGCTCCTCAGTCTGTAAACTTTAAAGTAGTTCCCAGTCTGTAAGGCTACAAGTAGCTCCCTAGTCTGTAAGGCTATAGTAGCTTCCAATCTTTAAGGCTACAAGTAAATCCTAGTCTGTAAAGCTACAAGTAGCTCCCAGTCTGTAAGGCCACAAGTAGCTCCTAAGTCTGTAAAGCTACAAGTTTTTCTTGTCTGTAAGGCTACAAGTAGCTCCCAGTATAAAAAGCTACAAGTAGCACCCTAGTCTGTAAGGCTAAATAGAGCTCCCAGTCTGTAAGGCTAAAAAGGAGCTCCCAGTCTGTAAGGCTACAAGTAGCTCCCAGTATAAAAGCTACAAGTAGCACCTAGTCTGTAAGGCTAAATAGAGCTCCCAGTCTGTGGGCTACAAGTAGCTACCAATCTGTAAGGCTACAAGAACCTCCTACTCTGTAACTCTACAAGTAGCTCCCAGTCTATAAGGCTACAAGGAGCTCCCAGTTTTTAGGGCTACAAGGAGCTCCCAGTTTTTAGGGCTACAAGCAGCTCCAAGCCTGAAAGACTCCAAATAGTTTCTAGTCTGAAAAGCTTCAAGTAGATCCCAGTCAATAAAGCTACAAGTTGTTCATACTCTCTAAAGCTACAAGTAGCTCCTAGTCTGTTAGGCTACAAGGAGCTCCTGTTCTGTAAAGCTACAAGTAGCTCCCAGTATCTAAAGCTTCAAGTAGCTCCCACTCTGTGAAGCTACAAGTAGTTCCTAGTCTGTAAGGCTACAAGTTGCTCTCAGTATGTAAAACTTCAAGTAGCTCCTAGTTTGTAAGGCTACAAGTAGCTCCCAGCCTATAAGGCTATAAGTAGCTCCCATTCTCTAAATCTCAGAGTATCTCCCAGTTTCTTAGTCTACAATAACCTCTTAGTCTGTAAGGCTATAAGTACCCACCAGTCTCTGAGGCTACAAATAGGTCCTATTCTGTAAAGTTACAAGTAGCTATTAGTCTGTAAGGCTACAAGAAGCTACCAGTCTGTAAGGCTACAAGTTACTCGTATTCTGCAAGGCTACAAGTAGCTCCCAGCCTAACAGGCTACAAGTTGTTCCTAGTCTGTAAAGCTACAAGTAGTTCCTAGTCTATAAGGCTACACCTAGCTCCCAGTCTGTAAAGCTACAAGTAGTTCCTAGTCTATAAGGCTACACCTAGCTCCCAGTCTGTAAGTCTATTAATAGATCCGATTCTGTAAAGCTACAAGTAGCTCACACACTGTAAGGCTACAAGTAGCTCCCATTCTGTAAGGCTTGAAGTAGCTCCCAGTTTGTAAGCCTACAATTAGCTCCTATTCTCTAAGGCTACAAATAGCTCATAGTTTGTAAGGCTACAAGTAGCTCCCAGTATGTAAAGCAACAAGTAAGTCCTAGTCTGTAAAACTACAAGTAGATCTCAGCCTGTAAGGCTACAAATAGCTCTCAGTTTGTAAGACTACAAGTATCTCCCAGTCTATAAAGCTAAAAGTATCTCCTAGTCAGTAAAGCTACACGTAGCTGCAAGTCTGTAAAGCTACAAGTTGTTCCTAGTCTGTATAGGCTACAAGTAGCTCCAAGACTATAAGGCTACAAGTAGATCCAAGTCTGTTAGGCTACAATGAGCTCCTGCTCTGTAAAGCTACAAGTAGCTCCCAGTCTGTGAAGCTACAAGTAGTTCCTAGTCTGTAAGGCTAGAAGTAGTCCCAGTCTGTAAGGCTATAAGTAGCTCCCAGTCTGTTTGGCTACAAGTAGCTCCTAGTCTGTAAGCCGAAAAGTAGCTCCAAGTCTGTAAGTCTACAAGTAGCTGCTAGTCTGTAAGGGAGAGAAGTAGCTTCAGTCTGTAAGGCTACAAGTAGCTCCCAGTCTGTAAGGCTATAAGTAGCTCCCAGCCTGTAAGGCTATAAATAGCTCTTAGATTGTAAGGCTACAAGTAACTCCTAGTATGTAAGGCTGCAAGTAGCTCTCAGTCTGTAAGACTACAAGTAGTTCCCAGTCTGTAAAGCTAAAAGTAGCTCCTAGTCTGTAAACCCACACATAGCTCCCTGTCTGTAAAGCTAAAAGTAGCTCCTAGTCTGTAAACCCACACATAGCTCCCTGTCTGTAAAGCTACAAGTTAATCCTATTCTGTAAGACTACAAGTAGCTGCTTGTCTGAAAAGCTACAAGTAGCTCCCAGTGTATAAAGCTACAAGTAGTTCCTAGTCTGTAAGGATACTAGTAGCTTCTAGTCTGTAAGACTACAACTAGCTCCCAGCCTGTAAAGCTATAAATAGCTCCCAATCTGTAAGGCTACAGTGGCTCCCAGCCTATAAGGCTATAAGTAGCTCCCAGTCTCTAAAGCTAAAAGTAGCTCCCAGTCTATTAGTCTATACGTACCTTCTAGTTTGTAAGGCTACAAGTCGCCGCCACTCTCTAAGGCTATAAATATGTCCTATTCTGTAAATCTACAAGTAGCTCCAAGTCTGTAAGTCTATAAGTAGCTCACAGTTTATATATTAGAAGTAGCTCCCAGCCCACAAGCTACAAGTTGTTCCTAGTCTGTAAAGCTATAAATAGATCCCAATTTCTAAAGCTACAAGTAGTTACTAGTCTGTAAGGCTACAACTACCTCCCAGCCTGAAAGGCTACAAGTAGTTCCTTGTCTGTAAGGCTACAACTAGCTCTCAGTCTGTAAAGCTAAAAGTAGCTCCTAGTCTGTAAAGCTACACGTAGCTGCAAATCTGTAAAGCTACAAGTTGTTCCTAGTCTGTAAGGCTACAAGTAGCTCCTAGTCTATAAGGCTACAAGTAGATCACACTTTGTTAGGCTACAATGAGCTCCTGTCTGTAAAGCTACATGTAGTCTCCCAGTCTGTGAAGCTACAAGTAGTTCCTAGTCTGTAAAAGTACAAGTAGCTATCAGCCAGTAAGTCTATAAGTAGCTTCCAGTGTGTAAAGCTAAAAATAGCTCCCAATCTGTTAGGATACAAGAAGCTCCTAGTCTGTAAGCCTACAAGTAGCTCCAGTTTATAACATACAAGTAGCTGCTAGTCTGTAAGGCTAGAAATACCTCCCAGTCTCTAAGGCTAAAAGTAGCTCCTATTCCCCAGGCTACAAGTATCTCCCAGTTTCTAAGGCTACAAGTAGCTCCCAGCCTAAAAGGCTACAAGTAGTTCCTTGTCTGTAAGGCTAGAAGTAGCCCTAGTCTGTAAGGCTACAAGTAGCCCCTAGTATGTAAGGCTACAAGTAGCCCCAGGTCTATAAGGATACAAATAGTTCCTAGTCTGTAAGGCTACAGTATATCCCATTTTGTAATGCTACAAGTATCTCCTAGACGGTAAAGCTATAAATAGCTTCCAGTCTATAACGCTAAAAGTACCTCCCACTCTGTAAAGCTACAAGAGGTTCCTAGTCTGTAAGACTACAAGTAGCACCCAGTATGTAAAGCTACAAGTAGCTCATGGTCTATAAGGCTAGCAGCACCTCACAGCCTGTAAGGCTATAAATAGGTCCCAGTCTCTAAAGCTCAAAGTAGCTCCCAGTCTCTTAGTCTAAAAGTACCTCCCTAGTCTGTAAGGCTACAAGTCGCCGCCAGTCTCTAAGGCTACAAATAGGTCCCATTCTATAAGACTACAAATAGCTCCAAGTCTATAAGTCTACAAGTAGCTGCTAGTCTGTAAGGCTAGAAGTAGCTCCCAGTCTGAAAAGCTCCAAGTAGCTCCAAGTCTGTAAGTCTACAAGTAGCTCCCTGTTTGTAGGGCTAGAAGTAGCTCCCAGCCTATAAGGCTATAAGTAGCTCCCAGTCTCTTAGTCTAAAAAGTACCTCCTAGTCTGTAAGGCTACAAGTCGCCGCCAGTCTCTAAGGCTACAAATAGGTCCCATTCTATAAGTCTACAAGTATCTCCCAGTTTCTAAGGCTACAAGTAGCTCCCAGCCTGAATGGCTACATGTAGTTCCTTGTCTGTAAAGGCTACAACGAGCTCCCAGCCTCTAAAATATAAATAGTCCCAGTCTGTAAAGCTACAAGTAGCTCCTAATCTGTAAAGCTAACAGTAGCTCCTAGTCTGTAAGGCTACACGTAGCTGCAAGTCTGTAAAGCTACAAGTTGTTCCTTGTCTGTAAGGCTACAAGTAGCTCCTAGACTATAAGGCTACAAGTAGATCCCAGTCTGTTAGACTACAAGGAGCTCCTGCTCTGTAAAGCTACATGTAGTTTCCAGTCTGTAAGGCTAGAAGTATTTCCTAGTCTGTAAGGCTACAGGAAGCCCCAAGTCTGTAAGGCTACAGTATATTCTATTTTGTAAGACGACAAGTAGTCCATATCTGTAAAGCAACAAGTAGCTTCTAGTCTCTAAGGCTACAACTTGTTTACACTCTGAAAGGCTAAAAGTAGCTTTCAGTCTGTAAATCTAAAAGTAGCTCCCAGTATGTCGAGCTACAAGTAGCTCCCAGTCTGTAAAGCTACAAGTAGTTCATAGTTTGTAAGGCTACAAGTAGCTCCTAGTATGTAAAGCAACAAGTAAGTCCTAGACTGTAAAATTACAAGTAGATCTCAGCCTGTAAGGCTATAAGTAGCTCCCAGTCTGTAAAGCTAAAAAATAGCTCCCAATCTGTTAGGACTGCAAGTAGCTCCTAGTCTGTAAGGCTACAGGTAGCTCCTAGTCTAGAAAGCTACAAGTAGCACCTAGTCTCTAAGGCTACAACTGGTTCCCTGCCTGTAAGGCTATAAGTAGTTACCAGTCTGTGAAGCTACAAGTAGCTCCCAGGATGTAAGGCTATAAGTAGCTCCCAGTCTGTAAAGAAAAAGTAGCTACCTGTCTGTCGAGCTACAAGTATCTCTCCTAGTATGTAAGGCTACAAGTAGATCCTCAGTCTGTAAGACTACAAGTAGCTCCCAGTCTGTAAAGCTAAGTAGCTCCTAGTCTATAAAGCTAAAAGTAGCTCCTAATCTGTAAAGCTACACACAGCTCCCTGTCTGTAAAGCTACAAGTTGTTCCTATTCTGTAAGGCTACAAGTAGCTACTGGTCTGTAAAGCTACAAGTAGCTCCCAGTCTATAAAGCTACAAGTAGTTGCTTGTCTGTAAGGCTACTAGTAGATTCTAGTCTGTAAAGCTACAAATAGCTCCCAGCCTGTAAGGCTATCAATAACTCCCAGTCTGTAAGGCTACAAGTTGCTCCCAGCCTAAAGGCTATAAGTAGCTCCCAATCTCTAAAGCTCAAAGTAGCTCCCAGTCTCTTAGTCTAAAAGTACCTCCTAGTCTATAAGGCTACAAGTCGCCGACAGTCTCTAAGGCTACAAATAGGTCCTATTATATAAGGCTACAAGTAGCTCCAAGTCTGTAAGTCTACAAGTAGCTGCTAGTCTGTAAGGCAAGAAGTAGCTCAAGTCTGTAAGGCTACAAGTAGCACCTATTCTGCAAGTCTACAAGTAGCTCCCAGTTTGTAAGGCTAGAAGTAGCTTCCAGCCTACAGGCTACAAGTTGATCCTAGTCTGTAAAGCTACAAGTAGATCCCAATCTGTAAAGCTACAAGTAGTTCCTAGTCTGTAAGGCTATAAATAGATCCAGTTTATAAAGTAAGAAGTAGCTCTCACTCTGTAAGGTTACAAGTTGCTCCCAGTCTGTAAACCTAAAAGTAGCTCCTAGTCTGTAAAGCTACACGTAGCTACAAGTCTATAAAGCTACAAGTTGTTCATGTTTTTAAGGCTACAAGTAGCTCCCAGCATATAAAGCTACAAGTAGCTCCTAGTCTCTAAGGCTACAAGTAGCTGCCAGTCTCTAATGCTACAAATAGGTCTTATTCTGTAAATCTACAAATAACTCCCCGTCTTAAAGGCTAAAAGCAGCTCCCAGTCTGTAAGGCTACAAGTAGCTCCCAGTCTCTAAGGTTACAAGTAGCTCCAAGTCTGTCAGGCTACAAGTAGCTCTCACTCTGTAAGGCTACAAGTAGCTCCCAGTCTATGAAGCTACATGTAGTTTTTAGTCTGTAAGGCTACAAGTCTCTGCCAGTCTCTAAGGCTACAAATAGATCCTACTCTGTAAGGCTACAAGCAGCTCCCAGTTTGTTAACCTAAAAATAGCTCCTAGTCTGTAAGCCTACAAGTAGCCCCAAGTTTATAAATATACAAGTATCTGCTAGTCTATAAGGAGAGAAACACTTCCCAGTCTCTAAGGCTAAAAGTAGCTCCCAGTCTGTTAGGCTACAAGTAGTTCCTAGTCTATAAGGCCACAAGTACCTCCCAGTCTCTAAAACTACAAGTAGCTCCTAGTCTGTAAAGCTACACGTAGCTGCAAATCTGTAAAGCTACAAGTTGTTCCTAGTCTGTAAGGCTACAAGTAGCTCCCAGTCTGTTAGGCTAAAAGTAGCTCCTAGTCTCTAAGGCTACAAGTAGGTCCTATTCTGTAAGTCTACAAGTACTTCCCAGTCTTTAAGGCTACAAGTAGCTCCAGTCTGTAAGGCTACAAGTAGCTCCTATTCTGTAAGGCTACACGTATCTCCATGCCTAAAAGGCTACAAATATTTTCTAGTCTGAAAAGCTACAAGTAGATCCCAGTCTGTAAAGCTGCAAGTTGTTTCTACTGTGTAAGGCTACAAGTAGATCCTAGTCTGTTAGGCAACAAGTAGCTCCTGTTCTGTAAAGCTACAAGTAGCTCCCACTCTGTGAAGCAACAAGTAGGTCCTTGTCTATAAGGCTACAAGTAGTTCCTAGTCGGTAAAGCTATAAGTAGCTTCCAGTCTGTAACACTAAAAATAGCTACCACTATGTAAAGCAACAAGTAGTTTCTAGTCTGTAAGGCTACAAGTAGCTCTGAGTATGTAAAGCTACAAGTAGCTCCTAGTCTGTAAGGCTACAAGTAGCTGCTAGTCTGTAAAGCTAGAGGTAGCTCCCAGTCTGTAAGGCTACAAATAGTTCCTATTCTGCAAGGCTAGAAGTAGCTCCCACTTTGTAAGGCTACAAGAAGCTCCCAGCCTGAAAGGCTACAAGTTGTTCCTTGTCTGTAAAGCTACAAGTAGCTCCAAATCTATAAAGCTACAAGTACCTCCTAGTCTGTAAGGCTACAAGTCGCTGTCAGTCTCTAAGGCTACAAATATGTCCAATTCTGTAAGGCTACAAGAAGCTCCCATTCTGTAAGGCTACAAGTAGCTCCCAGTCTGTTAGGCTACAAGTAGCTCCAAGTCTGTATGTCTACAAGTAGATGCTAGTCTGTAAGGCTAGAAGTAGGTACCAGTCTGTAAGGCTACAATTAGCTCCTATTCTATAATGCTATAAATAGCTCCTAGTTTGTAAGGCTACAAGTAGCCACCAGCCTGAAAGGCTACAAGTTTTTCCTAGTCTTTAAAGCTACAAGTAGCTCACAGTCTGTAAAGCTATAAGTAGTTCGTATTCTGTCAGGCTACAAGTAGCTCCCAGTTTGTAAGGCTACATGTAGCTCCAAGCCTGAATGGCTACATGTAGTTCCTTGTCTGTAAGGCTACAACGAGCTCCCAGCCTCTAAAAATATAAATAGCTCCCAGTCTGTAAAGCTACAAGTAGCTCCTAATCTGTAAAGCTAACAGTAGCTCCTAGTCTGTAAAGCTACACGTAGCTGCAAGTCTGTAAAGCTACAAGTTGTTCCTTGTCTGTAAGGCTACAAGTAGCTCCTAGACTATAAGGCTACAAGTAGATCCCAGTCTGTTAGACTACAAGGAGCTCCTGCTCTGTAAAGCTACATGTAGTTTCCAGTCTGTGAAGCTACAAGTAGTTCCTAGTCTGTAACGCAAGAAGTAGTTCTTAGTCTGTAAGGCTACAAGTATTTCCCTAGTCTGTAAGGCTACAAGAAGCCCCAAGTCTGTAAGGCTACAGTATATTCTATTTTTGTAAGACTACAAGTAGCTCCATATCTGTAAAGCAACAAGTAGCTTCCTAGTCTCTAGGGCTACAACTTGTTTACACTCTGAAGGCTACAAGTAGCTTTCAGTCTGTAAAATCTAAAAGTAGCTCCCAGTATGTCTGAGGCTACAAGTAGCTCCCAGTCTGTAAAGCTACAAGTAGTTCATAGTTTGTAAGGCTACAAGTAGCTCCTAGTATGTAAAGCAACAAGTAAGTCCTAGACTGTAAAATTACAAGTAGATCTCAGCCTGTAAGGCTATAAGTAGCTTCCAGTCTGTAAAGTTAAAATAGTAGCTCCCAATCTGTTAGACTGCAAGTAGCTCCTAGTCTGTAAGGCTACAGGTAGCTCCTAGTCTAGAAAGCTACAAGTAGCACCTAGTCTCTAAGGCTACAACTGGTTCCCCTGCCTGTAAGGCTATAAGTAGTTACCAGTCTGTGAAGCTACAAGTAGCTCCCAGGATGTAAGGCTATAAGTAGCTCCCAGTCTGTAAAGAAAAAAGTAGCTACCTGTCTGTCGAGCTACAAGTAGCTCCTAGTATGTAAGGCTACAAGTAGATCTCAGTCTGTAAGACTACAAGTAGCTCCCAGTCTGTAAAGCTAAAAGTAGCTCCTAGTCTATAAAGCTAAAGTAGCTCCTAATCTGTAAAGCTACACACAGCTCCCTGTCTGTAAAGCTACAAGTTGTTCCTATTCTGTAAGGCTACAAGTAGCTACTGGTCTGTAGCTCCTACAAGTAGCTCCCAGTCTATAAAGCTACAAGTAGTTGCTTGTCTGTAAGGCTACTAGTAGATTCTAGTCTGTAAAGCTACAAGTAGCTCCCAGCCTGTAAGGCTATCAATAACTCCCAGTCTGTAAGGCTACAAGTAGCTCCCAGCCTAAAGGCTATAAGTAGCTCCCAATCTCTAAAGCTACAAAGTAGCTCCCAGTCTCTTAGTCTAAAGTACCTCCTAGTCTATAAGGCTACAAGTCGCCGACAGTCTCTAAGGCTACAAATAGGTCCCATTATATAAGGCTACAAGTAGCTCCAAGTCTGTAAGTCTACAAGTAGCTGCTAGTCTGTAAGGCTAAGAAGTAGCTCCCAGTCTGTAAGGCTACAAGTAGCACCTATTCTGTAAGTCTACAAGTAGCTCCCAGTTTGTAAGGCTAGAAGTAGCTTCCAGCCTACAGGCTACAAGTTGATCCTAGTCTGTAAAGCTACAAGTAGATCCCAATCTGTAAAGCTACAAGTAGTTCCTAGTCTGTAAGGCTATAAATAGATCCAGTTTATAAAGTAAGAAGTAGCTCTCACTCTGTAAGGTTACAAGTTGCTCCCAGTCTGTAAACCTAAAAGTAGCTCCCTAGTCTGTAAAGCTACACCTTTTCTAGCTACAAGTCTATAAAGCTACAAGTTGTTCATGTTTTAAGGCTACAAGTAGCTCCCAGCATATAAAGCTACAAGTAGCTCCTAGTCTCTAAGGCTACAAGTAGCTGCCAGTCTCTAATGCTACAAATAGGTCTTATTCTGTAAATCTACAAATAACTCCCCTGTCTTAAAGGCTAAAAGCAGCTCCCAGTCTGTAAGGCTACAAGTAGCTCCCAGTCTCTAAGGTTACAAGTAGCTCCAAGTCTGTCAGGCTACAAGTAGCTCTCACTCTGTAAGGCTACAAGTAGCTCCCAGTCTATGAAGCTACATGTAGTTTTTAGTCTGTAAGGCTACAAGTCTCTGCCAGTCTCTAAGGCTACAAATAGATCCTACTCTGTAAGGCTACAAGCAGCTCCCAGTTTGTTAACCTAAAAATAGCTCCTAGTCTGTAAGCCTACAAGTAGCCCCAAGTTTATAAATATACAAGTATCTGCTAGTCTATAAGGAGAGAAACACTTCCCAGTCTCTAAGGCTAAAAGTAGCTCCCAGTCTGTTAGGCTACAAGTAGTTCCTAGTCTATAAGGCCACAAGTACCTCCCAGTCTCTAAAACTACAAGTAGCTCCTAGTCTGTAAAGCTACACGTAGCTGCAAATCTGTAAAGCTACAAGTTGTTCCTAGTCTGTAAGGCTACAAGTAGCTCCCAGTCTGTTAGGCTAAAAGTAGCTCCTAGTCTCTAAGGCTACAAGTAGGTCCTATTCTGTAAGTCTACAAGTACTTCCCAGTCTTTAAGGCTACAAGTAGCTCCAGTCTGTAAGGCTACAAGTAGCTCCTATTCTGTAAGGCTACACGTATCTCCCAGTTTTTAGGGCTACAAGTAGCTCCCATGCCTAAAGGCTACAAATATTTTCTAGTCTGAAAAGCTACAAGTAGATCCCAGTCTGTAAAGCTGCAAGTTGTTTCTACTGTGTAAAGGCTACAAGTAGATCCTAGTCTGTTAGGCAACAAGTAGATCCTGTTCTGTAAGGCTACAAGTAGCTCCCCACTCTGTGAAGCAACAAGTAGGTCCTAGTCTATAAGGCTACAAGTAGTTCCTAATCGGTAAAACTATAAGTAGCTTCCAGTCTGTAACACTAAAAGTAGCTTCCACTCTGTAAAGCTACAAGTAGTTCCTAGTCTGTAAGGCAACAAGAAGCTCTGAGTATGTAAAGCTACAAGTAGCTCCTAGTCTGTAAGGCTACAAGTAGCTGCTAGTCTGTAAAGCTAGAGGTAGCTCCCAGTCTGTAAGGCTACAAATAGTTCCTATTCTGCAAGGCTAGAAGTAGCTCCCACTTTGTAAGGCTACAAGAAGCTCCCAGCCTGAAAGGCTACAAGTTGTTCCTTGTCTGTAAAGCTACAAGTAGCTCCAAATCTATAAAGCTACAAGTACCTCCTAGTCTGTAAGGCTACAAGTCGCTGTCAGTCTCTAAGGCTACAAATATGTCCAATTCTGTAAGGCTACAAGAAGCTCCCATTCTGTAAGGCTACAAGTAGCTCCCAGTCTGTTAGGCTACAAGTAGCTCCAAGTCTGTATGTCTACAAGTAGATGCTAGTCTGTAAGGCTAGAAGTAGGTACCAGTCTGTAAGGCTACAATTAGCTCCTATTCTATAATGCTATAAATAGCTCCCAGTTTGTAAGGCTACAAGTAGCCACCAGCCTGAAAGGCTACAAGTTTTTTCCTAGTCTTTAAAGCTACAAGTAGCTCACAGTCTGTAAAGCTATAAGTAGTTCGTATTCTGTCAGGCTACAAGTAGCTCCCAGTTTGTAAGGCTACATGTAGCTCCAAGCCTGTAAGGCTACAAGTAGTTCCTAGTCTTACAAGCTACAAGTAGCTCCCACTCTGTAAAGCTACAAATAGTTCTTAGTCTGTAAGGCGACAAGAATCTCCCAGCCTTGAAGGCTATAAATAGCTCTCAGTCTAAAAAGCTACAAGTAGCTCACAGCCTATAAAGCTATAAGTAGGTCCCAGTCTCTAAAGCTCAAAGAAGCTCCCAGTCTCTTATTCTACAAGTACCTCCTGGTCTCTAAGGCTACAAGTCGCTGCCAGTCTCTATGGCTACAAATAGGTTTTATTCTGTAAGGCTACAAGTAGCTCCCAGTCTGTAAAGTAAAAATTAGCTCCCTGTCTGTCGGGCTACAAGTAACTCCTAGTATGTAAGGCTACAAGTATCTCTCAGTCTGTAAAGCTAAATGTATCTCCTGGTCTCTAAAACTACACATAGCTCCCAGTCATGTTGTTCCTATTCTATAAGGGTACAAGTAGCTCCTGGTCTGTAAAGCTATAAGTAGCTCCCAGTCTATAAAGCTACAAGTAGTTCCTAGTCAGTGAGGCTACTAGTAGCTCCTAGTCTGTAAAGCTACAAGTAGCTTCCAGTCTCTAATGCTCCAAGCAGCTACCAGTCTGTAAGGCTACAAGTAGCTCCCAGTCTGTTAGGCTACAAGGAGCGCCTCTTCTGTAAAGCTACAAGTAGCTCCCAATCTGTAAGGCTACAAGTAGCTCCTAGTATGTAAAGCTACAAGTAGCTTTCAGTCTGTAAATCTAAAAGTTGCTCCTATTATGTCGAGCTACAAGTAGCTCTCAGTCTGTAAACTTTAAAGTAGTTCCCAGTCTGTAAGGCTACAAGTAGCTCCTAGTCTGTAAGGCTATAGTAGCTTCCAATCTTTAAGGCTACAAGTAAATCCTAGTCTGCAAAGCTACAAGTAGCTCCCAGTCTGTTAGGCTACAAGTAGCTCCTAGTCTGTAAGGCTACAAGTAGCTCCCAGTCTGTAAAGCTACAAGTAGCTCCTAGTCTGTAAGGCTACAAGTAGCTCCTAGTCAGGAAAGCTATAAGTAGCTTCCAGTTTATAACGCTAAAAGTAGCTCCCACTCTGTAAAGCTACGAGTAGTTCCTAGTCTGTAAGGCTACAAATAGCTCCCAGTATGTAAAGCTACAAGTAGCTCCCAGTATGTAAGGCTGTAAGTATCTCCCAGTCTGTAAAGTTAAAGTAGCTCCCAGTCTGTAAAGCTACAAGTAGTTTTTAGTTTGTAAAGCTAAAAGTCGCTCCCAGTCTGTCGGGTTACAAGTAACTCCTAGTCTGTAAGGCTACAAGTAGCTCTCAGTCTGTAAGGCTACAAGTAGCTCCCAGTCTGTAAAGCTAAAAGTAGCTCGCAGTCTGTTAGGCTACAAGTAGCTCCTATTCTGTAAGGCTACAAGTAGCTCCTATTCTGTAAGGCTACAAGTAGCTCCCAGTTTGTAAGGCATCAAGTAGCTCCCAGTCTGTAAGGCTATAAGTAGCTCCCTGTTTATAAAGCTAAAAGTAGCTCCCAGTCTGCCGGGCAACAAACTGAATTTTATAATTTCGGTACGTTGTTCTTCCCATCTTTGAAACTACTTCTCACTAGGTCTTATGAATACAGTATCTTGATATTTCAACCTTTCAAACTATTGCTAAGAATGTGATTGCGTTATGTCGTTCTTTCAGTGTTCCAACTCGGTGATGTGAATTACACAATAACCTGTAAAATAGTTAAATTAACGATAAAACACTTTTAACACTATATATATATATTTGTATAAATAATAGGAAATTAGTTTTGACAATTCCATTCACGTCTTTATTTCTACAATTTTCTTAGTGTTTTCATTACGGCATATTAGTTTTTCAGTCTTGTAAACTAAAAGTGGTTTGGACTTTCTCCTACGGAACATTGTTTTCCCACTTTTTTAAACTACAACTTTTTTGATTAGTGATTACGGTATTCTGTTATTCCAGTGTTTCACTGAAAACTAACTGGCTTTTATGATTACGGTGTGCTGTTCTTTCAGTCTTTAAACTACAACTAACTGTGTTTTATGATTTGCAATTAGCAAGTTAAACTGAATAAACTAAACTACTTAAAGTACTAAATGTTTCTGAAGCTGTTGAAGCAATGACGTGAAAGGATAGTATACTGCAGCTAGAAAAAAACAATAGAATCACAGAGGGCAACGAATTAATAGATGGTCGGAAATTGTTCATCCAAACAATTATGAAAGTTAGTATGTTACACAAAGCTAATTTCCAAACTTTACTTTAATTGTATGATTCGTTTTATCATAGTGGTCTCATATGTTGTTTCTATTTGTCGACTGTGAAACTGGCATTAAACCTTTGGTTTCTAGCGGTTTAAGCAGTTATAAAGTAGTTCAAAACGTTTTCCTTAATAATGTGAAGGTAGAACGCTAACACAAATAGTGTAAAAGTAGGATGGCAAACACAATCAGTGTGAAAGTAGAATGGCAAGATGGTATCAGGCTGACGATTTTCAGCAAAGTCAAGCTAAAGTTTAATGGTTTCGTGCAAAACTACACGAGGGCTATATGAAAGACTAGAAGAAAGGTAGCTAGTCATCATCACCCACCGCCAACTTTTGGGCTTCTTTTTTACCAAAAAAAATGGGATTAACCGTCACGTATAACGCCCCAACGGTTAAAAGGGCGAGAATGTTTGGTCGATAAAAACTTTTCATGAAAGGAAGAGATTAGTTTTCTAACGCGACGAAGCATTTTTTTAATATAATATCTTGTAAGAAAGATCTGTACTTACCACGATATTAATATAATTTAAAACAAACCTCGTTTTGTGGAATTTTAGATGAGAAAAATTCGACAGTTTTCTATATTGTTTCTTATATCAAGATTACTTTGGCTCTAGTTTCTATAGAATGTAATAGCTCGCTCTCAGGTTCGCACTGTCTACGACTGAATGGAAGACAACTGCAGGATGTAGTGCCTGGACTGCCGATCATGTGCAGTCTATCAACTTCTCTTCAACACACAGAGTTAGTAGAATTTCCATCAAGCGGTTGGGGGTGTGTGTTTATATGTAATAAAGAGATAGCTACTTGCGTAAAATGGAAAACTAGAAGGCTATCGCTAATTCGAATGGTGACTCTAACTTAGGTTTGAGTAAGTGCTAGATAAATACAACATCATAAAGACAAAATCTCTTGCTATATAAGTGTGAGGACGTAATCGTCCTTAGCTAATATATTTCGTATGATAAACCCTAGAAACATGAGAATATTGATCTTGTTTTATTATTTAAGTAAAGATAAAGATAAATAAAGATCGACTGATATCTTAATTCATCTTAATTGATAAACTGATATGCAAAATTTTATTAAGTGATTATATGTTTACATTTTCACGAATCTTTCTACCTTGGTTCTCAAAGAATAAAATAAAGAAATCATCAAAATATATGAAACGCACAATGAAAATTCTAGCAAACATATTAATGAAGGTAAAAACTAAAAGTTAAAAATATTTTACTAATAATAATTCTCTTTACAAGAATCTCACAACAACTTGTTGCAATGAATAAAGGTTCTCCTTTGTTTGTCAGCAAAACCACTTGCGTAAATAACAGAAAAAAACATATTTCTTTCAAAGCAACTAGTTTAATAAAACTATAACATTTTGCTAAATGTCACGTTCCAATCGATTTATTTTTCTCTTGCAGCCTACCTGTTTTTTATCGGTAAATTACTATGATTCTGCCAAGTTGGAAGAAGTTTGAACATGGGGTTTCCTTCTCTTTAGAACTCCAGCTCACAGAGGGCTTCCTTCGTTGTGCTGTTGACTCGTTTCAAGTAAACGCCTACATTTCTAGGAGCAAGCGCAGTACTTGGTTGTATTTCGACTTCTAGGTTTCTCTTTCCTCGCAAGGCAGGGATTACCTTTCAAATATATGGCTATCACCTAGTGAGACTGTGCCACGCGGGTGACGTCATAGGCGGTTTCCGCGACAGTTGGATAAAAAATGAGTATATATTTATTTGCACGTGGCTTAAACAGTAGGGATGCCAGAAAATTGTAGTTCTACCAATACTCGACCATGACGAACCTCTTTACCTCGATCATTTACCAGTAACGAAAATAACTTTCTTGGGTAGAAATGTCAATGAAAAGATATACATTCTGATCACCATCAATAATACAGATATGTTTTGAGAAAGTAACTGAATGAGCTTTAAATTACGAACTGTGTTACCATTTTGGGTTCTTTCTTGTTAAGTGAAACATGCGCTAAATAAACATGTAAGACTGTTTTAAACTAACATCTAACATAGGAATCATAAAAATTATCATTGCTGCTAATAACGTAATGAAAGAAAAAAAAAACTCCCATTTTTCTAGTTTTTGTCAGTCTTCCATAAACTTTTCATCATCTTCAGTTTCGTGATCTTCAAAAAGTGGATACTGAATCAGTCTTTATTAAATGTATTTACTGAAATATCATATTTTTAATCGCAAAATCGAGAATTACTTTTAAACGTTTGTCAAGTTTAAATGCAAATCTATATTTCATTAGCAGCTACCATCATTTAATATTTGCCAAAAGAGAAAACTAATTTAGACAGCGTAGTTTTTGTTCAGTTGTTTGTGCATAATTTAATACAAAAATAGCAGATAACATTTTCGACAACAAAGAAATTAAAATTTATAAACCTGGGTAATTGAATATTCAAAAAAAAATATTTATAAGGAGAAATAAGTATGGAACGTTAGGACTGAAATTTCAACTTTCACAAAAACCTCATTATAAACACCTGTAAACACTCTCTTGTTTAAACAAAGTTTAAGATAAATTTATAAGTTGAATTGAACCGCTAGTTCTTACCTAACTTAGTGAACCTGTTCATAGTCGTGCATACTCAGATACGACTTTTTATTTTGTTTCTTTATTTTTTTGAACTTCGCACAAAGCTACTTGAGGAATATCTGCATTAGCCGTCCCTAATTTTGAAGTTATAGGGTAAAGTGAAAGCAGCTAATCAATACCATCCTTTGACAGCTCTGTAACAACTCCATTCGAACTAAATATTGAGATTTTCACATGATTTTTATGACTCACACACGGCCCCAAAATACGAAGAGCGATTTTTATTTATATTTTTAATGTAGTAACGGAACACCATTCATGGAACTTCAAACCCGTAATCCATGAAGTTAACCATTGGACCGCCTTCAGCACTTCTGAAGTTCATATTCATAATTAAATGACGACATTAATTGTGTTGTTTAATATGAGCCATTTCGATATTTCTTTGTTAAACTTCGATAACAGATATATCATTATTTTTTCTTGTGAAAAAGTCATACAAAGTTGGACGTGGCCCGAAAGTGAGTCCGAGGACTTACGAACGACTTCCATCTAGTCTGTCAGATTAAAATTAAGGATAGCTATACAAAGACAATCCTTGTACGGGTTTATAAAAAAAAATTAGAACAAGAAAACAGAAACTATAGGGGGTCATTAAACTGTTTAATTTTACTCCACTTTAAATGAATATTTATTTCAAAAACTTTCGTAATGCTCTATACCTGAAATAAACACGAATAAAACTTATTAATGAGGAAAAAGATGGTCTTCGATTTAAAAGAAAGTTATTTCAAAATGTTATTAACTTGTCCTGCCACATAAAATATATTAGAAGCAAAATCAGTAGATATATGACAGAACTCAATAGGATTAAAATATGAAATATTTTACACATTTAAGTTTCTAGAGTACAGTTTCTGTTCTAATATTTCATTGGTCTTTATTCTTTTAGAAACTTTAAATATAAATGGCATTACAGCATTCAAGGCATGAATATACAAGTGAACAAGATTATAAATATATCAATGTTGAAATTAATGTAATCCAGAATCTTAAAAAACTGTTTCAATGACTTTGTGACATTAAAATAAAGGATTTAGAATCCCTCTTGGGCTTATCCAAGAGCCTCTAGATGATTCATGGTGATCTGATGTTGGGATTGTAAAAATATTCAACAAAACAAACAAACATAATTACAAACACACGTCGCATTATACCATAGCTTATAAAATAAACACATATTTCATTTATACGTAATTGACACTGTTAATAATGGTAAATTGTTCTCAATATAATTTTGTCACTGTTAGATTGTAAAACTATATCATAGAATTCATAAACTTCTGTAAAAGCCAAGTTACTATTTATAAAACAGTTGTATACTCTTGACCTATGAACTAGTACAGCTTGTCAGTGCATTTGATGTATCATTAAACTTACTAGGAAATAAAAGTTGTTTTTTTTAATTCCAAGTAAAATCTTTGTTCTATACTACTGTGACAACTTAATTAAAAATGACTGTAAACAGTTTGCAAGATGTCCCAAGATAAGTGTGACAGCGATTTATAAATGGTATAGACAACGAAATATTATTGATTCATTGCTCAAAAATAAACTGCAAACACAGTATGCATGTTCATTATAACCGTAAATTGAAGTAAGATGGATGAAGAGATACCTGAAATTAAATTGTAGAGAAATGGAATGAATGGCTAAAAAAATAAATGTAAGCTTTAAAATATATACAGTAGTGGCTGCTCTGCTAATATTCTGTAAAGTAACAGGCATAATTTCAATGGCCAAAATCTTCATTCACAACTATACAATGATCAATATTAAATAGATGCATGGTTTTCAGTACAAGTAATCCTTATAGTGTTTTTTTTATTACTAGTAATAATTTAACTTATACCACCCTAATATTGCTTTCCATGTATTTTTGTCAGATATTATGCCTCGCAATCAAAAACAGGAATTTAGAATTCGAACATATAATTTGTATTTACAATTATAATTATCAGACAGAGACTTCTGAAATAGAAGAGTTATAATATAAAATTACCACAACACTTCTATTATTTATATGATGTTTATTTTCTAAGTCAAACTAGTCTAAAATATATTCTTAAATTAATAATTTAAAACATGCATCTTTCGCCTCCGTGTGCAACTCACTTCTATTCAGATACCACAATAAACATGTAATAATTAACATAAGGTAATGGTTATCAAATCATATGACACGTTATACCAAAAGGTGTACGATACATATATATGTACATACCAAGAGCAAGTATTCTAGAATAAACAAACCGAACAAAACTAAACCAAAACACTATAAATGACAATAAATTCGCATTACTGTTATATTCACATCTTAGCTGTATAATTAAGATAAAATCAGTGTAATAGTTAAAACTGATAATATTACAACACAGTATGAGCGTAGTTTGGTATAACACAGTCCATCAGAATAGTACACAATATAAATAACATTGTAAAACGCAACCATATTACTACTCTTACAACATCTTACAGAACAGCTTAAACTGAAACTCTTTAACAAACTGATAAGACAACGTAGATATGAAAATTAATATAACCAAATCATGCGTAGGTAAATATTACAGTTCAAATCATAAAATAAAGTTACGTATGCAGACAAAGAAACTTAATCTTTTTAAAAAATATGTCACAGGACCTCTTCACTTAACAAAGTCACACGGGTTATGAAACAGTAGTAAGCTAAACCTAGTACTCAAGTTGACTAAACTTCAAAGAAACTTATAATAACAAGCACAAGTTAAATAGGAGAATATCACATACACTTAAATTATAAAATATAAATATAAGTAAATAAGTACGTACATGAACTCCCCATATTAAGCCCTAAACAACATATATTCCATGGACTGCAACATGAATAAGCTTTAAAGTTAAACAATTAATACGAAAAGAAATAATAATAACATTATATAAATACACTGCTAAAGTATCTTTTACAAAACTTCAATAATACACATAGTACAGTTACGAAAAACCAAAATATAAAAGTTAGCCAATACTAAACAATTTATCAAGCTCATAAGAATAATTTAAATACACAAATAAATGTTTAATAATAAAGTTATTGGGATACTAGTAAATACAAATTACACATATGTTGTAAAGACATAAAAATACATAGATACAATATTTACATATTCGGCAATGATCCGTCTGATATCTTTATCTGCTGGATAACAGAAGCTCTTTGTTCTGACTGTAGATGTGTTATAGTGGCAACATTGACAGGTGAAGTGATATAACTGAGACGGCCATTTGCTGACAGTCTACGATGGTTTCATTGTTCTAGTGATCATTGTGATGGCAGTAATCAATGGAGCCAGTATACTTTATATGTTTCAGAGGTCGCCACGATATTTTGTAACATGGGTACCAGCAAACTTTCGTGTCACAGTAACAGGCAGCATGAACCCAAGTGTACAGATAAGAAAGTCGATCCTAGATAATACTTACTACTAAAACATAAGCAGGAAAACATTGGCCACACATGTTTTCGTACAAAACAGCTTGTACAGACCTATAATTTGTTTGTTTCTTGAATTCCACGTGAAGCTCTCCAAGGGTTATCTGGACTAGCCCTCCTTCATTTTGAACTGAAAACTTAGAGCGAAACCAGTAAGCCAACACCACTTTCAGCCAACTCTTGTACGATATACTTGAATTTTACTGTTACTTTTATAACATACCTACCGTCCTAAATTGTGAAGTCAATTTTTTTGGCAGTAGCGAGGCTTGAACCTCAGCTTCACATTCACCAATTATAATACAAATATAATATAGTGCAAACCATATTTCATTTTATTGTTGTTATGCATCAAATTTATCTTAACTCATCAATGGATATTGATATGTGGAGAGCATATATAGTAATTCTTATTTTTCAATTAATTATTTTCTTCTTTACTTTGTAGAGCAGTCATCTTCCAACAACTGTCCACAGACAGTGAAGGGTGATACAGATGTATCATTTCTATTTCTATTATTTTTATTTCTATTGCTGTTCCTTTACTTTATTTCTTTATGTTTATGACACTGGCGAATGGAAGTTAAGAGTGAGATACGGTGTATCCCCACCACACTCCTATTCCGCAGTCACCTCAAAAACCGAGGGTACATTTTATATCTCACATTATAACCTATAATCTGGGATCCTTTCAATTAGTGCAGCGTTTTTCATTTTTTTAATTTATTTGTGTTTCGACGTGTTTTGGTCACAACAAACTAATGTAATTAGTTTTAAATTTAGATTTAGGTTTAGAGTTGCTGTTTATAATGCAGTCCTTCCTTTTCATTTTGTTTCAATTTAACTTAGTTAACTCTATCAGGATTAATTTTCTCTAGTAATGAAACAATATACACTACTGATCCAGTATTGACATAATAACTGCACTAGCTATAATATTGTAGTATCATCCAGGAAAAACAAAAGCTTAATTCTACCTATTCAGTTGTAAATATGACTATTTTAAAAAGCCAATTTCTCTTATTACACTGCGAGTGTTTAAGGTTTTCTCTCTACATAATGCTATTTTCTACCTCTCATCATATTTATAAAGTATAATACTTTGTTAGTTACTGTGAATTACCATTCATCTTTCCATAGGTATTTCATATGTCTTCATATACTTTTCAAACTCTACTTTAGTCAGTGCTCTAGCACCTTATATGTGGTTTAAGCTTACGACTATCAGCATGGTTTATGTATTTTCATTTCGTATGCAAATGCTGAAAATTATAGTTTGAAGAACTGAGTTGTAGTCCAGTCCTGCTAGAATATGTAAAAGTTACACCAAGTCTCACTGTTTCACTCTTTCTTCCCGGTTATTCTTTATAGTTTGAAGAACTGAGTTGTAGTCCAGTCCTGCTAGAATATGTAAAAGTTACACCAAGTCTCACTGTTTCACTCTTTCTTCCCGGTTATTCTTTATAGTTTGAAGAACTGAGTTGTAGTCCAGTCCTGCTAGAATATGTAAAAGTTACACCAAGTCTCACTGTTTCACTCTTTCTTCCCGGTTATTCTTTATAGTTTGAAGAACTGAGTTGTAGTCCAGTCCTGCTAGAATATGTAAGGTTATTCTTTATAGTTTGAAGAACTGAGTTGTAGTCCAGTCCTGCTAGAATATGTAAAAGTTACACCAAGTCTCACTGTTTCACTCTTTCTTCCCGGTTATTCTTTACTACACGTGGCAGAAAATTTTAGCGTCTTTTATTCAAACTTTTACTAAACCATTTTTTACGTTATACTAATTATTATGCCATACATTCTTAGCTAAAAAATCCATGTTTTAATAGAATGTAAGTTTTAAGTTCCCAATTCTACAAGGAAATGTTTTAAAAATTCTTGAACTCTTCTCAGTATAACACACGCGACATATTTTCTCTAAGCATCTGTTCTTCTTTATTTTTCCATCAACCTTGAATGACTAAGAAATTAAATGTGAATTAGTCAATATATAACAGCCAGTAAGATGGTACTCTGTTGCCACACACTTGAAGTAAAACATAACAAGTGATCATTCTAGTTTGTTTTGGTTTTTTTATCTGAAAACTTCATTTGGTAACTTGTGCTGCTAATTCAACCATGGCATTATACTAATAATATTTGATGTTGTTAGCATTACTTGAAAAATAGCAAAGTGTTTTAGTTTGCCCGTTGATCATTGGGTATTAGAATATTACAAAGCAATATATCTACTGCTCAGCTAATATATTGGTCACAGACTGCATTAAAATGTTTGTGAGAGGCAACACAACAGCTTATTTTGTAAAACAATCAATAAAAGACCTATACATATAGCTTACCTTGAGCTGTCTCTGTGAGGGAAAATGGTAATATTCAGATCAATTTTATGCAGTGGAGCACCTTATAACTTTTATGTTCCGTATATATTCAGCATAATGTATTTTTTTATTTTTTAAAAGTATCACATGTTTAACAATACTTAACCTTGTCCACTCATTGTTATAGGGAATCAAGCAGTATATTTTTATCGCTTCTAACATTCCTTAATATACTACTATTCTTTGTTATAACGTGACAGAATACTCTTGCCGTTAATTGATAATATAATTGTGATAAGTTGAATGGTTTCTTGCTGCATCCACCACATGAAGTATGGTACGTTTAGGCCTACTATACAATAATAACCAGTGCCCTCCTACTCTTTCCAAAGCTTTATGTTTGTAATTCTCATTGACCATCTACTTTTTTTCATCATTTTCAACGTTGGAGTTGATGCATAACTTTTACTTGGATCGGATCAGAATCTTATTCAAATAAGAGAAATACTGTGTCACTGACTGAAGAAAAAAGTGTCTGTATTTCCAAAATGTATTTCAGATGACGGTGCGTATGCAAACTTTACTCCTTTAAATTTAGTATCTAATATGCAATCTGTTTTTTTTAGTTCATTAGTCATGTGATAATACATGTTTCATGCTACTAGTGTATTAATATACAAATGGATAATGTTGGAAGTGGTTAAAAATAGTAAAATTGTAAACAATTGTTTTTTAATACAGTTAAAATACCTGACAGTGTTCAATATAAGTAATTTCACTCTCGAATCTAACTGTCACTAGTGTTCGTTTCTAATTAATATAAATTGAAAATCTAGCTTCATTTCGACCAGCAATGGTACAAGAAATATTTTTGACTGTCATAACTACTCATAGTAATTAATGCAATTGATGTGAATTAGTTTTCCTGAATACAAAACATGGTGCAAGTATTTTACAACACATGTACACAATGAATTGATAACGATGTATAAAACCGGGAAAGCTTTGAACTTTTGTTGGATGTAGGTTGGGGAAGTTTATCTCTGTATCATTTTAAGCAAAACGAGCATACACACTATGGGTAATTTCAAGAATGAAATTCGTTCACAATTGCCTGATTTCTGCAACAGCCAACGATTCAAAAACCACATATGTAGAACTAGCATTGCAATGACTTGTAGTGTTAGAGTAAAAAAGACAAGACATGACATGAAGTAGATGCAAAAAGACTTCATTTATTAATGAAAAAAACATAGTGAAGTGTACAAGTGTAAAGAATAATTGCATTAATAGATATGAAGAGTTTTAAAAACTATACTAGCTAACTGAGTTAAAGATTGTTGATATTGGATCGTTTGAAGTAACATAAACACACTCACACAGTCAGCAGTGAAGACTTTCACAGCCAGTGTGTCTCATTCAAGCTAGAAATTAACCTGCTCTCTTTGAAGACAAAAGGAGTCTTCCTGACAATGCTAAAACAGCATTTACAATTCACGTTTGCTGCGTAACTGATCAATCAGAAAGCCAGATCGTAATAACATGAAGGTATTTCTGCTACCTTTGACAGTTGTTATGGAATCCTCCATAAATTAGCTAAGACAGGATAACATGAAAATGTTCCATGAAACGAGTTCATTTACTGTGTATGTTACAGAAGTTTATACCTTAAGGTATATTTAGCACAAACCTCAACTGGATTAAGCATTTTATAAATTTAAAGTTTTTTTTCAGATATAAAATACAAACTCAGCAGTGTTTGCATACTGTAATCACAATACATTTTATTTCTAAATGCATAAATAAATACACTCTTTCCAGGCTTTTCTTTCAATTGTATTTCTTTATGCTGGAGTATGACTTTGAGATTATTTAAACAAATCTAAACGATTATCCAAAAACAGTATTTAATCTAAAAAGAACTGATACTTTTCTGATTGTAAATTTTCGAGTCCATCAGCTTCTCGAAAGTAACTAGCATATCACATATGATTCAGAAAATACACCACATATACTGAATACTAAATGAAGTCTTAGCTGTAACTTCATCATCAAATTATTTTTGTATGTGGTCAGTCATAAGACCTAAGCCAAGCCATAGCATTTTCACCTTTCTAAAGAATTTTTTTCATTTCAATAGCTTCTAATAATGATGACCAAATATTCCTTACCAGTTATATAATTCTGACCATTAGCATCCAAGATATCTTGGCACTTGCTAAATTCCGTATGTTCATAAGAATTCGTGTAGTATTTAATGTCCATATGATGATGAACTATTGTCATTCTATTTAGGCATTATTCTAACTTGTTCTGTTCTCTCTAGTGGTTTGTGTGAAAATTACTGCCACAACCTACAACTAGTAACTTCATGATCTGTAAAATATATGTTTTTACATGGCTGTAGTGTGCTGAAGCAATACAAGCTGTACTTCTAATTTCACATGCCTAGAACCATGAATAACTACACATTATTATTGGCCAGTTATAAATGGCATTATAGTTTGAACAAGTGCGTTTATATCTTAATAGAATCAGTGAGCTCCATATGGCTTCTGAAATTGCACTAATAATATAAATATAATTAGCTGAGTTTGCAATTTACAGCAAAATAATACTTATACGTGAAATTATATGTAATACTTTCTTTTAAGTAAACTCATGCAGATAATATGTTTCACTTGGCAGGTTTTTGTATTTTTAGAAAAATTGTCCATCTAACCTAGTCCACATGATCATTCCTAAAGTTCAATGTTGAATAAAGTTGTATTAGATCCTACTACAAATACAGTGTTTTTATGAAGCAGTATCAACTTGTAAGATGTGATCAAGATTGTCTGCTAATATAATCAATATTCTTTTGCCACAGTTTGTAACTTTGACGAAAATTCCTGTATTTGGCATCAACTCAATTTCATGTTCATGATTTACTGCAAACGTTTTCAAAATTAACTCCCTTCTGCTGGTGCCTAGCAGACCATAGTACTTCATGCCATAGACATATTATGTGCTCTACCAGTTGGTGACCATACATAAGTCTGAGGTAATCTAGTTTAAACAACCTAGCGATGTTCTCAGAGTCACTCATTTCTTCTCAAGTGATTAGATGGGAACCACAGAGGAACTGGAAGTTTGTCAAACATCTTTAGTGCAGTGAAAGCCTAAATTCTCAGTTTTGACTGAATCAAAAAAAAAAAGAGAAGATGAGAAATGTTCAGCACAGTGAAACGCGTTTTATATCAGTTAGCAACAATCATAGTTTTAAAACAAGTGCATCATGTTAACCTATATTGGATGATTCCCTAAATAAAGTATATCTGTTGAAAACAATAATTTTACAAACCAAAAAATAACTAATTATGACAAAAGTTAAAAATCAAATTCTAGTTTAAAATAATGCAATATTACCTTTGTGTGTATATATAACATAAAATACCTTTAAATAATAAATCGAAAGCTTATAATCTAAAACCGAGCACAAAATAGAAGCCTTTCACATTAAACTAAACCATTTAAAATTGGAAAAATATGTACAACAAAACCTCTGTACAAAATGTTTATTAAAATATGCAAAGTTTAAAAAAATATAATGCTTTATGAAAATAAAATATACAATACATGAGAAATAAGAAAAATAAATAGTTTCTTAATAAATCTATTGGCCTCTGGTACTATCAGTATCAACTGTATGGTGCACAAACATTACTACAACATTTGCTCAGCTGCCAAAGGTAGTGTGGTCAGGAAGGGCATAATGATGGTTTGACAAACCTCCAGCAACTCCATTATGTCAAATCTTCATCCTTGCACTCTTTTTAGATGAAAGTCAAGTAGAATCTGTTGATGTTTGTATAGTAGGATATTCAGGAAAATTCTCAACATTGCCAAATGGAAACTTTAGCTATACCCACCTTCCAATACCAGCATTTGAATCATCAAGATGATATATTTTCATACATGAGCCAATCCACTCACTTCAGTTAGCACTGCAGAAAAGCAAATAAATGTAAATCCAGTAAATCAAAAACTGTTCCACTCAGATTCGCATGAACCAGGTTTATATTCTGTGCTAAAAAATAACACAGTTATCTCACTGCACATGAAGGATTTTGTTCACTATCACACTCTCTGTTCTACAGAACATCCACTACTTGGTAAGACAGATTATCAATTTTCACAAAGTATATTGCAACAGCTTCAGAAAGGGAACTTTAAAATGCACTTCTAACTGAATTATTGAGCTCCTAGTAATCATCTTTAGTTTTGCAAACAACTGATTTTGTAGCATTATATCTTCTGACACCAAAACATGCAATTAGATATCTTGAAGATATACCCTAGAAAAATTAAGGCTAATTTAGTTTGTTTTAATTTAAATATTTAATTTTTTGTTATAATCAAGTAGTGATCACATAGTTTAGTGGAAATATTTAACAGTGAAACACCACCTGATATTTGGTGAAGCTAGGATTACTACTTTCATTCATGAGTATGTGACCATAGTAAAAAATATGTCAGAACCTCTACAGCATCAACAACTGATAATGTTCAGTAGAGAACACTTCCTTGACCCCAAAACATTTTCTTACAATGGTAACCATCACTTACCTGTCAACACCTAACTCTTCTTCCTGGTATTGGTCATTCAATTAATGGAAAATTCCATTTCCTCAAGTATGTAGTTTCAACTCAATAATGCAAGAGTGTGGAAGAGCACAAGTAAAAAACAATGGTTAAGAGAAAGATAGACAGTCCATAAAAACAAATCCTGTGCTCAGGACACTTATTATCTCCTTCTATGATATTTACAGATTCACTGAATTTTCTTTCTATAATTTGAGAGGAACTACAAGATAAAAACATGCTTATTGTAAGATATTTTGTGCAGTAAAAAGTTGGATTTTCTAACACAGAATAAGTTTAAAAAAAATAAAGAAACTGGACAAAATAAATAATTATTAACATTTGATCAAATCAAGTCACTGAAATATATATTGCTTTACAATAAAATATAAATTGAACTAGTTTTAGTTTCTTTGTTGAACATAGCAAAGGTATGAGTTCTGCCAACCATAGGTAATATACCGATTTTTAGTTTTATACAACTGAGTTACAATGGGGCTTAAGTGAGTTATACAATAACCATTACTGTTAATGAGAGCAATTCTAGAACATGATAAGATAAAAACCAACCATTACTAAAACTAAACAGATTTGTGGAACCATGCATACATTGATTACTTTTTAAATTATATTGAATTTTGAAATGATACTATACCAAATCAGCCTAAGTAAGAAATATTATGTTGAAATCTGCTGTAATATCTCTACTTAAAATAAGTAATTCCATTATTCTCAGGTCCAGCATGGCCAGGTGGTTAAGGCACTCAGCTCATAATCTGAATATTGTGCATCCCAAGAGTTTGTTTATTTTTGAATCTTGTGTAGCTCTGCACAAGATTCAAAAATAAACAAACTATTATCCTCAGGTGACTCCACATGACTGGCAGTCACTCTCACTTCATCATGAAGGATGTTATATCTTTAGGAAATGAAAAGTATCCCTTTATAGTTCAATACAATATACTTTATATTAAATCAGTCTTTCCCAGTAGAAAATGCTTGCAACATTCAGGCTCAATGATCTACATCCATGAGCAACTCATGTGAAAGAAACACAGTGGATTCGTTGACTAACATTCTCCACATAACACTAAACATTCATTACAAATATATCTTGAAAATCTTTTTCATATCATTCTTGCATATCCTTAAACTGGAAGAATCCTCATCTCTCTCCCACCTTCTTGATTCTATTTGTATGCTTGGGTCAAAAGAAACTTGATAATGTGTGTTCTTATAGTATTCAAAAAGTAGTCTGTTCTATTGCAAGTAACCAAAGTGTTCACAGTTAAAGTGATCATTCTAATATTTGCTACTAAAACCTGTGGTACATAATATTGTAGTTACACCCATGGTCTGGCAGGAATCACATGCTCTGAGTAACTCTAATTAAAGAATGGAATTAATTTAGGTGAATTACACTACCTGAAAGTACTTGTAATTGAGGAAGTTTGGGCTTATTCCAGACTTTAAAAGTTAGAAACTCTAATTCAAGTTTACCTTCTACTGACACTGTTTCTGTAAATATTAAAGTATCTTATATGTTTCTGGGATGCACTTTAAATATGTTTAGAAAGCCTTAAACGTATTTGTTCAGAAGTAATCCATTAGCTCTAACAAAGTGATCTTCAATAAATTTTGCTTAGTTCATTACACACAAAAAGTCAAATTATAATTTATTTTTCATCATCGGGATTCAAAAATCAGCTCAGTTTATAATTTAATTTGTAAACTGTTCAAACTGCCACTTACGTTCCACTGTGATAAAATTCCATTTAAACAGTTGAATCTTATAAATGGTGCTTAATGACAATTAATACAGGAACATCTAAACTGAGTAGAAGGTAATGTATCACATAATACTGCATCCAAGCATTCAAGGGAACAACCACCTGGAAGTTCCAGAAAAGGACCTAGATTCTTTTCAGTTGCAAACATCAATAGTATCAGATTTATTTTTCCAAGTCTCTATTCCATTTCTTGTATGGCAAAAAAAACTATATATAGTTGGTTTAACTTTCGAAGATTACAGCCCAGCAGTTGAAACCAGAGTCACTACATACTTATAAAATGGTAAAGGTAATGAAACCTCCACATGAAGTCTAGATATGCCCTAGCTCAGCCGAATTTCTATGTTGGCTAGATACTTGCATAACTTTCTCCATGCTAATTTCCATTAGCTTGCTAATTTTTTTTTAATTTTTGCAACTCACAGCTGGGTGTTAAGTAGATTAATCCTTCACATATCAAGTGTAATATGTGTACTCACATCTCTGTTTCACATTTTGTATGTGCCTTTTCTTTCGTGCCAGGTTATTTTTTACAAGAGAAAGTTACACTTCACACTCGAAAGTTACTAGATAATACAATTAGATTGCCAACTTATGTATGCTCTCACTCTTTTGTAAGGCCAAAATAATCTAATCAACTAATACTGTGGTATTCTTAATGAAGAATCGTCAGCCAATAGTTTTCAAGAATTTATAACCTAATGGAATGATCAAAAGATGTCATTAGCAAGAATTTATTTAAAAATTTAAGTGGTTACAAAAAAAGCCAGAAATAGTGTGAAACACAACTACTAAAGTCTTATGAATAAACTGAAAATAGATTAAGCTGGAAACACAATATACAAGCAAAATTAAAGCGATATACTTAATTAAAGTGAGTGAAAAGATAAGTGAAATTAAATTGTGGGAAAACTGAAATTCAGACTGTACAAAATAAAAGTACAATTGAAAACATCTGAGATTTAAAATAACACAATCAATATTCTGTTTTAAAGTCCCTAAATTTTCTAGTTAAATTCACAAAATATTTTTTAGTTGCCAGTAACAATTAAACAATATTTAATTTGGTTATTAATATCATTACAACATTAAATAAATATATCTAAAAAAAACTGGACGTACTCAAACATAGCATCAACTAGCAAAATTGTAGACATATGACTTAAATAATGATGCTTGGGAGTCTAGCTATGAAGATATTTTTCTACCTATTCTATACAGCTTACCTAAACGATATTTCGAGATATGATTGAGAAAACCGTAACCTTGTACCACCATCAAGTCTAAAGCCCTGATATTGCTTTTCACGTCTGTAACAGATGTTTTGGTTCTCAGACCAAGCACAAGAACTATAAATACACAAATCGTGTACACAATTACCTTATTAATTACGAGAAATATCAGTTATGATAAAAAAAATGCAGCACATCAGGACAAAATAAATTCATTGCGAGGCATGTTAGAATTAGGAAAAAATAACTTTTCAAAAGCTATTTTAAATGTTTTTCTTGGTTTTATTTTTTAAACTTAAACTGTTTTTACTATTTTGGATAAAGTTTTGTTTGTTTTTTAATTCGCGCAAAGCTACACGAAGGCTATCTGCGCTAGCCGTCCCTAATTTAGCAGTGTAAGACTAGAGGGAAGGCAGCTAGTCATCACCACTCACCGCCAACACTTGGGCTACTCTTTTACCAACGAATAGTAGGATTGATTGTCACATTATAATGCCCCAACAGCTGAAAAGGCAAAGATGTTTGATGCGACGGGGATTCGAAAACGCAACCTTCAGATTACGATTCGAGTGCCTTAACCACCTGACCATATTGGGTCTTTTAGATAAAGGAACTATAACATTTGAAACATATTAAATGACCCATATGAGTTACATATTTATGTTAAAAAATTTAATGTTTATGTCAATAGCAATTGAACAATATCTAATTTGCGCCATTAATACAAGTACAATTACAAATAACCATTATTATAAACTTTTTTCTATGGTAATAAGCTAGGAATAACCGTTCTATTTGTAATAGAGTTAAATATAGTAATGCACATTATTTTTGTCCAATACACAATTTAACAATTACACTGACTAATATATAACTTACTTTTAATTCTATGACTATTTAGTATATAATTAATTATAGACATTTGCATAGCTGTAAAATATACGTATACTTATGGAAAAAACATATGTATATGTGAATATTCTAAACTTAATTTGGACTGACTCTGAGTAGCTTTTTTTTTACTGCTACAGGTTTCCCAAGGGGGTTAGCGGTGAGTTTAGGGACTTAAAACGTTGCAGTAGCCTTGTGTATTGCTATGAACAAAAACAAACCAATGTTCTGTAACAGTTTTGTAAAGAAGTGTGTATTTTTCTTTAAAATGCTTCCAGAATCTGGGATATTTTATTTCAAATTAACTTATATTTAAAATAAAGTATTGTTTACTTGTACTGAAGCAAAATCTATATAATAAGCTATTTGTGTTGTGCCCAGAACGAGTATTGAAAACCGGTTTTAAGTATCATAGGCCTTCAGATTGTATCACTGAGTGACGACATAAAGTACTAAGATATTAATTATGTATTATACAATAACTGTATTGAGAACGTTCTTGAATTGCATAAACATCTAGAATATTTATTATGTTTTATTTTTATGTTTGTAGCCTTTCACTGCTCAAATAGGGACGGCTAGCGCTGATATCTCTAGAGCAGCTTTGCGTGAAATTAAAAAAACAACAAATAAACTTATGTCTGTTTACAGTACCTTAAAAATTTGAAAAAAAATTACGAAATAGAAAGTGTTAGTTATTCCTGTGAAACAGTTTTATTTTTTGAGAAATAATGTGTTAAAAAAAGTAAATAAAAAGTTCTCATTTTATGAATTTATTTCTGCTTGTAATGGATTACAGGTAAATATATGTATATTGATTTTGTGGTACATAAATAGGAACGCAGTATTGTTTCTATACATATGACTGCTATGGTTACTGTGATTCAAGTGTTAAACTTAAAAAAGCAGTTTCTAATGGTTATTATGAAGTTCTAACTAATAATTATTTGAAAACAATAAGAACGTTTATTCTTTCATGAAGAAATGTAAATTTACATTAATTATATACAAAATATAAAATATAAGAATATTTACCATGAGTCATTACTTATTACTCTACAGTGAAGAGCAACCATTATATAGGTAAAGACAAATAAACATCTCTCCACAAGTGATTTTCACGGCACTTTCCACCATATTAATTAATCTTGAGGCTTGGAAAGCAGGAACTGCTATAATCAAAATAAACTACAACATTATCCTCTGGTTCCTCACACAAAGTCCATCGTGACTACTGCTCTATTCAGCCATTTAATGGCGCACTTGTGATATAAATGTTCGTGTTTCCAATGTACTGCAATTGTTTACACGCACTATAGGAGCTGCGAGATCATAATGCAGGTGGTCAAGTTTTCACATAAAAAGATAAAGTCCAGTTCAACCATGATTTAAAAGATGAGTTACAGCCATCGTGTACTAAAGCCTCACAATCTTTCTACTTAAAGTGTTATCGTTTCATAATTTTGTTGGCCCGGCATGGCCAAGCGTGTTAAGGCGTGCGACTCGTAATCCGAGGTTCGCGGGTTCGCATCCCAGTCGTGCTTAAACATGCTCGCCCTTTCAGCCGTGGGGGCGTTATAATGTAACGGTCAATCCCACTATTCGTTGGTAAAAGAGTAGCCCAAGAGTTGGCGGTGGGTGGTGATGCCTTCCCTCTAGTCTTATACTGCTAAATTAGGGACGGCTAGCACAGATAGCCCTCGAGTAGCTTTGTGCGAAATTCAAAAAACAAACAAACAAACATAATTTTGTAAGGGGTTCTGCTTTAGACCTTCCTCAGATGTCATCATGCATGCTTAATTTTCGGTAGCATGGTTACAAATAATAATTTCATCTGAGACTGTCGGAACTGCAACAGAGGATAAAGTTCTGGGCATCTGTACTCTGTTCATTATCTTATATTTACCTTACTGCTTAGTTAGAAACATCGATATAGGATACGTGTCCCTCGGTGTGTTTTGTATGGTCGTAAATAATATTTGCTTGTTTTCGAACATTCAAGTAATAGATAGACTCATAACTTCCGCATTTATAGCACTTCTTCATTTCCAAGCTGCATCCATACTCAGATATAGATTTTCATCTTAAGCGAAACTGCTACTTCACTATCAAAGTTTGCAAAGCATCATCTATGAACGCTTCCTGCTCTGGTGATTCATGAAACGTTTTACTTAACTCGATCAACTGTGCATAAGATGATTCATATATATATATTAGTGAAGTAAATGAGTCGTGGATGCACAATCTGCTCCACAGTGAAAGAAAGGAAAGCTTCGAAATCTGCACAAAATTACCTAGTTTATGAAAGATGAAAAAGTGTCAATACACGGAAAGTAAATAAATTACTGTTACCGGAAATAGTAATTTACTGTCGACCACAAAATTATATAGATATTTTAACATAATACATAGTATTCAAATAAATATTGCAATATTTACGATCGTCGCTGATATTTCTATAATTATAAAGTTAATTTCAAAAAGTTTACTTTCAACTAAAGTTGAATTCCAGTTGCTATCAGGAAAATGTATTAACATAAATTACGTGATATGAACTTCCTGTACTTTAAGGAAATTAAGGGCATATCAGGATAAAGTGTCATATCGCACGTGTAAGTTCACAGCAAACGTTTTAACCATGGTTAATGAATCTCATGTTGTAGTTAATCGACAGAACCTTTGACAATGTTGTTTTTTCTCCAGATAATCTAGTTTGAACGATATAATTATATGGGCAGAATGGCCGTTTTGTAATTAAAGTACTTATTCACAGATAAAAAGCCAAGGATTAGCTTATTCATCAAAAATATCATCTTACTGACCTGATGTTAAAATTTAATTTTGACTTATATGCTGTAGCATCTAACCTTGTACAAAAGAGTCAAAGAATTAATCCATGTATGATTAAATGTAGAATACATAACCTCAGTAAGAGGTCCATGCATCTACTTTCAAATGAGAAGAATGTCGTGGAACATGAGTTATATACCATCTGAAACACATAGACTACGAGGTAAAAAGACACAGACTATTTTCAAAAGCACTGAGAATGGATGCAACCTACTCTATGCAAACAGCATTACCACAAATCACCGCTGACCAATTCAGGAATCCTCAACAGTATATGGAATGTCCAACGAATAACCAGTAATTACACCAGCTTGTTAACGAGTTGAACATTAACAAATTGGTGTGACTACTGTTTCCTAACTTTAGGCCTAATACAGTAACAATAATAACCACAATTAGTAGGTGATATTACTAACTTTTAAGAGGCTAATAAAATAATTCGTCTAACTAACATTAGCATGAATTCCTGTTTGTGCAACACCTGGGATTGTTATGAGTACTCAAGTAAAGAATAAGACTGTGTTATACATCCTGAATATTAATATTACTGTACTATTATCCACCTCTTATTTTCTGTATTCATTTCTATTATACACTGATATATATTAATATATCTGTTGTTCTAATTATAAACTCACTTTTCATTGTAAACTACTTTAATAGGTTGAGACTCACCTCATTATGATTATGTTTTGTAACCCAGGGCCTTAAAAAATTGTACTTTAAATATTTTTGTTAAGCAACAACATTAAACAAATACAAAGTTTAAAACCAAGCGATCAAAAATATTCAGCAAAGTCAACTATTTTTCATTCCAAACGATCTTAGAATAAAGCTATTAAGTTGTTCTCCTTTAACTATTAAACGTTTTACTTGCTTCCTGAAGTTATCTGGAGAGACTTTTGGAGAACACAATTTATTGCATTCACTTCTAAAAAGCAGGCAATAACATTACTTATGTAGGAATGGTTCTGATTGTTTGTAGAAATGGTATTTTAATTATCTTCACAGTCGGACATTAGAACTTTACAATACCACATAGTGTTTCCTTTTATAAGTATATGTATGTAAAGACTTACACTTCTGTAAACATCAAAACAAATTGTTTGAATTTTTTGTTCTTTCTTCTGATTCCTTTTTATTAGATGACAATTCAAAAACAGGCAAAACAATGTTGTCAATTTCATTAACGTGCTATAGTTTAAAACGGAGTATCTGCTTTTGTAAGTACTATTTATAACTAGTAGTAATTTTTAAAAAATCGTAATTCAAAGCACAATAGACAAGAATTAACAAACAGCATTATACATATATATATATGTATGTAAGTATTTGATCACAATTGAGTTTAATTTATGCTATTTTTGTCTCTTAATATTCTGCTACACTGTGTGCCTTTACTATTATGTATGAATGATGAAAATGCCATTCCTGCTATCCTTTCTGCATTGTTTTCAAAGTACTGATATTAATCATCCATAGATTTATCTTATATTTGGAACAGTTATTTCTTTACTTCTGTACGTAGTAACAAATTCATTAAAATGATTGCTCTAATTTCCTGGAAGGTTTTTCTTTTAAATTGTGTTTACTTTATATATTCGCTTACTTTAAAATTAAAAAGTTATGTTTTATCACAAATGTACAGAATTTTCATAGCCAGTCTGTTAGAATATGGCGTATTTTCCTCTGTGCTCTCCACATAAGAGCATTCTCTATATTGTTTCACAATCAACATTATAACAATGTACATTTTGTGAATGATATTGATTGAGTAGTTCTTGTTTCATTTTACTATGATTGAGCCTCAACCATGACAACTAGGGAATTAAGACATAAAATGAAAACCATACGAACTCTTATACTACTAAATTATAAATCTATTATTATTATTTGATGTTTAGCTTCTAAAGATTCAGTCAGTTAAAAGTAAAACTGTTTGTTTTTTCCTTTTATTGATTAAGAATGCTAAAATATTTACAGACCTTCAACAGATAATTCATTATTTATCTTGAAATATTACGTTTTCTATAAAACGATAACAAATAGCAGAACCAAATACTTATTATAAATCTGTTTGTAAAAGTTTGGAAAAGAAAATATGTTAATAACACTTATACGAATAACATCTTATATAGTTGAAAATTTATTTATAAAAACTATAACTCATCTATGGAAATTTTAGGTTCGTAACAGCTTTTATTTTATAATTGTAATAGCTTTCAATAATATTTTAAATCCAATTATAAGTATTAACTGTTTTCATTTACTTTTTCTTTCACTACATTTTCCCGAAAAGACCTGATTTCCCAGATGTCCACATCACATGGTCAATTTTTGTTGGGACAAAAATTAAAAATGATTGGTGCTGTCAATGGAATGTTTGTATGTTTTCTTATAGCAAAGCCACATTGGGCTATCTGCTGAGCCCACCAAGGGGAATCTAACCCCTGATTTTAGCGTTGTAAGAACGTAGACATTCCCCTGTACCAGCAGGGGGCATTGTCAATGGAAAGGTGGAAAACTTTAATAACATTTCCTTACAGTATAAGCAAAATTCAATTAAACACTATGTTGTTCAATACAAATAATAAAGTTGTCTAAAACAAGTACTTTTTGAACCTTTAGCTTGAAAAGTGCATTTTACACACGAGCAAGTCAACAGATTTATTCTACCAGTCACTATGAATTAAGTAAACAATTAATGTGTAAAATAACTTTTAATAAAGTACTATATGTTTTTCATAACAACTAGACGTACTTTCTGGTAGTCATTCCGTCACTAGTATATGTAATTAATTAATAAATTTCAGTTATATTGTTATTGTTTACAATATCGTCTATGGAGAAGAATCTGATATAAAAATTCGTGGAGTTGAACGAGAAAAGCTGTTAATTTAGTGCAGACCTCAACGTGAGCAATTTACACCCTGATAACCATGAGCATAGACGTGAATGCTGACGTTGCGAGTCCACAAACTTACTACTGATCATAATAAACTTTTTGTGCTCAAATTTTGCTCTAAATAGTCCATCTTTTTGTTCGCTTATTCGGATTTATTTGATTCTTTGTTTCGAATTTCGAGCAAAGCTACACGAGGGCTATCTGCATTAGCGGTCCCTAATTTAGCAATGTAAGACTAGCGGGAATGCATCTAGTCATTACCACCCACCACCAACATTTGGGCTACTCTTTTATCAACAAATAGTGGGATTGACCGTCACATTATAATGCCCCAAGCCTGAGTAAGCGAGCATGTTTGGGGTAACGAGGATTTGAACCCACGATTGCGAGTCGAGCGCCCTAACCACATGGCCATGCCGGGCCACGTGCTTATGAGAAAAAATTATATAATATATTTATATATTTTCTTGGGTTATTACATGCTGAAAACAAAACCAGTGAACATTTACCACACCATATGTATCTTGAATGTCCAATACGGATTTCTTTGCGCTGTTAAACGTCCGTAACACTTGAGACAAATTACCTAGCATAGGTTGAAAAACTAATATGTAAGTTGTTATTTTCATATTAGATTAACTGTTTTATAAACAATATAAAAGTATCTTTTCCTTTATGTTAATGTGCCTGTTTTTACATAGAGAATATTCTCTTCTATACCATTTCAAGTGAAACTGGATGCGAAAAGTTGCTAGAAGAAAATTTGCACAAACTCTGCTCTCATTAAAAGGAGTAAACTTTAGCAAGATGTGATATTAGATTCCATCTTACACACCAATAACTTGGATGGTAAGTAATTGACCAGCAGGTCTGTAGACTCCTAGTGACGAACTCATTTCATCACTTTATCCCTAAGGGGGTGCAACTCTACCGAGCGGACAAATATGAGGACTTTCAGCAAAGTGCAATTTTCCAGCGAGCGTATAATCAAGCAAGATGTCTTGAGTTGCTTAGTAGCTAGCTAGGCGTCTGCGTAACCACAGACTAATCAGCTGTAATTTGAGCTCGAGTTTGCTATGAGAATTCCACCCCTCCCTCCTAATATTAAGGAAGTGACAATATGATGGCGTTCTGAAATGAGCTATCAACTTGTCTCCCTCTACAAATGTTTCATTCATGCACGTATACAAGTATGGTACCCTTGCTAAAACTTATAGAAGTGTTGCAGAAGTACAAGTCTCATATAAAACGTATAAAATAACATATCTTCGATATTGTCACGCTGTATTAAGTACTCCAACCTTGTCAGTTATTATTAAGTGTTCGCGAATCTTCACTGTTTAAACAAATTATTATTAAACCTATCATAAAATAGTTTTAACCAATTCTTTGTGTAATTCCCACGTTTTTCTAATTTTATTGTACAGTGAAGACAGTTCTATGTTAAGTTTCTTACAAATAAAACGTAAAAAAAGAACTTGAAAAACATTCATTTAATTTCATTAGAAAGTGTAATCTACCTAGCATGTTCAGTGATTGTTAAAATTACTGTAATAAAATTGTAGAAAACAATCAAAATCAGTAAGATGCTTAATTAATTGAACAGTTAAGATAGCCGATCATTAAATGTCGTTATTATAAACCTGGTCTTTAATAAAATTTTGTGGCTTTATCAAACAATTTTTATCCCCTAACGTTCACGGAAACGATATCTATTTTAATTTAGGTCGTTTGTCTCGTAAAATAATTTGTTGTTTGTGGTTAAATACAAAGCTATATAAATGGCTATCTATGCTTTGTCCACCATAGTGTTAACTAAACAGCCTAATCTTGAGACCTCAAGCTATAAATATCCCAAACATAAACTGCTGACTAGAAGAGAGGAGTGCAATCAGTTAGCAGCACCCATGCTTTTACAAGCTTCTTTCAAACGAATAGTGAGACTGACTACCATTATTATACCGCTCCAAAAGCTGAAAACGTGGATCATACTCAACAACATCTCGAATCTGTAACTCTCGAATATGCAGTCCGATATGTTAACAACTACGTCACTTCCAGCCCTTCATGTTTAAAAATAGTATATTAAATTAACTGCATTTTACTTGCAGACACAATAAGAAATCTGACTGAAAAACATTTCTTTTGTATAACTACAGCTTCCTGCCTTTTAGGTTTAACGCAGTTGTTTGGTTTCGATTTTAATTCTTTATCATATTATTAATGAAAGCAACCTTCTGTGTTACAAGAGATAATATGGACTGAAATGCTTGCGCTCTTTCTTAATATAAAATAAATACAAAAGTGAACACAGTATAGTTATTATTCTAGTTATTGTTTTACTAGTTCAAAGTTATACGCCCCCAGTAGCACAGTGGTATCTGCGGACTCACACCACTAGAAACCGGGTCTCGACATCCGTGGTAGGCAAAGGTGCACAAATAGCCCTTTGTGTAGCTTTGTGCTTACTAACAAACAAACCTAATACTGCATTCTGTCCATCTCGGGGAATCGAACCTCAGATATTACCATTACATGTAGGTAAAATGATTGTTGTCACACCGAGAGAATAATATATGTGTATGGTGTCTTGCAACGAATGTATTTATGCAACTTTCGGCCATACGTGGTTTATAAAGAGACTCCTAGGTCTCAAGTATAGCTATCCATACTTCTGGACCATTAACCATAAAAAAGGAAGTTAACCACTGGCTCTTGTTACTACGAAGACTTTGTTGTGTTATGTGAACCAATTAATTAATATCAACTGTTACTTTTACATTGTACCTACAGCTCAGAAGACAGAACGAATGCACTTAACAACATCACGGTTCTAAATCTGGATTACACGATCTTCAGTCTAAAACACTGATCATTAGGCCTTCTTGAATGAGAATCATTTTTGTTTAATAAAAGTAATGTTAGATGATAATTGATTTTATCAGCTCCAAATCCAAAAAATAAGTGATTGGTTAATCATCTTCATTCAAGTGATAAACAGATCAAACACACGTGATTATGGTTCATAAACAGAGCATATTGTCAAAATTCTATTTTGTAATACTCTAAAATATATCAAAGCACGACATCATAATTATGAAATAATTTATCGAGTGTTAAATAGCAGCTAACTGGGAGCACATTAGAACATCATAGATTTTCTAGTATAAAACTACTGTATATTTTCATGCATATGTTTTCTATAGGATCGATTTGAAGTATATTAGATTCTCATACTTTTCTTAGTATAAAGGGCCTGGCATGGCAAAGCGCGTAAGGCGTGCGACTCGTAATCCGAGGGTTGCGGGTTCGCGCCCGCGTCGCGCTAAACATGCTCGCCCTCCCAGCCGTGGGGGGTGTATAATGTGACGGTCAATCCCACTATTCGTTGGTAAAAGAGTAGCCCAAGAGTTGGCGGTGGGTGATGATGACTAGCTGCCTTCTCTCTAGTCTTACACTGCTAAATTAGGGACGGCTAGCACAGATAGCCCTCGAGTAGCTTTGTGCGAAATTCCCAAACAAACAAACAAACAAATCTTAGTATAAAATTATAATTTATGAATACGCTTTCATGTACATGCTTTCTATAGGACCTAATTAAGAGCACGTCAGATTCTCTTAGATTTTCTGGTATAACACTACTGTTTATTTACGTATTTTCATACAAATATTTTTTTACAAGTGGTATGTGTGTTTTCTTATGGCAAAGCCACATCGGGCTATCTGCTGTGTCCCCCGATGGTAATCGAACTCCTGAATTTAGCTTTGTAAATCAGTAGACTTATCGCTGTTGAAACCGCGAATCTACAAGTAGTAAACATCCAATAAAATACACAACCATTAAACTTTTTAAGTAAATATAAGTTTATTTAAAGCTGAATTCTTATTTTTTTTCTATATTGTAAGGGTCCGGCATGGCCAGGTGGGTAAAGCTCGTAATCTGAGGATCACGGGTTCGAATCTCGTCACATCAAACATGCACCCTACCCAGCCTTAGGGGCGTTATAAAGTTCATTTCAATCCCACTATTTGTTAGTGAAAGAGTAGCCCAAGAGTTTGCGGTGGGAGGTGATAACTAGCTGCCTTCTATTTAGTCTGACACTGCTAAATTAGGGACAGCTAGCGCAGATAGCCCTCGCATAGCTTTGAGCAAAATTAAAAAAAACAAAAACAATTCCCTCTAAATTTTTCGTTTTCTGGACAACTCATATCTTAGAAATGAGATCGTAAGAAAAAGTGAAAATGGATTTGGAATTTATACGTGCAAAAATATAATATTTTAAAATAACACATCCTGATGTGTAATTATTGGTATTCAGAAATTATGTTTCTAGAACCAAATAAAGAAAATATTAATATGTTTTAGTGCCATTAGATGCTTTTTTTTGTTGTTTTTTTTAATTTCGCACAAAGCTACACGAAGGCTATCTGCGCTAGCCGTCCCTAATTTAGCAGTGTAAGACTAGAGGAAAAGCAGCTAGTCATCACCACCTACCGTCAACTCTTGGGCTACTCTTTTACCAACGAATAGTGGGATTGACTGTCACATTATAACGCTCACACGGCTGAAAGGGCGAGCATGTTTGGTACGACGGGGATGCGAACCCGTGACTCTCAGATTACGAGTCGAACGCCATACCGGGCCATTTAGATGCTTTTACTTTCATTGTCGTAATCTTAAAGGAACTTCATTTCCCAATATGCATAAATGTTTTTTCTCTGTAATGTAACGTTTATTTTACATAAGAATAAATACAAGATAATTTTAAGTTACCTGTATTTTTCTTATAACAGAGCCACATCGGGTTATCTCCTGTGTCCACCGAGAGGAATCGAACTCTAATTTTAGCGTTATAAATCCGAAGACTTACTGCTGTCCCAGTGGGAGACGTAAAGTTGTCTAGATAAGAGTATTTAATGTATTGTAATTATAGAGACATTTAAGATATACCGGAGATGAACAAAATAATTAGCTTGATTTTAAGTGAAACGAACACATAAAATAATAACTCTGAAAAACATGTGTCAGAGGTAATGGTTCTCAAAAAATAAAATCACATTAGACCAACATGAATGTAGTTGAAAAACTAAATTTATACGTTGTGTCAGACGAGTGAGTATTAACACGCTTAGTGGAACTACGAAAACATAAACTTGCTGTTGATCTATAACAAACATTTTTTTTGTCTGAACACGAACAAAGATTGGCTAACATGATAGGTTTTTTTTTATTTTTTCAGAAACCCCAAATAAAACTGAATAAACGGTATTATTATCATAAATATAGAACCCAAGATCAACAAAAGAATGTGTTTGATAAGATTAATCTGTTTGTATACATTTTCGATGATATGAACATGTTTTACACAGTAAAAACCCCGAATAACTTGTGCTGTTAATTGTACGCTAGGTTGAGGTATCTGTAATGGTATAGTCAGTTTTAGTTAGAATAGCGCAGACGATAGCGCTACCTATGGGAGTATCATAGCACATTGTTGAATTTATTGTTATTTTACTCCTTTTATAATACATGATAATTCAAAAACCAAAATGATAGTGTTAACCAATTTCACTGGCGTGACATACTTTCATACTTTAAAATGATTATCTGCTTTTATAAGTATATTAATAGCTAGTAGGGAGCGGCATGGCCAAGTGGTTAAGGAACTCAAACGTAATCCGAAGGTCGCGGTTTCGAATTCCCGTCACACCAAACATGCTCTCCTTCCAGTTGTAAAGTTGTTATGATGTGATGGTCAATCCCACTATTCGTTGGTAAGAGTAGCCCAAGAGTTGGAAGGGGTGGTGATAACTAGATGCCATCCCTCTAGTCTTACATTGCTAAATTAGGGACGGCTAGCGCAGATAGCTCTCGTGTAGCTTTGTGTGAAATTCAAACAAACAATAGCGAGCGTTTTTTTTTTAAATCATGATTCTAATGTAAACGAGGTTTTTACAGACATTTAGTGTCCCTTTAAAAAAGCTTAAGTGCAGGATGAAACAAGACTTATCAATAATACAGTATTTGATAGTGATCAAAACGTCGTATCTGTTCTACAAAATTAATCTCACTTACTGAGATTGTAATAAAATATACTTTATCAGTAAGAAAACTCAACACAAAGCTATTGGAAAGACCTTCGACTGCAAACGATAAACAATGTCATTGTTCAACGACAATTTCTGCATTAATTCCATATTATGTAATGCTATATTGCTTGATCTTGGTGTAAAAATTATACTGATAAATAACATGTAGAAATTAACTGGTGTTTCGATTAATATCAATAAAATTATGGAGATCAGGCATTATTTCTGTTACTGTAAGGGCATGTGGTTTGAATACCTACTAGAGCTTGCTGTACTATGGAAAAGTGTGTTGAGAAACTTAAAAATGATGTTGACGGCACTTTAAATATCTTTAATAATCATCACGTAAAGTCCAGTATTTCAAGAAATAAGCGGTTAGCTATCAGTAAGTTAAAAAAGAATGAATGCATAATTGTTGAAGTCGAAAACAAGTAGGAATGCTGTGTTTTAGCGAATACATCCACTTATGAAGATTAGAGCACATCTGAAGGATAGGTTAAGATATGAACCACTTAATAATGAACTCACAAAGAAACTGGAAAAATGCTAAAAGTATTTTTGAGAATGTAAGATGTAAAACTACTGTTCCCATGTGATTTCTACACCATCTTAGACCGTCTTAATACCCAAATATCATAAAACTGACACATAACTAAGACCCATAGTTTTGTACACTTGTGTCTGTATCCTGATTACCAAAAGCTAGTTCACCCTCTCCGAAAGAAAATCTCTTCACACCTAAATGGTACTGATGGCTTTCCCAACATGTTACTTGAAGACGGTTTACAGTTGAGTCAGAACAAAAACACTATTGATTCTTAATTTTGTTTCTATATACACTTCCATTTCTATAGAAGATATAAGTTTGGTTATGAATCTTATTAGATTGGATACCACTTCTACAAACAGTAATAATCCTATGGAAGTCATCAAAAATTCTCTCAAATTTCTTTTCAACAACGGTTACTTTATATGTTTGTTTGTTTGTTTTTGAATTTCGCTATCTGTGCTAGCTGTCCCTAACTTAGCAGTGTAGGACGAGATGGAAGGCAACTGGTCATCACCACCCACCGCCAACTCTTGGGCTACTCTTTTACCAACGAATAATGGGATTGATCGTAACATTATAACGCCCCCACGGCTGAAAGGGCGAGCATGTTTGGCGCGACGGGGATGCGAACCCACGACTCTCAGATTACGAGTCGCACGCCTTAACACGCTTGGCCATGCCGGGCCTCAGCTTTTTATAAGCAAATCAAAAGTATCGCTATAGGCAAACAATATTGCTGTTGTGACCTCTATCTTTACGCATTTCTATGAATCATTCATTCTTACTTAGTAAAATTTTGGAACCAATTATGAACCATCAAGGTGGTACAGGTATATTGATGACATTTAGGTACAGAGAATTATGGACTCCTTTCTGTTTTGGAATTCATTGAATTCCTTAATAATGAACACCTCAACATGAAGCTTAACTTAAGATATATTGATAATGTGTAGAAGTCTATATAACATCTTGATATCATGGTCATTATTAAAAACAGTAAACTTATTATTATCGTGTATTCCAAAACATGTGTTAAACCAAATATTCTACAATGTATCTCCCACCGTCAACCAGCTACTGAATTGGAAGTTTCCATTATCTGTCAACTTAACAGAATTGAGAAATCTACAACATTATTAACAATAAGATGCAAGCCAGGATGAAACTTTACAAATTACTGTTGTCCAATAGTTATTCGTATGATTACATTACTAAGAAATTACTAAAAAATTTTACCCACAAGATCTTAATAAACGACAATAAATAAAACGTCCCCGAATCAAAACACTGTTTCATGGTTAATTCTTTTCTTGAATCCAGTCATTTTTTGTGAATTTGACCTTTGACTTTAACCCTCTAAAACCTAAACACTTCTGAGTTAGCTCATTTTACAAATGTATATCAGCTTTTGTCCAAGTTCATTTAACTGTTTTCGAAAAATATTACTGGTAAACAAACACATTCACACAGTGTTGTAAATTAAACAAACATAAACAAGGCTACTTGCTCTAACCAATAAAAATAAAGTGTAATTCCAGACTAGCATACCAAAATGCGATGAAAACTGATTTTAAAAACAAACATACCAAAGATCAGTCCTTTATTTTTAATCCACTTGCGATTCTTGTTAATCGTAAACACATTTCAAAACATTTTTATCACATTGATTAAAGATTTGAATTTTCTATTTATTAGCACTAATTTATTATGGAAACACTTTAAAATCTTTAAATGAGAACTAGCTAGTTGTTATTCGTTCCGAATTTAACTTTATGTATTTGCATGTTTGTCCTTTAGCGCAGATTCACACAGTGGGCTATGTGCAATCATTGTACGTAGCGTGGAACTAAAACCCGGATTTTAGCGTTTAAACCTTCAACCTTATCTTTGGTTCACCGGAAAGCAGTACAGTGCTTCGTATTGTTCTATAAATATGTACTCTAAAGACGGCTGGTAGGGGAGTTTTAAAAAATTTAATTACTTTCTTAGGTTATAGTTAGAAGAAGATCGAAACGTTGTTCTGTACTTTATTTTCATTAAAGTTTTAATACCCATACCAGCCGTCTTTAAAGTACATATTTCCTTCAAGTGAGTTTCTCGTCATCATAGATGTTTCATAAATATATTTTTCTTCTTTCCTGTAAAGATTTTATTAAATTAGTAAATAATTCTAAAGATTAATATTTATTACATAAATTACAAATACAAAAAATGTCAAGTTATATTGTTTTAATTATTTTGTGTAGTATCATTTAGAGAAAACTGGTAGTATATATGTAAATGGCTAATCGATACCAAATATATTAATTGCAACTTGAGAAAAGTCGTTATAAATGTAATAATACCAGGAATAAACTCATATATACTGAAATAATAAAAAAATCTTAAAGGGATAAATAATTTTTAAATCAGAAAAAAATGTTTAAAACACACCTGATTACTAAACAATAACCAAGTTTAGAGATACTAAACTACGAGAATTCATGTTTAAGACATTTCTTACAGTCACCTAAATTTATTAAATTGGCAGGTCTAAACAAGACAAAACAAGCTTTTCACAACAATTTATTGTTATCACAGATAACGGTCCCCCGCTAGTACAGCGGTAAGTCTACGGATTTACAACGCTAAAATCAGACGTTCGATTCCCCTCGGTGGGCTCAACAGATAGCCTGATGTGGCTTTCCTATAAGAAAAAAACACACACACACAGATAATGATCAATTAGTTTCATCAGACACTACCCTCAGAATATGTAAAACATTCATTAAGCCAGTCATTAGATACGATTCTACGGCGTGTTTAAGCGTTTCTAATACACACATAGAACATCTGAAGAAAATACAAAAACTACGACCTGTTGAGTAACTTAAATGTATCATACATGAAGAAGAAATCAGAGAAACCTCTCGCTATTAAATATAACAAGCATATAAAACGATAACTTAGGGGTAGGTATTGCAGAATATTTTCCTATACATTTATAATTTCGTTGTGCGAAGGGTTTGTTGTATGTGTACTAAAATAAATTTATTTGTGTTTGTTACGCTGCTACTGCAAGAAACTGAAGTGTAACAAGTGTAACGTAGGACTTTGTGTAAACTTACAACAGAGATTTATATATAATACGTAAAATTGATTATATCAGCCCATAATATGGACAATTCCTTAAAAGGGTAATACAATTCTTTTATGTACGTTAATTAAATTAATTTAGCATTGTGTAAATGTGAGAAGTATCACTGGAAAAAATCTCAGCAAACTGGACAAAACATCACTAGTATAGAGCCCGTGAACATATCTTGCAGTGTAAATTCATTCATACTATAACAGTAGAAATTTTTTGCAATAAAAGTACCAAAGTCATCTTAGAAGGAATACAGATGACAGAGTAATAAAATAACAAAAGTAAAAGAACAGAACTTGATTGAAATGGGGAAGGAAGGTGTGAAAGGTGTAACTGACTATTCCAGATCGAACAAAGTAGGACGTAAAAATAAGATACAGTGGATGGATTGCCCATTATCGCTTGGATACGATCTGTAACAGGCCTCTTTCTGGATGGCTCTGGTGCCCGAAGTTCACCCATATTACCTTGTGTTTCAATGCTACTGGGTTACAAGGAATATCTCTGTCTTGGAAACTCTAAGCCCTCGTTTTGAAAAGCTATCTATGATACCAGTTAAGGAGTATTTATACCTTTCTTTAAAACAATCAATTTTCGTTGCGTAACAGTACCTATGAAAATATTGTTCTAATACATACCATTTTATAGCCATTCTACATTGACTGTGTTAATTTAATCATTAGCATACTGAAAATTGTTTTAACATAACGTAATAAACCCTATGTATTGTACAAGCGAAAGAAGTTTGATCACCTGTAAAACTGATTAATGACTCCCATTTTTTAAACAAAGCATATAACATTATTGTACAAAACTGTTAGGACAAAGTCAAAATTTAGATTTCAGAAAACCTTCGGAGAACAGTGGAAGATAAGTCACAGGTGAACATTTTATTAGTCTTCATGTTTAGTAAAACAGAAACTCAGTGAAAATGTTTGAGTTCGGCAAACAGTTAATAGCACTGCACAACAAAGTTTTTGTTTCTTGAACACTGTTTGGTGTTCTTTATAGATTTCTGGCTGCTGATCACGAAAATCGCATCCAAATTTGCCCATCACCTACCGTTTCATCGAAATCTCCAATTTTGCAACAATGGAAAAACGATATCAGGGCAACTGGAATTCGTCAATGCTTGCTGACTACTGTTGGACACTGCAACGTGATGCACCAGACATTATATATAAACGAAAAGCAGGAGCAAAACACTCTTAATTATGTTGAACTTAATAGCGTATTAGAAACATATACGCAATTAAATACGTTATTGCCAGTAAACAGTTAACCGTCTATTTCTCAGAGTTCCAACGTGATAAAGCAAAACCAAAACTATATTTGTGCATACCCACCAGGTATCTGTCACAATCAGCAAAAAAATTGTTGTGCAGTGTAGTCTGTGTCCTATTGTACTTTAATACCGAAAACAGTCTTTCAGGAATTGTTGCGTCATACTTAATCAAAGCTTTCTTTGAAAGTTTACTCCAGATGTCTCTAATGCACTCCCATAAAATTTCTTTCGAAGTAACTTTTAATTTGTTAAGTTTTTTATCTATCAAATTTAAGACCTGCTCATTAAGTTTAAATCTGGCCAAGCGTAAGGCGTGCGACTCGTAATCCAAGGGTCGCGGGTTCGCGCCCGCGTTGCGCTAAACATGCTCGCCCTCCCAGCCGTGGGAGCGTTATATTGTGACGGTCAATCCCACTATTCGTTGGTAAAAGAGTAGCCCAAGAGTTGGCGGTGGGTGGTGATGACTAGCTGCCTTCCCTCTAGTCTTACACTGCTAAATTAGGGACAGATAGCCCTCGAGTAGCTTTGTGCGAAATTCCAAAAACAAACAAACAAAAGTTTAAATCAGGGCTCTGTGAGGGTCATTGCATCATTTGAAAAACTTCAGCAGCTTTTTTCTTAGCTATGTTATTTCTGCAGAGACTGGATGAGTGTTGGTATCATATTTCTTGATAGTAGAATCGTTTACCAATAATATACAAACCACTGGGTATACCATGAGGGATCAGTATTTGATGGTGCTTGTACTGGTACATTATTCCATCCATTTTGCAAATATCTTTTGTCACCTCAACATAAAAGCACCCTCAAATCATTACATTAACTCCCCCTACTTTATGGTATGTAATATGCACTGAAGTGTTGTTCAACCTTCTTCTGTCGGACTTACAACTTACATTTTGAACAATACATTTTAAACGTGGTCCATAACACACTATTCTCGTCATCCGCAGCTCAGGTTTTTGTATATTTTAGCAAATTTGAGCTTCTTGACAATATTTGGAGATCGAAATAAATGTTTGTTTTAACTGCAACACAACCAAATATTCCATTTTTATTGTGTCTTCTTGATACTGTAGATCTGAACACTTTTCTATCATTTGGTGCATGGTTGTTTATCACATGCTTGAGATCAGTGGCAGTCTTCATTCTGTCTAGAAGGCTGCATAAACGAAGATACTAAACACCATATAATTAAATTCAGGTATTCTGCCTTTTCCTTTTGATATTTTTAAATTTACCTATCTCAGTCTCACAATCTAGGGTGCTTTTGACTGTGTTTGGAGAACATTTCCAATCTGCAACAATTTGTTGGTTGGAATTCCCTACACTTTTTGTGTTGTGGCATGACAACAAATATTAATATATACTGATAAACACTGTTTTTATCAAGGCTTATTTGTGGAGTGCTATTAAATTGGTTTCTTCTAGCATATGCTGGTGCCATATGCTAGCACCTTGCTAGCTTCTTTCTATATAGTTAAGACACTGCATGGGGTCCATGGCAGTTATTTCAGACCATAAGTTTGATCAGTATGTTCATTCAAGCAAAACCATTTTGACATACCCTTGGTACAAGTATATGGGAATTCTAAAGAATAATAAGTATTCTCACCCTGGCTCATTCAATTGTCAACAAAGATCAGTGAAGCATTAACACAATGTTCAAATTTATATTCTCTAATGACGTGGAAGAATTAGTCACATAAAATGAGAAAAAGAACAAAATATTGTTATAACATTTTTACACCGCACTTTATGCGTGTAAAAAATGTATCCATGAATATAATCATTATATCGTATCTGCATTAAAAGTATATAAGAAGATATTCTGCATTATAATACAAAGATAAATTAATAAGAAAAAGTATATATGAAAAAATTAACGTCCCTGCAACAAACAAAACAATGAAAAATATACTATTTGCAACAAAAATACGCAACTTATAATTTTAAAAGGAATATCTTAACTGCAATAGCTATCAGAAGTACTGGAGGTATTCTGTCTACCAGATATCATCCAAATAAAACAGTTCATAGACAAGACAACTGGCTATCAAGATTAAATAAGGTATAGAGTCTGAGTGCTAAAACTCACAACACCCCAACTACCGCTACCATATACTGTATGTAGCCGCTTATGGGCTTAGTAGTTGCCGTAAAACTGTTAATATAATTGAAAATATGCTGTCAGGAACGTCAAAGTATAAATAACAATTATTTAACAAAAACGCCCAACCTTAACTTAAAAACTGCTATTACAAAATAACAAGGACTATTTTAAAAAACTTCAATAATAAATAATAATAATAAATAAGCATTTACCCTCTGACTTTATCAAACTTGTTCCAGTATATTTCTTTCAAATCTGTACAAAGACTACTGTGCATATATATATCTATGAACGCTATAAAATAAATGCAAGTTTATTTGAAACGAATTTCTTTACCTTTAATGAATATTGTTATTTTTGATTAAATTCAGTGAATCATATTATGACAATATTTTTACCACTTGTGTCAGATAAATTGTTCAAAAATTCACACACAAACCATTATTTTGTTTTGAATGTTTGCTTTTGATGTCACTTCTATTTCTAATTCAAATCCATTGTACATCGTCCAGTTCTAACATAAGTTACAATTATTTTTGTTTCACTTCTATCTAGTTTAACTGCAGTTGTTTATGTCTTTTTCGGTCAGTTATAGCAGAATACTTTCTTTTGCTATTTATATGTTAAAGAAAAGTATAAGTCACTTGTTTCTGCAAGAACAGGTGAAGACTAGACAAGAGCTAACTTTTCTATCAGTTGCATTTACCTAAAAGGGACATGTATTGTTTATTTTGGAACGTCGTGGACACAGTGGTTATCTGCGTAGATAGTAAATATCACACACTTTCGATTTTTGGGATACTCTAATCTAATATTAAGCTTTGACTTTCTTTCTTACAACATTAAGCTCTCGATAATGCACATTTTAATTATTAGCCTACATTGGCTAGCACACATATATTAATATTTATATAATTTAAAAAATAATTTGCGAGTAAGAAGTTGGATCTACAAGGAACAGAAATTTGCTCGTCATGGTGCGACCCCAGTGACAAAGCATTATATCTGCGGACTTACAATGCTATAAATCGGGTTTCGATACCCATGGTGAGCAGAACACAAACAGCTTACTGTGTAGCTTTGTGCTTAACTACAAACAAACAAAATCGTCATGGTGATAGGCCAAACAATTTAAAGACGCTAACACGAATAAAAACAATAGTAAAGAGCGAGTGAACAAACTGTGAACACTATTTTTACAGATGTACCTAGAAACGTTTTTAATATTTTCAAGAAAGCTTTTAATATTATTCAATTCAAGTACTGAATAAAGTTATAAATCATGTTAAATATACACGACTCTCCACTTTAACACAAGAGTATTATTTAGCTTATAAAGTCCGAGCTTTAAAACAAATTATGTAATTATTTATAGAAGTGAAAGTTATGGCATTGTTGCTTACGTAACTGTTTACAAATAATTAGTTGTTGTGAATTGACGTATTATTAATTAACCCTTTTGAATTTTTTTCGTTGCTTTAATCAAGTGCTTTTGCATAAACACCTGGTAGTATATAAAAAGTTCTAGATTGTTGTCAAAAGTATATATATATATATATATAGCGAAATTAAATAATTATATCTAAATGAATTTAAATGAATCAACAAAATCATGAGGAAGAACTGCATTAAGAACAGCAAATCCCATTTTCTAATTAATCATAACTATAAAATTTTCAAGCCATAATCCAAAACATATTAAAATATATATTTTTAAATACGCTGCACATTTTTTTAAAAAAGGGATCCTATGATACAAGCTACAACGTGGGATTATAAAATGTATCCTAGGTTTTGGAGGTAACTGCGAAATAGGACATTTCGGTGGGGATATACCGTTTATCAAACTTAACTTCCAATTTGCTAGTCTCACATAAGAAGCTTAGAAATTAGCGAGATGTGGGTGCTCAAGCGCACAACGTCCCACATCTACATCACCCTTCACTGCCTGCAGACGGTTGTGTTTTACAAAATTATGAGGAAGAACTGCGTTAAAAACAGTAAATCTCAACATCTGATTAATTATATTATAACCATAAAACAAAACACATTAATGGAATATAGATAGAACTACATGCAGACTGTGTGACATTCAGTTCAGCCATAAAGAATGTATAGTGACGACTTTTAAAGTGTAATAATCACAGATTGTATTTTAAGGAAGAGTAGAGATTAATTCTTCTTTTCAATTGGGATTTTAATCAACTAATATGTGTGTACTTTTGACGTAAAAAGAATTATTCAAAACCCTGGATACAACTGTAGTAACCAACTGGGTAACGTAAGTGAATTTATCACTGATTCTGTTCTGGTAACAAAGTAGAAAATAATAATTCGTTTTGTGGGTTGGTTTCTGAAGTAACTGAGTTCTATGGACTTTGGGCGAAAAAGAAAATTATTTAAAGCTCTAGATTCGAGCGTGGTTATCAACTTTGCAAAAAATATTAGTATATACCTTTGATCTGTTTTAGTATATTATTTTAAAACAAGTGAACTGTGTACCATCTATTTATTGCTGAAATTTATCGTCAACAAGTCACAGACACTTATTGTGAAGAATCCTGCCCATCCATACATATAAAATTTGACAAATCAATATGGTATATATTAAACAATGTTCTTATTGAGATGTAGAAACTTGATCCTACTCCTTGGTCTTTTTTATTACCCATCATCATATAGGAATCATGGATCACAAAAGTAAAAGAATCTCTGTTCTATTTCAGTTGTAAGTGAAATCGGAAATCTCCAAGGAACACGAGGAAGGAAGTTACAACGTTACTCATACGTCAGGCTGCAAAACGCTTCTGTTGCATGCAATGAAATTTGAGTTCGTTTTAGTAAGTTGATATCACCATATTAGAAAGATTTTGTTATGAGGTAGTTTTAGTCGATTCGGATCTTCTTTTGGTTTGTACAGAAATTTGTCTTCTGATCCAGGCAGGTAACCTTGTCACTAAATCCGCTTACCCATTTCCGGAGAGATCACTAAGAAAAAAGCTTTTATTTTCTCTCAAACTGTCTTTCTTTAATTTCCTTCGGTTAGTCTAACAAGATTCTTAGCTAACATGAAAGCCGATCTAATGCTGTCGTTTGGCAAAGGGGTTGTGCAACATATCTTTTGATCTTGGTAATCAAATCTCACAGTCAGTACCTTATAAGATGTAAGACGCGGCGAAAAATAAAGACAGAGAGACGAAAATGTAAGAGTTTATACAATTTCCTTATGGGAAAAGATAAGTAAAAGTGCATATCTCAAACTTTTTTTTTTCAAATAAAAAATAACAAATATAATACATTTTGTAAATTTAGACTCAGTCAGGAGCACTTCTTATGCTTCCAAGTCAAACGTTGGGGAGAGGGAAGGGTGATTATTCAGCGTGACTTTTTTGATAAATAAAAAAAACAAATATTATTTTATGTGACACAAGTGCAAATCGATTACTTTTATATTCCACCTTAGCTAGATATTGTTTGTTTGTTTTGGAATTTTGCACAAAGCTACTCGAGGGCTATCTGTGCTAGCCGTCCCTAATTTAGCAGTGTAAGACTAGAAGGAAGGCAGCTAGTTATCACCGCCCACCGCCAACTCTTGGGTTACTCTTTTACCTTACCAACGCATAGTGGGATTAACCGTCACATTATAACGCCCCCACAGCTGGGAGGGCGAGCATGTTTGGCGCGACGGGAATGCGAACCCGGGACCTTCAGATTACGAGTCGCACGCCTTAACATGCTTGGCCATGCCGGGCCTAACTAGATTTAAATGTTTCTTTGTGTATGTGGTTCCTAACACGTAATGATACCTTCAGCAACACACATTATTGTAGATAATTTTATACGATATAATAGATTTCGTAAAAAAGCTCTTCGTTATAGTGCATCCATTTAGTGACATAACCGCCAAAAATATAACAAAACTCAAAAGGTATACAACTTATCACATAATTAACTGCCTACATGTTATTACATGAGACGTTTTTACTGGCAAGAAAATATAAAGAAAAGCCCAATACAACTAGATGAAACCATGTATTCAGAGGAACTTTTGGTAGAATACCAATACGTTTATACCACATCATTCAAACTCCAACTATTGGGGATACTTTTTATGATAAGATAATATTGATAATAATGAAACGTCACTTACTTTTCAAGTGCTAATATAACAATTTTATGTCTTTGATTTCTTTCATCAAGGCTGCTTATTTTGTGGATTATACATTCTATTGCAACCAATTTGTTTATTTTAAATTTCGCGCAAAACTACACGAGGTGTATCTGCGCTAGCTGTCCTTTATTTAGCGGTGTAAGATTAGAGAGAAGGCAGCTATTTAATATCACCTACAGTCAACTCTTGGGGTATTTTTTACCAGTGAATAGTGGGATTGATCGTACATTATAATGTACCCACGGCTGAATGGACGAGGATTCGTCAAGGATAGCAAAGCTAGTCTTCAGGTATTCATGCAGAGAAAAGTTAACACACACATACGAAATTATCCATCTCAACAACCAAGAAAGAAATAATAATAAAAAAGAAATTATTAATTTTTGCATATTACAATATGACACTACAGAACTGAAACAGTGTTATTTTTTTGATGAATTGGATGAATTTTATAATAAATGTAGAACGATTGATAGCATCCAAAGATTTCTCAGTTTTTAAGTGATTATATGTAGTGATTTTTATTAATCTTCGTTGACAGCTTTCAGTTATCACTTTTAAAATTCGTTTTGTCAAATCATACTTTTCCTTGCAATATAAAATCCAAATATCCTCTCATTATCTGCAGTGTTCTTTGAAGATAAAACGTTGTATCTTAGTGATATTACAATTTGCTATAATTCTGGAAGCTACATTTATATTCCTCTACAACTGAGGCTGGTGTTGATTATTTCTATGCTTTAGTTGCTCAGTCTTTGTCATTTTTCTTTTTGTCCTTTATACATGGTTCATTGCTTATTTTGATTTTCATACAACATTTAAATCAACTGTGTTCCAGAACAGTAAGAACTTTTTCTAGTCGAGTGTTTGTTCACTCTGCAATTCAAACTTAAATTTCCTGGAATAGTTTATTTTACTGCTCCAATGGAGCTTAAGAATTTTTAATGTAAACACGTTTGTTTGTGCTCCTAATAGTATCAAGAGCTTTGGAAAATATTCTCGTCTTGAAGCTCTAATATTTCAGATAATACAAAACGTTCTGTGGCTTGTCATTATTGTTTCTTCTTTGTTGTTCTATTCGGAATACTGTCTAACTTCAACGTTGCTTTTCAGGAATGATATAATTAATTGTTAACGATCATCTTATGTGACAGTTTTCTTTACTTGAAGTTTTTACTGTTTTGCGTTCCATACATAAGTTAATCATTTTACGAAAATCGAAATTTATGGCTACGGTTTTTTAAAAGTCTTTTATGTTTAATTTAGATGTGTGTGTGTGTTTTTCTTATAGCAAAGCCATATCAGGCTATCTGCTGAGCCCACCGAGGGGAATCGAACCCCTGATTTAGCGTTGTAAGTTTAATTCAGGTAAGACTATATAAGCAAATACTATATAATTATGTATTAAATAACCACATTTAATTGTCAGCTGTGTTTAGAAATTCAGTAGCGTGGTCAAACCGAAGAAATGTAATCGACGTATTTTAATAGGTTTATTTTATTTTAATGGATCTCTTACAACAACACTTTACTTCGAACAGGTTGCAGAGAACTGGCTTTATTTTTTAGTTCAATACATGCCCATATAGAACTGTCCAATGAATGAATTTAAAGACACGTTGAAAGTAATGTGTGTATTTTGGCAAGTTGTAGTCAACTTATTCCCATTCTCAAGATGGATCTATGCAACTCAAAACTTAAGAAACCAGGTTAATTTTGCAAATTTTTTGCACAAGAAAATAATGATGAAATTGAAATTATTATTTCTCTAAATATAAATCTTTATTGAACCTTGGGCGTTAAATACTGCAAACTACCTCATATCCAACTGACATGAAAATGTCGTGTCAACTAAGATTGTGTTATAACTTTCAACCTGATATACTACGATGTTGAAATTCAAACCTCTTCGAGAGTGATGTGCAATAAAATGTTGTTGACATGTCTTTGTGCACTTTTATTGCTCTGGAATTATAGTTCATCGGCATGCATATTATAATTACGAATAACTATTTAGGCTTTTGAAAACGACAATAAAGTTTCTCGTACTGATATTAAAAACCATATATTCCAGCAGTACTTATATTTCATCTTAACAATGTCTTTGCAACGAAGATTCCCTGAGAATGAGCATATCCTTAAGAAAGACATATCAATATTATCTTCCATATCTCATGCGTAATTCCTTACGAATTATCTAATGTCATCAGGCTCCCCAGTGGCATAGCGGAATGTCTGTGGCCTTATACTGCTAGAAACCGGGTTTCGATACCCATAGTGGGCAGAGTACATAGCCCTTTGTGTAGATTTGTGCTTGATAACAAACAAAATGTCAGTATCATTGGAGGATGTTTCACCTGATTCGTCGAACGAGATAGATATGCTTCTTTGCTTGTCTATCTCAAATTTTTATTTATTGTCTTGTTAAAAATACAAAAAGATAAGTACAATTTCGGTGCAATGACATTTCGATAGGAGAGTAATACTTTACTCTTTATTAGCTTAGTTGCTGTTTCAACACCTGTTGTTGTACTAAACATTTCGCTAAGTTAATTTTTTCAATTTCTGTGAAAAGAAAAACCACACAAATTACTATCTGTGTTCTGTCTATCACGGGTATCGAGACCCTGTTTCTAGCAGTATACGTTAGCAGATATAATGCTGTGCCACTGGCGGGCTTTGAAATTTTATGTTCTATAATTCTACGTATACAAACTTACGTAACAGGTTTTTCTTTTCGAACCATATTCAAGGCTTGAAACATTTTACCAGACCAAACAATGCGTTTTTTACTTTTATATAAAGGATAGGTGTGTTACACGAAACGATTTTGGAGTCTCAATGCGTCGTTATAGTCCATGTCGTTAAGTGTGATCATTCTTTATCTTAAGACTGTACATCTTAACAATATACCTGCAACAAAAGTATCATTTGTAAGGCTACATGTTCAAATGTGTCTACTGTACGAGGGTGACAGTTTTCCAGTGCCTGTTTGAACAATTCGATCGCACAGAAATCCACAGGCGTTGAGTCGACAACTCCAGTATATCTTCATGAATGTTTCTTCCATGCTTCAGACATGCGATGGTTGATCAGAAGTTATGACAGAAAGTTTTATCTTGGTGAACCCTCGTTTCTCGACAGCAGTCTTCTTGATTACTTTACGTACTGTTGTCTTCAGCACATGAACGGATCTTACAACCGAATTTTGTGTTCGTTGATTCTTGCCTATTTTAAAACATCATGTATTGCTTATCATACCTGAGAGATGAATTATTGTAGGTTTGTTTCTGGATGGTCCTATTACACCAAGTCTATTAACAAAATTTGTGTTTTTAATGCAATTACGCACAATGAATATTCCTCTCTGTCTAAGAAATTCTAGATCCATGATCTGAACACAACTTTATGACCTTTATGTGTGCGTATGTGTCATATTTTGCATCAGGAAGGACTGTTACATGCCATAACCAAAATCATTTAATTGTTGGCTGTATCACATTACGTAGCTCCAGACAGTGTCAAAACGTAGTTCTTATTCATATCGTTCCAATTTCTGCTTTAAACATTCGTATTTTTAAAATGATATAATGCTCTTTCCCTCTGCATATGGAACAGATACTGTCTTTTATGAGATTAGATGTACAAACGTTTCTAAATTTGTACTGAAATGAAATACTTTCATACAAATGCTAAACAATTCCCTATAAACTGTTTTATCATGATGTTAGACAATATTGTTATTCTAAAAGTAATTTTACTTTTTAGCTTAGGCGATTTTTTATGAAATATAATATCTATATCTTATTTGAAACGCCACCAGTAATGCTTTTTGTTGTTCGTTTCATATGACTATGTACATTTCTTGATATTATAACAAAAGTAAAAAAAAATCAAACCAACTGCTTATTAAGTGGTTTGGTAGTTAAAAATTTACTTTTACGGATTTACGTTTTCTTTCTATACTATTATCTTAAAAAATATGCATATTTTAACAAACATTAAGTCTCGTATATTCAGAAGATGATGATAATTCTGTTTTCGTTCCGGATATACGGCACGGCATGGTTAGGTGGATAAGGCACTCGACTCGTAATCCGAAGGTTACGGGTTCGAATCCCTGTTACACCAACTGTGCTCGCCCTTTCAGTCACGGGGGCGTTATAATGTGACAGTCATTCCCACTATTTGTTTATAAAAGAGTAGCCCACGGTGGGTGGTGGTGACTAGCTACCTTCCCTATAATCTTACACCGCTAAGTTAGGAAGGGCTAGCGCAGACAGCCCTCGAGTATCTTTGCGCGAATTTCAAAACAAACATTGTTTGTTTGTTTTGGAATTTCGCATAAAGCAACTCGAGGGCTATCTGTGCTAGCCGTCCCTAATTTAGCAGTGTAAGACTAGAGGGAAGGCAGCTAGTCATCACCACCCACCGCCAACGCTTGGGCTACTCTTTTACCAACGAATAGTGGGATTGACCGACACTATATAACGCCCCCACGGCTGGGAGGGCGAGCATGTTAAGTGGCGCGACTCGGGCGCGAACCCGCGACCCTCAGATTACGAAGCGCAAGCCTTCAAAACAAACAAACCTTACGGAAACATTTCCGACAACTTCAAGAAATAATATACTTTTGTCATTTTGAATAAATCTTGACAGAAACGTTCAAAATATACAAGGACATTATATGGTACTACCATTTAAATATAGTATAATTATGAATTTTTGGTACATATTTTCCAAAATAATTTTTTTTTCAATCGTTACACCATGATATCTTAAAATAAGTATGGAATTAAAATTAGCAAAATTACAAGATTATTGATAATTCGGCTTGACGTTAACTCTTTTTAAAGTATTTTGAAAACTTGCATTTATAAAGTTTTACCTAATAACAGAGAACAAATGCTTGCTATGTTATTCTGCATTTGGTGTCGACTTTTAAGCTTTTTCTTGTGATACTATGAGTTTTGTTTTCTTTCATCTCTCCTTCTTTGATCAAAGCTTTTCTCATGTTTAATGTTGAACTCTTGGGGTTTTGTGGATGCAAGCGTGAACAAGATCACTGTTTCTTTTCCATCTGTATTTGAAACTTAACTTACTTTGTTGCTTTGTTTCGACATACTAGCTAAGATCACAGAGTAATTCCTGACAAATTGTCTGTAGCCACTAGAATCAGCGCGAAGTTAGTCTGAGAATTCTCAACGTCTATGTCAACTTGGGAATTTACGACCAATAATCAAACTTGCTTCTCAGATGGATATATGTGATGAAAGTATTCTGTTTCGATTGTATATTCAGCCGAATCACAAAATAGGAATGATTGAGTCAGAAAACATCATTGTGTTGAATTAAATAATTTGAACGGAAGCTGTTGCCATCGGGTTCCTATCACACTTGGGATCCTCTCGGTTGTTTAATGATGTTCTCACATGTTTACCAACCAGTTCTACCATTAACTTAAATGGTTGACTGTTGTTTCGTGTAAATATATGAACGAGGAAAAAACCCTTTCTTTGAGCTATGAAAAAATAAAGCCAAAAAGCAATTTATAATCATATATAAAAGCTTTCGCTGCTTAGAAATATATTTTTACTTTATCATTTAGAAGTACATAAATTAGTTTTTGAAACATATTCCTTACCCATATATTTGGCCCCAACTAGTGCAGCGGTAAGTCTACGGATTTATAACACTAAAATCAGGGGTTCGATATTCTCTCGGTGGGCTCAACAGATAGCCCGATGTGATTTTGCTATAAGAAATACGCCAATATATTTTTGGTTTTTTTTATTTTAGTAGACAAACAAGTAAGTTTAGCTTTACTAGCTAAGCAAGACTATGAGTAAAATTATGAACATAATATCTGTTCATAAAGTGATGTTACTAAACAAATTTAATGCATTTTTGGTATTTTGGAAATGTTTTATAAATCCAAAATGCAAATATATAATTCTCAATGATTATTCGTGGAATACATTTAACTAAACTCTAACATTACAGTTATCACACCGAACTATGAAATTGTGTAGCTTTAAGAAAATATCGGAAGACAACAAATATACAATTACATATGTCGGAGTTGTTGGGTTTACTTAAAGTTTCTTTTAAAGTTGATTTGTTATAAATTCAAAAATAACTAAATAATTCAGCTCTTACAGAAGTTTACTATTTTATAGCTTTCGGTTCAGATATAGTTAAACTACATTATTATTATTAAATTGTATTTCCCAGAAATAAAAGAATCAAGTTGATATTTTATCTTAGATTGCATTCTTAACTACATTTTTATCTTTTATTTTGAGTTTCCTTGAGGATCGGTGACAAGTTTACGAACTTACAACGGTAAAATCCCAGTTAGATTCGTTGCAATGAACAAAGCACACATAGCCAACCATCAATTGTCTAACTTTGAGCTAAACAAATAAAAGATAAGTTTTCTTAATCTTTGGCGCCTTTCCGAAATGCATTTTGTATCCTGCTAACTTTTTCTTTAGAGTCGTCGAATTTTCTTCGACCACGCATTGCTTGTTTTTACTTTATTACTTGTTGGAATACCTAACTTGGAACTTTTAGAACAGGTTCTGCTTGTTAAAACTTAATATTCTAACGGTTTTTTTCTTTTATATGTTTGTTTTCAAATATTCATGTAAATCTACTTAAGGATTATATACTTTAGCCGTCCCTAATTTTGAGGTTATAGACAAAAAGGAAGGTAGATGTAAAATGCAAACACCGCCAATTCTTAGGTTATTCTTGTCTGGTTGTTAATCTTATAACACAACTGCACCCCACATTTCGTTACTTAAATTTTTATTAAGCACTGGCAAGCAAAGCGAGGCAGAGCTATGTATAACATGCGATAATCTTTGTATATACACTACACCTATTAAACCATACAGATGCGGTAATTATCCAATATCATGTAAAATGTTCTGTCTGTCTGTAAGCGCATCCCCTCCTAAACTGGTTGACAAATCCAGACCAAACCTGTCATACTAATTTATTACTCCAAAAGCAAATCAAATTCATAAAAAACTTTCTCGTATATTGAAAAATGAAAATATTTTACAGAATAATCCCTACATCGTTGTTGCAATAGCTGCTGTAAATATTTGAGTTTGAACAAACTGACACCACCACAAAATTCTACAAGTCAAGGATTGTAAATAATACTTTTCCCAATAACCAAAATATACATTCATAATGTATGAAGATTCAGTGAGGATCTTCGCTGGTTAGGTTATCTGATCACTTTCGCCTATGAGAATCAGGTTCAAGTAGTCATCTTCCTCCCTCCTTCATTGGTTTGACTTATAAAACTGTTAAGATGCTATAATAATGTATATGCCATTTTTCTCTTCTTCTTTTTAGGGCCACATCCATTTGTAATATTTTATAGCATTTGGTGCTAGTTGGCACTTCTTTTCGTTTGGGGCCCGGCATGGCCAGGTGGTTAAGGCACTCCACTCGTAATCTGAGAATCGCGGGTACGAATCCCGGTCGCACCAAACATGCTCGCCCTTTCAGTCGTGAAGGCGTTATAATGTGACGATCAATCCCACTATTCATTGGTAAAAAGGTAGCCCAAGAGTTGGAGGTAGGTGGTGAAGATTAGCTGCCTTTCCTCTCGTCTCACACTGCTAGATTAGAGACGGCTAGCGCAGATAGCCCTCGAGTAGCTTTGCGCGAAATTCAAAATAAACTAAACCAAACCTTTTCATTTGGTAGTTTCAAAACTAAAACAGTTCTATCCACAATTAGTCACCTTTTTCACTTAATTATTTTATCAGCGCTTGTTAGACATATAACACCGTCTTAAATACACAATGATAGTTAAAATAATTTTAGCGGTGAATTACTGTCTACTGTAGGTAACTTTCAGTGACGAAAAGTAGTAAACACTATCATGTGCAACATAGTGATCTAATCATGCTAATAAATAACTCTTATAAGTATTTTTATCAAAGTAATTGCACTACTGTTCCTAGAGCTTGTCATGAATTGGCTGTATATTTGTATAGTTCTACATGAATTTATAATTGGTTTGTATATGAAAATTAAATGCTTTAGTGATTACTGAATTTTGTGTCATTTCTGGCTTTAATAGATTTATTGGAGCAATATTTATAAATGCTGGAGTTACCTACTCATTTATTGGGCGTATATACTGTTTACGAATTTTGTTTATATTTTTGGGTGATGTACATGACAGCTTTCTTGTGTAGTTGGTTCCTTGTTATATTTTACTAGTTTGTGTGCGAATTTTGTCTTATAGGAAGGCCACATCAGGCTATCTGCTGAGTCTACCGAGTATTTTATTAGTAATTTGGTTTATATGTTATTTCTATATTAATTCTGAATCACATTTTGACCAAGAAGTCTTCCTGATGTGACAGTATTTAGAAGAGTCCTATTTTGGTATGATTCTGGTTTTTATCAATGAATTTTTGTCTTTTTATAAAAGACCAGCATATTTGTTTTGGAACATTCATTTTGATTCTATTCTTTTAACAACACTCCATTATTTGAGTTATAACTCATTGTAAATTAGTTGTTTCTATTGTTGGAGTTGTAGAATTCTACCGAATAACGACATCATCTATAAAATTATTCCAAACAGCCATATCATCTGTATAATTCTTCCAAATAACCAAGTCATCTGTACAATTGTTATAAATGACAACATCATCTGTATAATTCTTCCAAATAACCACAGCATTTGCGAATTGCGAAGTCATACAGAAATTCACGTTAACTAACACATTGACTCCCACACGACCCACCGATGTGTCGTGACAGTCTTTCAGTAAGACCCACATGACCCACCGGTGAGTCGTGCTTTATTTTCTTTTCAAAGAGCCACTTATTCGGTGGAACACAACGGCTACACATACACTCCTCCTAAAAAGAGTAATTGTAAAATGACCAGTAGGACCCTGGAAAGTATCAGCAAAACAGGTTTGGGAGCCATCGTGTTAAAGGCATATCGTTTACATACACGATAAAGATGATAGGGCTAACTACCCCTACTTGGGGAATACCTGTCTCAGGAGTAAAATAATCCTTGGTTTGTGCCCTACATATTTATTCTATATTTTCTACTTTCTAAATAGTTGTACAACCAGTATATAACATATGTAGGTAATTCTAGTTGCTTCAATTTATATTAAAATGCTTTGTCTATATAAAGAAGTTTATGTTTGTTATTAAGCACAAAGCTACATAAAGGGCTATCTGTGCTCTGCCCATCACAGATATTGAGACCGGGATTGCTAGCGGTATAAGTCCGTAGACATGCCGCTGTGCCACTGGGGGTATCTATATCGAGAAAACGGGAGACAGTACATTTATTGTGCTTAAAGCCATCAACTATCGTTTCAGTTAATCTTTCTAGGTGATCAGTAGTTTCCGAAATTTTCTGAAACCATTTTGCTGTTCATGTAATTTTGACGTTGTATCTAAATAATAATGAGATTCTATTACTAATTATTCCTTCTATAATTTTCCCTATACATGTTATCAAATTTATTGTTATGTAGCTATATGGTTTACCTACTTCTAGAAATATAAGAATATTTGCTTACTTCCAAGAGGCTGAGCTACAATCTGAACTTAAGGACAGTTTCTCAGTGTCATTCTATTTAGTAGGATGGATTGTATGCTGTCTTCACCAGGTGCTTCGTTTTTCGTCTATTTCATTATGCGAAGTAATTCTGTTTTTGTAATTGTTTTAGTAGTAAGGGTTTTATTTGATTGTTTGATTTATTGTATTTAAATAGGGTGTATTCATATCTGGTTCATTGTGTGTTTTAAATGTTTTCTTCGGGTGCCTTTATAATACTTCTATTTTTGCATATAAATTTCTCAACAAGTGGGTTTCTCGACATCACTGACTTCTATTTTTGTGTTTATGTATATTGTGTTGAATGTTTTCTGTTGTTTATTGGTATTTATATTGTTTTAAATTTGTATATTTTCCTAGCACTTTTGTTGTTTATATATATTTGGATATCTTCATAGTTGGTTAGAGTCTGTAAATTCATGCAGTTGGAACAAAAGGATTCTCAGTTTTCTTCTGTTACTTTTTTACTTGGTTTCTAGGTCCGGAATGGCCACGTGGTTAAAACACTCGACTCCGAGGATCACGGGTTCGAATCCTCCGTCACACCAAACATATTCGCCCTTTCATCCCGAGAAGCGTTAAAATTATGACGGTCAATCCCACTATTCGTTGATAGAAGAGTCGCCTAAGAGTTGGCAGTGGGTGGTGAAAACTAGCTGTCTTCCGTCTAGTCTTACACTGCTAAATTAGAGACGGCTAGCGCGGGAGTCCTTTATAATGCTTCTGTTTTTGTGTTTATGCATATTGTGTTGGATGTTTTCTGTTGTTTATTGGTATTTCTATTGTTTTATTTTAAATTTTAATTTAAATGTGTATATTTTCCTAGCACTTTTGTTTTTATATATATTTAGATGTCTTCATAGTTGTTTAGAGTCTGTATATTCATGCAGTTGGAATAAAAGGATTCTCAATTTTCTTCTCTTACTTTTTTAACTTAGTTTTCTAGGTCCGGAATGTCCAAGTGGTTAAGGAACTCGACTCGTAATCCGAGGTTTCACGGGTTCGAATCCCCTGTCACACCAAACATACTCGCCCTTAAAGCCGTGGGAGCGTTATAATGTGACGGTCAATCCCACTATTCGTTGGTGAAAGAGTAGCCCAAGAGTTGGCAGTGGGTGGTGATGACTATCTGTCATCCCTCTACTCTTACATTGCTAAATTAGGGACGGCTAGCGCAGATAGCCTTCGTGTAGCTTTGCGCGAAATTCAAAAATAAACCAAAACGAATTGCTTCGGTATAGACTTCTATAGCTTTAGTAAGACACTCAGTTATTATTTGAGTATCATTGTCTATATGTAGTAAAGTTTCCACTCTATGTGTAATTAATTCTGGCAATAGTTTGCCAAGGACAATTTCAAATTATTTCCAATTAGCTTTGTTACACTTAAATATTTGTTTTAGTTTTGACACATTCCGGTAAGTGTTAATCTATATAATGAGGCTATTTCTCTAATTTTATTGTTTCTATTAATTTTATTTTTTCTTAACGTTATAAATCCCGAAATTTTAAGAGTATTTGAGTTGCCAAACATTGCTTTAGAGATAACTAAAATGTTTGTATTGGTATTTGTTAAAATGTCTTGAAAACAAGACCACTTTGAATGTCAATGTGTTTAACAATGAATTTTAAGCGATGAGGGATATCATTAGTTTTTGTATTATGTGTGGAATAATTGGTATAATGTGTTTCTTCGTTATTGTGATAAATAATGTTAAACTGCCAATTTTTTGAGGTTTTTGGAATTCATTTATAAAGTCGTAGAAAGTGTTTTTGTTGTTTCAATTATGATGTTTTTTTCTATGTTTATCTTTGTGGTATTTGTTTTATCGACTTTCTTGGTTTGCTTTTCATTTTGTTATCGATTTGATTTCTGTTGTTTTTCTGTATTAATACTTTATTGTGGTTTAGTTGTTTTATTTGAAATATATTTTGATTATTATTTAGTTGTGTGCGTACGGCTGCTGCATATGAGATAGTTTGTATGGATGTTTGATTTGTAAAGGATCTTGACAGTAGTGATGTTTTAACTTCTGTTTGTTTGTTGGTGAGTTTAGTAGGTTTTAATGTTTGTTTCTCTAATTTTAGGATTTGTATTGCATATCCTTGTTTTTAATTGTTTGTTCTCGCCACATCGTTTGTAATTTGCTCTATGTGTTAGTTTACTGATACAGTAATACTGCTGTTCGTGTTCTCTAGGACAGTGTAAGGTGTGGAGATCTCCTCATAACCCACATAGTATGGATGAGATTTGCAGAAAGCTACAACGTGTCTGTAACGCTGATGGTTGAAACATTGTTCTGCTGGTGCTACAAGTTTTGTTTTGTTTTCTCGTCATCACGAGTTTTGATATTGATAAATAAAATCTGTCTAAAGCAGTGTACTTAAATATCCAGTTAAATAATAGCTTAAACCTGCCTCTAAGTAATTCTGATGTTTTACAAATAAGAGTAAACTCGAAGACGTACATGAAGGGCAGTTAAAAATAGCTGAATATAACAGTAAAGTGCCGATTATGTAAGTAATTTTGATAAACAGTTACTTTAATAAAAATGACAAATTCTTCACATTATCCCATAAAGATAAAGGTCACAATAGATTAGGATAGAATTCATTATTTTTAATTCATTGGCTTACTAATTTTGAAGTTCATTTTTCTTTAAATCTTTTGTTTCTTGTCGCTGAAATAGCTACTAATCACACCCTTCTATAGGTAATGTATATATCTTTGAATAGATATATTCGGGCACTTTTTCTAAATTTACGCGTGCTTGCTTTCTTCATATTGCTGATCACATCAGCGTTGATACCATGTCGCCTGGTATACTACATCTAAAGGATATATATAACAATAATTAGAAGCTTGTCCTTATCTCTACTCACTTTCTAGCGGAATTCCAGGAAATATTGCAGGAACACTTCTGTATATCGACATCTGGACATAGCACCTCGATTGAAAGAGTCTTAGGCCCAGCATGGCCAAGTGTGTTAAGGCGTTCGACTCGTAATCCGAGGGTCGCGGGTTCGAATCCTGGTCGCACAAAACACACTCGCCCTTTCAGCCGTGGGGGCGTTATAATGTGGCGGTCAATCCCACTATTCGTTGGTAAAAGAGTAGCCCAAGAGTTGGCGGTGGGTGGTGATGACTAGCTGCCTTCTCTCTTGTCTTACACTGCTAAATTAAAGACGGATAGCGCAGATAGCCCTCGAGTAGCTTTTCGCGAAATTCACAAAAAAGAAAGAATCTTTTAATGACTAGTTGTAATAAATTCACATTCCATTTCGCGTGTTCAAAACTTATAAATTTTTGCACAATGAGAGAATTGAATGTTCATTAATTCTTTGTTGAACAAGTAGTAGCGACAATGTAGACTTTTCAACATAAAGAACATACATATTTATAAACAATCACCAATCTCAGCATATTATGAATTTTATTTCATTAGGGAAAACACTTACAAAGTTTGAGTTGATTTATTAAAAACAAACTTTAAGAAATGTATAGAAAGGCTTAGAAGTTGAATTACGTTTATTTCTTAGTACCAGAGATACGTGATCCAAGTATGTTAATATCAAACCACTGTTTATTCTTAACCTTGGGAATAATGATACAATATTCTTTAATATAAATCATTGCCAAGCGTCTTCGGAATATTTGAACTGGTGAAGATGTTCATTTATTAAAACACTTGCCAGGTGTTAGAATCCAATCACAACTTCTTTGGATGTTATCCAGTTACAGAACGACGTATACCTCTGAAGTCCTCATAAAATAACCTTTTTTTCTCCTGCAGGTTTAGTAAACAAGTAGACTAAATGCCAGATACTGTCTTTATAAAGTGTCTTACCTCTTCTGCTGTTGAAATACAACTTATACATATACAGCGTAATCAGGATTCTAAGAAACTCAAATTAAACATTGTGTAAAATAACAAAGTATTTCATGTAAAAAAGGAAAAAAAAACATTTTAATATCAAACACTTTGTGTGAATCGATGTTGAATTCTACATTTGTAACTCAGCAATGAGCAAATTATTTTTTATTTGAAATATTTGGTTTCTTTGCTTCGTATATTTGTACAATTCTGAAAGAGTGATCTGTGCTGGCCTTCCATAAATTTGAACTGAGAGACTAGATGTTGGGCCACCGTTCAACATCACTCACCGCCAACTAATGAAATACTATGATAGAATTTGTTTCCATATTTAACCAAAAGACCGATCATAAATATATTATTATTATTATTCCATTACAATCAATAAAACGAAAAGCAAAAGTGAACGATTTTCGAAATATAACGTATGCACTTACAAAACCTACTACTATAGGCACTATATTTGAGAAGAATACAGCTATTAGTTTATATAAATTATAACTATAGAATGTATATATAGAGAGACGGTAGTACAAGACGTTTTTCCTCTTTACGTTAAGAATATTACCTATTTGTTTCTAGTAGTTTAATATATCATTGATACACGAACTCTCACTTAATCAAATATTACAGTTATATTTCTTTCAACCGATTTTTGTACCCCTTGATCACTTATGTTTGTTGGAGCTTTATTAAAGTTGCTTTTATTTCAATATTTTACTACCTCTGCTTATCCTTTATAATACGGAAGAGTTCGCTAACCTTCATATCTGTACACTCCGTGACGTTATGGGCCCAGGCTCTTCTTGCTCGACAAGTATTTTCTAATTACCTCTGTAGAAGTAACATTGAAAGACTTTTCGTTTCCTATCTGTTGTTGTCAGTTTATTTCATTCTTTATGAACACAGGTCACATTGTTTATTTTCCTGATGTCTTTATTATTCTGTCCATAGAAATTGGATATATTTTATTTATTACTTCATTTCAAATGGAAATATCTCTTCTCGTTCTCAGTGGTCATCACCCAGGATTCGTATCGTTTTACAAGTGTTCTGAATTTGATTTTGAATGTTATGCTGACATTTCTTCAAATACATGTTCACTGTAATAAGAAAAATTTAATTATAGATAGCGCATGCATGATGTACAGCTTTCAACTGTAAGAATTTTATATTACAGGTTTACTGTGGTAAGTAAAAGGCAGTTAAAAACACCATACATATAATATACAGCAGCCTATTATAAGGCGACTAATCACTTTTTTTTGTGCTCTTGTTCAGATCTATTAAAGAGGAGTGAAATTCCCTGAAAGTGATATTACTCGGTAGCATGTGGCAATCCGAATGGTTAAATTGAGATTCCTATTTAGTTTGTTTAACAGTTTGTTTACTGAATAATTTAACAGCATAAAGTAATAGCATTAATGGTAAATTTATGGGTTTTTGAGTTCGCTTTACTTCATCAAATAAAACCCTAAATAAAAATCTTATAGATATTGCATATACTTCACCATTATAAGAAACGTCAGTGTATTTCTTCGGTTTGCTGATCCAAACTGTGCTGCTGAGTCTTAATTGGTGAAACAACAATTCACAGCAGAGGGCGCGACTAATCAAAGAATGCATGAGGCCTGTATTCCACAGATTTTTCAATTTCACCTATGATGAAAAAGAAAGGAATTCTTTAATATGTACATACAATCAATGATGTGTGCTTTTCAAATATTTATATAAATAAACTATTGCGAGTAAATGCAGTTAAAATACTGTACATTTAATGATTAAAATGAGTTTAATTAGCTTTTGCAAATCATTCATTACAAATCTAAATAGGCCTCTTTTCTAGCAAATATAATTGGAAAAGTATGTTTTTAAAACTGGAAGGGTAAGAATGTGTATGGTGTAAGAAACCTTCCTCTGTATAACCTCGCTATGAGATGTTCCCAACATCCTATCAATGGTTGCCTTATTTTCAAAACAAAACCCAGAAGAAGAATAGTCAACTATTCGAAAGCACTCGAGATTTGGTCGCGTTTCGAAAATATTACAACTTCTGTTGGTGATCCTGTGTGCTAACTACTTAACCTTTATTTATATTTTCTACCCTGTGTACAATAAGTGAGGTGGACTAAATTATCAAACTTTTATGTTTAACATACAATGACTAGAGGTTTTCTGAATCGAATTATTGAAGGCAATACACGCTCTGTAAAGTTTATTTATTTAACAACGGAAGAATTATATATTCATGTCGACCCATAACTTTTGTGTTCCTTTTTTCTTTAAAATTTGTCCCTCTCTTGGTAACTGCATGAGAAGACAGCATGATTTCGTACACTAGCTATATAGGTGGATTAAAATACAAAGACAAAAAGTCCTAAGAAGTTTCTTGTATCGACATTATGAATGAGTTGTTAACTATATCAGACGCACTTTTGTATGTGCACATAAGCTGGACAATACAATGAGCGCAGAAAACGAAGTAAACAAAGACTGAATGTTGGGCACACTCCTTTATGAAAATGTTCTGGTTTGGTTTGTTTTGAATTTTGCGCATAGCTACACGAGTACTATCTGCGCTAGCCGTCCCTAATTTAGCAGTGTAAGACTAGAGGGAAAGCAGCTAATCATCACCACCCACCGATAACTCTTGGGCTACTCTTTTACCAAAGAATAGTGGGATTGACTATCACATATAACGTCCACACGGCTGAAATGGCGAGCACGTTTGGTGTGACGGGGATTCGAATCCGCAACCCTCAGATTATGAGTCGAATGCCTTAACCACCTGGTCATGCCAGGCCTTATGAAAACGTATAGAATAACTTTTATATCATCACGTCCATTCCTATCTTGTTTCTTCACTTTCTGGTACATCCATTGCTACACTTTTATTTTTAAATATTTTTTTCACTTGTTTTTGCACTTCTTTGTTACAAAGTGACATTTATATTGATATCCTGTATGTATATCATCAGTGTAGGTGAGTATCATAATATGGAATGTGCAAATAATGCTGTGCGTGTGTGTGTGTGCATTCTCTTCTTATATAGTGGATGTTCATGTGTGCTGTACATATTATGGAACACACTACATTGTACTATATCAGTTGGGTGATACAGTGTGACTTGCGTTGTGTAGATGTGCTAAAGGTTGATAAATTAATTACATACTTCACGTTAGCAATAGCACGTGACCTCTGTACTATTGTTCTAATTGATGACTTATAACTATAGTGAGCCTGTTTGATACGTTTAACAATGTCAATCAGTCAGTCAGATTTAAATATTTGTAGTTTTATAAATGTTTCTATTACTTTTCTCATTTTCTCAAGAGGTTCTATAACAATTAATTTTGCATTTAGTTTGTTTATCACTTAAGGATATCTCTCAAACACTGTTGAAGTCTTACTGTTTGTTTGTTAAAAGTGTATATGAAGTGTATATAAAGTTTCTATCGCATGTTTTGTACATTCGCCCCAATCTTACTGTAATTACTACCGTACTTACGATATCTATAAAATTTAAACTTCTTATAGTGTTATGGGGGCTTACTTGTTGGCTGTAATTTACACTAATAGTCTAAGTTACTGTTACATATCTATTCTAAACAACGTTTGTGTTGTATAAGAATCAATTCAGCACTAAATCATTCTTAGCTTTCTTCGGTGAAGATAAAATACAACTTATTTAAAGTATTTTGTCCTAAGGATGAAACAAAACTGTAGCCTCCTGCTAAAATAAAGATGATTGTTGTTTTTTATTAACACAAAACTACACAAAGAGTTATCTGTGCTCTGCTCACCACGAGAAGAGAAATCCGATATCTTGTAGTATATGTCGACAGACATACCACTGTGCCACTAGGAGGCATGAAGAATAAGGGTTTGTTTGTTTTGAATTTCGCGCAAAGCCGTCCCTAATTTAACAATGTAAGACTAGAGGGAAGGTAGCTACTCATCACCACCCGCCGCCAATTCTTGGCTTACTCTTTTACCAACAAATAGTGGTATTAACCGTCACTTATAACGCCCCCACGGCTGAAAGGGCGAGCATGTTTGGTGCAACGTGGATTTGAACTCACAACCCTCGGATTACGAGTCGAACGCCTTAACCACCTGACCATGCCAAGCCAAGGAAAAGGAAGAACAAACAAAACTACTACAGTATTTTTTTTGTTTACTTAAACGCTTGTTATGCATAACAAAGTAACGCAGCTTAAGCTTACCTAGCGTTAAAATGGCAAATATTTTGATTTATCCTGTATATTATGCACCACTAGAATAGATCTATAAAATCTCATTCACCGGTTTGCCTAATTTTGACTACAGTGCTACGTGAAGTTTTGCAGACAAATTCCAAATTTTCGGAACCACCAGACTTTGCACAACAAAATCAAAAATTAGTAAAATTATCTTTCTTCTCAGTGACATTAAATAATGTGAAAAAATTTTAGTGTGCACGCGTTTGCAATTTTGACTGTCATAATTTAAAACGTGCTTTAAATTGGCTTTCGAAACCATCTGTATTTTGCCTTTAATCACCGCTAAGAAAAACAACTTCTAAAAGTAATAAGCGCACCAAACGCATTAGTGAATTCTGAACTGAGTGCTAATGGCATAAAGCAATAAATTCAATTTGCGTAGACAGGTTCGTACATATTTTAGTGTAAATAAATATTAATTTTTAATGCATACCACATTGGAGGTAAATGAGAAAGAACTTTGATTAATAAAAATTAAAAATTTCTCGCCCCACCATCATTCGGTCATTCATTTCAACTTTTACTTATAAAATCCACTTCAAAAATCCCTTTATTGTTAGCAAGGGTGTTCTACAAGTCCCTGAGTAGCACAGTGTTATGTCTGCAGACTTATACCTCTAGAAACCAAGTTTTGATGCCCGTGGTGGGCAGATCACAGATAACTCTTTATATAGCTGTGTGCTTTATAACAAACAACAACAAGAGTCCAACAGAAATTGAACTAACAACAACTGAGAGAGAGAACAACTAACCTACTTTGCATATGAACTTTGTTACACGCATAAAACCTGCACGCCTCCCCCATTAAAGAAAAGGAATGAGACAATTCGACAAGGTAGTAGGAAGTACTTACAGTATATAAGAAGAACAGTGGATAGTAAGTATAAACATGATTTAAAAAACAGGTGTGTAGGTATGTCTAATAGTGTTAAAAAATAACTATATTAATTTAGCATATTTATTATCCTAACAGCGTGATGAGAAGCGAAATATATCTCCCAGCTCACATCAAAAGACATATTTTAACAGACTTTAATACCTTGCTGGGCTATTAAATTACATTAGTTATTTACTTTACTTCATAAGATGCTGGTCTTTTGTATATATAAAAAATTCATATTATATATATTATCGCTGTACTTTAAGATGGATCACCATTTATAATATCCTTTTACTTCCCCAGTGCCGGGTCCAAATGGAAGTGGTAAAACCCAGTTTGTTAGCAATATGCTACCAAATTAATATGATATTATTTATCCTACTTCAAAAACCATTTTATGGTAGTAAAACGAATTTCAACAGCTGTATGTTAACTTAATTCAAACCAATGGTAGTAAAACGAATTTCAACAGCTGTATGTTAACTTAATTCAAACCATTCATACCATCCAATGTTTACCTGAAACTTTTCATCATCAACCAAATACATTTATAACTAACGACATGATGTATGATAACAAAAATATAACAAAGTTTCCCAACCTTTTGCACATAGAAATCATAATTTAAATTTATCCATGTTTTATATTGTACAGAATATTTCTATTTCTAGGGAAGAATTGTGTAACAATAGTTTTAAATTCTCAATACATATTTTTTAAGAATGTAAGAGACAAGTCTCAGCTGAATGTTCTAGCGACACAAATGTTTCTGACATGCGTCAAATATTATGAAGAAGCCTACCAAGATGAAAGTTGGCATCCGTTTGGATATTTAATCACTAATGTGAATATCTGATGTTATTATAAAACTAGCATTCCAATGTTTATACAGTGGTTATACACATGTGTTTTTTCTTTAAACAACTGTTCAGAAGAAATATCTTTCAGATGTAGACTGCAGCTAATGTGATAGAACTATACAACTGTGCTTACCAAGGAGAGTGAGAAATTTGAACCGTTGAGAAATCTCTTCCAAATTCACTGCTATAATTTGGAATAAACTGGCTGCTTTAGAGCTAATCAACTTTACAACTCAACTCTACACTGTCCAGTTTGTAGTAATGAAATAACATATCAATGTTAAGTCTGAATTGATGTTAAATGATTTTATAAATGTATGTGTCAATAAAGTTTGGTTTGGTTTGTTTTTAAATTCGCGTAAAGCTACACGAGGGCTATCTGCGCTAGCCGTCCTCAACTTAGCAGTGTAAAACTAGAGGGAAGACAGCTAGTCATCACCGCTAGCTCTTGGACTACTCTTTTACCAACGAAAAGTGAGATTGACCGTCACATTATAACGCCCCCACAGCTGAAAAGGCGAGCATGTTTGATGCAACGGGGAACCGAACCATGTGTGTCAATAAAGAGAATTATACATTTTTTACACACTTTTTTTTTCTCTTGGCACCTAGCATTATCTAAAGCTACCTGAAAATAATTTAAAAATATGAATGCTGGAGAAACAATTATTTTAAGACTTACATTTGTGAATGTGCTTTGAATGTTTTAAATGATGAACATACAAAAGCAGAAACTTAGATCATACAAATCATTATTGAGAGAGTTGATTGATAGTAAACAGCTAAAGAAAAGAAACTTACTGATACGAAATGAAAGTTTTAAACATTACTCATAGCATCAATAATTTTGTTCTTTGGTGGTTTTGAAAGATGGGCTATTAATAGAGCTTTTGGTGTTTAACATGAACATGCAAAATGAATGATTCTCATTTATCAAATTAAAGTTTAGAAAAGAACCGTTCATAAAACTGTATACTATATAAATGAAGATGTGAAATCTGTCATAGATAACGATACTCATGATGTTAAATCAGCTGTAACAACCTCATCAAATCTTTCAGTTGCAGGCCATGAAACTTATTAAAATTAAAATAGAATCGCCGACTCGCGAAAGCTTGAATATCATTGACGGCGTACCTCTAAAACAAGAAAAGAAATCTGAAACTCTGTTAAACTTAATACTTTTAAGTGAAAATGTGACATGAAAAGATTGTGAAGTAATAGTTATTAATGGCAGGTCTGTCTTGAACAGTAACATAATCGACTTGATAAAAGATTTATTACTGAAACGAAGGAGTTTGAATCCTGCCATATAGAAATAATTTGCAAAACAAACGCCATATATGACATCGTACAAAACGTTGTTGGAAATATAGACAGATATATTTGTATACAAAGCAAGAATATAGTGCTGTTAAAAGGCCTAAACAAATTGTATTTTAATGGTATGGGTATTAAAATTGTAATGTGAAGATGATCTAAGAAGATCAAAAATTTGTTCTGTACATTATTTTAATTAATGTTTTAATACCTATGGCAGCTGTCTTTAGAATAGATTTTTTACTTCAAGTTAGAGCCATCATGTATCTTAACGGATTCGTTTTTAATAAATAAATGTTGAAGTGTATAATCACTTGTTTGTTGACTGTCATAAAATTTTTTTGTCAACTTCTGAATACTGTTAATGCTATCTGTTGTACAGGACGGATTACAACTCGGCTACAGACATTAAACCAAACAGAAAAAGTTAGTTCAAGTTTATCAGATGTAGCAAACAATATGGATAAAACTATACTATATTTATCATAATAATTCACATCTTGATAGTTACATTTGTGTACAGATTTTATATAAGCCAGTAATAACTTTAGGTAAAGCTTTCAGCCTAAAACTAAAATGTGGCGATATTTTACATATCACAGAACATTCCAGTACATCTCGATGTTAAATAATTTAGTTAGTGCTTAAATTAAGACGTATCACATCAGTATTAACATGGGACCAATAGATGTTAATCACGCAAATCAGACTGGGGCGTGGAAAACTATTTTCAAACCACACATGAAAGTAAAATCCTATTCGGATTAGTGAAACGAAACGTCAATTTAGAGAAAGCTATACGCCTATGTGGACACACAAAATACTTACAATTTAAAAGAGATTGGAGAAAAAACAGTGTAGAAACTACAAGACTATCTCGTAGAAGACAAAGATGGAACATTTTACGAATCTGAATTCCAATATCTTATAATCTTCATAAACGCTCTGTATGCTGTGAAAGAAATATTGTTGTTAACGTGGAAGTAATAAAAATAAACAGTATTTTGCTAACTGGAAAATATATCTAGATAAGTTTAACAGTTGGTTCCCTCCAGCTAATGTGAATCGACTGCCATCATAAAATGTTATTTACAATTCTATTACCCTTTGTTAAATATTGGTCAATTGCATGTGATGATATCCAGAGATGCTTTGACAAATTATATCATACATCTTCTGAGATCTATTAACCTCTTAGACACGGAAGTAGCCTCGGCTGAACTAAAGTATCCACATAGTTGACCTAATACACTTAATTGTACAGGATGGATTACTTCCTACTTGTGATGCTTTCAATAAAAATCATTTATATAAGACCGGCTCATTACAAATAGACTGAAGAAATAATTAAAATACTAAACTAATTAGAAGAGATAGCTAATGAAACCGAAACATATCCTGTAATTCATTCACCAGAAAAGTTTCAATGTGAAAGATAGTTTCTCTCTATCAGTTAATCCCATGTTGTTCAGAATAATCATATAATATCAGAACTAATTATAACTCCATGTGCTGTCAATATGTATGGAGGATTTAATTCTATATTTACTTTGTAGAGCCGAGTATTGTCGGTGATGTACATGTGCTAATGTTTCATATTATTAAAACTAAAGTTCAGGACGGAGACATGATCATCGAAACATTTAGGAAACCTCATTAAAGATCTGCATAAAAAAGATATTTTAGACAACTGAGATAGATACAAAGAATGATATTGATTGGTGTAAACCATCTGAACACAGATGAACCATCTTTATGATTTATTTCTACCATTTTCATGAGAGTATGTTAATATAATGACTCAGTGGTTTATGACAGATATTACAATCACCAGATGGGAAATAGTTTACCATATTTTGCTAGTAGTCAGTAGCAATGAGATCATTGTTTGGAAGGCGTCTTTATCCAGCATTACTCTTTGTGAGAAAGGGGTCATTATCTGTATGAAAATAAGCAGAAATAACCAGGTCAAAAATTATCATTAGACGTCACAGACGTTTTTTTTGTACTTTACCTAATAAAAAAATGAGACATGAAAGCCTAGTATTCAGAAATACTAAAACCAAGATACTGAGAACATCGATCCCTGATAATTTTGACAAGTAATTATGTCCCTTCTACCTCATGAATAATCCTGTAAGAGTGCAAATTCGAAGCACCTTTATTTTCTCTACCTTCTCCAAAAATTATGGTTTAAAAAAGTTAGTGAACAAAACATTATCTTCTGTCATCAATGAGTAACAGTGGACCCATCGAATTTACTATATCAGGAATGGGAGATGAATATGTAGATCCAGCACAACTGATGGCAAAGGTTATTAAAAATGAGGAAACAAACATAAAAACATGTACTCAAGACAGCTGGTATGGGTATTAAAACTTTTATTAAATTAAAGTAGAGAAGAACGTTTCGATCTTCTCAGATCATCTTCAGGTTAACAAAGAAAGAGTTTGTAACTGACTGTTGCTGGACACATGACTTAGGGACGAGATTGTAAGGGTCGTTGCAGTTAGGTGCTATATTATTAATTAGTATAGGTATAAATGTGTTTCTTTATGTTGATTTAATTTTGGTTTCAGTTGTTGCATAAGTAGGACTTCTTTGATTTTACGTTTGTTTATATTTGTTTCTCTACTTAGTATCTGTGTTTTCTGTGGTTATGTTGTGTTTATTCGATTTGCAGTGTTCAAAAACGAGTGAAGGTGGTTTTTTGTGTGTGTTCTTCGAAAGTGTTTTCCATTTTTCTGTTTGTTTCTCCAATATAGAAGTCGTGGCAGTTGTTGTATTGTATTTTATAAATAATATTGGTGTTATGTATGTCAGTGTAGTTTTTACATAGTATGAACTTTACTTTTGTACCTGGTTTTTGAATAAGTTTGGTATTTACTGTAATGTTGTGTTTTGTTATAAGTTTTCTTCCAAATGTTGGTTATTTTCTCGCTGATGTCGGGAACATATGGTATACAGCAGTATAAGGTTTTGTAGTTTGTTGTATCTTGGAATTTACTGTTGTTTATTTGTTGTTTAGTGTGTTTTGATATAGGTGTGTGTGTGTTTAATTTTCTCAACGTTTTTTGGATGAAATTTGTTGATTAGATGAAGTGTTGTTTTATTTTGTTGATTTCATTGTTAATTATATCAGGTGAACATAGTTTTGTGGCTGTGGTTACTTGGTTTCTTAATATGTTGAGTTTTTGTTTTGTTTCATGTGCTGAGTCCCAAAAAATATATAATCCAGTATGGGTGATATTTCTGTGAATTTCTGTTTTGAAGTGTGTGTCGGTTCTTCTGATCTTGAGGTTGAGAAATACTATTTGGTTAGTTTCTCCCTGTTCACAGGTGAACTTAATGTTGGGCTGTATGGAGTTAACATGGTTGATAAAACTAAGTGTGTGGTCTGTAGATGTGAATCCAGCAATTGTATCATCAACATATCTGTACCAGTATAGTGGTGAGTGTAAGGCTAAATTGATCTCTTGAGATTCTATTTGTGTCATGAAAATGTTGGCTAGAACTGGTGACTTGAGATTGCTTATACTTAAGCCATTTATTTGTAGGTAGTTTTCAACATAAAGTTAGTTTTGGTGGAAGTGAATTCTATAAATGTTGCTAATTGGTTGCTGGAAATGTGTACATAAAGTTCTAAAGCTACATTGCAGGCTTCAGTAGTTGGGACATATGTGAAGAGGGAGATTACATTAAAACTGGCCATTAAGACCTTAAGCTTTAGTTGTTTAATTATATATTTAAAATTAAAAACAGTCTTTGTAAGAGGACCCGGCTGAAGTTACATATTTAGAAAATGCTCACGCTATGTATTTACGTAGGTTGTAGTTAAATTATTCATAGGTCGACATTATGGGTCGTAATGGACAATCGGGTTTGTGAGGTTTTAGGGTGCCGGATAGTTGTGGTGTGCGTGAGTCGGTTCTCCATAGGTAAGAATAAAAGTTTTCTGAGATTGCGTTGTTGGTTTTTCATTTATAGTTGTACTTTGTTTAATTGATATTCAAGTGTTTTTGAACGCTGCAAATCAAATAAATACAACATGACCATAGAAAACACTTAGATACTAAGTAGGGAGACACATATGAACAAACGCAAAATCAAAGAAGCCTTACATGTACAACAACTAAAATCGAAATTAAACCAACGTTAAGAAACACCGTTATACCTGTACAATTAATAATATAGCATCTAACTGCAACGCCACCTACACTTCTGCACACGTTTACATTCTCGTCCCTGAAACGTGTGCCCGACAACGGACAGTTGCAAACCCTCCAGTTGTTAACCTGAAGATGATCTAAAAAGGTTGAAACATTGCTGTATACTTTGTTTTAATAAAAGTTTTAATACCAGTACCAGCCGCCTTGAGATACATTTTTACTTCAAGTTGGTTTCTCGTCATTACGAAACATAAAAACGGATGAAGATAAGTCTGCTCTTATCAACCTATTTCTTAATTCTCTATTTTTTCAAGTCGACATACACTTGAATGGGAAATATATTTTTTCATTTCACAATCTCTATGTCTGTAAAGCTTACATTGAAACACTACTGAACTATAATGGAGAAGCCGAGAAAAGTCATCTGCTTATGTCTATGCGGGTAAAGGACACAGCTTGTAGTTTCGATAATCTCGACTTAATGATGGAGATAGCAATAGAATCAAAGACTACTACTAAACGTGATTCGCCTTTTACATTTAGACATATTTTTTCTGCAAAATAAGTTATTGCTGAATGGTATTACTTTCAAACTTTGTCTTGTACGAACTAGATATGAATTTTTCATTATATCGAGTAATGAATCTAATTTCGAAGATGTTCCACAACACGTTTTTATCTGTATTTGGAAGGTAAAAATCAGTACATGTCACATGCAAAAGCTTTTCAGAAAGGAACTGCTAGACATCTACAAGGCCCGGTATGGCCAGGTGAATTAAGGCTTTCGACTCGTAATCTGAGGGTCGTGGGTTCGAATCCCCGTCGCACCAAACATCCTCGCCCTTACAGCCGTGGGGACGTTATAATGGGACGGTTAATCCCACTATTCATAGCCCAAGAGTGGGTGGTGATGACTAGCTGTCTTCCCTCTAGTCTTACACTGCTAAATTAGGGACGGCTAGCGCAGATAGCCCTTGAGTAGCTTTCCGCGAAATTCAAAACAAAGAAACAAACATATATCTACAAAGTGCAAATATTTTAAATTCCTAAGGAAAATCCACAAGCACCTATCAACAATGCATTATTAGGTCAAATACCTATACGCCCTAACATTTTGATAATACTTTAACGAATCTTGAAATAAAAACACATGAAAAGCCAAACACTACAGTAATAGTTCATGGCAATAAATGTGGATGGAATACAAATTTCTCCACAAAATTTAAACCCAGGTTTATTTCTGATTGGTATGCACAAAGCTTTGAAGTATTACTTAGTGAGTGGGAATACAATTTCAAGATCAAAGAATTGATATAGGATATGAAAAATGTTGGAAAGGATACGCATTCGGTGTATTTGATCTTACACCCGACATATAGACTGGTGATTACAATTTTAACATGGTAAAACAGGGAAATCTATGAATAGATTTGTTAAAACTTTATGTTACAAATTTTGTCGTTAATGCAAAATTTCAGTCTACTTCAAATATTTTAGAAATTGACCTGAAACTACATCACTGACAGCTGTGGAACAATAAACATTGTACAGGTTCATTATATGCTCCGACAAGATTTTTGCACGAGAAAAAAAGCTTGTAGATGTGTTGGCTACCAATTAGCTACCCAACTATACAGAAATACAACTTTGTATCGTCAACGCCGAGCCAAGTCATAAATCTGAAAGTCAGTTGGTCTGTGTCTACTTTGGTCAAAATGGAAAAGGAACATATATATTTTTATCTACTTGGCGTGCTCCATCATCTCACAGCATGTAAATATTTGTTAATAAAAGCTGTTAAATGTGGATAATATTGTGTATATTATGCATATTACAAATGTAGACGCATATTCAAACAAAACGTATTGTCCAAATTTGGTTCTAATAAAAATATAAATGATTTATTTGTTCATAATTTTGTTACAGAGTAATTTAATGTCAAAACACATTTTCATGATGTACCTTTATCTCTATATCAAAATACTTATTGGACAAAGAATAATAAATGTTTTTAAAACTGAAGATTTTGTCATATGATGAAACAAGATAAACCTCATGAAATTTTTTGTTTTATCATAATGATATATCATGCACTTACTTGGTCTTGTATATTTTCACGTCTCCTAGACTTGATGTTGAAATCCTATTATACCACTAGCAAGATAACAATAAACCTCTGAATTTGATGACATAATTTTATTATACAACCTAGCAACATGCGCATGGCAGCTCGTCCCATGGTGATGATGACGTGGAAATGACGTACATATTAGGTCAACCGTTTCTGTACGTTACATGAGCTTGTCGAAACTGGGCCAAGGTCATATTTATTTAATTCTGGCTCTAAAATGTTATCTCCTGCGATAAAAAAATTGCATCTCTTAAGATTAATAAACAGATGCAGATGCAACAGCACAAACGGCTGCATTGCTTGTGTGTTTTTTTTAATTTCGCGCAAAGCTACATGAGGACTAACTACGCCGGCCGTCCCTAATTTAGCAGTGTAAGACCAGATGGGAGACAGCTTGTCGTCACCATCCATCGCCAACTCATGGACTACTCTTTTACTAATGTATAATGAGATTGGCCTTCACATTATAACTCCCCCACGGCTGAAAGGGTAAGCATGTTTAGTGCGACGGGGATTCGAATCCGCGACCCTCAGATTACAAATCGAATGCCTTAACCACCTGGCCATGCTAGGCCAGCTGCAAGAAGAGACGTTTTGTTCTCTTTACAATAAGTAGACAAAAATATAAACAAAACTGATAAAAAATTTAAAAGCCCAAAATATGCTGCCTTCGTAAGATATGAGTTGTCCAGAAAACAGAAAATGTAGAGAGAATTGTTTGTTTTGAATTTTGCGCTACAAGAGAGCTATCTGCGCTAGCCGTCCCTAATTTAGCAGTGTAAGACTGGAGGGAAGGCAGCTAGTAATCACCACTCATCGTCAACTCTTGGGCTACTCTTTTACCAACGAATAATGGGATTGACCGTCGCATTATGACACTTACACGTCTGAAAGGGCAAATATGTTTTGTGTACAGGGTTTCGAACACGCGACCCTCAAATTACGAGTCGAGCGCTTTAATCACCTGGCCATGCCGGGCCTGAATTTTCTTGTTAAACTCTAATAGGGTAAATTAAGACATTCACTTCTCTGAGTATAGTCTTTCCTGGTCCGGTAACATATATATTTACTCTATTAGGTTAACAAGTACCTCAGGGTTACATACCATAATCCAACAAGCATCCAGACATATAAGTCATCTCCGTTAGTACGGCTGGCCTAGCCTGGCCAGGTGGTTAAGACGCTCTACTCGTAATCCGAAGGTCGCGGGTTCGAATCCCCGTCGTACCAAACATGCTTTCAGTCGTGGGGGAGTTATAATATGACGGTTAATCCCACTATACATTAGTAAAATAGTTGGCGATGGGCGGTGATGATTAATTGCGTTCCCTCTAGCCCTGCTAAATTAGGGCCGGCTAGTAAAAATAGTACTCGTGTAGTTTTGCGCTAAAACAAACAATCCTTTGTATAAAAACTATAGTACAAGTAAGAAATATATTTAAATTTTTCCAGAGGTGAGCATATATAGCGATATAAGTCCAGAGACGTATCATTGTACCGTTGTGGCCCAGTGATGTGATTTTTTGTATCTGTCATGCAACATTCTAAAACTTACGAGTCTTCGACCATCATTTGTATAAAAAAGATAACAGCATTTATTACAAAGTATTTCATATGTTTTATCTTATCAAATTGTAAAATAATTAAGGTAATTATACAGGACCAAACTATTAGTAAAATACCTTTTTATTACAAAGCGCACAACACGGTATCTGCAGTGATTCCGCAGAAGGAATCTAACTTCGAATAATATATGTTCTCGGGCTTGTCTTTCATCACCAGGGAATTAAGGAGAATATAAAAAATATGATATTTAATTTACGTTCTATACCAGTTATGATAATACTAACCGCTTTAGTTCTACTAAAAATGCATCTGGGGTATCTTATTTTAAAGAAACATATAATAGCAAATTAATTTATCTTGATAGCATAAGTTACAATACGTTCAGAAAATGTTTCGATGATTTTCTTAAGTCACAGAGAGTTAAAAAGAAAAATAGTGTTTGCATAGCTTCTGGACAAACCTACAGCTATTTTTCTTTGTGTTATAAAAATTTTAACTGTTGAATTATTACTTTTATTTTTAAATACGTGTATTTTGTTTCAATAAAAATAGAAGAACTGATATGCTGATATGTTTTCTAACTCAACATACGACTGTTATGTTTGTTTCAATCAATAAATATTCGACTTACTTTTCCACGATCCAGAGCTTTTGATATCTGTTTCTGGAACACAAAAGTAGCACAGAACGATTAATGTAATTGTTTTGTGGCTAATATTGATACTTAATTTGTATGCAAGTATATTCTCTTCTTAAAAGGTAATACATCATCGATTCTAAGTGATTATAATTTTTCATTGTTACTTTTTCACAAACTCCTTGATAAATATCTTTAAACACTATATAAAGAACTCTGTTTCTAGGATTATTTTTTTATTATTACTTTTTCACAAACTCCTTGATAAATATTTTAAACACTATAAAAAGAACTCTGTTTCTTGGATTATTTCTTCATTATTACTTTTTCACAACCTCCTTGATAAATATTTTAAACACTCTATGAATAACTCTGTTTCTAGTATTATTTCCTCGTTATTACTTTTTCACAAACTCCTTGATAAATATTTTAAACACTATATGAAGAACTCTGTTTCTAAGATTATTTCCTCGTTATTACTTTTTCACAAACTCCTTGATAAATATTTTAAACACTATATGAAGAACTCTGTTTCTAAGATTATTTCCTCGTTATTACTTTTTCACAAACTCCTTGATAAATATTTTTAAACACTATATGAAGAACTCTGTTTCTAGGATTATTTCTTCATTATTACTTTTTCACAACCTCCTTGATAAATATTTTAAACACTACATGAAGAACTCTGTTTCTAGGATTATTTCTTCATTATTACTTTTTCACAAACTCCTTGATAAATATTTTTAAACACTATATGAAGAACTCTGTTTCTAGGATTATTTCTTCATTATTACTTTTTCACAAACTCCTTGATAAATATTTTTAAACACTATGTGAAGAACTCTGTTTCTAGGATTATTTCTTCATTATTACTTTTTCACAAACTCCTTGATAAATATTTTAAACACTATATGAAGAACTCTGTTTCTAGGATTATTTCTTCATTATTACTTTTCACAACCTCCTTGATAAATATTTTTAAACACTATGTGAAGAACTCTGTTTCTAGGATTATTTCTTCATTATTACTTTTCAAAACTCCTTGATAAATATTTTTAAACACTATATGAAGAACTCTGTTTCTAGGATTATTTCTTCATTATTACTTTTTCACAACCTCCTTGATAAATATTTTTAAACACTATATGAAGAACTCTGTTTCTAGGATTATTTCTTCATTATTACTTTTTCACAACCTCCTTGATAAATATTTTTAAACACTATATGAAGAACTCTGTTTCTAGGATTATTTCTTCATTATTACTTTTTCACAACCTCCTTGATAAATATTTTTAAACACTATGTGAAGAACTCTGTTTCTAGGATTATTTCTTCATTATTACTTTTTCACAACCTCCTTGATAAATATTTTAAACACTCTATGAATAACTCTGTTTCTAGTATTATTTCCTCGTTATTACTTTTTCACAAACTCCTTGATAAATATTTTAAACACTATATGAAGAACTCTGTTTCTAAGATTATTTCCTCGTTATTACTTTTTCACAAACTCCTTGATAAATATTTTAAACACTATATGAAGAACTCTGTTTCTAAGATTATTTCCTCGTTATTACTTTTTCACAAACTCCTTGATAAATATTTTAAACACTATATGAAGAACTCTGTTTCTAGGATTATTTCTTCATTATTACTTTTTCACAACCTCCTTGATAAATATTTTAAACACTCTATGAATAACTCTGTTTCTAGTATTATTTCCTCGTTATTACTTTTTCACAAACTCCTTGATAAATATTTTAAACACTATATGAAGAACTCTGTTTCCAGGATTATTTCTTCATTATTACTTTTTCACAACCTCCTTGATAAATATTTTTAAACACTATATGAAGAACTCTGTTTCTAGGATTTTTTCTTCATTATTACTTTTTCACAAACTCCATGATAAATATTTTAAACACTATATGAAGAACTCTGTTTCTAGGATTTTTTCTTCATTATTACTTTTTCACAAACTCCTTGATAAATATTTTTAAACACTATATAAAGAACTCTGTTTCCAGGATTATTTCTTCATTATTACTTTTTCACAACCTCCTTGATAAATATTTTTAAACACTATATAAAGAACTCTGTTTCCAGGATTATTTCTTCATTATCACTTTTTCACAACCTTCTTGATAAATATTTTTAAACACTATATGAAGAACTCTGTTTCTAGGATTTTTCTTCATTATTACTTTTTCACAAACTCCTTGATAAATATTTTTAAACACTATATAAAGAACTCTGTTTCCAGGATTATTTCTTCATTATTACTTTTTCACAACCTCCTTGATAAATATTTTTAAACACTATATGAAGAACTCTGTTTCTAGGATTTTTTCTTCATTATTACTTTTTCACAAACTCCTTGATAAATATTTTAAACACTATATGAAGAACTCTGTTTCTAGTATTATTTCCTCGTTATTACTTTTTCACAAACTCCATGATAAATATTTTTAAACACTATATGAAGAACTCTGTTTCTAGGATTATTTCTTCATTATTACTTTTTAACAACCTCCTTGATAAATATTTTTAAACACTACATGAAGAACTCTGTTTCTAGGATTATTTCTTCATTATTACTTTTTCACAAACTCCTTGATAAATATTTTTAAACACTATATGAAGAACTCTGTTTCTAGGATTATTTCTTCATTATTACTTTTTCACAAACTCCTTGATAAATATTTTTAAACACTATGTGAAGAACTCTGTTTCTAGGATTATTTCTTCATTATTACTTTTTCACAAACTCCTTGATAAATATTTTTAAACACTATATGAAGAACTCTGTTTCTAGGATTATTTCTTCATTATTACTTTTTCACAACCTCCTTGATAAATATTTTTAAACACTATATGAAGAACTCTGTTTCTAGGATTATTTCTTCATTATTACTTTTTCACAAACTCCTTGATAAATATTTTTAAACACTATGTGAAGAACTCTGTTTCTAGGATTATTTCTTCATTATTACTTTTCACAAACTCCTTGATAAATATTTTTAAACACTATATGAAGAACTCTGTTTCTAGGATTATTTCTTCATTATTACTTTTTCACAACCTCCTTGATAAATATTTTTAAACACTATATGAAGAACTCTGTTTCTAGGATTATTTCTTCATTATTACTTTTTCACAACCTCCTTGATAAATATTTTTAAACACTATATGAAGAACTCTGTTTCTAGGATTATTTCTTCATTATTACTTTTTCACAACCTCCTTGATAAATATTTTTAAACACTATGTGAAGAACTCTGTTTCTAGGGATTATTTCTTCATTATTACTTTTCACAACCTCCTTGATAAATATTTTAAACACTCTATGAATAACTCTGTTTCTAGTATTATTTCCTCGTTATTACTTTTCACAAACTCCTTGATAAATATTTTAAACACTATATGAAGAACTCTGTTTCTAAGATTATTTCCTCGTTATTACTTTTTCACAAACTCCTTGATAAATATTTTAAACACTATATGAAGAACTCTGTTTCTAAGATTATTTCCTCGTTATTACTTTTTCACAAACTCCTTGATAAATATTTTTAAACACTATATGAAGAACTCTGTTTCTAGGATTATTTCTTCATTATTACTTTTTCACAACCTCCTTGATAAATATTTTAAACACTCTGTGAATAACTCTGTTTCTAGTATTATTTCCTCGTTATTACTTTTTCACAAACTCCTTGATAAATATTTTAAACACTATATGAAGAACTCTGTTTCTAAGATTATTTCCTCGTTATTACTTTTTCACAAACTCCTTGATAAATATTTTAAACACTATATAAAGAACTCTGTTTCCAGGATTATTTCTTCATTATTACTTTTTCACAACCTCCTTGATAAATATTTTTAAACACTATATAAAGAACTCTGTTTCCAGGATTATTTCTTCATTATCACTTTTTCACAACCTTCTTGATAAATATTTTTAAACACTATATGAAGAACTCTGTTTCTAGGATTTTTTCTTCATTATTACTTTTTCACAAACTCCTTGATAAATATTTTTAAACACTATATAAAGAACTCTGTTTCCAGGATTATTTCTTCATTATTACTTTTTCACAACCTCCTTGATAAATATTTTTAAACACTATATGAAGAACTCTGTTTCTAGGATTTTTTCTTCATTATTACTTTTTCACAAACTCCTTGATAAATATTTTAAACACTATATGAAGAACTCTGTTTCTAGTATTATTTCCTCGTTATTACTTTTTCACAAACTCCATGATAAATATTTTTAAACACTATATGAAGAACTCTGTTTCTAGGATTATTTCTTCATTATTACTTTTTAACAACCTCCTTGATAAATATTTTTAAACACTACATGAAGAACTCTGTTTCTAGGATTATTTCTTCATTATTACTTTTTCACAAACTCCTTGATAAATATTTTTAAACACTATATGAAGAACTCTGTTTCTAGGATTATTTCTTCATTATTACTTTTTCACAAACTCCTTGATAAATATTTTTAAACACTATGTGAAGAACTCTGTTTCTAGGATTATTTCTTCATTATTACTTTTCACAAACTCCTTGATAAATATTTTTAAACACTATATGAAGAACTCTGTTTCTAGGATTATTTCTTCATTATTACTTTTTCACAACCTCCTTGATAAATATTTTTAAACACTATATGAAGAACTCTGTTTCTAGGATTATTTCTTCATTATTACTTTTTCACAAACTCCTTGATAAATATTTTTAAACACTATGTGAAGAACTCTGTTTCTAGGATTATTTCTTCATTATTACTTTTTCACAAACTCCTTGATAAATATTTTTAAACACTATATGAAGAACTCTGTTTCTAGGATTATTTCTTCATTATTACTTTTTCACAACCTCCTTGATAAATATTTTTAAACACTATATGAAGAACTCTGTTTCTAGGATTATTTCTTCATTATTACTTTTTCACAACCTCCTTGATAAATATTTTTAAACACTATGTGAAGAACTCTGTTTCTAGGATTATTTCTTCATTATTACTTTTTCACAACCTCCTTGATAAATATTTTTAAACACTATATAAAGAACTCTGTTTCTAGGATTTATTAAAAAACAACAATGTTACAGCTTTTCTCAATATTATTTTCTATTTTTAACAATAGGCTTGCTTCTTACATAGGGCACAAGAGCTGTTCATTCTAGAACATGTTATCCGTGATAACTAGAAATTTTCAACTTTTCCTATTTTTTTAAAGTAAAATTTTGGTCTCTATCATCTGCTATAGAAACAATGTTACACCGAATGTATGATTTAATACTTTGTTACGATGAAGCTCCTCTATTTCGTGAAGTTTCAACAGATCATACTCCTCGACAATGGATTTCTGAACGTCTCTTGAACAGCGTTGTAAATTTGTTTTGACGTTTCTTGACATTATGTAACATCATCAGTTTCTCATTCCAGTAAGTTTCCCAAAAAATCATAAACTAATGTGAGTTTTCTTTGCAATGGATTTCTATCTGAGGATAACAATGGGATTTGTTCATTTTTTAATGTTAATAGCATATAAACAATTCTTAGACTTTGTGTTTTTTACACTGTGTTAGGAAAGAAAATAACGAAGCTAAGATCGAATATTTTTAATATTTTACTTAGAAACTAATATTCACACTCAGCTCATTCGTAACAGTTCAACAAGCTGGCGGGTTTCTCTTTAACAAAAGCTAAACGACGTTTTTCAGACAATTGTCCAGATGGACTTCAGATAACCTTGTTTGATGGTTCTTTGTCTTTATGTTAACATTTATGTTAGACAATATGTTTTGAAACACACACGCACTGTACGTCTTTGTTTCGTTATGTTTGTTTTGTATTTCGCGCAAAGCTACACAAGGGCCATCTGCGCTAGCCGTCCCTAATTTAGCAGTGTGAGACTAAAAGGAAGGAACTAGTCATCACCACCCACCGCCAACTGTAGGACTACTCTTTTATCAACGAATAGTGGGATTTACCGTCACATTATAATGCCCCCACGGCTGAAAGTGCGAGAATGTTTGGTGCTGCAGGAATTCGAACCCTTGACCCTCGGATTACGAGTCGAGTGCCTTAACCATCTGGTCATGCCGGGCCCTCTACTTGTTATTCTTTAAGGTAAGACAATGCTGTTTGTTTTGAATTGAGTAAACTTATTTATTTCGTTATTTAAAAAAATATAATTTCTTATCACAGTGCAGTTTAAAAGTGTGTTAATATAGATTAATAGTACTTGATAAAACCTTTATTCACACGTTTTTACTTTTTATACATTGTTATTACTTCGTATATATTTATTTACTTTTATTTTATTTGTTTAGAAGAAAGCATAAAGCTACACAAAGGAATATGTGTGCTCTGCTCAGCACGAGTATCAAAACCCAACTTTTAGCAGCGAGAGTCCGCAGACATACGAAGGGACTTGTTTATTTGTGATCATATAATACGTTATATATACATATATTCAGAAGTATAGTTTCATATGGGTTGAGTTCATCGGTGAAAAATTATTCAAATATCTTTATCATTTTAATTATAAAGCGAAACATATAATCTTATAAAAAATAGCCAATAAGACCGTGTGATTGTTTATTTTTCAAATTCGCGCAGAGCTACACGACGCTTATCTGCATTAGCCGTCCCTAGTTTAGCAGTGTAAGGTTAGAGGGAAGGCAGCTAGTCATCATACTCACCGCTAACTCTTGGGCTACTATTTTACCAACGAATATTGAGATTGACCGTCACATAAAGAACACCCCTACGGCTGAAAGGGCGAGTATGTTTCGTGTGACGGGGATTCGAACCCGTGACCCTCGAATTACGAGTCGAGTACCTTAATCACCTGGCCATGCTGGACCGAGTCAATAAGAACAGATATTATAAAGATTCAGATTGAAATTTACTTTATGTGGTTCTATTAAGCTACAATAATATAATAGCGTAAATCTTATTTACGTATCTCCACTGTTTTATCAAGTGTGTATTTTGCTTATCAACACCATGACATTTTGGTAACAAATAATTGCTGGTCATTTCTGTTGATCATTTCGTTCTCTGGGCTTGGCATGGCCAGGTAGTTTGGGAACTCGACTCGTAATCTGAGGTCGCGATTTCGAATTCCCATCACACTACAATTTCTCGCCTTTTCATCCATGGAGGCGTTATAAAGTTTCGGTCAATCCCACTATTCGTTGGTAAAAGAGTAGCCCAAGAATTGGTGGTTGGTGGTGTTGATCAGCTGCCTTCCCTTTACTCTTAAACTGCTAAATTAGTTATGACTAGCACAAATATCTCTCGTATAGCTTTGCGCAAAATTCAAAACAAACAAACAAAAATTTCGCTCCCAGAAACAATAATTGTGTCAATGGATTCATATTACTGTTTTCTATGGAAATAATAAATATGCATTTCACTGTCATCCATAAATTTTCTGCTGAGAGTAAATTTGGTGATTGTGTTGAATACTCCCACTCAGTGTGCTAGTAGTTTACTTTTTATTTTGTTTGTAATTAAGCACAAAGCTACACAATTGGCTATCTGTGCTCTCCTACCACTGGTATTGAAACACGCTTTCTAGCATCGTAAGTCTGAAGACATACTGCTGTGCCACTTATTTATATCTTTATAATTTTGGAATACGTATCTCCTATTTGCAAACAATTCTATTTATTGATAGAACGAGGAAAGTAGTATTAACTGAGCTATATAAGATATAAAAGCCGTCAATACCTTAACAGACATTAAACTTTATATAATTAAGGAAGTGGACTCTTCAATATTGCCACAATACGATTTTTCATGCAAATACTAATTTTACTGTGTTGCTCTAGAGAACTTCTTTTCATTGATTAACTGTCTAGCTGTTATAAGCTCTGACACATGACAGTCGGCTCGGCGTGGCCATGTGGCTCAGGTACTCGACTCGTAACCTGAGGATAGTGAGGGCGTTATAGTGCTACGGTCATTCACATTATTCATTGGTAAAATAGTAGTCCACAACTTGGCGGTGGATGGTGATGACTAGCTGCTTTCCCTGTAGTATTACACTGCTAAATTAGACAGCTAACGCAAATAACTCTCATGTAGCTTTGTGCGATATTCAAAAGAAACCAAAACCACATGACAGTCTTGTTAAATACTACTTTTCTGCATGAAATGACATTCTTATTGTTTCATATCCGTTACGTATAAGACATCTTTCTTTCCATTCATGAAGTATCATTTAAAAACACATTCTATAAAGGCTTTTGAATTGAAGCAAAGTTTTTCATGGATTTATTTATTTGTTTGAAGTATTCGCCTGGGCAATGTTTGTCTTGTCTTTCCACAACACTATAAAAAAAATGAAATCCAACCCTTCTTAATATCTCTTGTTCCTTAAAATTATATTTATGCAATGCAATAATATGATGCTTTTCGGCAACATCAAATAAACCATTTGTTACTAGAGGCCATATAGAGCAAAATGTCATGACAACTGAGACAAATATCGCTTAGAAACAGAATTACTGATGAGTAAATAATTTTTAACTTCGATTAGGCACTGAACGTAATCTCTCCAAATTCATAATTGTTGATTATTTGTCATTGAATCAAGGGCATCTAAACTGATTGAGCTACTTTCTTTAGCCGACTGCTCTTTGTAGCTAAAGACTGGAGTGAAAGTCTATGTGGTTTATAAATACATTTTTTTCGTGTGCTATGAAATAAATATAGAGGGTAATAAAATTGAAAATGATATTAATGAATAGATAGAAAAAACAGAAACAGAAACCATGAAAGGAATTGAGACCACAAATGATTATCAGTAACAGAAATGTGAGCCATTTGAACATTTGATGCGCATTTGTGCAGAAATTATCTAGTGGTGGTTGAAAAGGGGGTTCGACTACAAGCCTAATTTTGATGAAACCATATCCTATCGGTCTAATTTGGAGATACTTCTTGATTACGTTGCATACTTTTGCCTAGTGAGTACGGACGTCTTATTTTCTTTTCACTAACCTTTGTGTTCATGCATTATAATCTGTTGTCAAACATATCACTTTGGTTAGAACATTTTGATTACAATTCGTTTCGAGGATCTTTCAGGATAGTTCTAATGCACTAAGCTTTGACGACGAAACAGATAATTAACAAGATTTATTAACAAATTATTTTCCTACAATGATATTTTTCATAACACCAAAAATGGAAATATTTACAAAAAAATATTCTTGTAAAATATGATTTTTTTCATAATACACTTATTAATGTATTTATTAAATATTATATATATTTATGAAATGAAATTTATGTAAACTTATTCTTAAACGTAAATTTTCTTCAACATAAATTTGCTTATAACAAATAAAAATAATGTATAATTAGCATTATATTTATTACAACTGAATCTAGAGTTTATGAAAAGCATTTTCCCCAGTAGAGGTTTAATTATATTTAGTATACGTAATATAACCTTTCCCACAAATACGGCCTGGCATGGTCAGGTGGTTAACTCGCGGGTTCGAATTTCCGTCGCACCAAACATGGTCCCTCTTTCAGCCGTGGAGGTGCTATAAAGTTACGGGCAATCTCATTATTCGTTGGTAAAATAGTAGCCCAAGAGTTAGCGATGGGTAGTGATGACTAGCTGTCTTCTCTCTTGTCTTACACTGCTAAATTAGAGACGGCTAGCGCAGATAGCTCTCGTGTAGCTTTACACGAAATTCAAACCAATCCTACAAATAAGCAGTTTGGTTTATTGAAGGGAATATACTTTTATCGGATTTGTTGTTTTATTTTTGTAATGTAAGATAGTATAACAATGACTGTCATCGTGATATGATGATTTATTTCTTTTCAAGCATAACTTTAATGTTGTATCTGATATTCGTTTTAGTTTTTCAGAATATAATTAATATTAATTTTACCTAAAAGAATGGTTAATTAGGAAAAAATAACTTGTTCTTCATTTACGTTATCTTTATGATTACTATTAAGTTCCTTTTTAATTTTAGCTAAGTTAAAATCTCTGTATATTAGGTTTTCTTAATAATAATACTTCCTAAGGTACTATCTTATTTCAACCAGTCTTTAGTATTGAACTCCATGGTTGGAAACATATATAAAATTATTCGAGCTGGCAAAGTGGAATATTTAATTTAGTATGTATAGAATGATTAATAAAAATCTAAATACTTGTGCGAATTAAAAGTTTTGTAATATAAATACATTTCAATTGAGCTGACTTCTTTTTCTATAATCCACATATATATAAAAAAAAACACATAAACTTAAATTACTCATTTAAAAAGAAAATTTCATGTTAAGGTTAATTTGATTCAAATTCTAATCAAGAATGTTCCGATTATTACGAGAAGGAAAGAATAAATATGCGTTTAACTGCAGTTAAATTTGTGACCAGTATGCAAAAAAACTCACACTTCAGGTGATAATAAACGAAAATAGAACGCAATTCGCCATTACCTAGTCTGCTTGAAGCTAAGTACAAAGCTACACAATGGGCTATCTGTGCTCTGCCCATCACGGGTATCGAAACCCGGTTTCTAGCGTTAAGTACATAAACGCACCGCTTTGCTACTTGGTGGCGCACCATTATGTAGAAACAAAGAAAGCTGTAAATAAATGCTTTAAAAATAAACAACAAAATAAAATCTAGGAGTAGCGGATGGTTAATTTCAATTTATCATAAGGATTTGCACAATCTAATATAGTAACGTGTTGTTACAGGTGCAATATGTAGGACTTTATCTAATGCAGTAGTGTATTGACACAGATGAAAATGGTAGCACCTCGGTTTCCAATTATGGTTCCTACGTACTTGGCTCAAGATGGATTCGTGACTATCTTACAAAGAAATGCCGCTACAGCGAATCGACTTATAACTTGAAAAGCATATACCAAAACCCTTTCTAAAGACAGATATTTGGGTAATAAAATAGAACAAATATGCAAGACCCAGGACACGTCAGTTTCCAAGTAAATTATCTGTTATATACTGAAAGCGCATGTAAGGGAAGAATTATGCGTTAAGAATGTAGAACTAAAAAAACGGTATTTCATGCATGGAAAACTGTTGATATTATTGCAATATGCACACTTTTAGAAGATAAAATGCTGATCAGTAAGAACTTTTATCACACATTAAAATAAAAAGAACAATTTTTAGAATGTTTTAATTACAAAAAATAAAACTTAATTGTATATACTTTACTTAAACAGTGTAAAATACAAATTTTCTCTTTCACTTTTTTATTTTGCAGAAAAGGTCTTATAACTCTGATACTATGGTTATTATATAGCATATTTATCAAAGATACGACAAAAGTGACCCCCGCTAGTACAGCGGTAAGTCTACGGATTTACAACGCTAAAATCAGCGATTCGATTCCCCTCGATGGGCTCAGCAGATAACCCGATGTGGCTTTGCTATAAGAAAAACTTACACACATACAACGAAAGAACTACTAGAGTTTGGTATTCACATACAATTTTTTATATCTCTGCCTTTAATCACTGAAATTTTGTATATACTTTGTCACGGATTTACTATTATATAATTATTTTAATATCGATGATTGTTTAGATTAAATTTATATTTAGAAATGTACATAACTTATACTTTTAAATCTGTATTGCGAAATATCCATCTATACACTAACATTATAGAGAATTTCGAGTGTAAGAATAATAATGTGTACTTAAACACTAGTGTATCATATATATATTGTTGTGCAAGCTGAAATTTATAGAAATTCTCCTCACGCCAATAAATATCATCAACGTGACGCGCCAAGAGACAGTACATATGATTGGTTTGATGCATTTGGCATACTATAAACTTCGGAAGCAATCACTGTGATTAACGCTTAGTAACCAGAAACTTTAGATATTTGACCAATAGCGTTTAGAAATTTCAAACATAACATACCATTTAACTTCAGCAAATTCACATCGGACATTAATATGCTTATAAAAACATTACATAACTTCAACGGTGGAAAATTTCAACATGCGACCAGTGAAGAAAAGTTCCCGTTTAAATGAATTGTATATATATATATAAGCTCGAAATTAATTCGCTCACCGCAAATCCTCGATAATATATCAAGGAAGTACTACATCAGATAAAAGACTCAATATTGTTTGTAAGTATGTAAAATTTTTTACTATAGATCATTATTTGTAATAACCGTTATTGTAAATTGTGTTACTGTTTGAATACTAAGATTCGTATTAAAAAAAAAACAGAACTGTATGTACCAATCTTGTTGGCAAGTATTATAAACTGAATACATATCGACATTTGTTTAACTTCTAAATTTAAATTACAATTTAACACAGTTTTGGGTTATTTGAAATTGTAATACGTAACAACATTTAAAGATACTTCAACAGAAATATCAATTGAGGTTCTGCTAACCTAGTAATGTTATATGTGCACCTTTACAAAATTTATACAGCTTTCTAACAGAATATAATATGTATTACTTACAATTACAAATATCACGTCACAGCAATCAATAAAAATAAATAGTTCTCTTCATATCGAAAATTATACTGTTTAAACGATTCAATTTATATGGTGCATTTATATACACCAGACATAGTTAGATATTGGTAATATGATAAAACATTTTGCTTATAGTAGATACTCAGATACTATCTACTCACTTGAAATGCGTAAATATGATGCCTTACCCTCATATAAACTATTTCCAAGAAACTACTTTTTGGAATACACTGAGATTCTACCACTCCATAGAGTTAACCTATTGCTGACGCTCAGAACCTCTATATCTCACTAAACATAAAACTAAACGTTGCAACTAATGGTCTATATATTGCTATAAATCTATTGTAAGTCATGCAGTGGATTAGTATAGCTCGGTTAAGAAACGTTTGCATATATTACTCTAAGCCTTCGTAAGTTTTGATCGTGGTACGAAACTATTATTTATTGATTATAGCATTCAATATCGTATTTAGAGCAACGTTTTTTTTTTAATATTTGACTAGAATATGCTAAATACAATACATAACAATATATAGCTATACTGGAACTTGAATTTGTACAAAATACATGTCTTAATTGAAAAATGGTATGTAAACAGTAATAATTCCATTCTACTGCTATGTGTCGAGTTATCTTTTCAAATGTCAGCAAAGAAACTTTCAAGATTTTAACTGTCACTGTTGGACTTAGTAAACGACGTTTTTTGTATCCAAGAACTATTTTTCGAATGAAGTATTCACCGTGAGAATAATACAAGTAAATTATGCTGTTTTTGTATCTTTGTTCAAATATTCTGAAGAACATGCATTTTGTTACGAACACAAAATACGATCTCTATTTATTGATCAAACTCTAACTTTCTTTTTATGTTTTCGTTTATTTTTATGAAGCGAGCGTTTAAAACATTACAGCGTTTCATTACGTAATTTAGTTTTCAATGATCAGATATGTAGATCCTTAGCTTGATTGCTATCTAAAACCCATATAATATATCAAACCAAAGAGTGATGTCGTACTTACTGTAAAATAAAAGGTATATAAAATGTATATAAAATAACGTTACTAATATTAAAGAATGTTTAGATCATCATCTTATTAAAAACATAATTAAACTGTAAAATTCTGTAGATTTTTATGAACTACTTTATTTTTGATGTGAGTATTTACACATACATGGACTAATTTCGATTCATACTCTTTCGAATGAACACAAGAGAATAATATTGCGATAAAAAACGATACTCAATCTTAACTTCAAACGAGTCTAGTCTCTCATTACGTTCCAATATTGATACAAATTGCTTTGAAATTTAATACGAAAAATTGTCGGAATATTTTCAACTCTTCCAATCAGGCAAATGATTTTCAATTACAAAATTCATTGATCTTCCATATCGTAGTCCATTTCTATTTTCCTTCAAACCACTTAAACCTTATAGCACGAACAGCCCCTTGCAAATTTGTACTTAATAAAAAACATTCTATGATATTTTATCCAATTTTGCATTGTCGTTAGACCTGAATCATTAACGTTAATCCCTACATCAGATACAATAAACGGTGGCTTTTTTTTTCAGGAGAGTTTGAGCCTATTTCATGTATTAAAATGTGTGTATTTGTTTTGTGAGATTTAAAATAGTTTGAATTGTTTTCTAAGATTCTGTTAATGTAAATTATTGAGATTATTTTTGTGAAAATCTATTAAAGTAAATTTTTATTGTAGTTATAAGTTTATTAATATTTCAAATATATTTGTTAATAAGATATATCTTTTCTTTGTTTAAATGTATAAATTCATTTGTTTTTTATAACATATGACATACCGTCTCTCTGTTAATATTTTGATTACCGCTAATTTATGTTCATTTGAATAATATATTTCAAAAGTTAAATGTTTCTCCATGTTTCACCGTGATGATCAGATTTCTACTTTACTCTTTAGTTACGAAAATGTCTAAAACTTGTAACTGCTGTTTACCTTATTTTTCTGTAGTAAATTGAATATATCTGTTATCGTATTCAGGTAATTGCAAAATTAATCACTGAGGATTTACAAACATTTGCAAATACATAGCTGACATATCTTTAATATCACTTAATAGGAAGAACCATTTAGATATATACATATATCTTGGCAAATGAGTTAATAATATTAGAAACAAGAGGTTTCGTATCAGGAGGTCCGGCGTGGCCAGGTGGATAAGGTATTCGACTCGTAATCCGCGGGATCGAATCTCCGTCACACCAAACATGCTCGCCCTTTCAGCCGTAGGGACGTTATAATGTTACGGTCAATCCCACTACTCGTTGGTAAAAAAGCAACCCAAGAGTGTGTGTGTGTGTGTAATAAAGATAGAACATTAATTGAATAAAACTTGCAGTCGATTTAAGCATACCACTGCACTCGAGCGTTACTGATGGACTGGTATGGGAGTAGTTTGTTTGTTTGTTTGTTTTTTGGAATTTCGCACAAAGCAACTCGAGGGCTATCTGTGCTAGCCGTCCCTAATTTAGCACTGTAAGACTAGAGGGAAGGCAGCTAGTCATCACCACCCACCGCCAACTCTTGGGCTACTCTTGTACCAACAAATAGTGGAATTGACCGTCACATTGTAACGCCCCCACGGCTGGGAGGGCGAGCATGTTTTGGCGCGACTCGGGCGCGAACCCGCGACCCTCAGATTACGAATCGCACGCCTTAACGCGCTAGACCATGCCAGGCCTGGTATGGGAGTAGAGGTTGATCATATTAGGTAAACGTTCAAAGAAAAACAAATAAAATAGTAATAATCCATAAATTATCACTATTAATTGTATAATTAATTTTAAAATGTTATTATATAATTTCAGGCTAACTTATTTGAGTTCACAATACTGCAATGTAAGACACCTGAATTTTTAATCCTTTATAAAGGTATATTTTTAAAGTTGCTGTGAATGTAACTCAGTCTTACGTTTTAAAATTCTTACAGCAATGTTTCCTTCTGCTAACCTGCAAACATTTGGCTATTTAATATTCCAGTAATAATATTAAATTTTAATTCAAACACCTGTTGGAACTAAATTTATCTAAGAGCAGTATTACCTGTCAGTAGTGCGAGTAAAAACTACGTCGAACATTAATACCTTCATGATAGTGATTTTGAGTAGCAGGTTTATCTTGTACAATGATCAGTATTTAACAAAGTATACACAGATAAATAAAGAAAATGTAAATCATTCAGTTTATTTTCCTTTTTATTGATTAACTACTGTGAAGTAAAGATATATTTTATTACATTAACGGATCATTCAAAGCTAAAACTAAAGTTTTTTCTAACGTAATAGTCTGTAAGTAACAAAAGGAATGCTTTTAATTACGAAAACGCGTTAAACAATAATCGCTGATTCTGTTAAAAATCAAAGGACCCGCGAGTCTCAGCAGTTTCTTTGTAAAAATAGTCGATCATTCCATCCTTACGAAGAATTGTTTGTTTGTTTTGTTTGTTGTGGAATTTCGCACAAAGCTACTCGAGGGCTATCTGTTCTAGCCGTCCCTAATTTAGCAGTGTAAGACTAGAGGGAAGGCAGCTAGTCATCACCACCCACCGCCAACTCTTGGGCTACTCTTTTACCAACGAATAGTGGGATTGACCGTCACATTATACACCCCCACGGCTGGGAGGGCGAGCATGTTTAGCGCGACGCGGGCGCGAACCCGCGACCCTCGGATTACGAGTCGCACGCCTTACGCGCTTGGCCTTGCCAGGCCCCTTACGAAGAAAAGAAAGAGAAAATTGTTTCTAAGTTTTCACAGGCATATTATATCTTAGGAAAAAAAACAACAGGAATATAGCTTATCAGTCTCCCAATATATATATTTATAAATCCTGGTTATATCTAAAAATTGAGATGTGGTTATTATAATGTAAGCTTGAATTATAAGAACATGTAATACGTGTCGTTTGAAATTCAACGAATAGGTCCATCTGAGTGGTTCTGTACATACTTTATAACTCAAAGGGCATTAATTTCTTATGTTTCTTTTTATATTCATAAATAGTAAGGCAATGCTGTCTGTGTGTTTTTATGTTCAGTATTGAACCCTCCTGTGTTTTGATGTCTAGCGATCCGTAAAAATGAACGAACATTCATGCCAGTAGGTGCCGGACGAAGGCTTAGTTACCAACATGAGATTATTCTTCCTTGTCATTGCCCGTCAACATGTTGTTCCTTTACGGTTACAACATAATTACAATGCTAATGCACTAGCTTGAAACTTTAGAAGATTACAAGCAGCAAATTACCTACATGTAGCATCTTTTTATTATCAAATATTCCTAGAAATTTCATCATGCAATCTTTGTTTAATTTAAGCATTAAAAATACTAGAAATTTAACAAAAAATCAACAAAAGCCTTCAACATATCTAAGCAAAAACGTTTCCATTTCTATGTTAAAGTTCTGAAAAGAAGTATAATATGTTTGGTTGTACATTTATTAAAGCGTGTGCAATACTTACTGTTTAGTTTTTATGCAGTTTGTTATACAATCCCTTTCAAAATCCAAGTTTTTGGCATATTTCTATAGTGTTCAATGAGGCTCTTTAAAATAAAATGTTTACCTCGCTAAAGATTCTGGAATCGTCATACTCTGTTGTTGTTTTTTGTGGGTTTGTTTTCTGAAAGAACATTGAAAAAATGGCTTGTATTACACAGGTAAGATATATTTTGTCAAGGCCACCAAACAGGATTCAACCAGATATCTATAATTTTATATATATATTATGTTTCCTAATATGTCTGATCTGCGTTATGAAATTTCAATTCACCAACGAGATCGTGCCACATTTTTATGTCTGAGACTTACGTGTTGTAAGAAACAAAAGATTAGACACTTATTTCAGTGTATATAGAGAAAGCGAACACGAATATCATTAATAAGGTAACCTCGATAAAAAAAATATTAATTTATTAAATTATAAGAAACAAGCACATTTCATACAGGTTTCTATGTACTTGTAACAATCATCATGTCTTACAAAAACTATTTATTACTTCTATTACATATGTATAATAAATAACATATAGATATTAATTAAATATTTAAGGAATACTTTATTGCTTCCCACAATTGAGTAAAGACTAAGGATTTAAATTAAGTATAATATTGGAATTGTCTCTAAACGTATTTATATATTTTCTTAACTCACACACATACATATGGAAATATTATTAATACTAAACAGTGAAGTAAAATAAAACAAAATTAAAAGAAAGGACTGCGTTAAAAACAGCAGATCCAAACCTCTGACTAATGATAATTTGTTAAAAACACAAAAATGCTGAACTAATCGAAAGGATCCCAGGGTGCAGGCTACATATAATGTGGTATATAAAATATATCCTAGGTTTTGGAGATCACTATGAAAGTAGGACCCACTTTTCAGTGGGGATATATCGTCTGTTAGTCCTAACCCCAATATTTCAACATTTGTTAAATAATAAAATATTATAATTTATTACAAATTATACTGATGCAGAAAATAATATTTAGTAGATTTAATAAAAAACAACTCTAAATACAATTATTAAAATATTCTGTGATAAATATAAGAATGTATTAAATAAACATAAAGAAGTAAAAAATAAGAAAATTTTGCTGAAATATTCTGATAACTACTTTTAGTTGTAAATAAAGTTATTTAAACAGCTTGGAACTACTTTATGCGAATGAACACCTTATTGCATATATAGGCTTGTTTAGAGTCTGCAAATTGGTAGTTACGGTGGACTTAATGGATGGTGGTTGGTATTTATACTAATTAGTTTAAATAGTTCGGTGGGACCATTTATACTAGTATAATTTGTCTTTTGGACTACTAATTATTGCCTTACCACCATAATGGGGGCTGAAATGCTAACTTCAGGAGACTGATAGACAGTGCATCTCCACCACAATGTGGGTCCGACTTAATCAGTCACCTCAAAAACCTATGGTGCATTTTATATCTTACATTATACCTTGTATCATGAGGATCCTTTCAATTAGTGCAGTGTTTTTTATTTTTGTTTCGACTTGTTTTTGTTTATTACAACTTACATATACATGTGTATATATACAAATACACACACGTATATATTACATCAGTACTCTTAGGGACTATAAATCTAGCAAATTAAATACTTCTCCGTTTGGCTTTTAACATACATTTTATATAATTTTTCAATATTCCATTTACATTTCAACTGTGGTAGGTAATCCACTATTTTTTAAATATAATAAGCGTTTATTATCAAAATTTCTCATTCTAGGAAGCGCCTAATATCAGTTAAAACTTTGAACAACTGTATTAATTAATTTACGTATACTTCGTGAAATGTTATTATTACAAAACCTTTTAAGAACGTTTGAGAACAATAATGCAAATACATTTTAAATTAGACTCACTTTGGGACATGATACTTTCCTTTTACATAGATCAAGAGGGAAAATGAATCTTACGAATCACATCAAAACAACAAACTGTTTACAATTCGTATGTTAAAAGGCTAAAGCATACATAATTGACAAATATTTATTTCAGCTAGTTCAGTAATAGTAATAATAAACTTTAATAACTACATAGTCTTAAGCAACGAGCATAAAAAAGATGAAAATTTGATCCTAAAATTTATATAAATGAATTTCAAAAGAGTCAATATCTATTGACACAGAAATTAAAACTATTCAAATTAACTTCAACAAAATACAAATATGTTTGTTAAAGAATGTGACTTTTCAGAATTTAAGAGCAATATTAAAAATGACAAAATAAACAAATGGAAACACATGAGTTTTATTATCAAATGCATTGAGTCATGTACTCGATTCTACTATCTGGAAATAGAAAATATAGTATTTTGATATAATTCATAATATAAACAGTTACAAAATATTTGTTAGTTATAATAAAAACAATAGTTTTTAAATATATATTACTCAATTGCTAGATCTGCAGCACATTATCTAAGATTATATCAAAATATTGATTTTGATATAAATTTTAGTTTTAAAACATAATACATTTAAACTTATCTGTGTTTCAGTACTTAGACATAAAATTAATTAATTTAATAAATTTATATATTACTTTGGAAAAGTAATTAATATACATTTCTTATGATATATAAGCCAGTAAATTAGTTACACAGTATGTCGTGTTAGATTATTTTTAGATCAATTTTTAGAAAACCATTATTTAGTACATTGGTATGTCTACGGACATACACTGCTAGAATCCGAGCTTCAATACCCGTGATGGACAAAGCACAGAAAGTTCATTATGTTTGTTGGTTTGTTTTCAATTTCGCGCAAAGCTACACGAGGGCTACTTTCACTAGCCGTTCCTAATTTAGCAGCGTAAGACTAGAGGGAAGGCAGCTAGTCAACACCACCCACCACCAACTCTTGAGCTACTCTTTTACCAACGAATAGTGAGTTTGACCATCACATTTTATAACGCCCCCATAACTGAAAGGGCGAGCATGTTTGGTGTAACGGGGATTCGAGCCCGGGACCCTCGGATTACGAGTTGAGTGTCTTAACAACTTGGCCTGTTAATTATGCAGCTTTGTGCTTAATATCAATCAATGCTTTGATACTAAATGGTCGAAAATCTTTTTTACCATTGTTTTATTATACAACCTTTAAATGTTTGATTTTAAAGTTAAACACAAAGCTACACAATGGGCTATCTATGTTTTGCCCATTAAAGATATCGAAACCCGGTTTCTAGCGGTATTAATTCGAAGACATAATATTAAAACATCGGAGAAAGGCAGTCTTGGTGTTATTTTATCCTTTGTAGGATATTGTGATGAATTTCTGTAAAATCAACTTATTGTTTCAGGTTTTATTCTACTTTAAGCAAAAAATTCAATGTTAAAACTTCATTAAATGTAATAATTAGATGAACGAACAAATTATGCCTTTTATACAAGGGATCTAGGTACGAAGTTTTTTGTTCTTGTTTTTTATTGTAACCATGCACAACTAATAGACATGTAAGTTTAAGTGTCTGGGACATTAAAGCAATATTAAAAAATAAAACTTGAAAAACTCAAATAGCAAATAAAATGTTTATTTAATAACTACAGTCTTCGCCAAAATATTTCAATATTCTGCAAGAAATAAGATAATTAGTATTAAGATAGAATAGAAATGCACTTAGTAGTGTCAAACTGAGGAATACATGTTATGTGAAACAATTGCATGTATAATTTGCATAATGAGAAAGGTTATATGGACATCGTCATTTCATCTATCACAACGAAATCTTACCAAAACATAATTAACAGCAAAATATAACACAAAATTATTATAAATAGCGTCTGTAACCTTGTATCAGTTCATATTAAAAATTCAGTATTTGGTTGGTCCTCCTCTTACTCTAATAACCTTCACAAGACGACGTGGCGCATGCTGTCAATGAGGTTATTGATGTAATACACTGTGAATTTATAACGAATTTTCACTAGAAAGAGTCGCATCATAGGATGCCTGTAAGTTTTTTCTGAACGACATGAAGATCAACTTGCTACAGTTGGTATGCTATAAACCTCAGGTGTTATAACTGTGATTAAGGCTTACTAGTCAAGAAACTACAGATATTTGACAAGGAACGAATATAGATTTCGAACATTACAAACCGATGTTAGTATTTTTACAAATACATTATATAACTTCATCGGTGAAAAACTCATTTGTCATCAGCTAAGAGTTAGCTAGCTCCCTGTTAAGTGAATTATTTCGTTCGTCGTGAACCATTGATATGATTTCCAGAAAGTTTCGGATCAGATAGAAAACTCAAAATTTTTTGCAAGTCTGTAAAACTTTTGTATATAACCGTTAGTATAAATTGTGTTATTTTTTATGTATTAAAATATGTTTGTATAAAAAAGAAAACTGTTTATATCAACCTTATTGGCAAACATCATAAATTTGATACATCTCTACATTCAAATACCTTCTAACTTTAAATTCCAATTTAATTCAGTATTAGGTTGTTTGAAATCATAATACGTAACATAATAAATTGGACACTCTTTCGAGGTGTATTACAATACGTAAGATAGTACAGAAAAATTGTGTGTAAAAGGCACTGATCTGTTTCAAAAAGACTACACAGAAAAGCAGACCCTTTTATACTAAAGAGTGATTTTAGTGTATTTTGATGAACGACTGCTTGAAATAACTGATAAGAACAAAACGATAACTCGTATATGTTTGACCGATCATACGTTAACATCTCTGTTGCTTTTTGGCCATTTACTCAATAACAACTCCACGCATGTCAACAATAACATCAATATGCAGCATTATACAAACATTTTGGCCACGAATATTTTATGCACCATATCTGTATTTGTTTCTTTGTTCTAGTTCTCTGAAAGATATATTCACTATGTGGTCTACGGTTTGAGCCTTTGTAAAGTCCAATTTTTGGCACACGTCTTAACATTCTGTTTAAGGTGGAATATTTTGCCAGGTTTGTTTGGAAATTTCGCACAAAGCTACTCGAGGGCTATCTGTGCTAGCCGTCCCTAATTTAGCAGTGTTCAAGTCATCACCACCCACCGCCAACTCTTGGGCTACTCTTTTACCAACGAATAGTGGGATTGACCGTCACATTATAACTCTTGGGAACATGTTTAACGAGCGGGCGCGAACCCGCGACCCTATTACGAGTCGCACGCCTTTCTCGCCAGGTATAAAAATAGTTCAACATTTCAATGCAATTAAAGGTTTAGTTTAAACTCTTAACATTTTAAGAGAAATATAGTTTCTCGTAGACTGGTACAATTCTTATTTTTAGGCATAATTTATAAGCTCAAGAAAACTTAAACAGTAATTAACACTTCATTTTTATGGATAAAAACATGGCAATTTTAAACCCACTATATGTTATATGAACAGTTAATAAACTTAGAAACTTTTGACTCTTTTAATCGTGGCTGTGATTTAAATTTTTCAAATTTATGTCATAAAAATAATAAATAGAATAATTGTGTAAGCACGAGTGTGTGTTTTCTTATAGCAAAGCTACATCGGGCTATCTGCTGTGTCCACCGAGGGTAACCAAACCTCTGATTTTAGCGTAAATTTGTAGACCTGCTGTTGTCCCAGCAAGTGACGTATAAGTATGATAATTCAATTAACTGCGTATTAGATAATGGTATCAATAACATTGTTGGATTTTCTTACATCTCAACCTCAGTTACCCTCATCGGCAGATTATAGTTATCGTTAAACTTTAATTATATATGAGAATGCGGAATAGAAGATTTAAATCCTATCAAGTTTTCAACTACGTTTATATATTTGAGGGTCTAAAGAGTTAATATTTGTTTTTTAAGTGATATCTAAATGGAAACATTATGGACCATAGAGCTATTATCCAAAATATTATATCAGTAGTTTATGCTTATGATATGTTTATTCTATTAATTTGCATTATTGCTCGACAGGGAAGGAAATAGAGGTTCTTTCTCTAGCATATAGCCTCGACTCTAAAGCTCTTCTATCAAGTGACAGAATAAGTAGATGCAAAAAGGTCTGCCAGACTTTTGCAAAAAGTTAGTTGACACCATGATGACGAATTTTAAGGCTTGTCTTCATAAAATTATGTCAAATTTTTAAGATTGTTAACGTATTTCTTTTGTTTAATATTAACGCTTATCACAAGCGTTTTGTTTACAGAGCCTCAGTTTATTTTCATCATAATGTGCACAAATTTGTCTTCGTGAATTACTGGATATAATCTCTGCTGAATTATTCGTTCATAGAGACAAATAAATATTTAAGCAAAAAATAAGTAGGAATTACCGTTATACGTTTATTTTAATAACTATGTTTGTTTCAGTTTGATGCATGTGACGTATATTGTTAGATGTGTATTGCACATAGACCCAAGTTTCTCTAAATTTGTAGAATACTTCTAAGAATAAAAATCAACAATATTTGTTTTACGAAATCGCTAGCGTGTTTTCGAACATTGTTGAAAGTTCGAAAATCTTGCATGATCAGCATGTAAAACAGACACAACAAGGAATAGATTATTATTATTGTTGTTCAGCTATAGTTAGTATACTATAAGCCACAGAAGCTATAATTTTTATTAACGCTTATCAATCGGAAAACTACAGAATCTGACCACGAACGTTTATAGATTTCGAACATTACAAACCGTTCAACTTCACTGATTTAACTTCGAACATTAGTATTTATACGAGAACATTAACTATTTCGTCAGTAAAAAAAACTTATGTGTGCTTCAGTCTAGCTAGCCGTCAAGAAAAGTGTATAGGTGTATCAAAAACTAACTAATTTTCATCCAGTGACGTCGATAAAAGATTCAGTTCGAGATCAAATTAAGACTCAATACTGTTTGTTTGTGAAATTATTGTATATAATACAATATCTGTAACAACTATTTGAAATAGCCGTTATTATAAATTGTATTGTTGTTTGTATATTAAAATATATTTGTGCTAAAAAAAGAAATTGTGTGTTTCAATCTTGTTGGCAAGTACCTTACATTTGGTTTGGTTTGTTTGTTTGTTTTGAATTTCGCGCAATATCACTCGAGGACTATCTGCGCTAGCCGTCCTTAATTTAGTAGTGTAAGACTAGATGGAGGGCAGCTAGTCATCACTACCCACCGCCAACTCTTGGGCTACTCTTTTACCAACGAATAGTGGGATTGATCGTAACATTATAACACCCCCACGGCTGAAAGTGCGAGCATGGTTGGTGCCACCGGGATTCAAACCCGCGACTCTCAGATTACGAGTCGAATGCCTTAACCCACCTGGTCATGCCGGGCCTACATGAAAAAAAGTAAACAAACGAGACTATTAAAATTCATGAATTTTAACATGAAGTAGAGATCCTGCTACAAAAAGTAATGAAACAAGAAATATAGTCTCAATCACAAATTTATAAGTCTAATCCCTTCTTTGGCAGATTTATACACTTATTTGTAAGGCAAACCAAGGATTACATTTTATAATTTGTGACTGTGGTTTTAAATCTTATAGAGTTACACCTATCAAGGATATAGCGATGCTGAAAGTTTACAGACGATGAGTCCATTCCGTAGGTTATTCGTAAAATTGCAATTGAAATATATAAAACAAAATAAACGCAACAGTAAAAAAGCGCAAAAACAAAAATTTTCCCAAGTATTATTACTTAAGCGTGTGTGTGTTTTCTCATTGCAAAGCCACATCGAGTGGAATCGAACCTCTGATTTTAGCGTTGTAAATCCGTAGATTTACCGCTATACTAGTGGGATGATATATTACTCCACTAATTCTTATAGCACAAGTGTACCTCAAGACGGCTGGTATAAGTATTAAAACTTTTATTAAAATAAATTAGAGAACAACGTTTCGACCTTTTTAGGTTCATCTTTGTTAATCTGAAGATGACTTAAGGTCGAAACGTTGTTCTCTACTTTATTTTAATAAAAGTTTTAATACTCATACCAGCCGTCTTGAGATACATTTGTGCTATAAGAATTAGTGAAGTAATATATAATTATATTAATAATATTAATAAAAATGTTAATACCCATACCAGCCGTCTTGAGAAACATTTTTACTTCAAATGAGTTTTTCGTCATCACGAATTCTGATAGCAATTCTACGAATAAACATCGATTCTTACGTTCCATTAATATTTGATTTTATTAACCTATTTATAACAATAAAAACCTTCCTAATATCAGGTTGATATATTTTACGAATTATTCAAGCTATAAAATGCATTGTACAAGAATATGTAATTTTCTATATACTAGTTCTAAAAGTCAGTCAATTTGAGTCACACAACTATTTTTAGAATAATTATTCTACTTTAAAGCTGTAATTCACCCTTCTTACACACAAACATCTTAATTCAAACAGCAAATCAGTGGTTTTAATGTGTTTCCTCCAATTATTTTTGTTTTGACAAAATATGTTCAAATGAGTCTCCTTATAGTCTAGGCACAAAGTTACATAAATCAGTATCAGTGCTCTGTCCACCTGGCCCGGCATGGCCTAGCGCGTAAGGCGTGCGACTCGTAATCCGAGGGTCGCGGGTTCGCACCCGCGTCGCGCCGAACATGCTCGCCCTCTCAGCCGTAGGGGTGTATAATGTGACGGTCAATCCCACTATTCGTTGGTAAAGAGTAGCCCAAGAGTTGGCGGTGGGTGGTGATGACTAGCTGCCTTCCCTCTAGTCTTACACTGCTAAATTAGGGACGGCGAGCACAGATAGCCCTCGAGTAGCTTTGTGCGAAATTCCCAAACAAACAAACAAGCTCTGTCCACCACGTGTATCGAAGCACTATCTCTAGCGTTGTAAGTCCATAAGCATACCACTGAGCCGTACGTGAGGCTTTCATCTAAAAATAGCGTTTTTGTGGCTTTTATGTACAGCAGGAAACATATTTTCTGTTCAAATTACCCCCAATCACAAGAAATAAATGAATGTACTTAAAGTATATTTTTGACATCATATAATTAACTCTAGTTAAATTAAAACTGCTTACCGATTGTAACATACGATTATTGCGTCTAAACATCTGTTTGTAACATATATTTCAAATACCACACGGTTTACCGATAACATTTATTTAATTTGGTGATTTTTTTTCTAATATTGACTGTTGAATATTTTCTTCTTCTGACCAATAATACAGCTTTGAGCCTAATATTAAAAAATGTGCTTAGTTTCCTAAACGTAGAACTATTTTCAGGTTAAACTTGCAAGATAGAGAAGTCTACTTTTTAATTGGTTATCATTTTTCTACCTTTTCTTCATTATTCCTTTTATTGTTTAGTTTTTCTATGTACTTTAACTATATTTAAAACGGTAACTCACCTACAGAACCACGTTTAAGTATTTTGCATATATTATAAGACTGACATCAGTTCCCCTAACGGTGACGTACAGATATTATTAATGTTGCTCAAGAGTATGTAAATTACATACAGATAGTTTCTAGAGGATTATGTAAATTACGCTCTATGATTTGTAATATCGTAAATGACGAGTATTACTGCTAATTGTTACTCGATGCCCTTAATTATTTTGTAGTTTAACTATATGGAATATTGTTATTTTGGGATTAGGTTATCTTTATTTGTTTGGATGTTTTTTTCCCTGTGTCCTTTAGTTGCTTATTTATTAAAATGGTTAGTGGCCTGAATATACGTATATGCAATGTATTGTTCATTAACGTTAGTTTTAAGTCCCAGCGAGACACGTATTTCATCACTGCGTTTAGGTAAATTATCACATTTGTACTTCAACTGTTTAAAAGTCACACTTTATATTTCTGTGGTTGTCAAAGTATAATAATTGTTTGTTTGTCTGTTTTTGACACAGTTGTGATAATAATAACGAGTTATCTTAAATCATTATAAATTCTATCACTACAATTCAATATTGCACCTTTTCAAATGGAAACTATTTCAGACGTCATTGAATTATGCTACTCTTGGATATCAGGCATTTAGTTTAATCAAATAGGATCTTATTGTTTAATACCTTACTAGGAATGACAAATATATATATTACGAGGTTTATAAAAAATGAGTGCAAACTTGCAACTATTTCTAAACAAAATGCAAAACATGGTATTTTAACCTCCATTAAATAACTACCAACATGTGTGGTTATACATCAGTTGTTTCTGGCTCCAATGAGGAAAAAGAAAGAAAAAAGAGGAGGTCAAAGATGATTTATTATTAGGAACTATTGCAAACAAACGATAAAATAAAGGTTTATTTTCTTGGAAAATATATGTTTTTTTTCTGTTGAATTGGACAAACATCCACTCGAAGAACATCTGTGATAACCATCCCTAATTTTAAGATTAGAAAACAGATGTAAGGCAGCTAGTCCACAACACCCATCATGAACTCTTAATGTGCAGAAAATATTTTGTGATAATGTGTGGATTTTAAACTGTATCATCAGCTCCAAAATTTAAAGCTCTACAGTGAGGTCAGGTTTTGCTCTTTATCAGAAAAAAGATGTGCAGAAATATACCAATTATTTTCTTTTGTCTGAAATACTTTCAGGTTGCTTAAGAAATATACTCATAAAAACAACTTTGTTTTTGTGTTATAAAACCTACAGCTTAAAAACAATTTAATCAATAAACAGTAACACAAAATAATTATGTTCTTTTATATAATTCTTAAAATTTCACGTAGAAAAAGGACATTAAATATAATATCTTCTAAAAAGATTTATAGAGTTAAGACATTTTTCCTCCCGTTTATTTAAAAAAAAAAAAGATCTTTCCACAAACCTAGTTACGATGATGCGTAGCTACTTTGTAGGCCCGGCATGGCCAGGTGGTTAAGGCTCTTGACTTGGCATTTTCAGCCGTGGGGGCGTTATAATGTCACAGTCAATCCCACTATTTATTGGTAAAGTAGTAGCCCAACAGTTGGTGGTGGGTGGTGATGACTACCTGCATCTCCTCTTGTCTTACACTGCTAAATTAAGGACGGCTAATGCAGATAGCTCTCGTGTAGCTTTGCGCGAAATTCAAAACAAGCCAAGCTATTTTGTAACCTGTAATATAATTTTTTTCACTTATTACCACTTCACTTACAAATATTTTATATGTTTACCATGTTTGTAAAAAAAATTACATCTTTACCTATATAGCACGTCTTCCTTGTAGTTACGCTTCAAATTACGTGGTTTTTATAAAGTAACAAATAATATTACATAGTAAATAGGTAATAACACTTCTCGCACCTTTAAGGTTTATTCAGTTACCTCTGGACTCGTGCAAGGAGCATGCAAACATTTATAACATGAGAATGAGAAGTATATTTTAGGGTTATATTTAGTTCCCCGCTAGTACAGCGGTAAGTCTATGAATTTACAACGCTAAATTAAGGGGGTTCGATTCCCCTCGGTGGGCTCAGCAGATAACATAATGTGGCTTTGCTATAAGGAAAAACACATCCACTTCTATATTTAGAAATAGATTCGAATTTACAGTTGGTTCGCTGAAAGTGATATTAACGCGTGTTTTTGAAGTCTCCAATAGCACAACTGTTTCGATAAGCATGATAGAGAAAGCACAAATAACCCATTGTGTAGCATTGTGCTTAATAACAAACAAATTGTTTTTGAAACTAAGTTCCAAGATTCTATTTTATATGTTTTGCATGTTCCACACACTAACAAATTACTGTAGAAGATTCTTATGAAATGTTTGCTGTTTATGCAGCTTTAGCTTATAATTTATTGTATTAAGTTATTTTCTTTATTAGAGTTTGCGCTGTCGCTCTGAAGGCGGCCAAAAACAACACTGTATTGGAATCTACTGTCAACTTGTAAAGTTTTAAACAACTTTAATTAATCAAGTTCAAACACACCAACGCCTTCATTGTTTGAGTTTCTGTTGCTTTCAGCGGCAATTCGACTAGATATACTCCAAATGGTAACATCATTTATGTTCTTAATTAAGCTGATTGATGCAATTAAGGTTTAGTTATACTGAAATTAGACAATGTATAGTAGTTACTTTGTTGTCACTTAGCTCGAGCACAGAACCAAGAAAGAGAATTAATTTTGCCTGTTTGGTATAGTGAAGAATTTAAACATTACATTGTAAAAAGTATATATTGACCTAATTCGGTAATCGAATGATCTAGGATATAACTAGGCATAAGTATGAATAATTTAACTTGTAAACTTTTTGAAGAAATAAGTACATAAAGATAGCAACAGTGCATCATGCCGCTCATAAAAAAATACTATATACCAAGATATCGTCCAAGATAGTGCATATACTTCGATGCTTCCCATTAATTCGATGTCCATGAAGCTGGTATCATTAAGACATTCCCAAGTATTATAGAATATGCTTTCTCATTACATATCATAAAGGGTCATACAAGACACACAAAACAACTCATATTTCTCTGGAACATGATGAGACACAGAATATACTGTTAGTGGCGTATTTAAGTAGGGGCTAGAGGGGGCTGAGCCATAAACCCATGGTCCTAATAGGGGCTCATTGGTAATTTTATTCTGTCTAAAACCATGTGGCTCTACACAACCTTAAATCTGTCACTGCATACTGTATTGTTGTAACTAGAAAAAGCAATATTCTTGTTAAAATTATTTGCATTTTTACAATACATACTGATATAGATATTCCAGAAGATACACAAAATTCCTTCAGGAAATTTAAGAAGAAATTTAAAAAATACTATGAAAAAAAGTTAATATTCGCGGAAAACGTCTGTGTAAATTGTTTTCCTTCATGATGCTTGTATGTTTCTTTATGTTGTGTAATGAAACTAGCATAATTGGCATCAAATGAAAATATATCAGGGTATGAGAACAATTTTAGCTGTATATCATTACCAATTATTTTGTCAGTAGCTGATAGAACACGGGCCACGTTGATGCTTCTGTGCCAGCACTGACTGGAGTAAGTTAATATATTGCTTTTCTTGTCATCATTACCGCAGTAGATGTCCTGCCAAACTTTTGAGGCTCAGAAATGCATGACAAACTCGTTTTAAGTACAGAAAGGGCAGACGTTATCTGATGTTTCGTTTAATTGATTGCAACCTGTGTTCACTAGTAAATTTTGCTCAGTAATGTCAGTGAAACGCCCCGTTGTTCTTACGGTTTAAAATATCGTCTTGTACCGGTCAAAAAGAAAATAATCTTCACTTCTGCTAACTTCAACTACATTCAGTATAAAAACATTGTGCATCTGGCTTGAGATTTCTAATTACTTAATTGTATCGATTATCTTTGGTGTTACAGACTCGGAATAAGTTATGCAGTGTTTCTTAGTCCATTGTTTTATGACATGAGAGTGTAGGGTGTGCTAAAGTTTCTTCATGAGACCATTGTAGTCATCCGAACTTAGTACCACTTATAATCAATACCTCGAGTAAACAAGAGCACTAATAGCCCAATCTGTAGCTAACAACACCAGAACTAAACCAAATACAAAATATTTTATAATATTTTTCGTCAAAATGAAATTTTATTTATACCTTTTTTTATAATTGGCCCATGAATTTTTTTCAGTTGGTTAGTTACACCACTACAGATCTCCTTGACGACATTTTGTTCAACTGCAGTTGAGATTAAGCTGATTTAGAAGTGTGTAACGTTCCAGCCAGAGCAACAACAAGGTTTGGAATTTTAATAAGTATGTCGATATTTTCTGAATCTTTCTACTAGTGATGAGCTTAATAAAAGTGCTACCAAAGAAGAAAGCGTAAATGTTAAATTTAAGAAATTCGTATATCGTTTCAAGGAAATCACATAAGTATATATATATATATATATCATACTCTTCTCACACTTCATGAAGTTAATGTTCTATAGGTTTATATTCATGTTTAATAGCACTATGACTTATTTTAACTTACTTTTCTTTTGATAAAAACATATCTCACAATAATAAAAATAATTTTGACTTTTATCCCAACATGTACTTGATTATGTAATTTGAATGTAAATATTAAATGCTAAAATGGATCTAAAACCTTGGAAAGAGAGTTTAATAAAGTAAAACTCGAAATCTAGTGTGAATTCTTGGTGTTACGTTATGTCACTTTTTTTTCGTTTCTGTATAATGTAATGATAAAGTGTACGAAGGTTCTATTTTAAATAGAGAGATATTTTGGTTGAGAGAGATAGTATTTTAAATCCCCACGACTGATTCCTACTTGGGCAACTTAGTCAATGGTGTTCACGTGGGAAATATGTGTTTCAATACCTTCTACAATAAATACATCATGTATTTCAAGTCTATTATTCTAAAGGAATGTAAATGTTACGGCATGGCCAAGCGCGTTAAGGCGTGCGACTCCTAATCTGAGGGTCGCGGGTTCGCATCCACGTCGCGCTAAACATGCTCGCCCTAACAGCCGTGGGAGCGTTATAATGTGACAGTCAATCCCACTATTCGTTGGTGAAAAAGTAGACTAAGAGTTAGCTGTGTGTGGTGATGACTAGCTGCCTTCCCTCTAGTTTTACACTGCTAAATTAGGGACGGGTAGCACAGATAGCTCTCGTGTAGCTTTGTGCGAAATTCAAAAACAAAGCAATTTTTTGCTGTTTATAATAGATATGCTTATACTATAATCAACGTATTTCTGTTTGTTAAAATTTAACCAGGCACCAAACACACGCGTGACACCTCTCATCTAAATTAATTATATATTAGACAGGTTTGAACTTATGAAAAAGTAAAATTATAACGTTATTGAAATGTTAGCATTTATATCACCTCAATAGAAAACAATAACTTCAAAACAAAATGCAGGTACAGAAGGTAACAGTCATTGTGGCTATGGACCTTCATCCTACATGGCTTGTAAATAACATCTAAAACTAGTTCAGTTCTTACAGGCACATTTTGGATGGTGATTTTGATATGTTTGGTGAACTCAACTAGTTCTAAACTGCGTGACTCTAAAATCTGTTGATAACAACAAATAAAACAGAACTGAAAAATAAGAATATAACAAGTTTAATACATCAAGGGCTAAAAGAATTAGTTACAATTTTGAACTATGTTTAATTAAAGCGATATTACCAGATAAAGCGCTCGACAGAGCTCCAAAACGCTAAGCCTATTCATCAAACTGCAGGCACACACTGATTACGCATAAACACAGATAGCGACTTCAGTGGAGTCTCTTGTCAGGCTCGAGCAAAGTTTCTTGAGTTGATTAACCATGTAATAACACTTCTGGGCCTAAGTCCTAATTTAGTTTAATTCACGAGAATATGTGACGCGAGACACTCAAGTAATTAAATCAGTGATTGTTAATCAAGCTCGTTAAATGATTTGAACTTAACATAAACCTGAAAGTTTGATAGAAACCGTGATGAGAGATTAGAATCACTATGACATTTTTCAAACTTGAAAGATTAACACGTAAAGATTAAAAAGTGCATTGACTTTCACATTTACTGACCTAATTCGATGAATTAAGGCAAGTCGCACTGTTGTTGCAAATATAATATTTGCTAAACTCGCCCATTAAAATAAGCTTTTCTTAGTATTAACAGCTCAAACCTGACATTTGTGGTAGTAGCTTTGTAATATAATTTTAACGAGGAAGACACTATATTTTATTGTTAAGAAGATTGTTACATTATCCAGTCACTCAGCAAAGCATCACTTAAACACAGTGTCACTATGGTGCCTTGAAGATTTATTTAACCACCTGGCCATACCGGGCCCCATTAGTAGAAGCTCTTCTTACAATATATATTGTTTCTGTATGTTATTATACAGTTGCTGTGTTAAGAATCCTATGGTTATTTTTAAAACTTCACAGCAGACATATGTTTTCTAAAAGACAGAGATGATTTTTAAAGCTCACACTGGTAGATGTGGTTTCATTTTGTCGAAATTTGGAAAGAATGTCAAAACGTTAAATTCAGTAATAAATCATAGATCTGATTAATATGACTTTGTTTGTCACAATATTTCATAACAAAGTGTGTAGTAAATGATAATTACCGTAAATAAGAGCACTATCGATTTCACCATAATATATATATCACTTTTATCTAAATATCCTCTACTCCAGCACCAATTACATGAACAGCAATGCACATTGAGTCATATGATTGGGTTTAAAATATCAATCAGGAATTCCTTTTCAAAAGAAAGAATTTTGTTTTTATAAAATATATTACCATGTGAAGGCTCGATATCTTACAGATCCTCTATTCAAATTATTTAAGTGGTCATTTACCTATTTTTATTTGTAACGATTTCACAGCAAAGAGGTCATTCTAGATCAAGGTGGCATCAATTCTATTTCGTGTGTTTGAAGTTAAGGACACAGATAGCCTTTGTAGAAAGAATTTGCAATTTCAAACAGACTCTATATTGATGATTTTAAAGTTCCTGTATTTCACCAAATATCAAGTATATTGAATGATATGTCTCAATAAAATATGTCAGCAGATCATTACAAATAGTTTTAAGTTTTCACCATCATGCATTTCTGTTGGCGGTGTTGCACTTTATGAGGGAGATGTATAATAACCTGTAGTACTTAATACAAATTTCTGAAGCCATTCTTCTCAATAAATTGAGTTTTATTCCTCGTATCAAGCAAATTAAAACAAATTGTAAAAGGGCATTGGACACCTACTGAGGAAGAGCCGGTAAGCATGTAATTTTCAAGATTATCGTTCCTTCATTCTAGAATGTTGTAGAAGAGGAAGTAGACGTTAAAGATCCAGATTACAATTTCAGAGGCGCAGCTGGTGAGAGAAACCCATATTACCCCAACCAAAGAGACCTCAATGACTTGATCAGAAATCGTGGTCTAATAAAGTCGAATGCCGAGCTTTTGACATCTAGGCTTAAGGATCGGGATTTGTTAGATGAAAGTGTGCAAGTCGCAAGTCAGAGGAAGCGTCACCAACATTTTTCAAGCTTCTTCACTCGTCAAAATGGGCTCTGCTTCTGCCACACTGTATTCGGTCTGTGCGAGGCAATTAGAATTGCCTGTAACCCGAACAAGTGGCGTCTCTTCATTGATAGTTCATCCAGAAGACTCAAAGCTGTGCTGCTTCATAGCGGAAATATGTATCTGTCTCTTCCCCTGGCTCATTCGGTGCACCTCAAAGAGGAATACAACTGCTTTAAGACCGTGCTAGAAGCCTTGAAGTATGACGAGTATGGCTCGGACGTGATCAGAGACTTCAAAATGGTGGCTTTCCTGATGGGTCTCCAAGGAGGCTTTACCGAGTTTCCCTGTTACCTTTGCCTTTATGACTCTAGGGACTCCGCAGCGCACTACAACTGGAAGCACTGGCCACAACGAACCGAATTCTCTGTGGGGAGACACAATGTCAAGTGTGAGCCACTAGTGTACCTCCAGAAGAAGCTGTTCCCACCATTGCACATAAAATTGGGTCTTATGAAACAATTTGTCACAATTTGAGGCAAAGGTCAAAGATGGTGTCTTTGTTAGACCACAAATAAAGAAGATCCTGGAGTGCATAGAATTCCTAAGAAGCTCAGAAGAAAGGGCTCGGGGCTTCTTGGTCAATTACAAGACCAAAAATTATGTGGAACAGGTTGAGGCTGTGGTGAAAAACTACGTCAAAATGGGCTGCATAATGTCCCTGAAAGTCCATATCCTTGACGTTCATCTTGATAAATTCAAGGAGAACATGGGAGCATTCTCAGAGAAGCAAGGTGAGCGCTCCCACCAAGATATACTGGACTTTGAACGCCGCTACCAAGAAATGTATAAGGAAAACATGAATGGAAACTATATTTGGGGGCTGATACATGAACGTGATTTAAATTATTGTTGCAAATCTCGAAAAACTACTCACTTCCAAACATTTTTGTTCATTTTTTATAACTTTAGTACAAATACATGTAAATCTTGATACATATGTTGTTTTATTCAAACATCATGCAAATGAAAATGTGCAAATTTGCCCGTTTTTACATAGAAAATAGGTTAATTCCAAAGTTTCATGTCACAAAAGCAAAATTTGAAGGGAATAATGGCCATTTTCTATACTTTTACAACATAAGCAATGAAGAAATAACACATACTATGCAGGAACAAAATTTGTGTTACATAGTGATAAAAGCAAAATATAAAATCCAATTATTATAAATAGCATCTGTAACCTTACATCAGTTTATATTAAGCCTTCAATACTTTATTGGTCCTCATCGTACTCTAAGATCATCTAGAAAAACAACAACATGACATGCTGTCGATGAGTTTATTGATGAAATCCTCCGTGACTTCATCTCAACTTGTCATGCACTAGAAGGCGCTAAACCTCAACTACAGTAGCAGGTTTAGGGTCATAATCAGCAATTTTACTGTTCTTTTCGTTCCGCCAAACAGATTTCAGTTGGATAACAATCTGGAAGTTTTACTCGACATGACATTCTTTTAACGTTGAAATACTCTTGTACACGCACTATTATCATTATTATCCTGGTTCACAAAGCTATTGCAAAACAACGCCTAGCATATGGCAGAAATATCCTCTTCATGTGATGGCTGCAGGAAGAGCCATTGAACTTTCCCTGAAGGATATGAAAATCAGTTTTAGTACTATAATGAATAGCTGGCCAAACAAGTACTGTACTACCTCCTGTGTGTTCTCTGTTGAAAAGACAGCTTTCTCTCATCTGTTCTCTAGATAAACGAGGAACGCAAATTTAATCATCAGTTTTAACAAACTAAGAATGGTCAAAATAAATGACTTATTGACTGTGTACTAACTGTAAGTCGGCATGCAGTTTTGCGCAGTTAATGCGGCGACAGTAGTGAGTTTGCAAAATAACCATGCTAGGTCAGTATCCTATTCACCGTACTTCTCTATACCCTGGAATGAATGTGTTCGAGCTATTCCTGCCGTAAAGTGTTGCAAGACGTCTTTCAATGCTCATGTTAACCTGTTCAAAACACGATTGTCCTGGACAGCAGTATTTCGGCGTCTACCAATGGACTTTACATGAACAACGTTTGTTGTAGTTCCATGACACTTCGAGATTCAGGATAAAGTTCTGACAATGTCCGGTTGATCCAACAATTTCTAGACAGTCGAACAATTTGATGCCTTATAATTTCTCGCACGTGACGAAGAATATTTCTTCACCATGTACAGAAAAATTGTCCTAGAAAGGTTGATTTGATTTGTAAAGAAAAGGATTATACCAAAAGCATTCTCTTTTATATAAAACAGATGTTTAGGTGTGTTTTGACAGTCAAATGCTCAAAACATTTTATACAGACCAGAATAACAACTCGTACATGTTTGTCTGAATATATACTACCATCTCTGTCACTACTCGGTAATATACTTAATAACTACTCTACGCATGTAAACAATAGTATCAATATAGAACAGTATGCAACATTTTGGTCAACAATGTAGTATCCTCTCGCAAGCAATGGCTTGCCTATGTATGAGGAGTGTATTACACAAGTGACAATAGCTCACTTTTTTTAATATCAACGTTGCAATATTAATCAACGGATATAAAAAATATACGTTAACTCAATAATCAGTGATGTCGAGAAAACCCACTTGTAGAGAAATATATATGTAAAAACGGCTCGTTTAGGTTGAGAAAATATTTTACGTAGAGGAGCGTACAACGTTTCGACCTTCTACGGTCATCGTCAGGTTCACAAAGAAAGAAAGAGGTAACTGACCGGAAGCTGACCACATGTTTGAAAGGGGTGTGTAACTGAGTGTCGGAATGTAGAGGGCGGTGTTAAATGTTTGGATATATAATTTTATATTATTTATTATATTATTTTTAATATAGGTATAAAGGTGTTCCTTTGTATTGGTTTATTTTGGGTTTATACATCCCAACATTAACTTCTCAGTATCATGCAGTATCAAAATAAACCTTTGTATTGGTTTATTTTGGGTTTATACATCCCAACATTAACTTCTCAGTATCATGCAGTATCAAAATAAACCTTTGTATTGGTTTATTTTGGGTTTATACATCCCAACATTAACTTCTCAGTATCATGCAGTATCAAAATAAACCTTTGTATTGGTTTATTTTGGGTTTATACATCCCAACATTAACTTCTCAACCTAAACGACCCGTTTATACATATATATTTTTTCTACAAGTGGGTTTTCTCGACATCACTGATTATTATTTCATCACGGCGATTATACGAGAAGTGTAAGTCTTTGTATATTTGTACTTATCTGTTACCATTATATCTGAACTAGCATACCTTACACCACTATTAACAGTACACGCTCATACGATTGTTAAGAAACTAAGACATTTAAACTAAAGAATTATCAATAGAAGACATGACATCTATTTCACCCAACAATGAAGAAAGGAACAACTAGCCCCTAATTTTGTGAAGATAAAACTATCAAAACTTTTAATAAATACACAAACATTATCCAAAATTTACAGAAAAAAAAGTACTTAAAGCCATGTTGAACACAAAATACAAAGAACTACATGACTTACAAAAACAAAAAATGAACGTAGACCATCAACTGGCATGCAGCATTAAACCAGAGATTTACGGATTTATACAACGAAACATAAACCAAATCAAAATTAGGAATGACAGAGACAAAAAGATCTGCCACAACAAAAAATTAGAAAAACTAAGATGCAAACAAGAGAAAAGACAACACGACAAACCGTTGACTAACCTCATAATTAACAGATCCGACCGACAATTAAACACAGACGAGATACATCTACTTAACAAAGGACTCAACTTCGCAACAACACATAGGTACATTCCAACCTCAGAAATTCAAACATGTTTAGAAAATCTAGCCAGGAGACTTGTGATACTTTCTACAGAAAACAAAAACAGGAAAACAACCGACAGAAAGAAAACAATTTAGACAATTTTATTGACATCCAACAGGCAAACTTCCCAGGAAAAATTTAAAATTTATATTTTCCAGGAACACCTAAAAACAACACCTTAAACGATTTTTTCAAATAATTTTCTCACAAAACCATCAACATAATTTCACAAAACAGAAAGCTAAAAACAATCTTACAAAAAGAGACATTAATTCCATTAAAACCTAAAACAAGACAAAAACATAAAAAATTTTAAAAGCAGGTAAAGGTAACGCTATAGTTATAATGAACACAAATGAATACATCCAAAAAATGAAGATCATCCTATCACAAACGAACAAATTTAAACCAATACACACAAATGTAACAAAGACACACAAGACGCAACTAAACAAAATACTACTAAAAATGAAAAAAGCCAACACAATTTCACAAACATTTTATTCCTACCTACGTAAAACCGACTCACGCACACCACAAATATACGGCATCCCCGAACCTCATAAACCAGATTGTCCATTACGACCAATAATGTCCAGATATGAATCTTTTAATAACAATCTTGATAAATACATAGCATGGACATTAGGGTGCGTCAGCGGATAAAGGATAAAAATTAAAATGTCCCAATTTTTTTGCTCAGTTGCTCAGTTGTGCCGCTGCATGAGAAAAGAACATAGACAAAGTTTCATTTCAATCGCGAAGTATTTAGGGGTCGCGCATCCCTCGCAAAGTTCACTATTTTCCTTAAATTTACCCTACATTACATTGTTAATGGTAATTAAATTATCTAAAGAAATTATTTAATATTTATTGATTATACAATTAGCAAAAACATAAAAACTTGAAAGAAAAATTTATTTCATTAAAGTTTTATCTTGCCTTCGCATTATGTTCGCCGATGTTCTTCTGCCACCTGAATCATGTACTGAAATTGATCTTCGTTCTTGGTGCGGCCCTTTGATGTAAACTGTTGAATTAAAGCTACTCCTCTTTCAGCTGCGTCATTTGTCACAAAAAGTTTCTTTACTCTGTCCTTTCCTTGTTTGTACTCTTCGGAGGCGCTCCACTCTTTCGGTGGTAATGATAAAATGCGCTACTAATATCCAGATGGTAGAAAATTTTCTTCGTTGCCGAGGTAAAAAAATCTGGAAGTTTTCTGGAAACAGCATTGCTTGCAGCATCAACTGTTAAACGTGGAGTTGGCCTAGGAGATCCTTTCACGGTATTCATATTTGAGACCATCTTGAGTTTGTCGCTATTCGTTACACCGTCATCAAAGAGCATAAGCCCAACTGCAACCTCAGATAAATACCATAAATGCCGATTCATTGCCTTTGTACCAACTTCCTTAATCATATGATTTTCATGCAATGCAAGTTCCTTGAGTAGTCTAAGGTCCCTTCGAGCTGCCACGGAAGCATCCTTAGCTGTAAACCATGTGAGCAAGTAATATTTAGTTAAAAAGACACACAAATCGCCACGTTTGCTGCAGAAATGTGCGGCAAATGAAACACGAGATGAAGCAGGCCGTGGTTGCAGTCTACCAAACTCCTCTTGGAACATCCAAATTTTTAGAAAATATATATATTGCTCGAGCCATCCATCGTGCACGATGTACAGCACCAGTAGTACGGAAAGAAACTGAAGAACGTCCGTGTGGAAGAGATACAAGAAAAATGACAGCTAATTCCAAGATCTCTTTATAATCGTTCCGTGGTTGATGAGATTGAAGGAGATTCTGACAAAATTGAATAATATCATTCTTCCAAGGCTGTATTCGGAGTGGCATTGCTTCTACTGCTGTTATGTACTTAGTTTTATTAATTTTAGGCCAACAATCTCTAAAGTTTAAAAACAAAGTAATATCTGGACTTTTTGATGTCTCTATCACGAGAGTAGAGAATACAGCGCTCAGAAGAATCTCCAAAATGTGATGTCTACAGGCAAGGTGCAAGAGCTCACGTTCAAGTAACATTTCAATCCTCAGACAGACGCCAGATTTGGATCCTGTATTGGTCGCCGTGGTGTCAAAGCAAAGCGATTTAATTCTGTCTTTTACATTCCATTCTACTAAAAGTGATCCAATCTCAGAAGCTACTGAATTTGCATCCCCACTATCAATCTTGGGCACTGAAAGAATCTTCTTTACACCTTCACCTGAAACTAAAATTGCCAAACGTTCGATCTTCTCTCTTCCAACCAAGTCAGGCATCAGCTTACCATCCCAATGTAATGTCAAAGGAACGTTTAGAGAAAAACTTTCCTTCAATTCAGCTGCTAGAAGAGTACGGTTAGTAATTCGTTTCCTCCTTATGGAACTTGGGCTAATGTCAAGATCCTCGATATTATGTCCAATATGAGTTGCAAAAGGAAGCAAAATTTGCGCGGCTTTTCGGTCACTGATCTGGGTTCTGTCTAAAGCCGAAACTAGCCTTTCACTAATGCCAACTTTTCGTTTGGTTCCGGAAGCAGGTTGTTATTTTGTGCGCATTGCGCAACCCCTAAATATTAATGTATTGGATTGATTTTTACGCTAGCATATTTTTTTCATTGCACAACTGAGCAAAAAAATTGGGACATTTTAATTTTTATCCTTTATCCGCTGACGCACCCTAATATATACGTTAACTCAAGTTGTTCTTTAGTCACTAGACTGTGTAAATGATAGCATGGTCCTACTTGATTAGGTGTTTTGGCTACCAATGAGCCATAAGCTTAATCATTTGTTTTCATTTTTAATTAGTTTTTAAAACACTTGTATAGATTATATATTTATTTGAAACATATTTTGCCGTTTTAATTAATTTAGCACAATTGTTTTTTTAGCAAAACACGTTGTCTGGAAAGTACATATGTAATCTGCCAACATTTTGTCCATGGTATAGAACGTGTCTCTTTATACAAGTACATATAGCATGCATTTCTCAGTTTGACAGTGCTAAGTGTACATGTATTACATCTTTATAACAATGATATTATTTGTTACTTAATACAAAAATATTTTGGCCAAGACTGTAGTTGTAAATGACAAGATTCAATATTAGCGTTCTCCTGGACAGTTGAGAAAATATACGCATACCCACACGCATAAAATATATCAGCATTAGAAATTAAGATTAGTCATTTTTATACTTTCACAAAGAGATTTCATATTCTGATTTAAAATAAAGTATGTAAGGGTACTCATGTCGGACTAAGTAATGCAAAGTCTATATTTCAAAACGTGATACGCGCGTTATAAAAGTGACAGTTATTCCCATTATGTGGTTAACACAGATAAGTAAGGTCCTTGTTGGAAGATGCTTCTGGCTGATTACTGTCCCTTTGGTCAGTAGTTGCAACTTAGGAAGGGACCGCTATACCTGAACTTTATATAAGGGTCTCTGTCCTAGTCATTTAACCCAAGTGTACATTAGATGCCTTTCAAGTGGAAAATTCTAATAATTTTAAATTGTAAAGAAAACTGGATAGATGTTTAAAAAACATAAATGAAAATACTTCATTCCAAATTGAACTTGAAACATAATGTTTACTTTACCAATTAGTTAAAGCCAAACAATGTTTTTAAATTTGATTACATTATTAGATCAACTGGCAACTTTTTTTGCAACAAACAAACATTAAATACCAGAGAATACTGCACAGATTGTTTCCAAACAAATAAGTGTATATTTCTATGTACTTATTATAATATGTTAACACAATTAGCTATATACGAAACAATAGTTGTTCAGTGTTCTTACTTTTGACTTAATTAAGTTCAATACAAATATAATTTTCGAGTCTTTTTTAGTTGCCTTATTATTGCTTGGAATGTGTTTTGTCAGAGGTTTCATGTTATAAAATGAACTGTTTTTTTTATTTGGGATCTTTCTTTCAAAATTATAACCCTTAGTCACCAAAAACTACTGAAGAGAGAAAATAGCAACTGCTACACTCGAATATGCTATGACAATCCGCAACGCACCCGAAGTGTCGTTTATAATGCACAGAGAAGGCGGTGTTGTACATGACGAAGATGGAGGTAGAGCAGCCATCTATCTCGTCCACGTTCAGAACCCATAAATTAGTAAGAGATCCCTGTATCTAGTAATATGACATCACTATAGCTTGTCTTCTGATATGCAATAGTGGATATTGTTTAGCCCCAAACCCATAACATGATGCAGGTTTTAAGAGTCTATATAGATTATTAAATTTTACGATCAGAAAGGCTTAAATGCTGATGGATCACACGCCATAAACGGGAGGAAAGTGCTTTAAGTGTGGCGTGCAGGTAATGGACAGAGATGGTTATCAAGGCTATTACGGTAATCCAACTTATGTAGGCAAATGTGTTATTTTTCTAACAGCGCTTAATAAGAAAAAGAAAACGATATGTGTTTTGACAGTGTAGAAGCGACAGTTTCATAACGATTAAAAAAACTTAATACAAAAGCGCCATAAATACTTCAAACTAATAAATAATATTTGCATTTACTACAAATTATTTACAAAAGTTTTATGACATGAAACTTAGATGTGTAGAATTAGTTTTATTATTATTCCTTTAACGATTTGTATCAGAGGAAATTTATCAAATTTTACAGTTAAGTTAATAATGTCCTGATAGCTCGGAAAAATTATTCTATATAACAGCGGTAATTTTAAATATGACATTATGTGAATACCACAGTCTTAAAACTTCTTAAGCGTGTAACATACACATTTCTTATGCAAGGAAATACTTGTATAATTTAAATTACGAAGAAACGGATAAATGTAAAGTTTTAAGTAAATCCGAGAAATGCTTTAAATATTTTATGAACAATCACAATACGTTTCAGTGACACAGCGGCATATATGCGGACTTACAACGCTAGAATCTGTATTTCGATACCCGTGATGGGTAGAGGACAGATAGCCCATGTGTAGCTTTGTGCTTAAGTAAAACCAAACAAACATGATATTTTTAACCATAAATTTTTCATAATAAAAAATATATCATGATCACCGAAGATTAGCACTTTTTTATGCAGCGAAAATATACACATAAAAAATTGAAGAATAAGATGTAATCAACATGCGATTAATGTTTTACCTTGTTATATGAGGTAATATTTAATATTATCTTTTAATAAAATTCGATATAATTAGCAGAAAAAATCCCATTTTCTGTTGTAACTTTAAAATATTAATAGTTTTCAAGAATGAAATCAAATATTACGTTTACAAAAGTTATAGGTAACTGTTAGCAGCGCCACAATAAAAGTAAAACAGATTTAGTCTTTGACAGTTTCTTGATCAACAAATTTAAGCTTAAGGTACACACCACAATAAATTTGTAACATGGATAATATAAACAATCGAAAATATAATGTATTGGTATACGTAAGTCAAAGTTTAAAATAGATAAATAAATTCATGATAGCTTTGTGAATATCTTATTCTTATTAAAATGTGTATAACAAACCATTTACTAGTTAAAGAAACAATTTCTTTTTCAAGAGTTTGTTTGTTTGTTTTTGAATTTCGCACAAAGCTACTCGAGAGCTATCTGTGCTACCGTCCCTAATTTAGCAGTGTAAGACTAGAAGGAAGGCAGCTAGTCATCACCACCCACCGCCAACTCTTGGGCTACTCTTTTACCAACGAATAATGAGATTGACCGTCACATTATAACGCCCCACGGCTGAAAGGGCGAGCATGTTTAGCACGACCCGGGATTACGAGTCGCACCCGCGACCCTCGGACCTTACGAGTCGCCTTCCAAATTTAGCAATAACGTGCTCGGGATATCCTTCCAAATTTAGCAATCACAACCAAAGAGAGTGGGGATATCCTTCCAAATTTAGCAATCACAACCAAAGAGAGTGGGGATATCCTTCCAAATTTAGCAATCACAACCAAGTCTTTCATTAAATGTCATACTAAGCAACCACTACTAAATATCAAATTAGGAATTAAGAGTTTAATACTTTTACCCAGAACGTTTTAAATATTTCTCTGAGGAGAATGTAGTCACCTCCAACACTTTGACAAAAAATACTTTTCTTAAAATAAATTCAATTTGACATTTGCATTTGGATCATGTCTGACAGATGAAATAACGTTTTTGGGTTCTATGACCTCAAATAGTTTCTGTTACGAGTTAATAAACAATGACAATGTCTGGCAAGAACTTTCTTTTATGTCAGAATTTCATAATGGACAATTTGGTTTTGGTTTCTATACATATATTTGTATATATATATATACGCACGAACACTGCATTAAAGTTATTTTCTAACACTTCTCGGTCAGTTTTGACATCGATAACATAATTATCTTAAATATAAGTGATCAGAGTAATACTGGCTTGTCATAACCTCTCAATTACTCAACATAGCTCAGTGTATCATGACGCAGACTCTTCCGGCAATGCCCCTGAATACACTTTGCACTTTATATCTGGGTGTATTACAAAATGCTGCTCACCTATTGGTAAACAGCTCACAATTATAAACGGCTTTACCTAAACCATAAGGATCTCTGCCTCCCCTTTCACATATGTCTCGCACAATAAAGTTCTGTTCATGTTCAAAATGCCAGTTCTAATATCTCTCTTATATTTAATCACTTGAATTTGATGATATTTTTTCCAGCCGTTTAATACAGCCACAATACTTTATGCAAAACGTATATTCTTTGTTTATTTGGTTTTAGTGTTCATGTATACTCCTATCTATTATATATGAAACATACGTCACACACTCATCTCAAACTTGTATGCTTGGAGGATAAAAAGCATACTTAAAGTTAGGTATTTATTCCAGAAAATACTTTGCAGTTATTTCTTGTTTTTTATCAATACCTGATTTGGAAACATCATTTAGGTAACTTTGGTAATTAATTAGCTTACATTACAAAACAAAATAAATTAAAGCATATGTTTTCAATACATGAATATTTGTGAAAACTCTTTTTTTTGTGCTTAGTTGCTAAATGGCTACTAACTAATTTAATTGGCTTCCTCGCAAGTTCAAACTGTCTTCAACTGATTAGTTTTTTTTTTTTTACCTTGAAGGACAGTGTTGCCATGTATACATTTTAATACAGTGAAGAACAAATAATGTTGTCCTATAATTGTTGAAGAAATCATAACCAAAGAGGTGAATAAAACAGGCTGAACTTCTGCTAGGCTAAAGTTTACCGTATATTGTGTTACATGTGCACTATGTGGATACAATCAAACTCTTGTAAACAAACAGTGTACATTTTAAATAAAGAAACAAACAGATACTTAATATACAAATTTAAAAAAGTTGAAACATGTGTGCAAGTATTTTAACCAAAATTTGATTATTTCTAGGGCAATGTTGCTGTATCGCTACAATCTATAGTTTGTAAACAAAGTGGACATAACTTTGAGATAAGTCCAAAACTATGTTAACAAGACTTAGTAAAGTTTGAATTATGCATATTATTTTTTCTTTATTTTATGTAGGTTTGGCGAAGAAATAGTTAAATACAATTCATATGTGCAATTATTTTTTTATAAAAATTAGTCATTTTTAAGTTTTAGCAATGAGTTGTTATTAAATTGTTTCAGATACCCAGTTTGTATTTTACTTCACTGTGTATTAGCAAGATTTAAACTGACATTAATGATAAGATTAGAGGACCTGCTGAATCATATGCGAAGCTTAACTTTATTTAAGAATCCAGTATATCCTTAGGCTCATTCTATGGTGCATATAATACGTTGTATGTCATTGATGGCGCTTTGGTTAGGTCCCTAGTCTACATAAAATCTATTTATCTCTCTCGCCTGCATCGTTTGTCATCAACGAAGTGAATCCATTTTCTTTGTCGGGATGATTCAGACTTTAATAGCATTAGTAAAGTCGCTCTTCCCACGTAGTTATTCGCAAGATGCTCCACATTAAGCACGTAATGAGAGGGCGACAGAGTTTGAAAGGAGTTGTATTAACACCTAACTCCTCTCTTTCTGAAATAAGTTTATTGCACACAGTGTTTAGAAAATTATATAAAGATGCATATAGCGGGAGAAGTAATCTCTCCTTGCGGCCAAAGTAAAATATTTCAGTAAATTCCTCACATGTTTGAACTTTCTATTGGATAAGTGCTGGTAATATGATGAGGTCCTTCTTGAACATTTGGAACCGACAAAAACATTCATTCTTTAAGCTTTAATGGGTACGCCACTGCTAAAACTTGGAACAGTAAGTTAGGACAACCATGGCTTGAATTCGGAAACAAGTGAGACTGCCTGCTCTGTAAGTTTTAACGCGATACTCCAAAGAATGTATATAAAACTAATATCTACGCTCTTTTTTTATATATATATAGATATATGTGCAAAAAAGAGAATAATCGTGTCGAAAATATTTGTAAATATATTCGTCTTACATTGTCGCGTTTTGTAAGAATTTTAAAAAATATAAATAAAGAACTAATGTTTTTTCTTCAAAGTACACATTTTGTATTTGTCATTACATTATTCCGTATATTATTTAAGTTTGAAATTTAAAGGTACACCTATAAAAATAATGAATGAATTTTGCGCAAAACTACTCGAGGACTATCTGCGCTAGCCGTCCCTAATGTTAGCAGTGTAAGACCAGAGGGAAGGCAGCTAGTCATCACCACCCACCGCCAACTCTTGGGCTACTCTTTTACCATCGAATAGTGGGATTGACCATGACATTATAACGCCCCCACGGCTGAAAGGACAAGCATGTTTGGTGCGACTGGGATTCGAACCCGCCAACCTCGGATTACGAGTCGAACGCCTTAACACACTTGGCCATGCCGGGCCGTATGAGAACAGTGGTAAAACATGTTCTTCTTCAGTTTTACTTTAAAATAAATTGAAAAATTGTTATTAATGTTTGAGAACAAAAATAGTGAACCGAACATCTTAAATTATTATTAACCTCTTAATAGAGTTTCAACCTTAAAGATAAGTGCTAATTATTCGGCTGGAAGATAATGCATTAAGTATTATTCTTGGCACTCTATATATTCGATTCACGTTACAGAATAACCTTCAAATAAATCCCTGATGTAATTAGCATCTTTTGTGACATATGTGAAAAACAAATTAACAAGCCTTTTTTCCAGTTACTTCTGAAATCACACGTTGGACAAATATTTTTTTTCTATTAAGATAAATTCAGTAACAGGTTCTGTCATGATATTTGATATTTGTTAACTTTTAAGAATCAAAACTCTCTAGAATTTAGGACAGAACGGCTACATCCATTTATCTTTACAAGATCAGTGTGAAATAAAGAAGGCGAGTAATAGGGTTTATTAAGAGCACAGCAAGGTAAGAAGTATGTTCCATCTTCTATATGCTGAGATCTAATTCAATAAATAATTTCATAATAGAAAAAAAATTCAAAATAAGAGAGGAAAATAGCTTATTTTAGAAGTTAAGCACAAAACTATACAATGAGCTATCAATGCTCTGCCCACCACGGGTAACAAAACCCTCTTTGTAGCATTGTAAGTTTGCACACAAGCCGTTGTGCCTCTGGGAGACGACGAAAAGTAGAATCGTTTGTGAATTATAGGCAGACCACAGTATATATCATTATGGATCAGTACCTGATGGTACTCGTGATGGTCCGTTATTCTATCTGTTTTGCAAATATCGCCTGTCGCCTCAACAGAAAACACCTCCAAACCATCATACTGCTTCCCCCATGCTTGATGGTAGGTTCTATGTATTAAGAAAAGTATCTTTTACTTTTCTTCCACCAAACGTACAACTTACGCTTTGAACCAAATATTTCAATCTTGGGCTCATCCGTCCGTAACAGCCTTTTCCAATCATCAACAGTCCAGTTTTTGTACTTTTTAGCATGTTGCAGTCTCTTGACAATACTTGGAAATAGAAGTGAAGATTTTTTAAACTACTACATGACCAAATATTCCATTTTCATTGAGTCTTTATGATACTGCAGATCTGGACACTTTTTTTATCATTTGGTATGCCCCCCGCTAGTACAGCGGTATACCTTTGGATTTACAACTCTAAACTCAGGGGTTCGATTCTCCTCGATGGGCTCAGCAGATAGCCCGATGTGGCTTTGCTATAAGAAAACACAAACACATCATTTGGTACATGGTCATTTATCTCATGCTTGAGATTCGTGGCAAACTCTATTCTGTCCAAAAGGCTACGTAAATGAAAACACTTAATATAAGTATCATTGCGTCTGCCTCTTTCTTTTCGTCCCTAATTTAGCAATATAAGACTAAATGGAAGGCAGCTAGTTTTCACCACCCACTGCACTCTCGAGGCACTTTTTTACCAACGAATAATGGGATTAACCGTTACATTATAACGTCCTCACGGCTAAAAGAGAGAGCATGTTTGGTGTGACGGAGATTCGAACCCGTGACCCTTATATTACAAGCAGAACGCTCTAGCCTTTTTGCCATGCTGGACCATGCTTTTTGGTCCGTGGCATAATAAAAATTAATATACATGGTTAAACATTGTTTTTATCAAGGTTTATTTATGGAGTGCTATTAAATTTATTTCTTCCAGTATATATCGGTAGTGACATATACTAGCTTCTTTCTATATAGTTAAGAATACTGCACGGGATACCATGACAGTGATTTCAGACTAAAATTAATCAGTATGTTCATTGAAGCTGTTCTGTTTGTTTGTTTTTAATATCGCTATACGAGGGCTATCTGTGCTAGCCATCCTAATTTAGTAATGTAAGAATAGAGGGAAGTTGTTAGTCATCACCACCCACCGTCAAATTTTGGGCTACCTTTTTACGCACGAATAGTGGGATTTATCGTCACATTATAACGCTCATACGGCTAAAAGAACGAGCACCTTAACGATCTGGCCATGTCACGCCTCATTGAAGCAGAACCCTTGATGTAAGTATATTGGAATTTAAAGAACGTTCATTATCCTCACCCTGGCTCATTCAATTGCCGACAGGTATCAATGAAGCATTATTACAGTGTTGAAATGTACATTATGTTATAGCACAGAATAATTAACCCCATAATACGGAAAGAATGACAAAATATTCTCTTGTCCTAACACTATAAACATTACAGGGTAGAGTACCATGAAGAAATGTGTGTGTGTGTTTGTGTTTTCTTAAAGCAAAGCCACATCAAACTATCTGCTGAGTCCACCAAGGGGAATCCGACCCCTGATTTTAACATTGTAAATCCGTAGACTTATCGCTGTACCAGCGGGGAACTCATGAGGAAATCTTTACAACTCCTAGGGTGATAAGCTTAAATAAATAAAGTCATTAGAAGGCCATAAAACATAAGAAATTGTAATTCAAATAAGAAATGTGCTGGACAAGTAAACAATTATTTATCTTCCTGTTATCATAAGGTCCAGCCATAATATTCCAGAATTGAAATTTGTTGTTAATAATGACATCAGAGAACTGAACCAAAGATAAGGAAGATATAAACAAAAATGTTGTTGTGAAGGAAACACACCTGATGAAGAGATACATTGGAAAACAAGTTGTAGTATTATGAACTCACTTCTGTGCTTCATACCACTGCAATGTCAAGCAGTTATCAAGGTCAGAAGGTTCACAACCAAATATTAAAATAAGAAACAAATTTTCTGACCACTTCTTATCAAGTACATTACCAACGTTATATTTAAATCTAGATATTTGTCGTTTATCTTTTTGTTCTGGTAGATAAAGATGCACACATGTGTTTCAATGACTGAAATATGAGTCAGCTTACACCACACAAAGTCTATAACTATTTTGCATTAGTTCTCACCTTTCGATAATGAACAGTTTCAAAAATATTACAGGAAAGAAGAAAATTATGAAAAAAGTGAGGCAGTACTTTCCTCCAGTACTGTACATTAATGGTTTTCGTCTTTCATACCCATCTCCGCATTTCGACTTTCGTTGATGATGTCCTAATATGAGTACATATAAACAGTTATACTGGGTTAATGAATAAAGAAAAGTGCTCAATACCACTTTTATTATTTCAGAATACTGGAAAGTCCCAATAAACTTGCAAAAAGTTAATTAAATAAAAGCAATCATGTACTAGTACCTGATCTCATGATCAAATTCCATAAAACTGAGATAGGAACTTAATTTTCAAGCTGCCAAATAAGAGATATAAAAAGCTGTAAAATAACTGAAGAAAAATGCTATTATTATCTGCATCAAGCAAGGTTTCATGTACATAATGTAACAAGCACCAAAATTCGAGAAGAATAAGTAGAATATAAACCACAGATAGGATGCATAGAACACGTCTTCACACTGAAGAGCATCATTGAATAGTGTTTTAACAGTAATATTAAGTTATACCTGTAATGTATAGGTATTTTTTAAGCATTCATTGTTTTATAAATATATAGCTCTTGGAAGTCCTTGGCAGCATGTGGTGTATCAACAATATTTAATAAGATCACCAAAGTATCATCAAATAGAACTCTGTATATGTAATCACTCATAATAACAAGCTTTCGAACTGGTTTAAAATAATGAATATTGTGAAACAAAATTTTATGTTAGTTTTGATGTAAGGCAACATATTTAACTGCTGTCAACAACGAACTGAAACAATGCGGTGACTTTATATATCTTAGAAGCATAATCTGCAGAGATAGTAGAATAACAAAGGATATTACTAAAATTTACGACACACATTCATCACTTTCAGACAAGTGTGAAATTAAAAAAGTATTGAAAGTTAAAAAAAAAGTTAAATAGCAATGTAAAATGTGACCTTCTGTATAACTAACTATGATATTGGGTAAACAGTATAAAACCTGTTCATCTCCGTGGCCCATCTCTAGTACAGCGGTATGTCTCCGCATTTACAACGCTAAAATCAGGGGTTCGATTCCCCTCGGTGGGCTCAACAGATAGCCCGATGTGGCTTTGTTATAAGAAAATACACCCCTTCTCTGTGGCAAATTAAGATTTTCAGTAGTATTGTAAATTCTGTTCTTCTACATGTCTCGACATTTTGGCATATAATACAGAAAGATATAGGGAAGCTGAAAAATGTCATAGTTTATTTCGTGCTTTCTGAAGATCTGAAGGGTACTCTAGTCAAACAGAATCTCGAAAAACACTCTTGTGGAAAGAGCTGAACAAGCAGAAGTAGATACGTTTATAAAACAATGCAAGTTGAGTGGTTTAGTCATACAATCAGAACGAATCCTCGGGAAGATCATTAAAACAGCACTGACGTGAAACCAGATAAGGTGTAAGAAAAAAAAAAGTAGGCCAAGTAAAACCTGGCGGAGAATGATAGGAGACGAGAGTAAGAACATAGAAAGGGAAGGTAAACGACAGACTGGTGAAATAGAGGATGTAATGGAGTAAGTTCATCGAAGCCTTATCAGTGCCATTCGGCACGAAGGTGATAAGTGAGTAATTCTTATTCCGTAAGTAAGATCGTCTAGTAAGCAGTAAGAAAAATCCCCCTGATATCCAACCACTGTGAATCTTAACTAACATATTGTTTCAAATGAAATCTTAAGAATGATTGGCTTATTTCTTGTTGACTACCGCAGAATTCATTCGTAAAGAGGAAGATATTTCGGACTCCATGCTGAGACTTTATTGAGGCCCTTATCATGATGTTTCAAGTCAACCGCAGGAACAAGCAGCTCGTAAAAAATCTTAACACTTTAATAAGCAACGTCTGTTTATAACCGAAGCTTATCGTGATAACCATTTTGAAAGATTTGTACTATTAATTGTAATTAATTTTCAGCACAACATATTTATTCAACAATTTGATTCCATTCTAATTTTAATAAATATTAGTTCGTACTCACAAACAGTTATTTACTTTTTCTTGAATATTTAATACAATCAGTATATTTCATATAATTGTTTTGAAAATGCTTCGAAGGTATTTTCTATCGTTCGTAGAAAGTTTGATGTGCTGTATACATTTTGAAATATAAATAATTTCAATACCCAGTTTTCAACCATTTATTCATGATTTTTCAATTATTTTATCAAAAAATTCTATGTTATTAAAAACACTTTAAAAAAGAAATCCTGTTATCGTAAGTCCATGCGATAGTTTATTTTAATTAATGTTAGAGCGCACGACTCGCAGTCTGTGGGTCACGTCTTCGATTTGGTGAAATGTTCCACTTTCAACCTTCTCTCTAGTCTAATTATTGCTACAGCAGAAAATCCTTAAATATTTTTGAGCAAAACAAACTGTTTCTGTTAAACTATACGGAAGATAATCATTGAATATTGCTTATCTAGTTTTCTTATAGTGTATTACTTTATGAATATATATTTCATGTGTCATTTGCACTTTTTATTCTTTATTGGCTACAATGTTTTTAATTCTCAAAAACTTATATTTTTAGTATATAATACTTGGAATTGTCTTTAATCGAATAAAGTATTGTCAACTGAATCTGTTCTATAGCTGATAACTTATTCAATTTGATAAGCATCCTTGATGTAGAACATTTATTTTGTGATATTTGTGGCTATAGTAGCAGCACTACTACTAGTAGTATCTGTGTTTTTCACTTATGAATATGATATATTAAAGTGATTTGAATATTCAAATCGCGTCAGAAATACAGCCGACATGAAATCGTTGGTTGAACGACATTCATTATGAATAGGTTTCGACATTGTATAGCGTTTAACTAGTGTGATTACACAAAACATTTAGGGAGGTTATTAAAAGCCCTTTTGGACACAAAATAGCTAACATTTACGTATCATGAAGATACGTTCAGAGCAGGGAATTCGAATTTAGAAGACGGTACCCAAGAAAAGTTATGTTACTTCATAATAAAAATATAGGAATTTAAATATTATTGCATTTAAGAAGTTAAAACAAAGAAGGAAAGAAAATGAAGTGATATTTAAAACACTATAATTTATGAAAATGATAAAATTAAAACATACATGCACTCATTCTTTGAGAAACCCAGTGATTAGTGTCTTAGTTTTAACAGTGAGGGGTTGTTATACTAAAACTATGGATTAAATATCTGTGATGTGAACATCACATATGCGTCCTATATAGATTTACAGGAGCGCAAACGAGCAAACCATACTTTGAGTACTGATGAAAACAGAGGATTTGTAAAGAAACAAATATTTTTCCATATCAGAAAGAAAGTACATTGTTTAATGGTACTATTTACAATTGCGCCTTCTTCACAGTACAAGCGCATTATAAGAAACACATGGCACAAATAGTGTGAAATTAGCCTTACTTAAGTACTAGTTTACTATTTAAGTACAGATCAAATAAGCTGTACAGTTTAGTCTCACGACAACACATATTTGGTAACAAAAGACCATTGTTACATAGAACTTGCAGTAATGTGTGTAAGGATGTGTGTTGCAGACAGTGAAAAAAAAATAAACTGGTAAACGAGCTACACTATTAGATCATAAGAGAACAAAAAGTTTGCTTATATAGAAATCTTATAATATATGGTTGATATGTATTAAAAATATATATCAAACTGGACGCCTTATGCGAGAAAAACATGTTTTGACCTAGATTAGTATTACAGGTATCCTCAGAACAATTATTTGTTACTCGTATGAACCGGAATTAAAATGTATTTAAATGGGTTACAATAGTGACATCAAATGGACTACCCACAACAACAGCCATCATTCGTGACATCAAATGGACTACCCACAACAACAGCCATCGTTCGTGAAATCAAATGGACTCCCCACAACAACAGCCATCGTTCATATTACGTTGAAAACAATCCGGGTATCGTCTAAGCCCCACAACAACAAGAAGACACATTGAACTCAAACAACGATAAATAGCATCGTTAGTACCACGATTATCATTTTATTCAGTTAACAGACAAAAAACAAGTAGTTTGTTTATTTTACATTTTCGCGCATAACTAACTGTTTCTCATTTATCAGTGTAAGGTTAGAGGGAAAGCAGATAGTCATCTCCATCTACCGCCAAATCTTTGGCTACTATTTCACCAACTAATAGTGTGATTGACCTTCAAATAAATAACAACCCAAGAGCTGAGAGAGCGCTCATGGTTGATGTGACGGGGATTTGAACCCGCGACACTCAGATTATGAGTTAAGAACTCTAACCAACTAGCCATGTCGTGCCTAAAGCAAGTAGTCGATAACCAGCCTAACATCAGTTACAAAATATATGCAACTCCAAAACACCATATGGTACAGATAGTACTCTCTTACTATCCCTCGAAAATATGATTACTTCTAGGATGTTATTGTTTCAAAGACCGTGCATATATATATGTGTGTGTGTGTGTGATTTTGTAATTAAAATACATTTTTACTCAACGAAACAGAAATTGTAAATGTTAGGTTTTTGTTACCCTTTTAAATTGAGTAATAATTGTCTCTTTGATCAGATTCTCCAAGTTATGTCACGGAATCTGAATGTTTTTAAAATGAAATCATGAAAGTATGAACACCACTGTCAAAACCAAATTCCAGTTCCATATGAATTAATACACAAAGTGTATTCAACTATATTTTATTCATTTTTGAATTGTATAGAAAAATATCATTCCTGCCTTTTCATTACAAAATGTATGATGTTCAGGTAGATACTAAATGTATGTATGGAATTCGTAGTCCTCCAATGAGGACTGCACTATATAAAAAATTACTTATACATGTATGAGATCTTCAATATCCACAACCAGCATGTTAGAAACATTTATTTTCTCAATTAACATATATAGGTAACTGAGGAAACACCTACCTCACTGGTATTTACATATACTTATCCAGATTCAGTGTGTTATGGGACCACCATTATTTTTTATTGCAAGGCCAATATCTATTTTCATTTATATTTTTGAAGAAATGACATCTGTCGTCTGTTTAAGATCAACATTATTCACTCAGAAATTCGGAGCACCATGAGAATATGTCTCGAGTGTCACACTTTTAAGCATTATTGTCAATGCTTCGTGATGACGAGAAACCCACTTGCAGTAAAAATATATTTCAGAATGGCTGGTATGGGTAATAACACTTTTACTAATAAAGCAGAGAACAACATTTCGACCTAACAAAGAACCTGAAGATGACCTAAAAGATCGGAACGTTGTTCTCTGCTTTATTAGTAAAAGAATTAATACCCCTACCAACCGTCCTGAGATACATTGTCGATGTTACAGCTAAGTAGCTTCTTCCTACATTTGAGGTCAATCTTTGTAGCAATCACTTTCATATTTCCATTTATTCCTTGAGAGTGAGACACTGAATAACAACGGCAAACTACACAAAATTATTTATATGAGTGGACCTATGCAATGTACTTCTGTTTCTATTGGGTTTTAAATACTCTATCTCAAGAGTTGGAAGGTGTATGACTCGTGCTGTATCTGAAACATTTTTTTTTACGTTTTAGTAACAGGAAACCTTTTTTCCCTCATTTAAAGGAATTTAAGTGTACAGTAGAACTGAGTATCCCCTACATTATCTTTACATCGTTTGAGAAGTGGATATATATTCTTTGTTCACAAGTCATCACGTACTTATTTTATCTAAACTAGACTATCAGCCGGTAGTCTATTCTCACACTTGGCTTTTCATTTAATTGGTACGAATTATTAAACTTGTCCCCTAAATTCTATGTCGTTGAACCTATTTTGTTGCAATGATGAGGTGATTTTTTGCTTCTTTCCTTCTTTCCTGGGTTCGGTATGGCCAGTTGGTTGGGGCGTTCGACTCGTAATTCGAGAGTCGCGGATTCGAATCCCCGTCACACCAAACATGCTCACCCTTTCAGCCGAGAGGGCGCTATAATGTAACGGTCAATACCACTATTTATTGGTAAAAGAGTAGCCCAAGAGTTGGCGATGGCTGGTGATGACTAGCTGCCTTCCCTCTAGTTTTACACTGCTAAATTAGAGACGGCTAGCACAGATAGCCCTCGTGTAGCTTTGCGCGAAGTTCAAAAAACAAAACAAAGAAAATCTGTCACTTCTCCCCGGGTCGCAAAATTCTAGAATAGAAACACGGTGATATCTGTAGACTAAGAAAGTGTCATTTTATGTTTTATATTATATATATATATAATTATTATTTACAGAGATAAACGTAAACTATGACGTAATGTATGCTCATATAAAAAAGAACTTTTCATTAGTATAAATTACAAATTGTTTCCAATATATTCCATAAATAAATAATGATACTTGCTGAGATAATTGTGCAATATTCATGATATTATAAAAAAACGTAGGTTCAAGAAGTCTTGATAAAAACGAGTAAAACCCTACAACGAGGGAGTTTTCGTAAGATGGACCTTTCTTCTTCACAATAAAATTGTACAATTTTTATTTTGCTCAAACTATAACCTTATCTGAAACCTAAATCCATTTAAAAAATGGCGTAGCTTATTTCATGCTTGAGTTTTTACGACTGATAATTATATTTATTATTTTAAAAATTAGGTATATTTGAAAACACCCTACTTTGTTTCTACAGCTCTTATTCTGTTCACTGAAGATATCGCAGAATAATTTGCACCCTAAACTATGATAATAGCTCTTTATATGGATTAGTTTTTGATATGTAGACACATAACCTGGGAGAACTGTGGTAAAATTTGAAGTCATAATGAAGTACCTTAACGTGTTAATTGAGATAGAAACCTAAGTCAATAGTGGCCAACAAATGTTACTTTCGAAATCAATTCCAGAGATAGGTGCGTTTATTGATAACGGATTTTTACGATGTTTATGTCAAGAGAGGTTAAAGAGTTTATTTCTTTGTTCGATTACAATGTCACACAATGAATTATCTGTGTTCTATCCAGTACATGGAACCCAACTCCGGATTGTAGCGTTATAACTCTATAAACTTTCTACTCACCCATCAAGAAGATGGGGTGGCGATCACAGTTTATCACGATAAATAAATTTTAACACTTGTTTTAACATGTTGTTTTAAATTAAATAATTGTTGCTGAACTAAACAATTTTGTTTACATAACTTTACTCTGAAAGAAGCTATGAAAAAAGGTGGAAAATTCTTATATGAGGTTATCACTTTCTTCTGTAGTGTTACAGGACGAGAATTATGGGTTGTACTTTTGTCAACTTCTAATGAAAGACGTCTGTGAAGACCAGTGTTAAGTACTTTACCATGGATATGACGTAAGGCAGTATATGAATGTTTGGTTAGGTCATAAATTAATTATTCCGTTGTTCAACACTATTATTATGATCACTATTTTATGGAAACTACAACAGATAAAATAAAACAGGAGTTACTTTCAAGCCATATGTTTAATACATGACTCCCGGCTTGAACTGGTGTACTATAATTCTTTTTTTTTTTAAATAGGTAAATGTTAGTTTTGGTTGTAATTATTACAGCGTGAAGATTCGTATATTGACTTCTTGTACATCCGATATTCTATAATTTCTGATAAACAATTGTAAGAAATGATTTGGAATGCTATTTACGCTAAAAAGCATTTCAGTAAACACATACATTTCATTAAACAGTTTAATCTGCTTTAGAAAGTTTCTATTCCATCATTTTTGTGCATTTAAAATGAGCGTTTCTGAAACCAAGACTTAATTTTAACTTGGAGGGCAAGCAAGTTTTACCCGAAAATGTAAGGATGTTCCAAGGTATCAATACAAATCAGGAGAGTGAAACGATCTCATGGGGCGACTAAAAAATAAAATAGCATATGCTCCTGTAAGTGAGAGAAAAATCTATGTTCTATTTAAAATTTTACTCCATTACAGTCATTACACTATAGCTGTACTAAAAGAGTATATAACAGCAGAATTTCAAAGAATATTGAGAAAATATATAAACTATCATAATGAACTACATTTTAAAAGATCAATGTTAAACAAACTTCTCACTGAAACGTCCTAGAAGACGAATTTCTCATTGCTTTTTGCTGTTCAAAGAAATCAGTGATATGGTCCATTACAAATGTAACCACTTGGTTTAAGTAAGCACTTTCAATATTTATTATCGCAACGTTATTTAGTTGTTCTTGACATATGCTATTCTGCAAGTATGCCTTCGGTCGCTCGCCTTAAGCCACTGAATGACCGCTCCGTCGAGCTTGATGTTACGGAACTCATGGCTAAAATACTAGCTACTTTGTTAAACACTGGGATCGTTAAATTGCGATGATGATAGTTGTAGCAAGTTGATTTCAGAACATGAAGTCTAATTTTTTTTCATAAAATTGATACAAGTTTTCTTCTCTATTTTTAGCATATTTCTGTCTACACTGCAGTAATTAGAAATTATATAGAAACTTCTCTTTTCTGGTAATTCAATGAAGATTACGTCGCCCAATCGACAAAGAATAGATTGGTCGTTTTCATCAAATCTTCACTTCATTTCAGCGAGTACTTTGTCTAGAATTGGATAATTTGTCAATATACTGTAGTGATCTTCCATAGTTTGCACAAGAGAGACGTTTAGTCCTATTGGTTCGCCGACAATGTCCTGAAGACATCGAGGTGGTTGTTTAATTCTGGAAAGCTTCATGTCTTCGAATGAGAAACGTCCATTTCTGAAACACTCATTGACACTGGCACTGAGGTTCACCGCTGTTTGCTATATTACGTTAAAACCCTCTTCACTTCACACATATACCTTAGTGCTTTGTTCTTCGGGTCAGTCATCTGCTATGCAGTTGAACACATTGATTGCCTTTTCTTGAAGATTTCTACTAAGATTACTTGTATGGTGCAGTATTTAATTAAGCAATACTATTACAAATATAGTCAAAGTTGCAAACAGCATTCAGCAATGCACTGCGATTAACATATCTTTTTGGGTCTCGATTATCTGCAAATTTAACGAACACCTTGATTATCCTGAGTATTGCTGGATCATTGCTTTCATCACTTCTCAACGACAAGACCATTTTGTAACACTTTGAGATCTAAGAATCCTAGCGATCTGCTTAACATCTATCTCAATATCAATAAACATGGAGTATCATTTAGGACTTGCTTCTAAAAGTTATATGAGCTTTGCATAGTTTCAAGTACGTTGCAGAGTGGCTCAACCTCTGTCATAATATGCTGAATACCTAAATTCAGCAAATGTGTACAACAAATAACATTATTTGCTTTAGAAGAACATTCCTTCATTCGCGTTACAAGACCTCATATTTGAGGCGCCGTCAGAGGATGCACCAACAATGTCATTCAACTTCTAGTTTTATTTTCCAAGAACATCCTTCACAGTTTTATAAAAAACTTCCCTTTGAGTAGTTGGAGTTTCGTAAAATCTAACAAATGGTTCCTTTGTCATGCCTTTCTGCTCAAACCTTAGACTTATTCTCTTTTGCTTATGTCAGAGGTTTCATCCATAATGATGGAGTCTTGTCCAACTTCTTTTACCTCAGAAGTTACCCTTGCGATAACTAAATTGGCTATGATGTCAAATAACTCCTTCAAAATGTCTTGTTATGTCTTTGAGCATGAGCCTTAAATTGAGTTTTACCGCAAGCCATGGTATGTCCTTAGAGCAAAAATACGATAATACTTGGAAGTTTCCTCGTCTGGTACCAGACGTCTCACGTATGTCCTGCTAATGAGCTCATTATATAATGTGCTGTTGAGAAGTGAAGAGTAGACACTCGATGATCACTTGTAGAAATTATCGTTTTGTAAAATTTGTGTGCATTAACCAGCTGAGTCAAAATGGATGTTTCACCTTTTCTGTTTGCTCGATGATTTATCTACTTTGTAATGGCTAACAGGTTGCTTGTTTGTTTTTTTGTTTGTTTTTGAACTTCGCACAAAGCTACTCGAGGGCTATCTGTGCTAGCCGTCTCTTAATTTAGCAGTGTAAGACTAGAGGGAAGGCAGCTAGTCAGCACCACCCACCGCCAACTCTTGGGCTACTCTTTTACCAACGAATAGTGGGATTGACCGTAACATTATAACGCCCCCACGGCTGAAAGGGCGAGCATGTTTGGGGCGATGGGGATGCGAACCCGCGACCCTCAGATTACAAGTCGCACGCCTTAACACGCTTGGCCATGCCGGGCCTAGCTAACAGGTTGCATTGGCTGTTAAAATGCTTTTTGAGTCGCTCAGGCATTTTTCAGTTCACAAATTTGAAGAGATCATTATTCAGAAACACCTTGCAAGTAAAATAAACACTACAGTATTCACCGATTCTATAACTTAGCCAAGGATAAATTTTGAATCATTCAAGTTTCAAGTCCTTTGAATTAGTTTTTTGCCAAAATGTATTGAGTTATAATTCTTAAGAAGTAATTGAATTAAAACTGATTCACATACTGATAATCCTCAGCAATTTTTGGTTGGAGATTGTGATGGATCTTATGGCTGTTTATTCCCGCCATTATCGCTGCTTTCATTGCCTAAATTCCCCAGTGGCTTAGCTGTATGTCTGCGGACTTACAGTAGCTTTATGATTAATTCAAAACAACAACAACAGCATTGCCTGAAGTCTTGTTATCATCAGTGAAAGATACATTCAAAATCCGACACTGCACAATCTGAACCAGTCGTTGAATTCTTAGCCACTTATCCAGTCTCTGATATATTGGAGTACAAAGTTCCAGTGCTTTGCGTTTGCTAATTTGAGTCGTCACTTCGTGCGGTAATGTTACTACAATGCTGTCCAGCAGACGAGTCAGGGTAGGCCGTTTTACAAAGAATACACTCATGTGACTCTGCGTTTGATCATGCACAAAAATGAATTTTACTTTCATTGTAATGTGCCAAAATTTTGCATGTCTTTCTCTATAGTCTTAATCAATTTCTTTACTACACTAAGTGCATTTAACGCGTTGTCAATAAATTCGTTTACATATTTGGTCAGATACCATTGTCTCCATCATTCCATGCCCTAAGATCTCAAATATGACACTGTATAGATATGTTATGTATTCTAAATTCTTTTATATTATGCTATATTTTTCATAGATTATATTATTTTATATATTATATTTTTATATCCTTTATATTATACATATTTTAAATCAAATAACATAGACCTAATTTTCATTTATATAAGCTTTCTTGCCATTCTATTGGGGATAAATTTTAGGTTTTGCTGAAATAAGTTATTTTAAAGTTTCGTCTATAACATACAGTATATCTAAAAATTAAGAAAGGAGTAGCTTTAATGCAGTCTTATAGTTTGCATCAGTTATTGATAAATGTTGTATAATTTTAAAATAGCTTTAAATAACATCTCAAATATATTAACTCAGCTGAATTGCTTAGGTAATGTTTACTTAAATTACATTTAAAATTTTGTTAAACTACATATTTATAAAAATATTTTTAATTTAGTTAGTATTTGAATTTTTTTTAACACTCAAAATATTATTTATTTAGTTTTATTATAATAAGTGAAGGAATGAGCATGACGTGACTAAGCCTAGGCTTAATTATTAAGTAAATACTGTGTTTTTGCTGTGATGAATAAATCCGAAACATATTATTGTACCAAATAAGAGAAGAAATTGTGGTTAAATAAGGGTTAATCCAATCAATGAATATTAAATTATACTTAGAAACCATAATCTAGGATATCTTTATCCTTTTTTAATTATTTCTCCATAATATTCCATTAAGTATTTTACGTTATGACTTATAGCGATTGTGAAACTAATACAGACCATTTTCAAAATCTGAACAGGTTTACTGAGCCCCGATTAGTAAATTACTTAAAGATAAACTTACTTGATGTACTTGTATTAACGCGAATGTAAAAATGAGGATTAAAAATGTAAAAAGCAGATAAAGTACCATATATTACCAATGTCATACAAGAAAGAAATGGGTTACCATGGAAATGTATATGCAGTAGTGACATATAGTCGCTATACATTGTATTAAGCTACAGGTGTTGAATTACCTCATAGTGCGCATGAGTCAGTATGTAGCAGCTGTCACTGTGTATGTGTAGTGTTATATTACAACTAGCTGGAAATAGTGAAATGCAGTAATTCAGACATTGTGGTATAACCACTCAACTCTATACCCTTAGTTAATTTTACATGACTGTTAAGTAATTTCTCATGTTTTTTTTATTATTATTTTGTCTGATAGGTAGGATATCCCCAACGCTTTTAGGTATCATGGCCTTTGGATTACAACTGGAAAGTGCGATGATTTTTTATTGAAAACAAGTTTTGAAATTTTCTTACTTTAAAATCATTGTCGTTTTATAGAGCTAATTTTGATTGCCTACTGACAATTAAAGTAAATAATATAATAATTTTGAGGCTACTCCTTTTATTCCTGCCTTCCCACAACTAGTTGCAGGCAGTGAAAGACAGGAGTTGGAATGTTGTGGGTATAAGCACTCTACTCTACGCCCTTAATTAATTATCCATGACAGTTAACTGGTTTCTCGTCTGCTTTTTAGATTTTGTCCGATGCATGGGAGGGATATCCACAAAGCTTTTGTGACCTTTGGATTAGGACTGTAAAGAGTGATGAATTAAAAATAAAGTTTTGAGATTTTCTTATACATGAAATGGCCCGACATAGCCAGGTGGCTAAGGTACTCGACTTATAATTTGATTATCGTAAGTTCAAATCCCTGTCACATTAAACATGCTCGCCCTTTCAGCCGTGGTGGCGTTATGTCGTTATGGTCAATCTCACTATGCATTGGCAAAAGAGTAACCCAAGCGTTGACCTTCCCTCTAGTACTACACTGCTAAATTAGGGACGGTTAGCGCAGACAACACTCGTGCAACTTTGCACAAAATGCAAAAACAGCAACAATATCAACAATATACGAAATACTAACAAACATAAAAGAAACAGCTGTAAATATGTACCGTTATGTGACTCTGTAATATCAACAAGAATCAATTTGTGTGATACCGAAATCGACTTTAAAATCATTTACTATAGGGTGTAAAGTCGCTCTAGAAAAATGGTTGCAATTACTTCCATGCGGAACCACACAGCGCTTAAGGGTTTAAAAGATGCAAATTAATATGTCACATTTGGATAATATATTATCTGAGCAGGCATAGTGAATTTGCAAAGATAAAATGTATAAGTATGTACGGAGCTATCGCCAAATACTTTTGGTGATTTTTGCCCCAAAAACTATTTCAGTCAAAATTTAGGGGACGGGCAACTGCCTCGTTGATCCTACGCCTATGTTTGAGACTATATTCGCTCAGAAGGGCAGAACAATGTAATTCTCTGCTTCCAAATATTAAATGTATAAAATATCCAGTTTGTGAAGTTGAAAGTTTTAAAATTTATACAAAGACACAACTCACATTTATAATGATTCATTTTTGAGTATTTTGTGTTAACTTGGTTACTAGCGTCATCTGTTAATTTTCAAAAAAACTTTTACGTACGCTGTTATTATTTTATTTTACGAAGGAAACTACTGTAAATCTGCTAGTAGTCAACATACAGTATTTAGCAAATAAACAAGTACTAAATTTCAGTGAATTTAATTTTATATGTCTGTTGGAAAAATGCAACATTTGTTTAAATAGTCTAAGAAATTGACACGATATTCAATATTGTGTTCTTGCTTATAAACAAATGTACGATAATTACGCATAATGATTGTTGCTTTTGTTTAAAATGTTTCATATTCGATAACCAAATGACTACGAAAAACGTTCAAACGATAAAATTATTACCACATAACAATTGAATTATGAATAACAAATACATTGTGCTTGTGTAAATATGATCACATTGTGTCACTAAGGATATTAAACTACTTGTGCTTACGATGATGAATTAATTTCTATTTCATTTGTGATTTTTTTTCTTTTCTTCACGAATATTATAAATTTTAGTGAAGAAAAGAAATCACTGGTTGTTGTTTTTTTGCGTTTATGTCCACATAGTTACAAATTGACAAAACTGGACGTTAAATATATTTTGCTTAGGTGTATAAGGTTATACATACTCTTTTATTTTAAATTTTATTGAATATTAAACTGCACTGCGTTGAATTTGAGCTTGTGTTACACCCGTAACATGGAAGGTGTTTTTTCTCTACCATACCAGAATCCGATAAGAATTTTTATCGCTACTTCCGTTGGTTGATAGACAACACCCAGATCCACTTCATGCCATCTGTGAATCCCGACGAATTTGAAATGGACATAGAAGGAAGATGTTCTCGTGGGCCAGGCAGGTTAATTTCTATTAGTATTTGTATCAAATACTTGATGAAAGGAGGTTATAATTTGAATGAAGTTGTATTAGTACGATCTTTTATTCATACACTCATACCCAGAATAAAGTTGTTTCTTGGGCCAAGATGAATTATATACATTGGTGTATTGCTTACTGTCAAGACATGAAGAGGTTTTAGTTGATGGTAATAAATATTCAAATCCTTCCGGTTGATTATTTTGAAAATAAAAATTTGAAATAGTAATATGCCATGAGTTCTCTTGTCATTTTGTGACTGTAATCCCAAAGCTGTGTTGCCAGTGCAAGGTTTTGCAACTGGATTCTTTACAGCAGGTGTCTGGGACTTGTTGACGATAAATTTAAAGAATAAGCAAACAGCAACACAGACCATTTGATTTAAAAATAATATATGAAAACAAGTCAAACGTATATACAAATGTTCCATACACTGTTGATTATCACACTCGTGTCCAAACCTTTAAGTATTTGTCTCTTTTCCTTCAAAATTCAGTCTCATTCGGTGATTTTAGAATACAAGTTACATAACGAATTGTTCGTCCTTCCTCTGTTATTACAATACATCCTGTGAGAATTTCACTTTAAAAATCACCACTATACACTTTTGTTGTTAAACTCACAATAATATAGTCTAGTTCAGGGGTGTGCAACATTTTTCGTCGGTGGGCCATATAACCAACTTCATCAATCAAGCGGGGCCACATAAAAAACAAGCTTATTCGTGTACATGCACAATAAATTAAAAAAATTCTCAAAATGCAAGCAATAATATTTTATATTTTTGCATGAGTGATCATTTTAGTGCGACACTTGAAATTTAGAGTCCTTGCAGAGCTTGTCAATATCAGCTTTGACAGAAGTGGTTGCCACTCTTAACTGACTGGTCAAATGTTCATCAGTCAGCTGACTTCTACATTTGGTTTTGATGAGCTTCATTTTGGAGAAAAATTGCTCACAGCAGTAGGTGCTACCAAAAAGGGGAGGCAATTCTTTGTGCATGACGGGACATATTGGGAAACTTTTCACGTACACAGAGTTTGTAAAAGTCTAGCAAACTGTTTTCAGAGAATTTCCTTTTAGTGTCCATGTCAGCCTGCAGTTCAATGAGTTCCATTTGGCAATCATCAGGACTGTCTTCCACTGCCAAATCAAAAGGTTGAGCGAACAATTTCAATCTAATTTCAGTTTGTCTGAAATCTGGAAATCTGTTTGCAAACTCATCACGCAGCTTTTGTACACTGGTTCCATATTTGGTGCAATCCAGATTAGGAAATTCCAGTTTCCTGGTTGCAAGACATGTAAAATGGGTCAATATGGCTCTTCTCAACTGAACCTGGAAAAGTTCCAATTTCTTCTCAAAAGCACAAATATGCTCAAACAACTTATTCACAAGTTGACTTTTCCCTTGTAGTTTTAAGTTTAAATCAGACAGATGCTGTGTAATGTCTGTGAGGAATGCTAAGTCATTCAGCCAGTTCTCATTGCTCAAGAAGTCCACATTCTGACGTTTGCTCTCCATGAAGAACTTAATCTCCTCTCGCAGATTCCAGAATCTCTTCAAAGTAGCAGCTCTACTAAGCCAACGTACAGCAGAGAAGTACAAAACATCTGAATACTCACTGTCCAGCTCATCTAAAAAAGTTTTAAATTGTCGATGATTTAATCCTCGTGTTCGAATATAATTTACGCATTGGACGACATTTTTCATGACTTCTGCAAAATCCAGAACTTTGGTGCACAAGCTCTCTTGGTGAATAATGCAATGGCTTACAACTACGTCTTGTGCTCCAATTGCAGTTAGAAATTTCTTGGTGAATCCATTTGTCCTACCTGTCATGGAAGGAGCACCATCTGTTGTAACACCACATAATTTATAAGGATTCAGTTCAAACTTTTCTACAACCTTAAGCACTTGTTCACAAATATCCTGTCCTGTGGTTGTGGAGGAAAGGCTTGCCATATCTAAAACTCTTCGAAAACATCAAAGCCTGCAGTAACAGCTCTGATGAAAATGACAAGTTGGGATGTGTCATTGATATCAGTGCTTTCATCAAAGCCAGACTGAAAGCTTCACACGAATTCAATCTCTCTTCAAAGTTTCTTTGATGTCCTCTGAAAGATCTTTTGTCCTGCGTGAGACAGTAAAGCGGGAAAGGCTAGTTTGCTCCACCAAATATTTTTCTCTGGACATGCATATTCTGTGAATATTGTTAAACAATTTTAATAAATTCTCCATCACTGAAAGGCTTTCCCTTTTCTGCCATACATTCACAAAGCTTAAAACTCAGTTTTGTCACCAGTTCTGAATTTTTCTTGAAAGTGGTAAAACACCTTGTTGCTTTTCAATGGATGTTTTAAATGTTCAATTTTGTCCTTTCGTGCCTGACCAACAATTTCATCAAACTGGGAGGAGTGCTTAGTTGCGTAATGTCGCTTAATATTGTACTCTTTATGACTGCAATTGTAGTTTGACAGACGAGGCAGACAACACCTTGATTATGTGGGACAACAAGATATTTTGTGCACCATTCACTGTTGAATAACCTTCCCTCATCATCAATTTTTCGTTTCTTAACTGCTGACATTTTACTAGCCCTGAAATCAAAACAAAAATTATTCTCACGAAAATAGCAAAGTAGAAAAAAACAGAATTTATTTACACATGGAACCTCTTATGGACAGAAACACATGTTTCTAAATTGGCATCCCGATCATAGTCTTCCGGTACTTAAATTAATTGAGAATAGCAAAATACAGTGTGACCTCGCCTATTCGCGGTTCGCCATTCGAAGCCCCGCATATTCGCGGGTTATGCGCGAACTGCGTTTTTGTAGGTCACAGAGACTGAAAGGGCTTTTCGAGGAGATTTCTGTTGTATTTACTCAATCAAGCCGTTTTATCAATTGTCGTCTTCACCAAACAAGATTGGACTGCTATTGGCTGACTGCCTCAGCTTCCCCAACAACGCAAACGGCAAAGCACAGCCCGGTAACGTACGGTACAATTTAGTGAAATACATAACAGTATGCAATATTGCTACATTATTACTGCATCAATGAGTATAAGTATCATTAGTGTTTGGGAAGCATTTCATATAGTATATAATCGCATACATATACGTTTTAAAACTGCGTCCAATATTCGCGGTTTTCGCTATTCGCGGAGGGTAAAGAACGTAACCCCGCGAATAACGAGGTCACACTGTACATAGAATCAGATGCATCTGAAAGCAAAAATTTTAATAAATTCAATAAAGTCACAACAATATGCTAAATAATAATCAATTTACCTTCAATCTCTTGTAGTAACTGTAAAGGTAATAAAATTTTCACCAATAATGAATGACGGACAGCAGAGGTTAGGGAAAATTGTCGCCAGCGGGCGAAGGCGAGGTTCAGGACATGATGTTGAGTCGTAGACAATAGTGCTAGTGCACGTCACCTATTCATGCCCTAAGGAGGCCGACCAATCGAATTCGGCCTGCTCCTCTCTAGCAAAGATAATTTTAGAAGTTTGTCGAGTCGAAGCCTGGGAATCCCGTAGGATCGATGCTTTTAAAAATATTCCATTTGCGTTGGATTACAGATCAGGCCACATGGTTAGATTACAACAACTAGGGCCACACTAAATGGCTTGGCGGGCCGGGTTGTGGCTCGCGGGCCGCCTGTTGCACACCCCTGGTCTAGTTCTAAATAATAACCTTTAAACGCATATTTATACTCCAATAAAGTCAAGAACATTCCACGGAATACTAGATATTTATTCCAGTAGCGTACGTATATGATAGCCAATGACTGAAATAGTTAATATAATATTGTTCTACACTTCAATCATTGGCTATCGTATACATACACGTGTACGCTAGTGGAATAAACATCTGGTATTCCGTGTAATGTTCTTGACTTCCATTGGAGTATAAATACGAGTTGAAAGATTATTATTTAGAACTAGACTGTATGATTGTGAGTTTAACGATAAAAGTGTATAGTGATGAAAATGCTAATATAATTTAACTACTTTACTATAACAAAACATACCCATTTATCTTAACTTTAAGTATAGCTCCCCATGATGTATTACAATAGAATGATGATTTTTTGACGTTTCATTGAATGTTTGTGAATTTTCTGTGAATGCAGCTGTCTAAGCGATATTTCATGTAAAATTTCTTCTAGATTTAATCTCATAGTACTTGTTTTTACAAATTTTCTGGGGATGCATGCCACCAGAACCGCCGTAGCATTATCATGCTAAGTGTGCCAAGCACAATATGTGTTGGCTTTGACATAACATATTAGAACCATCTTTCAAGCATTCTGTATACAAGCCTGTGAGCTTGCATGTTTTATGATAAATAATTGAATGTTATAGTAATCAAAATGGTTAGAACATTTTCTCTCTCTCCCATAAGTTTACGGACTTACAACATTAAAAACTGGAGTAGATTTCCTGTAATTAACGCAGACAGACCCAGGGTGAGTTTGCGCTGAAAAAAAAAAAAAGCCTTTTCTTCAACAACGTTTAATGTCATTTTACAATGTTACAGATACAACAGAAATGGCTATGACTTAAATTGAGACAAGCATGGTCAGGTGACTGGAGCGCGCGACTCGTAATCTGAGGGTCATGGGTTCGAAATCCTGTCGCACCAAAAATATTCGCTCTTTCAGCCGAAGGGGCGTTATAAGTGACGGTCAATTCCACTATTCATTAGTAAAAGAGCAACTCAACAATTGGCAGTGGGTGGTGATGGCTAGCTGCCTTTCACTGCTAAATTAAGGACGGCTAGCGCAGATAGCCCTTGTGTAGCTTTTTACGAAATTCAAAAACAAACAAAAACAATGACTTGAATCGAAAATTTCCAGATTATTTTGGAGAAAATAAAAAAAGAGATCAACCTGAAACATTAGCTGTCAAGAAATGGCTGAGTGGAACTCCTTTTCTTTTGTCAGTTAATTTTCAGAGAGGAGCTCTTGTAACCATACATCCTAATGACAATCTCCCTACTTCACAAAATAACACAAGTTCCTTCAGCTTCGTTTTCTAAGTATATGAAACGTTAACTTATTAAAGTTAAAATGCGCAGATTGTGATAAATGAAAACATTTTTGCATGATTGAAACGACGTGTTCTGAACCATCCAGTTCATCTATTTATGATAAGTGCTTTCATATTACATGTAGTTTTTGTTGTCTTAACAGCTAATCTACCAGCGTATACTGAATCACTTATATATGTCATAGTTCTTCCTTTACTGTTTAGTTTCTTTATATTAGTGAACATGCAAATTAAAATAAAAATTAACATAAAACAGTATTGTAGACATATATACTTTTTGTTGGTTACCTACAATTTTAATTATTTCTATTTCATATTTAATAATGTTCATGTATTGTTTTATTGTAATATTTTACAGCTATTTTTTGCACATAAAAAGCTTGATATCTTAGTATTAGCCATCACTATACATTAAGATAACATGGTGGATTCCTGAAAGAAAGAGATATTGCAGCAACTCCTCTCTCCACCTAAAAAGGTTCAAACTATCTTACAAAGTGGTCTTTTTATAACAATTACAAATATAACACACTGATTGAGTGATTTTTATCTAAATTGTGGTTTAAACTGTTAAATAAGGATAATCATATCAATTCTTTGAAAATGGCTTCTGTATATAAGCTAAAACATTTGGGAGATATAAATATATCCCTGTCTTACTTCACTTTTGAAAGAAATACTTCTGATTCATTATCAACCAATCCTTTCCTAAATATTACAGCTTTTAGATATGGAGCCAAAATAAGGATTTGTTCCTTAACGAAATAAAGCAACGATATACCTCAAACCTTTAACTTGTTTTTCCTTTTTTTATGATCGTATTTTCACTTTAAGTTTCCCCTATCTTGTTTCTATAGTTTTTAAGATTCCTATCCCCTTTTTAAGTTAACAATTTTTAATAATATTGTTTCTTTAGTTTAGTTTAATGAAATATGTAGCTGGTGTATGATGCTCTCTCGAGAAACAATGACAACCTTTGGATTTATTTGATGTAGATTAGACGGCTATTGCTCCTGATATCACTGACACAATGTTATCATTGATAATGGTACTGCATGTATAGTCACTATGATACATGGTGATCAACATATCACATATTATGTATGTTTGTAAAATGTATATCGTTACATTTATATCGTTATTCTAGTTGTGCATACTGTATTTTGTAAAGGCAATACTTTTATACATGCATGCAACAACAATGCGTGTGAGCTAGTATATAAACATATATAATTTAGTGAAATTAAGTAAATACATTTAAATGAAGTTAAATAAGTAAACAAAATCATGAGTAAAGACTGCGTTAGAAACGGCATGTCCCAACCTCTGATTAATTATAACCCTAATTTTTAAGCTAAAACAAAACACGTTAAATTAGTGATGTCGAGAAAACCCACTTGTAGAGAAATATATGTGTAAAAACGGCTCGTTTGGGTTGAGAAAATATTTTACGTAGAGGAGCGAACAACGTTTCGAGCTTCTTCTGTCATCGCCAGGTACACAAAAAAAGAAAGAGGTAACTGACCGGAAGCTGACCACATGTTTGAAAGAGGTTGTTGAACAGAGTGTCGGAATGTAGAGAGCGGTGTTAAATTTTGAATATATAATTTTATATTATTTATTTTATTATTTTTAATATAGTGAATATAGTATACTGAATTTTACATATTACGCCCAACATCCGCCTTTACAAAAGAAATTAAATAACAAAACGAGAAATAAGATTGTGAAAATATTTGATATTTCTTTAAATATACCTTTTTGAACCCGTTAACACAAAATTATTAAAAATTGTTAATTTACGAATGGGAAATAGTGATTTTTAAAAAGTACAGAAACAGCACAGGTAGCTTAATGTGAAAATACAATCACGAAAAGGAACACAAAAGCTTAAGTTTGAGACATAGTGCTGATATTATTTCCTCAAGATACAAAGCCCTGTTTTGACTATCATTCATATTACAACTTTTATATATACATGCATGCTTTATAATTTTCTTTTTTAAGTTGTAAAGTCGTATATATAGAATGTTAAACAAATTTTTCAAGTTCTATCAATGCATGCACCCATATTCAATGCAATGTATACATATACATAACAGCATATGCGTACAAATAATTATTTTTATTGTTGTTGTATTCCCCTTTCTTCATCCTTTTCGCTGGCCATAGTTAAGCCATTCATGGTTTTGTTGCAGTTTCTCAGATTTCCTCACAGGGTGAGATTCTGTACACTCTACAAAACCAAAAACGTGTTAATTAACACTTGCAAATCGATCATATTAATATACACTTCCCAAGTCCCCATTAAGGTAGTTGGAGGTCTAAGCGCATTTATTTTATCGAGGCCATTTCAATGGGGTACAAGTAAATTAGAGGTTAATTATAATTAATACATATAAGGTTAACTAATATGTTAAAACGATTAGAATGATTATTATTTACTTTTACAATATTGCGGAAACATACTAAAACATTACCCTAAAATCGTTTTCTTTGTTTTTTTGGAGAAAGTATAATCTCTAATTACATTTTCATAATATACTTGTCTGAGCAATGTACTTTCTATCGTGAGCAAGGAAAGATTTTTAAGAGTACATTTAACATTGAAGCATGCAATTCATTTTTTACTGTAGGTTTTACTAAGGTTAAGCAGTTTTACAACTATTTTGTGTGAAGAAATATTTCCTTCTACAGTTTGAAGTAATTCTAGAAAGAAAAAAATCATCTTCAATTTATTTTGTATTTTTATGATGGTTACGAAGTCTGTGGAAATGATATAATTTGTGCTGAGTAAGAGTTGAACAAATTAGAGATAAAATATGAAGATTTGTACAAAAAACATGATCTGACAGCACAGGCCGTCATTAAGAGCGATTCACCACTTTGTTTATTTGCTTTTTAGAATTTCACGCAAAACTACACGAGGGTTATCTGCGCTAACCGTCTCTAGTTTAGTAGTGTAAGACCAGAGTGAAGACAACAAATCATCACCACTTACCGCCAACTCTTGGGCTACTTTTTTACCAACGAATAGTGGGGTTGACCGTTACATTATAGCGGGGCGAGCATGTTGATGTGATGTGGATTCGAACCCGCGACACTCAGATTACAAGTGGAGCGCCCTAACCACCTGTCTATGCCGGGCCCTCACCACTACGCCATGGCTAATGCGGCTATGACTTTTCTCCTATCCATTCTTGATGGAGTTTAGGTCATAATACTTCTACTATCCTTTTCCAATGTGACTATTCTAAACAGTCGCTGGCCGTCTCTGCTGCATACTATGTTCTAAAACTAAATATTTTTTTAAGTAAAATAGATAGCTACAAATTTCCTGCCTCACTTTCGCCATCTTCAGCTTGCACAATTCTTGTCATTTCTTACAGTCAATCTCAAGTATCTATACGATAATCCATTACACAGATTTGTCTATAATTTGGCACTTACCATCAACTGTCACCGTGATTGTTGATCTGATGTCCGAAACTGATCTGGCTCGTCATGGCCAGATGGTTAGAGCGCTCAACTCGTAATCCGAGAGTTGTGGGTCCGAATATACGTCACACCAACAATGCTCTTTCTTTCAGCCGTAAGGGCGTTAATATGTTACTATTAATCCCAATATTCATTGGTAGAAGAGTAACTCAAAAGTTGGCGGTGGGTGGTGATACTTTCCTTCTAGTCTTACACTGCTAAATTAGGGACGGCTAGCACAGATAGCCCTCGTGTAGCTTTGCACGAAATTCCAAAACAAACAAATTAAACTGGTTTGATGCTATCTTTTAAACTAAGGCTTAAATATTTCTGTTAAGGGAAACAGTCTAAACGCTTGTATAATGTTTGAAACTTTTATGTAGTATGGGAAAAATCGAATATGCAGTGGTTAAAAGCAACTGTGATCCTGTCAACGGCGTCTTGTCCGAAAGAGTAGGAACACTATACACAAAAAAATAATATACGACATCAGTATATCTCCAACAATTATTTAATAATCGATATAGTACGTGCCATGCTTGCCGTATGAACTTTCACGTACATCCACGGTCTTGACGCAACTTTATACGTTTGCATATAGTAGATTATGAAACTCCATTTAAACCAGAAACTACATTAAAACGGTTGGGTATCAACGGTTATACAACCGTCGTTATTCGCTAGATAGTTAAATAAACTAAAAACAATTATCTGCACAATGTGCAATGATGCTTTTGGTAATATTGCTGTTTATTCGCTGAACAATCTTAAATAATAACTAAAAAAAATGGCAGGCCCCTAATATGGACTACTACTGTGGTTCACATCTGGACTGGCCCTCTAAAATTAAGGCAACAAAATAGGTAAGTAACAAAACTACTGTTTCTTGTAACAATATTTTAGCATATAAGAATTCAAGGTCCAAAGTGGCACTAAATACATTGTGTATACTACATTTCTTATTAGATTGTATAAATTGAACAATTTCTTTTTTCTGTAAAATAATTAATGGAAAATGACTTAAAATTGATTTAGATATCAAGGTTAGATATAAATTTGGCTATGTTCGAAACTACTGGTTGTATAACACTATCTTGTTTACATAAGTTGATAGTTATCTTAAACTTAAATCATTTTTGTCACTAATACATACATCATTATTATGTTATGATGTATGTATTAATACCTACATCATTATTTAACTGTAGGAGGCAGTTTTCTTTAATACATTCTCAGACTTTCCCTGTATTTACGAGAACATCTGGGAAGTGAAAGAAGGTTTTTCTCTGGATACTCGTGTTTTCCTCTCTCAACAAAATTTAGGTTATTGGATCCACAGAACTCCAGTCAAAATGAAAGAGAAACATAATAACACTATGTAACAAAATTTTTACTTTTTCTTGTTCCTCGGCAGAAGGTGTTATTTCCCAATTACCTATACTTAAAATAAAAGAAAAAGACCTATTTTTCTCTTCAAACTTTGCTTTTGTGACCTGAGTAATGAAATTTTCAAATTTACCCATTTTTCAGAACATTTCAGGTAGATTCAGTGCTGCGTAGCTAATAGAGAATTTTCAAGAACTTTCTAGAATGTTACAGAAGAGGAGGTAGACGTTGAAGATCCAGATTACAATTTCAGAGGTACAGCTGGTAAGAGAAACCCATACTACCCCAACCATAGAGACCTCAATGACTTGATCAGAGATCTTGGTCTAATAAAGTTGAATGCCGAACTTTTTATATCTAGGCTCAAGGAGTGGGATTTGTTAGATGAAAGTCGCAAATCAGAAGAAGCGTCACCGACATTTTTCAAGCTTCTTCACTCGTCAAGATGGGTTCTGCTTCTACCATAATGTATCCGGTCTGTGCGAGGCAATTGGAATTGCCTGTAACTCGAACGAGTGGCACCTCTTCATTGATAGCTCATCCAGAAGCCTCAAAGCTGTGCTGCTCCATAACGGGAATAAGTATTCGTTTCATCTCCTGGCTCATTCAGTGCACCTCAAAGAGGACAACAGCGTTAAGACCGTGCTAAAAGCCTTGAAGTATGACGAGTATGGCTCGGACGTGATCGGAGACTTCAAAATGGTGGCATTCCTGATGGGTCTCCAAGGAGGCTTTACCGAGTTTCCCTGTTATCTTTGCCTTTATGACAGTATGGAATCCGTAGCGCACTACAACAGGAAGCACTAGCCACAACGAACCGAGTTCTCTGTGGGGAGACAAAATGTCAAGTGTGAGCCACTAGTGAACCTCCAAAAGGTGTTGTTCCCACCATTGCACATAAAATTGTGTCTTATGAAACAATTTGTCACAACTTCTGATAAGGAGTCTGCAGCCTTCAAGTACCTTCGAGACTTCTTCCCTAAACTGTCTGAGGAAAAGCTCAAAGCTGGTTTCTTCGTTGAACTACAAATAGAAAAGATCCTGGAGTGCACAAAATTCCCCAAGAAGCTCAGTAGAAAGGAAAAAAAGCTTGGGGCAGCTTTGTCGCAGTGATTCGGGGCGTCTTGGGCAATAACAAGACCGAAAATTATGTGGAATTGGTTGAGGCTCTGGTGAAGAACTACCGCAAAATGAGCTGCAGGATGTCCCTGAAAGTTCCATATCCTTGACGCTCATCTTGATAAATTCAAGGAGAACATGGGAGCATACTCAGAGAAGCAAAGCGAGCGCTTCCACCAAGATATACTGGACTCTGAACGCCGCTACCAAGGAGCGTATAACGAAAACATGATGGGAGACTATATTTGGGGGTTGATACGTGAAAGTTATTTACATTACAGTCGCAAATTTCGAAAAAATATTCACTTCTAAACATTTTTGTTCATTTTTTTATTACTTTAGTATAAATACATGTAAATCTAGATTCATATGTTGTTTTATTCAGACCTTATGCAAATGATAATGTGCAAATATATGCTAGTTTTTTCATGAAAATAGGTTAATTTCTAAATTTCATTATCCAGATCACGAAAGCAAAGTTTGAAGAGAACAATGGCCATTTTTGGACTTTTACAATATAAGCAATTAAGAAATAACACATACTATCCAGTAACAAAATTCGTGTTACATTGTGTTATAAACTGTTTGTGGTTTTCGTACATATGCTTGCTGAACACCCCCCATTAAGTCTTTAAGTTTTAATCCTGTTCTTGGTTTAATTCTTTAGTTTACATCTATACTTAATTTGTTTCACAAGACCTATCATTGCAATTCATCCAACGTGTGTATGTCTGTGAAGAGAAATCACATTACAAACACCCCCGGTTTCCTTTGATCCTGAATTCAGGCTCAGAGGACTTAAGCCGAAATCCCTACCAAGTTACATATACAAGTAAATATTTCCGAAAACATCGGTGTCTTGTAAGGTAAGTGTTTCAGCATATGACCCATAAGTCAGACATCATAAACAAACATTACTAAGGCGAGATACAAAAAGAGACAACTCGAACGCTGATCTTGATAGGCGTCACAAACCTAATGGTGAGATTATTACCGTTCACAGATAGGTGTACTTTTTCATATAGTACGGCTAAGCAAAGGCATCTTACTGTAAAATGTTGAAATATTTATCTGAACAAAGATACGTTTGTTTTCTAACTAATTTAAAAACTGTAACCAAAATAGTTGCATATAACATTTATAAACTACTTTCTGATATCATCTAAGATAAAATTTGCTTTTCTTATAATAACTTGGCTGTTTATTCATTTTTATGTTGAATTATCAGTAACTTATAGGGCATTACATGTTACTAATGTTTGAGTTTATTGTCTAACTAAAACAGACTATGTACAAGACCTGTAGGAATATGGTAATCCTCAAACTATAGTCAGTGTGTGTTACACACCGATTAATAATATAAATAATTGTAGCCTAAGAAGTATTTTACTGCGTGCATGTGAAAGGATATTTACAGTTTTGGTTTTAATTTGAAATACTTTGTTTCCTGTGCATTCATTATTCCTCTTATCACCAATGAAAGCAATGTCGGATGGGAATCACAGATTTCGAAAATAGAATTACGAATGGTGGAAAATGTTACACTGTAAAAGGTGCAGTTAAATTTTTCATAGTCAAAGCTTATTATGTTTTAACAAGCTATCTTCTCTCTTAGGATGCATTAACACAAATTAGTTCACCCAGGTAACTCAAAACCATAAAAGTTAAATTTAGGTCTCAAAACACACACCTCAGAGCTTATAATTGAAGTTCATAATTTTGTGTTTTAAGAAATATAAATAAGAAACAGTGAAAAAAGATATACGAAATAACTTTTAAGGTTTTCAACCAACAGTATTGGTCGTATGAGTAAAATAACAGTTCACTATGATCTTAAATTATATTCACACACTTGTTCTTAGTTTGGAAAATTACAAGATACCATGTGAGCTTTGCCATGAGTGCTTGAGCACCTTTTTTATAAACAAATATAATAAAAAGTTTATATTTTATAAAAACAAGTATGGATCGGTATATACATATCCTAGCTTTTTGTTTGTTTGGGAACTTCGCACAAAGCTACTCGAGGGCTATCTGTGCTAGCCGTCCCTAATTTAGCAGTGTAAGACTAGAGGGAAGGCAGCTAGTCATCACCACCCACTCTTGGGCTACTCTTTACCAACGAATAGTGGGATTGACCGTCACATTATACACCCCCACGGCTGGGAGGGCGAGCATGTTTAGCGCGACGCGGGCGCGAACCCGCGAATTACGAGTCGCACGCCTTACGCGCTAGGCCATGCCGGGCCTGTTATCCTAGCTAAGCATAGTAATATATAAAGTTTTAATGCTAGTAAAATTAGTGATTTGTCTAAGTAGAGACAATCTTCGACTTTTTTACTTTCAAGTAACTCAGCTTTTGTAATTTTGACTTTCTTGCACCATTAAAACTTCCTATATTACTATAGCTAGCTAGGTCACATATATATCGATCTCTACTTGTCTTTATAAAATTATTTTTTATATACTTGTTAGTTTCATTTTTATTAGCTTCGTCCCTTTTTTATACATATATACTAGTGTACTTTCTGATACAACAAAGGAATCATTGTTGATTTACAAACATTCTAAAGGTGGTTTTAAACATGCGGCTTTTATGGCTGCCATTTCGTTCCATCAGGATCACTACTATTTGTACTTAATGCTAAAAACATAGAAGTTGATTATGTAATTCTTTTTTCAGGGTTATAGAAATAGATAAATTAAATATAAAGGTGGCGTTTTGCCTTTGAACAGCAGTACCTAAAAGTTTTAAGTTTTTCTTGAGATATTACAGTAGGAAAAAAACTTCTACATCTATCAGGAACCACGATTGTGGTTTGTAATAGGAATCGCAAGGAATAATAACTACTTTAAAAGACACAAAAGTTTATTTAAAGCAATATTTTAGGGTATATATATTATTTGAAAAGGCTGCTTTTTTTACTGGTAAAATTTTAAACGTGATTAGTGGTTGTTGTGTCTAAGTCTAGACATATATTTATCCATTGCTATACATTATATACAGAGTTCAATTACACAGAAACTATATATGTTCACTATATTCTCAAAGAAATATCTATGACAATCTCCAGCTACAGCTTACCATCTCTCATTTGGAACTAATGCGATCAAATAGTCAACAGCTACAGTAAATCATCACGAACTATATCAGCTAGCTACTTGCTATATTTATTATCATTACATTATTAACTAAATTTAACTAAAATATCAAATAATCATTTACCTGTAAGTGAGCATAAAAACAGCAAACAAGATAAATAAAAAAGTGGAAATTTAAAAACCTGCAAGTAGTGATTTAAAAAGGGATACTTTAGACACTGTTTAATCAAATTACAAATCCCTATTTTCATTCCACCAATTGTAATTCTAGGTAACAGCATGGAGCCAAAATATGGGTTTGTAGATTAAGTATATAATATCTGCAGTATCTTCAACCTTGGTTCCTTATTGTTTTTACGATCACTATTTGCTAGATTTTAAACTCCTTATTTTAGTCACTTTGTTATATCTATTTTACAGAGCAAAATGAGACCATATAAACATATAAATCAAAGGTCATTGGCAGCATACCTAACTTCAAGAGAATACATCACCTTTTGCATTTTTAAATTAATACATCTACAAAATAAAACACATATAAATTTAAATTGTAATTTTACTAGTGACTCGGGATACTCGAGGTGGTGGTGGATCAACAGAAATACTGTAATTTTGCCATTTGTGTGCTGTCAGAATATTACTTTGAATTTAATATACAAACATAATTACATATTTTCCACGGTACCGAGCCCACGTGTCACTGTAATTCTCATTTCTTATTCTGTCATCTTACTAGATACAACAGCCATTTTGAAGAGGGCTGTTTTTGCTGCCAACATGTTTTTGCTGTTATTGCTTGCAAGCATACCCATACACACAATGTGTGAAAGAGAGGTTCTAATTTGTGAGATTAAAAGTCAGCACATATTCTGCGAAGCACAATCAGGATGCAAAACTTACTAATGCTATGTTGGTCTGCATTCACACGACTACTTCAAGTACAAAAAATACTAATACTTCATCATAAGAATATAGATTATGTAGGAAATGTCAAATACCATATGCAGCTAGAGTATAGTTATTTCAACATGTTCTTTTATTTTTGTACATTAGAAAATAAAGGGTTTAGTTAAACCCCCTCAAAACCTCCTACGTACGTGCGTGGAAAGAGGGTTGATAGAGGGTTCTAACGCAGGTTCCATTTATCACCAAATTAGATTTCTCACCTCTTAAGGCTTCTACACATAATTTCTTCTTAACTTGATATCATATCTTATTTTGGAATAAGAAGAACATAAATATATTAATAAATTTATCAGTGAGTGATTATATTGATCACACAGTTCCAAACAAGAAAGTTATCAGTGCCAGACCGAGTCGCATATCTATAATGGATGTAGAACCTAGGATTTGCATATACTTAAGATAGTCAGTTAGCCAAATCAAAGATACTTGCTGATTGAATTAAGACACACTACATATATGTCTATATAAATAAGTAAAACTTTCATTCTAATACATACAGACATTGAATGTCTAACTAGCTGAACAAAGTAAGATAATGACTGACCCCTCTGAGACAACTGTTAACTAAGATCAGCTACTTTGCAGAGCGATAGCTTTATCCTTGTTGCTGGGAGACTAGTTTGTTGGATACATTTCTGAATTGTTTTCATCCATGTGGTAGACACAAAAACTCAGAGTTAACATCAGTTATAGTTCTTTATCGTTATCCTAGTAACCAATTTTCTCTTAAATGATACGTCAAGTAATACTACAATGGTGTTCGTACTTGCTATTAAAATAATACTTTTAATATACCGTATTTTTCAGTGTATAATACGCACTTTTTTTTCAAAAAAAGGGGTTTCAAAACCCCCCTGCTTTCTATGCACCACAGGTCAAATATTTTATGGCTCCCTAGGCATACCGTATCTTGTACAACAAGGACTAGAAACTAGCGCGATCAACCTTTACACTTCCCTGGGTTTGTTTTATTTTTCTCATAGGCTGAGGAAAATGGGTTATTATGGCAAACGACTGTAGAACAGTGCTCCGTTACGGGACCTTTCTTTAACTTAAATTAGGCATTGTACTAACAATACTAGTGTCATATCCATAAAGAACACAATAAAAAACGTATAAGTTTAAAAATTGATAGTAATTGTGAGCATAAAACTCTATACAGGCAACTAACGCGAACAATTAATTGCCTTACTGGCACCAAATTGTTTTGGAATTTCGCACAAAGCAACTCGAGGGCTATCTGTGCTAGCCGTCCCTAATTTAGCAGTGTAAGACTAGAGGAAAAGCAGCTGGTTATCACCCTCTACCACCAACTCTTGGGCTACTCTTTTACCAACGAATAGTGGGATTGACCGTCACATTATAACGCCCCCACGGCTGGGAGGGCGAGCATGTTTGGCGCGACTCGGGCTCGAACCCGCGACCCTCAGATTACGAAGCGCACGCCTTAACGCGCTAGGCAATGCCAGGCCAACTGGCACCAAACATGATTTTGTTTGAAGACAAGTGAAAGTGAACTTTCAGAACTTGTTTTCAGTGAATTCAGTGATGCAAAAGAAGATTTTGATAGTTTTCATAATAAATGAACAATGTTTTGATGTAAATGTATGAAACAACCATATTTTATTTCATGGACACTACTTGTGAAGTATTCTAAAGAATAATAAAATATGCTGATGCTGAACAAATAAATAAATGATAACTGTGAAAAATACTTTTTTCCTGAAGATAACCTTGAAAATATGGGTGCGTCTTATACACCGAAAAATACGGTACCTTATACTTTATTATAGTACTGCACTAGAAATCAATTATATTGCTACTATTCCAGGCATGCCAATGACATTTATGAAAAAAAGAGGAAAAGGTATATAGCCTGGCGCCAGAGGCGCCACAGCGCGGCGCACCCGCGCCTGACTAGGGGGTCCGGGGGCATGCTCCCCTGTGAAGTTTTAAAAAAATGGATGCTATTTGGTGTGATTTCGTGCAATCTGGGACATAATTTCTTTATGTTTTTTGACATTGCAATGTTGGAAAAGTACACAATATATATCATATAAAATAACAAAAGGAAATTAAAAGACTAAATCAAACTAATAAAAACTATAACTTTTATTTACAGTTTTTAGCAGATTGATTTATTCTTTTAATTTGCATTCATTTTTTAGAAGATATATTAAAATATCTAAAATTAACAAATAAAATAAAAAGTAAATAAATGAAATTTAAGGTTGTTTATTTGCTATTTATTCAGTTTAATTTTTTTCTAAATCAAAATATATTAGTAATATGAGTTAATAAAGCCAAAATAACTCAGTAAATATTTCAAATACAAATCATTTCATTATTATCCTTTTTGTCGTCAATAACATCATCATCATCAACTACTGGTATGCTGCCAATTAAATATTTTATAGTCATTGCCAATAACTACTTCTCTGCTGCATATATTCCATACAATTTTCAAATCACATAAAACTACTCTTTTGACTAATCATGACTTCCTACAGTTCAAATTGTTCATCTATGCAATCTTGTCATTATACTACTGGTACCTTAATGTCAGTGAATTTTCCATTCTTTCACAAATTGACAATACAAACTAAAACAGCATTTGAAGGAAAGCTATGACATTGCTTAAAAATTCAACTACTGATATGGTTCAATATTAAACTACTGATATCAGTGATATGCCTCAGAAATTAAATTTTGTACAGTCACTGACATCAACAACTACTGCTCTGCTGCATATATTCCATTAAAATTTCAAATTACTTAAAATTACTCTACATGACTACCTAAAGTAAAACTTGTTCATCTATACAATCTTGTCAGTAAATTACTGGAACCTCAATATCAGTATATTTTTCATTCTTTCACAATACAAACTGAAACAGCAAATCAAGGAAAGCTTTGACATTGCTTCAAAATAAAATTAATGATATGCTTTAAAATAAACCACTGGCACTGTATGCTGCAGATAATAATAAAATGTTTTTCAGTCACTGATATCAACTTCTGCTCTGCTGCATAAATTACAGTCAAATTTCAAATCACTTAATTTCCTTTAATCAATCTTGGCTACTTTCCTCTTTTTCGAGACAAGGGTTTCCAGTGCTCTCTTCCGAGCTTTTTTTCTCTCCTTCTCTGAATGGGCAGCTCTCTGTGCCTCTGCGGCTTTCTGGACTTTTTCTTTAGCCAAGGTGGCTGGGCCAGATTTCACAGAACCATAGGCCTCTAGCCTTTCTGCCCTTTTCTTCTGATTCTCCCTCAGATTTGAGGTATACTTTGAAGCTGCTGATCTAATGTCCTTACACATTCTCTTGTCTACAGGATCAAAATGAACATCTTTCCTTTTAAACATTTCAATCGCTGTTGTTTCTTTGGAGCGTAGAGAATATTTTATCGTCTGGAATGCACACGATACCAGACCACGAGACCTGCAACGATACGAAACGAGACTGCCTACAAGATGGCGGTCAGATTTTTTTTTTTCTGCAATAAACATTGAAAAAATACGATTTCTCCTCAAAAACCACCTACCCGGCCCCCAAATCGCTCATATTTTCTCTTCGAATTTACACGAATCTCGTGAGTGATCGTTGGCCGTTTGAAAACCGCGGAAATCCGCGTTTCAGCGGAAAAATGGCACGCATGTATTCATAAAATTATCAGCTGTATTTCATGGTTAAGTATTCTCACATGTAATTCATTTGTTAGTTTTACTGAAATATTCCAAACTGCCTTCATTTATGAAACATGTCCTCTACACAATTATCTGTAAGGCAAAGATATAGGGTTTATCTGTAACAAGAATACCGCAAAGGAATACCTACAGGGGTTACAAAACTGAATCCACAAAATTATTAGAAAGATCTGTTAATCCTATTAGAAACAGAAGACTGATAGGAATGAGACAGGGATCTAAATAAAAGGCACTTCTAGAGATAAATGACCTTTAATCCTCCCTTGACAAATACAGGAATTAACAATCTAGATATTCAAAATAAATACCAAACAGTAATGATACAGCGATGTGAAAAACCATACTGTTAACGAAACAAACTAATTAATGGTATTTAGAGCATTAATGGTGTGTAGTCTAATTTTAACTGTACTATTTATATTGACAAAAAAGCTAGAAAATGTCATCCGTTTTTTTTGTGTATTTTAGTTTAATTATACAATCATTAAAACAGTATTTTAATTGTAAAATAATTTAACGATGAATGCTGTCTTAATATTAAAAGAATTCCAACTTGCGTTAATTTCCATTCGTACCAAAATATTCCATTCCACACTGAAGTAATTATTTTACTTCTTGAAACAGTAATGCTGTTTACTATAATTTATTAATTATGTTTATAATAATTACCGTATTTTCCGGCCTCGAAGACGCTATTTTGTCCCCAAAATAAGTCTCAAAGATTTACCCTGCGTCTTACAGGCCGAAGGTAAAGTTGCTCATAGGCCTAAACCTAAGCCTAGAGGAAGCGTTTCTATACTAGACAGTAATCCAAGCCCCTCTATATGACCCAGAATGAAATGTACAAGTTATTGTTCCTTGGTATTAAATAACAAATAAATAAACAAGATAATCATAAATTATAACAAAATTCATTGGCGCTTTTTCAGTAGGCTAAGGTAAACCAATCGATAGTCCAACTTGCCAGTTTTCCATCAAATAATACATTTTTACTCACCTCATACGATCTTGATATTAAGGTAACATTATAAGAACATATGACAAGTAAAATTTAAGAAACACTACCCGGTAACGGCAGCCATTTGTAAAATATCGTAAGTTTGTTTTGGTTCTGTTCAGTTTCTGTGTAACGATTTCAAACACAGACCTATTCTCAGTAGTAGTTTTCTGTAACAATTCTGGTGATTTTTTTTATACAGCTAATACTGTGGTTTCTATAAAAGAAAAGGCACTCCTAAGATAGACTTAGAATAGAATAACGTTATTACTGGTAATAATACAGATATTCCAGTTGCAATATAAGGTATACACTTTCAAAGGTAGATATGATAAGCATATAGCTCACAAGAATAAGAAGTGGCCGAGAGAATTTATGTACCATAAGTCATTAAACAATCCACATCCTGGTAAGATTGGTGAAAATGCTGCGACCTTACTCTTTTTTCTTTTTCAAAACTTAGCTAATCAAAAATGAGGGTGCGTTTTCGACGCCGGGAAATACGGTATGGTCAAAACAGTTAAATAAATAAAATAAAAAGGTTGGTTAAATCACATTAAAAAATAAAATAAAACTTAAGTTTTCAACCGTGGATCCATAATGTATAAAGCAAAAAGGAAAATGCATTGACTTCATTTTGGCTGCCCCCCCCCACAGTGTCACAGTGGTATTTTTGTGTATTTACAACCCTAGAATCTGGGTTTCGATACCTGTAGTGAGAAGAGCACAGATATCCATTGTGTAGTTTTGTGCTTTATTACAAACAAACAAAACATATAATTTTGGCTTTGTTTTCAATGAAGACAGTTCCTCCTGTTAAAAATTATTTGGTATTTATCAAGTTTCTTAATATAATATAATGCAGATATTCATTCATTTATAACTTTATACATTTTGTGAAGATGAGTGCTAATACTTACACCTCATTTCTAGGAGGAAAGCAGAATTACAACTATGTGCAAGGAGGCTGTATGGAGACTACTGTCGAACTTTCGTCCTGCAAATACCCCATCATTCAGAATTACCTCGATGCAAATTGCGAATTTCTGCTAATATTTTTAGAAGCAACTCATGAAGGTAGCATATTATCATAGGGATAAAGCAAAATAAAGTAGCTATATAGGATTTTTATAAAGCAATCTTATGATTAATTGAATGTTTGTTAACATGTTTGAGAAAATATTTTTGCCCTTAAACATGTGAATTTTGTGTAGTGTATCTAAATGTTTATGAATTTTTTAGCTACAATTTAAACAGTAAATGACTAAAATCTTTAATTTGTTAACTGAAAGAATTTCCTCGTGCATTATCAAGTTATGTTTGTATTACTAGTTTCTTTCGTTATAAAATAAATACCAGTCTTATAAATTGGAAAATATTTTAACTTATAAAAATATTTGATTTTCTCAAAATGTACTTACACAAAAGGATATTTCGTTTCTTTTTCTTGTCTGTGCATTTTGTTATAATACTCATGAACGGAGACATTTTTTACCAACGATTAGAATATACAACATTATAGTGTACCCTTATTTTCACGTCATGGTCGGGTTCACAACACTATGACTTTTAAACTTTCTAAAATTAAGTTATTGGTTTGTATTTATATATTTTTGTATCATACTTCCTTTCACTGTTACAATAAGTAAGTTTAACGTTACCGTACTACATTAGCATGCTACTAATTTGAAACAGACGTATTTTTTAATATTGAAGAAAGCCAGTTAGCTATGTTGTAGTTAAATGCTGTTAAGCATCATATGTAATGTACCATATTATTTGATAGAACATTAAACACTTTAAAGTATAATAATTTTTTATGCACATATGCTCAGTTCAAATGCTCTGGGGCCTCCTGAGGTTGAAAAAAATCATGATTTTAATTCCACTGTCGTTTCCAAACGACTTGATATACAGCCACAATATTTGACATACAGCTTTTCAGTAAATTCGTCTATGAATTTAACTTACTATAATTACAAAATTCCCAGACGTTTGTATTTTGTTTCGGTAAATATCTTTTATTAAATCTTTTTTTTTTCGCAATATGATACTTTATTAGAAAATAAATTGACGTTTAGGTAAGCTTTTTACATAATAGTCATAGATTTGTTAATGATATTTCATTATAAATAAATAATTGACAATTATCCTCATAAATGTAATATAAATCGTCGAAAATTATTAACTGTTAGCATTGTGGATGCAATTTCATAATGTGTTACCAGATGGCAGATATGTTGTAATCATCTTGTTAAACTTGTTTACTTCATAACGCACTGGATAGCCTTAAGTGTTTTGTTAGTAAATGCAACTGAATACCTGAAAATGTTTGTTTCAAGAAAATATATATTTTAGAACTCAAATAAAAAGAGAATGAATATGTTTGTTAAACTTTCAACTCTTAAATGTAGCGGAACTTACTTTTCATTGCTCAACAAAAATGAAGTCATTATAAATTAAAAAGTATGTATTTTAGTGCACATAAAACAATAGTATCAATTAACATATACCTAATTCGATGCTGTATGTGTGTTTCTGTTATCGTTGTGTTTCAATGCTCTTCTTCATTGAACGATACTATAGTAGAAAACGCCATAACGATGAAACTGTATGCTGAAATTAGATCTTTTAAAAAATTTGGAATCGGAGAAAATGGCGATGACTATGAAATAAATGTAAATATAAGTTTCTAGCATTTTCATCATTGCATAAATTCACGTCCTGCAGTTTTTAGCGTATCTTATATTTATATACTATCAGACAATCTTCTTTAGTAGTTCAAGAATTATGTCATAAAATTTGGTAGAAACTCCAAAATTAATCGAAGGCTGAGAAAAATAATTTCTCTTCAGATTTTCACGAAAGTATTTTTTCAGTATATGTGACTAATTACGTAACTGAACATCAGTAATTTGTTTGTTTTTGAATTTCGCGCAAAGCTACGCGAGGGCTATCTGCGTGAGCCGTCCCTAATTTAGCAATGTAAGACTAGAGGGAAGGCAGCTAGTCATCAGCACTCACCGCCAACTCTTGGGCTACACTTTTACCAACAAATAGTGGGATTGACCGTCACGTTTTACCCCCCCCCCTCTTCCATGCCTGAAAGCATGTTTGGTGCGACGGGCAGCAGACGTAATGAAATACAAAGATATGCTATAGTCATGAATAGTACATTTACAATAATAAAAGGGTGTGCCTGTTAGTCTGTGTATGTTTACCTGGGTGACTGCCACAGCTCCAAGAACAAAGATCCTAGAAACCTGAAAATGTGAACCCATTCTAAGTGGATGCATTTTTCTAAAGAGGCAAACCAGCCAAAAATCATATAGAAAAGAAGTGGGTCCTTATAAATCACTTACAGACAGATTTTTTCTTGTTTTGTATTTCATTGTACTTCTCGTTCTCTTAAGGTTTTTAACAGTCTTTATTGGGTCTGAAAAATTATGAAAAAAATAATTTATTGCCAAATAAAAAAAAAACTTCTGCCCCTTCTTTTTGTTCTTTTTTGTTTTAAATATTGTCACAGAGAAGGCACGGTGTCCGGGCTAGAAAGTGAACAGTCTGGCTATGACTTGATCTCGTGACACATCATATATATTACAGCGTGGGATATGTAATTCGTGTCACTAATACAACCCTATCGGTAAAGGAAACCACAACTAATTCAAATTTAATGGAGGGACTTTGTAGATCTAAAGGAGATCTCTTGAAAAATAAACTATCACCTCTCAAATTCAGCAGCAGAAGCGACAAAATATTATAATTCAGTTGATGTTGGATAGTACCAATAACTAAGATAAAGTGAATTCTATAATAAAGTAATTACCAAGGAAGAAACAAGGTGATAAAAGGGTATATATATATATAAGGCATGAAATGACAAAGAATTTTCAAAACCAACCAATAAAACGTAAGAAGGATAATCAGAGGAGTAAAAGATTATTTACACTTGCAGGTTTTTACTTCCATTTCGACCTTCGTCCCAGAGAATTAGGAGTTGGTCTGTAATAGTTGTAAGCTAAGAGAGACTTACATCCGGGTGGCTAGCCTAGTCAGCTATCATACAGGACGGGCATATTTAATAGCGAAGATTCGAGTTCATGACCCTTAGACTGCGACTCGATCATCTTAACCATCAAGCAGCACTTATTTGTATCGATGCTAGTAAAACAAATGTGATCTTTATATGAAAAGAAGCCAACCCTGTTTTATGTAGCAGGATAAATTCTGGATCAGATCTAGGGTATTTAAGGGAAATTCTGGAAGATGTGTGTCGCAGAAAACATTCCTTAGACACAAAATCACAGGGGTGCTTGAGAACTCGGCAGTCCTTTTTCGCCTCACATGTCACGAAATTGTCATCAAAACGAAGGGAAAACCCGGAAAACAAAACGCGATGGCCAAGGTACTGAGAATACTCCAATAAACCAACCATTTCCTATTACACACTTTTATTTACACATCATCTTATATACTGTATAAATATTCGCTGAAAACTAAGAGTTTCCTGTCATTGAAAGTTGTTAACCAAACACGATAACTTGTTTGTTACCATTGGATATTTGGTGTATCAACTGAACCAATGGTATTTACAGTTTCTCAGATGAGCAGATCTTATTTGCACAATTATTAACGCCAAGTTACTAAGAGAAAGTGATTTATGACTGACCAATTACGGAACTGCTTTCTTGTGGTTTAACCTAGAATTGAACTTCATTGGTCACGATATACCAGATTTTCATTTGAAGATGGCTGTTGAAAAATCCCCTTCCCGAATTTTCTTTTCTAAACAAATCAAGTTACTGGTCAGAGTGACAATTTGAATACTTTAGTGCGGAAATGCTGCCCTCCCTTTTAAGTCAGTAATTAATACTAGAGTTAAATTAATCATACCCTTAATCTTGGATACTTATATTCAAAGCTCGGCAAACAAACCACAAGGCCTCACCTTTAAGAGAAGAAATGTTCTAATTATGAATTAATTGTAAAATTTAACTAACAGAACTGAGGTTGTGTTTATGCAGTAGTGTTCTCGTTTCGTCCAAAAATGGTGAAATCTTATTGAAAATGAAATGTATAAAAAGGTAGATTAGCTAACACTCATTTTCTTTTCACTATTGTTTTCTTCATATAAAGATGCACAATGGGCTATCTGTACTGTATTCCTCTACGGAAACATTTTCCTCTTACCTTTGGTAGACTCTCTTATTACAAACAACAGTCAGAAATTCCACTGAGTGTAAACAAGAAATTAATGGTTATGTAGTTTAGACAGCAGAAGATTGTCACTTTACAAGCTTTATGCAATTATTTCTATACAATTTCTAGATCGTTCAACAGTTATGACAAATTAATGCTTTGTGTTAGCAAAAAAAAAATATTTCTATGATAACGACACTCATTATAAACGAATTATTACAAATTATTTTTATATATTTAGTTTTATTTCTTAAAATACCCTCCCCGACGACTCAACAGAAAGTGGCAGGACTTATAACGCTAAAAATTGGGTTTTGATAATCGCTGTAGGTCTAGCACAGATCACACATTTTGTAATTTTGCGCTTTTCAACAAAGAAATAAACTCACCGCACATTTGTTCACATCGTCTAACATATCTTCCAGCATATTCAACGGGCATCTATTGTAGGTAACTTCAACCCACAAGTTACGCAATTACATATAGTTGAATTTGAATTTTCATACATTACAAAATTTAGTCAAGAAAAACTATAAAAAACGTTTCGCATGAATCATGCTTATAGATATGTCGCTGACATCTTTTTACCTGATTCTCAAGGTTTCCTAAAAATATTTAGACCAGAACTTAATCTGGAGAAAAGCTCTTTTCGATGACAAAACACAGTTCCTAACTTTACAAATCAATATTGTTACTAAATTTAAAGTTTTACTTTTGAAATTATGATGTTCCCATCACCTTAAAGCTAGATTACAATGTTTACTAATCATAGCGTATCAGATTCTTTAGAATTTTCTCAACATTACAGTATTTGTTGAACAGGGCTGATAAACTCGCTACAATTTTTCACAATCAAGGATTGTCTTCTTAAACTTTACAACACATTTTTGTTAGATATCGGAGAAATTTTAATAATATTCTTGCTGTTAATTATGGAATGCGTAGCTTTATTGAATATCACAGCCTCTTTAAAACTATTGTCTCTACCTAAATTTTCTAACGAATTATTTAAAGTGAAAATGAATTACTACAATATTGAAAACACCATTACTTTCACTTCCCGTTAGTTTGTAATATAACATTACAGTAGCTTGTTAGTAGTATCACTTTTTTGAGATAAATTGGGCCTTACTGCATACAGTATGTGAACAAGTACGTAATACTTATCAAATTTTATTTAGTGTAGTGAACTCTTATTAAAGTTCAATGAATTTTTTTCAAAACAAATTAACGTATGCATAATTCCAAACCTTTGTTTAGTTTTAACATTGATAGGTTGCTTAAAGAAGTTCCTTTATTATAAAACAGAATATGTAAAAATAGAAAGGTTAAATTATAATACTTATTGTGCAGAATGGGCAAGCCAAGTCAACAAAAATGAGAGTACTTCCATAAGGTAAAAGATGGCTTGAATCTTGAAATTGTATTTATTCTATTAGTGTGAGAATAGATAGGCTTATTTAGTTATAATTTATTAATTGTACATTTTCTAATACATCATATATTAAATCTCTCACACAAAATAAGTGTATACAAAATCATAATTTTGTGTGTGAAAAAGCAAACAGTAAGCCTAGCCTATAAAATATAATTATGATGCCTACCATGAAATAGACTGCGTGAAAGAGAGTATGGCTTACATTATGATGTTTATTGTGCAAAGTGAGATTGAAGTCAAGTCACTGAATGTATTTTGTTCTTTCACTTTTTTGTTCTCTAGGTGATTCGATACCTGTAAGTGGATTTGGATTTTTTTCCTTTGATAAATCAAGTATAATATTGCATTTTGTTTGTAGTATATTTCATACGTCATATTAAAATGTGAATTTGGTATCACATTCATAGAAATATATTAAATTTATAGTAAAGGAAGTGGAACATAATATTGCAAAAATAGTTACGTTTGAAATTTTAATATTTTGAGAAGAGGGAAATATAGTTAGGTTTATCCTATTCGCCAGTACGAATACTCATAAGTGTATAAGACAATCTAAACATACTCTATAAATGCTTATATACCATTCTCAGTGAAGTACAAAAAAAAAAGAAAAACATAATTTATAAGGAAGTCCTGATTTAAAAGAAGTTCATAGTTTATTTTCAAAAATCAAACCTCAAATTATTATTTTTATAATAAATATACAAAATATTTTTACCAATAGAAATATGGAATGGAAAAACTGAGATGATATATTTTTTTCGTAAACTCGGGCAGCAATGCTAATTATAAATAAAGAAGGTGTTAATCACAACATACTATTTGTAATTTTAGTTTTACATTACTACCGTCATGTCTTTTTATCTGTATTTGTGTCTTTTATATGTAAATGATACACAAATAAAAATTGAAAACACAATATGTACGCTTTATAAGGGATAAACAGAGGAGTAGCAAACCTCTGCTAAGTCTGCCAAGGTACATTACAAAGGAGGGATATTGGTTAGAAAATCTATGAAATAGAGAACTGGGAGACCAGCAGATACTAACACAAAACCATTTTAAATTACTTTAAAGTTAAGTCATTTGTTTATTCAGTAAGACAATAGGCACCGATTGGATCAAAAAGCCTATTCGTCCTAAAGGTGAAATACCTAATAACTTATACCAGCCGAAAAAATTCTCTTGTAGGGCTTGAAAAATTGCATGACAAATAGTCCATTAAATAATTTCATCACTCACTCGCTGATATCATTGGCTCAATAAGATCTCTGTGAATCCACACTATGTTGTAACAGTAAGTGCATAATGTTTTGACATTCTTATTCTTCTTTTGGGTATTGTGTTAGGTATCTCCTATTAATCTGACAAGTTGCCCAACAAATTTTGATCTGCCCGATGAAATTATCTTTGGTTATAGCACTTTGTGTGTGTATCATCAACCCCACTGCATCTCCCTGTAGCTAGGATCGTGTTATGGTAGCTCCAACAGATTCTAGATTTCGGACATTTTATGCATATTCCAAGTTTAATATAAATATACCTTTGAAAACGTGGAACAAAGTAGTGTTGAAAATGTTTTTCTTTCTTCTCTATCACGCATGACACACCCACTGAAGGCAAATAAACGTTACATTTGTCTTATTATCTGTATACAATAAATCACACTTATCTTACTGTGCTGGTGTATTTTTTAATCCAGAGGCTAAGAAGAATTGCATACCTAGGTGGTATAACTCTTATTGTGAATACGTTTTTGATATTTTAAATTTTTTAAATATTTTTGTTCATTATTTTATTTATTCCGACATGCCCTCCCATGGCATAGTGACATGTCTACAGACTTTCAACTCTAGAAACTGGGTTTTGATACCCGTGATGGCCAGAGTACAGCCAGCACATTGTGTAACTTTGTGTTTAATTCCAAACAAACAAAACAAATATCTCACGTCATTCAAACATTTCCTGGAAATAAAATCTACGGAATGGGTCTGATTTAATTTCCAGACAAATTACAAAGACTGATATCAGTAGAAATATGTCTAAATATATTGTTGTATCTGTTTTTTGGTAGGCCTAATTCTAATATGACTGTTTCTTGTCTATGATTGGAATTGGAATTGGAAAAGTCTAACAACGATTTTCATCCTTCAGTAAAACGTAAGTATAAATAATATACGACAGAAAAAAGATAAAACTAAATGCATTTGCATATAAATTATTTACGGATAGTTTCACAACTGTGTATCATATGTCTATTAAATTAATAGTTTATGCATCTTATTGTCTAAACGATTTTTATGATGTTAAAGTTCTTCAACGAAATGAAGATGTGTGTTAAATTATTTTATTCCATTCCAATAGTTAGCTCAAAAATATAAATTTAGTTTTTATCACAAACAATGTGAATTTAAAGCTGGCAAAATCGTCTCATACTAATTTCAATTCCACAATTATCATACTATAATGGAACTCTTGCTTTTATGATACTGGAAAAACGTTTTTATTACGCTAAATGCAACCTTCAATTTTACGAAATGTTTATTCTATGTACGTGTAAATTTGCAATAGGAGGCACGATTTTTTCGTTTGGCCTCCGTTTTCCGCTCCGGAGAACATTATTTTTATCCATTCTGAGAGTGCAAATATGACGTCATGAATACGTATATCACACTCGGATCTTATGCACTGGTGCGCGGGTAATCGGCTAGTCCATTTTAATTTTACTTTTTGAATTACATTAATTTCGCATGTGAAACGAATTTCTTATCTGATAAAGGGATTTCTTACTAGTATTCGAGCATTTTTTAAGATATTAAATATGTTTTAGGCGCTAAATTTAAGATTTTTGCTTGTGAAATTGGTCTTAGAAAGAAATATTACTTGCTACCTGCAATTTTATCATTATGTGTAAAGGTACCATTCAGTTTTCTAATTTAATTAGCTTTTAGATGAAATTTTCCCTCTAGTGGGACAGGAATAAATAATAAATCTAGAACTATCGCGGCAAAGAGATGCTGCCTCACGTTGATCTGCTGTCTCAGAGGAGGGGGAGAGGAGTAGTGTTATCAAAGATGATGATATCACAGTACCAAATTTTAAAGTTATGCACGCGTTGTTAGGACGCCATTACAGGCGACCATGACGTTATAGTTAAACGATGTATCATCATAGCTAACTTACTGAGGCTAAATTATAGTTTGCTACTGAACAGACAGACCCGATGGATTATTATGTCACAAAGTAGAGAACATATTTCTAGGCCGCCATATAACATACATGTTTCATCATGTCAATAATTCAGTGTTTTAAAAAGACACTTAACACAAATTAATAATATAATCCTAAAAAGAATGGTGAAAGCTAATTCATTAGTTAATTAACTTATAAGTAGAAAATATGTTTTAGACAGCAGTGACATATATAACATATGTTTTAACAAAAATATAATTAATGACCAATATGAAAGTTAATTAAATCATTTATAATTAATACGCAATGAAAATAATGTTAAGACTAATAAATTGTCCTAAAAGGATGCATAACAATATTCAATTGAAACATGTATTATGAAATCGTGATAAAAAGACGCTTAACACTAATTCTTAAATCAATTACACTTAATTCGATCTAAAAAGGACGATTAACAATAACTCATTACGTAATTAAATCATCATAAAAGGACGCATATTGCTAATTCAACACATAATTACTTTTCCTATCCTAGTAAAAGGACTATTTCTTACCCAATCTGACACATACAAAGATGAATCTATGTTTAAATCGCCTTAGAAAGGGTCATTTCATGCAATAATTGAACTTATACTTTATACAACAATTTACATTGTCAATAAAACATTTGTTATACAATAATACTTTTACTAATTTGTGACAAAATAATTTGCACATGTTACTTTATCTCATGTTTTACAAATGTATAGTCTTAAATTTCCTTACCATTTATAAGTCCTAAAAGGATAATACCTCACTTAAAACTTAATGTTACGTATATAATTTTATTTCGGACGAATCACCGATTTATTGCGTTATGTACGTTACATATTACTATTACAAATAATCGTAAATTTGAAGTTGAGCTCAGTAGTTAATTAAATGTTAATATTATTGAATTTATATTATTTGTTAACAAGATTGGTACATATATTTCTCTTTTTGAACACAAATATATTTTAATATACAAATATGCAAACAATACAACTGATTGTAGCTGTCTAAAAATATTCTTTGTTCAGTCGGTTACCCGCCTTTTCATAGGAATCACGCGAGTTTGTATAACTTTCGACAATATTCTCACGCGCTTTTGTCAAACAAATGGCCCGGCATGGCCTGGTAGGTTAAGGCGTTTTATTCGTAATCTGAGGGTCGCAGCTTCATATCCCCGTCACAGTAAACATGCTCGCTTTTTCAGCCGTGTGGGCGTTATTTGTTATGGTCAATCCCACTATTCGTTGTTAAAAGAGTAACCCAAAAGTTAGCGGTGGGTAGTAATGACTAGCTGCCTTCCCTCTAGTCTTACACTACTAATTTATGGACGGCTAGTGCAGATAGCCCTCGTGTATCTTTGCGCGAAATTTCAAAAAACAAAGTGCTGTTGATTTTCACTTTCAAGAATTCTTTAGAAGTTTCGAGAACAGGCTTGACTTGTGCAATATACAGTCAAGAATATACGTCACATGCAAAAGAAAACTATACAAAAACAAACATAGGCACTAAAATAAATGTGTTTGTTTGTTTGTTGTTGGTCTATGTGTGCGTATAATATTTTCCACGGTTTTTTGAGGAAATTTGTTGATGTTGATGAAGTGTATTTTTATTTTGTTGATTTCATCGTTAAATTTATCAGGTGAACATAGTTTTGTGGCTATGTTTATTTAGTTTCTTAATATTTTGAGCTGTAGTTTTGTTTCATGTGCTGAGTCCCAGGGAGTGTGTAATCCAGTATGGATGATTTTTTTGTGGATTTCTGTTTTAAATTGTGTATCAGTTCCAGTGATAGTTTCAACATTTAAAAAAAAACTTATAACAAAACACAACATTCCAATAAAAGTGTTAATACCCATACCAGCCGTTCTGGGATACAATCTGAATTAAAACTTAAAGAAACCTTAGAGCATGTGTGCTTGCTCATGATGACTTATTACTTTTTCATAATAACAAAATTAGGTCAAGCTTAGATGAGGCCAGGATTAAGAACAACTTTTCAAGATGTTCCTGCTTAAGATTTCGCGTTTAACACGTGTCAGTGAGCTTCTATGTTGATCAGTCATTCTCATTCTACGTTAATGAAGCAGCCCTCTTCGCGAGCAGGACACATCCAACTTTAAGAATGACAAAGACCCTAAAGTTACTCAAAACAAGATAAACTTAATAACAAGATCTAATGTTTAGAGAGAACAAGGGACCTATAACTTAAAACTCTCAAAACGTGTCCTTTTAATTCATATAATTATCAAGATTTCACTTAAATGTACTGCCTCCACAGCAACCCCTTCTAGAGGCCAACCACTCTGACAGAAAAATTGTCTTAGCTGAAGATAACTTCTTGCAAGTCAGAGTTTATATTTGTGTTCTCTAGTTCTACGACTGTCGCCGTTAACTATGTAGTATTTGAAACCAGCACATGTTCAGGAGAAAGAATAATTTATAAATAAATATTAACACTACAGAAACGAGAAACTTATATTCATATATATATATATTTACCTCAAACTACAGATTTAATTTCAGGATGTACTTCTTACTGTAGATTTCTGGGATGCAGTCACAAGTATTTTTATTGTATACGTTGCATCTGATATTGTGTATGTTTCTATATCGACCTTTTATAAAAAGTATTTAGTGAATGTTACTTAATCCCAATAAAATATTTTTTGCACTTTTTAGTTGTTTTGGATGTATTTTGACATACTGTTGTAGTTATGATTATTTATTATTGAACATTGGGGTTTTCTAATTTTACAGTACTCAAAGTTTTTGTATACTTATAATTATGCGATACCTGTAAATTACTTTCACCAGTATTTAAGGTTACACTGCATTTCGCTGTATTGTTGTGTTTACAATTCATTGTTGAAAAAGGCTTTATTTTTGTTGTGCATTACTCTGTTAAAGTGTACTTTTGGAAGATTTTATTACTTAACCAAAAAGATATATTATTTATCTGGATATTTCTTGTTTGTCTTAAAGTGCTTTTATAACATTATGATATCACAAGTTAATATTGTATTGTAGCTTTGATTTTACTGAGAATTGCGCTGTTTGACTTATGTACCTGTCATCTGGTTAAGTGTTTCTGCAGGTATAATAACTGGAGCACTACAAGAACCAACTTTTATATTTGATTAGTTTTAAACTTTACATAATGTCAATACTGGCCATATTTCGTATGTTAGTTATATAAATCTAGGTGTGTGCCCCACATAACTATTTTTAGACCTTCTCACAGGACAGACCTAGATCACATCTTCTGGTTATCTCTTGTGACATCACATTAAAGCAAGAAATGCCTAAAAACTATGCACCTAAGAGTGTCCATTAATGTAGGTGATGCAAGAACGTTTGGAGGGACAATCCTGCTTGTCAAAGTATACGTCAGGTAGCTCTCTCGCTCCAAAACAGTATTTATGAAGTTAATTCAGAATACGAACATTCATTCTGCCATCTAGTAGCATTATCTTACGTTTTGTGCATTCAATTTGATAAATAATGATTGATTTTACTTTTCTCAACACTGTATTCTGTTCCTTTTTTCCATTTCGTCAATTCAGAATTTATTTAGTCCCGCATAACGTTTTTTACATTTCTATAGCTACTAGAATTACAGTTCGTACCTCTTTGTAATTATTGTACATAAGAATACTACGGTATTAAATGACGTTCATGAACATCGACTATTGTTTCTTCTTTATTTCAATAAATTTAGTATGTGTAGAACAGGTGTATAGAATTCAGAATTTTGAAATAAAATCGCGATTTCTTTGGAATTTGGCATTTTAATTATTCTACTTCAATTGTGTAGTAATAGTCTCCATTATATACAGGAGGTCCAGTGTATATCAGTTTTCTTCGCTCGACTGGTTCTGTAGCTGGTCGTTGGTCATAAACCTATAATATTGAAAGCAAAATGTACTTTACAGATACCCTTACAAACTATTGAATATGATGTTATGGATATCAAAGAAAAGTTAACAGCGATAAACGTGTCACAACGCAATAAATGGCACAAACGTGAAAAAGATTAATCTTTTTCTTCATTTTTATAAGGTTTGTTTTTTCTAAGTACCTTGTACATGTTTATCTGCCCAGCAAAGGTTTTCTTTGTCAGAAGAGTCCGTGCATTTTCAGATATTAAACTTGCGACTTATTCATAATAAAATGAAAGTGAATCAAATATGCTTATTGCCAGAATATATATATATATATATAGTTTCATCAATAAAAGGTAAATGGTTAATTTTCGATATTAAACGATTTTCGATCATTTTTATTCCAGACTTTCATATACGAAACAAAGACGTTATTATTCTCATGAGTATTATGTTCTACAAATTGAATGTACGTTTTAACTGTAATGATATCAAATAATTATACAAGTGTGAGTTAATTTCTATGTTATCATTATTTACTTACCCAAATTCCAGTGTTGTCACAAGATTCAAATATAGCCGAATGACCACCGTACTTATTGCCAAAGGAAAGAAATGTAGCTATCGCTGTCCATTTTGGAATTTCTCTACAATTCTCTTTTACCTGAAGTGTATGAACAACATAAATTCAAACCTTTCGTCCAATTTTTCAATAAAATAACGATTAATATGGTGAAATACTTTAATTATAAACTTAACCTAGGCAAAGATTTATATTATTTTGAAATAAAAGAGGCCAAAAACAATCAAATATTCAATTAAAATAAGCATTTGTTTTCATCTCCTCCTCTTCTGAAACATCTAAATTTTTACCTGATATAATAAGACACTAATGACATGTGGTTATTTATTTCATTATTCCTAGTTTGATTTGTATATTAATTGCTTTTGTAACTGAACATACTAATCAATAAAACGAAAATATTACCATTGATATACTCGTAATTAAATTTTATTAAAGTGACACACGATTTTATGAACAAGCAGAGCACATTTTGTATTGTAACACAAATAATATACAAAGCTAACTGGGTTAAAGGTCATACATATACATACACTACAATACCGAAAATCATTTAATTTTAGTATAAATTGAACATGAGAAGTTGAAAAGAGAATAGTACTGTATTTTTCACATACTGTAGCAGCAAACCTTACATCATGTGCAATTCTATCTAAAATCTATAGTCAGCAAAATAATTTAAATATTTTAAACAAATAATAATGCAATGGTGAGAAAGTATTTTTATTCACTTACAACTCTGACACCAAAAATGATTAGAACTTAATTATTTTTGCTTGTGAAATGTTTTATAACAAACCATAATCCTGATTTTGAATTTTACCCGTTCAACAAATTCACCAGTTCTAGTCTAGTCTATTCCAAACTTAAAACTTAATTTTTGTTCTAACCATTAAGTACATAATTTTAAAGGATTAGAACTTTCATGTAGATATACACAAAGGCTATTAATGCATACTTATTCTTAAATAATAAATAATAGAGATAATAGGTAGCAAACAGCAATTACTGCTAACTCTTTAGCTACTTTTATCTCTGATCATTCTTGTGTGCACAGAGCATTTCTGTAACAACTGAATGCAGACCATGAGCCCATGAATTCATCAACTCAACACCCTAACCACGAGGCCATTGTGGCCAAAATTCAAAAGCATTATATAAAATTCCTTAGTCTATGTAGATAGTGCAGTTTCATTTGTCACAATTTGTAATAATACATTATATGCTCGATCTTTCAGCCGTAAAAGCGGTATTATGCAATATCCAATCCCACTATTCATTAGTGTAGTCGATAGTGTTAACAAGCTGCCTTTCCTTAACACTATCACTTTAAAATTTGGAATAGTTAGCACAGATATCTCAGGAATAGGTTTGCACAAAATTCAAGTAACAAACAAAAGCTTATTATGTAGCCCCCTAAGATATTAAGATGTTCTCATCAAGTTAAGCTCTTCCTCGCTCTCTCTCTAAGTATACACATATAAAGATACATAGATTACATAGATTTTTAACACTTTTATTTCCGTATGTTTTATCTTTACCAACATTAGAATTATACAATGGGCTATCTGTGTTTTTAGCATTGCAAGTCCACAGACATATCACTGTACCACTGGGGGCCTCCAATAGTCATACTTGGGTTATGGGAGACATTATAGTTATCTAAATAGTAAGAGATGGTCCAACAGAATAGTCTCATAACTACTTATCTTCGAAATTCTTAAATTTATTGACTACTTATAAAAGATTAGCTGCTGAGAAAAACTGAATTCAAGTCCATAATGGAATCAAAGTTAACAGTAAAACATAGCATAAGAATGAGTAGAATGATGGTCACACACACTTTGAGGTTGCACATGTCAAAAAATACCAAGCTCTATAATATTACCTTATCCATTCCTACCTTGTTTCCCTACTTTATGGGGCTCCCATATTTACTCCCTAATTTTTTATTTAACTTCTTTTACATTTATCTCAGTTTATTTTGGTACTAAGTCTCGAGAGGGACTAGAGTCTAAGCCTATCCTTATAGTCACACTTAGTTTGAAAACAATACAAATGTACACTTCTGTACAAAATGTTAGAACAAATAATATTTTGTCATTGTTTTCACTTTATGGGGCTGATTCTTTTATGCTATTGCAAAATGTAAATTTCAAAACTACAGAAATGTTTTACTGATTCTTGTTGACAACTGAATGAGTCATAGTGAAAATATTATTATTATTATTTAGAATTCTCATATATTCGTACCAATAGCATGTCATAACGGTTCTGATTGAATGAAAATACTGATACAATTTAGGGTCTTAAGTAGCTGTCATGGTACCCAATGCAGTGCTTTGGCTATATAGAAAGAAGCTAATAAGGAACTAGTATATGGTATCAATATATGCTAAAAGAAATTTATGTAATATCTTCACAAATAAACCTTGGTAAAAACAATGTTTAACACTATATATTAAGTTTTCTGTTATCATGTTACTGCCCCTAAAGCACATATAATTGTCAGTACAGCAAAGAGTTCACATGGAAGATTTACATGACGTTGGTTGGACTCTCCAACAGATTGCTGCAGACTTGCTAGAATGGTGGTTTCCGTACTTACGATCTGTTTAATACCAAATAAACAATACAGTTTATGAAAAGAATCATAAAATTTAAAACAAAAATAAGTCTTAAAATGAAAAATCTGTGCAGTTGTAGATATTTATTTTAAGTGTGATTCCTTGTTTTACTCACTCTTAAAATACGAAAAGTTATTTGAATATTTTTGAAGTATCAAGTGTACCTTTGTTCCAATTTTCCACACGAAATATGGACTAGTATCAGTAAGCTTTGGACATTTCTCAATCAGAAGCAATGAACTGTCTTTCCCCCCAATCCATTCTCCAACGAATTGTTTTGGGTCCTCACATTCGGCGAAAGCATTACAAGTTTTTAGAACTAGAAAGAATAAGGTTTGTGAATTTAATATCTAAACATTAATGACTTAAATTGCTCGAATTATATTACATATAGATTATTTAGGCCTTTATTTCCTTTACCATTTTTCAATATATATATATATATATATCTTTTGGCTAAATCTATTCAACACAATTCACTTTAATGAAGACATTTGATTGTCATATCATCCTATCCTCTAAAATTACAATTCTGTAAACTTCAAAAAATGTCATCATCTAATGGATTTCTCGAATCCATTTATAATATTTTATAGTTCATATATTCTGATTAACTCTATTATTACATTTTGTTTCTTGAATAAAATTAATATTTTATTTGTGTGCATTTTTGCATGAAAAGAAATACTAAAGCAGCTATCTACAAATTAAATGGTATTGTAAATGAAATAGCCCTGTAGCATAGTTTCCATTACAAAAGGCTGCAGCGTAAGGTTGCCATATTTTGCCTATTTTCAAAAATTCATCTAGTATACAAGAATGGTAGTTATCCAAAACCTGCTTCAACAGTTTGATCGCACATTAATCCGTAATCCGAAGTTGATACATATTCCTTTGTTTTCCAATGCCCTCAAATTAAAAGAACATTCCCCTTTGGAGATTTTAAATCCCCGGCCTGAACACATCTTTATGATCTGAATGTGTGAAAACTTTGCGTCGGTAAGGACTATTACATACCTTTCCCAAAGGCGGTCAGTTTTCAGTGTCATCACTCTACCTACGTAACGCTAAATGTACTTCTGATACATGCCCTTTTGCCGCGAATGTATGCAGATTGTGGTTATCGTAGAATTTGCTGAGTTACATATTCAAAATCATGTTAATATAATGTACTTAATCCTTACAACAGCAAATATGACTGTTTGTTGTTGTTGTTGTTTTGTATTAATCTGCTATTTACTCCTAACCGTTATTAGTATAAAGTAGTACGGTTTAACTTGCAAAAAATATAAAATAGATACGTTATTACATTTAATCATCCTAAATTATTTTTTCTATTTCCCATTCCCAAACTAGTTCTCTAACACAGTTTTGTAGTTTTAACTTTACAAATGACAAGCAATAATGGTTAGGATAAGCGTGTTAGCTGTTAAACGCAGAGATTAAACTGTGGTTACTTACACTGGTAGTTTGTTTAAACCATAAAAATAAAATTTCTTTTTTTCTACAAATTTTACAGCCGTATATATGTATATATATATATGAATATTATTAATAATATATTTTTCAGTGTACGAAATATTGAAATTCAGAATTTTTTTCTTAAAGAGTAAAATATCATAAACTCACTCAAGATTGTCTGGCTCTTCACATACTTACATTTTCTAGCAATTTCTCTTAATATAATGAAATACTGCAAACAAATCAACACTCATGAACTATATTCACTTCACATTGGTACAAGTAATCAAGCAATCGACTTTTGTTGTTATAGAAACACTAGTGTTTTCATTTGTATGAAAGTTGCATTTTTTTATTTGAGTGAAACACTGTAAAAATAAATACTAAAAATAGTAAGTAAATTGAAACTATTCCGGAATGTTTTCAGACAAACATAATACATACTTAAGTACAGCAGTTTACATTTCTTAACATGTGCTGCTATCTATAAAACATTGCTGACTAAGTTAAAACGTTACAACAAAATTATAATTATTTTAATCTTTTCCAAAACATCAGTCTTAATTCTGTTAAAATAAAATTATCATGAAGCTTTTCCGTTGTTACATGAAAACAGGGGCGTAGCCAGAAATGGTCATGGGGGGGTAGTTTCAGTGCTTGATGGAAGTGCCGCGGGCGCGAAACCATGCTAGGGAGTCCGGAGGCATGCTCCCCCGGAAATTTTATAAATAAAAACATAAAAGAAAAGCCTGAATTATGCATTCTGAGACCGCCTTCTTGGCAAATTTCAGAATGGCACACTGAGGTGTTTGTCTTATTTTTTAAATCATAAATAAATATATAAGCCTATATATATAATATATGACTTAAAGTTATCAGGCTCAGCAAAGTAGGCCTACGGTCCTGTGATCAAAATATAAAATATAGAGTCACTCAAGAGAGTGCAAAACATATGTATAGTGTGTATAATCTGTATTCAAATGTCATGGACAATATATGTTCAGATTCCCTGGATTTCAAGAATGAAATTCATAAATAAACAGAGGATGGCACCGTGGCAGGCTGGCAGCACCATGGCACTAACCTAGCATAATTGGCATCATCTATAGTGAATCATTCACTATAGATGGCGCCAACGGTACTGTGAATGTGACGTTGACAAACAGAAGTTGCGATAAACAATCATTCACTATGTCAAGCCTGAGAAAACAAAAGACACTGCATGGGTTCTTTAAACCCATTCATGAGGCTGAACCTGATCAATCTGCTGCAGCCAATCAGGTTGAATCAGAATTGTCAACTGAATTGTCAGAGTCATCACCGTAGCCTTCCAACAGTGCTGCCACTACCACCTCAGGTCCAGTCTGGGACGTTGGAAATTACACTTCTGATGATATCAGCATTGGTAAACAGGTAAGTCGACTCCTCATTATTTTAATTTTTTATTGAAAATCATGCAAACACTCTGCATAGTTGGCTTTCACAGTGGAGATGGCTACTCTGTAGTCAACATGCAAAGGGTGCTTTCTGTAAGTACTGCTGTCTTTCTGCTCCTGATGGTGCTGGTGTTGGAAGCCAGAAATTAGGACAACTAGTGAAATTTTCATACACAAACTGGAAGAAGGCTGTTGAAGACTTCAAGGCACATGAATTGAAACAGTACTACCAAGACAGTAAAGAAAAAGCTAACAAGTTTCTACAGGTCATAAACACAAGTTTATCTGTGAACTTGCAGCTTGATGCAACTTACAAGTAAGAAATTGAACAGAACCGGCAATATTTAATGCCTATTATTGATACTGTATTGCTGTGTGGGAGACAGGGTTTAGCTTTGAAGGAAAATATGATTCTGGTCCAATGTTTGTTGGTGAAAATTATGAGGAGCCAATCAATAATGATGGGAATTTTCGGGCAATTTTGCGCTGGAGGGCAAAGGGTGATGTCAAGCTTTCAGCAAGCCTTGGGAGTACAAAGAGAAATTCTACGTATCTGAGTCCTCAAATTCAAAATGAAATCATCAATGCCTGTAATACTCATGTTCTTTACGCTTTGGTCAACAGGGTTAATGCTTCAAAGTGTTTCTCAATATTAGCTGATGAAACAACAGATATTTCAGGCATTGAACAGTTTTCGCTGTGTGTTAGATATTAGCATGCCAATGACAACTCTGTTGCAATGAGAGAAGATTTTTTGCAATTTATACCTGTTTATGATGTGACAGACAAAACCTTGGCTGATGTTATCATAACCAATCTGACAAAATATGGTATTGACATGGCTTACCTGCGAGGACAAGGGTACAACGGTGCTATCTCTATGAGTGGGAAATTCAATGGTGTCCAGAGACACATAACTGATAAATTCCCACTTGCACCCTATGTATACTGCAGTGCCCATTCTCTAAACGTGGCAATTTCTGATGCTTGTAAAGAAGTTCTTGTGCGAAATTGCATGGGAGTAATTTCTAGCATTGAAAACTTTCTCAAACACCCAAATGAAAGCACGTTCTGGCTCTTTCGGTGGAGAATAAAGCACCTGAATCGAAAGGAAAAATATTTGAAAGATCTCTGCCCCACCCGGTGGTATGAGAGGCATGACTCAGTTATTGTCTTTCTATAATTAATCCATGCAGTTGCAGAGCCCTTGAGACCATATCAGGTTAGCAAGACAGAGATTCTGCCACGCAAGCCAATCAATTGTTGTCTTCTATAACACAGCCAGAATTCATCATCATTATACTTACCATTGCTAAATTTTTTCCTTTAGTTTACCCCTGTGCAACTTACTGCAGCAACAGAATATTGATTTAGGTGCTGCGATGCATCACGCAGAAATAGTGGAAGATTTAATCCGTTCACTCAGAAATAATACTGTGAATGAATTTAACAACATTTTCTGTGAGACTCAAACTCTGTAATGAGCTTCAAATTGACATCATAATGCTAAGGCAGGCTAAAAGACAGATGTACCGTGCTAACCCACAAACCACTAGCCCTGAGGAATACTTTCGTATTGTTGTATTTGCACCATTTTTATCACTTTCTTTCACAAATATGTGACCGTCCATCCAGTCACAAAACTCTCCTTACAAACTTCATGTGTCTACTACCATCCGGAACTACCACAGAACGGTCAGAACTTACAACACAACAATGTAACCAAATTAAAGAGTTGGTCAATATATACAAGGCTAACATTGACAGCACTTCAGTAGCTGCAGTAGGTGAACTTCAGGTTTGGTACAAATCACTTGCAAACAACAGACAAAAAATGTCATATATGCATATGCAATGTGCAATGCAGAAATGTTCCCAGTCATTTCTAGACTGCTGAAAGTATTTGCCACGCTGCTTGAGTCAACGAGCTCAGTGGAGCGTTCGTTTTAACTCTCAGAAGACTCAAAACGTATTTGAGAAATACCACTACTGAAGATCGATTGAATGGCCTGGCCTCATTATACATTCACCGTGATATTAAAGTTGAACCAAACTGTTTTGTAGATGTCCTGGCAAGAACGAAGAGGCGTTTTAGCCTTTCCTAGATATTTGATTGTATTTCTCTAGTTCTGACAAAACTTGCTTTATTAAAAGTGTTCAATCAGAAATTTGCATTTGACCATTTGTTGTGTGTGAAATTATCTGCGATGCAATCACGGATCTTTATGAAACTTCACAGGTGGCAACTGAACTTGTCTAAAACGTTTGGGTCTATGGGGTCAATTTTCCCATTGTCCTTTTACACTATTTATAAGAAATAAATTTCCTGATCTGAGGCCCACTAAAAATTTACTGCAAATATAACAGAATATTTTGGGGTCATTTTTATACGACCTCTTTTTCCCATAGCGACAAATAAATAATATTAAAAAAACCAATGTCAAAATGCACGCACAAACAAATACTATCCAGAAATGATACATTATGCGGCATGTGAACCGTTTATATACTAGTTGTGTTTCTCTTGGGAGCATTCAATAAGTCTCTCACGTCGCGATTGGTTCAGAGAACTCAATAACCAATAGTTGTTTACATTTATGTAAAATATCATAAAATATTTTGTGAAAAACGTGTACGTGACGTAGAAAAATGGATATCATTTTCGGATTTAGCGTACAGGAATTACAATAGAACATGTGAAGGTTTCAAAACAAAAAAACCCTCACATTTCTGTGTACCAGTAATTATTATACAGTGAAACTAGTTCTATTGGTACTGTCTCTAGTTTAACTACCTCCGATCCCTACTGTCAGATTCCGCCATCACTCCATAATGTATAAGCATGCCATTTAATGTTCAATTTGTTCATGCTCTTTCAGACTAGAAGCAAGTGCATCCATACAACGAAGCCTACAATAGTAACAGCGTTATTACGTTATCTAAAAAGAGTAAAGGAGAACCAAAACACGTTATCTGAAGACTTAAGAGACACAAGCAAGTATCATAAAACTTTGTCTCCAATTTTTATGTTAATATAACAATTTATTTTCGTAAAGTGCCTGAAAACTTTGTAATTATTTTGTGAAAATTCAATATTCGTAATTTGTTTGATATCTCTTTCGACAAGTTTGCATTTTCTCCTCATTTAGCTTTCTGGATCATAGGATGAATCATCAGATAACATACGAATTAGGGTTATCTCTGTGAACCTGCTATTTACTTCAGTCTGTATATTTTGTTTGATTTCAACTGGTCTTTATCCAAGATTAAAACTCCCATACGTCGAAGCAAAAACCATATCTGTTAACACACTTTAAGCAACATAGGTAGAGTAGTTATTATTTTTACCACTTTGCGATGTAAATAATATGATTAATTTGTGCTATGCCTCAAGTGTTTGACCTGTTCCTATGAAACTTGGAGTTTCTCAGTGCCGCTGTGATACCGACATGAAAACAGGAAAGCCAAATGTACGATTTGTTTGTTTGTTTAATCAAGACCGGAGTTTTCTGTTTGCTTGTTTGTTTGTTTAATCAAGACCGGAGTTTTCTGTTTGCTTGTTTGTTTTATATTAAGCACAAAATTACAAAATGGGCTATCTGTGCTCTGCTCACCACAGGTATTGAAATCCGGTGTCTAATGTTGTAAATACGCAGACATACCGCTGTATCATTGAGTGACTGGATATTTCTTCTCTCAAAACTGAACCAATGTGCACGTAAGTTTTGATAAGAAGTATGACACTTGTGTTGAGCGCATCATATATTTTTTAATATGTAGCTTAGCGCTTAACTACAAAAAAAATACGCAGGTAATACCTCACTCTATATTTATTTTGCTCTTTTTATAAATTCACAAACTCTTCCACAGTTTTACATTTCTAGTCAGCATAAGGCTAAACAACAATACTGATTTATGGATAAATCTCTAATATACTACTTTTAACCATTTAGCCCCAGTGGCAAAGCGATATGTCATAAACTTACAACAATAGAAATCGGGTTTCGATACTCGAGGTGGGCAGAGCACAGATACGCCATGTGTAGCTTTGAGTTAAACTTCAAACAATTAATACATAATACATGGGAAATATAAATTATGACATCTTATTGTCTGTATAACAGGAAAAAATGTCCTCCATTGTTACGGCCTGGCATGGTCAGGTGCGTTAAAGCGTTCGACTCGTAATCTAAGGGTCGCGGGTTCGAATTCCCATCGCACCAAACGCCGAGGAGCGTTATAACTGATGATCAATCCCACTATTCGTTGGTAAAAGAGTATCCCAAGAGTTGGCGGTGGGTGGTGAAGACTAGCTGCCTTCTCTCTAGTCTTACACTGCTAAATTATAAAGATATATATATATCTTTTGGCTAAATCTATTCAACACAATTCACTTTAATGAAGACATTTGATTGTCATATCATCCTATCCTCTAAAATTACAATTCTGTAAACTTCAAAAAATGTCATCATCTAATGGATTTCTCGAATCCATTTATAATATTTTATAGTTCATATATTCTGATTAACTCTATTATTACATTTTGTTTCTTGAATAAAATTAATATTTTATTTGTGTGCATTTTTGCATGAAAAGAAATACTAAAGCAGCTATCTACAAATTAAATGGTATTGTAAATGAAATAGCCCTGTAGCATAGTTTCCATTACAAAAGGCTGCAGCGTAAGGTTGCCATATTTTGCCTATTTTCAAAATTCATCTAGTATACAAGAATGGTAGTTATCCAAAACCTGCTTCAACAGTTTGATCGCACATTAATCCGTAATCCGAAGTTGATACATATTCCTTTGTTTTCCAATGCCCTCAAATTAAAAGAACATTCCCCTTTGGAGATTTTAAATCCCCGGCCTGAACACATCTTTATGATCTGAATGTGTGAAAACTTTGCGTCGGTAAGGACTATTACATACCTTTCCCAAAGGCGGTCAGTTTTCAGTGTCATCACTCTACCTACGTAACGCTAAATGTACTTCTGATACATGCCCTTTTGCCGCGAATGTATGCAGATTGTGGTTATCGTAGAATTTGCTGAGTTACATATTCAAAATCATGTTAATATAATGTACTTAATCCTTACAACAGCAAATATGACTGTTTGTTGTTGTTGTTGGTTTTGTATTAATCTGCTATTTACTCCTAACCGTTATTAGTATAAAGTAGTACGGTTTAACTTGCAAAAAATATAAAAATAGATACGTTATTACATTTAATCATCCTAAATTATTTTTTTCTATTTCCCATTCCCAAACTAGTTCTCTAACACAGTTTTGTAGTTTTTCCTCTTTACAAATGACAAGCAATAATGGTTAGGATAAGCGTGTTAGCTGTTAAACGCAGAGATTAAACTGTGGTTACTTACACTGGTAGTTTGTTTAAACCATAAAAATAAAATTTCTTTTTTTCTACAAATTTTACAGCCGTATATATGTATATATATATATGAATATTATTAATAATATATTTTTCAGTGTACGAAATATTGAAATTCAGAATTTTTTTCTTAAAGAGTAAAATATCATAAACTCACTCAAGATTGTCTGGCTCTTCACATACTTACATTTTCTAGCAATTTCTCTTAATATAATGAAATACTGCAAACAAATCAACACTCATGAACTATATTCACTTCACATTGGTACAAGTAATCAAGCAATCGACTTTTGTTGTTATAGAAACACTAGTGTTTTCATTTGTATGAAAGTTGCATTTTTTTATTTGAGTGAAACACTGTAAAAAATAAATACTAAAAATAGTAAGTAAATTGAAACTATTCCGGAATGTTTTCAGACAAACATAATACATACTTAAGTACAGCAGTTTACATTTCTTAACATGTGCTGCTATCTATAAAACATTGCTGACTAAGTTAAAACGTTACAACAAAATTATAATTATTTTAATCTTTTCCAAAACATCAGTCTTAATTCTGTTAAAATAAAATTATCATGAAGCTTTTCCGTTGTTACATGAAAACAGGGGCGTAGCCAGAAATGGTCATGGGGGGGGGTAGTTTCAGTGCTTGATGGAAGTGCCGCGGGCGCGAAACCATGCTAGGGGAGTCCGGAGGCATGCTCCCCCGGAAATTTTTTAAATAAAAACATAAAAGAAAAGCCTGAATTATGCATTCTGAGACCGCCTTCTTGGCAAATTTCAGAATGGCACACTGAGGTGTTTGTCTTATTTTTAAATCATAAATAAATATATAAGCCTATATATATAATATATGACTTAAAGTTATCAGGCTCAGCAAAGTAGGCCTACGGTCCTGTGATCAAAATATAAAATATAGAGTCACTCAAGAGAGTGCAAAACATATGTATAGTGTGTATAATCTGTATTCAAATGTCATGGACAATATATGTTCAGATTCCTGGATTTCAAGAATGAAATTCATAAATAAACAGAGGATGGCACCGTGGCAGGCTGGCAGCACCATGGCACTAACCTAGCATAATTGGCATCATCTATAGTGAATCATTCACTATAGATGGCGCCAACGGTACTGTGAATGTGACGTTGACAAACAGAAGTTGCGATAAACAATCATTCACTATGTCAAGCCTGAGAAAACAAAAGACACTGCATGGGTTCTTTAAACCCATTCATGAGGCTGAACCTGATCAATCTGCTGCAGCCAATCAGGTTGAATCAGAATTGTCAACTGAATTGTCAGAGTCATCACCGTAGCCTTCCAACAGTGCTGCCACTACCACCTCAGGTCCAGTCTGGGACGTTGGAAATTACACTTCTGATGATATCAGCATTGGTAAACAGGTAAGTCGACTCCTCATTATTTTAATTTTTTATTGAAAATCATGCAAACACTCTGCATAGTTGGCTTTCACAGTGGAGATGGCTACTCTGTAGTCAACATGCAAAGGGTGCTTTCTGTAAGTACTGCTGTCTTTCTGCTCCTGATGGTGCTGGTGTTGGAAGCCAGAAATTAGGACAACTAGTGAAATTTTCATACACAAACTGGAAGAAGGCTGTTGAAGACTTCAAGGCACATGAATTGAAACAGTACTACCAAGACAGTAAAGAAAAAGCTAACAAGTTTCTACAGGTCATAAACACAAGTTTATCTGTGAACTTGCAGCTTGATGCAACTTACAAGTAAGAAATTGAACAGAACCGGCAATATTTAATGCCTATTATTGATACTGTATTGCTGTGTGGGAGACAGGGTTTAGCTTTGAAGGGAAAATATGATTCTGGTCCAATGTTTGTTGGTGAAAATTATGAGGAGCCAATCAATAATGATGGGAATTTTCGGGCAATTTTGCGCTGGAGGGCAAAGGGTGATGTCAAGCTTTCAGCAAGCCTTGGGAGTACAAAGAGAAATTCTACGTATCTGAGTCCTCAAATTCAAAATGAAATCATCAATGCCTGTAATACTCATGTTCTTTACGCTTTGGTCAACAGGGTTAATGCTTCAAAGTGTTTCTCAATATTAGCTGATGAAACAACAGATATTTCAGGCATTGAACAGTTTTCGCTGTGTGTTAGATATTAGCATGCCAATGACAACTCTGTTGCAATGAGAGAAGATTTTTTGCAATTTATACCTGTTTATGATGTGACAGACAAAACCTTGGCTGATGTTATCATAACCAATCTGACAAAATATGGTATTGACATGGCTTACCTGCGAGGACAAGGGTACAACGGTGCTATCTCTATGAGTGGGAAATTCAATGGTGTCCAGAGACACATAACTGATAAATTCCCACTTGCACCCTATGTATACTGCAGTGCCCATTCTCTAAACGTGGCAATTTCTGATGCTTGTAAAGAAGTTCTTGTGCGAAATTGCATGGGAGTAATTTCTAGCATTGAAAACTTTCTCAAACACCCAAATGAAAGCACGTTCTGGCTCTTTCGGTGGAGAATAAAGCACCTGAATCGAAAGGAAAAATATTTGAAAGATCTCTGCCCCACCCGGTGGTATGAGAGGCATGACTCAGTTATTGTCTTTCTATAATTAATCCATGCAGTTGCAGAGCCCTTGAGACCATATCAGGTTAGCAAGACAGAGATTCTGCCACGCAAGCCAATCAATTGTTGTCTTCTATAACACAGCCAGAATTCATCATCATTATACTTACCATTGCTAAATTTTTTCCTTTAGTTTACCCCTGTGCAACTTACTGCAGCAACAGAATATTGATTTAGGTGCTGCGATGCATCACGCAGAAATAGTGGAAGATTTAATCCGTTCACTCAGAAATAATACTGTGAATGAATTTAACAACATTTTCTGTGAGACTCAAACTCTGTAATGAGCTTCAAATTGACATCATAATGCTAAGGCAGGCTAAAAGACAGATGTACCGTGCTAACCCACAAACCACTAGCCCTGAGGAATACTTTCGTATTGTTGTATTTGCACCATTTTTTATCACTTTCTTTCACAAATATGTGACCGTCCATCCAGTCACAAAACTCTCCTTACAAACTTCATGTGTCTACTACCATCCGGAACTACCACAGAACGGTCAGAACTTACAACACAACAATGTAACCAAATTAAAGAGTTGGTCAATATATACAAGGCTAACATTGACAGCACTTCAGTAGCTGCAGTAGGTGAACTTCAGGTTTGGTACAAATCACTTGCAAACAACAGACAAAAAATGTCATATATGCATATGCAATGTGCAATGCAGAAATGTTCCCAGTCATTTCTAGACTGCTGAAAGTATTTGCCACGCTGCTTGAGTCAACGAGCTCAGTGGAGCGTTCGTTTTAACTCTCAGAAGACTCAAAACGTATTTGAGAAATACCACTACTGAAGATCGATTGAATGGCCTGGCCTCATTATACATTCACCGTGATATTAAAGTTGAACCAAACTGTTTTGTAGATGTCCTGGCAAGAACGAAGAGGCGTTTTAGCCTTTCCTAGATATTTGATTGTATTTCTCTAGTTCTGACAAAACTTGCTTTATTAAAAGTGTTCAATCAGAAATTTGCATTTGACCATTTGTTGTGTGTGAAATTATCTGCGATGCAATCACGGATCTTTATGAAACTTCACAGGTGGCAACTGAACTTGTCTAAAACGTTTGGGTCTATGGGGTCAATTTTCCCCATTGTCCTTTTACACTATTTATAAGAAATAAATTTCCTGATCTGAGGCCCACTAAAAATTTACTGCAAATATAACAGAATATTTTGGGGTCATTTTTATACGACCTCTTTTTCCCATAGCGACAAATAAATAATATTAAAAAAACCAATGTCAAAATGCACGCACAAACAAATACTATCCAGAAATGATACATTATGCGGCATGTGAACCGTTTATATACTAGTTGTGTTTCTCTTGGGAGCATTCAATAAGTCTCTCACGTCGCGATTGGTTCAGAGAACTCAATAACCAATAGTTGTTTACATTTATGTAAAATATCATAAAATATTTTGTGAAAAACGTGTACGTGACGTAGAAAAATGGATATCATTTTCGGATTTAGCGTACAGGAATTACAATAGAACATGTGAAGGTTTCAAAACAAAAAAACCCTCACATTTCTGTGTACCAGTAATTATTATACAGTGAAACTAGTTCTATTGGTACTGTCTCTAGTTTAACTACCTCCGATCCCTACTGTCAGATTCCGCCATCACTCCATAATGTATAAGCATGCCATTTAATGTTCAATTTGTTCATGCTCTTTCAGACTAGAAGCAAGTGCATCCATACAACGAAGCCTACAATAGTAACAGCGTTATTACGTTATCTAAAAAGAGTAAAGGAGAACCAAAACACGTTATCTGAAGACTTAAGAGACACAAGCAAGTATCATAAAACTTTGTCTCCAATTTTTATGTTAATATAACAATTTATTTTCGTAAAGTGCCTGAAAACTTTGTAATTATTTTGTGAAAATTCAATATTCGTAATTTGTTTGATATCTCTTTCGACAAGTTTGCATTTTCTCCTCATTTAGCTTTCTGGATCATAGGATGAATCATCAGATAACATACGAATTAGGGTTATCTCTGTGAACCTGCTATTTACTTCAGTCTGTATATTTTGTTTGATTTCAACTGGTCTTTATCCAAGATTAAAACTCCCATACGTCGAAGCAAAAACCATATCTGTTAACACACTTTAAGCAACATAGGTAGAGTAGTTATTATTTTTACCACTTTGCGATGTAAATAATATGATTAATTTGTGCTATGCCTCAAGTGTTTGACCTGTTCCTATGAAACTTGGAGTTTCTCAGTGCCGCTGTGATACCGACATGAAAACAGGAAAGCCAAATGTACGATTTGTTTGTTTGTTTAATCAAGACCGGAGTTTTCTGTTTGCTTGTTTGTTTGTTTAATCAAGACCGGAGTTTTCTGTTTGCTTGTTTGTTTTATATTAAGCACAAAATTACAAAATGGGCTATCTGTGCTCTGCTCACCACAGGTATTGAAATCCGGTGTCTAATGTTGTAAATACGCAGACATACCGCTGTATCATTGAGTGACTGGATATTTCTTCTCTCAAAACTGAACCAATGTGCACGTAAGTTTTGATAAGAAGTATGACACTTGTGTTGAGCGCATCATATATTTTTTAATATGTAGCTTAGCGCTTAACTACAAAAAATACGCAGGTAATACCTCACTCTATATTTATTTTGCTCTTTTTTATAAATTCACAAACTCTTCCACAGTTTTACATTTCTAGTCAGCATAAGGCTAAACAACAATACTGATTTATGGATAAATCTCTAATATACTACTTTTAACCATTTAGCCCCAGTGGCAAAGCGATATGTCATAAACTTACAACAATAGAAATCGGGTTTCGATACTCGAGGTGGGCAGAGCACAGATACGCCATGTGTAGCTTTGAGTTAAACTTCAAACAATTAATACATAATACATGGGAAATATAAATTATGACATCTTATTGTCTGTATAACAGGAAAAAATGTCCTCCATTGTTACGGCCTGGCATGGTCAGGTGCGTTAAAGCGTTCGACTCGTAATCTAAGGGTCGCGGGTTCGAATTCCCATCGCACCAAACGCCGAGGAGCGTTATAACTGATGATCAATCCCACTATTCGTTGGTAAAAGAGTATCCCAAGAGTTGGCGGTGGGTGGTGAAGACTAGCTGCCTTCTCTCTAGTCTTACACTGCTAAATTATAAAGATATATATATATCTTTTGGCTAAATCTATTCAACACAATTCACTTTAATGAAGACATTTGATTGTCATATCATCCTATCCTCTAAAATTACAATTCTGTAAACTTCAAAAAATGTCATCATCTAATGGATTTCTCGAATCCATTTATAATATTTTATAGTTCATATATTCTGATTAACTCTATTATTACATTTTGTTTCTTGAATAAAATTAATATTTTATTTGTGTGCATTTTTGCATGAAAAGAAATACTAAAGCAGCTATCTACAAATTAAATGGTATTGTAAATGAAATAGCCCTGTAGCATAGTTTCCATTACAAAAGGCTGCAGCGTAAGGTTGCCATATTTTGCCTATTTTCAAAAATTCATCTAGTATACAAGAATGGTAGTTATCCAAAACCTGCTTCAACAGTTTGATCGCACATTAATCCGTAATCCGAAGTTGATACATATTCCTTTGTTTTCCAATGCCCTCAAATTAAAAGAACATTCCCCTTTGGAGATTTTAAATCCCCGGCCTGAACACATCTTTATGATCTGAATGTGTGAAAACTTTGCGTCGGTAAGGACTATTACATACCTTTCCCAAAGGCGGTCAGTTTTCAGTGTCATCACTCTACCTACGTAACGCTAAATGTACTTCTGATACATGCCCTTTTGCCGCGAATGTATGCAGATTGTGGTTATCGTAGAATTTGCTGAGTTACATATTCAAAATCATGTTAATATAATGTACTTAATCCTTACAACAGCAAATATGACTGTTTGTTGTTGTTGTTGTTTTGTATTAATCTGCTATTTACTCCTAACCGTTATTAGTATAAAGTAGTACGGTTTAACTTGCAAAAAATATAAAAATAGATACGTTATTACATTTAATCATCCTAAATTATTTTTTCTATTTCCCATTCCCAAACTAGTTCTCTAACACAGTTTTGTAGTTTTTCCTCTTTACAAATGACAAGCAATAATGGTTAGGATAAGCGTGTTAGCTGTTAAACGCAGAGATTAAACTGTGGTTACTTACACTGGTAGTTTGTTTAAACCATAAAAATAAAATTTCTTTTTTCTACAAATTTTACAGCCGTATATATGTATATATATATATGAATATTATTAATAATATATTTTTCAGTGTACGAAATATTGAAATTCAGAATTTTTTTCTTAAAGAGTAAAATATCATAAACTCACTCAAGATTGTCTGGCTCTTCACATACTTACATTTTCTAGCAATTTCTCTTAATATAATGAAATACTGCAAACAAATCAACACTCATGAACTATATTCACTTCACATTGGTACAAGTAATCAAGCAATCGACTTTTGTTGTTATAGAAACACTAGTGTTTTCATTTGTATGAAAGTTGCATTTTTTTATTTGAGTGAAACACTGTAAAAATAAATACTAAAAATAGTAAGTAAATTGAAACTATTCCGGAATGTTTTCAGACAAACATAATACATACTTAAGTACAGCAGTTTACATTTCTTAACATGTGCTGCTATCTATAAAACATTGCTGACTAAGTTAAAACGTTACAACAAAATTATAATTATTTTAATCTTTTCCAAAACATCAGTCTTAATTCTGTTAAAATAAAATTATCATGAAGCTTTTCCGTTGTTACATGAAAACAGGGGCGTAGCCAGAAATGGTCATGGGGGGGGTAGTTTCAGTGCTTGATGGAAGTGCCGCGGGCGCGAAACCATGCTAGGGAGTCCGGAGGCATGCTCCCCGGAAATTTTAAATAAAAACATAAAAGAAAAGCCTGAATTATGCATTCTGAGACCGCCTTCTTGGCAAATTTCAGAATGGCGCACTGAGGTGTTTGTCTTATTTTTAAATCATAAATAAATATATAAGCCTATATATATAATATATGACTTAAAGTTATCAGGCTCAGCAAAGTAGGCCTACGGTCCTGTGATCAAAATATAAAATATAGAGTCACTCAAGAGAGTGCAAAACATATGTATAGTGTGTATAATCTGTATTCAAATGTCATGGACAATATATGTTCAGATTCCTGGATTTCAAGAATGAAATTCATAAATAAACAGAGGATGGCACCGTGGCAGGCTGGCAGCACCATGGCACTAACCTAGCATAATTGGCATCATCTATAGTGAATCATTCACTATAGATGGCGCCAACGGTACTGTGAATGTGACGTTGACAAACAGAAGTTGCGATAAACAATCATTCACTATGTCAAGCCTGAGAAAACAAAAGACACTGCATGGGTTCTTTAAACCCATTCATGAGGCTGAACCTGATCAATCTGCTGCAGCCAATCAGGTTGAATCAGAATTGTCAACTGAATTGTCAGAGTCATCACCGTAGCCTTCCAACAGTGCTGCCACTACCACCTCAGGTCCAGTCTGGGACGTTGGAAATTACACTTCTGATGATATCAGCATTGGTAAACAGGTAAGTCGACTCCTCATTATTTTAATTTTTTATTGAAAATCATGCAAACACTCTGCATAGTTGGCTTTCACAGTGGAGATGGCTACTCTGTAGTCAACATGCAAAGGGTGCTTTCTGTAAGTACTGCTGTCTTTCTGCTCCTGATGGTGCTGGTGTTGGAAGCCAGAAATTAGGACAACTAGTGAAATTTTCATACACAAACTGGAAGAAGGCTGTTGAAGACTTCAAGGCACATGAATTGAAACAGTACTACCAAGACAGTAAAGAAAAAGCTAACAAGTTTCTACAGGTCATAAACACAAGTTTATCTGTGAACTTGCAGCTTGATGCAACTTACAAGTAAGAAATTGAACAGAACCGGCAATATTTAATGCCTATTATTGATACTGTATTGCTGTGTGGGAGACAGGGTTTAGCTTTGAAGGAAAATATGATTCTGGTCCAATGTTTGTTGGTGAAAATTATGAGGAGCCAATCAATAATGATGGGAATTTTCGGGCAATTTTGCGCTGGAGGGCAAAGGGTGATGTCAAGCTTTCAGCAAGCCTTGGGAGTACAAAGAGAAATTCTACGTATCTGAGTCCTCAAATTCAAAATGAAATCATCAATGCCTGTAATACTCATGTTCTTTACGCTTTGGTCAACAGGGTTAATGCTTCAAAGTGTTTCTCAATATTAGCTGATGAAACAACAGATATTTCAGGCATTGAACAGTTTTCGCTGTGTGTTAGATATTAGCATGCCAATGACAACTCTGTTGCAATGAGAGAAGATTTTTGCAATTTATACCTGTTTATGATGTGACAGACAAAACCTTGGCTGATGTTATCATAACCAATCTGACAAAATATGGTATTGACATGGCTTACCTGCGAGGACAAGGGTACAACGGTGCTATCTCTATGAGTGGGAAATTCAATGGTGTCCAGAGACACATAACTGATAAATTCCCACTTGCACCCTATGTATACTGCAGTGCCCATTCTCTAAACGTGGCAATTTCTGATGCTTGTAAAGAAGTTCTTGTGCGAAATTGCATGGGAGTAATTTCTAGCATTGAAAACTTTCTCAAACACCCAAATGAAAGCACGTTCTGGCTCTTTCGGTGGAGAATAAAGCACCTGAATCGAAAGGAAAAATATTTGAAAGATCTCTGCCCCACCCGGTGGTATGAGAGGCATGACTCAGTTATTGTCTTTCTATAATTAATCCATGCAGTTGCAGAGCCCTTGAGACCATATCAGGTTAGCAAGACAGAGATTCTGCCACGCAAGCCAATCAATTGTTGTCTTCTATAACACAGCCAGAATTCATCATCATTATACTTACCATTGCTAAATTTTTTCCTTTAGTTTACCCCTGTGCAACTTACTGCAGCAACAGAATATTGATTTAGGTGCTGCGATGCATCACGCAGAAATAGTGGAAGATTTAATCCGTTCACTCAGAAATAATACTGTGAATGAATTTAACAACATTTTCTGTGAGACTCAAACTCTGTAATGAGCTTCAAATTGACATCATAATGCTAAGGCAGGCTAAAAGACAGATGTACCGTGCTAACCCACAAACCACTAGCCCTGAGGAATACTTTCGTATTGTTGTATTTGCACCATTTTTTATCACTTTCTTTCACAAATATGTGACCGTCCATCCAGTCACAAAACTCTCCTTACAAACTTCATGTGTCTACTACCATCCGGAACTACCACAGAACGGTCAGAACTTACAACACAACAATGTAACCAAATTAAAGAGTTGGTCAATATATACAAGGCTAACATTGACAGCACTTCAGTAGCTGCAGTAGGTGAACTTCAGGTTTGGTACAAATCACTTGCAAACAACAGACAAAAAAATGTCATATATGCATATGCAATGTGCAATGCAGAAATGTTCCCAGTCATTTCTAGACTGCTGAAAGTATTTGCCACGCTGCTTGAGTCAACGAGCTCAGTGGAGCGTTCGTTTTAACTCTCAGAAGACTCAAAACGTATTTGAGAAATACCACTACTGAAGATCGATTGAATGGCCTGGCCTCATTATACATTCACCGTGATATTAAAGTTGAACCAAACTGTTTTGTAGATGTCCTGGCAAGAACGAAGAGGCGTTTTAGCCTTTCCTAGATATTTGATTGTATTTCTCTAGTTCTGACAAAACTTGCTTTATTAAAAGTGTTCAATCAGAAATTTGCATTTGACCATTTGTTGTGTGTGAAATTATCTGCGATGCAATCACGGATCTTTATGAAACTTCACAGGTGGCAACTGAACTTGTCTAAAACGTTTGGGTCTATGGGGTCAATTTTCCCATTGTCCTTTTACACTATTTATAAGAAATAAATTTCCTGATCTGAGGCCCACTAAAAATTTACTGCAAATATAACAGAATATTTTGGGGTCATTTTTATACGACCTCTTTTTCCCATAGCGACAAATAAATAATATTAAAAAAACCAATGTCAAAATGCACGCACAAACAAATACTATCCAGAAATGATACATTATGCGGCATGTGAACCGTTTATATACTAGTTGTGTTTCTCTTGGGAGCATTCAATAAGTCTCTCACGTCGCGATTGGTTCAGAGAACTCAATAACCAATAGTTGTTTACATTTATGTAAAATATCATAAAATATTTTGTGAAAAACGTGTACGTGACGTAGAAAAATGGATATCATTTTCGGATTTAGCGTACAGGAATTACAATAGAACATGTGAAGGTTTCAAAACAAAAAACCCTCACATTTCTGTGTACCAGTAATTATTATACAGTGAAACTAGTTCTATTGGTACTGTCTCTAGTTTAACTACCTCCGATCCCTACTGTCAGATTCCGCCATCACTCCATAATGTATAAGCATGCCATTTAATGTTCAATTTGTTCATGCTCTTTCAGACTAGAAGCAAGTGCATCCATACAACGAAGCCTACAATAGTAACAGCGTTATTACGTTATCTAAAAAAGAGTAAAGGAGAACCAAAACACGTTATCTGAAGACTTAAGAGACACAAGCAAGTATCATAAAACTTTGTCTCCAATTTTATGTTAATATAACAATTTATTTTCGTAAAGTGCCTGAAAACTTTGTAATTATTTTGTGAAAATTCAATATTCGTAATTTGTTTGATATCTCTTTCGACAAGTTTGCATTTTCTCCTCATTTAGCTTTCTGGATCATAGGATGAATCATCAGATAACATACGAATTAGGGTTATCTCTGTGAACCTGCTATTTACTTCAGTCTGTATATTTTGTTTGATTTCAACTGGTCTTTATCCAAGATTAAAACTCCCATACGTCGAAGCAAAAACCATATCTGTTAACACACTTTAAGCAACATAGGTAGAGTAGTTATTATTTTTACCACTTTGCGATGTAAATAATATGATTAATTTGTGCTATGCCTCAAGTGTTTGACCTGTTCCTATGAAACTTGGAGTTTCTCAGTGCCGCTGTGATACCGACATGAAAACAGGAAAGCCAAATGTACGATTTGTTTGTTTGTTTAATCAAGACCGGAGTTTTCTGTTTGCTTGTTTGTTTGTTTAATCAAGACCGGAGTTTTCTGTTTGCTTGTTTGTTTTATATTAAGCACAAAATTACAAAATGGGCTATCTGTGCTCTGCTCACCACAGGTATTGAAATCCGGTGTCTAATGTTGTAAATACGCAGACATACCGCTGTATCATTGAGTGACTGGATATTTCTTCTCTCAAAACTGAACCAATGTGCACGTAAGTTTTGATAAGAAGTATGACACTTGTGTTGAGCGCATCATATATTTTTTAATATGTAGCTTAGCGCTTAACTACAAAAAATACGCAGGTAATACCTCACTCTATATTTATTTTGCTCTTTTTTATAAATTCACAAACTCTTCCACAGTTTTACATTTCTAGTCAGCATAAGGCTAAACAACAATACTGATTTATGGATAAATCTCTAATATACTACTTTAACCATTTAGCCCCAGTGGCAAAGCGATATGTCATAAACTTACAACAATAGAAATCGGGTTTCGATACTCGAGGTGGGCAGAGCACAGATACGCCATGTGTAGCTTTGAGTTAAACTTCAAACAATTAATACATAATACATGGGAAATATAAATTATGACATCTTATTGTCTGTATAACAGGAAAAAATGTCCTCCATTGTTACGGCCTGGCATGGTCAGGTGCGTTAAAGCGTTCGACTCGTAATCTAAGGGTCGCGGGTTCGAATTCCCATCGCACCAAACGCCGAGGAGCGTTATAACTGATGATCAATCCCACTATTCGTTGGTAAAAGAGTATCCCAAGAGTTGGCGGTGGGTGGTGAAGACTAGCTGCCTTCTCTCTAGTCTTACACTGCTAAATTATAAAGATATATATATATCTTTTGGCTAAATCTATTCAACACAATTCACTTTAATGAAGACATTTGATTGTCATATCATCCTATCCTCTAAAATTACAATTCTGTAAACTTCAAAAATGTCATCATCTAATGGATTTCTCGAATCCATTTATAATATTTTATAGTTCATATATTCTGATTAACTCTATTATTACATTTTGTTTCTTGAATAAAATTAATATTTTATTTGTGTGCATTTTTGCATGAAAAGAAATACTAAAGCAGCTATCTACAAATTAAATGGTATTGTAAATGAAATAGCCCTGTAGCATAGTTTCCATTACAAAAGGCTGCAGCGTAAGGTTGCCATATTTTGCCTATTTTCAAAAATTCATCTAGTATACAAGAATGGTAGTTATCCAAAACCTGCTTCAACAGTTTGATCGCACATTAATCCGTAATCCGAAGTTGATACATATTCCTTTGTTTTCCAATGCCCTCAAATTAAAAGAACATTCCCCTTTGGAGATTTTAAATCCCCGGCCTGAACACATCTTTATGATCTGAATGTGTGAAAACTTTGCGTCGGTAAGGACTATTACATACCTTTCCCAAAGGCGGTCAGTTTTCAGTGTCATCACTCTACCTACGTAACGCTAAATGTACTTCTGATACATGCCCTTTTGCCGCGAATGTATGCAGATTGTGGTTATCGTAGAATTTGCTGAGTTACATATTCAAAATCATGTTAATATAATGTACTTAATCCTTACAACAGCAAATATGACTGTTTGTTGTTGTTGTTTTGTATTAATCTGCTATTTACTCCTAACCGTTATTAGTATAAAGTAGTACGGTTTAACTTGCAAAAAATATAAAAATAGATACGTTATTACATTTAATCATCCTAAATTATTTTTTTCTATTTCCCATTCCCAAACTAGTTCTCTAACACAGTTTTGTAGTTTTTCCTCTTTACAAATGACAAGCAATAATGGTTAGGATAAGCGTGTTAGCTGTTAAACGCAGAGATTAAACTGTGGTTACTTACACTGGTAGTTTGTTTAAACCATAAAAATAAAATTTCTTTTTTTCTACAAATTTTACAGCCGTATATATGTATATATATATATGAATATTATTAATAATATATTTTTCAGTGTACGAAATATTGAAATTCAGAATTTTTTTCTTAAAGAGTAAAATATCATAAACTCACTCAAGATTGTCTGGCTCTTCACATACTTACATTTTCTAGCAATTTCTCTTAATATAATGAAATACTGCAAACAAATCAACACTCATGAACTATATTCACTTCACATTGGTACAAGTAATCAAGCAATCGACTTTTGTTGTTATAGAAACACTAGTGTTTTCATTTGTATGAAAGTTGCATTTTTTTATTTGAGTGAAACACTGTAAAAATAAATACTAAAAATAGTAAGTAAATTGAAACTATTCCGGAATGTTTTCAGACAAACATAATACATACTTAAGTACAGCAGTTTACATTTCTTAACATGTGCTGCTATCTATAAAACATTGCTGACTAAGTTAAAACGTTACAACAAAATTATAATTATTTTAATCTTTTCCAAAACATCAGTCTTAATTCTGTTAAAATAAAATTATCATGAAGCTTTTCCGTTGTTACATGAAAACAGGGGCGTAGCCAGAAATGGTCATGGGGGGGTAGTTTCAGTGCTTGATGGAAGTGCCGCGGGCGCGAAACCATGCTAGGGGAGTCCGGAGGCATGCTCCCCCGGAAATTTTTTAAATAAAAACATAAAAGAAAAGCCTGAATTATGCATTCTGAGACCGCCTTCTTGGCAAATTTCAGAATGGCGCACTGAGGTGTTTGTCTTATTTTTTAAATCATAAATAAATATATAAGCCTATATATATAATATATGACTTAAAGTTATCAGGCTCAGCAAAGTAGGCCTACGGTCCTGTGATCAAAATATAAAATATAGAGTCACTCAAGAGAGTGCAAAACATATGTATAGTGTGTATAATCTGTATTCAAATGTCATGGACAATATATGTTCAGATTCCCTGGATTTCAAGAATGAAATTCATAAATAAACAGAGGATGGCACCGTGGCAGGCTGGCAGCACCATGGCACTAACCTAGCATAATTGGCATCATCTATAGTGAATCATTCACTATAGATGGCGCCAACGGTACTGTGAATGTGACGTTGACAAACAGAAGTTGCGATAAACAATCATTCACTATGTCAAGCCTGAGAAAACAAAAGACACTGCATGGGTTCTTTAAACCCATTCATGAGGCTGAACCTGATCAATCTGCTGCAGCCAATCAGGTTGAATCAGAATTGTCAACTGAATTGTCAGAGTCATCACCGTAGCCTTCCAACAGTGCTGCCACTACCACCTCAGGTCCAGTCTGGGACGTTGGAAATTACACTTCTGATGATATCAGCATTGGTAAACAGGTAAGTCGACTCCTCATTATTTTAATTTTTATTGAAAATCATGCAAACACTCTGCATAGTTGGCTTTCACAGTGGAGATGGCTACTCTGTAGTCAACATGCAAAGGGTGCTTTCTGTAAGTACTGCTGTCTTTCTGCTCCTGATGGTGCTGGTGTTGGAAGCCAGAAATTAGGACAACTAGTGAAATTTTCATACACAAACTGGAAGAAGGCTGTTGAAGACTTCAAGGCACATGAATTGAAACAGTACTACCAAGACAGTAAAGAAAAGCTAACAAGTTTCTACAGGTCATAAACACAAGTTTATCTGTGAACTTGCAGCTTGATGCAACTTACAAGTAAGAAATTGAACAGAACCGGCAATATTTAATGCCTATTATTGATACTGTATTGCTGTGTGGGAGACAGGGTTTAGCTTTGAAGGAAAATATGATTCTGGTCCAATGTTTGTTGGTGAAAATTATGAGGAGCCAATCAATAATGATGGGAATTTTCGGGCAATTTTGCGCTGGAGGGCAAGGGTGATGTCAAGCTTTCAGCAAGCCTTGGGAGTACAAAGAGAAATTCTACGTATCTGAGTCCTCAAATTCAAAATGAAATCATCAATGCCTGTAATACTCATGTTCTTTACGCTTTGGTCAACAGGGTTAATGCTTCAAAGTGTTTCTCAATATTAGCTGATGAAACAACAGATATTTCAGGCATTGAACAGTTTTCGCTGTGTGTTAGATATTAGCATGCCAATGACAACTCTGTTGCAATGAGAGAAGATTTTTTGCAATTTATACCTGTTTATGATGTGACAGACAAAACCTTGGCTGATGTTATCATAACCAATCTGACAAAATATGGTATTGACATGGCTTACCTGCGAGGACAAGGGTACAACGGTGCTATCTCTATGAGTGGGAAATTCAATGGTGTCCAGAGACACATAACTGATAAATTCCCACTTGCACCCTATGTATACTGCAGTGCCCATTCTCTAAACGTGGCAATTTCTGATGCTTGTAAAGAAGTTCTTGTGCGAAATTGCATGGGAGTAATTTCTAGCATTGAAAACTTTCTCAAACACCCAAATGAAAGCACGTTCTGGCTCTTTCGGTGGAGAATAAAGCACCTGAATCGAAAAGAAAAATATTTGAAAGATCTCTGCCCCACCCGGTGGTATGAGAGGCATGACTCAGTTATTGTCTTTCTATAATTAATCCATGCAGTTGCAGAGCCCTTGAGACCATATCAGGTTAGCAAGACAGAGATTCTGCCACGCAAGCCAATCAATTGTTGTCTTCTATAACACAGCCAGAATTCATCATCATTATACTTACCATTGCTAAATTTTTTCCTTTAGTTTACCTCTGTGCAACTTACTGCAGCAACAGAATATTGATTTAGGTGCTGCGATGCATCACGCAGAAATAGTGGAAGATTTAATCCGTTCACTCAGAAATAATACTGTGAATGAATTTAACAACATTTTCTGTGAGACTCAAACTCTGTAATGAGCTTCAAATTGACATCATAATGCTAAGGCAGGCTAAAAGACAGATGTACCGTGCTAACCCACAAACCACTAGCCCTGAGGAATACTTTCGTATTGTTGTATTTGCACCATTTTTTATCACTTTCTTTCACAAATATGTGACCGTCCATCCAGTCACAAAACTCTCCTTACAAACTTCATGTGTCTACTACCATCCGGAACTACCACAGAACGGTCAGAACTTACAACACAACAATGTAACCAAATTAAAGAGTTGGTCAATATATACAAGGCTAACATTGACAGCACTTCAGTAGCTGCAGTAGGTGAACTTCAGGTTTGGTACAAATCACTTGCAAACAACAGACAAAAAAATGTCATATATGCATATGCAATGTGCAATGCAGAAATGTTCCCAGTCATTTCTAGACTGCTGAAAGTATTTGCCACGCTGCTTGAGTCAACGAGCTCAGTGGAGCGTTCGTTTTAACTCTCAGAAGACTCAAAACGTATTTGAGAAATACCACTACTGAAGATCGATTGAATGGCCTGGCCTCATTATACATTCACCGTGATATTAAAGTTGAACCAAACTGTTTTGTAGATGTCCTGGCAAGAACGAACAGGCGTTTTAGCCTTTCCTAGATATTTGATTGTATTTCTCTAGTTCTGACAAAACTTGCTTTATTAAAAGTGTTCAATCAGAAATTTGCATTTGACCATTTGTTGTGTGTGAAATTATCTGCGATGCAATCACGGATCTTTATGAAACTTCACAGGTGGCAACTGAACTTGTCTAAAACGTTTGGGTCTATGGGGTCAATTTTCCCCATTGTCCTTTTACACTATTTATAAGAAATAAATTTCCTGATCTGAGGCCCACTAAAAATTTACTGCAAATATAACAGAATATTTTGGGGTCATTTTTATACGACCTCTTTTTTCCCATAGCGACAAATAAATAATATTAAAAAAACCAATGTCAAAATGGACGCACAAACAAATACTATCCAGAAATGATACATTATGCGGCATGTGAACCGTTTATATACTAGTTGTGTTTCTCTTGGGAGCATTCAATAAGTCTCTCACGTCGCGATTGGTTCAGAGAACTCAATAACCAATAGTTGTTTACATTTATGTAAAATATCATAAAATATTTTGTGAAAAACGTGTACGTGACGTAGAAAAATGGATATCATTTTCGGATTTAGCGTACAGGAATTACAATAGAACATGTGAAGGTTTCAAAACAAAAAAAACCCTCACATTTCTGTGTACCAGTAATTATTATACAGTGAAACTAGTTCTATTGGTACTGTCTCTAGTTTAACTACCTCCGATCCCTACTGTCAGATTCCGCCATCACTCCATAATGTATAAGCATGCCATTTAATGTTCAATTTGTTCATGCTCTTTCAGACTAGAAGCAAGTGCATCCATACAACGAAGCCTACAATAGTAACAGCGTTATTACGTTATCTAAAAAGAGTAAAGGAGAACCAAAACACGTTATCTGAAGACTTAAGAGACACAAGCAAGTATCATAAAACTTTGTCTCCAATTTTTATGTTAATATAACAATTTATTTTCGTAAAGTGCCTGAAAACTTTGTAATTATTTTGTGAAAATTCAATATTCGTAATTTGTTTGATATCTCTTTCGACAAGTTTGCATTTTCTCCTCATTTAGCTTTCTGGATCATAGGATGAATCATCAGATAACATACGAATTAGGGTTATCTCTGTGAACCTGCTATTTACTTCAGTCTGTATATTTTGTTTGATTTCAACTGGTCTTTATCCAAGATTAAAACTCCCATACGTCGAAGCAAAAACCATATCTGTTAACACACTTTAAGCAACATAGGTAGAGTAGTTATTATTTTACCACTTTGCGATGTAAATAATATGATTAATTTGTGCTATGCCTCAAGTGTTTGACCTGTTCCTATGAAACTTGGAGTTTCTCAGTGCCGCTGTGATACCGACATGAAAACAGGAAAGCCAAATGTACGATTTGTTTGTTTGTTTAATCAAGACCGGAGTTTTCTGTTTGCTTGTTTGTTTGTTTAATCAAGACCGGAGTTTTCTGTTTGCTTGTTTGTTTTATATTAAGCACAAAATTACAAAATGGGCTATCTGTGCTCTGCTCACCACAGGTATTGAAATCCGGTGTCTAATGTTGTAAATACGCAGACATACCGCTGTATCATTGAGTGACTGGATATTTCTTCTCTCAAAACTGAACCAATGTGCACGTAAGTTTTGATAAGAAGTATGACACTTGTGTTGAGCGCATCATATATTTTTTAATATGTAGCTTAGCGCTTAACTACAAAAAATACGCAGGTAATACCTCACTCTATATTTATTTTGCTCTTTTTTATAAATTCACAAACTCTTCCACAGTTTTACATTTCTAGTCAGCATAAGGCTAAACAACAATACTGATTTATGGATAAATCTCTAATATACTACTTTTAACCATTTAGCCCCAGTGGCAAAGCGATATGTCATAAACTTACAACAATAGAAATCGGGTTTCGATACTCGAGGTGGGCAGAGCACAGATACGCCATGTGTAGCTTTGAGTTAAAAACTTCAAACAATTAATACATAATACATGGGAAATATAAATTATGACATCTTATTGTCTGTATAACAGGAAAAAATGTCCTCCATTGTTACGGCCTGGCATGGTCAGGTGCGTTAAAGCGTTCGACTCGTAATCTAAGGGTCGCGGGTTCGAATTCCCATCGCACCAAACGCCGAGGAGCGTTATAACTGATGATCAATCCCACTATTCGTTGGTAAAAGAGTATCCCAAGAGTTGGCGGTGGGTGGTGAAGACTAGCTGCCTTCTCTCTAGTCTTACACTGCTAAATTAGGGGCGGCTAGCGCAGAGAGTCCTCGAATAGCTTTGCGCGAAATTCAAAAAACAAACAAACAAACCTCCATTGTTAAACCTTTAGTTGAAAGAAAAATATTTGAACAGAAAGATTTAATTTTAGAAATACACTATGACATATATTGAAAGGGAATAATAAGAAAAAGAAACAGCATGGGCCGATGAAATATACTGATAGACATAAATGATATATTTATGAAGGACGACATAAACAGAGGGAGATGGATCATTAAATATTTGAAACAAACTTACTTATTTTACAATATATGATATATAAGATCTAACAAAAATAACATAAAGAGAATTAATATTATTTTTAGTATTATTACTTCCGTAAAACTCGTGTTTCTAGTTTTGTATGATCATGACTTATGTACCTAAACTATTCTGGTAAACCTGCAGAAAACAGTTTATCAAAACATAAACGAAAGGTTGTTATTTAACTCTATCGAGTAAGTTTGTGAACGTTACTAGATTGGATGAATTTAACTAGTACTCTATGTCTCGTTTGGTTACGAATTCTAAAGTTAAACGTTCTAAGATAGTAGTTAAGGTTTTAGTAAGCAGGTTTTGATCAATAACCTTTATTTTCAAAAGAAAGAAAAGTTTAAGAGAATTGCATTTCTCAAACATAGGTTTTGTGTAATTGTTTGAACTACTGTTTACATTTATAGACATTAGCCTTTAGGTTATTTTATTTAACTTAACCTATTTACTTTAAGCACTAAGCTGTTTTTCTTAAGCGGTTAATGAGCATCATTCATCAAAATAAGATATCATAAAAACATCTGTTAATTACAGGAAACAATGATATAGTGATTGCTGAAAGAGATTCCTTAACAAAATTAAGTCAAAATCACCAGAGAAGGTAAATTTCTGTTTAAATTAGAATAAAATACTTATTTATTATTTAATTTGTACCTTCTATAGACAGTTTAACAGTATGTAATATAATTAATTACAGCAAGCCAATACGCTACATGTAAAAGTAATTTATATGAAGCACAATATATATTTATTTTTAGAGCTTACTGCACCAAACATGTGGTTATAAAACTAAACCTGTTTTTAGCTATGAAAACTGACTAATGCGACTGAAGAACCATAATTTCAAATGACATAAATTGTGATGAGGAAAACAATCAACGAAAAGCTTACCCAAAAGCGCCAAACATGTAGATATTAAATTGGTTCTGAGAGCAATAAACCCTGTCATATTGATTGTATGCAGACAAAAACTACCAAGTTTGATATAGATGTTTGTCGTACCGTATGTCGAGGATTATGAAATTGATCACACCTGCCAATTCCCACAAACAAGAGATACAAGTTTACGGTTACCTTCCTTTTTATTTAACCACAACCGGAACTTTCTTTTCTGAAAATTGAACCAACGTGCACGTAAGTTTTGATAAGCAGTGCCAATCGACCGTAAACATGATTCTCGTGTTGTCACCTCACCATTGTGTATTTAACTTTAAAAAGTCATATGCGACTTCGTTAAAATAACAAGTAGATGCCAATTCATTTGCTGTAAAAAGAGTATTTTTCTTTATCGCTAACTTTGTATTTTGATAATATATTTTTCTTTGTAGCAATTTTAAAAGGCCCGGCATGGCCAGGTGGTTAAAACATTCGACTCGTAATCTGAGGGTCGCGGGTTCGAATCCCCGTCGCACAAAACATGCTCGCCCTTTTAGCCGTAGGGGCGTTACAATGTTCAGTCAATCCCACTATTCGTTGGTAAAAGAGTGACTCAAGAGTTAGCGGTGGGTGATGATGACTGGTTCCGCAGAAAGTCGTCATGCAGTTTTGCACTAAATTAAAAAAAAACAGTTTAAAATGCTTACAATACAACTTTAATTCTATGAAGAATATTATTATATAAAACTGATACAATACACAAGGGTTTGATGATAAAAACAAATTTAATAGTGCTACTGACCCTAACACTAAAAGGCGCTCAATATTGTTAATCATGCCAACATTTTATTCCTTGCAATGAAATTGGAGCTCTGTCTTTTAACTAGTAAATTATATTATGTAAAATTAAAATACAAAGCAATTACATATTTGAACATGCTGGATATTCATTGGACATGTGTATATGGAGTTTTAACTATTACGAAATATCGCAGCTACAAGCACTCTGTTCTTATTTTAAGCTTTAAACTGCATTTGGTATCAGATCTGTAGCAAAAAGAATAATGGGGGGACTGGTAAACAAGAAAATAAATATATGTCGTATAGAAACGCGCATGATTTGATTAAGTTTTCAATGAGAACTATTGCATACACACTCCAAATAATATTTGTAATCCGAGAAAAATGTTTAAAGTAAAAGATAAAAATATAAAAAAACGATATTTACTATTATTTTGTTTGAGGCTACGTACAATAGAACATGTTTCCTTGCCTCCGTAGTTACAACCAGGCCCGGTATGGCAAAGCGCGTTAAGGCGTGCGACTCGTAATCTGAGGGTCGCGGGTTCGCATTCCCGTCGCGCCAAACATGCTCGCCCTTTCAGCCGTGGGGGCGTTATAATGTTACGGTCAATCCCACTATTCGTTGGTAAAAGAGTAGCCCAAGAGTTGGCGGTGAGTGGTGATGACTAGCTGCCTTCCCTCTAGTCTTACACTGCTAAATTAGGGACAGCTAGCACAGATAGCCCTCGTGTAGCTTTGTGCGAAATTAAAAAACAAACAAACAACCAAAAGTTACAACCATTCTGTATTATATTTCAAAATCACTGATTTCCCGGCAAATAAATGAATAGAAACTACAATTGAAGTTCGATAAAAATTCTGAGGAAGTAAAATCTAAATTATCTCAACCTCAACTGAGAATTTAAAGCAAAGAAGAAGACTGAACACAATGTATCACACAATAAAACAATATTTATTCAAACACAGACATACAATAATCAAAACTTTTAAATACAAATCTATTACGAGAACCTTTATTGGTATGTGCTCTTAGATTAAATCAGTACTCGCAATAATCAGAGCAATGCTTTTCTCAATGATGTTGTTCCAGACTAAGAAAACATGGCATTATATAGGAAGAACAGCAGTCTCACTCTTCTCATGATACAGGCGCCATTCACATGACTGATCATCACTGCAGAACAAGGAATGTCGTATTTACCTAAGAAAATACACATAATTCCCTAACTGAATGATCTGGTTCCATGAGTAACTAGGTTGACCAGAAATTTGTAGCTCCCTTGACCCACTTTTTATATTAAGACTACATATTCAATATGCACAGATATGTTGAAAAATGTATATTTTAATTAAGCAGGTAAAAGAAACGTCGTGAGGATGCATGCCGGAACTGCAAATTATAATTGTAACAAAATAATACATATTAGAGTAACTTTTTTGCAAATGGAATTACTGTGTGATACTACAATGTGTATTTTAAATAAAAACCTAATAGGTTGTTAAACTACATTGTTTTGTTATCAATTAGTTATAGTTCACATAATTTGATATCACACATTGATTTCATTAAGTTGTTACATTGATTTCATTAAGTTGTTACATTGATTTCACTAAGTTGTTGTGTTATTTCTTAACTGCTTATATTGTAAAAGCACAGAAAATGGCCATTATTCCCTTCAAACTTTGCTTTTGTGACCTGGATAATGAAATTTAGAAATTAACCAATTTTCCTTGTAAAAACGGGCAAATTTGCATATTTTCATTTACATAAGGTCTGAATAAAACAACATATGAATCAAGATTTACACGAGATTTGCGACTGTAATGTAAATCAATTTCACGTATCAGCCCACAAATATAATCTCCCATCATGTTTTCGTTATACGCTCCTTTGTAGCGGCGTTTAAAGTCCAGTATATATTAGTGAAAGCGCTCGCTTTGCTCCTCTGAGTATGTTCCCATGTTCTCCTTTAATTTATAAAGATAATCGTCAAGGATATGGACCTTCAGGGACATCCTGCAGCCAATTTTGCCGTAGTTCTTCACTGGAGTCTCAACAAGTTCCACATAATTTTCGGCCTTGTTATTGCCAAAGACGCCCTAAACCACTGCGACAAAGCTGCCCCAAGCTTTTTTCCTTCCTACTAAGCTTCTTGGGGAATTCTGTGTACGCACTCCAGGATCTTTTTTATTTGTGGTCCAACGAAGACACCAGCTTTGACCTTTGCCTCAGACAGCTTAGGGAAGAAGTCTCGAAGGTACTTGAAGTCTGCAGACTCCTTGTCAAAAGCTGTGACAAATTGTTTCATAAGACCCAATTTGATGTGCAGTGGTGGGAACAACACCTTCTGGAGGTCCACTAGTGGCTCACACTTGATATTGTGCCTCCCCACAGGGAAATCGGTCCGTTGTGGCCAGTACTTCCTGTTGTTGTGCGCTGCAGTGTTCCTACTGTCTTAGAGGCAAAGATAACCAGGGAAACTTGGTAAAGCCTCCTTGAAGTCTCATCAGGAATGCCACCATTTTGAAGTCTCCGATAACCTCCCAGTCATACTCATCATACTTCAAGGCTTCTAGCAAGGTCTTAACGCTGTTGTGTTCCTCTTTGAGGTGCACCGAATGAGCCAGGAGAAGAGACGGATACATATTCTCTTTATGGAGCAGCACAGCTTTGAGGCTTCTACAACATTCTAGAACGTTCTTGAAAATTTTTGTAAGTTCCAGAAAATTCTCTATCAGATACTCAGCACTGAATCTACCTGGAATGTTCTGGAAAATGGGTAAATTTGAAAATTTCATTACCTAGGTCACAAAAGCAAAATATAAAGAGAAAAATAGGACTTTTCCATTTACTTTAGGCATAAGCAATTGGGAAATAACATTTTCTGTCCAGGAACAAGAAAAAGTAACAATTATGTTACATAGTGTAATAATATAAACTCTCACATTTAGCTGTTACAGAGTAATATTTAAATAGACCACTGTGTTTTGTGGTCTCTTTGTGTACTCTTCAAAATCCGTTATTGATATTAACATAAGGATAATGTAAACTTGTTTTTACTTGATACATGGTAGTAGAATTCCATCTTACATAACTATGTCTACGTTTTACAACCCAAAACTGCATAAAGGGAAAGAAAAGAGTGAATGATAAATTGATCTGTACAGTAAAAAAATCTCCGCTTTTCTTTCTTTTGAAATGGAAAGTTATACAGACGTATGAATTTTCCAAAACTACAGCAAGAATGCTAAAAAGGTCCATAAGATGATACATTTTAATCGATCCATCAAGACCGGTAAAAGCTATTATTTCTCATAACTACAGATCTCTTCTGTTCAAGATATTAAATTTGTTGCCTGAGATGAGCTTTTATATTTTCGTTTTGAAATATTAACATCTTCAAATTAGCAGTTATTCTTCCAGAAACATCATTACGTAACAAAAACATAAAGAGTAAAGATCTTTATTTTTACAAAAAAAAAAAAAAGATTTACTATTTTTTGCTTTCCTTCAGTAAGAACTATAGGGATTAGTTCTGTTGTTCATGATAAAAATTTATGACAACTACAGACTGAAATCCGTTTCTTACAGGAAAAGTATCTCTGTGCCATTTTGAATAAAATTTCACTTATTTTTCCAAAAGTTAATATGGTTATCCCCTTAACAACTTTTTTACAAACAACAAACTATTATCTTCTTTTAATATTCTGTTTCTTCTACAAAGAAGATGATCTAGATTAAGACAAAATCTAGTAGTTTAATAAATATCGATAGAGTTAAGACACATAAAAAAATCTAAAAATGTAACAGAAAGGTTTAAGCATTGATTTCCTATGAAGAAAAAACACCAACTTTTAAATTTCCCTTTTATCTACAAAATTATGATTTCGAATTTGAGAAATGACATGATTACTGTATTATTAGAAACCTACACGAACTGCCCAGCTGGGACAGCGGTAAGTCTACAGATTTACAACCCTAAAATGAGGGGGTTCGACTGCGCTGGGTGGACACAGCATATAACCTTGCGTGGCTTTGTGATAAGAAATATACACTCACTTTCATAAATAAGCCTTCATTAATTTTTACCAGTCATAGTACAGTTAAAACTTTAAAAAAATCATTTCTTTGTTGAAAACTGAAAAGATTAAGATAAAGTTATTATTTTTAAAACCACAAGTTTCAAGTAAATTATATTAAAAGAATTTTGAAGCCTCGCCACCGTTATAATTCATATTACTATAGCTCTCGCGTCACAAGTACATCTCCCCCTGTTTGTTTAAAAATCCACTTCATACAGGATTATACAGTTTCCTATTAACTATTTCAACAGTTGGATCACATAATAATCCGCGGATAATGAGCTTACTAACTTTATTGTTATGCCTTTATGTGAAATAGGAAGAAAGCCCCAATTTTATTTCACAACTGCTTGAGGTGTACAATGATTGAAAAGGTATGTCTTCGAAACAACTTGTGTATATGTGCGACTTGGGTCACCTCTTAGATTACGAGCTGTCTTGTATATGTTGTGTACTGTTGCCAGAGTCACATACATGTCTTTTACCAATTACCATTGTGTGTATGAAGTTTCACTTGTTACAAGATACTACACTTTGCTCACCACAACTAGAGTACTAAAGTACAAATCTGTTTCTTGATGGTCCTGTTGCCCCAGCTAACCCATTTTTGCTTTTACAAAGGATATCTCCCTTTTATAAACTCCACATTACCAGTCTTAATACATCTTTAAAATCTGAATATATGAGTATTTTGCATCGTAAAGGGCTGTTATATAATCTACAGAAAAGGAATTAATTTCCAGTGGTATCACATTATATGTGGAATGTCAAACGATTTCAAAGTATAGTTCTAATACATTTCATTCTGCCGCGACTATCTATTAGCTATCGTTGTCACGTTACCTTCTGGTTTGCATATCTAAAACCCGTTTTAGTATAATACACTCAGCTACTTTGAAACTGGACATTATTTGCAAAAGAAAATATATCTTTGTTATAGTATATCAGAATATGCCAATTTCCGTTCCTTCTACCATAAATAATGACTTAGTTACGTTTTAATCTGCAGTCTAAAATGCATTATCAATCAATTAAATGTTATTGAAATAAATAAGAAACCATTTTCACTGCAAATTGCGTAATTTGAGCTTTAACTTCCACCAAAAGAAGATAGTACATTATGATGACTAAATGACAAAATGAAAAAGCGTGTTGAAAGTAATTCTGTCGCTTCTTTCTTCTTTTTTCATTGACTTGCCAATAACTGGAAATACGATCTATTGAACAAAACCAGTGGAATTCTTCCAGTGAATTCAAACAAAAACTAAGTGTATCTATCGTTTTATATATCATTCTACATGATTGCAATACCAATATTAACAAATATGTCTTTCAACAACTCTCCGTCAGCTTGAAGTTAACTGTATGTTTAACATATGCTTATTCTACAGAAATAATATATTATCCTAGCAATAATTTGAACACGATATTTTAGCCAGTGCATAGCATCAACGGTTGTTTTCTTAGAATGAGAGAATTTGTGAGCATTAAATACCAAACTATCTATTATGTTGTACAAACCAGTTCAGGAGTTTTCAGCATAACCACAGTCAATAACACTCTTTAAAGTTTCCTTCACTGTTCTCAAACTTGGTTGATTTACGCAAGGAGAGGCATGGTTATAAGTAGTTCCTAATGGACCATGCCATGGTTCAGTCATATTGTGAGATGGTAAACAGTAGTTCATAAGGCTCTGGATTGGTTACCAAAGTGCTATATAGCAGTTAATTAAAAACATATCCAAGTCATTATAATATATTCTTATATCACATTCAGATCAGTTCAGCTTTCACACTCTTCTGAACACCTGCTGAAACACTTGAGAGAACTCAGCATTCGGAAAAAGCTTTTTCTAGTAAATCGAATATTCTCTGATTAATTTACTCTTCTCTGCTGTAATTTTCTCCTTGACAAATGCGAATGGAAAACACACATAAACAAAAACAACTGAATACTAACTGAACTAAAAATTCTACAATCACACTTTCCATAATCAGGTAATGATCGAGGACACAAAATTAGGTTGATTGAAGTAAGACGTTGTAATTCAAGATTATATCTAGTAGAAAATTACCTGATATCATTAGTAATGGGATATTCGAAGACCTCGTGCTTGAAATAGTAGAGGTAATGGTTTGCTCAAAGTAGGTTTAAGAAAACAAAAATTCACTGTTGTTTGTTTGTTTGTTGTTGAGGTCAAAGCTTCACAACGGGTTGTCTATGCTCTGCCCATCACAAGTATGCAAACTCGGTTTTAAAAGTTATAAGTGTTATGTCTGGCCGCTGGGTGAGGCAGTTCAGTGCTGAAGTTAAAAATAAAATAATTATAATATACAAAACAAATAAATAGTAAAATAATTGATCAAATTAATACAAAAATAATGTTTGTTTGTTTTTTTTAATTTCGCACAAAGCTACACGAGGGCTATTTGCACTAGCCGTCCCTAATTTAGCAGTGTAAGACTAGAGGGAAGGCAGCTAGTCACCACTACCTACTGCCAAATCTTGGGCTACTCTTTTATCAATGAATAGTGGGATTAACCGTACATTATAACGCCCACACGGCTGAAAGGGCGAGCATGTTTGGTGTGACGGGGATTCGAACCCATGACTCTCAGAGTAGGAGTCGAACTCCTTAACCACCTGGCCATGCCTGACCCAAAAATAATGTATTGTGAATTATATTAAAAAGGAAGTAACCTGCAACGAAAACGTAAGTGGAAGAAAGATGTAATTAATTAAAATCTGATGAAAATATCTCTCTCACAGTCATCAGATACTGGGAAAACCAATGTAAATTGGTAGAGTAACATCACAACGAATTCTGACTCACAAAATCAGAAGCAAACAGAGCATTTTTGAGCAAAGTCACAGGGCAAAAAAGGGTAGCCACCTACTTTTATAAGTATGGAACTCATTATACAATAGGGAAAAGTTGTGATTTATTTAAAAAATATTTACTTATATGTTTTTGAATAAAAAGTGTAGACTGTACAATTATTTCAAAGTAGGAGCAAAGGTTTAAACTTTTCTTGTGCAAAATAGATTTTTACATTAATTATGCTTTAAACTACCAAAATGCAAATAAAATTCAGTCTTGAAGAAAACACTACACATTTAAACATAGATAAGAAATAATACATATTTTCACAAATTTCTTTCAAAAATTGTCTTTTAGCAAGGTTTTTGTAAAATTACGAGTTAGGTATAGCTATTTGGTAGAAAACTGTAATGGCGTTCTTTCTTTTGCAAGACTTTTTGCTGTAGCTGGTCGTGGCCCGGCATGGCCAAGAGTGTTAAGGCGTGCGACTCGTAATCTGAGGGTCGCGGATTCGCATCCCGGTCGCGCCAAACATGCTCGCCCTTTCAGCCGTGGGGGCGTTATAATGTGACGGTCAATCCCACTATTCGTTGGTAAAAGAGTAGCCCAAGAGTTGGCGGTGGGTGGTGATGACTAGCTGCCTTCCCTGTGGTCTTACACTGCTAAATTAGGAATGGCTAGCACAGATAGCCCTCGAGTTGCTTTGTGCGAAATTCCAAAACAGAAAAACAAACAAGTAGCTGGTCGTGGATCAAAATGAAAAGTTCCTGTACTGTTAATGGAAATGTACATGCAACTATTGATAACTTCTCTCAAGTAGCAAGTTTATTTTAAAATCTTCAAAATACTATGATGCGAAACAACATGTTCAGGCCCAATATTGTAAGGAGTCAAATGGTACACTTTTCCATATCGTGAAAATCATTTGTAACATCACATGGTAAGAAAGGTTATAGAAGCGAAGTATCCGATGACTTCATCACAGAATTGTGTGACATAATTCTCCCCTAAATCCTTCTGCCACATCTCTTGTAGAGTTAATCATTTGCTACACTTAATGCTTCAAAAAATATCTTTATCTATTTTACTATGTAGTCTTGATCCTCTGCTAGGCTCTGAATTTAAAATTGTTTTGCACTGAGAACTATTTCAGACATAACGCTTGTTAAACACACTTTTGTTATAACAAGAGAATTGTGCGCTTGTCTTCTTACACTATTATTTGTTGTTTTTCAGTGATCGTTTTCCGATTTTTTTCTTTAGAATCCTGGAATAAAGTAGACTCCATCAAGGTTAGAGAAATAAAAAAAACTGGTTTAGCAACCTCAACATTGCAGAAAGTTGTAATTGATTATAGACTGTCTTTTAGAAATATTTGGATAAAACGAAGTAAATTGAGCATCAATGTTGCATAATATTCCTGTCCGCCACTTTATTTCAAGAAATCTCTCGATATTTGCTTTCTCATTCTTTTTAATGCTCTCAAATGCGCATACAAAGCTCCTGTGTATTCTCATAGGTGACAAATTCTTCCATATCGATATGCAGATGTTATTCAGATGTTCTGGAAGCCTGTAGAACTTTAAACCACATTCATCGGCAATCTTCTTCAACTCATCAACTCATTAGTTTAAACTGCTGAAGCCCTGTAAAATAAAATCATACGTTTGAGATTTGTTCTCCAATGCTTGACTTCCATCATTGAAGCTTCTAAGTCAGAAAATGCTAAGTCGGGTTTGTGTGTTACACACCACACACAAAATACATCTTTCTCTAAATGTGCTTTTAACTTGGCACTGAATCCACCTTTCTTACTGGTATTGGCATTTTCACTATCTGTTATCGTCCCAGTCAACTTTTCATTTGAAATGTCCTCGATACTATGTTTTTAAAATTAGTATAAAAATATCTAACAAATCCTCAGCATCACACTTTTCAAAATGACTTTTGCACAGAAAAACATTCTTCCTGCCTTTTAATTTACTCAAGTAGCGAGCAGTAATGAATCTGCTGTCAGCTGAGTATTTATTAATTGAACAGAGTAAAAGAGTTTGTAAAACAGTAGCCCAAAGTTGGATGGAAGTAATGATGACTAGATGTGCCTTCCCTCTAGCCTTACACTGTTAAATTAGAGATGGCTAGCGCAGATAGTCCTCGTGTAACTTTGCGCGAAATTCAGAAAATAATCAAACCAAAAACAATTGGTAAAATTGTAATAAAGATATGGGGTGAAAACTCGGTTCAATGAATAATTCACCAGATTTCATCAAGAAGCCCAAGAAAAACACAGAAATAGTCTATCAAAACTTTTTTGAAGATGACAATGGATTATAGCAGCCAATGAATAATCTCGATCGACACAGCCTTATTATAGATACCATTAAATAGACCATGTTCTATGCTCTTTTGTATTGTGATACATTAATTAAATCATCCTTGCCTTTACCCTAATGAATAATAAACCACCTTATGGTGTTAAACCAGTTGACATATTCGCTGAAGAAAAGAAGATTAGCCAATGGAAGTGACCTGCACTCTTGTCAAATTCTAATATTTTCAAATATGAAAAAAGATTTCAACCTCATCAAGTGATTTATGTTACTAAAACTATTCAGGAAATAGCTTCTTTAGAAGAGAAGTTGAGGATACTTCAGGCCTTTTTCAGTATATTTAAGCAAGCAACTTTAGTAGTAGGCTGCCCTTAATGTTTGGAATAAGAATGTATTACACACTGAAGCAAAATGCTATATACTTTAAACAAATAATTTCAGTTGCACCAAATGCTCATTTACGAATACCGATTGAATTAGGCAATATCCAAGCTTCAGACCACACGACAGATCATCAGGAATGCGATTTGCACAGAATTCAGCCAAATGGGGTATTATTATTATTTTATACAGAATGATTCATTAATAAATTTCAACTACCTTTTTGCTGCAGTGTACAAGTATAAACAATACAAGAATAAATATATTATTCATTTAAAAACGTTTAGTACTTTGATGTGTACATAGAAACCTGGAGACAACTAATATCGATAGATTCATCAGTATTTATTTACCTGTAAGAAGCCTGCTTGGCCTAGTGTTTAGGACATTCAACTCGTGATCTAAGGATTACACAATTGATTCTCGTCACCGAATATGCTCATCTTTTCAGTCATAAAGATGTTATAATATGATTATCAATCAATAAATATTGATAAAAAGTTGCTCAATAACATGAAATTCAACAAAGACGAATAAATATTTACCTGTGAACAAAAATTACTTGTCAACTTTTCCTTTCTTATTTTACATTTGTCGTCCGTGTTATTTTTATTTTCTGTATTCAACTTCTAAAATTATATGAGTTACAGCAAGTTATTTGATAAACCTAGATAAAACTGATATACCTTAGGGCAATGTGATGGATGTTATACATGCAAAAACTTGCATGTTATACAAGAGATCAAGTAAAGATACCTTTTGTGAAGTGACGCTGCATTTCTGAGTAACTTAGTCGTGAAAATAGATGAAATAAAGATATTGGACTTAAAGTAAAGCACAAAATGAACAATATACCTGCTTTTATATTTATATATATATAATGCATATATACCTGCTTTTATATTCATATATATATAATGCATATATACCTGGCTTTATATTCATATATATATAATGCATATATATTTCTTACACGGGACAATCACTTATAAATGATCTTTTTTATTCAGTTGCTCGAATTGAATCCATGTACCAAAAAAACTAAATTAATAATCCTGACACTTGCAAAAACACCGATTTCACCTGGAACTAGTATTTCACTTCATTGGTCATTTTCATTCAAGTATAGGTGAGGCTATAACCTTAATATATTACCTGAATGATCATCGAAGGACAATATTGTGAACACTGATATAATGTGCACTATTAGTAAACTCACAAAGAAGAACTTATAATTATAATTAAATAGTTTTATTTTACGAAACATACTACATGTTTCGACAGTAAAAGAACAAGGGCAACTCGGATGGAATCAATAGCTTTTTCGATAACATTTCAGATAAAACTTTCACATACAGAATAAATGATAAATTCAGAAGAAATACTATAATCTTGCAAGAAGATAGGAACAAATGATGTATTCATTAACCACATTTGTACGTTTTTTGTTGGACCTCAGTGTCCCTGTATACTGTGCATGTTATACTATTCACTTTTGTTTTATTTTATCGCCTTTATATATTTTATTTGACGTATGTATATATTTATAGTCAAAGAGAGAGAAATGTATGTTGTTGTTTGTTTTTGAGCAAGTCGCATTGGGCTATCTGCTATGTCCACTGCGAAGAATCGAACCTCAAATGTTAACGATGTAAGTCCGTAAATTTATCGTTGATCCACAGGGAGACAAAGTAAGTGCAAAACATGCTAAAAATAGATATTCCTAATATATGACTAAAATTTGAATAAGCATGATTTTTTACAGTAGAAAATAGTATTGCATACTTCATTTTCTTTTCAGACTATTTATAGTAGATGTATGCCAATACATTTTTATTTTTAGTTGCATTTTCTTATTCTCGTCAAAGTAATTTAAAGTCATCGTAATGTCAACGAACTGGCTATTTGGTTTATTACAAATATATGTTTAAATTTCTTTTAAATAGGAGATTTTAATAAGTAGTTGACTTGAAATAATATAAGGCTTAATCTGAATTTTAGAATCGAAAAAAATCAGAAGGTGGCGTCGTGCTTGAAAGTTGTGGTTTTTGCACTTTTCGGGTTATGGTCGTGAATATATTAAATTCAATTTAACTCTCACGTAATTAACATATGCAACGTGTAATTCCAGGACAAGGTAAGTATAAATAAAAATAGTAATATTATTATTGTTATTATGAAGAAGCTATAGTAAAAAAACAAACTGAACTTTGAAAAAAAATTAAATATTTTAGACTAGGTATCGGAATAGGATTACGAGAACCAATGTTAATCATGAGTAGGTGAAATTTAATATATAATTATAGGTTATAAAAATACAAAGTTTAACTTATACAAAACAACAAAGATATGCTGTTTAACCATCTAGTCTGTCACATATATTAAGTTTAATATTTATCAAAGTATATCTGTATACTTTTCTTCTAAATTTACTGCATCTGCTAAATGAAATATGACGGTAATGCATTCCGAACACCAACTGGCCTCTTACTGTTAGAAATATAGTTTTTTTTACCAAAAGACGACTCCTGCCAAAATTTGTGCCCTCTTGTCCTACCATTGTACCAATTCCATTACCATCATTAAATATGGAAAAAAACAATGATGCATTGATACTGTCAATTCCCTTAACAATCTTAATAAGATTCACGCTAACGTCTTTTGTTTAAAAGAAAACATTTTCAGAGATATTAAGACGACTTCAGTGATACTGTTGTATCAGAGACATCATCTTGGTATTCCTCTCTAAACCTCTATCAACAATTTGATGTTATTCCTATGGATAGTAGCCCAAAATCAAAATGTGGTCTGAAAGATGATTTGTACATTGTACAGTAGAATTATAATCACAGTAGACTTGTATTCAGTATTTCTGTAGATAACCTAAAATTTTATTTGCAATACAACTTGTAACTGCTTGGGTAACTTAAGAAGTTAATCAAACAGATCACCAAGATCTTTTTCTTCCATAACACTGTTAAGGCTATTCCCATCAAAATTATACATTCTGATAACCCATATGCATTGTCTTGCATTCATTAACATCCAAGATATTAATATCATCATGGACCATTCTTTCATTTGTTGTTGGTGTAAATAAAAAAGGGCAAAGGTTCTAACAATACATATCAAAGCACCCCTTTTTTGAGATTAGCCCATCTTAACTAATGTACGTATGTTGAACATTTTCTTTCATTCAGCCATTATTCTATCCAACAAGTAAATGCATCCCAGTACTCCTAGAGCTAACTTTTTAACAAACCTTATATGTGGCTCTTCACCAAATGCATTCTGAAAATCTACATATACCAATTGCCCACCCTTATCTTCAGTTACATAAGCATTAACCTCTTTAAGACTGTGATAAGATTAGTAAGGCAATATCTTCTCTTAGTGAAACCAAACTGACTATTCAACAAAATTTTGAACTGTGTTGAAAGACTTTGCAAATCATCCTTTATCAGGTTTTAAACAACATTACCTACCACTGATATAAGGATGGTGGGCCTTCAATTACCTGGACAACATTTATTTCCTCCCTTAACATTAACATATGGACAGTGTGTCTTTTTGTCCCACCTATAGCCTGATATTTGGGCTACACTAGAGAGAAACTTAAGTAACTCTCCTATGCTGACACATGCTCACTATCTGTTGATGCATCAAAAATGTAAAAGAGGCTAGCATATATGATCTTTGACCTCTCAGTTGAAAATTTTTTTTTTTTGCATTTTATATTTTTAATGTCTGAATCTTTCAATGACAATCTAGCAGTGAAAGGAGACATTGGATTAAAGATTGTATAGTGTAGGTTAAGTCTACATTTTCAAGTCTCTATCAGTATTACTAAGACATATCTAAGATGTCTATGTTACAATGTAGGTTTGTTGCTACTGATATTAGTCTAGTCTTAGACTTGATATAGTGTGCCTATAAGACAAGTAGTAAAACTTTATATACATACATGTGCATTAACTTAATGTATATGTCTGCATTACATGTGAAACCTTGACAGTCTGCCAAGTGATCTATCCTAAAGTTAACAATTACTGGCAACTTAAGGAAAAAAAAATTCAGCCTTAAAATAATAAATTTGTGTACAAAGAAAGAAAATCTCAATTTATATTCAATGTGCACTCTCCATTATACTGGTCAAAAGAAACTGTTGATGTTTGAGATACAAGACAATTGCAACAACTGTTTTGTTATTCAGACATAAACCTTTAAATTTTTATGTGCTTGACCTGAATGTTTAAGAGAATTTAGCACCAGGCACAAGTCTAATCCTGGTTCTTCATGTTTAATCTTTCAGAGTACCAAGTTGCATAATCCTGCTCATACTAAGTGATGTATAAAACCTCTCTCTTTATTGGCCACTGTGGAATTAATATATACATGTCAATTCAAATAATGTTTAGAGTGAGGAATATTGCTAATATTTTCTCTATAATAGAAGAGAATAAAATGTTTTTAGTTCAGCCTCTAAATTGTCTTCAAAAAACGTACCTTCAGCATCCTTTTAGGGCTCAATCCCAGTTTTAACATTTTTTGTAGTTTAATATACTGAATTCCTAATGCTATTAGCTGTTTCAAATAGGCAGTTTTTTGATTTTTTAATCTGTTTTGTTAGTAAGCTTCATTTATTTCCTATGGTTCTGTAAGGTTTCCTGTCTGTTTGTCAAACATTTTTAATTATTGTATTTATCTTTGATTTTTTCTTTTATATTTTTTGGTAAATCAGTTAGGTTTGATTTTTGTGATACCCTTTGCTGTTTTTAAAACATGTTTTATCATAAATTAAAGCAGTTTGTGTTTTTAAAATTTCACACATCTGTTCCACATCAACTTTTATCTGATCATCATCGTAATTCATTAATAGTTTTCTGAAAATGAGGAACTAAAATTTCATTTATTTTTGTCAACTTGTAGCAAACTTAATTTTCCAGTGATCACTCTTCCCCAAATATTTACTTATTTAAACTCTTGGAATTGTTTCCATAGTGCCTAACAATGAATCTTAAATGACATTTATTCTAGTCGCTTGCTGACCACTTCATGCAAAAAAAAATCATCCTAAGTCATTTCAGAAAATTTTTATTTGTACAGTGCCAAACAGTGTGGGTAAAAATAAAATATCATATATGTATTGCATCATTATTCTTATTAGAAATAGCTTTGACCTCATTATACATTTCTTCATAGACATGAATTACCAGATTAAGTGGCTGAAATTAATTGCCAGTTTAAAAATGTTTAACTTTGAAATCCTGAATAGTAACCTATATTCAGTGTATTAAGCCTTTCAAATACAATTCTTAGTTTTCAACCTTAGAAATCTGTAGTTCATCCCTTGCATAAACTTAATGAATAGCCACCACAATCTCACTTTTAATGTATCTCTATTAAATAATTTATTATCTATATTGAGATTACTTCTCCTTCATATGGTAAAATCATCAAACAAATGTTAACATTGACACCAACATATGTGTACACATACTACCTGTCCATCAATCATTAAAATAATTCTTAACTGCATGTGCTATAAGATCAGATAAACCATTCTGTAAATGTATACAAACTCGTAACTTTTAACTGAAAAAAATTCTGTCAAAATCATACCTAGTCATAGTCTTCTAAAGCTTAAACCTGTTACTTATAATATCCACGTTTTTATTTCAGTTTTTTCACTACTCATTTAGAAACTTTACAAACTGCTAATAAATGCAACTATGAGAAGCAAACTTTGTCTTGCTATCGAATGCATATGTGCAAGTATAGGAAGCACATATTACTCAGGATATTATAATTATTTGAATCTGTCTAACCAGAAAGAATGTTTTAATAAGGACCAACAAACCAATAATCAAGTTCAGAAAAACTAAAAAAATGGTTAACATTTCTGTTAGTAAAACTAACTGTGTGTCAGTGTTTCAGCTAAATTAACATCTGCATTAAGGTCAAGAATTGTTAAATTTTGACCACAGGTACATGTATAATGGATGTATGACTGTGTAGAGGCTAGAAATTACACGTGAAAAGTGAAAGGAATTTTGGTTATTTAACATTATTTTTCCAAAAATATTACTGTGTATTTAAATGGACTGATTACTTGACCATAAGGAAGAGAGAGGAAAAGAATGATTTTAACCCTTAGAGCTAGTGGTAATTAGTGGTATTTGATAATTAATTGAACTATGTACTTGGTAACATTAAACAGTCAGAACATGCTACCTGTAATTCTGTGATAAAGATGTGTGTGTGTGATAACTTGGTAAATTTTTCAACCACTACATTATTCTAGTGTTGCTTCAAACGTGTTGGTAACATTAAACAGTCAGAACGTGCTACCTGTAATTCTGTGATAAAGATATGTGTGTGTGTGTGATAACTTGGTAAATTTTTCAACCACTACATTATTCTAGTGTTGCTTCAATCTTGTTGGTAACATTAAACAGTCAGAACGTGCTACCTGTAATTCTGTGATAAAGATGTGTGTGTGTGTGTGTGTGTGATAACATGGTAAATTTTTCAGCCACTACATTATTCTAGTGGTGCTTCAGTCTTCTTATTGTTATTTGCATTGTTTTTATTTTTTAACATAATTTTCAAATTACCTTTCATTTCACATGACCTATTTTTTCTGAAGGTTGCTATTTGTGAATCTTGGGAAAAACATACTCATGGCTGGTGTTTAAGGAAATTTTCAGGTTTTCCTGATGTTATCCAGCTTGCCAGAATGTTGAATCATTGAACTTCCTTGTCTGAATCTTAATTTCTTTGACAGTGTACAAGGGAATAATTGTCTTTATAATTACCATGCAATTAATACATTAATTTTTCTCATTTTCATCACCTTTTTTTCAAAATTTCTTGCAGGTTTTTTACCTAATCAGCTATTAAAACTATCATCAATATAAGGCAAGTTGTTCAAACTCTCTCAGTGATCAGCCCTGGTACAGTCTCACTGTACAAGTTTAAACACACAACTTTGCTTCATGTCTCTTAATTTTGATAAAATCACTTGATCCATTTTCTGACTTTGCTGCTGCAGTTTGGTTTTAATAGAGGTTTCTCAAAATTCTCAAATCTTTACCATTAATGTCCATTTTTTGAGCATTTTTGTTAACTTCATCTGCTTGACTCTATCAAACACTTTGATATAATTAACAAAACACAAAGAAAAGCTTCTTGGTTTATATTGTTCTCTCTGAAAGAATTGATATTAAGAAGACTGTTTTTGGCTCCCTGATCTTCAGTAAAACTACATTGAATGTTTGCAGTCTTCAGTCTTATTCTACTTCTTTCATTATCAACACTTTTAATAGGATCTTTATCACATGGTTTATTAAACTGATGGTTCAGTGGTATTTATACTCAATGGTTTCAGGTCTTTTGAAGAGCACAGTAAACATTGATTTACTGAGATCATCAGGTATTTCACTATTTTCATAAACTTTGTTAATAGTTGTTAACTTGTCTATAGCAAATTCTTCCAAATATTTATACCTTCTACTGCAATTTCACCTGGTCTTGTAACTTTATTGGTTTTCATTCTGTTAATAACTGTTCATACTTCTGACTTAAATAATTTTCAATCAGTCCATATAGGTTTTGATAGGTTTTTTTATTCAAGTCTGTTGTAGGATAAATTTTCATTTTACTCTGTGCATATTTTCTAAACTTGTTCATTATCTTTTTTAGTTTTTATACATCCACTGGTAGTGCATATTTCATTGCCTCTGATGTCTTTGATATTTCCATATGTTATGTCTCATCTTTATGCTTTTGTTTTCACACATTGATCAAATTATTTAATCCATTTTCATTTATACTAAAGTAATATGGGTTTTCTTCCTCCCTTTAATTCAGTTTCATTTATGCATGTGTACTGTGGATTTTCTCTCCCCTTTTGTTCTTCATGAGCTGTACACAGTTTTTTTCCATCAATACCTTCTCTTCCTTTTTCTTAATTTTAATGGAATAACCTCTTTGACTATTTGAACTTGAGCTTTTTAAAAATTTCCCATTTTGACATATCCCTTCATCTGCATATTATTGAAGATGGTTTTCAACTGTATCTATATACCTTTTTTAATCATATCTTTTGTTCATTGTAATTCTATAAATGAATTACTTTTGGCTTTGTAAGCATCTTCAACCTTATCTTGATTGTACATACTACATGGTTTCTTCCAAGATAAGATCCTTAATGAGTTTTTGATTGCTGTACTGTATTTATGAATCTTCTCTTGGTAGTGACATAATAAGTATGGTTTCTAACATTACCTCCAGGATTTTTCCATGTATACCTTCTCAGATGGTGCTTAAGCCATGCACTCATAATTACTTGATACTTTGCAATTTGACAGTGAATCTTTTTCTCTCCCATTTCATTTTTGTCACTGAGTCTTTGCAGTTCAACAGTATTATTCACTCATTCACAACAACTTTTGTATTTAGATTCCCCATCACTTTGACCACTTCTTGAGATTTGCATTGCATTTTCACTTTATCGAGGTTGTCGTAAAAATTATTAATGTCCTCTTTCTCATTTTCAATGTTTGGTGCACATACTTGAATTATTACAATGTTGAAAGGTTTATAGGCATTACTTTATCAAATATTGCAAAATCAACCCAGTTCCCCTTTTGTACCTGTGACCTCCAAGATAAATGTTCTTCATATTTTATAAATAATAGTCCCGACATCTTTTTGATGCATTTCAAAAACCTAGAATGCTAATCTTTAACCTCTTTATCTCATGCTTGACATTGAACAGTTTTCAATTTTGATTTAGAGTCCTCACTTTCCACATTTGCTGCTGTCTTCTGTCAATGGAGAATAGCATGCTGACAGTCAGATGTCATCACTCACCCATGATCTTACTTACCAGGCCTGGTGTGCACCCCACTTTTACTGAGGATGCACTTTAGGCCATTGTGGTTTTTCTTTGATTTGTGAATGACCATATATTATGCCTGTATGTTATTTCTTTCTGCAAATTACAGTGATCGACTAACTTGTCTGTAAGCCATCAATAGTCAACTGTGTGGCAGTAGTAACTGACTGTATTATACAAACAGCTGCTCAATGTATTCCTAAAACCTTGACACGTTTTCCACTACATCTTCATCCATGGTGGAACTCTGTCTGTCATATGGCATGGAAGGCTCAGAAACGAGCCTGGGATACTTTCTGTAGATATCCCACACTCTCGAACCACATTGCTTTCCAGCAGGACAGTGCACATGCTCGATAGGTAAGACATCAAAGCCAGAAGGAATTTTGGATTAAGTTCACAACCAGCATATTCTCTACCACTAGATCCAACGTCATTTGGGACAAGATTCGAAAGGTCAGTGGGCAATATCACTCTGTTCCCCTCTGGATCTTGCTCTCTGGTGGCCAGGAAGTAACTGATACCCAGAGCATTGCCGATACTCTAGGTGAAAGCTTTTTTTCAGGTATCTAGCACTTCTGCTTCTTCTTTCACCTTTCTATCTATCAAAACAAATCACCTTCTTCCTTTCAAGCTGATTATCTCTATGACTGTAATCGTCCCTTTACACTGGTGGAATTCAAACTGGTCTTCCATCGGTCTGGCAGTACATCGGTTGCACCTGATGATATACACTATTAGTTGCTGCACTATCTATCTCTTTCTCTTGCTATCCTTCTGGTTGTTTTTAACCAGATATGGCAGGAGAATGTTTTTCCTGATGCCTGACACCAGGCTATTGTCCTACCTTTCTTTAAGCCTGGGAAGGATCCCAAGATTCCTTCAAATTACTGTCCGATTGCTTTGATAAGCTGTCTCTGTAAGACCTTAGAGAGGATGGTTAATGCTCATCTTATTTGGTTCCTCGAATCAAACAACCTCCTCTCAATCACCCAGTGTGGGTTCCGATGACAGTGTTCCACCTGATTCGACTTGAAATGTCAATCAGAGAAGCCATTCTCAAATGACAACATCTTATATCAACATTCTTTGACATTGAGAAGGCTTATGATACAACATGGAGGTATGGCATTTTGCGATACCTCCATATATATGGGTTATGTGGCCATTGGCCCATTTTTTATTTAAAATTTTTTAATGGACAGGAGAATCTAAGTTATTATGGGTTTGACACTTTCCCGTTCTTTTCTACAGGAATTTGGAATCTCTCATGGCTGTGTTCTGAGTGTCAGTATAAAAATTAATGCCATCACTGAACAACTCCCTCTCACTGTTGCAAATAGGCTCTATGTTCATAATTTTCACGTTTCATGTCAGTCATTGAACATGAGGTATATTGAGTGGCAGCTACAGAATGCCCTCAATTGTTTATTGAAGTGGACCACAGCAAATGGCTGTTTTAACTTCTCTCTCTCTAAAACCATTTGCATGCACTTTTGCCACCAATGGGATATTCACCCTGATCCTGAACTCCGTATTGGTGAAGTTTTGCTGCGTGTGGTCTCCTAGACAAAGTTCTTGGGGCTTATGTTTGACTGTAAGCTACCCTTTATACCACACATCAAGCAGCTATGGGTCAAATGTACAAGAGTACTGAACATCCTCCGTGTCCTCTCTTCCAAAACTTGGGGAGCAGATCAACGTTCTATGCTAAAGATATATCGTGCTCTTATTCAATCAAAACTTGACTATGGATCACTGTTCTATGGCTCTGCCAAACCATCATCCTTAAAGATACTAGACCCTATTCATTATCAAGGACTTTGGCTTTCTTCACTTCCCCAGTTCAGAGCTTATACATAGTCTCATGAACCTTCTTTGCACCTCTGCTGTTTGCAACTGTCTTTACTATATGCTTCAAACTTTGTTTCTTACCAAAGCATCCCACCTGGGGTTGTGTTTTCTTTCCTCAATAAACCATGCTTTTTCAGACCAGACAGTCTGCCATTGCTCCTTTTGGTCTTTGCAGTTAGATAAACTTGGTCTGTCCTTGGATAACATTGCTGTATCCACAGGTCAGCCCATCCCACCATGGATTCTTACAGTCCCCAATTGTGACCTGTCTTTAACTCATCTGAGAAAAGTAGACACTCCTGATTGGAAATATGTCTGCTATTTGCTGAACATATTTTGAACCATCCTTCCATTTCTATTTGTCAAGTTTTTTGTTTGAATATAGATGACATTAAGGATTTGACTCATATCATCCTGTGTCTCTTTCGTTACAGGAAATGTTTCCAAAACATGTTGATGCAGTCACCTTTTGACAGTTTTCTTTGTATAGAAATTACAGATTGTGTGATGGATGAGTGCATGGAGGAGTAGCACTGCTGGTCAATCAGCACGTGCCCTTTCTGTCTTTCCCACTCGATTCACCCTTGGAGGCCATTAACCATCCATGTTTCCTTGGTTGTGCCATCAGTGTTTGTTCTCTCTATCTTCTGGAGAGATCTATGATCAATCAAACTTTGATGCTCTCATTGAACAGTTTTCATCCTCCTTTTAAATCCTGGAGGATTTTAATGGGCATAATTCCTTCTGAAGTGGTGCTGATATTGATGAGAGGAGTTTTTCTGTAGCATGTATGCTCTCACTTTTCTCTCTTCATTACTGGATTTTATACTTATTTTCATGCACTTAGTCAGTTTTTTACTGCTATTGATCTCTCTGTCTGCTCCCCTTCACTTTACTGTTACTTTTCTTGAAAGGTTGACAGTGACCCATAGAGCAGTGATCATTTTCCTATCATTTTGAGAGAAACTGGCTATAGTTAATACCATGTGACCAAAGTGCCTTGATGGAAGCTGGACTAGGCCAACTGGCCCTCTTTCATCTTGGAATTTGATCCTGCTTTTCTTTGTGAGCCTTTGATAGACAACTGTGTGGCAGCAGTGACTTACTGTATTGTTTAGGCAGCTGTTCAATATATTCCTAAACCCTCAACACATTTTCCACAGTATCCTCATTTGTAGTGGGATTCTGCCTGTCTCATGGCATGGAAGGCTCAATAACAGGCCTGGAACACCTTTAGTAGGTAACCCACACTTTTAAACAGCATTGCTTTACAGTGGGCCCATGCACATGCTTAGCAGGTAAGACATCAAAACCTGAAGGAATCTTGGATTAAATAGACAACTAGTTTTCCTTCTACCACCAGTTCTGAAGTCATATGGGACAAGATTTGGAAGGTCAGTGGGCACTATACTTCTGCCCTTTTCTGTCACGTTCTCCAATGGCCAAGAAGTTGCTGATGCTCAGAGCATTGCTTATACTTCAGTGAAAGCATTTCTCATGCATCTAGCACTTTTTCTTTATCCCTCATCTTCTTAGCCATGAAGACTTGGGCAGAGTGATCGCCTCTTTCTTTTCAGGATGATCATCTCTATGACTATAATCATCCCTTTACACTGGGGAACTTCGAGCTTGCTCTTCATCAGTCTGGAAGTACATCAAGCAGACCTGATGTTATTCACTAGGAAATGCTGCACCATCTCTCTCCTGCCTCTCTTACTATTCTTGTGATTTGTTTAAATTGAATCTGGCAGGGGAATGTTTTTCCTGATGCTTATCACCAGGCTATTGTCCTCCCTTTTACTAAGACTGAAAAGGATCCCAGAGTTCTTTCAAACTATCTTCAAATTGCTTTGATAAGTTGTCTCTGTAAGAACTTGGAAAGGATGGTTAATGCTTGTCTTTTTTGGTTTCTCAATTAAACAACCTCCTCTTGCTTACTGAGTCTCATGAGCCTCACCTACACCATTTGCAATTGTCTCCACTGTACACAAAAAATATGTAATTTTCACTTAAAGCCTACTCAATTTTGTGAAGGTACACATACTGCACCAAAATTTGTACACCCTTGTGCAAATTAATTGAAACAAAACAAAAAATTACGATTTTTTCAATTTTTTGTGTTTTATATTTGAGAATCCAAAAATTACGAATTAATACATGATATGACTGCCTTTATTTTTCAGAGATCATTAATTCGCGTTGTCATCGAGCCCACGAGTTGACTGCAATCTATACTAATTTTTGGATCACAGTACCACACCTTAATTATGGCCTCAATTAGATTATCTTTCATAGTACAGTCTTTTTCCCAAAGTCTTTCTTTATAAATTGCCCAAAGATTTTCAATAGGATTTAAGTCCAGAGAGTTTCCAGACCAGTCCAGCACCTTTATTTGCATTGTAGTCATAAAATTCTTCACAAGTTTTGATATGTGGCATGGAGCCAGATCTTGCTGAAAAATGCCAGATCCATCTGGAAATCTCTTTTTCAATTGTGGTCCTTGCATTATACCTTCTATGATATGTAAGCCTCTGATGCCATAGTAGCTGAAAAAGCCCCAAAACATTTTCTTCAGGGAATGTTTTACAAACTGATTGATGTGAGATTCTCGAAGTTTCTCACCTGTAGATCTGTGAACATTTAGACTTCTTTGACCCTGTACGAAGAAATGAGTCTCATCACTGAATAACACCTTCCTCCATTGTTCTTGCATCCAGTTCTTGTACTTCAGACCCCATTGATACCGTTTTTTCTTCATTGAGTTGGTAAGAAGTTTTTTTGACTAGTCTCGTTGCCCTTCTAACGCAATTTTGAATGACGTAATATTCCTCAAAATTTCGTCATGTATCCCAAAAATAGATCGACCGTACTGCAAAACACAGCTAATGATGCCGTGTGTGTGAAAATATGACTATTAAAGGAAATCAGCGGGTCCAGTGAGCCTACAGTGGCCACCATGCTGAAAATATTGTAAAATGACCATTTGTTTCAATTAATTTGCACAAGGGTGTAGTATAAACACTTGTGTTTAAATGTGTACACACTTGTCCATATTGCACTGAGCCCATTGTGAAAAGGTTAAGCTCAGAATTTAATTTTCATATACGTGCTTAATATTTATCACTAATGGTTAATGGTGAGATTCATTATGTCTACTTTAGAAATAATTTTTTTAAGAAATGGACTGTATTTCTAAATGTTAATTTTAGAACCTGTAATTAAATAAGCCTGTGTATATTTAAATCCCAAAATTTTTTCTAGTGTACTGACAAAGTTTCTCTCATTATTTTAAATGAATTTCAATATAGCATTCAAATGATAATTCCATTTAAATTTTGAATAAACTAATGAAATATTTATATAGTAACATCCAGTAAATTTTTGACATCCAACATTCATTTATATACTGAAAATGATTTTTTTTCTTACAGATTTGTTGAGTTGTAGCTTCTAGAAATGTAGAAATATGTTTTTGTTTTCTACAGGTTTTCCAAAATGTCAACTGATGCTCAGCAAGCTTGCCAAAAGATTGAAAATGATTTAAAAACACTGCTTTTGACTACAGATTCTCAGAAGAATTCATCAAGCATAAAATTAGATACAAATGCAACTAGTGTAAATGAAAAACAAGTCAAAATTGGAAAGAACTCAATGATGTTATCAAGTGCAACCTTTCAGTGTAATCAAGAGGAAATCAATTATCTAGATAGAAGGGAAATACAGGGTAGAAAGAGAGGCAGATCAAGAAGGGGTAAAAATAAAAGTAGCCAGAACAAGCCCATGTCTAAAGACGAAGGAGAAAGTACTGCTAGTACACATAGCATTCAAGTACAACAGTCTGTTGATCTTCCCATGTCGACTATACAAAACATTTCATCACAGTTGATATTACAAAATAAAACCAGTGATAGTTTAATGGTTGTAAATAAAATTGACCAGAAAAATCCTGTAGCTAGAGGATCAAGCATGTGTTCTTCAGATGGTTCAACTGAGATAGTCCATAGCCCTCAGCCAAATTTATCTGAAAACAATTCACAGTTTAGTGAAAAAACCTTTACTGATGGTCTGGATTTGAACTTTCAAACAAGAAATGAGAAACAAAGCAGGAAAAAATGGGAAAGAAAGACTAAACAAAAATCTGGTTGTGTTCCTGAGGATTATTTATTTCAGGGGGTTTTTGCTGATCAGATAGTTTATCAATATAATGAAGATTATGGCAAATTGCTTCCAGAAGCCATACAATCTGATAAAATGGATGTTAGGAAGGAAAAATATGAGAAAAATAAAAACAAAAGAAAGAAACAACAGAAGAAAAAACATAAAAATAATACAAATAACAGTGAGAGTGGACATAAGGAAGACCAAAGTAAAAGCAAGTGTGAAACATCTAAATCAACAGAAGATACAAAAAGTTTAAGTAAACCTGACTCAGAACAAACAGTAAATTCAGGAGATTCCAAAAAATCATCAGATGGTGAGAAAGTATTAATAAAATCACATGCATATATAAACAGATGTTGCACACTTGTTCAAAATTAATTAAATTATTATATATTTATTCAAGTGTAAGAACTAATATGAATTATTGAGATAGAATTTAAATTTAAAATAGCAAATACGTTTAATTGCACATGTACACGACTTGCCTACATATTCTTTTATAATGCTGCCTTTTATTATGCAAAGAGGTTTTTTTGCAAATAGCATCTTGAAAGTGTAATTATATTAATGCAATATTTTTGTCTTTTGAATTGAATAGATAAATTAACAAATTCATTTGTATATTCTGGCTTAGAAATTTGTATGCCACCAGCTTTGTGAAAACTCCTATCTACTTTCATGTGTATTAACTTGATTTTTTGCTATTACATGATGATGTATCTTGCAGCAAAACCTACCACCAGTAGAAGTACAATACACTTCCATGGGCAAATTCTCTCGACATTTGCACATGAAAACCTTCATTCTTTTCCTTGGCACAGTCACATTCAATATGTTTTGAGTTTGCTGAAATTTGCAATTTTTTTTTCTTGAGTATCAAATTTCATTTTGATTCAGTTTAACATAGTTTCATTTCACAGATCCATGTGAGCTCTATCTTTGCTAATGTGAATGATGAGGTTTTTCACACAGAATAATTTATTGTCATTTCTGCTGATGTTCTGTTTCTTTGGAAGATGTGATGGCCATCTTGCACTGTAGATAAGGTCCTTATTTTGCCAGGATCCTTTGCTGTTATCTCTTCCACTGACCGTTTTTTTTTGTTTTTTTTTTGGGGGGGGGGTAGTGCTGATTATGGAGAGTATGGTTTCCAGCCCTTTTTCCACCCAATTTCTTAAGAATATTTCTATACCTAATGAACATTTTTTTTTACTTTTCCTGTTCACCTCATGTAAAGCTTCTGCCCATTGTTTCCTTTCTTCTCTCTGACCATTTCTGTACTGGGAATTTCCTTTTAGTTCATCTTCACATTTAGTGTTTTATCACTTTTTTTGTCATACCTGGTAACATGTAGAAATTATTGTTTAGATATAGATTATTACTCGTTAACACATAACTCATAAATTTAATGTTTGGAGATAATTTATTACTCCTTTACATGTCCACATACAATATAATGCTTAGATCTAGTTCAGTACTTTTTAACTTGCCTCATAGAGGATTGTTTAATTGTATTTCATCACTTTTCATGTGTACACACAAGTTAGTTACTCTAATGTTTTGTTCTGGTTGATTGCTCTTTAACATGTCAATGTAGAAGGTAATTCTTAAATCTAGTTCATTTATTCTTCAGAGGTACATATGGAAAATATTGCTTAGTGTAGTTCATCACTTCTTAAAGTGTACACACAAGTTAGATAATTTTAATGTGTAACACCTAGATGCTAATGTTTTGTTCTGGTTGACTACACCTCACCATATTGAGATAAAGATAACACTTAAATCTGGGTTTTTTTCCTTCACATGTACACAATAAAATTATTGCTTAGTCTTAGGTAATTATTTCTTTCCATGTAATCACAGATAGTAATGTTTAGTTCTAATACTTTTTCCTTAACATGTCTACATAAAGATAATCTTTAATTGTAGGCAATTACTCTTTTTCATGTACTACTTAGAATATGATGTTTGATTGTGCTTCATTACTCTTTTCTCTACACTGTTGATGTTTAGACATAGTTAATGTATGAACTCAGATGGTAACGTTTAGATTAGTTACATACTTCATATGCCACACAGAACCAAAGATCATTTATTTGCTTGAGATGACGAAATGTTTAGTATTTTTTACCAGACATATAATTAGGCTGCTCAAAACAGTCTTAAGGTTCCACAATGGTAAAATAAAGCAGTGTGGCCAGTGAACTCTTGGATGGTGGGTTTGACAACTGAGTGTAAAAAAATGATTTAATCCTCGTGTTATTTTTCAGCACTTACATGGCTTCAAATGAAATGTTATGATAATATGTATTATAATACCAATATTTTATGGTTAAATCAACTAGTACAAGCAATGTAACTTTAAAATTGCATGTTTTTAGTTATTTTTTTTTGTCATTTATTCTTTGGTCTTCTTTCATATATATCTCAGTTTTCTTCAAAATCTATACAACATAGTAGATATATATCTGTAAAGATATTCATATGAATATTTATACATTTAAATGTTTACTCTGCTTAACTTCATATATTATTAATAAGCAACAACCTCAGTACAAGGATTTAAGTAAAAACAGTTAGACAACCATGAATGGTGATAACTCCTAAAGATTACAGATTAATTAAACTGAAAAGATTTTAGAGGTTTATTATTGGCTTCTTATCAGTTTCAATAGTTTTGTTTGATATTATTGTCAAATACAAAAATACAGTGTACATGCTCTTAACACTTTTACAATGGGCTGTGGATTAAAGGCCATGTCATCAGCTTATTTAAATTATAGAATGCAATTCAAATTTTAGTATTATATGAGTTGTTTTTTTAATTTAAAAGTAAATATTAAATGTTTTTGATATTTTAAAAAAATGTTATTAATATTTTAATTTCTTATAAAAATCATATATTGATTTTTATTAATATGCAGCCAAGACAGGGAAGACTAAAGGTAATTTCTGTGTTAGTGGTTATATGAGTGCACATGCACTCTGACAATTCAAGTTATGGAATATTAGCTAGATGTGACTGCAAGGTCAATATAAAAAAAATTATAAATATATTCACAAATATTCAAGGTTATTCAAGTGACAGACCCCACGTAGAGTATAGAAAATAACAAAATATAGTCTTATTGAAAACAAACCTTTGAAATGTATTTAAAAGGTTTTAAAGATTACACAAATAATATTTGATATTTTTGAGACAAAGAATATTTTTTTAATCATAATATGAAATCACTTTGCATTCAGACTATTAACAAATCTTTAGAAAAAAATATTTCATCAAAACTGATTTTTGTGTACAAAAAGCTTGTAATCTCTACTAAAAGTCTTAGTCTTATCAAATTTTGTGAAGATACACATGGTGTATCAAATGTTATAGTGCAAATATTTAACATGCAGATGTGTAGAGAAATTTGTGTAATTTATACAGAGCCTGTTACTAAAGAGTTAAGGGATTAAATGTTTTAGATAAAGATAGCACATCAGCATGAATTATAAATACTTGCAAATATAGTATGTTGGTTCTAAATACCAGTTAAAATACTTTATTTATAATTAATGCATGAATACAGTCTGCCTTGTATATAATTGCATGTGTTATGATTGATGCTTTTGTCACTACATTAATCTCATACTCTTGCTGCATACTGTGCTTAGTCCATTTCTTTGTGTATGTGTGATTTTAGCTTTTTTACATAGTTTTTATGGGCAGGCTCAAACTTGATATCTTTGTTGGTATTTTGTAAAGGAAATTGTTTCTGTACTTAATTGATGGAGTATTTATTGACAGGCCACTTATTTTTTTTTTCCTTTTGACAAAGACATTACTCAATCAGTTTAGGTTACTGTTAAGTCTAATTCAAAACTGTTCAGCTTTTTTCTTGTGATATCTGGTTTTACTTATTTTTATGGTTATACCATTCTGGTTTACTTGTCCAAATTGAAAAGTTATTATTCTAAAACATACTTACCATGCACTGACATTATAGCTCTTTTTGGACATTGACTTTGCATATCTAAGCATGCGTCTCACATGCTCCAGTCTCTTATACCCCCACTTAAATGCTTGTGGCAAAATTTAACTTTCATATATCTCCACTCTCATCAGTGCTTTCACTATCCTGGTACTGTGTATAAGGACCTCACTTAGTTAATGTAATCACTTTTTTCACAGTTTTTGTCATATTGTTTTTTTGTTTTGTTTTTTGGTTACACTGAATTCCAACTTAGTTTGTATGATTATTTTTAACCAGTCACATTTTTTGTAGTTGTTTCATCCTTACTCTTGCTCCACGATGTTTCTTCCCTCCATTTCCCCAAATTGTTGGCAGCCTGCCAATGATTTCTACTTCAATTTATGATCAAACGGATTCTTCTTACTTCTATCTTGGTCAGGTGGGCTGCTTTTGTTTCTTCAGTAGATATACATGGAGGGAAGTAATTTGTCTACCAGCTGTAGCCTCTGTGTTTTACATGTGGCTTCTTTCTCTCATCACTTGATGTTCAAGTGGATCTCAGAAGTATTTGTATTCTCTGAATTAACATCACCTATTGGCTTTTTTGTTCTTTTTTACTTTAGACCTTTTATTCAAGGAGCTGAATAGTTTCAGGGCCCTTCCATTCTGTCACTGACATCAATGCCATCCATATCTGCTTCAATGAGGATCAGAGTGAGGTTACCACTATTGATGGCCATGTAATAATTCTTCAACTGCAGATCCATGTTTACTTCAGGTTCTGATATTGAAATTGGTCTTGTGATTGAATTCTTCACCTCTCTGATTTTGCTACCCTGTGGTTTTTCTTCCCCCATCTGAACAGTGGGGTTTGAATTTTCATTTCATTGTTATTAGAGTTACTGATCTTGAGATTTGATGGTGAAATCCAATTCCCTTCTTCTGGGATGTTCTTCATGTTTATTTGTTATGCCTGGGACAAGGGGAGGTTGGTGGAATCATTGTTTTGATTTCAATGCATTCTTTGATCCTCTCAAGTCCATAGTAGGGTCCTTTCTCACTATGCATTGGCATTCTTAACCAGGTTGGTGAATGTCCAGCTTTGAGGTTACTGAAGTATTTCTCCATATTCTGAGAGTTTTATTTTGCCATTCAGTATGATTTGTGCATGGGGATCATGTTCAATAGTTCAGGGATCTCGTTTTTGGTCTAGCATGAGCACTATACATCTTCTGCTGGGTTGTACAAGCATATATCATGTTAAGCTTGGCTCAGCCACATGAAGAAGAAAGGCAGGTACTGTCTTTTTGGGTTTGTGAGCTTCCCTCTAATCTCTGAAATTTTTGGATGAAAAGTCATGCTATCCTTTCAGTAGTCTCACTGCAACTAATGGATTTGGAACTTTAATCCATTGGATCTTCCAGGCTTTTATCAAAAGCAGCATCTTTGTTTTTGAAAGGTAGCTGGCATGTATTAACCCTACCATTAGTGTGTGTGTGTGTGTTTATTTACTTATGTGTGTCTGCATGTCTTCTGCCCCTCTGTCCCAAATTTATCTCTTCACAGATACTTCCCTTCAGGCATGAGGTGTGTCAGGTAATTCAGGGTATATGAATGGAGGACAAATCTTTATTCTACATCAGTAACTTGGAATTTTTGCTAGCAATAGTGCTATGTTTAGATCTCTTGGAGGGAAATATCCTCATGAGATATTTCATCAGCACCACAGTAGACTTTCAACTTTATTGTCATGAAAACGTGATATTGAGACTGTTTCTGAACTTTGGTTATTTTCTCTACAGGGCTTATTCCACTCAAAATAACCTCATGGTTTTCCTTTTTACTGGAGTGATAAATTTCTTAGCATGTTAGTCTCAGCTATCATTTTCTTCTGATCAAATGGATTCTCCACTGTGTAGTTTTCCAATAGATATACTTGCAGTCTGGACTTTCAAGGATCATTTTTGGCCACTCTTTGATTCTCAGCTACAAGCTTTGGAACCTCCAGTTCCTCATTTTTCAGGTGTGGGTGGTAAATGTTTTCATTCCTGATTAAATGAGATTCCTCTTCTGTGCTTTTTCCACAATTCCTCTGCTACTCAAAAATCTAGCTGTGTGTTTTGATCCTCTACTTGTTAGTTGTTGCTAGACCCAGATTGGCTAGTCAAACAATGGTTTCATCTTCTACAGTATCTTCAAGTGAGTTCACCTCTGCATTTTTCTTTTTGGCTGTCTTTCTTGAGACATCATCAGTCCCACATTATACACCAAGACCTTTCCAAGGTCATTGGAATTTAACATTTAAAGTTGCCTGGGGTGTAGCTTACAAGAAGTTTGTACTCACTTTATCAAATGTGTTCATGTTTAGTCATTTTCATTTGAGTCTAGCTTTGTCTGCTATTCAGCATTCTTCCCAAATGGCCTTTTCAATTAGTTACCAAGATATTAAGGCAGTATTACATGTTTTTGTAACTGTTCAAGCCTTTAGCCTAATGTACCATGTATCACTCTCCTATTAATGGGTGTTTTTGTCTGTGGACATAAGGATAATTTAGGGTTGTTGGTGTATTTGTAGGGTTCTTTCTTTCCTTAGGTCCTAGAATAAATACCCTGGTAGGTCCTTTCTTTCTATGTCTCTAGCAACTGGAAAGGGGGATACATCCCTTTTCACTTTTTTTTTTTTTTTTTTTTTGCCATCGGGTCATTCCTTGTCAAATTATCCAGGGGGCTGCAGGTGACCACACAGAATGCCTTGAAAAAAATACACATGTGCTTATCTACCCATATAAGGAAACATTACCAAACATTAGATCGATATCTCTAATAGTTTCTGATTTACAGCCCTGTAAATTTTTTTTTTGGCAAATTCATTTTCAGGCAACTTTGGCTGCTTAAAGCTGCAAGAGTAATGGTGGTAGAAGACTGAAATTTGCTACACTCACTGAATTAATCTCACAGAATTAAAAAATGGTCTCAAACCAAGTTTATCTCTCTTAGGATTTGCATAGTGAGGCAGTAAAATCACCTGAAACCCAAAATCATAAAAAACATTGCTTTATGTAATAAGCCATAGCTCTAAGACTTAATACGATACAAAGCTGAATTTTGTTTTCTAATTTCCTATAATATATCAGCTGATAAATCAGCAATTCTTGTAATTAAAAGTCTATTAGATCTCCTGTAAAAAAATTTAGTTGCATGCAACTTTTTATGATTTAGCTAAAAATAGCCCTACTTCAGGCCACAGTTTGACCATGTCACCAGTTATTCAGCCTTTTCAGATTTTTACCATATATTCTTACATCTCTGAATATGATCTACAAAAAAAATTCAAAATGGTGTTCAACCTACTTTTTGAATTATAATTGTTTAAAGTATGCTCTGACCATACGTTTTTTATTTTTAAAAAAATCAATTCAGATGTGTTACTGTGTGCAAATATATCCATACAATTTTGAAATAATTTATGAATCCCATTGAAATACTCTGAACATGATCTTCAAAAAAAATCAAGGTTGTGAAGAATAATAAATTATCAAATTTTAAGTGTCTCAGATATGTACCATTGAGCAAAGGACCACATTCAAGGCATTCAGTTCTTTCATGTCAATCAGGAATCAGTCCTGCAGAATTGTGTAAAGTTTGATCTACTTGAGCACTATGAAAACTGCAAAACTGTTGCAGGTATTAGGTCACATCATAGCTTTATTCCCCACTCTACCAACATATTCTATATGAGAAGGCTATCAGATGATGATGTGTACACAGTTGTAACTGTTGGTAGTAGCAGTGAAAGTGATGCTGCAGCAGCTCAAATAGGGTCTAATGAGAGCAATGACAATTATCAGCCAGGGAAATATGTGGCATGCATATACGATCATGAATGGTTGTGTGAAACATAAAAGATAGATCAGATGAACATTCCAATGTGTTGGTGTCTTTGGTGAAGAAATCAAGAAATGAACTGTTCTCATGACCTGCAAGGTCATGTAAAGATGAAAGCTGGATTCTTTTCCAACATATTCTTTGTCAGATAAATGCACTTACCTTGCAAGGCAGTAGTGCTTGCCACTATGTTCTAAGTCAAAGTGATCTCAACATAATCAAACTCAAATTTCAGAAATTTATTAAATAAGTCTGTACAAAGCAATGTTTATTTGATGTTGTTAAGGCTAATTTATTGCCAAAGCAGTTTTTGAAACATTTCACTGTCACGATTATTGCAGTTTGGTGTCACTATAATCTTTCTCAGTTATTGCCACAGTTAGCACTGTGCTTTTTGTGTCTGATTTGCCTTTGTATTTATTATATTATGAATCTTAAACTCAGCCATATCTGCATAACTGTAATGCATACACAATATATTTGCATTGCCATATGGTCTAACTAGTTATGCCAATAAACTTGTTCAGAAATGAATTAATTCTTTCTTGTTTCTTACAACTTCATTATTTAACATTTCAAAGGCTGGTTAGGGATTCATAAAATTCTGATGGGTATTTTTCAAAATTGTATGGATATATTTGCACACAGTAACACATCTGAATTGATTTTTTTAATTAAATAAAAAACGTATGGTCAGAGCATACTTTAAACAATTATAATTCAAAAGTAGGTTGAACACCATTTTGAACTTTTTTGTAGATCATATTCAGAGATGTAAGAATATATGGTAAAATCTGAAAAGGCTGAATAACTGGTGACATGGTCAAACTGTGGCCTGAAGTAGGGCTATTTTAACCAAATCATAAAAAGTTGCATGCAACTAAATTTTTTTTACAGGAGATCTAATATACTTTTAATTAGAACAATTGCTGATTTATCAACTGATATGTTATAGGAAATTAGAAAACACAATTCAGCTTTGTATCATATTAAGTCTTAGAGCTATGGCTTATTACATAAAGCAATGTTTTTTACGATTTTGGGTTTTCAGGTGATTTTACTGCCTCACTATGCAAATTCTAAGAGAGATAAACTTGGTTCAAGGCCATTTTTGACTTCTGTGGTATTAATTCAGTGAGTGTAGCAAATTTCAGCCTTCTACCACCATTACTCTTGCAGCTTTGAGCAGCCAAAGTTGCCCGAAAATGAATCTGCCAAAAATAAAAAAATTAGCTGAACTTTACAGGGCTGCAAATCAGAAACTATTAGAGATATCGATCTAATTTTTGGCAGTGTTTCATTGTATGGATAGTTGAGCACATGAATTTTTTCAAGGCATTCTGAGGGGGTCACCTGGAAAATTTTCCAAAATCTGGATGATTTAGCATGGAATGACCCCATCTGTTTCTCACCTCTGCAATCAGTTCTTATCTGATCAATTGCTTTGGCCTGTCAGGTGTGGAAGTGCTATGTGACTATTTATTTCCTTTCATGGTGATATCCTTGACTTTGTATTCATTGAGATTCTTCAGTTTTCCAAGATTTTATTTTCCTAATTCCTCAGAGATGAGTTTACAAATATTCCATTTTACATATTCTGATCTTTATAGATGAGGATCTTCTGAGTTTTTTCTCATCAGATTCTGCAGATTTATATATTTTGCTGCCCATTTAATTTGTCTAGTGTTGGACATTTTACAGGCTGGTATTTGGACTTTCCTGATACTTTTCTTCTACATTCTTTACATGATTTGGCAGTTTTCTTCTTGGAGATTTCCACTACTTGCAGGGCTGTTTTAACATCTGCTACATTTATAAGGAGGAGGGGATAATTTTGTCAACATTTTGTCTCTTTTTCAGAATTCCTTATATCTTGCTTTCACTTAATTCTGCTCTGTGGCAAGTGTTGCCCAGATGGATGTACTTTTATCAATCCAGTTATGCATTATCAACCAGTTTGATTATTCTTCCAAATTGTTGTAACAGGCTCTTCAGAAATGAGGTGTTCCATAAGACAATCTTGATGCTACCAGATGCTATTACCATACTATCGTGGACTGTCATAAGTAAAGTCAAAGAGGATTCTGCCTAACCATGCTAAACATTGGAATTAATAAACTGGGGGTAGTTAACTTTTAGAAATTTAGAGAACTTGGTTCACCTATTGCACTGTTCCTCAGAACTGTCTAATACACATTACCCCACAGATTCTACTAGTGGAGCTAGAGAGTCTTAACACATCCAGTTTCCAGTGAACAGAGGCTTTTCCTCTAGTATGTGTTCCTGCACCTTTGAGAATAGGGCAAAGTTGGTGGCTTTCCTACTTGGGTCCCCAGAAGTTTGTAGGTCTCCTCATAATACTGGTTCAAATTTGACCCTATGCTATCTGGTCATGGTGTACATGACCATTCTCTTTGACCAGTGTCAGTTTAGTATATTGTTCATGTTGAGCACAGTATTCCACATCCTCTGCATAATTCCAGGGGCAGTTGGATGCTCCTTGCCCAGTTTGTTGAAGAGGGAGGATAAATGTGCATAATTCCAGGCTGGATGAGTTCTGTTTCTTTGGTTAATTAAGTCATACACTACCTTGTCATTCAGAGCCTGTGGTGTTGCCTTTTGGATTTCTTCAGGTGGAGAAGAAAGTTTGTTCACTTCCATGCTGCCTACTTTCTTGTTGTGATTCTGGTGGTTTTGAAAGCATTAGTCTGTGGTTTCAAGTTAGGATCCGATCAAATGTATATCTACATATAACATTGCAATTAATAACCCTAGGAACCAACATGGGATATAGAAACCAAGACCTCTTAATTTCTGCCCCAAGTTGTGGAACCTTGGCTTTCTGGGTGGGGTTAGTTTATAATGATCACTCTTGCTATTCCACCTTTGATACATGAACTATGTTCTATATAAGGAATGTATCTGTTAGGGATATAGTGAGCTTATCCTACCTGTGACACTGTTGTTTTTGTACATCCCATTCTATGCAGATGCTTTCTGTATGGATAATGCCTGTAGCAATCCCTCCACCTTCTCATTGTGGTATTCTGGCTATAGTGTAAGTGTAAATATGTTTGGAAACTTAACATTTTCTGAAATTGAAAATGTATTTCTAATAATGCTTACCTCCATGGATATTCTCCTGCCCTTCCTTCCCAGTAAGAGCCAGTGTTAGTGACCAGGATGGTGTAAGTCTTGAAAAAGTGATTATATTATATATAAAGGTGCTTATATACAGTACCAAGTTAGAGGGTGCATTGATGAAGTTTGAGAGATTTGCAAAATGGATATTTCCAAGAGCATTTAAGTAAGGTATAAATGACTGGAGTATGCAAGATCAATGCTTAGATAAGCATAGCTAGTATTAAAGAATAACTGTAGTATCATTGAAGGTAAGAATAATTGGAAATACATTTTCAGTTTAGGAAAATGTAAACATTTTGATGTTGCATTTTTTATCTCATTTGTCATATATCTGTATTAATATTGATAGAGTTAAGTAAATTAATGTAAAATCAAAAAGAACTGCCTTAAAACAGCAAATCCAAACCTCTGACTAATTATATTACTTTGTTATAACCAAAAACAAGCCAAAAAAAATGTTGCACTATTTGAAAAGATCTTGGGGTAGAAGATATAATGTGGGATATAAAATGTATCTTAGGTTTTGGAGGTGACTATGGAAGTAGTACCCATATGGCAGTGAGAATACACTGCCTATCAATCTTAACCTCCAGTTGCCAGTCTCACATGAAGAAATAAAATATAGCAAGGTTAAAATGATAGAGAAATTAGGAAGAAAGACATGGGTGCTCAAGCCCATTATGCCCAAAAGATATATTAAGTTTTCTTTATTTACAATAATTATTTATTTTTGAATAACCAGGTTTTTAAACTAGTAATACGGGTATCAATGAGCGATAACTATTCTACTTGTATAGTAGATTTATACCTTTACTATCATGAAAATGGAATTACTGAAAACTTCACACATCCAGATATTTTTGCCTCAACTTAGATATATAGGTGATTTAGTTAGCATAAATAATCCTGAAATAATGTTATTAACACTATCTCATAGAATTAGCTTCACGCATCCAGATATTTTTACTCAACTTAGATATATAGGTGATTTAGTTAGCGTAAATAATCCTGAAATAATGTTAACACTATTTATCTCGTAGAATTAGAATTTGAGAATACTTCAATATCTAATACAGAAGCACATTATTTAAGTTTAGAAATTAAAATAATAGATAAGGATGTCAATGTAAATATTTTAGAGAAAAAAAAATATTTTGCTTTTCCAATTTATGGTTTATCCTCTTAATAGTAACCATAATGGGGACAGGAATGCTAACTTCAAGAAATAAGATTATATGAAACTTACTTTCCTCCAAATAATAGTACCTTATTTTTATTTTTCAATTAACTTTACTTTTAGAGATCAGTAACCTTCCCACAACTGTCTACAGGCAGTGAAGGATGATATAAATGTGGGATGTTGTGTGCTTGAGCACCCACTTCTCACTCTTCTAAAATCTATTTCTATACCTATATCTATAATTTTAATTTCTGTTGCTATTCATTTACTTTATTTTATTTCTTTATGTGAGACTGGCAAGTGGATGTTAGACTGATAGATGGTGTATTCCCACTGCAGTGTGGGTTCTACCTCAGCATTCATCTCTAAAACCTGGAGTACATTTTATATCCCACATTATAGCTTGTAACCTGGGATCCCTTCAATTAATGCAGCTTGTTTTTGATTATAACAAAATACGTACATACATACACACATTATTATAAGTTTTCTTATATTTATGTCTTCAAGGCTGCTTGTTACATGTAATATAATCTACACCTGTTTTCTTTGTCATCCTGCTGTTATTGCTTTTGGACATTTTCTTTTTATTTTTTATATTTTTTGTATTTATACTTAGTTTTATAATGACTGAAGCTTACATATGCATTCTATGTCATGTCGTCTTTCCATTTGTTTTGGTTTCACCTTAGCATTTTAATTATAATTATAATTATAAGTTTTCTTATATTTATGTCTTCAAGGCTGCTTGTTACATGTAATATAATCTACACCTGTTTTCTTTGTCATCCTGCTGTTATTGCTTTTGGACATTTTCTTTTTATTTTTTATATTTTTGTATTTATACTTAGTTTTATAATGACTGAAGCTTACATATGCATTCTATGTCATGTCGTCTTTCCATTTGTTTTGGTTTCACCTTAGCATTTCTGACAAAGATTATTTGTCGTACAGTTTTGTGAGATTGATTTTATTTCACTCATACAGAATTTTTCTGGAGGGTTTTTATCGTTACATTTCTGACTCATAAACCTGGTCCATCTTTGCAAAGTTTATCTTCTTGCTATTTGGTATTTATCTAATTTTATTTGGATCTTAAGAAAGATATATTTAAAACTGCATAGGTGATGAAAATAATAATTTGAACAGCCACCAAGAATATGAACAACTTGGTGATTGTTCAACATATTACTTCATTTTTTTTTATTTGGATCTTAAACCATACATACATCTGTTATAGATATTTTGGTTGTGTGTACTTGGAAGTTTTGTGTTATGTCCCAGATGTTTCAATATGCTAGTCATTTGATTCCACTATCTCATACAAATTCTGTAATATATATGTATATTTTACACTTTAATTAAAGATGTCAATACAACCAACACACTGTACTCTGCAGTAAGTTATGCATAGTGAAGTATAGCATAATTATTGTAAGTACAGTTTCTAAAAAATTAATATTAGGAATTGTGCTGGTTTAATGACTTGCTACTTCACTGTCAAACACTTCAATTAGTTTTATTGCATATTATTTCTACGTTGGTATTAAAATATATACACATTTTAAAACAGCATTTTCAACTTAAATGTAAATCATTCTAGTTTAGCACTCATGCAGTTATATACTTAAGGTTACAAGTTACTTCTGAACTTTATTGCTTGTGTTAAGTGTTAGAGATGAATGGAATCCTTGCCAACTCATGGTCTACTGTATTGTCTCTTTTCTTACCTGAAGACAAGTTTCGGCTGTATGTACTCAAAGAACTCTGAACAAATATTCCATGTTAACAGATATATGACAGACAAATTAACAAATTAGTGGTTATTCTTCCATTAAATAATAAAAATAAAACAAATTTTGATGTATGTATAGCACATTAATAATAATCATAAAAGTTGTTTGTAATACATTGGTTAAGAATTCATAAATCACTTATTGTTTTCATGAATATAACCCTTTTGAGTCTCCAAACTATAATATAGTAAGTTATTCTATAAGTAACATTCATTGCTAGATGTAAATGATTCAAGGAGGATTAAATAAATAAATACTACAGTATTATAGTTTTATCCACAAATAAGCAGTCAAGATTTTGAATGAAGTTTGTTTATAAGAACATGTTATAATTTTGTTAATTATGTATAGGAAATCGTATATCGAATTTAAAAAAATAAACTGAGTGAAAAATAAGTTTTTGGTTTCTGTTGAATATTTTGTAAGTAGAAACTTGTATGTAACCACCTATATGATGGTTACAATAAATTGCACAGTACTTATTTAAGTTGTTAGAGATCATGTCCAAATTAATACAATTTTTTTATAGCAACCCCTAAGCAATTCAAGGAGAAATCATGGTGTAAAAAAGTTAATAAAGGTATACTTATTGAAGATAGTTGGTACTCAGATGAAATACTTGAGAAATTGGAAGAAGAATTCATCTTTCCTTTAAAAAAAGTAAGTTTGTGATTTGAATTTTTTTTTCTTTGTAAATATAAATGTTTTATATACAAACTAAATTTAGTAACTTTATGAAAAATTATACAACAGGGAAAGATGTTACATTATCAGGTTTTAAGTCATTGGGATTTTTTTTTTGTTGTTCTTTTACTGTTGTAGTACTACACTTCAACGAGATCATTTTGTCACGTAAACTTAATAGGATTACTAATATTGTGAAAAGTTAAAGCTGTGAGCTCAGTTATATATGAGAAAATAAGAAGTAAAAATAAAAAGCAAATATTATGGATATATATAAAAAAAGAGCTTTCTCGACCATTTTCACTATTCAGTAAGTATGTAAGCTGTATTGCCTTAGGTATCTTAATTGTTTATTTTTAAATGTGTTTACAGTAACTCTTACAAAACTTTATCTCTGACCAAATTTCACTTAAAAACTCTCCAAAACAAGAGTGTAGTTTTTTCCTAGATGATTGTAGAGCTAATTGGTTAATTTTGTAAATATAAATGGGTTAAAGTGCATGTGTCACAACATTTTAAGAGTTATATTTAAAATTTAATTAAACAACTTTACTATATGTCTTTACACTTGGCATCAAAACCTAGTTTATAATTCAAAATTAGATTTTTAATTTCTTTCTTTCAAAAGGAAATATTTCAATAAATTATCAGTCTTCGCTGCTTTGTATTAGAAGAAAGTTCTAAGGTACAAATTACCCACTTTAGATTTTATTTCCACCTTTATGTACAAGCAATAAACTAGGCAAGTTGCCATGCCCTTTGTAATATGTAATGCTTTGACATTTGGAATTGGATTATTTATAACAAATAGAGAAAGATATTAATTTGACATCCACTTCTATCATACAACTACTAAAGCTTGAAAAAGATTTTTTTTTAATTTATGGTTTTTATTTATTTTTATAAAAGTAACTAAAATTTAAGAATGATAGACTTGTTAGATCAGAAAACTTCATTAAATTAAACATTAATGATCAATAAAAGCACATGCTAAGCATGAGCAAAACTTTATAATTCAGCATAAATGTGCTGGTAAATAGATTTTTATTCATACAAAATTATCCAGTGTAAGAAATGGGTATTGTTATCCATGAGAGGATCTGAATGCTACTGTAAAAAAATAAAATTAAATTAAAATGCTATTATATTTTGCTGTAAAACTACATAGTGTATAGTTGTCTGCTACAACTAAGGAGAAAAAAAATATTAATTTGATGGTTACAAGGTCATTTAAACAGACCAAGGCCGTATACAGTGTTACAGGAGAGAACTTAACAGATGAAATATAAATTGTTACTGAAAAAACAAAACCCATTCCATTTTCATTTAAGAGGTTCTACAGTTTATGCAAGTGAAATATGACAGCTATAAAAGAAAAAAAACTTATTTATTCTTATTATAAAAGTTACCTTGTGATTATAAGTCAAAATCAAGTTGACTCAATAAAGTTAGCCAAATCTTTAGTAAGATATATTAAAAATTTATGATTTTGTTGCATACACCATATTTATAATGTCTACTAAAAACTTGTAAAATTTGTGATAATAAACTTAGAACATTCAGTTATTGTATGTATAGTTTTATTGTTATGTGGTGGCTACAAGGTTGTTTAAAGAGAACAAGCTCATATGAAGAGGTTTACAACTTTTTTTTCTGCAGCAGTGTTCAAGGGCACATGCTATGACTTTTTGAAGTTTATGATCAATTAATGTCACTTTATGTATTGTGTAAATATGCTTGGAATTTTTTTTTTTTTACTATGTAAATTTTAACTTCTCGAGATTGAAAAGAAAAATTATCAATTTTCATTTGTTACTTACATGACATTCCTGTCTACATTGTAGAATCTTTTCAACTTTAAAAATAAGCTGCTGCAGCAACCAACCAGTTAGAAACAGAAACTGTACATTATTACAAATGAGAATCTAAAGTTTAAACTCCTAGAGATATCAAAATAGATACCATTAGAGAACTACAAATAAACTTGTCAGAATGATTCAGTAATTAATCTAACAATATTTGCTCATAAAATTTAAAAAGAATATATTAAACAGATTTGTTGGGATGCCTTTTTTTGTCAATAGTATTAAAATGTTTGTATGATAAATTGGTAACATTGTCAATAACTTGTTCAAATGTTACTAATAACAGTTATAATGGATGTAGCTTCACATAATCGATATTTTAAACCATCAGTACTTGATGAAACCTCATAATTACAGAATTAAAGAAAACAAGTGTACTTTATACAAATATTTCATTTATGACAACTGTGATTTCACCAATGAAAGGTTTAGTACAGACTAAAACACCTTATAAACAGGTATAAATATACATTACCAAAATCCAGTTGGCCAGGAACCTACATTCACCTTGAAATAAGTGGGTAAAAGCTTAAGCTGATCTGGACATTAAAAACAATTTTTGGATTTGTTTTTAAACTTGTATTTATTTGTAAGGTTTCCTGGCTAATTGTTTTTAATATTTTCATAAATATAAAATTTTGCTATTTTTTCACATTTGGAATGCTTTTTAATTATGAGGTATTTAGAAAAAAAGACAAAACAGATTTTTTTCAGATATGATACCTTACCTCTTACACAATATCTTTTTCTTCAATTGTGATAATCTCTCTATGTGCAATTTTTACTTGTCACTTGCCTCTTTAGGCTTCCACCTAACATTAAATGATTACATGTAGTATAGGATGGTGTGTTGCACTCCTGTTGCAGTGCAACACAACATTCTAGCACAGCTGGCTCCAACAATACTATGCAACACAATAATCATTTTGGTAAAAATCCAACTGAAGTGGGAGTGGTTGGGTGAAAAATGTTAAATTTCAATACCATACCTTACATTCACCCATATAATATCTAGAATATTACTCCTTGGTGTGGATTCCTATATGTGGTGAGGGGACCTCCCAGGGTAGGTTCTGTTTTTTTAGTTTACCTCCTCTGAGATCTAAACATCCACCCATGTGTTTGCTATGCGTGGTGACCTGTGAAGGGGAGGAGAGGATCCTAGTGGTTGAGGGGTCCAACCCAAACATGCCACTTTAGCCTTGAATACCTGTAGATGGACAGTCTTGGGGTGGCCCTCTTTGGGTCAATCAGCTGGTCAATTTGGGCTAGGATCAACCAAGTACCAGTGTTGGATGTTTTCAACAGGTGTTGTGGACTTTGTATTCGATTCTGATGTTTGGGTATAATACTCATGAAACCCTGATATTGCTGCAGTGTCCTTGTTTGGCATTTTAGTGCATCCCCTCGTAGGGCTCCTTGGTGGGTGAAGTCTGTGGGCACTGAAATATTCTCTTTTCTATGGACCCTTCAAATAAAAACTTAAATAAAATGGTAAAAAACAGTCCATAGGTAAACGACCATGTCTTGAAGATTCTGAGCAGCAATCTTCAACATCTGCTAAAATCTGTACCTTGTTTTCGTATACTACATTCTCTTTCAGACAAACCTTTATGGCAAATGTGTCCCTTTTTCATTCAGAAGGGACTGGAGGGACTTGCTGGCTCTCCACAGTCAGTAAAGAAGCTTTGATCTGGTGACATATTGGTGGAAACATCCACATCTCAACATAGTGAACTCCTCCTGCATTCAAAAGTGATTGGGAATATATCTATTGAGGTTATACCTCATACTACTTTGAATTCATCATGAGGAGTTACTATTGAGAGGGATTTGAAGAACATCCCCAAGTCAGAGATTCTCACTGGTTTTTCCACTCAAGAAGTTTCTGCAGTGAGGTGTATCTCTACTCTCAAAGATGGAATTACAGTACTGGCCAATGTCCTCATTCTGACATTTACATCACCACATCCACCTACCATGAAGGCAGGTTATCTTAATTGTATGGTATGGCCATACATTCCAAACCCACTCCAATATTTCCAGTGTCAGAAGTTCAGTTCCTTGATGTGTGCTCATTGCAGTGGCAAGGACCATGAAATGGACCTTCATTGCATCAATTCCATTGGCTCTCACCTGCCCTACTTTCATTCTTGCAATAAATGGTTGGAAGAAAAAGAGGTGCAGCATTTGAAAATGGTTCATAACATTACTTATTCTGAGGCTCAAAAGTTGCTGTCCGCCACTGCATCTCAGACATATGCTGCTGCTCTTCATTCCATTACTACAGAGGGAGTGCAGATGGTTCTCTCTGTGCTCAAAAAGAATCATTCTCAAAACAAATGAAAAGTCTTTTGACCCTGATGGTTAAAGTTGATGAATCAACTTCAACACTCATCTTTGTCCGTTACATACATTCCAAAAAATCCCAAGATCCACTTCCTTTAGTTCCAGATACAGACATTTCCTCAGATGCATCTTTTTCTCCCATCCCAAGAATGCAAAATGATCATTCATTCACATCCTCAGTCACTAAAATCGTCTTTCAACAGCAAAGACCTCTCTAATCGACCCAGGGCAGGATCCATGAAGGTTGATAGATCTCCCTAGAATAAAGACAGTAAATAAAAAAGACATGGTCATAAACAGAAGGGTTCTCCATCCAATTTACCTACACATAAATAAAAATGGCCACCTTGATACAATGGAACTGTTGAGGTTTACGTTCTAATCTGTATGACATCAAAACACTGATTGCTATCTATCGTCCTTTTTGTCTTTCCTCACAGAAAACATTTCTGAAACCTGTTGATACAGTCACCTTTCATTGGTTTTCTTTGTACAGAAATGACAGGCTGTGTGATGAAAGAGTGCATGGAGACCGTAGCCATCCGTGTTTCCTTGGGTCATACCATCACTGTTTGTTCTCTCTACCTGTCACCTGAAGAGACTTATGATCAATCAGACCTTGATACTCTCCCTTTTTAATCCTGGAAGACTTTAAAGGGCATCATCCCCTCTGTAGAAGTGCAGTTATTGATAGGAGAGGTCACTGTGTGATCACAACCTTTCTTTTTTCAGTACTGGTTCTTCTACTTATTTTCATGCACATAGTCAGTCCTTTACTGCTATTAATCAATCAATTTGTTCACCTTCACTATTCTCCAGTTTTTCATGGAGGATTGACAATAATCCACAAGGCAGTGATAATTTTTCTATAATTTTGAGAGAGACTGGTCATTGTCAATGCCACCTGACCTGTGTGCCCTGGTAGAAGCTGGATCATGCAAACTGGCCCTCTTTCATTGCTCTCACAAAACGTGATCCTGCCATTGTCTGTAAGCCATCAATAGATGAGTGCGTGGCAGCAGTAACGGACTATATTATACAAGCAGCTGCTCAATGTATTCCTAAAATCTTGACATGTTTTCCACAATATCCTCATCCATGGTGGAATCCTGCCTGCCACAAGGCACAGAAGGCTCAAAAATGGGCCTAGGATACATTCCACAGATATCCCATACTCTCAATTGCATCACTTTCTAGCAGGCCTGCGCACATGCTCGGTGGGTAAGATGTCAAAGCCTTGGATTAAGTTTACAACCAGCATATCTTCTACCACCAGTTCACCAGACGGCACCATTTTAAACATGTTTTATCCCAAAGTTTATTCATAATGTTACTGTTATAGGTGATGGTGACACTGTCCACCTTGGAAATGTTTTAGTTTTTTTTTAAAGGCCATTAATCTGTTTAATGCCATTTAAGTTTTATAATTTATACATTAGACCTTTTTTTAGTGTGATTCACTTTTAAGAACCACAGTCCATCTAGTTCAATTTGAAATTAGAAAATGACCGTAATGTCAAAATAATTGCAACTACAACTGGAAAGGCCAACTTCAGGTGACACTGCTGTTTGAACTAATCATTAGTCATCCTGGCGAGTTAAAATTTTTTAAGTGTTTTAAAACTTTTATTACTTTTTGAAAATGGCCGTAACGTCAAATAACTCTGAACCAGGACTGGAAAGGCCAACTTCAGGTGACTGACAGTGGTTTTTGTACTTACCTGTTAGTCTTTCTGGCAAGTTATGATAATTACAATTATGCTACAGAAAGTCTTTTATAACTTGTGTACTTTAGTTTTTCTCTTAATGTTGTAGACTAGATGTAAACATTGGTTTTATGCTATTTGTTTTATTTTAACTCTATTTTGTTTTACCTTAATTTCCTTTTGTGAATTTTACTAAATTTAATTTTAACTTTTTACTGGATATTTGGCACAGATTGCCTAGCTGCTTTGTACCATAAAACACCAAATCCAACAACCAACCCATCTGGCTGGTTAATTGTTCATTATTCCTTTTTGCATATTTTTCACAGTTCCTGCTCCATTCAGTTTATTTTTTGAAATTCCTCAGCTCCCTCAGATATTTTTCCTTCTACTCTCAAGGGATGCTGAGAACAACTCATCCATTTAGCCTATACTTCATTGGATTTAAATTTATATTGCCCATTTCAAGTCTCCTCAACAAATCCAACCCCATACTCTTTGGCTCTTCATTTTTATCATCTAAAAGGAATTTGTCTGGCTAGCATGTGGATTACTCCAGTTACTTTTGTCCCACATTTTCCTTGCCTTCTGACCATTTGTTCTTCCTCTGGATATTGACTTTTTCCTTTTAGCATTCTATATACCCTTTACCAGCTCTGAATAGTTAATTTTGCTTTTTATATATTTTACTTTTACAGTGGCACCTGTCTGGGTATACTTAAGTTTAAATCTGCACCATGCAGCCTTTAAAGGCCTATAATGCTCACTGAATGGATGGAATATTCCACAAGCTTGTCCAAGGGGTCTTTGCAGTATGTTGCTTCATAAATAAGTCCATTCCAGGTTTTAACAACTCATACTATTGTGAGTAAAGCAGTAACAAGATTCTTGCCCATCTATCTGATCCTAGTTAAATAACCTGAGATTGGCCTGCATTTCCATATAGTGTTTTCCTGATTATTGATTGCACAGTCTTAAGGTCTTGCATTCTTCTAGACTTGACACTGCATTGGTTTCTTCTTCTTCTAGTGGAGTGCAGAAGTCATGGTGGACCATTGAAGCTTCCTCCTGGGTGTGACTACTTCCACTAAGATGATGAAAGTGGGGTGGTAATTCTGTTGATGTAGATGGTGAGTACTGTACTCCAACTGTGAACCATAAGTCAAATACCTAATGCCATCTGGATTTGGACTGGATGAATCTGTCACATGCAGTTCACCCCTGACTTGCTTTCCCCCATCCTACTGCAACCTGGAGGTCAGTTCATGGGTGATCTGGTGTTATTCTTTTATTGATCTACAAGTGACCAGGCATTGTGCACATTTATTTCTTGGTATCTCCAGTTTCCTTAGTAGTAATTATTCTTTTATCTTGAGGGAGTGTTAAGTCACATTTCTCTACTGGCACTATGTCCAGAGTTCCAATTTCTTCACAAATGCCTTGCTTCAGATGTATGGGGTATGTATACCAGTAGTCAAGAATTCCAGAATATGTACAAGGATGACTAAGACTCCTTACCTAATGTTTTCACCCTTCTAGCTCTTCAACAGGCAAGGCCTTGTAGTCTGATCTTCTTAAGAGTTAAATCATCAGACTTCTGTCTAACTCTTCAATTATGGTGTCTTATGTTTCTCATCAAAGAGGCATGTGGTATAAGGCTTCTTATTTTCTAATTTTGGACCTTTTTTTTGGGGACAAGTCTCATCTTATCACCCTTTTAGATTGCCATGTTCCTTAGGTGATGCCTACAGTAACAGGTCCATTGTTTCAATCCATACAAATTCTCCTGAGATAACAGATGTTACATCACAAGGGTCAGTCAGTTTGTCTTTCTTTTTGCAACTCTTAATTGACAACAGTTAGTGAAGTTGTTGCTTTTTCATATTTTAATTTACTGCAATTGAGACTGGTGATTTTACCTCCATGTTCTAGATGCTTTTTTTACCTTATTTCTTACTAAATCATATTCTTACCGTGGTTGTACTTTTTTTGGTTGTGAGAGAAGATAACTGCTTAATCTGTTATGTTACCTACCCTGTCTGGATCCTGATTCTCATTCAGAAAATTATCTTTGATATCTTGACAGTTATTGTCTGTTCCCTGATTGTTCAAAACTTGGGCCTGATATCCTTTTAACAATTATGTGGAAGTTCTGGTGTCATGTAATCATTTAATTTAAAAAAATAATAATAATAATTGACAAAACTGTTTCCTTATAATACAAAACTATTTGTTTGAATGATGTTATCGAGTTTTGACTCTCAGTGTGTTAAATCTACTTTGATTATCGTAGGTAAATTTCTTCCCTTTATCATTATGCTTCATCAGAGGGTGATGTCTTCTGTAATTTTATGTAGAATGCAATCTAGTGATTGATGATGATGATGTGGAAAGAACCTTCCCTACCTCTGAGTGAACCTCCTTGCATGACTTTTGAGACATCAAAGAAATGACTTTTTGTGCCACTAACAAAAATTCTTATACAGTTACATATAAAACAAAATTATTATAAAAATTGTTGAATCACTTTCAAACACCAGTGCATAAGTATTTTACAAATGTGTGTAGAGCAATGGGAGAACTTGTTAGGAAGATGCCAATTACACAGCATAAAAGTCCATACTTATCTACTGTCATGTTTTAACCATTTTGCAACTGGTTGGGTTAAATACCATGTCATCATGTTTGTTAACTTACATCCAAAATTTTATTGAATTACTATTTTATGAATTTGTCAATAAGTTTGGATTCAAAATCGAGATTATGATTTCAACTTTAATATTATATATGAATTCATTTCTTAATTTATAAGTAAGTATTAAAATAATACATCTAAATATAGATTTTAGTGAGTGTTTAAAATTAGATGTTTGTGATGTCAAAATGCTGAGTTTAATTTTTACAAATTAGGAACTAAATTTGCTAATATTGACAAGCTAGAATATAAAATAAGAACCTCTTATTTTTTTATTTTGCTGAGATGTAAAATATATACTAAATCAAACAGTGGCCCCATTCACCTCTCTCCATTTTTGAAAAATGACCCCTTATACACATTTACTTCATTATATGATGTAAATAACCAATAAGCAGCTCAGAATAACCTCCAAATGGTTTTTCCTTATCATTTTAATGTTTGAAAAAGCTTCCATGTTCTTTTGATCTGAGATTTCATTGAAGTAGATTGTGTCTTTAGTCTGCTGAAAGTTTCAATTTTATAAAATCTAAGTGAATCTTAGTTGCTACACTTAATAAATTACAGTAGAATTTTGTGGTATCAGTGTTGTTATTCATGACTTTTTTGTTATTTAACTGTATGTTTAAAGCCTAAACAAATTTTGTTTGATATACTCCATGTTCAAAATTTTAAAAGGCTTAACAACCTATGTCCAGCAGCAACCTGAGTACAAAGATCATAGCAAGAAGAGATAATTGTTTGCTTCACTTTGTGATTTAGTGTTCTATATTTTAAGAAGAAAAGTTTAATCAATTAATGCTAAATAGGAATCTATGTACATACATATATATTGTGTAATAACTGACGGTATATTACAAAACATTAGTGTTCACTAAAACGCAGAGAAGACTAATGGTCGGTTTTATATTACTGGATAGTAACCCGAGTGCACGTGCACCATGTCAATCAAGTTGTGTAATGTTAGGCAGACGTGACTGGAAGATCAATATAATAAAAAATGATATACACGCGCGCGCGCACACACACTGTGTCATGAGACTCAGCCATTTAGACTAAACATTTGTATCTGTGTTATAATACATAGTCACTTTAGCATGAAAAATACATATATTTATTTCCTAATATTTTATGATGGTTACGAGGTTCTTAAGTGATAGACACCATGAAGTTAGAGTATGAAAAATAATATGTAAAGTCTCACTGAAAACCAATGCTTGAAATTTATTTAGGAAGTTTTAGAGATTATACAAATAACATTTGAGATTTTTGGGACAAAAAATGGTTTTTTAAATTATAACATGAAATCACTTTGCATTCAGACCAATAATAAAACATTATTTTCACAAACAAATCTTTAGTAAAATTATTTCAATAAAAAATCTTATTTTTTTGTGTAGAAAAAGCTTTCAATCTTCACTAAAAGTCTGCCAAATTTTGTGAAGATACTTGCTGTATCAAAAGTTATAATGCAAATACTTAATTTGTGCAAGTGTGTAAAGAAACTTGTGTATATTATACTAAGCATATTGTGAAAGAGTTAATAGAACATGTGCTGTAGATGTAAATTACATATACTCACTAAATTTTGATTCCTCTTGTATACTTAAATGTGTAGGCAGTGTAATGACATTTAAAGCTCAGCTGTTAGAGAGTTGCAAAAGAGAAGTCAAATTATGTTTTTTACAAACGTGTAATAATATTGTGTTGTCAGCATCAGTTGCACTCATTGTGTTGAAACTTATCTAAAATTATATAAGAATGATTTATAACAAAACAATATTAAGAGACATACTCTAACTGCATGTAAACAATTCAACTATTTTGCATGATAGTTCATTAGTAGTCTCATATCAGTTCTCAAAAACTTGTTTTATCCCAATGACCACTTAAGACTAATGTCTAAAAATTGATGTACAAGGTTGCAAAAATTACATTTTTATAATTATAACTACTGAACATTACTTTCATCACATGAAAATTTGAAAACAAAGTTGAATAAGTAAATAAATAACATGGAAAAATATGTGGGTTAAGACTGAGCAATTTATCATTGATATTAAATGTTTATTTAGAATAATCAAATAACTATTTTTCAGTGTTTTTATTCAATGTAGAATTGTTATAGAAAACTTTGAGAAGGAGAAAGTGCTTGTTTCAAAATTTCATATTCTAGGACAGGGGTCATCAAATGTTTTTCACAGGGGGCCAGATTACTTGGGGAATGAAAAGCACGAGCTGCATGATCATTATGTTCAATATTCATCAGCTAGAACAAAAGCTCTTTGTAAAAGACTTAACACTAAGTTTAGGATGCCACATTAGCCATGTGGGAGTAGCATTCAATACACAAATATAATAAAAAAAACAAACAGAAATACAACCAACATTTTTATTTACCAAAATGTTATCAAAGAAGATAACATAAGCAAAAACAGTTGTCACATTGCACATAGTGAGTACATATCTGAATTTCACTAAGCCACAAAACAGTTAGTGAGATTTATGAAATTGGCATTTGACTTTCAAAATATCTTCAATGTTTGGTTTTGAATTGCTGCATCCAATCATTAGAATTGCTTTCAAATGTTAATCAGTCAACCTCAATCAATGTACAGACTTCACACACTTCATTTTTGAAAATGCTTGTTCACAGACATAAGTTGTTCCAACGTTGATGTCATACCAAATGCAAAGTCCTTCAGCTTTGGAAAATCATCTTCAGGTATGCAGCTGTAAAATTCAACAAGTTGCCCCCTCTCTGTGTTTTGCTTTCAACAAGTCGTTTCCTTGCAAATCGATGACCTCCAGCTGAAGTTCCACTGGCATGTCATCAATGATACAATCAAAAGGATTCTGAAAAAGGAGAATGATTCTGTTGAGATCCAAAAATCTCTCTAAAATTGCTTATTTAAATCACCAATAATCTTTTTCTGAAACTCAAGGTTGACATCTGTGATTTCAGCATGAAACTCATTGAAACACTGAAAATGAGAGAGGCTTCCTCTTTCCAAATGTGCTTCAAACAATGACAGCCGACCATCGCTAGCTGCTGGCGGGTCAGACAAAATGACCTCGAGGGCCGTATCTGGCCCATGGGCTGTAGTTTAGTGACCCCTGTTATTCAAATCTAGACATTATAAATGTGATATTAACATGAAAGATTTAATATCTGCATGATTTAGGTTAATTCAAGCATTTCCAAAATAATGCTGAAGTGAGTGACCTGAAAATATCTTTACACCAGAGATGATTCATTGTTGTGGAAATGTTATGTGATTATATCATCCTCTGGACATGTTTTTCTTTTCTCCATTACCTTGGGTGCTCACTTTTATTGTTAAACACTTGTATTATGTTGTTGGAAGGTATGTCAAAACTTGTTGGATTTTGTTTCCATGGAAAACCTTAATATATTTACCTTCTCTACCCCTTTCAAAGAATTAAAACAAAGAGGTGTTATGTAATCTGTTTTTATTTCAGTTACAACAACTATGTTTTAGTACTACTGATATGACTAGACTTCTTTGTACTTTTATAATAATATGGATAGTCCTCTAAGTTTTTTGTCTCCATCTCACATTTTGAGTTTTTTATGCCTCTTTAAAGATGCCTCAAGATTGTTATCTTTTTGTTCTATAGGACCTTAAAAAAGACAATTTATCAAACCACTTTTTCTGGGAACATGCTAGGATTTTCTAACTAGTATAGAACTGTCTTTTACAAAATTAGTTTGGTGAGTTACTGATCTTTCTTCATTTTTTATATTTGATACTTAGTGCTTATTGTCTTGTTCTTTCTTATTTTAAGTGTATTGTCAGCAGTATTCAATTTTTGAGTGATCTCTCTCAGTTTGAGATTAAGAACCTGTTCTGGATTTATTCTTTTTTTAGTAATCTACAGGTAGAAACAGTGTACTTGATTCCAAGACTGGTTTGATTGCATTGAGGATTGGTAGTTGAAATAGGTGGGTTTATTACTTCCCTCCAACCCATCCCAAATAATAGTCTCATTATCACTTAAACTGTTATCTTACAAAACTAAAAATTGAACCCATCAACAGGGATTTGATATTTTTTTTGTGTAAGTTGACCTTTGAGTGAACCATTCTCATTCATCTTTTAACATGATTATTTTAAAATAAATATTATTGTACTTCTATTATTCCCATGTTGATTATAATAGTGATTCATCTTACCTTCTGGTTTGGTGCTGGTAATCAATCATAGGCATACTGCAAAAAAAGCGTGGGTGAATAGAACCATAGAGGAGTAATGTATAGAATACAGGTGAACTAAGAATAGATTCCAAAACACCTTATTGTTCATATATACAGAGAAATTGATTTTTTTAATCCCAGTGATGGCTGTTTGATTGCATATTGTTACCCTTTCAGCAATTTCAACCACAATTTGTTTATATATGTATCGTGTAGTTGCACTTCTTTATTTTACAAAAGAAAAGTTCTGGAACATTCTAAATTTTGATACAATCCAACTGAAAGTCAGCCTTGGTATGTTATAATCAAAACAAACTATAATTTATCAATTTTTAGCATACACAAGACTCCCATAAGTTTGCAATAAGTTTGAGAACCTATAATGTTAAAATTTAGGGTTCACTCATTGTGGTGAGTGCAGTACAGATAGTCAAATTATGAGATGTATTAAAAGATCATGTGCTTGTTTATGCATGCATGAGTGTATATAGTACATGTTACAACATTACAAAATTGCTGAACATAGAGTGTTTTATTGATAAGTTAGCAGCATAGACACTGTTTAGTTGAAGTTTTGTGTCTTCTTCATTGGAGTGGAATTTTGGAAACAAGACAAACAGTTCAGTAGAAACTTCAATCATAAAATGAAAATATTTAATATAGTCTAAAGTATATAAAATTGAGAAATCTTAGCATCTAATCCTAGCATTTACAATCATTTTTATTTTTTAATTATCAAAAGATTTTCCTAATGATGTTGAAATAATCTCATGAAGTTTAAAACTTGATTTAATGTAACAAAATGATTAACACAGTTTTCTCTGTTGTAGCCAAATGTAAGGTTTTATGACTACTAGCATCACAGTTTTTTTTACTTCAGTTATTTTGACTTTTTTTTTTCTCCTCATGAAAGTAATAAACCTAAAATATTGATTTGTTTTATTGTTACTTTATTACATGGTATTAAGCTGTTGTATTTAAATTTGACAGTATACAAACTACTGTTAACTAATTTGTTGGCTTTTATAACAGTTTGTTACAAGTTTTTTACTAACCACTTACAGTAAATCACACACATTTATTAGGAAGAATATTTTGAGTTGCATTTTCCTATGCTATCATGAAAAGTAATTCTTGTAACCTCTAAATGTTTTTCACTGTTACTTATTATTCTTAACCCTCTTCGTATTAGATATGAGTTTGATAGTAGTAAATCCCCCTCTTAACATTAAATAATTATCATTTTGTTTCATTTTCAGAGTTAATGATAGTAATAATTCTCTGGTTTAATTTTTTTTTAAATAAGATGTTATTTTGACCAAACCAAACACTGTGAAACCTCTTGCATGTATATGTAAAAATTATATTTTGTATGCCAGTTTTGTTTTCCAATAACTCATTTGTAAAACTGCACTAAATAATTTATAATATACCTCATCCTCACAGCGAGTATCTCGTTTCCCCCGAGCCCATTTTTACTGCAAACTTTGTGACTACCATTTGGATAGGCCTGAACACATGAAGGACCATATGCATCGAAATAGCCACCGTAGCCGTAAAGAGGTAAGAAAAAGTCCAATAAAAATTTGAAATTTATATTTGTTTTGATTTTAGAAAAAAACTACCAACCAACTAAGCTAGGACAACAGCTTACAGCTTGATAACTTTGAACAGTTAAATTAACTTTATAATAAATAATAATTTATATCATACAGTTGTACATATTATTCTGGTTTAAAATTCCAATTCCAATGTTTTGAAAGCTTCTGTAAACATCCAGTACCAAAGTATAGGTAAAACAAAAATATTAAGTAATAGAAATTTCTGTTCTTTAGAGTAATATCACAGTGCATCACGAATTACTGCTACCAAGAGTTAGTTCAAGTCTTTTGGCCACTGCTGTCTTTTTGACTTCACAGTTTCTAAGAAAAAGTGTTGTTAGGGTAATCAATCAAAATTGGAATAAAATCATGTGCTTTCAGTTTTTAGTTTTGAATACTAATGTAGAGAAAGAGAACATAGTACAAGGTGACCAATGAGCAAAACTTATAAGTTTTGTCAAAATAACATTTTGTCAAAATAACATTAGCCGATTACAACTTAGCTTTCAAGTATGGGTAAGATCTTAGCATTTTGATATCTGCTAAATTGTCCATACTCACCTTTTATATGGAAAAATATATATTCTGATGTGCAAAACTAAATTATTGAAGTAGTGATGATAGCTATACATATCTTTATAATATAAACAAACTGTGTGTTTGCATCCTAACTCATCAAAGCCTGTTAGATCAATCTTAACCAAAATTTTTATGTAAATACTATTAACTGTGAGGAATGTTCAAGAGGGGTCAAAATTGAATTTAAACCTGTTTCTACTTTGTAAAACCTGTTGGTTAATTAATCCCAGTCTGTTGAGGTAATCTCAAACAATCCTAGCAGGTTGACTCTTCAAACAATGTTGAATATTCTAAAGGGATTCAAGGTAAAAGTATGAAAATTGCTGGATTCTTTTTAAAATAACTGTGCTTCTCTCCTGGTCAATGAGAGGTAGGATATTGAAGGGTGGGATTATATCCAAGTCTTTTATTTGTTGGTAGGTGGAAAGCAAACTATGAACATGTTTTGTGAATAAGCTTTGTTGTAGTTGTAAAATGTTGAGATAAAAGTTTATATTCAAATTATTATTTGGAAATGTATTTACTGCTGTAAATCTTGCATTGTTTTAATTAAGTTTAAACATTCCCTTTCAGTTTAGGCCCAGCATGGCCAAGTGGTTTAAGGTGTTTCACTCATAATCTGAGGGTTGTGGGTTCAAATCCCCATCACATCAAACATGATCATCCTGTTAGCCATGGGGCATTATAATGTGATGGTGAAACCCACTATTAATTGGTAAAAGAGTAGCCCAAGAGTTGGTAGTAGGTGGTGGTGACTAGCTGCCTTCCATCTAGTCTTACACTGCAAAATTAGGAATGGCTAGTGCAGATAACCCTTGTATAGTTTTGCGCGAAATTCAAATCAAACCAAACTCTTTCAGTTTATGGGTATTTCATCTTGTATTTTATGAAATTGAGTTTAGTTTGTTAATTAGATGTAATATAGACAAATCATTGAAAAACCTTCCATTTGTATACATTTCAAACTCAAATAAATGATGTGATTAAAAATTTAGCATTCATATGTATCATATATATGTTTGATGTAATATTCCTGTAGGCTATAAAAGTGATAGAAAAGTTAATGTCTAAGTAAAGTTTTGGAAAACAAAGTGTTAAATATTAAGTGTATTCTTAAAACTACTAAAGGTGAGAAAATGTAGGTGTCCCAAATCTAACCTCTTAAACACATAATTCATATATTTTAGCCAATTATAAATAAAACCTAAAATATACTATATTTAAGAGACAAGAACTCAAACATGCAGTCTAGTGGGGCAGTAGTTTCTAAATATGGAGGTTAATGCATGTATAAGACTGTTTTAGTTTTGCTCATAAGATCTATGTTTCAAATTTTACTTATAGTAATAATAGTGATATATTTCCTTGTTTAATGATGCACAATATTTGTTTTCATATTTCAGGGACACCATATTTATATTTGGTTATGAAATTTATGCTTTAAGAGTTGTTAAAAATAACTTGTCAGTACAGAATTAAGTAAATGCTTTTCCAGTACATTATTCTGTAATAGTTATAATACCTGATTTCATTACATCTGGTATTATTGGTATTTTGTTTGTTGCTGTTGGTATCTCCATGCACATATATCTGATATGTATATTTGTAAAAGGTTGTATCAGCACAGTTTTCTGCATTTTGAACCGTGTAATGCGTGGTAGCTAGTATGTCCTACTGCAGAGAATAAGGCTTAAGCTTCATGCTGTGATACACTGCTAAACTCTTTTGCATTGTGGGTGTGTTATAAAAGTGAGAGTCATGTCAATGTGTTTTTCCCTCTCTCCAGACAGTTGTTAAAAATTAGTTTAGTCCATGTATCATTGTGGGTGTGTTTCCCTCTCTGTCTAGACAGTTAAAAATTAGTTTAGTCCATGTATCACATAAAATGTTTTATCTCAAACTAACCAATTGGTTATATATATATATAATCTTTATTTTGGAAAATTTAGCAGTGAAGATGTAGAATAAAGAACCATAGATGTCTAATATTGTTTTCACTTGAATAAAACATGTAGAAATTGCTGTTTAAGTGTAATTAACTATCATACTTTTTTTAGAAAGAACATCAGTAGAACACAAATTTTACTTATTTCATCATTCTGAAAATGATATATGTAATAATGATATTAATAAATTGTACTCTTTGATTTTAAAGAATGTAAATGCAGTTAGAACCTTCAATTAAGTAAATTACATCAACATTTACAATATTAAATTTGGATTTTTATTTTAAATTTTCTGATATTTTACTGGAGTCTTGTTCACTTTATTTGCACAGAGAAAGCTCTAATAAAATAGCTGCAACTTGCAGTAGAAAAAATTATATATACATATATAATGTTGTGAATATTGTGAATGTTGCACTTAAAGAAAAGAGGCCTGCTTTGATCAATCGTAAATGTGTTGTGTTACACCAGGATAATGCATGGCCCTATACAGTAAGGATCACATCTGCAAAGATTGAAGAGCTAGAATGGGAGAAACTTCCCCAACCTCCTTAATCTCCAGGCCTTACCCCATCTGATTATCATCTATTCTGAAGTTTGCAAAACTATCTGGATGGAAAAGAGCTTGAAACATATGAAGATGACAAAACTTCCCTCTCTACATTCTTTTCCTCCAAACCCCAAGAATTGTATAGAAATGGCATTCAGAAGCTTGTGAATCACTGGCAGGAAGTAATTAATAATAATGGAACATACATTATAGATTAAACAATATTAAAAGCATATATAATGTTGTGAATATTGACACACATACTATTTTTAGATGTAAGTATCTATACTTCATGGTCTCAAGCAACAAGAAGTTCAAGTATAATATCAGGTCATCTCTTATGCAATATCTGATTTTAGGGTTAGAAAAAGAGAAAGGATTTCATATGCTTTTAATATTGTTTAATCTATAATGTATGTTCCATTATTATTAATTACTTCCTGCCAGTGATTCACAAGCTTCTGAATGCCATTTCTATACAATTCTTGGGGTTTGGAAGAAAAGAATGTAGAGAGGGAAGTTTTGTCATCTTCATATGTTTCAAGCTCTTTTCCATCCAGATAGTTTTGCAAACTTCAGAATAGATGATAATCAGATGGGGTAAGGCCTGGAGATTAAGGAGGTTGGGGAAGTTTCTCCCATTCTAGCTCTTCAATCTTTGCAGATGTGATCCTTACTGTATAGGGCCATGCATTATCCTGGTGTAACACAACACATTTACGATTGATCAAAGCAGGCCTCTTTTCTTTAAGTGCAACATTCAAGTGCTCTAACTGTTAACCATAGAAGTCTAATGTAATCATTACATTAAGTGGTAGCAACTCAAAGTGGATCACACCAAGAATATCCCATCAGATGATTAAAAAGACTTTCCTATGTTGGAGGTCCATTTTGAGCTGTGCTTTAGCAGGTTTACCTGCACTGAGCTATCATCTGCAGTGCTTAACATTTTTATAAAATATGCATTTTTGATTTCCAGTCACTAACCTGTCCAAAAAATGTGAGCTACTTTCACAAGAGTGCAGAGAAGTGCAAATGTCCACTCTTATTCTAAGATAAGCTTCTGTCAAGTCATGGGGAACCTATTTTCCAAAATTTGACACCTATCAAAGGACTGTTAGATGATGGTGAAGTGTTGAATAGGTTGAATTGAGCTTCTGTGCTAGTTCTTCAACTGTTACATCACAGTCTTCTTCATGTACAGTCAGCAGCAAGTTATCACTGCACTCGACACGATGATCTGAACATGGCACATCACTTAAGCTGTAGTCACCTAATCTGAACAACTGAAACCACCTTCAACATTTTCTTTCATTGAGAGGCTCTGCACCGTAAACACCTTGAATGTTTTGTGTAGTTTCTGCTGCACTATTGCCTTTTTCTAAACTCTTAAAGTATTGTACGCCTAATGTGCTTCTCAGACACATCCATCTTCATAAGGGTTTATTTGATTAATGATCTGAAAAAGTGAAGTTGGGTTAGTTATTGTTATTTGTCTGAACATTTTAATACACGTCCTATTACATATATTAGTCATTAAAGCCTTCTACAAAGACAGAAATAATGATGCACTTTCTGTATTAAATTTTTGGACATTAATTATGGGATGACCTGATATTTAAAGATGTAGATGATTCATATAGTTTCTAGTTGGTTTTTTAGTAAATACATTAGTCTTAGCATATAATTCTGCTAAATCATCATTAATTCTATGCTCCTTTTAGTGATAAAATATTTTCTGTTTATATAGTTATATTTTATAGGTTGCTGACCTTTTAAATTGAATTGGATTTTCATCCAGTGAATGGGATTTTTTTACTAAATTTATTTGAAAGTAAGCAGTGAGCTCAGATTTGAACATCCTCATAGTTTAACCATGGCTTGTTTTTTATTTAGTAAACCATTCTATTTATTTATCTATTTAATTTTTCTAGTTGCAAGAAGTTCATGCTATGCTTCAAGACCTCCCTCCACCATCATCTGCTCATTGTGAAGCTCTTACAAAACTTCTTGTGCATGTTGCTGAGAATGTTGGATTATCTAATAGGGAAGTAACAGAACGGCAAGAACTTGTGGAAAAGCTTAACACTTATCTTTATAAAAGTATTCCAGGTAATCAGTGATAGTTTTCTGTCCAGGTAGAAAAGCTTTTAGAAATATTGTGTTATTCTCTGCTGTTTAAAAAAATAAACATATTTGGAAGAAACGTAAAAATATGCATTTGAATATTAACTAGATACAGTATTTTATTAGCTGCAGTTTGTTTGTTTTTAATTTGTTTGTGGAGAAAAAATTACAAACTTTGGACTTCAGGTTTATTACTAATGAAAATAATATATTATTTACTAATAGTCTCAGCTTTTGAATATACAAGATTTTTTCATTTTGTGAACTTGTTAAAGATGCAAAAGTCTTGGCAGGTATGAAACATGATGATGAATAGCAGAAAAATGTACTCTCTGTACTGAAACCCCAATGAATATCCAACTGTTCACTCTTTTTAGGGCTTTTTTTTTTAATAAGTCAGTTTATATTTATAATTGGATTATATGATCATTTTCAGGAACTAAAGCAAGATTGTATGGATGAATCTGAGATATGGTGATGAACAGCAGAAAAAGTATATAGTTTTAACTTGTATGTACTCCCTAATGAATATTCAATTATTCACTAACTTTTGTTATAGCTTTTTTTAATAAGGCAGTTTATATTCATAATTGGATATATGATCATTTTCAGGAATTGAAGCAAGATTATATGGATCTTCTATAAATGGGTTTGGTCTAGTAGGTAGTGATGTGAACATAGACTTAATATTACCAGTGAATGAGGTGGGCTCTACTGTTTTGGCAAGAACTTTCCAACTGTTGAAAGAATCAGGTAAGTTCAAAACAGGTGAGTCACTGGAATTAGATTTAAACTTCTTTTGAAGGCGTCCTCATCTTCACATGTTACGTAGTTTTTCCGAGTTAGATTCAAACATTAAACTACTTTCTTATCATGGCTAAACTTGGCTAACAACCCAAATTTTAATATTATATGAATTTTTTTTAAGTTCTTAACTTTGTAAGATAACATTTAAAAAATCCCATATTTCCCCCAGTATGGAAATTGTGATATTTCCTCTCTAGGCTTCTCCTTTTCTCTAATTTATTTATCACCTGTCATTACTCATTATAATCTGTTCATTCAGACACAGCATAATTTTTATAATCCTGATCTTATTTGGTTTACAGATCCATAAGATAGAAAGTCAAACTCCTATTTCCATGCCCACCTGTCATATTCTGTTTTTCTCAGACATTTCCACCAGTTTTCTTATGATGTTTAATACTGTATTATTCATAACTGTTAGAAAGCCAAAGTTTTAATCTATCAAATGGCATGTTATATTGCATTGCTTTCAGTACAAAGAATTACTTTGCTTACAGTTCAAACTTTATTCCCATGGGAAACACATAAAGAGCTTAGCTGAATGTTTAATACATAATTAGAAAGCCAGAAAAATTGTAATAGTTATAGGATGTTGTATGGTTTTGTGTGTTGTTATTCTTTGATTCATTATTTAATTATATAAAAAAATGATTTAGTGCTATAGTCCTATTAGTATAAAAATATCAGGTTAAATTTCATCAGTAGTCAACAGCAACAAAAAAACATGGATAACTACATATTTCTTGTTTTTTCATGTGTTTGCTCTTTACCTACTATTATAAAAATAACTTTAATGCAAAAATGAGAAATATCTTTAGGTTATACAGTAAAACTTGTCTGAGGTGGAATGGCACAGGACAGAGTAAAATTTCTGGCTTAGACAGTGAACATGCATTTCCTTAATTATATATAATTTTTTAGTGAAACGTAATACTTGCTTGACTGAAGGGAAGTAAGGCATTTGAATAAAGTTATTATACTGTTTATGCTATATTTATTAGAATAAGAACAAAAAATACATTCAAAATATACACAAGTACACAAAATCTTAAATTTATTTGAAGAAGTGTTTAATTTCAACAGTATCATTTTTTAATGGGCTTTCTCATGCAGTTAAAAGAGAGTGCCAATTCTATGGCCTTTTCATGAAGTTAATTTTCCCCTTCATTTTTGCATGCAGTTTGATAGCATTAATGTAACTTAACACTTGCGATGAAGTAGGAATTTCTGTTTCCTCACTATTTTTCCATTTTGTTCATCTTCTGAATCTCTCACACTGTTACCATCTTGTGATTCTATTGTAGATTTTAAATGAGCTTCATCAGTTTCTGTTAAAACATTCTTGTCAACAATCACAAAACTTTCCATGTTCACAGAATCATCTGCATCAATCTTCTCAATTAGAGTTTGGATTTCTCTAGAATCATCATAACAAACAACTTCTCCACAGTCTCTGCCATTATCAAGAATAAATACACAATTTTGAAAGCACTTTATTACGCATTTGATTGAGTGACTTAAAAATCCAATTGCGTCAAACATGTCAATTTTCATGGTCATTTCAGATGCTCTCTTACAGTCATCCATGTTTACAATAATATGCTGAAGCATCAATTTTCTGTATTTCAATTCTATACATTGTATAATTCCATTATCTAGTGGCTGTATAACTGATGTTGTACATGGAGGTAGAAAGACTAAAGGAACATTTGAAAGTTGAACTTTAGGGTAACAACTTGCATTATCTAGGAAAAGTTGAATATTCCTATTTTGTTGTTCCATTCTTTTGTTTACTTTGTTCAAAAATTCCTCAAATATAGCACTTGTTATCCACACTTTATTATTCGTTTTCCATTCCACAGGAAGTTGATTCTTCCTCAAATTTTTGAAACAGTCTGAGTTTTCACTTTTACCCATGGTTTCCCTAGTTTTCCATTGACAAATGTGACCAAAGTACAGTCAGTCATTCCTTCAAATAGCGACCTCCAGAATTAATGACAGCAAAAAAAGTAACAGAACATATTTAATCAATACTTACTGAAACAAAATGTCCAAGAATTTATTAATATTTAAACAAATTATTAATTAAACAAGAATTTATTAATATTTAATCAAAAACCTTTTTTCTGCCTTACTTAGGTTCTAATCCTACTTGATGATAGATGAAGTAGGTGAAAGATAGTTTTTCGTCTGTGTTACACAGGTTTCGCGACATAGAGGGCCTTTTATAAGAGAAATTCTAAGATAATGCCATAAATTATTTATATTTCCAATTTGTACAGGTTTTTGCCCTATGCAGTATCCGACTTAAAAAGGTTTTACTGTACAATTAGGTACAATAAAGAATAGTAGCAATAATAAAAAAAAATTGCTCATGTTCACCACTTAACTTACAATTTACTTGGTAGGAATATTAGTTAGTCATGGTTAAAAAGACAATAAAACAATAAAAGTTAAGTATAAACAGATGTATATTGTTATGAGGTTAAAACTATTTAGGATAAATGAATGTAGTTTAATGTTAATTTGAAGTCATTTTCAAAATCAAGTAAAGGTAATTAAGATTTATTTTGCTTTTTGTTTTTGGTGGATATGAGATGAGTCAAATTGAACAACTATATATGAAATTAAGGTAGAGAAAATAACAGATAAATATTAAGTTGCACTGAAAAACATCTGATTTTTTTTTTTTAAATAGTGTGCAAGTGAAATTTGAAATTTTTCAGATGAAGAAAGTATTTTTGATTTTAAAATGATCACTTTGCAGTTGGAGCAGTAAACAGTTTGACTGCTTTTATTTATGGTGAAATTTTTAGTGAGAAGACTTCATTAAATATTCTAATATTTTGTGTACAAATAACTCTTAATGCTTACTTAAGCTTATTAAATTTTGTAAGATACACAAAATGTATTAGAAGTTATAGCATGGAAACTATAAAGTTTGGGATAAGTTTTAGGGTTAAATTTTTCAGTTGTTTTCTTCATCTCTATAGTTTTATGTTGTATTAAATTATTCTGAAAGAGTAAATTATATTCTATTCTTACACTTCCCTAAAAGTGTGAAGAATTCATTAGTATATTTGGAATGTAAACTGCACAGAAATAATTAATTTATTCATTTGAAGGAATGATTTATATGGTGTATCTTGTTTCATGTTGTCTACATATAAATATGTATGTCATTAACTATTTGTTTTAATTGCTAGAAATAATCTTATTGAATATTAATATTTTATTCTTTTAATGGGTGTATGTATGACTGTAGAAGATTATTCTCAAGTGGCTAGTGATTTCACGTCCAAGATTCCTCGAATAACCTTTATCGAGAATAAGACAGGCCTCTTTTGTAATATCAGTTTGTATAATGATAGTGCATACCAGACTTCACAACTTTTGGCAGATTATTGCAGCATTGATCCAAGAGTAAAAATTCTTGGAGTAGTTATCCGCAAATGGGCCAAGGTAATATCAAACTTGTTTTATTATTTTGGAATACATTTAGCATTTATTTTTGCCCATGATATCAAATTTCTGTTTAAAAAATTTTCAACATTAATCTGTAGCAGTTTTGTACACGACACGTGTAACTTATTACTCGTCTTTCATCTGTGTTATTTAACTTCATTTTTGCTATTTGTTTTATTTATGTTGTAAAGTTTTTGATGTTCTTTACAATAAATTTCTTTAAACATTAAAATTGTCCATCTGTATGTCTTTTATTAAACATTTAGCAAATTACATCATGTAATGTACAGAAAAAATCTTGTAATGTTACTAAACTGTCCTAAATGTTAAAACCTTGCTTTTCAGTAAAAATTATACTCTGTATATCAAGCACTAAATTCATGCTTCATAATGCGTATATACCATATTTTTAGTGAAGCTGAATGATACGTATATTTCAAAGTAACTAAAAATTTAACAATAACTGCATGTTTCTGTTTATTAATTTTTGTGAATAATTCCTATGTTTTCTTGTATGTATTTTATGGAATTTTTGGTTATATTACCATACTTATATATTTTTAATTCACTTTTATGTAAAGTTTCTTCCTTTTAGGTATCTTGCTTAATAGCATTTGCAGCAACTTACTGTTATTACATTACTGTATTGATAGCTTTATTTCAAGTAGTATGGTAATGTATTTCTTGTAGTAGCTTCTCCTGGTTTAATACAAAATAAAAGACTTGAAAAAGTTACATTGTATTTAGTTTGAAGGAAATTCCTGATCATTCGACAGTTTATTGCTGCTATTATGTCAAATGGCACATGACCATTCCCTCTAGAGAATGATAGTCATACTGCAAAATTGTTAAGTGATACAAATCTGATGAGCAAAATAATGAAGAAGGGAGTTTTCAGTGATGTCGAGAAAACCCACTTGTAGAGAAAAATATATACTCTTCAAAAAAAGAAACGCAAAAGGCAAAATTTGAGACACATTGTTAACAAGTTTATTCCGGGTAGTTCTGTATGACATGTGAAACTTTGCACATTCACTGCTGAACATCCAAAGTCTGCAAAGGTGAAGTCCACGCTCACTAGTTGAAGTTTAACGTCACTCAACGTCAATAACAAGTATGCCCCCCATGAGCATCAATAACTGCTTGGCATCTCCTGCCCATGGAAACAATGAGATGGCAAATCACATACTGTGGAATGGCTGTCCACTCAGCCTGCAAAGCTGCTGCAAGCTGAGGTAGAGTCTGCGGTTGAGGTTGTTGCCATTGCAGACGTTGGTCCAACTTGTCCCACAGATGTTCAATGGGGTTTAAATCTGGTGATCTGGAGGGCCAGGGAAGAACGTTGATGTTGAGGTGTCTCAAGAATACAGTGGTGAGTCGGACTGTGTGAGGACGGGCGTTATCATGTTGAAAAAACATCGTTGACGTTCACCATGATGGGGTTGCACATGGGGCCTAAGAATCTCGTCGACGTATCGTTGAGCCGTAAGGTTCCCTTGAATGTGCAAAAGGTCTGTTCTGGCATTGTAGGCGATGGCAGCTCACATCATGATGCTGCCACCATCAAATCTGTCAACTTCCTGCACACAGTTTGCTGCACAACGTTCACCTCAGCGACGGTAAACACGGGTCCTTCCATCCTGCCTACGAAGCATAAAATGTGATTCATTGCTGAACCAAACATGCCATATCCGATGTGCCCGAGTCCACTGCAGCCATGCTTGACGATGTTGCTGGGTGAAGATGACGCCTCTGACTGGACGTTGAGGTCGGATTCCTGCATCTCATAGACAGTTGCGTACGGTCTGATCGGAAATCCTACGCAGCCCTGGTATGGTTGAGGCAGTAGACGTTGCAGTGGTGGTCCTATCCTGAAGGTGACGTAACCGGATGTAGCGATTTTGTGCAGGCGTGGTCACACGAGGTCTGCCAGTTTGTGGACGGTCAAGAATTGATCCATGTTGGTGACGATTCCATAGCCTTGTGATGGTGCTTGGGTGGACATTCACAGCTCTGGCAACATCTGATTGAGATTCGCCTGCTTCCAAGCGACCAATGGCGTTGTTGCATTGTGCTTCAATCAGTCTTGGCTTAACACTGAGCTATGGAAACCGAGAACCCGTCACTTTTATAGGGATTTTGCACATGTTGAACTTGCAGAACATGCAGATCTCTCAAACAAATTTATTGGGCACGGATGCGTTTTGGCGAAAAATCCAATGTTTTCCTCCATTTTCAAAGTTCACAACTTTTATTGTCATTTTGGTCTGACAATCAGTACCTTAACACGTGTAACATTATATACTCTGAGCTTGTAACGTTATCACATATATTTCTCTTTAAAATAAAAAAATATCCCTTTTGCGTTTCTTGTTTTGAAGAGTATATATATGTAAAACCGGCTCATTTAGGTTGAGAAAATTTTACAATGACCGAAAAAGGCCGAAACGCTCCTCTACATAAAAAAATTTTCTCAACCTAAACGGGCCATTTTTACAAGGAAGCTTTCAGTTTTCATTGTGCAAATGAAAATTTTTCTAGCAAAATGTTTAGGAAAGCATTCTTCTCTGAAACTACACCTCAAACTGATTTGGAGTAAAAACCTTCATCCACAAAATGATGTCTATCGTTTCTAACAAAATTTCTCTAATCTAAATATCTGAAACCAAATTGGGCATCACTGTAACATAAACAAGGATTTGAAGCTGAGAGAGGTTGCAACTCAAAGTTTTAGAGGCTTAGAATGATATCTCAAAGTGAGTTACTGTTTTTCTTAAAGATGTGGAACAAACTGGATCAAAATAAATCCATTTGACTACAAATTGTACAGCAAACTGAAGTGATTTTTACACACTTAACAAACAGGACAGCCTCTGAATTCAGACAAAAAAGAATGTTGTACAAGTATTCTGGTTGAATACCCTTATCGAAGAACTGCAGTACAGAAAAATGCAGGCTATTGATAAAGACGTTCAACTGAATTATTAGAAAGTAAGGTTTTATTTCATACAGGTCAGTGATCATCCAAATTAAAAAGTTTGTTTGATCAATAAAGCTAGTGATTTCAGAACATCAAATTTAATACTTCTGTTTGTTTAACAATAACTACAACATGTTTCTAGATGTGATTGATGTACTTACCTTTCTATTTTATTTGTATATTTTGTTTTCAGATTTGTGAGATAGATGATGCCTCAAAAGGAACTCTTCCTGCACATTCTTTTCCACTGATGTTGATATATTATTTACAACAGTGCAAACCTCCAGTACTTCCAGTGCTACATGAACTATGTATGGTAGGTTTCACATGGTGATAAAGATGCTAACTTAAAATGTAATTTTCGTTACAAGTTTTATGTAACTTTTGTTAATGTTATTTTTTATAATTTTTTTACTAAAATGTTCATCCTGCATTAACTTCAATAACTGTACATCAATTTTATATAGCTACTTGTCTAATAAGTTTTTTACATCATTAGAATAAAATAAAACTTAAAAATGCTAAATGATTTAAGCTAGTATTGATGGATTTAGGTAAAATTTGGAAAGTTCTTGGCTAGGATTAACTTATGTCATGAGATTTAGCTATTAAAAAGTTCTAACAATGGGATGAATATTTCTGCTCATTTGTGTAAATATTTCATGTCAGACAGTGTCTTTCCATTTTTAATTATTTTGAATGTGTTAGAAATATTTATAAAAATATGAGTTGAATAACAGCATAAAAAACAACATGTTATGTAATGATATGCAATATACAGTTGTGGAGAAGCTTACAATAATAATAATAATAAAAGGAAAAAGAAGCATATCACAGAATAAGGTACAAATTCAGTGAATGAACTAGTTAAGAATGTTAATCCAAATATTGTATACCAAATATTATTAAGAAGATATTAAGTATTAACATTTTTAAAAATAGTTAGTATTTCTGATAAAAACTGGTTTCCAAATAAGTAGTAAATAGTTAGACCCACTTATAATGGTATATTTGCCCAGGAAATAGAGATTAATTCTGAATCTGATTCCTTAACCAAGTTTCCTAGTCTGTGTGTGTGGAATAACAATATTGAACTCATCTGACAGATATTAATACAGTTTTTTTATTACAAAGCAACCTAAAAAAAGGAAAATGCAATGCATAATAAAAGTTGTTTCTCCTATAGTAGGTTTATCTCTTCATCTATCTTTCTTGAGATCAACGGCCTTTAAACTTAACACACTCTTGAAGTGAATTTACTTGATCTCTGTACTAGTAAAGCATGTCTTAATTCAACAGCTGAATTCTGTTTCATTGTCCATTCAGCTGAGGACATTAGAGTTCTAATCCTCTTCACTCAGATGCTATACGTTACTGTAGTATCAATTGGACAAAGTAGCTGTTACTTACAGCAGAGAGTGAAGAAGCAAAGCAATTACAATTTCAGCAACTTTCTGTATCGCATGTTTATGTTAGAATTGCCTGCATATCAAATAAATGAACAAAAAATTAATTCATATATTACTAAAGCAGTGAGAAAATAAGATATGCCTTCATATCACAATAGTAACATAAGGAAATTTATGAGTTTTTAATTAGGGAAAAAAACTATTATCCTATATTAAAAAACTACATACTTTTGACAGTGTATACTTATATTTTGGTAGATAGCAGTGAAGTATTTGGTGTTTTTGGTCCTTGTAGTAGTTCTGAAGTGATGTTAAGTATATTTGCATGTATTGCACCAGAACTATCTCATAATTAAATAAATAAATTTATTTCTGTACATATTTTACAGTTCTTTCTGTTACAGGACCTATTCATACTTTTGTTTATTAATAAGTGTCTAGATTTAGTTGACATTTAAGAGGTTTGCAGTGTTAGTGCCTATTTATAAAAAAATTATGGGTATAAGCAAAGATGAGAAATTTCTGTGGGTCATATACTTTTGCTATGTAGGGTGCTTAGGTAATTTTTGAAATCAGTGTTAATCAGAAGAAAGCTGTTAAGATTTTTTGTTTGTGAAAATCAAATGTAATTTATTACCATTTTGCAAAATTATTTAAATGGAATAAAAGTTTACTTTGTTATCAATTAGAAAAATTTTAAAAGTGATTACTGAAATTGGAATGGGTTACATCGACAAAATAATAACATTTTTCATATTGTCTAAAATTTGCCTTCATTGCATTAAACACATTTAACAGTTGTATCTTTCGTGTTTTACTACATCGTGGTTGCAGATGTATAACAAAACTATTTAAGTACTTTAGTTTGCACTAAAATTTAAACATAGCTGATTATCATCATTGAAATTGGTAAGAAGGTTTGTAGCATTTGTACTGTAAGAAATAATAGTCATGTTCTGTCTTACACCATGTTAGTTAAAATTGTACATGAATTGTATATTGTTTAATCATGATAATTTGCAATATCTGTTAATATCTTGAATGGTTACTTTAACTCTATGGAATGTAAATATGAATAAAGATGTGAGTATGTTTATATACACTATAAAGATAAGTTTCAGGTTTAATTTTGGTTTTATTTAAGATACTATAGATTGTTTAAATGAGTAAAATAAAACTTAGACATAGTGCTGCTCATAATTTAATATTATCATTTACTTAGTGAGCTTACATTTATTGCTGGTGTGAATGGTCTATTTGATTAAAGATATTTTTGCCATGGAAATGTGAACAATGTTTTGTGTTCAAAACTGAATGGTATTGTGACTGTAGGACTAAACCTTTTAGTGAGTGAAAGATTTAATAAGTGAAACATTTATTTCATAAATAAATTATGTTATACAATACTTGCCTAAACTTGTAAAAGAAAAATCACTAGATGAATTAAGTGCATGAAAAAGGAATATTGGAGTATATGCCCACTGATTTGTTGTTATGAAAATGTCAACTTTTGAAATATGTTCTGATGATTCTTTCTACATATTAAAATTGTAGCAATTGTTTTCTAATAAGCCGGTTAGCAAATTAAAATAATAAGCTAATCAAAAAATAACAGGATAAAACATATGAAGTGCTTCTTAAAGCCAGTAGAGAGCTACTGCATTTGATTGAGATGCTGCTGATAATATTCCAGACAACCTGTTATTAAATTTATTATTTGATTTGAAGGAAAGTTGAAATCAGAACTGAAGGTAAGTCCAACTTATGCTAGGATTAAATTACAAAAGTAAAGGAGATTGTAATTCTTAAGTCCAAAACCAATTCCACACATTATCTTACCATTTCTCACAGGAAACTTTCTGGACTTATACTACCCTCTGTTGATGCATATTTTCCCTTACCACTAGCCTTGATACACCCACTTTGGTGTACCTTCATATATATTAATGTGAGATGTCTGCATAAAAACATGCAAATGATTATGCTGCATCCCTCCATAGACTTTTTTGGACAGCGTAAAGAAGTAGCAAAAATGAAAACAAAAAATAATTTACAGTGTTCAAATTCAAACTTAAGAATACAATTTCAAATGGCCTGAAACTGAGTTAATTTATAATTTAAATTTAGAAGTTAATTAAATGTCTATGTATCCAATTTATGATAATTGCCAACAAGATTGATACAAGTTTCTTTCTTAATACAAAAATGTTTTAGTATACAAACAATAATACAACTTAGAATAATAGTTATTGCTGAAAATTAACTATATACAAAAGTTTTACATACAATTTTGAATCTTCTTTCTGGTCCAGTACTTCTTTAATGTCTTATCAAGAGTTCGTGATGAATGAGTTAATTTTGAGTTGATGTAGGTACAATTCAATTAATTGAGAGCTAGCTAGCTCAACATTTTTTTTGGTTTTAGCTTATCACTCATCGAGATTTTCACTTTTGAAGTTATATAACTTCATAATAATGCTAATGTCCAATATGAACCTGCTGAAATTAAACTGTTTGTAATAATCAAAATTTATAAAAACATGCCTGGTTAGAATCTGACTTGATTGATTGATAAGCATGAACCACAACTGTAGATCATGAGGTTCATAGTATACCAACTCTAGTAAGCCAGTATGAAATATTAATACTGTCTCTTGATGCATCATATTAATTGTACTTAAATGCATGAGGAGAGTTTCAGGAAGTTTCAGCTTGTGCATCAATATTGATGACACACTAGTGTTTACATATGCAGATAGATTGTTGATTTTTACACTTGAAAATCTACAACTTAATTAAATAGATGGGAAATTCACAATACAGATTTAACAGTACAAGTTTTGTAAATTGTTAAATATAAATTTAACTTAACATAGGTATATAATAGTACATATGTAATATTTCCCTCCTTAGATAATTTAAAATTGGCATTAGATAATTTTAACTAAGATAACAATGAAAAAAGTACATTAAATATAACACATTATCAAAGAATTATACAACTTCAATAATCATTACAGTATATAACACAATCAGTACAAATAACCTTATGATTATAAAATTATATGGTACATGAAAGTGCATCAGTATGAATGTTATCAACCCCTTTGATCTGAGTTATTTTCAAATCATACTTTTGTAATGATAAGCTCCAATTTAAGTCTTCTATTTTTGCCATTCATTTGGTTCAAAAACATGAACAGATTATAATTAATGTGAATGTTAGGTTGTTGTAATGCACATACGTACACATTGAAGTGTTCTAAAGCTAACACTAAACTCAGTGTTTCTTTTTCCATGGTAGAATAATTATGCTGGTGATATTTAAACTTTTCTAGGAAAATAGCAAACAGGGTGTTTAATACCTTTATCATCTGATTGTAATAGAATAGTACCAGACCAAAATTGCTGTCATTGACAATTAATGCAAAATGCTTATCAGAGTCAAATGCCATGAATACAGTGTTAAGTGCACATTAAATATTTGATATTTTCAAATGCAGGTGGACATGCTCAGCTCACTTGAACTTTTTATTTTTTTTCACTGAGTTTGTTAATGGTACAGTACTGTCTGTAATTTTTTTACAAAACTCTAAAACTAGTTATTCTCAAAAATCTCATTAAATATTTCTTGTTGGGAAGAGTTGGATAATTCACAATACAATCAACTGTGGCTTGAATAACAATTACTCATCTCCAATATTTTCAGATTTTTAGGTAATTGTCATCATTATCAGAAGAACACTAAATTGCTAGATATTGTTGGATAAATCTTGGATGTGAGAGTTTAAACATATTGACATGATGCAGCTGGGTATTCTTTTGATGATTAGGTGTTTTTACAGCATATTCCATGTCATTAACTTTTCAAACAACTCATTGGGACCATGATACCTAGTTTTGAGTGGCTGTTCCATAGTAAGTAAACAATACTAAAATCATGTCACCAGGATAGAACTTACTTGTGGTTATAAATGTTTTTCATTGTAGCTTGGGTTGACTTCAAGTTTCCAAGGCTAATTCACAAGCTGATAAAAGTGTGAATCCAAGCTTGGAAACAATATAATAAGTGCTTTTTTTTTATCTTCCAACCATTGTTCCTTTAGCAACTTCAAAGAACCATGTACTCAATAACTAAACACCAACTCAAATGAGCTAAACCCTAATGACTCCTGAACTGACTGTAGAACAGCAAATAATAAATTAACTCCTTCAACCTGGTCATTCTCATTATCAAGATAATTAATCCAAATCATATTTTTCAAGGTAGAATGGAATCTCCCAATAATAGCACCTTGTGATTACGAATGTTACACATTAGATTCGATCTGTTTTACTCAGACCTGATAAACAATCCTAACCTAACTTCTGATTAGACTGAATTTCTTAGGGAAAGCCAACTAAAGTAAGGAAATTAATTAAAGCATAGGAAATTGTTTGGGTTGAAACGTTTCTCAAATAGGATAGCTTCAGAAAATCAAGTGGATGCATACATGATAGTCAACAAATATTGGACTCTTGATCAAGTTTTTGGTAAAAGCCCAACACAATCAATAATCACTTGAATGAAGGGTTCTTCAAAAGCTGGAATAGGTCTCAAAGAAGAAAGGAATTTTCTGATTAGATTTTCCAACCAACTAATAGGTACAACAAGTTTTTTAAAAGTAAGGAATATCTTGCCTAATTTTTGGACACAAGAAATGTCTCATAATTTTATCACATATCTTGTTGACACCTAAATGACCTCTCATAGATAATTCGTGAGCACCTCAATGTTTTGTAATGATATGCTTTGGGAAGAACAATTTGATAAGCTACCACCCAGTTCTCTGAAGCTGGTGTATCTGGTGGTCTCCATTTCTTCATAAGTACTATTTTTGAAAAAATAACCACTTGGAATGCTCTCCAGTTCATCTTTTGGAACTGCATATTTAAGTAGTGAAGAGATCTGCAGATCCTATTTTTACCTAGTATTCAGTTTACTTCTAGCAAACAGACATTTACCAGGGTAACCAGATCCCTCATATCCATCATTGTCACTCGCTGAGGAATTACCAGTAGGACAACACACTTTTGAAGGCCGTGGCCATCCGTGTTTCCTTGGGTCATATCATCACTGTTTGTTCTCTCTACCTGTCACCTGGAAAAACATATGATCAATCAGACCTTGATGCTCTCATTAAACAGTTGCTGTCTCCCTTTCTAATCCTGGAGGACTTTAATGGACATCATCCCCTCTGGGGAAGTGCTGTTATTGATAGGGGTCACTCTGTAGAGCATATGCTCTCTGATCACAATCTTTCTCTTTTCAATACTGGTTCTTCCATTTATTTTCATGCACCTAGTCAGTCCTTTACTGCTATTGATCTCTTGGTTTGCTCTGCCTCATTATTTTCCCATTTTTCATGGAGGGTTGACAATAATCCACAAGGCAGTGATCATTTTCCTATACTTTTGAGAGAGACTGGACCACTTTCACTGCTCTCGAAGAACTTGATCCTGCCATCAAGAGACTACTGTGTGGCAGCAGTAACTGACTGTATTATACAAGCAGCTGCTTAATGTATTCCTAAAACCTTGACACATTTTCCACTATATCCTCATTTGTGGTAGAATCTTGCCTGTCACATGGCATGGAAGACTCAAAAACAGGCCTGGGATACTTTCCATAGATATTCCACACTCTCAAGCCGCATCACATTCCAGTGGGCCCGTGCACATGCTAGGTGTAAGACATCAAAACCAGAAGGAATCTTGGATTAAGTTCACAACTGGCATATCTTCTACCACCAGTTCCAAAGTCATATCGGACAAGGTTCAAAAGGTCAGTGGGCACTACAATTCTGTCCCCCTCTCGATCTTACTCTCTGATGGCCAAAAAGTAGCTGATATCCAGAGCATCTCCGATACTGTAGGTGAAAGCTTTTGCCAGGTATCTAGCACTTTTGCTTGTTCTTCCACCTTCTTGGCCATCAAGACTCGGGCAGAGGGTTCACCTCTTTCCTTTCGAACTGACTGTCTCTTTGACTATAATCATTCCTTTACACTGGTGGAACTGAAAATGGCCCTTCATCGGTCTGGCAGCACATCTGTTGGACCAGACGATATACACTATGACATGCTGAGCTATCTATCTCCTGCTTCTCTTGATATTCTTCTAATTGTTTTTAACTGGATCTGGTAGGAGAATGTTTTTCCTAATGCCTGGCACCAGGCTATTATCTTACTTTTCTCTAAGCCTGGGAAAGATCCCAAGGCTCCTTAAAACTACCATTCAGTAACTTTGACGAGCTGACTCTGTAAGTCCTTTAACAAGATGGTTAATACTCGTCTTGTTTGGTTCCTCGAATTAAACAACCTCCTCTCGCCCACCCAGTGTGGGTTTCGACGACAGCACTCCACCATGGCTACCTGATTCGACTTGAAATGTCAATCAGAGAAGCCTTTCTCAAACAACAACATATTGTATCAATATTTTTTGACATTGAGAAGGCTTATGACACAACATGGAGGTATGGCATTTTGTGAGACCTCCATATTTATGGGTTACGTGGCCATTTACCCATTTCCTTTAAAAGTTTTTTAATGGACAGGAAATTCCAAGTTAGTGTCGGTTCGACACTTTCCCGTACTTTTCTACAGGAACTTGGAGTCCCTCAGGGCTGTGTTTTGAGTAGCACACCTTTCAGTATGAAGATTAATGCCATCACTGAACAACTCCTCACTGTTGCAAACAGGCTTTATATCGACGACTTTCACATCTAGTATTGGTTGTCGAACATGAGATATATTGAGCGGCAACTACAAATTGCCCTCGATTGTGTACTGAAGTGGACCACGGCAAGCTGCTTTAATTTCTCTCTCTCTAAAACTGTTTGCATGCACTTTTGCCACCAATGGGGTATTCAACCTGATCCTGAACTTTGTATTGGTAAAGTTTTGCTGCCTGTGGTCCCTGAGACCAAGTTCTTGGAGCTTATCTTTGACTGTAAGCTGACCTTTTTACCATACATTAAGCAGCTATGGGTCAAATGTGCAAGAGCACTGAACATTCTCTGTGTCCTCTCTTCCACCACTTGGGTAGTGGATCGATGTTCTATGTTAAAGATATATCATGCTCTTATTCGATCGAAACCCGACTTGGATCACTGGCCTATCGCTCTGCCTGACCCTCGGCCTTAAAGATGCTGGACCCCATTCATCATCAAGGACTTTGGCTTTGCACTTCCCCAGTTCAGAGCTTATACGTAGAATCTCATGAACCTTCTTTGCACCTTCACCATTTGCAACTGTTTTTACTATATTATTCAAAACTGTTCCTTACCAAAACATCCCAGTGCAATTGTCTGTCCTTGGACAACATTGCAGTATCCACTGGTCAGCCCATCTCACCATGGCTTATTACAGTCCCCAAATGTGATCTTTCTTTAAGTCATCTGAGAAAAGCAGATACTCCCGATTGGAAGTACAGTCTTTTATTCACTGAACATCTTTCGAACAATCTTTTCATTCCAATTTATATGGATGGTTCCAAATCAGGTGACTCTTTGGGCTCTGCCATGGTTTGTTGCAGTTCAGTGGTTGTGTGCAGAATCCTCTCTGCAGCTTCTGTGTTCACTCTTGCCCTGGATCATATTGAAGCTAAGCAGTACTCCAACTTCACTATTTATACTGACTTGCTTAGTTCTCTACTGGCCCTGGAATTGCTTAATGTTGGTTCACAACCTGTTCTCGCTGATATTCAAAACCGACTAGCCCATTTCTCATTGACATCTACTTCTATCCAGTTTTTCTGGATACCAGGCCATGTTGGTATTTGTGGGAATGAGCTTGCAGACACAGCAGCTAAATCTATCTGCTTTGGCACTATCACAACTGTGCCTATTCCATACATGGGCTATGGTCCTGTATTCAAGGCTCGGCTTTGTGCCAGCTGGCAGTCGACTTGGAGTGAGCAACGAGAAAACAAGCTTTCCCCAATGAAACCCTATATTGGACTTTGGTCGTCTTGTTTCCATAAGGATCGGAAGGAGGAAGTTGTTCTAACTAGACTACGCATTTGTCACAGTTTTTTAACTCATCGTTTTCTTTTATCTCGAACTGATGCACCAGTATCTAGTCTATGTAACACTCAAATTACTATAAACCACATTTTACTTACTTTCCATCATTACGACTCTCAATAATGGCACCATTTTAACACTGTTTGGTCCCAAGGTTTGTCCGTAACATTAGACAGTGTTATTGGTGATGGTTAAACTGTCCACCTTGATAAAGTTTTTAGTTTTTTAAAGGCCATTAATCTTTTTAATGTCATTTAAGTGTTTTAAATTTATACATTAAACCTTTTTTAATATGGTTCCCTTTTAAGAATCACAATCTCTAGTTCAATTTGAAAAGCAGAAAATGGCCATAACATTAAATAACTCGACACCAGGACTGGAAAGGCCAACTTCAGGTGACTAACGCTGCTGTTTTAACTATCCGTTTATGACATTGACATTTGAGTGATTAGTGAGTAGTATTGCTTTGTAGCAACTTAATCATCTTTCAAATACCCTGTAAGAGGTGGGTCAATAACGTTTTTGGTTGGTTATCCATTTGAGCTACTCTTTAGTCATCTTGGTAAGTTATTACAATTTTGCTGCATATCTTTTAAAACTTTTATTACTTTACCTTTTGAAAATGGCCATAATGACATATAACCCGGAACCAAGAGTGGGAAGGCCAACTTCAGGTGACTGATGGTGGTGACCTGTTAGTCTTCCTGGCAGGTTGTGATAATTACCATTATGCTACAGAAAGTCCATTACAACTTCTCTTACTGTAGTTTCTCTCTTAACATTGTAGACTGGATGTCAACATTGGTTTTATGCTATTTATGTTTTTAAATGCTGTTTTGTTTTACCTTCATTTCCTTTTATGAATTTTACTACATTTACTTTACTTTTGCCTTTTTACCTGACGTTTGGTGCAGATAACCAAGATGCTCTGGGCCATAAAACACTAAATCAACCAACCAATAGGACAGTCATTCACAAGTTACCCATCAGATCAAAAGAATGTCTAAGACCAGTCTGTTACATTCTCTTAATATGTTTTTGTCTCAATTTCTTAGCCTGTGCTCGAGTCACAGTGAACAAAGGAAACACATCAGGATTCTCCAAGGAGATGATGACATGATGAGCAAATTAAATTTGAGTTGATGTAGGTACAATTCACTTAACTGAGATCTAGCTAATTCTACATTCTTTGGCATTAGCTTATCACTCATTGAGATTTTCACTACTGACATTATATAACCTCTTCATAAAAATACTAATGCCTAATATGAATCCACTGAAATTAAACAATTTTTAATGTTCGAAATTCATAAACATTCCTGGTCAAATATCTGAAGTTCCCAATTAATAAGCATTAATCACAGTTATAGCTTCTGTATACCAACTGTGAGATTCTAGAAAGTTCAGTCTACACAGCAGTACTGATGATACACTCATGTTTATATACACGTTTATTCTTACACTCGAGAATCTTTAATTAGTGAATAGGAGGGAATTTCACGATACAGATTTAACAGTATAAGTTATGTACATTTCTAAATGTAAACTTAATTTAATGTCAGTATTGAGATAGATATATAATAGCAAATTTGTCACATTTGTTAAACACATTCATTCCAACTAACATTTAAAATGCATTCTAATGCAGAAAAAAGTGTCTAAAATCCACCAGAGAATGTTTTGTACTTTCCAGCTTTCGGGGTTATGTACAACCTCCATTCTGATTTGACTTATATTGCCATTTTGCTCTCATTGTTTTTCCTATTTTTAATTTTTATGTTTATGCTTATGCTTTTCGTGATTTTTTTCAGAATATGAAATATTTTGAAGATTACACAGAGAATTCTACATTTTTAGTTGAAAGTGATAACAAATGATATTCTGGTAGTAGAGGTGTTATATTCATCTGTATGGTTTATATGATGATCTGATTGGTCTTGAACATTCAATCCTGTCCTTGCCAGAGATTACCTTAGGAAAGTTAAAACTGACTAAAGTAACCAATTGCACTTAAGGTAGCACACATTAAAGGATAAAAAAAAATTAATCTGGTTTGTTCTTATGTAAGTAGTTACATGTCAGCAGTAATTCCTCAGGAACTGAAAGGATACATTTTCAAGTATTTGTATTGCTCAAAATATCTTTGGTATAACATACTTTTGTAGTTGCTGTCATTGAAGCTAATGCATTCATGTGCCACTAAAAAAAAAAAAGGGGAAGTCTTAACAAGGTATTCTTTGGCTGTAATTTTTGATAAATACATTGCATAAAGATGGTCCCAGTCTTTATCAAGGATGTGAAGAGGAACAAATGTTACTTTATCATCTGAACCTATCATAACCCAAATTTAAAAAAAAAACTCAAACAGATAAAACTGCATCAAATAAATGAATAACCACCTGAATCATTTGCTTTTGTTAGAGCAGCAGACAGATGATTGCATACATGTATTCTATATCTGTGATCATTATTGCCTCCATTCTGTCACTTTTTTTTATTTAACTCTGTATAACTTGTCTCTCTTTTATACACTGATAGTTGTAATACATTGCTGAAGACACACACTCATATGAACAAGTAAAGGAATTCTGATTCAGAAAAACTTATCTTCTTTCAGTGACTCCTCTGTATAACTGTCAGACATGATGTATACACACACACACACACACCATCTACACCAGTTTAATTGCCTAGCTTTCCTCCATATGGTATCAAAAAATTTCTTAAGGTTTTTATTTCTTTGGATTAGACTTGAAATATAAAATCTAAATTTATTGCAGTTATTTTGTTATTCTGATTTAAATTGTAACCAAATATTGGTTTGTTTGTTGTTGTTTTTTCTCAAGCTGACATGATTGGTTTAGTGATGAAGGTCAGAATTATCAAATGATGTTAACATTTGTTTGTATTTTAGTCTGTTCCTAACAGACATGATTATTTGCTATGTATAGGATTTTCTCAGATGCAGAACAGGACATTCTGTTCCAATACCACTAATTTATTTTTTAGCCTGTTTTTCTCTATCAGAAACAAATTCTGGGCAAAGCATATTTGTTTTATTAATGAAACATTCATCTTAAATTGCATATAAGCTTCCTTTGAATGTTTTCTGAATGAAATTGGACACTGCTTGCTTATATAAAGTTGCAACTGACTGGATGTACTATATGGATTCCTTCTACAGTCTGTGAACTGGAACACATGCAGAAAATAGTGATATAATATTTGAACACCTCATTATGAATGGATATCTCAGGATATCTTGTTCAGTCACCCCTTCTCAATTCTTGAAATGTATTGCTGATTATGAGAATTTTATAAGTTTCCATTCATTAACATCCTTTTTTTGCTCAGTGTACTGAATTATACCATTACCAGAACATTTTAAGATCTCTGAATAGTGAATTCTAGCTTTATATCTGGAGAAATTGTACAGAATGACCTGCTGTTCTGTTTTGGATAGCCAAGAGAGCCATCTAGAAGTTTTTCTTTGGTACACTTTTGTGTTTAGTCTGGAAATTTATTGTATTTTCAAGGTACCAAGATACATAGCTCAAGTATTTAATGCTTTGTAAATTCTCTAAACTTAGATTGGAGATCCTGTACTGCTTGAAGATGTGATTTCTAATCACATCTATCAGTGGCTAACAGAGTTTTGAGTATCTGAACTAGCTAAATAATGACTGCTTAATACTTGCATATTTCAGATTTTACTTGAAAGAAAGCACTGAAAGTCTGCTAATCTTCTAGGAGATCGTTAATCAAGATTAAACGGTTTTTGTTGGTATCCTGAGATGTCTTTCAATCCTTATCTGTGAAAAACTTTATTAGTTTTGAGTACTGCAGCATACTTGATAGCAGGAGTAATTTTACAGAAGGCATCCCATTCCATTTATTGTATATGTTCTGAGCAATGAGAAATCCCTTGAATGACCTCCCAGAACTGTGTATGCTGCTGATTGTTGAACAGTCTACATAGTCATAGTTCTCTATAGCACTAAGTGTAATGTTTTCTCTTCTGAAATAATCAAGCAAAGGAGTTTCCCCATGAGCTGTGCTGCAAGTTTTATTTTGAAATGCTGCACTTCAGTGTAGCTTACAAATACTAATGATTTGTTCATGGCAGTAGTCAGTTATTTGGTATTGTGTATTTAATGCTTAGTTGTGATCTGAAGCAAGTTTCTTTCTGGCCATTATGAACTGAGTAATATAGGATCTGAAATTATGGTTTATTTACTTTGATACTAAAGTGTTTTATATATCCATCCTAACATTTTCCACCATCACTTTGAGGTCTGACCAATCTTCTGCCTGATTATGCTAATGCTCACATGACATTATATTGGATATTAACCCTCCCTTACTTTTACACTGAGTAGAAGCAAGAAAAATGTGACAAGTTTCTTTGACAATTGAGTTTTTGATCACACTAACCTTCGTTCTTCAGAACTGCAGAACCTATCTTCCAATACAAACTCTACTTTTTTTAAGGGATTTCTCTATGTCCTTTGCCACTGTTTTAATGATATCAACTTTATAATGTGCTTAATGATTTCATCTGGTGTTAAATCAGCAGAAGGCACCATTATAGGTACATTTTTACATTCCAAATAACTGAAACTTATCCCATCTCCATTGCTCTTTTGTAAACATATGCTGACTTGATTATTATTTGTTGCATTACCACCCAACAAATGGTTTGTGATCTTTTACTTTATAAAATGTTAAACGTAACCATCTTTCAACATAGGCCCCCAAAATTTCATTTGCTTTTTCATTATTGCACATACACTTCCAGTCATACTTTGTGATAAGTTACTTTTGCTCCAAACACTTGGAATTCTGATTCCAGGTCTGCAACTGGAAAGAAAACATCAACCTTGAGATGAAGCTGCAGCTGCCAAAAAGTTGGAAACTCTTATTTTGTATTTTGTTATGGCTTTGCTGACTCCATATAACACAGGGAAAATATTCCAAGGATGGAGGCATTCTTGGCTGGATGTATGAGCAGGAATTTAAATCAGAAGAACAACTACTAGTAGTTTGAACATCACCTGCTTTCAAGTGCAAGGTGACCTTCTGTAGGTTGGTTTTACAATGTATATTGTTTATAAGAGTGGTTATTTGTATGACGAAGAATTCAGTATTTTTGTGATAATATCATTCCCAATCTCTGCTTCTTCCAAGGCTTTTCTTCCATTTTAAGTTGTAGTATTTCTTTTTTATATTTTCTGCCTCACAGATAATGCAGTGCTTAAATCACCATCACATTTTTCATGTGACTTCCCAGAAACTGAAATTATTCTCCCTGCATGATCTCATTGTATTTCAGTCAGACTTCAATGTGAAAAAAGGAAGAAACAAACAGTCACTTGTGAGTTTGTTTAAACATATTGATTTAGCAAATATAATTAAACCCGTAAAACTACAGTTAATACAGTAACCAGTTATTAAAACAACCAGTAAGTAAAACACTAATTAAAATAAAGCAATAAATTGATCAGTTCAGTAACTTTTATTTACTTTTTTTTTTTTTTAAATAGAATAGTAACAAACTTATGATTAGTGTAATTAATTTGGTATGGTAAAATGCAATACCAATTTTTTTTTTTATCTTTTAATAGTTATGTAGATGTGGAGCATGGAAATCTACATTTTTTTCATCATAATATTGAAAACACCTTTATTTGATTGTTTGACCTTGAAAAAATTGGATTATACACTAATATTACTTTTGTACCATACTTACAAGAGGAGGTACCAGTACCAAAGAGGAATTGTCATCATGTTCAAAGATGGCTCACTCTGACATTCCATGCACTGAATGGTGAAGTTTATCCAAGTTTTTATATACTTCTCCTTGTGTTTCTTAACTATACATGGTTACTTTAATCAGTTTTGACTGCTTTACTTGAGTCTGTGCCAGGCACTGGATTACTTGTATCTTTTACATAAAAAGTGAACCAAATGTGAACTTGCCTTTTTGGGTACAGTAGGAGCATCACTCATCAGCCAGTAGCAAGCATCATCTGTGAAGGTAATGAGTAAAGATCAAGATTGCATTGTTGGACATGTGCATCTATTTTTCCATTTAGTGTACTTCCTGTTTAGGCTTGCACTGTTTCCATGCTGTTGATGAAATTGACTTAATACTTTGTAAAGTTCTGATATGTATGATAACATTTGTTTATTATAAAGAGCCAACTTTTCTGTAAGAGTTAAAAAAACAAAACAGTAATGATTATCAGAACTCAGCACCTGTAGATTCTACATCAAAAATAAAATGTTCTCTCCTTTTGTGTTTTCAGTGCAAATGAAACTAATCTTCAGCTACATGAAGCTGCAATCAGTTATGTTTGAACACAGGTCTTCATGTTTTAAAAGTTTTCTTCATCATCATCAAATATTTCACAGTTGACATTAATAACACTTGCAATATTTCTCAATAATGCAGCAACAGCTAATATCATCCTTTGAGTTACTCTCACATTCATTTAGCACAACTTCAATTAGCTCTTATGAGTGTTAACTCACATATTATTCCTTAAATTACATTAGCAAATAAAAAACTTTTTAAACATAAATTTTCAGGTAGCAACATAAAATCAACCTCTTCCTGCAGAGAAAAACACAAGTTCTTGTTTATTTATACAAAGGTTTTTCCATCTTATCTCATGCTCTTTTTGCAATCAGAGAAGCCAAAGGAAAAAAATAGTAATATTTGATTATATAACAAAAGTCTGAATAACTACCTCCAGTCTAAACAGTTTGTCATTCACATACAATTTTGCAAACTGGAAAGGTATCAACAAGATATGTTTCTATTTTTTGGGAGCATGCATCATTGGAGGTTCTGCAGAACAAGATCACTGATAGCTGAAGTAATGTAGGGCTAAGCCTTTTTGTCTAAGTGTGTATGGATGAGCTCTGTGTAACTTGGAAACTGATTTCTTGTCATTTAGATTATTGGAAGTAAGACTCATCACTATTCCAAATAAGCATTGAAGATACTTAATACTGGAAATATTGATATGATGGAAAATTTCCTAGACTGTCCACAAACATTTAAGCACATATCTCCAGCAAAAAATCTGGAAAAGTTAATTTTTCTACAAAATAAATTGAAGTTGCAATTTCAAAGACTTTATTTATAGTGAAAGTGAACATTTTATATTCAATAACAAGAGAAATCTCTTAATTTCTACTTATATATGAGACAGATAAATCAATAATTATTATTCATGTAAGATAAATTGCTTCATATCATTAGTGCCTAGATGGATCATTTTATAAAAAGTGATGTTGAAAACTGTCAGAAACTAGGTAAAAATAATGAATGCTCACTTACAACTTAGCTTGCTACAAAGGTGCCAGTGTATGTTTATGGGTTTGTGAATGTGAAGTTACTAACTGAAAAGAAACTTTCAAGAAGGAAGAGAAGAAAAAAAGAAATTTACTGTCTACGTGGCAACTAACTTAAAGTAAAAACAGTTCTCAAACATTTGTGTAAATTGCCTCTTATATATGGATTGGAACCTGCTCTGGATAGATCTGATGCTGATCATCAGAATTCGACAGTTACTTGAAGTAGCAGAAAAGCACACTTTAAAGTTTGGCAAAGCTGTGAGATTAAAGGAAAATGTTTAATTAATCCCTTTTACCTATTTGATATCAAAGTTTCAGTTTTCAACTTTCAAGAAGATTTGACAGTTTATACTGTCTTCTATGGAAACTGGGCCAAGAAGATTGAACTTCCACAGTTTTAAGAAGTGACCAGAAAAATCCTCCAACTGTTTCATGAACAGGCATCAGGAGAGTGTAGTTTTTGTGTACACACACACACACACACACACACAACAATTATAGAAAATCCAACAGAAAAAGTTTCAAAATTGAAAAAATCATTTTTAACTGTGAATGATGCAGATATAAAGATGCTGCCTCTGTCTCTTGCTGCAAGCAATTGATGAAAGGCAGAAAAAGTAAACAAACAGCAGAAATGGAATATACGAAATCACTGACCTAAAAGAAAGGCTGAAATCAATGTGAATATTCTAATAAATCTGAGAGCACAGATCAGTATCTTTACATCTAAATTCAGTGTCTTGTATCATCTAGTTAAAGAGAAGTAGATGAGACTCAAGACCTTAGAGAAAGAAAAAATATCATGATGAAAATATCCATTGCCACAAAATGTTTGAGGCATTGACTCCAAATCTCCAGGAAATTTAAATACCTATGGAGCTATATGACTGAAATTCCATTTTTCTTTCATGTCTGTTTCTATAACAATGTTTTGCCCAGGAAAAAAAAGGCATTTTATCTCACCATACCTGTCTTCCTCTTTGTATTTTTATTCTGTAGCATTTCATTTATTTTTAACTTGCTAATACTTACTGTATTATATTTGTTTGTTTTTATTAATAAAAAAATAGTTATCGACACTGTTGATTTCAATATTATTAATTATAACAGACCTTGGAAAGAATCATTTAATTTCTAGTGCAGCTTTTGAAAAGAAAAAAATATTTTAATGTATAATATTCATACCACCTTAAATTTTAAATTCCCCAATTATTATGTTTTTATTTCTGTTGCTAACAACATAAAACTACTGAAACTAGCTTCTAAATTTTATTTCTGCAATTAGCATTTTTTTCTCTGTCCTTACACTGAATATTATTTCTTTTGTTACATCTGTAGCAAATTTTTGTGTCTTTCCACATATGCACTCAAATCTCTAGTTGCAAAGCTCAAGTATCTGTGTGTCTGATTTATTCTCGAAACTTTCAAACTTCAGAGTGTTCTCACGTGTGCTTTTGACACCAAAGTAGTTTATATAAGAACTAACAACAGTTTAGATTTGTTTTTGACGAATAGGAAGACATGTTGCTGATAAATAATAATACAAATGTATAATATTAATCAAATACAAAAAAGTAATTATGTTTTTACATCTTACAACAGTCAGTGTAACAGATCAAACAGTACAGTTAGTCATTTGTTTTCTAAAATAATAAGAGATTTTAGCAGTAATAAAGATTAATTGCATTATTACTGATTAAAATTTTGTTGAATATTTTTCCTGTGACAGCTTTGAGACACTTTAACCAATAGTCATTGACTCATCCACAAGCAGTTTGCTGAATAAAAGGATTTATTAGCAAAATGTGTTTAAATATCTTAACAGGGGAAAATTGTTATATATATAGTACTTAAATGTTAAGTTGTCATTACAAAAATGTCAGTTAAATAGCTGTATTGTATAGTTATTTCTGTAGTAAGAAAAAAGTTATTTGTTTATAAACTGCTAAGTTTATGTGAGTTTCTTAACAAAATAGATGAAGGTCCTATTTTATAAATAGTCCAGTTTCTTTAAGTTACAAAACAGTATAGTTTTAAAGTTTCTGATAACATTTAGAATGTATTTAAACCCACTTATAATAATCACTACAAGCGATAAGAATTTATAATAGCATTAATATTGTTATACAATTTTTTTATCCACATGGTATTCTAACTTTGAAACATTACTGAGAAGTTTCTGCTTAAATATTGTAAAATGTACATAAATTGCTGCAGTCAAAATACTCGGACAAAATGTAGTTTATCTTGTAATGAAGATATAACTCTCAATGGAGAATAATATTTGGTGATAAACAAATTGTGTTTAAACTTTTTTAATTATAGTTATTGATTTCAGTAAGAATTTTTCTTTTTAAGAATAAGAGCGAGTGGGTAATTATATAATGCACATTTAGAAATGAAGCAAAATATGAAATATGTTTAAAGGTACCAAGGATAGGAATCTCATAATTGGTATGATTGAACAGGTTAAAGACTATAAGAAGAAAAATATCTGCCTATTACAGTATAACATTGTAACAAAAATTATTTTTATTTTGTTCTTGAATGCCTTAGGAAGAAAAATATATACAAGTAATGTAATTGAGCAATGCAAATTTGCATTTCAGTTTTAAAGGCTATCACAGATTAATAAATCTTGAAAAACATTAAGATTAATTTTTAAAATAATTTATATATTTAATTAAGTATCAGTTTATAATTGTCTATCTCATTTCTATCTTACTCTGATTAATCCCTAGAAAGAACAGCTTACAATTTACATTGTAAAACTTTTATTCTTTATTAGCATCTTTCAAACACTAAATACAAAAATAATATATACCAAAGAATTACTAAAGTGAAACTCTTTATGAATAGAAATTTTGCATTAATTTCATTTAAGTGTGGTTCATCTTTAATTTGGCATTACAACTTCATTTAAAATATAATAGAATAATAATTATATGTTATTCAAGTAGTTTATTTGATTTGCTTGTTGTTGTTGTTGTTTTTTTTCTTTAGCAAAAACCAGGAAAGGTGTCATCAGAAAGTGAGACATATCTGCAGCCATCCAAAATGGTTGGTTTCTTTTTCATCCATTACACATAGCAATAATTTTTATTTTATTTTTTGTAAAAGTAGATTTTTTTTAAAAAAAAAAGGATGATATGAATGTTTCTATTAGTAAATATTAATGTTGTGTCAGGGTGTCTTTTGGCAGTACATTGAATTTAGGATTTTTTTGAGATAGTTCATAGATATTACTTAATCATATATACAGCCAACATGCATACAACTGTTTCCTTTATCAGTCCTTAGGAGGACACTTTATCTCACCTTTCTTGTTTCTACACTACTGACCTCCTTTCCTGGACCTATTCTCTACAAGTAAGTTTAATAGCTTGTTTTATCCTTGGTGCCTTAAGTCTCTTTGTGGATCATCCCTTGAGACCTGCCTAGATATACCTTTGGTGTTAAAGTGACTGGTCTTTCATCTGATACTTTTGTTCTTGATGTTTTTGCCACTCTTCTCAACACCCTTCTTCTCTTTACTATACCCTTATTCCTCCTACCACAGCTTCATTTGGGGATGCATTCCATCAAGACTGATCCAGTTTTTTTCTTTCCATGCCTATTCTCATACTCATCTTCTCCTTCATGTTTTCTTTCATTTTGATCACTCCATGTTGGATCCTCCTGGTCACTCCATTCTGGCTGACTCACTGATGGTTTCTTCTTTTGCAACCTTCTGTTTTCCTCCTCCTCCACCTCTGTCACTCTTCTTACCTTTCCACCCTCACTCCACCCTTTCCCATCCAGTAGTATCATTACACCAACTAGTGAGGTATTCTAAACTTTTTTTATATATGTACAGTTTCTTCTTTCTTGTTTAATTTCTTTGTCTTCACTTCCTGTCTATTCACAACAATGGTACACATTCCATATTTGGTCTCTATCTCATGTTTTCTTCCATCCAATTTTCTCTGTTGCCATATTTCCTAATGTGTTTTATCTGTTGCTCATATAAGACTTATTGCTTTAAAGTATGGTTGGTTACTGGGGAGTTCCATCTAATATTTTCAGATTTTCTCATTTCTATGTTTTTTGTACTTTTTGCCACATTTGTCTTCATTTTTTTGCAATCCTTCATGATACAGACAATACTACTGTTCTCCATCCCTTTACTGTATCCTCTCTTTGACCTTTTAATCTCATGTTCCTTGTACCATCTTTTACTTAGGTCCTTCTTCTTACTTTTTGCTTATGGCCATAGGAGATTTATTGAGTATGCCATTGCTGCTTCATATATTTTTTCTTTCTATTTTTCAGTATTATTCTCATTCTGTTCTAAATCATTTTCTTTCTCCCATTCATATGGTTTTGTTTTCTGTGGCTTTTTCTGTTCCTTTTCACAGTTCATACTCCCATTCATTTATTCTTTAGAATTTCTAATCTCCCTGAGATATTTCTCCTATTACTTTCAAGGGATGGCCACAGAACTTCATCCATTTAGCCTACGCTTCATTACATGTAGATTTGCTTTGATTCTTTCAAGTCTTCTCTCACCAAATCAAAAACCTTGCTCTCTCTCTGGCTCCACTTCTATCATCCATTAGAGAAATTTGTGAAAACTGGCATATGAACTTAACCCTCTTGCTTTCATTGCATGTTTTCTTTATCTTCTAGCTATTTATTATTGTTCCAAATATTGATTTATCCTTACTGGTTCTGAATGAGCAAGTTCTCTTTTTATATATCTTACCTGTACAGTAGCCTATTTCTACATATCTGGCTTCTTCTCAGTGCCAAGTGGTGCCTGTCTTGGGATACTTAACTTTCATTTCCACACCATGCATCCTTTGAAGGTCTGCAGAGATGCCAACCATTACAATTTGTGTGTAATCATTATGATTTTGGTGTATACATTATGACTATACTCTCATACAGACAAATATTACGACTTGTTGCAACTCCCAAATTATTATATATAACATAGGTCTATACAATAAAGTGATAAATTGTTCCCCCAGGGCTTGAAAGTGGTGAAAAGAAAATTTCTAGTGAGATACAAATAAATTTTGATAATAAATAAAAGACATAGTCCACATGGCTACTTGTGATAATCATGTTTGTGCTTGAAATAATAAAAAATATTTGCATCTCCGACGTCTACCAATAGTTTGAGTGCGGTGCTTCTCCATACTGGGTATGTGGGAGAATCCATAGTTACATCATCAGTGCTTTTTAGCCAGTTAGCACTGGTGTAGATGGGTATTTCTTGTGTTCTAAGTGGCATAGAAACATCAATGTGATTGTTCAAAAGATGAAAAAAAGAGGCCTTGTTCACCAGATTATCTTGTTTCTGGCAAAAGTAAAAAACTAAAACTGTGAAAGGGCTCTGTCTACAATAATTACACTCAGTCATTTGAAATAGTTGGCATCTCTGGGTCTGTAATGTTCACTGATGAGATGAGAAGTTCCACAAAATCACTTTAATGTTCCTTAGGGTATATTGCTTCATAAATAATATCTGTTTTAGACAGTAATAACTTAGGAACTATTGTGGGTAAAGCATTGTTGGGATTGCTGCTCATCCCTTCAGTTCTAGTTAAAAACACTGGGACTAACCAGCTTTTCAAAATAAAAGTTTTTGTGGTTACTCATTGAATAGTTTTAACCCTTCTACTGTGGGTGAGTGGATTCCACCTAACTCAAATTCTCCAAGGTAACCATAAAAGTAGCTATACTTTAACATTTTAAAATGTAAATGTACCTTCACAAAATTCTGCATATTATCAGTAAATATTATAAGGCATTAACAAATAAAGTATCAAAATTATTAATTAATTATATACTCATGTTTTTTGTTTTTTTAAAGTAAACTCTCCAACATGTGAAGTAATTTTGCATTTAAAATTAAAATATCTCGTACAAAGTCTATAGCCTCTCAATATCCTCCATTATTAAATGTTGTTTTAGAAAAAAAAACTATTTTATGTTATTTTTACTATTGTATCTATTTATAGGTTTGATCAATTTGACAAACCTTGTAACCACCATAAAAAAAAAATAGGAATGGATATAAATTATGACTGTTTTTTCTAAAGTTACTACAAATTATAACATAAAACCACAAATATTTAGTGTAAATAGCTTAACTCTTATAACATTATACATATATAAAAATTTATTTTTATTTTATTGACCTTATAGTCATATCTGACTAACAGTAACATTAAAGAAGTTGGGATGATGCAGCACATGTGCATTCATGTTATCATATTCGAGAGTACAAAAGTGATCTTTACAAATTGACCTGTCTTGTTTGTGTTCTAGTGGACCAATATTTTGTGAAATTCAGTCACATTTCAATTATAGTACATTATACTTTATTACTATTTACTAATAAGTTTTTTTTATAAATTTCTTAAAGTATAGAACAGTAAATAAAGATATAAACAAAATGGTTATTTCTTCTAGTTATGAACATTGTACTCACTTGCTGCTTACCATAATATGCTAAACCTTATCATTTTTTGCACTTTGGTTTTGTAATATAATATGCATATTTAAATAACAAAAATCGCAAGTTACTGCATCAGTACCACAAAAATCCACTCTAAGTGAATTGGATTTGGGTCTAAAAAATATGATTTTTCAACCTTAGTAAGTCTTACCTTACCATTTGGAATCTACCATGAAAATAAGTTTCCCATGTAAGTATTTTGCAAAGGCTCAGAAATCCACATGGGAGATGTTCTGAGCTATCAACTGGTTATTCACACATCACAGAAGTCAGTGTAAAAAAGTAAGTATTTTCAAAAATGGAAATAAGTGTATGTGGCCAGTTTCTTTGATTCACTAAATGTAGTGATATCTCAGAAATGAGAAAAGATATAAACAGACTATTTTATATTCTATCTTGTCAATATCAGTAATTTTAGTTTATCATTCATAAGGAGCTATAGACATTGTATTTGGACATCACAAATATCTAATCTGAACCACTCTACTAGACAAATGGATATCTACATTTAAGGCTTTTTTTTAGTATTTACTTTTAAATTAAAAGATTAGCTAATGTATTATACTAATATTTAAATTATAATTTACAATTTATATCAGACTTGTTGACATACATTCATTAAATAGTAGTTCGATAAAACTTTGAATGTGAGTCTACAACCACAATGAGATGGGGTTAACTTGTTGTGTTCCTCCAGACTCCCCACTTTTTTTAGTGAAGTAAGGTGATCCTTGCCAACTTACCAGTTCATAACCACTGAACTGATGGATCATGGAGGCTTCTTTCTAAGTGTGACCACTTCCACACACTCAGGAGTAGGGTGATGGTGTTCTGTGAGTGTAAATTGGGATCATTCTCCTCCTACCATGGACCAGAAGATAAATATACTTTGCCACCTGGTTTTGGACTGGACCATTCCACCACAAAAGACACATATCTAATGCCACCTGGTTTTGTACAAGAGTTAATCCATCAAACATTGTCTGATATGCCTTAGTGACTGGGCATCATCTGGCACACCTATTTGCTGATTGGGTTTGTTTCTTTTGTGTCCAGATTAGTGACACATATCTTTACAGATGGCAAAGAGTAAACAGAGGTGGTGCAGTCCTCCACACATGTAACCCTAATTCTTAAGGTATCACACTCCATAGGTACTCTTCCAACACCTTTTGAAGAGCACATGTAGGTAACTTTTGCAGTGCTTTCTCCACCATTTTAAAAGTGGAATTCTGGATATGAACATCACATGGGTGGGTGTAAGGTATTGTATCAGAAGTTAACAGTTTTCAGCACATAAAATGTATTTCCAACAGGTACTTACATCTACTCATCCTCTCACTCATGCTTTCCACTTCAAGTCTCTCTTTTCTTTTTCTTTATTAACCTAATGTCAAAATAATGACTGTGCTCTACAGCAGAGAGGGAATCAGCTGCACTAGGAGGGTTTGGCACGTTCCTGTTGATAGATGGTTACTGTATGTTCATTTGCATGCTAAAATGCAGCTATACTACGTAGAAACACATGATGCTAGGTGGAAACCTGAAGGCTAATAGTGAACAAAAATTGAGCATGTAGAGAACAACACTAATCAAAGAAATTATTATGTGAAGAGAGGTAAACATCTTTTGAAAATAAATGTTCAAGTGTTGGAAAATGTTAACTTTTAAAGATTGCCTTTTTACTGGTTAAAACACACACATCACTGACCAGAAAGTGTGAGAAAAGTAAATTGAGTTTAAAAGCATGAAAATTTAGGAGGAAATTCTGTAATAGATTTGGTGAATTTATTTTCTCAAGAAATGAAGGCCGAAGGTTTTTAGATTATATTCTAGCTTGTAACTATCTGTATAATTGGCATTTCTAACTGGTGGACATTGTGACACTTATGTAAGGGAAGAACAAAAATTTCAAAATAAAAACCCAGAATGCAGAAACTTTCATGATGGAGAAATGAAGAATAAAAATTAATTTAAATATATCCTTATGAAATTAAATTAATACTTAGATAATATAAAAATTTGATTATAAACTGTGTTAACACTAGGTTTATTGTTGCTGACAAAGTAGTTTAACCCTTTTGCTCTGGGTCAGAGGTCATGTCATCATGTTTGTTGACTTGCATTCAGAATGGAAGATCAATATAATAAAAAATAAATATATAAGTAAATATATAGTGTTATGAGAGTTAAGGTACTCAGACTAAACATTTGTATTTTTGTGTTATAATATGTCATTCTGGTACAAAAAAACATAAATTTTATTTATTTCCTGTTTTTTTATGATGGTTATGAGGTTGGTCAATTGACAGACCCCACATAGAGTATAGAAAGTAACAAAAAATATAAAGTATTATTGAAAAAAACATTTGAAATGTATTTGAGAGATTCTAGGGATTATGAAAATAATATTTGAGATTTTGGAAGGAAGAATAGTTTTTTAATCATAACATGGAATAACTTTGTGCTCAGACTAGTAATGAAACAGACTCTATTATCACAAACAAATTTTTAGTAAGAATATTTCATTAAAAATCTTATTTTTTATGTACAAAATGATTGTAATCTTTATTAAAGGTCTACCAATTTTTTGAAGATACACATGCTGTATCAGAAGTTATTGTTCAGATGTGTAGGTAAACTTGTGTATATTATACCAAGCCTATAGCAGAAGGGTTAATTAAATTTTGAATGTAACTCTGTAGAAATGTTGTGACTTGCATACTTGACCCACCTCTGTACAATGTGTTAAGTAATGATATAAAAAGATCAAGAACACAAATGTGTTTAAGAGAAATGGTAAATGATTTTGTCACTTTAAGAATTGATTTGTTCAGTTTATATACCTGAACAAGTTAAAGAATTTTCATTTCCAACAGACGAGAATTAATTATATTGACATGTTTTAGAAGTATTAAACAATGTATACATGAACAATAGAATAATAGTGTGCGATCATTATTCTGAGAATTGTGTTCCACACCTATTAAAGTTGTTACTTTTTGACTGCTGTGATATATATTAAATCCAGTTTACTCTAATGGCTCAGTAGTAAGCCTGAGCTTACAATGCAAACAGTTAGTACTTGCAGTGAGCATGGTATACTCTTATACTTAATAACAGAAAATAATAAAACAACATGAAAACAGTGAATGCCGTTTGAGTATGCGCGCACTTCCCAGGTCTAGAGTGATAAATTGACGAAAAGGTAAAGCCTGAAGGTACATAGAGCAATGTGTATTTTACTGCATGCTTTTATATTTATTTATTTAAATGTTATTAATTTTAAAATATATATAACCATTTTTAGACATTCAGTGTGTTTTTATTTTAAATATAAAGAGCTATCTTCATAATTTCTTTATTTGAAGGCTGATGTTTGGACATGCCATAATAAGCAAAGTATTGGTGAGCTGTGGGTGAACCTGTTGCGTTTCTATAGTTTCCCTATGGAGCATGTTATTTCTATACGACATCAAGTTCCCCTTAAGAAGAACGAGAAGAGTTGGGCAAAACGTCACTTTGCAATTGAGGGTTAGTTTAAAACATTTGGAGGATTATATCTTTGTAAATGCTTATAGAGTTATATAGATTCTGTACATCTTAATATTTTGAGTAGTATAAATAGTTTTAAAATACTTTTCTGGGTTCTCTATGAATAATAAACTGATATTTGCGATGTGATAGAAGTGTCAAATGTTTATGATAAAACTCAAAATTTATTATATATTTGTTGATTTCAGTACTGTGTTTTAGTTTTAAATCTGACAGCTATTTGCTACATTACAGTTAATTGCACCTTTTAAATTCAGTTGATAATGCCACCTCTTGGGTCAGTAATCTCAAGAAACTTACTAGAAAACAAAATTTTTGGGTTTGTTTACATTTGTATTTGCAGTAAGGTTGAAATTTATAACAGGCACTTATATCTTGTTTCTTACATTATAGAAAATGCTGGTCTGTTTCTTAAGACTTCAGCATGGAAACAAAATTGTTATATCCATCTCTGTCCCTACCACTCCTTGCAGTGACTGCTTGGTTCCACTTCCTTCAGGTTTGGGTGTTTTCTCAGGTCCATCCTCTGTTGCATCTCCTGCAACCCCAAGAAGCAAAACAACTATTCATTTGTGCCCTCAGTTATTGATTTCTTTATCCACAGACAGAGATCTGCCTACTTGACTCAGGGCAGGATCCATGGAGGTCAATAGATCTTTGTTCAATAAGGAAAAAAATATATATATGTTGAAGACAGAATGGCTCCCCGTCATGTTCTTCTCCATGTAACTAAAAATGGACACACTGATCCAGTGAACTGTCAAGGTTTTCATTCAAATATGGGTGACATAAATAATTTGATTTATTCTTACTATCCTGTGTGTCTCTTCTTACAGGAAATTTTGTGAAACCTGCTGATACAGTCACCCTTTGGCAGTTTTCTTTGTACAGAAATGTACATATTTTTACTGTGGGTTCACTCTTGACATTGGACAGTGTTATTAGCCATGGTGACACTGTCCACCTCAGTTATGCTTTTAAATTTTTAAGGGCCATTGGTCTTTTTAACTCTTAAGATTTTAATTTGAAAATTGGATTATGTTTTGTTTTAGTATGATTCTTTTTACATATTTTAATGTTTTTACTCTTTTACCTTTTTATTGGTTGTTTTGCACAGGTAGCCTAGTTGCTTTGCCTCAATAAATGCTAAACAAACAAACAATCTAAGAATGAAAAGAAAAAGGTTGACTTAGGATGCTTGAAAAGTGCTCTCTTTCTCTCCCTCTCCTTTTTTTTTAAGTTGGGTAAGGGTAATCAAATGTGATTTTTCAACTTTTTCAAAATAAACATTTGTATTTCATATGATAAATACTTAATTTTCAAAAACAGTAAGCTGAAGCATCCTGCTTATTAGTAAATTTTATTATATGGATTTGTAAAAGTAAATATATTTTATTTGTTAACCTCTAACAGTGGGAAGATTGTGTGACAGTGTTAGTGATTAGAATTAAATTGATTTTTTTAGCCATCTTTTTTTGTTTTTATCAGAATAAAATGTTTCAGGTGTTAAATATTTTTAATGGGATCATGGTGATTTTCTTTTAGATGCTTTCCATACTAAACGAAATCTGGCAAGGTCTGTAAGCAACCAGCATGTTTTTCGGTACATTCAGGAGAGATTTCATGCAGCATACACCTATTTTGGAATACCTCAGCTTGCTTCAGGACCATTGTTTACAAGTCAAGAACTAATTTCTTCAAGAACGAAACAGCCAAAGTTGAATACAGATGAACAAAATGATGCATCTATATCTGACACATCCCCAATTAATGCACTGATCCAAGGTAATGATATATATATATATGGAACAAAAAGGTAGACAAATTGTAGTTTATAATTTGATAGTAATAATTCTTGTAGTGTATTCTTCGTTTTGAGAACTGAAGGACAATGAAAGATTTGGTAATCTCAGAAAACATGGATGTAAATATTCGTAATAAAACAACAGTGCTTCTGATCAAGGCAGTATATCAGGGTATCAGCACTTGGTTTCAGGTTAGTTGTATTCTGAGACAATATTGTACATCTTCACAAATTTAAGCCATCCTTCCCAGGTATCTGTCTTAGAGATTTGTGTGCCATTAGCATTAAAGTAACCCTCATCTGATCTCATGAGTTTATTGTGGATTAAGCTACTACATAATGACATTATTGTGCAGCAAAAGCCCTCCACCAATACAAGTGTGACACATCTTTTTGCTTATTAACTCCTTAACTTTTTTACTCTTAGCACTGAATGTATCAGACATGTTTTGTTTTTCTTTCCAATTCATTTAAGATTTTGCAGTTTGAAGATAATTTTCTCTTTTTTTATTCGAACTGTGAACTCAAAATTTTATCTTGCATCTTTCACTTCTTACCTCACACAAGTAAAGTTTCAACAAAGGCTACTGAAAACATGTTGAATGTGAAACATATGACAGCTATTTTCAATAGGGTAGTGGATTCAGTCATGCATCTGGGACCTTCACCTCCTGTCCTTTCTTCAAATATTCTTTTCTCTTGTTTTTTACACTTTACATTAAAGGCACTTCACTCTGTTCCAGATGATTCTCTTTTCCACCATGGCCCATTCAAATTCTGATCTTTCCAGGTTAGACTTCCTTTGTATGAGATCTCTGCCTTGCACTATTTTTCACTCTCAAGTTTTTGTGGCTATTTTGGTTCTACAAAATCATGGGCAAAGGCTGCCCATCATCACTTCTTATTTTCTTATTTAGATTCCAAACTGTCCTAAATTCAACCTTCCATCTATATACCTAAACCCAGTTTCTCTGTTTCCCATTTTTCAATTATCACTTCTTGTTCTTCCTGTTCCACTTGTCTAACTTCTTCCCAGCATCAGTTTCATCAGGCTCATTGGTATCTATCAAGTTTGTTCATGTAATGTGTGGGCCTGTCTGTTCTGGTTTAAATATCTTGCCACAGACAGGTAACTTGCTGTCATTCTTACCCATATATTTTCTTTCCAGTTCTCTTTCTCTCCCCCCCCTCAACCCTCATCCATTTCCTTTCCTCCTTCAAAATTCATCTATCTTCAATCTTTGAAAGAGGTGGTTACACAAAACAGACCATGGAAAGGGTCTACAACTTTTCCCTGAAGTTTTTTCTTGTCTCTTTGTAGTTCCCAAAAAGACCAGACACAAGCATCTGATTATCAACCTTTCTTTTCTTAATTACTTCATAGTTGCCCTTCATTTTTGCTTGCAAAACTTATTTCTTTTCATTGGCCCTTTTTGTCTGGACTGTGGATGCCTTTTCAGGTACAGTCTTTCATATTCTCACTGCATCATTCTCAAGATGTTTCCTTCATTTTGTCCATTGAGATTGTATATTCCAGTTTAGATCTTTTCTGTTCATCATTGCATTCACCTCCTAAGTCTTCAGTTATATGGTCAAGGTCTTACTTGCTATAAATGGACTGGGTCTGCAATTCCATTACTACATCTATTATTGGCTCCTTCTGTCACCCTCAAAAGAAAAATCTTCCCTTTACACCTTTATTCTTTTGAGGAAAGCTGCCTATCTCGGGTGGCTCATCAAAATTTCCATATTTTTTCTCACTCCTACTCAATATCTTATTCAACTGAGAGCTTTTGCTAGCTGCTTTTCTCAACTTTTCACTACCTACTCATATTGAGCAACAGATTCTATCATTTTTGAAGATCATGGATTCACTGGAACTTCTTTTCCCTTTCAGTTATGCATATATTAACCTCCTCTAGTGGTCTTTGCATGATCAGTGTAACCACTCATAGGAACATTTGACCCCAATGGGTCACTTTTCTCCTTTTCTATTCAAGGATTTGGCTTGGTGGCTAGTTTCATCCAATACCATCATCAGTGTCTCATTAACCCCACCCAAATCAGGCTACACCTTTGCCTTGATGGTTCCCTCTAAGGTTGGAAAGCACCTCTGAATGACATTGGGCAATGGCATCAGAAAGGGTTCCCTTTCCTCATCAATGCACTCAAAATTCTGGCAATCCATCAAGCATGTTCTTATATTTTCACCCCATATTAACTACCAAGGGTTAACTGATCTAGAACCCTTTGTTTTCAAACCCTAAACCTTCTTTATTGGGCCAATTCTCAACAGGTTCAACTAACTGCCTGCCATCTACCAAATATTATGGACCTAATTGTTGACTTTCTTTTTCTTTGCTGAATTATGTGCTGTCCACAAAATTATCTCTATCCTTGGGTTTTCTGGTCGATGTACTCTCTTTTGAGGACTCCATTCATTGATGCCTTTGCCAACTCTCTCTTCCATTCCCTATCCTTTACCCATGGTCATCAGTGCTTTTTGTCAAAACTGGTCTTATCTTCTCCTATATATAAACCCACCTCTTTTTCTTTTACCTTAGGCACCGGCCTTGATTCACATCACTTCTTGTTATATCTTCTTAGTGATGCCTCTTTGGCTGGCTCAACCTTGGTTTCCTCTTCATATTCAATTGTCTGCCTTTTCCCCTACCACCTATATCCCCTTCTCTTACTTCATCATCAAGTCACTGTTCCATCAAGGAAGTTCCCTGCTAGTACAGCAATAAGTCTATGGATTTACAATACTAAAATCAGGGTTACAATTCCCCTCAGTGGGCTCAGCAGATAGCTTAATGTGGCTTTGCTATAAGAAAACACACACACACCATCAAGAAATATCATCCATCCACTTTCATGTTTTGGATTTCTCTGGCCCATCACTTGAAGAACTAGAATTGCCAATCAGGTAGATTTTCTCCTTTATCATTCCTGCTGCCCTTCTATTTTGTTCATCTACCAGCATAAGTAGCATGTATTTTGATGTTGGTCTATCCATTGCTAATTTCCTCCTCACCATTCTGCTATTGGCCATATTTTTACCTGTTTTTGACAGTGCATCAGCTGTTTCCACTGTTGCTGGTTGCAAGGCAGCTTTGTCTGCAATATTTTGCTTTTCTCTGTGCTGCAAGGAGCTTCTTCTCCAGTTCTCTCCTCCTTCTTCTAGTCCTTTCTTCTCTATAGAATTCCTCATCTTGTTATCATGCCTAAGTGGGACCTCTGCATACTTTTATCTGTACTCCTTTAAGCCATTAGCAATCTACAATTTAAATCACCCTTCTCTTAGAACCTATTTCCTCTCACTTCTTGCTTGTAGTGGCCATCATTTTAATATCTATGCTATAAACTCTTCCCATACACTTTGTCATAACTCATATTCTTCTTTATTCTGGCTGGTCCTTCCTCCTTAACACTTTAGCTGCTTGAGAATTACCTGTTCCTTCTCTGCTGTTGCTTCCATCTTCCTTCTGTGTTACACCTCTATGATTCACCAGACCATCAGCAATCAATTATATCCTGTTTACCTGCTCCCATCTTGACTCTTCTTATTCTGGGATTTTTTTTCTCTAGGAACATATCTTCTTCTCTTTCAGGTTAGGTCTGTCATATTTTATGTTTGGTCTACTCCTCACTGGGAGTCAGTGGTCAAAAACTGTTTCACATTTCATTCCATCAGATCCATCACATTACTCTTTTCCAACAACTGCTGAACAAAGTCCTTCAAGCTGGTATATAGATTACCTTTCACACCTTTGTGGCCCATTATTTTCACTATCTGGGTGTATCAACTACTTAAAGTTACTGTCTGCATTTGTTTACCATCCTATAGCCTATCCACCATCTCCAGACAGGTGAGAATCTGTCATTTTTCTTATTACAGTTATTGCTTATGGGAACCCCATCAGGTGTGTGATTTGGCCTCCCAGGATATACTTAAAGATAGCACCATGACTCCATGCATGACCACTGTAAGATGGAGTGTTCCACAAGATGATTAATGATTCCATCATGGTATGTTTATATCTCTCTCTACTGTCTAATCCATGTTCATGGAAAAATCCAGCACCAGGGAGTGTTCTCCCTACTTTTCTAGCTTATGCTTGCTGGCTTTTTAAAACAGGGCTATGCAGTCACCTGTTACATTGTTTCCTGTAAAAGGCCTTTACAGCTGAAAGACTGATGGGAATTCTGACTTTATCTCCCCACCATGAATTTCTCCCCCTTTTCAAGTGTAGCATAGGAAACCAATATACCAGTTGTACTCTCTCTCATGTGGCTTGCATTTGCACACAGTTGAGGTGAGCACACATTATAATACTGCACCCTCCTCTTGCAGCCTGTGACTATCCTATAAGGTCCCAATGAGAATTAATCACTATGCCCTGCTATTTTCTGGCAGTTGTATGTGTTCAGTCAAGTTGAGGTGTACACACACACACACTATGGCAAGAATGGTGTGTCCTTCTCTCATGGTGGTGTTAGTTCAGTTAAATCTAACTGTTGAGATGTGTTTGGTCTGAATGCACACCATTTACACTACACATACTGGCTTTCCATCCTCTTATATGCAAGTATTTGGAAAGCCATATCCTTATTCTGCCCATCCCTCTGACTCATGAGGCTCACTTTTCTCTTTCTCCTTTTTCCTAGACAAAAAGTATACTCTGAAAGAGATGAAATACTGTCACCACAGACGTTCCCCTCTGGAACACCTACCATAATGTGTCATTCTCCGTAAGTTTTCCTCAGGCATCTTCTAAAGACAACTGATCTAGATCCCACTAGATTGATTTTAAGATTTTGTGAATATCTTTACAGATCTTGCTTTACTTATATTTGTAATTATAGATTGCTCTGTGTTTCATATATACTTAATTTTTATTGTTTTATTTTCCATTCTTGTCTTTCATTACTTACCATTGATCTCATCACAAGTCAAAACTGTACTTTTTTCATGAAAGCATAGGGTAACAAGCAGAAAAAGAAGATAACATAATTAAACAAATCATAGTTCATTTTCTTCATCCAGTTATTCTCCTTATTAAAAAAATCTCACCAAATACATTTATTGAAGGTGGAGCCAGCTATATTAAATATTAAATACACAAAATAAAAATAACCATGTGATGTACATAATTTTCCTGCATTGCATAATATTCTAAGCCTTTAGAACTGGCATAAAATATAGTGTATATTTAAAAAAATGTTTAAGCCTTTCAATTGTGCATTTTAAAACATAATTAATACTTTTTACTAAAATATAAAAGTAGCACCTAAATGTAATCTATCTGTATTTCTAATTATAACATATTTAGATAAGAAACAACTGTGCGTGCTGTTGTCAGTCATGTTAGATGTGCAGATTGTTGGGTCTTATTGTTAGTATTGATGAAATACTTGAAATAATAAATAGTCTATAGTATTTCAAGTGTAACAATTGAAAATAAGTACTGTTTATTTTAAGAAGTTTTTATTTAGAGTAGCACATTTGTCTAACTGCTGTTATATAGAAGTACTAACCACAAATCACACTGAAAAGTATTGAGCAGTTAACTCTGTACTCATTTCTGGCTCAAATTAAAAAAATTGAAAGGTGTAGGAATAAAAAAAGCATCTATTTTTAAAATTTTATATTTTTTGTACTTTATAAATTTTAAACTATTGTGTTTTGTTTTTTTTTACTGAAAATGTTAATGATATTTGGCTTAATATAGAATTATCAGAGGATAGACAAAACATTGTTGGTAAAGCAGAACTGGAGCCTAGTACATCTGACTTAGTTCAGCAAGATAAGGAACTTAATGATGAAAATGTGGATTCAGAATCAGTTAAACAAAAAGCCTTCATTGACCAGTGTAAGCCTCTTGAAGAATTGCTTATTCCACAACACATATTTGAACAAACAAGTCAGAGGAACCAAACACTAGAGAAAGATCATAGTTTAGACGATGATTTGACTCCCATTCACATTGAGGAGCAGCAAGTTGACTCTGACACAGATACTTCTCTTTCTGATAGTAAACATGAACAAAGAGAAACAGAGGATTTAGAGGTTGTGACATATGAAAGTTTTCTAGAAGATCAAGACACAGATCTGTCACTAGATAATGTCATTTCAGTTTTAACTAAACTTAATTTGAACAGCCAGACAAGTGAAAGTCAAATGAATGAAACAGAGGAGTTTTCGGTAGAAGAAAGTGTTTATGAAAAGGAAGTCCAACCAGCTGTAGAAGTTAACAAAGATATTGATTCATTAAAGAAAAACAACAACAAAACCACATCTGTTAATAATGACAACATGAGTGTACATTTTAATGAAAGAAAAAAGAAATATGTGATACCTGACCATATTATGTCTGTTATACGATGTCTGAAACCTGATGAATATCACTTTGGATTCTACAAAGATTCACTTACAAATGGGAAGGCAAGTAGTCAATATGCTATTTTGAATGTTAAAGAAATTTTCAAAACTGTATCATTTAATGTATTTTTCAATCTCTACTCATTTTACATTGACTTTTTGTAAGTGTGAATTGCATTAGATTGATTTTTCATATTATATCTGCTATTTTTAAATATTTACAGTACCCCTCTTTTAACTTTTTTGCAACAGACTCTGTATAATATACCCGAACTCTTCTACACATTTACACATGTTAAGTATTTACACTATGTGTTTTGACACAGCATGTGTATATTCACAAAATTTGGTATACTTTTAATAAAGATTACAGTTCTTTTGTACACAAAAAATCAAATTAAATATTTTTCTAAAGTTTGTTTGTGAAAATATTATCTGTTTCTAGTTTGAGTGGTAGCCTTTTCACAAATTAAGTAGCTGAGAAAACCACTAGGGGAACATCCTGAATTGTCAATTGGCTATTCACTTGTCATATACTGAAGTAAATGTGCATAAGGAACTGTTTCAAAGATTACAAAGAAGTGAATGGGGCCACTGTGTTTGATTCAGCACATAAGACATATCTCAGAAAAATAAAAGGATATGTGGTTCATATTTTATATTATAGCTTGTTAATATTAGTAATTTGAGTTTCTAATTTGAAACTATAGACTTAGTGTTATGACATCTAATTTTAAACAGTTCTACATTAAGCGTAACAGACTCACTAAAATCTGTATTTAGGTGTTTCTTTTCATATTTATTTTAAAACTAAGAAATTAACTCGTATATAATATTAAAGTTGGAATTATAATATACATTTTGATTCCAAACTTACTGACAAAAATTTTATAGAATAGTAGTTCAATAAAATGTCGAATTCAAGTCAACAAACAAGATGACGTGGCCTTTGACCTAGTACCCATTGTGAAAGGGTTGAACAAGAATTTAAAAACTAATCTACTTTAAGCTGTATAGAATATATGCATTTTTTTATAAAACAGTGAAACCCACTATATGTAGAGGGTGCTCCTGTGCTACTTCAAACATATAAAATACATTGTATGTATTTCTTTCAACAATATGTAAAACATTAAATTTTACTATCTTCTTATAGGCTGGATGTATTAGTCATGAGAGAAAGTTGCGATATTGAACTAAAGGTTTTATTGAAAATAAATTTATAATCATTCTTCTACATCAAAAATAAAATAACTCAAAGTTGAAATTTATTTAATCAAAAGCTTTCCTTACTTGATTTTATGCATAAGAATAAAACAAAAATTTTGATTTTTTGCTATTTTCAATTTGTTCTGAATGAAAACATTAGTACTAATGAATTTTCTGAATTCCTGAAGAACATAGTATGTTGCTTCTAACCCCCAGAAGAAAATCAGATTGCAAAGGCTTATGGTTTGAAAAATGTTGCTAAAACAAACAGAATGATGTCTTAAAAACTTTTTTTTTCTAAATTTATGTATTTTCAATTTCATATTTCCATGAAGGATAATTCTTGTGTATATTAAGTAAACTACAGTAATATCTCATAGTATTTGGAACATTTAGGCCTCTACTGAACTATAAATGCGTGTCCAAAATGAAATTTGATATAAAATAGATAGATCTGTACTGCATGGTTGTGAATTTAGCCATAAAGAGAGTATACGACAATATCCCAAGTGAATGTCATAATCTATATTGTAATAGTGGAGTGTAGAAGAAATAATTTGTCTTTTCAATAATTGAATAGAGTTCAAACTAACTGAACCAGCCTGTATGGGCTTTGACAAAAAAGAAATAATTATTTAAAGCTCTGAGTACATCTTTGATAATCAACAGTACAATAAGCATTTATACATAATTTTAATATATTATTTTAAAACAAGTGTACTGTGTGTTGTTTGTTTTTGTCATCAAGTCCCATACAGTTATTGTAAAAAATCCAGCTCATACATAAAACCTGATGTAACAAACAAACCAGAATATGCAATGATAAATGGCAGTACAAGCAGCAAATAAACCTATGTATGCACAGCTATATATAATGGTGAGGAAAATATTGTGGTGGTCACAGCCACACTATATAACCATGTTGACAGACTTTGATAAGTGCATAGAGAGGGACGAGTGACTTGGGGTGTAAAATGGTGATCTACAAGAGTTTGTTAGACAACAAGATCTAGAAAGAAAATGGTATAGGCACAGAAGAAAGACTGAAAGCAGAATGTAACTGTGAAATACAAACCCAAAAGATTGAGAAAGAACAAAATGATAGACTGGAAATAGAGAAAATAAGAGCACAAATTGAGATGACCAAGCTCACCAAACAGAAGGACAAAAGTTCCAAGAATGACAGTGGTGGTCAGGCGAGCCAACTCTCTTGATACCCCAAAATTGGATAAACCTAAATATAACATAGATACATTCCAATAGAAATATAAAAGATTTGCCATAAGTTAGAAATGGAGCAAAAGTGACTCAGGCAGTCTGTTTCTTCTCTCAGGAAAAGGCCTACAAGTATATGTTGGCATAAAGTTATAAGATGGCTTGGAATTTGAAAAATTACAAGTGGCCTTGCTGAAATGCTATAATCATTTTAACGAAGGTTTTTGGCAGAAGCTCAGAAAAGTCAAACCTGACACTAGAGAAACTGTATTTCAGTTTGTGGCATATCTAAGAAGGTAGATGAACATGGCCAAATGTGAAGATAGTTTTGAACAACTGGCAGATTTTTAATATGTGACTTGTTCTTGATTATATGCTTCAGTGTCATGTCAACATAGCATCACTTGTTTCTGTCGTGTGTTGACCTCTTCTCACCTTTGGTTGTTATAAAATGGGGCACAGAATGAATGAGCACAAGTATGTCACCAACAAGCAACAATGAAAATATTAATGTAAACAGCTGAATCTATCCATAAAAATGGTGCTTGCCAGAAATGAGAAAAAATATAACAACATAGCTGAGATAGATACCTGCAGGCAGTTTTACTTGCCTCCTGAGAAGTCTCACTAGCAAGTACAGAATTTTAACCCCTTTAGTTAGTGTACTGAAGAACAGATCTGATGCAGATATTGAAAGAACTGTAAACAGGAGAGGAAGAGCTAGAAGTGAGGTACACATACCAGTACATGTTACACCTTAGACACTGCCTGGAACAGATTTGTAAACTTCTTTGAGAAGGTTTGTATGCAGCTCAAGACAGAAGTATTTTCATGACAAGAATTGACATTTCAAGATCAGACATGAAGTCTTGGATCTGCTACCCACAAACAACAACAAACTCACCCTGAAGTGTCAAGGACCTTTTTAAGTAATGGAACTGGTCAACAGAATAGACTATAAATTGGTAAATTGGTTAGAAATACCAAGTTCTACTATGTCAGTCTGTTGAAGAGGAACTGCAAGAGAGAAGAAGACCTAGCAGGTACAACTATTAAACCACAGATGAACATTTCAGGTATGGCTGTCATAGATGTAGAACCAGAAAATGGTGAATTTGTCAGAAAATGATGGCCTGTTAGACCTAAAACTATTTAGTGAAGATGAGACATATAAAGACATCAACATCAGTGAAGAACTGACTGGAAAGAAGAAGAGGGAGCTACAAAATCTAATTTGCCTGTACACAGATGTTCTCACAAATATACCAGGCAAGACAGACTTTGTGCAACACAAGATCAAGATCAGTCATGATGAAGCCTTACGAGATATCCTGGTTCAATGAGAGATCTGATCAAGCAAGAAGTTGAAGTAATGCCAGAAGCCAGAATAATTGAACCTTCAAATTCAGCCTATTGTTCACCAAAGAAGAGGATGGGTAAAACTGTTTCTGCATAGATTTTTGGATGTTTAACCTTGTGATGAAATTTTATTCTGAACCTATGGACAACCCATATCTTGGGAAAACTAGGTGAGGTCAAGTCCTTTACCAAGATTGACCTCATTAAAGGTTATTGACTGATCTTGATGAAAATAAAATCCAAAAAGAGAAGATAGCCTCCAGACAAATGCTAAATGCTACCAGTTCAAGAAGATATCATGCGAGTTAGTTAACTTGACTGCAACATTCAACTACATGATTAATAAGGTGTTGGTTAAAACTGCAAACATTGAGCATTATGTGGACAACATTCTAACATGCACTACCAAAGGGAAGACTACTTGAAAAAAAACCTAATGAGCTGTTCAGGCAAGTTAAGGCAGCATGTTTGACCATTGGACCAGCTAAGTTTTACATTGATTGTTCTTTATTGGACACAAGATGGGCAACTGACAGGTAGCCATGGAGGATGAGAAGCTGACCCACATAGAAGGTATGCAAGCTCTTATAACCTAGCTCCAAGTCAGATTCTTCCTGGAGAAGAAATAGTGAAATAGTATAAGAAGTTCATTCCAGACTATATTGAGGTCATAGCATGACTGACAGACCTGACCAAGAAAGGCCAACCCCATGAGCAAATTGGGAACAACCATGGCAGATGGCATTTCAGAAACTGAAGTACATGTTATGGATTTTGTCAATCCCTAGCAAGCTATACTTTAATAAACTGTTCATCATTCAGGCCAGTACTTAGATGTTAAAATTGAGCAGTACTTCTGCAAGAACATTATGTGAACTGTTTTCCACAGTGTACATCAGTAAAATAGTGTTGAGTAGTGATTGAACAAGAGTGTCTGGCCATCATGCACGCCATCCAGAAATTCCATAACTGCTTCTTGTCTGGAGGAAGGAGGAAGAAGTTCATCATCTAGATGAACCAATATTCTCTGGTATGCATCCAAAAGTGCAAAATTGACAGTACAAGGATCATGAGGTGGGCTTATACTTCCAGAACTACCAGTTCTGCATTGAAGCCATTAAGGGGGCTGCAAGTGTTAGGGCAGATTATATGAGCGAGTAACCTTTGTATATGAACTGAAAACAGCCTTTGTATATAATATAAAAAAAGTGTTGTAAATATTTTTTCCAGAAAAGAGCCTTAGTGTTAGATATGCATGATTGTTTAAGTTTAATGCAACTGTTAAATTTAATTATGTTTAGAAGTAATAGTTTATTGCAAGCTTAGTTACATAAATGTTTATAAGTGTGTTTTCTTACAGCAAAGCTACATCAGGCTATCTGCTGGGTACACTAAGAGGGGTCAAACCCCTAATTTTAGCATTGTAAATTCATAGACATACTCCTTTTCCAGTGTTTGCAAATTACACATTGAGTAGATCAGTAGCTTTGAATTGGTGATTGTTATATCATTGCATCATGTTACTAGAACCTTTTAACATTTTGTTTTGAGTATTGTTAGCTCATAATATCTCATAACTTTTGGAACATTCTAAGTCTCTAACAGGCTATAAATATGCCTGCGAAATGTAGATTGATATAGAATAGATAGATCTAGACTGCTTGATTTTGAGATTAGTCATAAAGAATGTATAGTGATGACTTCTGAAGTGGATTATCACATATTGTATTATAATTACAGAGTAGAAAGGAATAATTTATCTTGTCAGTTCTAAAAGTAATTAAACCAGACTGTATGGACTTTGACAAAAAGAGAGACATTAAGCTAAAGCTCTGGATACAATTGTGATAATTAACAGTGTGATGAAAATTTGTATATCCATTTCACTTGTTTTAGTATATTAGTTGAAAACAAGTTGATTGTGCATGTTGCTTGTTTACTGTTGAAATTTATTGCCATTACAGATATCTACTGTAAAGAATCCAACCCTTACATAGTACCTGCCAGTGAAGACTAAAGTCAGTTTTTCTGTAGCTAATGAAAGTTTCAAAACTTTTTCAAAGGTTATGTAGAAAGCCAAATATGTTACAGAAGTTTTGGGACATTTTAGTTTTTGATATTTTTTGTGTTTAAAAATGCCAATTTAAAAACTGCATGCAGTATTTTTTGAACAACTAACTTAGTGAGGTAAAGTTGGAGCTAACAGTTTGGTTTCTGAAAGCAAAAGGACTTAATCCTGAGATAACTGCTAAAAAGTTCTTATTTTTATATATGTATATTTATTTATTGAGATATATTTTTAACAAAAGTAACTACAATTTGAAAAGTTAATATTTTCCTCACCCAAAAATATATTTCCAATAAATACGTACCTTTGTACACAACTGTTTTCATCTTGATTTTACACTCTTCTGCTTGAGAAACATGCATGCCACCAACATTGTTATTGTCAAACTCCCACCAAAAATGTACCTCAGAACATGTGCAAATCCATTGCTTTGTGATGATGCTTCATGTAGCAAAATCCTTCACCAATATGAATGCAACACACTTCCTTGCACAAATGCTCCCTCTGTATTCATGCATGAAAATTCTCATTTCTTGACCAATAAAAGTGCACCAGAGAACTGAGTAGAAAAGGTGATAACATACATAAATGTGAGTTCCTATCAGTAATACATCTTCAGGTTAAAAAAAATGTTAATTTCGAATATTTGTGCTCACCTTTTTACACAGCTATGTGGAATTTCATGTTGAAATAGTGGAAAGACTGATGAAGAAATTACATACACAACTGGCTTTCAAGAGCACTGAAAGGATGCCCATGGAGTATCACACTATGGGAACATACCTGTGAGAGGCCATATCTTGTCTCATTCCGAGTATACTCTTCAACTGAGTGAAAGTTAGGAAAATGCAAGAATCCTGAAAGGTGTTGCAGAGATAGGCAAAATAGGTACATGATTGCTTAGAGCTTGCATGCAAGTTGTTGAATGGCAAATATTTATAGTAAGGTTAGGACAAGCTCAGACTATACCATGTTTGCACATCTCCTCAATCATCAGTCTCTGTAGGTCAGTACTAGCTGCAGGAGAATGACACATGAAAAATATTTGCTCACACTTTGTAATCATCACACACCAAGGGCACATGGCAGTTGCAGTTGTGGGAGTTGGACAACACAGTGGATGCAACTAATAAAGATGCTTATAAAAAAAAAAAAACTATTCAGCCATTTGGTGAGATCATGTCTTTAAAGGAATACATAAAGGAATAAAAAGAGTGAGCTGTGTGTTCAAGATACATTCGTATCCCAGGTACAAAAGTACAGTGAGGGAAAGCTCAGTGAGTATTGATAGGAAAAAGTGTCTGCTCATATCAAAAGAGACACTAAAAAGGAGTAACCACCATCCCTATCCAAGAAATACAAGGAATGAAAGACAAAGATATCTGAACAGTGACAATCAATGACAAAGAAAAGAACAGATATGTTTAGATATGGTAGAAACATCTGCTAGAGATTTGATAAGGACCTGAGTAAGAGCATGAAAAATCCACTATAATAATCCAGTTGGATAAGAAGTAGGAAGGGTGCAGTGAATAATGAAGGAAAGAGTAAGGTAGATATGAACTAGAGAAGAAGTTATTTTGTATCGCTGGGAAAGACAGAAGATAGAAGAAATGTTGTTCAAAAATCCAGAATAGAAGAAACGTACAATCCATTAAAGAACTATCCTGTGAAAGAGGAGAAATACATTACAATATAGTGAAGTAAAAGGAAAATGGTGAATCATCTTTCATGTGTGAGTGTGAAGAAGTAATAAACTAAATGTAAACATTACCTTCTACGTGGAGATGGTAAAGAATAATCAAGCAGAATGAAATATTAACATCTTTATGTTGTGTATGAAAAAACGTTGAAGTCTATATTTATGTGAGAAGGAATAAGTAAATATGAACAGTCATGTACATACATGTGAAGAACTGATAAACTCTGATTAAACATAATATACTTAGTGATATTTGTTAAGGAGTAAATAAATGACATTATATGTTGTATGTGGTACAAGTTAAGGAGTGATAAAATAGACCCAAAGGATATATTTGATAATGTTAAGGTATGATAAAGAAGTCTAAACATTTAAGTCCTGTAAAAAAAGAAGGAATAAAATGGGGTAGTTACTGTTTAGATACGTGTAACCTAGTAAGGCAGAAAGTACAAGGCATCAAAGAGTGAGGAATAAGTTTAAACCAGAAGAAAATCACACATAGAAGTATTTAAGATGGGTGGGCAAAGTTGCTCTATTTCATCCTCCTCATCTTCATCCATAAGTGACGGAAGAAGAGGGTCTAAGTGGTAACATGGATCCGTTGAGACATTGGATGACAGCTATCACAATTTCAGTGGACAAAAACACTTCAAATTTTTGGTAATCTTGGGTGAAATTTGTTCACAACAGATAAAGAATTCACATTAATTTATGTTGAAATGTTTAAAACACAAAATAGTTGAAGTAAAATTCCTCAACTCCCAAGAAAATTGAACATAACATTGCATGACTATGCTGAGAAAAAACTGAGAATTTTTACTTATGAATGTACAGTTAATTTTATTGGTTTGTAAACAGATAAAGCTCTTACTAATAATGTAACTGTGACAGTGTTGCTGGTAGTCTCATATTTGGCCTTAGTCATAGCATTAATTTCATTCAATATAGAATGTGCTGCAAGTAATTAAATTATTTTTTGTGTGCTGGATATACAATAGGAGCTTTACATGCTTTAAAAATTTCTTATGTTTCTGTGGGCCATTATTTTATTAAAACTTGATTGTAACTGACTATTGTTTTTTCTTTAAGAGGCATGTCTAAATTTTTGCAGACTTCTGTGGTTGATTTACTTCATATATTTGTTAGATGATAGCAAAACGTACTGGAAAAGTATTTGGTAATTGGTGACTACAAAAAGAAAGTAAAAAAAAAATTGCATCTAATTAGTAGAATTAGATGACTGTATAAGTTACTATCCATAACACTGGTAACAAGTTCCAGTTCTAAATTTCTCTTGTAATTTTCTTATGAACTACATAATCACCACTAGATGCTGTGTTAGTTTTATTATACATCGCAAAAGAAATTAAATTTTGCTGCTTTAAACTTTACACAGATCAATGGTTTGTATTCCCAGAACTAGAGAAATTGGATGAAATATAAAAAAAAAAAGTTTTTAATTGATGTATGATGCATTAGAAAAAAAACTCTAGAGGTTTAAACAACAAATTGTTACAGTTCTAAATAAAATAAGAAACTGTTATTCAAAACTCATAAAAAACAGACTACTGTTATGAAATTCTTGCTGTTTGTGTATGTTGGAACTTATGTTGGTTTTAAAAATCAGTTTATTTCTTGATCTGATTTAACTACAGTAGTTTTTTTTAGTTGAATGGGTGTTTTGATCGTATAATAGTTATGCAAAGTATGTTAACATCAAAACCAGAATTTTCCATTTTTGTAAATTGGTTCTATTAGAAAAGATATTCCAAAACTTCATCTCCTTCTTTGGGAATATGAGAAAAAATACAAGAATTCAGTTTTCATGGTTTCCACCAACAATGCTGGTTAATAATATTTTGTATGACTAAAATTTTAATATATATTGTGACTATGTTCTATTTGTTATCATATTTATTTTAATTTTTATATTTGAGATTTTTATTTGAAGCATTAATCCTTTTAATGAAAACTGACTGATTGTAAAATTAGTACTTTAAATAAACCAGATTAGTAATTACTTTCAGAATGATGCCAACCATTGTAAGTAAAACTAAAATAAATATACTTTATTCACAATAATTTCTTAGTTCTAAAGATCTAATAAAAAATACTTTTAATATAAACTTCAGCCATCCCATATTTCTTTCACCTTATTGCAAAAGTTCATTTAACAAAGGACTAGCCAAATGTTTCTAATAAGACACTTTTATTATCATTGTTATTAATATCCTTCATTAATAATTTTAAGCACTTTTATTTTATGTCTTTTAGTCACTCATTTTTTATTGAATATATTGTTTTCTGTTAACAATAGTCAAATTACAAATATGACTTCTTTTCTGCGCTTTTACTAATAAGTTAAATTTCTTTCTTAGTGTTCTTGTGCTTAATTGTAATGTTCATTATTTTTCAGAAACCACCAATTGCCTGCAGTCTTTGTCAGAAGGAAGGACATTTGAAACAGGTATTTTTTTAACAGTTTCATTGTTTGGCATGAGAAATTCAAATCTCTGGTTTACCATTGTTTGACAACATCTTAAAAACATACATTTGTGTTTAGTTCATCTGATGTGTCTTTTGCATGAAATCAAAATATGAGCTTAAAGCTTGTTTGAACATAATTTGCAAAATATTCTTTTATGAAATAATGTATGGAGAAATTGAAAGAAGGTGGCAAAAATGGCTTAATCTTTTTCTTTTTAATAAAACTTGAAATATTTAATCTGAAACTTTAGCACTTTTTGGTGTTGTGTTTAGAAGAGAGAAAATTACAAATTTATGATGTAGGTCTTATTAATTTAGTTCTGTGAAACCTGACTGGGTTCATCTTTCTTTGGTGTAAAGATTGTACCATTCAATTAAAACATTACAAAATATATATTTGTAATTGGTCCTCTTGGCATTTTTTCAAATACTTCAGAATTGAAATTTATTTAATGAAGTGTCATTTATTTACTTTTATTTATAAAATTTAAGAAAATGCAAGTTTTTATTTTGTGTTGATTTCATCTTCTCTGAATGAAATCATTAATGTTTCTAAATTTCTTGAATTTTTTATGAGTATAAAATGAATGTCTTAACTTGTCAGGGGAAAGTCAAAATAGTTTTGAATAAAATAGCATCAATTTGAATGTTGTAAATTCAATATTAATGTAATTTTATTGATTTTAGCCAGTAATTTATTTTTTTGACCTTGATTATAGTGTGATTTAATTGTCTGTATCTCATCTGTGAGAAGTCACTGACTAGTGATATAGTTTGGTGATGTATTGTTAGAAGATGTTTTTGAACAACTTTTCTCCTAATTATGTCCAGAACACACATGGTTTTCAAAAGAAAATCATGTAGCAAATTTTCAAGATTAGTTAGATCATTTTACTTTCCTATGTATCCAGTTTTGTTTTGCTGAAAAGGCTTAGTTTACAATATTGACCTAAATAACTGCAAGGAAAATCAATATATAAACATATATTAAATGAAATAATCTGATTCACAATTCAAAAAAATGTTGGCTAATAATTTTGAAGTATTAAAAATTATTAACTTCAATGATTGTAACATAGTTAAACTGCATGGCTGTTTTTGGTTTTTTATAAACAAAAGAGAGATAAAATTTACAACTTTATAGAAGAAAACCCTTATGGAAAGTTTAACAAGAATTTATGAAGATCTAAAAATTAGTGAACTAAATCTTAAATATAGGTGAGTTTTATTTTTTAAATAAATAAATATGTAGCTAGCAAAATAGTTTCTACTTTTCAAACTGTGAATTTGTGAGCATGTTGCATATAAAAACAACATATTTTTCCATAAGCTACATAATTTGCAGAAAGTGCAATACAATCATACATTTATATGCAAAAAACGGCTCGTTTGGGTTGAGAAATTATTTTACATACAAGAGCGAACAACGTTTTGACCTTCTTCGGTCATCGTCAGGTTCACAAAGAAAGAGGTAACTGACCGGAAGCTGACCACATGTTTGAAAGGGGTTGTGTAACTGAGTGTCGGAATGAAGAGGGTGGGCTTAGATGTTTAAATATATAATTTTATTTATTTTATTATATTATTATAGGTATAAAGGCATTCCTTTATATTGGTTTATTTTGGGTTTAAGTTGTTGTATAAGTAAGGCTTCTTTAATTTTGCATTTGTTTATGTTTGTTTCTTTATTTAGTATTTGAGTGTTTTCTATGGTTATGTTGTGTTTATTTGACTTGCAGTGTTCGAAAACGTGTGAAGGTGACTTTTTATGTTCTTTGAATCTGGTTTCCATTTTTCTACTTGTTTCTCCAATATAGAAGTCGTGGCAGTTATCACATTGTATTTTATAAATAATGTTGGTGTGGTGTTTGTCAGTGTAGTTTTTACATAGTATAGACCTCAGTTTTGTGCCTGGTTTTTAATAAATTTGGTATTAACTGGAATGTCATATTTTGTTACTAATTTTTGCCAAATGTTGATTATTTGTTTGCTGATGTCAGGAATATATGGTATACAGTAGTATATGGTTTCGTGGTTTTTTGATTCGTGAGCTGTATTTACTTTAGTTGGTTGATTTTGCTTTCTGTCTAGGTGTGTGCATATAATGTTTTCTATGGTTTTTTGGAGGAAACTTATTGATGTTGATGAAGTATTGTTTTATTTTGTCTAATTCATCGTTAATTTTATCTGGTGAGCATAGTTTTATGGCTGTGTTTATTTGGTTTCTTAATATGTTGAGTTTTTGTTTTGTTTCATGTGCTTAGTCCCAAGGAATGTATAGTCCAGTATGGGTGATTTTTCGGTGGATATCTGTTTTGAATTGTGTGTCAGTTCTTGTAATTTTGAGGTTAAAAAATGATATTTGATTGCTTTCTTCCTGTTCACATGTGAAGTTAATGTTGGGATGTATAGAGTTAATGTTTTGAAAAAATTAAGTATGTGTTTTGTAGATTTGAATCCTGCAACCGTGTCATCTACATATCTGTACCAGTATAGTGGAGAATGTAATGCTGTGTTTTTGCATATACATTTTTCAACAAGTGTGTTTCTCAACATCACTGACAATCATACATAGTGTAATAATTGATTCACCAGGTTGTTTCATAAGTAATATACACTGCTGGCCAAAATCTTAAGGCCAATGAACATAAAGAAACTATGCATTTTGCGTTGTTAGACTCAACTAGTTATTTGAGTAGAGCTTCGAAAGATGAAAATAAGAAAAGGGAAAATAAAAATAAAAATCTTTTTTAGCATTTAATACGGAAAATGTGAATACTATGAAATTAGCCTAAATACTAGCTGGTCAAAAGTTTAAGATCACACTGAAATGAAGCGTTAATCGGTAAACACATAATGAAATTTAGTCATTTGTGTTCGAGTATTAGCATTGTCAACATCTCCCGCTGACATTTCCTGTTACATTGGGTAAAAAACATGGCAAAGGCTAAAAAGTTGACAGAGTTTGAACATGGCAGAATTGTCAAGCTACAAAAGCAAGGTCTCTTTCAGTGTGCCATCGCTGGTGAGATTGGGCATAGTAAAACTGCTGTTGCAAATTTCTTAAAAGACAAGAATTTCAAGTGGTCGGCCCAAGAAAATTTCGCAGGCTTTGAGCAGGAGGATTCAACGGGTTGTCCGGCATGACACCAGCCGATCATCGAACCAGATTAAGGCCCTTACGGACCCAGAATGCAGCTCAAGAACAATACGATGGCATCTTCGAAAGAAAGGCTTTAAAAACCGTAAACGTCTTTAAAGGCCACTCCTCCTTCCACACCACGAAACAGCTCGGTTAAACTTTGCTGAGAAGTACCAAACACAGGACGTAGAAAAGTGGAAGAAGTTTTTGTTCTCTGATGAGAAAAAAATTTAACCTGGATGGTCCAGATGGCTTCCAACCTTACTGGCACAATAAGGATATCCCACCAGAGACATTTTCTACATGACACAGTGGAGGAGGTTCCATCCAAAAATTTTATTTCTTTGTTTGAATTTTGTACAAAGCTACACAAGGGTGGCTTATTGTGCTAGCCATTTCTAATTTAGCAGTGAAAGATTAGAGGGAAAGCAGCTAATCATCACCACCCACTGCCAGCTCTTGGACTACTTACTCTTTTACAAACAAATATTGGGATTGACCATAACATTAGAATGACGCCACAGTTGAAAGGGTGAGTATGTTTGGTTGGATGAGTATTTGAACTCATGGCCCTCAAATTGTGAGCTCAACACCCTAACCATCTGGCCATGCTGGACTTTGTTTTGTCTGTTATCTGTTGAACTCATCTCTAAGTTATGTAAGTTATCTACATTGTCTCAAGTTATGTGATGCCTTCTCATTAAAGACAATTTTTATAGCTTTCAAACAAATATAATTTAACAACTAAATACTTTAAACAGACAAAAAAATTATAGAAACTATAAAATACACTTTTAAATTTTTACATTTCCTCTTGATAATATGTCAGTCTATTTCTTACTATGTCCAATCATATTTGAACTTTCTTTACAGTTATTGTTGTTTTTAGGTATTTTAACTCTCTTTATGTTAATCTAAATTAATGTAGGTGTATGAATAATGTTATGGCATTGTATCCAAAATATAATTAACTTGTGCACAGTGACTTGTAGAATGGTTTTGATTTTTTTTTCAGATACACAATTTTAGCACATAACTCCATCATCTCTTGATCAATTTGAGATCTAATAACAGTTTTGGTCTTAAAATGTCAAATCCTTTCAATTGGTGTATTTGACCACACATAAGGTCTTGTAGATTAATTTACTCTAATCCTACCTTAAGGCATTTCGGTTTATGGGTAGGCTGGTTGAGGTCCTGTTGAGTAATAAGATAAAATCAGGTATGCACTAGCCCCATGCTTTTTTATTGCTGGAGCACAGAAATATAACTAATAAAGAGGAAACAAGATATCATATATTAATTTACTTTTATCCTGCTGAAAAGAATTTCATGTGTCATATGGCTATTGAGGATTCCCTCTTGTTTTCTATTATACAATGAAGAACTATTTGTTGATTATATTGTAGACTTAATTTCACCAAAGTTATTATTGTAAATGAAATTGGTGGCATAAAGGACCAATATGTTCTTAATTTTCTCCACCCTCTGCTGTAAGTTGCAATTTCACCTATTAAAAAGTGTTCATTGCTTCAAGTGCAAAATGATTTTCATCTAAAAATTAAAAATACTTCATCTTAAAATTGTCAAATTTCATTTGCATAATCTATAAAATCTCAAAAATAAATGTCAAAGGTTTTTGTGTTTTATTTTCAAAAAACTTTATATTTTCTGTTCTTTTCTCTACAATTAACTCTTCATTTTGATACTGTATAGCTGTTTCTTATTAAATCCTGAAACAAATGTGAAAGGGAGGCTCAGATCTCCCAAGATCTGTACCTGTTTATACAACATCAAAGAAATACAGTTATGCAATTTTAAATTAGAAATACTATACGGTGTAAACAAACAGTAAATTTACACTTTATTTAACATCTCTGTGGCAGTGTTTCCATTTTTAATCCATTTTACAGAGTATTGAGTTACATTTAGTATTTATTTAAACCATCTTACTATAAATATATTATAGTGAGTTTATTATTAACAGTTATGTAATAATTCAAAGTTTTATACTGCATGAATTTTTATATCTATTTCAAAAGAAACCTATTTTAAAACAATAATTAGAACTTCAGCACATACTGTGACTACTGTTTTAAATCTCAACTTTAGAGCTATTTCAAAGAAACAAATCTGAAAATGTGAACTTGCTTTTCTTTATATGTCTAAAGTACAACATGTATAAATTGTTTAGATATAACATGAAACATTCATAAAACTAGTCTGAGAAAATACTATTGAAAATTCAATAGTCAAAGATCAACCATGCTCACTTTCATGAAGCTTAGTTGCTAAACAATTGTTCTAAGTTGAATGGCATGCTTATAACCAGTTGAAAGAGAAGATTTCCTGCTGTTTAGCTGCTTAAACCAAGAAATAGTAGTAGTGCTAAAGTTTGTTGAGAATGAGGTTCCCCGTCATTTGTCTATACATTCTTGCCTCCTATGGATAGTATTGCCAGACATTTAAGTTGCATTTAGGTTTTTCTTTTATATTTTAGTTAATTACATATTATTTGTGTTTTAAATTTCATATTTGACAGATTTAATGATTTTTATAAATCTAGTAGTTCACTTATTTATCTTCTCATCAAAACTTGGAAACAAAGGACTTGAGCAAAATATTTTGCTTACAGCTTCACATCTCTCCCCATCAATACATGATAACCAGTTGCTTTTCACTTTGTGACATTTTGTCATTAATGACTAAAGACAAAGAATTGGAAAGCAAAATAAAACATTAAAAATAAACCAAGTGAAAAGATAAAAACATATGACATTTTGCATATGACAAGAAAAATATATAAATGATGATTCAACAAAGAGATAAAAGATAAGTATATATTTAAATTTCTTAATTTTAAACATGAATTCACTATATGTTAATGATAATAGCTAGTTATTGATTTTGTACAAATAATGGAAAATGAAATATATTTACATTAAGAACTTGATACTTATTTAGGAGGCTCTAGAGATTATGCCAATTAATTGTGAAAAAACTGTAAAATAAAGCATGTTTATACTAAAAACAAAAATTACCTTGCGTGTTAACTATTCAAGTCCAAGTAACCACATTAAATAATGAGTTTTTTTTATCAAAATAGTATCAAGGAACAAAATTAAATATTTATTTGAAACTACATACTTTGTAGAAAGTCCATGTCAAATTACCAGTTATTTCTTATATAGTTTCATTTTTGTAAAGAACTTTCACACAAATCATTTTCATAGGGTTAAGTAGTTGAAGAGTAAGCAACAAGTGACAATGAGAATCAAAGTTTAGATCTTACAATCATGAAGTAGCAATGCTGGCGACCGCGCATGCGATGTACAACCACTTTAATGCTAGCCTGCTGCAAATACGCTGAACTCGGGGTCTAAATAAAATTTCGTTTTACGACCATGTTGTGACTTTCAGATATATGTGTTTGCTTTAAATTCAATCTACAAATGTTTATTGTTGTTTATAACAAAAGAAATTATTTGTTGCGTGCGTACTATATGAACAGGCAACCGATAAAAACGCCGATCACTGGAATAAGTTGTGGGGCTGCTCGTGGCGCATGGAGCGCATTTTTTCAGATCAACCCCTCTTTGTGTTTTGCCGCGAAGAAAACCGGAATGTGTTGACCTGAATTGATGTTAACCAATCAGAGCACAGATTTGCGATCACGTGAATGTTTGTTGTTTCTGTATATCTCGACAAAAACATAAACAAAGAATCACAGAAAGTCTACATTCGAAAAAAATTTGCGGCCGTGAGATAAGCCTGAATTATCTATACTAATCTGTTCTCAAATCCTATCTGTGAACACGACACTCTTTTTGTCATAACTTTTTTATTATTTAATATTTTTTTTAAATTTAAAAAAGTATTATTGTTCTTACATCAATGGCTTTAAAATTGATACATTTTTCATGAAATATTTTCACCCCCCATTGCTACATGAAGTATTTCTCCATGATAATTATGTTGCTTGGTGCATAACAGCATAAAAGATAATAACAAGATTTCAATGATTTTTAGATAGTTGAAATAATCAGAAAGAGTAAATAATTAAAAACCCCAATTTCTGTCAGATTATTGTTTTTGTGACAGTTGATTTAAATATTTATTTAGTCAATTATTGGAATAATTCAAATCTTTAATAATCAGAACAACAAAATTTAGTTGATTATTTGTAATATAGTCAGTTTTGGAATAATAAGAGAAACTAATTTCTGTTAGTTAATTATTTACCTGACATTAATCAAGTAGTTTATGAGATGCTAATTAGTCCAATTGCTGTTCGTGGGTAATTGATTATATTGATTAATATACCCAGCTCTAGAGCTTGTACTGAGAGGCTTATATAACTTAAGATATATGTGTTATGGTGGTTACAGTACAGTATCATGAGGCAAAATATTGTGAAGCTTCAGTGCATCTAGTGTAAATCATTATTGCACTGATTATTTTATACCATATACTAAGATAGTAACAAATTTTAAACTGTCTATAACATAGCCATGAGGACAAAAAATTCATGTGTTTGTATTAAGAATACTGTTCCATTTGTGAAATGTTTTATGTGAAATATAATGTAAATTATTTTGAAAGTGTTTATCTAAAATGGGTATTATGAAGGATTCAGTACTGTGAGGTGAGGTCACATTACAAAATTCTGTAACTTGTGTAAAAATTGTTGGATCATTGTATTAAATATTTTATTTCATGTAAAAGTTTTAAACATTTATATTTACTATTAAATTAGAATATACTTTTTATTTTGTATCTTTGCAAATTTCTAGGAAACTTCTCATATTTGCCCTCAAGTAGCACAGCAATATGTCTGTACATTCATGCTGCTAAAAACTAATCCTGACCTACAACAAATTTATTAAAGGCTTTCCTTGTTAAATTGTTATTGTTGTTTGGAGTAGAATTTTCTTTGTGAAAGAGTGAACGTTTTGGCACGTTTTTCTATACTTTAGGGAAATGTTGTAAATATGTATTTGAATTTTAATAACAATAAATAACACAATTATTTTTAAAAAGTACAAATGAATGTACAGTTCTGTTATTTTTACTGTATGATAGTTAACATAATGTCTCATCTAACTTTTGTATGTCTTTTATTTATTAGTCACATGTATATTAATTTCTTATAGTATGTAATATTATAGTATTTTTACCCACAGTTATAAAGTAGAAAAGATTTATTTGAAAGATTTCTGCCATCACAGAAAATTTGCCTTTAATAATGAGTGCAACTTTCAATAAGTTTGCAGTTTCTAGTAACTAATACAGTGAGTAGAAGCTTGTTTTTATATGTAAAATGAACCTTGAGACATGAGAAATTGCCTCATTTTATTTGATACATGGAAGTTATGATTTTTATTTTGTTTTTTCTTCATTTATCAACATTTTTTGTTGAATTTTTATAGGATTGTCCTGATGAAAAACTACCAGAAATAAAACCTCTTCCACCAATGACAGAAAGTTATTTACGAAAACTTGATACCATATGTAAAGACATTCTGAGTAGGTGATCGGTGTTTTTTTGTTTAGCTACAGATATTATGCATATATTAGGTTGTAGGGAAAGAAATGTAAAAAAAAATTCAACTCAGAAAAGACATGAATAGTTTGTCATAAAAGAAGTAAAAAATCTTCATTTTCCTACAAGGAGTGAATGCGTTTCCATTTCTAATGATTGTGCTTTTCAAAACTGGTATGATGGTGGTGAAAAAACATAAGAACTAATTTAAATACTTCTGTTCTATAATACATAATTCAAAAGAAGAAATCTTGTAATAAAAATACCTAAAGCAGTGATAAATAAAAACTGCATGAATATTTTAGCACTGGAATGAATTAGAAAAAATTAAAAAATATGTTGAAAAGTTAACCTAAAACAGAATAAAGATGTAGAATAAACTTTAAATTACTTATGTAACAGTGTAATACCACTTTTTATAGATTGTAAGAGTTATGTTTAGAGAATATTGAAAGGTTTAAAATTCAAGAAACTTGTGTATACTTAACATATTAAAATAATTTTATAATACACAATTAAATCTTTACTTAAACCAGTTAATGATTGTAAAAATTACTCTGCATGTTTCAATGTGGTTTCATGTCATCTTCAAGAGTGTGAAAAACAGTTACTGTGTGTTACATAAGTACAAAAGCTATGGTCATACGATACTAGTTTACAATTTAAAAAAAAAAGGCCATACCATGTACATACTTTGATTTTTTAACCTTCATCCTTATTTAAGATCAAAGTAGTTTTTGCTGTGTTTCATTTTTTCAGTGGTTTCTCTAATATTTCTAGCAGTCATATTATTCATTTTAAACAAAATAACTAGATGATATGTTCAGCTATTACAGGATTTTTCACTTTTGTTTTCAGTGTTTCTCTTATGTTGTTTATTCTTAATTTTAAGTTTCCTATAAACATACAAGTAAAAGCTAACTTTTTTTTGTAAACTTGAATGACATGATTCTTGGTCTGACATCATGATAACAAGGAAACATTTATGATAGCCCATTTTTTCTAACTTATTCTTGTTTTTCATAACAGTTATGCCCCAAAACAGTAAACTGTTGTATTCTTCAACATAGTGAGTAAATTGAATAGAGGGTTCTAGTTCTCTTTATGATGCTGCCATACCACAAACTTGTCATCGACATGCATAATTGATATTTCCCATTTAAGTTTGGCATTAACAGTTTCTAGCATATTCATAAAATGATCACACAACATATCTACTATTTCTTTAGTACAGTTAATGTTGTTCACATTATTAAATCTTAAATGAAACACTGCTTGACTAGATTAGAAGTAGCATACTTACAAAAAGTTTCAACACTTTTACATTCTAAATTGTGCCATTTTCCATTTTCTGGAGTCATAGAAATTCCCCAGAACAACTTTAGATTTTGAGTTGGAAACACAGAATTACATCTACAATTTTTAGTGTTTTTCTGATTGTTCAAGAAGTTTAGCACATTTGCATTTAAAAACAGTTCTTTTAATTTGATTGGTACAAATGGGATATTCCATCAAGTAGACTATTTCATCAGACTGCATAACAATCTACTTTGTTATTAGTTTTTACAGAACTTATTTCTGTCCCTTATTTGATAAATTTTGCAAAAATTCATCAAAAACAATTAAATTAGGATGTAGAGAGACAAACCACATATCTCACTTCTCTTCACTAAGAATACTTCACTTGGTGAATTTCCTTGGCATCCAGTTAATTGGTGGCTGATTCATTTTGTCAGGAAATTTATGTAACACATTGAGGTTTTATTTCAGTCTTCCACTTCTTCTAGCACTAAGAGTTTGTTAGCTGTGAATATTTTCACATCCAGGCATGTAATTTGTCCTGAGCTAACTTCTATGATGGGCTTTTAGCCTTTACCTTCTGTATCTAGTATTGTGGTTCATTGATGTCAGTGTTTTGTGGGTTTTTGTAAAATTTTTATCTGCTGCTTTCTCCATGCTATATGTTATATGTATTAAGAAAATAAAAGTTATTTCTTGAAAACATTTAAATATCTCTATACTTAGTATTTGTATTTCACACATACTTCACCTTTCTCTTGACATGAAAGTAGATTATTCTTTCATGTTTCCAGGTGCACATATTAATGGGTCTTTACCATATACTCACTTTTGAAGTCATGACTGGAAATGAAATGTGCCAGAGGTGTATAGCACTTATTTGTACATAACCTTAGAATAAGATTTGAATTATGCTTATTTTTATATTGGACTTACTTCTCGTAATTGCATTCTATATCTTTTATATTTTTGACCTATGAATTTAATTTTTAATATATAAATACATTTTTATACTTATCTCTGATTATTTTGCAGGAGAAAATGCTCCAGATGACGAGACACTTTTTCAAAGGAAAGAACTGCTATTGGAATTGGAAGCTTTTATACGTGAACTCTATCCAGGTATGAAAGACAGCAATAATATTAATAATATTGTTTTTGCATAATATTAAAGAGAGTGAATGACACTTTTTAGGAAGAATTAGTTTATGCTGTGATGCCATGGGAGACATGATTATCACCTGTAGGTTTGAACTACGGTGGATTCCCAACCATTCAGTGTGTGCAATGCTTTCAAAATAAGGAATTTTATAGGAATATTTCACAACCTTTTACGGAGAAGGATACTTGGCTAGAGAGATTGTTAGTCACATAGAATGTGTTACTTATATCAGACATCTGAAATATTTTGGTGCAATGCAACATTTACAAATCTGTGTTAAAAAAATTTTTGAACATGTTTTAGTAGGTTTTTTTTTGTACTACAAAAGCTAAAATGATATTTTCTTTGATACATGATGCAATGCTTTTGATGCAACTTTTTTTTTACACAAGTGAATTGTGAGATTCAAATTTAGAATTATTTGTCAAAATATCAGAGACTTTGATCTTTATACTTTCTAAAAGAATAAAATATGTTACATTCTATATAGCCAATATGAAAGACATATTTTTAGACTTTCTAGAAACTGAAATGCAGATTGTGTTGTTGCTGTGCCTCATACCTTTAGTACACTTTTCTTTTTCTTGAAATGGGACATACATGTGGTTTGTTGTGTGACTGCCACATGAACTACATATAGTGTTGAAGCTTTGTTTATAAGCATTGTAGTTATATGCATATAAACCTCAAGACAATCTAAATAACTTTTAGTGTTTGATTCCACATAAAATGCAATGAACAAATAACATTCCAATAGTTATCCTTCAATAAATTTCAAATGTAATTATAAGTAACATAGTTTATATTCTATTTTATTATCGTTTCATACTTTATCACTATGTGTATGTGGGTTCTGTATTTATTTTTATAAATAAGCAAGTGCTTATTTATATTACCATCAGACAGATAATTCTGAAATAATTCTGCTTAATGCCAATAAGGATCCAGATAAGTATAAGTATTTTTTTGACGTATATAGTAATTGTTTGATGAAAATCACAATGAAGTTTAAAAATCAAAACATTAACAAATATTTAACCAATTATCCTTATAGTTTTTAAAACAGTAATCTTTAACTCATATGTGCATGAAATTTAATTCAGTATACATAGTAGTTTAGAGAAATATTTTTGGTAAAGTATTATAAAGTGGGATCAGATTGACTCATCTGTACTTTTTAAATAATGTAAATATATTACTTATAACCAATGGAAAGCAAAAATTCTCATCTATCAAATAACATATTAGATTATGTTGTTTTCTGTACAGAAAATTGTCCATTTCATTTTCACTTCAAATTTCATTTCCACAGGAAGCACATCAGTGAGCTTAGCTGAATTTCTTAAAGCTTTTATCACATACTTAGAAATCCAGAAAATTAGATTATAGAATATTGTCTAGTTTTATGTGTTATTATTCTGTGTTCTTAGGTGCATTATTTAATTAAATAACGTATTTTTGCATTAGTACCATTAGTATAAAAAATTGAGTTTCATTGACAGTAAAAAAAAACAAGGTAAGTACTGTATTTTTTATTTTTTATATGTATTCATTATTTGTTATTTTAAAGTAACTATAATATAAACATCAGAAACTTATAAAGTCAAAAAAGGTAAGTTTCATGAAATAAATTAGCAAAAATAGTAATAATAAAAATGTTCATAAATTATGTTCACAAGCAACTTATAGGTAGCCAATGTATTACATAATTTGATAGAGTAATGTGAGTTACATGTTCACCAAGTGATTAATGTCTTGTGTGGCAGGATTATTAGACAAAGTTTGAAAGGAAATAAATCAATAAAAATTAAATATAAATAAATATGTATTGTTGCAAGCTTTAAGCTACTTGGAATTAACAGTTGTGGTTTCTTGTTACAATTTACAATCATTCCAGAAAGAAAAAGGCCAATTTTGAATTTTTTTTTATGAAAGTTATGAGGTCAGTAAAATGACCACTTTATACAGATAAGTATACAAAATAACTTTCTTGAAGTTTTTTGGAAAAAAATAATTGATATATATTTAAGATAATTTAAGGATTATGCAAACAACCTTTGAAAATCTTTAGATGAAGAAAAGTATTTTTAATCTTAAATTGAAAATCATTTTTACTTGGAGCAATCAATGCTCTGACACCATATGTTTACAGACAAAGTTTAAGTAAAAATACTTATACAAATTCTGATGTTTTGTTTACATTAGACTTTACTGAATGTTTATTCAATATCTTGAAGATACGTTAAGAGTCATAATATGTATATACCACTATAATTATGAGTTCATGTAAAATACATATCCTTGTTGCAAAGAAGAGAGCCTTCAATGTTCTCTATGGTAGTGGAAGAACTTACATGGCAAAAATATTCCAAATAGCTCTTGCCTTCGAAACTCAGTCAATTCTGAAGCATAACCATTGTTTATAAAGTTATGAGTGTGATTACAGAAGAGAACATTTTAATCTAATTAATTATTGCAATAAAGCTGGTTATATCTACTTACACTGTTGTCAAACAATTTTAAATCAACAAATGGCTTACACTCACAACAATAATATTGAGCAGGATCAAAAATTGAGGAAGTAGAATCAAGAACAGTATGAAATCTGAAACCTTAATATTGTAAAATGTCATTAACTCTCAGTATTACCACACCATATAGAAAATTCATTAAATTGGATTTCTCTCCTTCATGTTGTATGTATTATACACAATTATATTTATCTTTAGATGCATCTCTTCACCTTTTTGGATCTTCATGCAATGGTTTTGGTTTTACTGATTGTGACTTAGACATATGTCTGACTTTTAAAGATGATGAAAAGGGAGAGGTAGGTGAAGTAGTTTTGCATTTGATGTATGTATCTCAAAACTTCAGGAGTAGTCATATTTATAGTCATATATATTGAAAGAAATTTAAAAAGTTTAAATTAAAACATTTCTAAAATGTTAAATGTATCCCTTCAGTAGTTTATAGGAAGGCTATTAAAAGCTATTAACCCTTATGTGACACACTTTGCAATGTGCAGAAATTAATTTACATATTTCACTTATGTAAAAATATGTGTGGTTGCTCTGAGATTTCTGAGTGTATCTTATCAAAAATTGATAAAATTTTGTTAAAAATCATAAGTATCTTGAACACAAGAAATGTCTCTTTTATAATTCTGCTTACTAAAAATGTGTTATTTTTTCTGTTTTTAGTTACATGCATCCAAACTATTAACAAATTGAGTGCAAGATGGTTTTAATTTTAAGTATAAAAATTATTTTCTTCATCTAATAATGTTCATATTTTATTTGTATAATCTCTAGAATCTCCTAAAATTATATCTAACGTTTTTATGGTCAATGTTTATATTTAATTTTTATTTTGTTTTCCATATCACCAGTGTATAATACAATGAAGCGATTGAAATTAGGAAATAAAAATAAATATACCTTTTTGTGATATTAATTTCATTCATATACAATGATATTAAAGGTGTTTAATTATAGTTTTAAAGTAACATAGTAACTTTAACAGAAAAGCATTTAAAGGTGCTCCTGTTGTGAAAGGGTCAAGTATTAAACAAACTTTGTTTTTAATATTTTATTAGTTTTTAGTAAGATTTTCTGTGAAAAGAAATAAGAAAAATATTTTATTAATTTGTGGATTTATCATAAATACATTTTAAAATAATAATTACATGTTTAAAATAAAAATGTGATAATGTACATACAAGAAATGAGTAAAACATTAACTCCTTCCATACAAGCATCCTCTTTTATGCATGTCTTGGGGTTTTACTGAGTTACAATCAAGCTTTAATTAAAGTACTTTATCATTATATGTCTGTAAACTTGGTATGAAAAAATAGCTAATAAACCAAGTTGTTTTAGTATAATATGCATTTTAATTTCTTAATTTTATAAGGTAATATTTTAAAAAATTCTCAGTTTCCTCTAGTATCCGTATTGTGACATTTACTCTCTAAGTATCCTCTTTATGTTGTGTATTTACCACCCCTCAAAGAAGTACAAAATTTTATATAAATTACTCATTATGATATTGTTATTACTTAGCCAAAGCTCTATTTCTGTGGACTTCAGTCTTGTGTTACAAAGCCATAAACTAGAAAATCAAACTACTTTTGCCATACCCACAAGTCCCATCCTCTTTTTCACAAATTGCTAGTAGATTCTTCTGATATTTGATACAATATTACTTACTAGGCAATAGAAAGCCAAAGTTTTAATATATGAAATGACATATTATAATCCATTATTTTCTGTACAAAAAATTATCTATTTTACTTTCATTTAAAATTTATACCCACAGGAAGTACGTTGTTGAGCTCAGCTGAATTTTTAATGGCTCTTATTGCAAAGTTATAAAACCAGGAAAGCTGTGGTAATTACAGGACTTTGCTTATATTTTAAATGTTACAATTCTGTGTTCTTAGGTAAATTATTTATTGTAAAAGTATCATTAGTATATCAAAAAAAGAAGGGATGCATTTCATCAATAGTGAACTCAAACAACAACAAAAAAATGACAGTGACCCATATAAGTGTCCTTTATTTATTATTATAAAATAATTAAATGTAAAAATTATACACTTTGTATCTTAGATTAAGTAAAATAAAGAAAAAATAAAAGTTTTCATGAGGTATGAATTAGGATAAGTGAGCTTGCATGTTCATTAAGTGATTTACAACTTGTATAACAAAATTATTAGTTAAATATAGTTTAAAGAGGAATAAAACAATGAAATTTAAATGTAAACAGATCTATAGTTATGAGTTTAAACAAATGTTGTTTCCTGCTACTATTTAAAGGTATAAAAAACCAAAAAGTTATTTTGATTTGTTTCTTTTTTCATGGTGGTTATGAGTTTGGTCAAATTGAAAAACCTCATATACAATCAGGATAGAGAAAATAACAGATGAAATATAAATCTTTTGTGAAAAAAATTATGAAATTTATTTAGGGGACTTTTAGAGATTGCACAATTGAAATTTGACAATAGTCAGATGAAAAAATTTTCTTAATCTTAACATGGAAATTACTTTGCACTTGGAGTAGTCAACATTTTGGCTCCATGTATTCACAGAGAAATTTTTAGCAAGAATACTTCATTTAAAATTATTTTTTTTTCTATAAAAGACTTAATGCTTACTAAAGACTTGCAAACTTTTGTAAGATATGCAAAACATATTAGAAGTTATAGTGTGGAAATTATATAATCATCTGTAAATATTAATTTCTCTTCCCTCTACTCTGCAAAGAATAAACATTTTTATATGGTGTTTACAAGTTTGGTTAAAACGATCACATGCATATAAACTTAAAATAGAGAAAATAACAGCTGCAATATAATATTTAATTAAAAAGAACATTTGGTATTTATTTATGAGGTTTTTAGAGATTATACAAATGAAATTTTACATTTTTCAGATGAAAAGTATTTTTAATCTAAACTTGAAAACCACTTTGCAATCTCCCTCTTTTGCCTACTGGATACTTGTCATGTTTTTTAAAAGCTTAACATTTGATGGTGACATACAAAGCATTAAAAGTTGTAGTATGGAAACTAATATTTACTTTGGAGTCATGTGGTTGATGTAATCCACAAAAATTATAGCAAAAAGGATTAATGTATATATTTTTATCATTGTTTTTCATTCTTTTACATTAAAAACGACTTCTTTCCAAATGAGTGCTTAACTGTTAATGCTTATTTAGATATGATACATTGTTGTCTAGAGCACCTAGGTATATGCTTCTATTTTAAACTAAGTTTTCTATGTTTAAGACTAGATAATAGTAATTAAATCTGACAATGTAATTTATCTGCTATGTAGGTTGTAGAAAAACATTGCTTTTCCAATTCCACAGCTTTGTTGTGATTTTATATTTTTAGTTTGTGTGTGTAATACTTTTTGGTGCTTTGAACTGTTTGTCATATTTCAAAAGCTACATGTAATGTACACTTGTACATAAAATAATATTTCAGTTTTCACTTTCTTACTTCATTCCGTATTTGACAAGAAATATATTTCTATGATTTTCAATATGCAATGTTATGCTGCATAAAATACCATTCAGATATTTAGAGGTAGACACATAATTTGAGATGATAGAAAAATAAACAATATAATTAAATTGACTATGATTTCTAGAGACTAAATTATGCAATGGAATACATACAAATAGAATCATAATCTAATTAAAGTGAACAAAATGCACCCTATACCACTCTTAGAAATTACCAATAGAAAAAAAACCTGGAAACCTTTTTAAATTTACATATGGATGTGAAAAGATTATAATTAGGGCTATTTCAATACAAAAAGACAAAGGTATGTCTACAGAAGTTTAGGTGCAATGCAGAAAAAGATTCAGTGTGGTGTTGTATGAAAATCTTGTGTGTCTTTTGATTAGTTGGATTCATTTTTCAATGGACATTGATCCAAAACATACATCTAAATTATGCAAAATAGGTAGATAGAGTTCATTATTTAAAATATTTGAAGCATTGTACTTTTCAGTTTTAGTTTGTGTTTTGGTGAACATTTTTGAAGAAGGCTGTAAAACAAAACAGTGAATATCTAATTAAATAAAAACATTTTGCCATCATGAAGCCATTTATTTTTAGTATTAATGTGTTTTCTATTCACCAATGTGCACTATAGGAATTAAATAAAATAAATATTGATTTCAAGTTCACCTTAAAACATGACCCTAAAATAGAATCCTTGCTAAGTAAGAATTATATGGAAATATACAATACAGGTATCAAGTATAAAGTAGCATTTAATAACTGATGACTTTTATATTAGTGAAAGAAGAAAAAAAATTTAAAATCAGGTTCTCTGAATTTAAAAAAACGTATTTACTACCAAAGTAGAACAAAAAAATCATAGTATATGTATATCTGTGAAGCCTTTTGGAATGGGAACCCCATTAAATTTCTGTACAAGTCATTGTGTTAAACTTGTAATTTAACTAAAGACCTTTAATATCAATGTATGCGAATGAAACTAAAATTGTTATCTATGTTATAATCAAAAGTTTTATTTGATCTAAGTTTCAAGTCCTTTATTTCAAATTAAATATTTAAAAACTTCTTAAAACATCATGTGTACTATCACTATGAGTGTTTTCTACTTCTATACTCTGTATCTTCTGTAATACAGCAGTAGTACTGTAAAAATATATGTAGACAATAAGATACATATTTTTATATTTTTTTTGCTCTTTCATTTCAAAGTTCTCTGAACAAATACAGTTGGAACAAGTAATACATTTTTTTCAACCCCTGACAGCTGCCACACCAACCTTCAACAGATTTGTTTGAGCTTTATAATCTCCATAATGTATGTGTTAAATACGTGTATAATATATAAACATTAGAAAGAGGTCATTTTATGGCATAATCTAACAATGGTTATTTTGAAATTAGCACCAAGTTGTCATGGGGTACAGAAAACTGACTATAGTATAATTGGCTGTTTGATCAACTATAGAACCTAGTTGTTTCTTACCAGAATATCTTATGCTTAGAAGTACATTTTAAATTATATTTAGGTATTACTGTTATATTTCAGTTAATATGTATTAATTAGGTTTTAAAATGCATAATCAAAATATTTAAACACTTTTGAAATATAAGTCATACTTATTTGCTTTATAACAACAAATACAAGTAAACCAACATCTTTAAAGATATTCTACAGAATGTTGAAAAGGTATGTTTGTTTACCTTTCCTGATTTCAGTCAATGCATTTCATTGTATGTTGACAATAATAGCTAGAGTTGGTGATATGGTAAAGAAAGCATAAAATAAAATATAAACATTTACCATATAAATCTTTTGATATCGTTGAGGAGATTCTTGAGACTATACAAATGAAATATTAAAACTAAAAGAAAAAGTAAAGTATTTTTATACTTAAAATTAAAATTACCTTGCATTTGATTTATTAATAGTTTGAATGCAAGTAACTACAGCAGAAAAATAACATATATTTATTAAAAACTCTTAATAAAAATAATGTTATTTGTGCACAAGATACTTATGACCTTTAATAAAATCTTGCCAGTTTTTAAGATATGTTAAGAAATCTCAGTTTTACTGCATGTATTGCTTACAAGTAATTTGAAACTTGATTTCCATAAATTTCATGAGCCTCTTGCAAAAGAGTTAAAAAGAATGTAATTTTAAATGAGGAACCAACATCAACAAATACAAAAGAATTTGTTACATCGTCTATTAGTCTTAATCTCCATTCACCAGTCTCACATAAATAAAGGAGTAGCAGTAGATATAGAATTAGAAATTAGGAGGCCAAGATATGGATGCTCAAGTCCACAATGTCTCACATCTATATCACTCTTCACTGCCTGCAAACAGTTGTAAGAAGGTAATTGCTCTCCAAAGTAAAGAAGAAGGAAAAAAAAGAATAATACGGTGCAACCATTTGTGGATAAGTACATAAAAATTTACCTCTTGAAGTTAGCATTCCAACCCTCATTATGGTACATAAGCACTAATTAGTACCCTAGAAATTAATTATATGAGTATGAAGAGTTCCATCCAGTTATGTGAATAAACTAGCTCCCAACTACCACCCATTTATTAAGTCTACTGTGGCTATCATGTTTTAAACAAGCTTTAATGTGCAGCAAAGTGTGCATCTGCATAAAGTAATGCTAAGTTGTTAAATAACCTTAGTCGTAACTGAAAATAGTTTAGAAATTTAAGTAATTTTTTCTAATTTTTATTTCTTTATTTAGTACATTCTTATATTTGTTACAAAATAGTTTAATAATTTTATTTAATGTATCTTTATTAAATCCTTTAACTATTAATATTTATATCAGTAGTTCCACATTACTGATAAAATATTGTAACTTATTACAAATTTTACAGTATCTGAATAACTGCAAAATTATAGTGCTTATAACAGAAGGGTATGATTTATTACTATTAAAAGAGGGTAGACCGAAAATTGGAAAGGCACCATAATTTCTTTTATCAAAAATATTTACACTGATACCCTCATCAATTATTTTAATTTCTAAATCTTAATAATGTGTTTCTGTATTATATATTGAAGTATTTTCAATTTCTTATATCTGTAAGTTAAGGTAAAAATATCTGGATGTGTGTAGTTTTCAATAAATCTATTCTCATAGTAGTAAAGGTATAAATTTGCTATAGAAGCAGAGATGCCAACCATTACGATTTGAGCATAATCATTATGATTTTGGTGTATACATTATGACTATACACTCATACAGACAAATATTACGACTTGTTGCAACTCCCAAATTATTATATATTATATAGGTCTATACAATAAAGTGATAAATTGTTCCCCCAGGGCTTGAAAGGGGTGAAAAGAAAATTTCTAGTGAGATACAAATAAATTTTGATAATAAATAAAAGACATAGTACAAATGGCTACTTGCGATAATCATGTTCGTGCTTGAAATAATAAAAAATATTTGCATCTTCGACGACTACCAATAGTTTGAGTGTGGTGTTTCTCCATACTGGGTATGTGGGGAAATCCATAGTTATGTAATCAGTGCTTGTCAGCCGATCAGCACTCACGTAGATGGGTATTTCTCATTTTCTATGTGGGATAGAGACACCAATGTGATCATTCACAAGATAAAAAAAAAAAGAGGTTTTGTTCACCAGATTGTTTTGTTTCTGGCAAATCTAAAAGGACTAAAACTGTGAATCAAAAATTTAGGAAAGAATATAGTGCAAAATATCCAGTCATTGCATCAAAAGTCAGTGACAGTCATGCATTTTGTACAATTTGTCACATCAATTTTTCTGTGGTGCATGGCGGGATAAATGATTGTTCCAGACATACAAAATCAGCATCTCACCAACAAAAGGCTGAGGCGAAGACAAAAATTATGCAGATAACGACATTTATGAGTAAGAATTCATAATATGAAAAAGAATTTCAAAATTTTTTTATTAAATACACAAAACAGTCATAAATGAGCAATCTATAGCAGTAATAAATAATAATAGTTGTAATAATAATAATAATATAATAATAAACAGCTTAGAGACATTGGTCAGACCTACTAACTGCAAATGATAAAGGGCTCTGTTTATTATCATTATGCTCAGTCATTTGAAATAGTTGGCATCTCCGTAGAAGTAGAATAGTTAGCTCATGTTGGAACTCCTATTACTTATTTAAAAACTTGGTTATTGAAGAATTCATAATTATTGTAAATACAGAAACTTTAACAAAGTCAAAAACAGTGATGACATGGCCTTTAACTTTGGGACATTAAGAACTTGGCTTAATGGATATGTTATTCTCCCTTTCACATGTAGAGACTAGTGGTAGCATGCATAACAATGAGATTATGTATGTGTAAAATCAGTAGAGAAATGACTTTGTAGTACAGATAGTCATAATTATTTTTACCTAGATTTTTATATTTTTTAACAATAAACCTTTGATTTTGTGTGTATAGAAATGTTAAATAACAGTGTAGACATGTATGTTTAAGGTTTGGCTTGTTGTGTAAATCCTAATTTCATAATCCTTATACTTTTTTAGATTGACTGATTTTTTTTGTTTTCTTAGACTTGTAGAAATCAGCATCCTGCAATCATTGAAAAGTTGGCAGAAAAACTACATCATAAATGGGGTCTTACTAACATTGTTGCTATAACAACAGCTAAAGTACCAATTGTGAAGTTTATGGACAAGTTAACCAGACTGGAAGGAGATATCAGTTTATATAACGTACTGGTATGTTTGGTAAAATTTAAGAAAATGTGAGAGGAATACTATCAATCAAGTTGGAAAAAAATAGTAGACAATGTTTTAAGCAACCACTCTTTGTCCAGTTTTGTTCTCAGCTTAAAATATTTAAACAAAGCTTGACACAAGAAATGTACAAAGCATCACCCAGTTGAAGATCTCTATTTTGAAGATATTATTACTCTCTTCTTTCTTTTTCAAAACTTGGTTTAAAAATCTAAAGCAAAACAGTATGTGTAGATTTAATTTTTAATATAAAAGGTAAAAATAAAAATGTAAATTGTATACATGGTGAAGAATGGTACATTGTTATTCAGTTAGCAGGCTTGTAGAACATTGTTCACCAGTAATCTTGTGTTGCTATATTTATATAAAAAGAATTGATATGCTAATGAAAGTTTGTGTAGAGTTTGAGTGTTCGTACGACAGTAATCTATATAAAGCTACTTTAAGTACTTTTATATGGCAGAAAATTCTCAACCAGTTATGTAGTATAATTTTTCAGTATTATTTAGTTTTTGAATAAAATAAAGTTTAGAATGACAAATTCTATATATTTAAATCTAACATTTAAACATTAATCTATATAAAGCTACTTTAAGTACTTTTATATGGCAGAAAATTCTCAACCAGTTATGTAGTATAATTTTTCAGTATTATTTAGTTTTTGAATAAAATAAAGTTTAGAATGACAAATTCTATATATTTAAATCTAACATTTCATGTAATAGATCCTCTTTCAATAAGTCTAAGCACCATCAATTATAATTGAATTGTATTTGGAGTTCTTTTACTCTAAGTTTAATTTTTTTGTGTATAAATTAATCAGTCTTCTATTTTATTGACCATTTTTGGTGAAACTTCAATATCAGTACCTAAACAATTGAAAATGTTTTGAGTTTTATAATGGATTAAAATATTAATTTAAACTTTGAAGTATTACAGACTTGCTTTATTTTACTGTACTGATTATTTCAACAGTTTTTCAGCATACAATACTTGATCTGATAATTGAATAATAAATTTTTGTATTCTTAAGGTGCTTTTGTATTGGTGTGTTGTATTACAATTTTATGGTATTATTTAATCTTAAATTTCTAAACTTTTAACATAATTTACATTCTGCTCCTAAGTTTTTATATTCTTATTTCAGGCCCAGCAGAATACTCGCATGTTGAATGTTTATTCTAAAATTGATAAGAGAGTGCAGATTTTGGGTTACACCATGAAAAAATTCACAAAGGTTTGCCATAATAAATGATACATTTCTACTAGAAATTGTATTCATAACAATTTTTTTCATTAATTTTTTTTATGTTTCTCTTGAACTACAAAATAGTGGTTAGTCGTTTTTTAAACGATACATTTTTACTAGAAATTGTATTCATAACAAATATTTTTCACTATTTTTTATATGTTTCTCTTGAACTGCAAAATAATGGTTAATTGTTTTTAAAGACAACTAGAAAAACAACTTTTGTTTTGGCCTTTCTGTTTATTTACAGATTTGTGATATATCTGATGCTTCCCGTGGAAGCCTGTCATCGTATGCTTACATTCTTATGGTCTTGTACTACTTACAACAGAGGAACCCACCTGTAATCCCTGTACTTCAAGAGGTAATGTATGTTTAAATCTGATTTGTGAATAAACTAAAGACACCTAACGTGGTTTATAGTAGGCTCAAAAATGCTTCTTTTTCTTCTCCTGATATTGCTTCTGAAGCAGTGTCATCTAGCTGGAACTTCTATTGATCTTTTCTTCTTCTATGGCAAGCAAACCAAGAGTATTACAAGTTGTTTTTACAACTCTTGGTAATAAGATTTAGAACAAAAAAGCTCTGAAGAATTTGTCTAAATGTGAAGTAATGCTTGTTGTCTCACCTCATGAAATAGACCAAAACAAAATCCTACTTTGCATGCTTAGCATGTTTACTCCTGGTACAGACTCCTTTAATCATGTAATTCAGTTAATAGCTTTTGTAAACAAAAGTTTAAACTGAAATGCAATAGCAACAGTTATTTTTTTACAGTTATCCTAAAAAACTGTTGATGGTTATATGGTGAATTTTAAATTCATTCTGTGTTCTGCTTTGTACAGCATGTTTAACCCTATCATCACAGGCATCCTAAATCAGTGCTACTAAATTAAGTAAATGATATTTTAGGTTTTAGGTTTTTGATAATAAATCTGTATCTTGTTCTTGTTTTATTGTAATGGGAGGAATAAAATACCTGAGAGAATTTATGGAAATGTCTAGTATTTTGATGGTTGCTTTTTAAAGTGTTAATCTGATGAAACTGATCATATATGAAAAGTAAAAACTAGAAAGAAATGAATGATCACATGATTGTTTGGATTAGTTGTTATCAAGATTTACATTTTATGTTTGTAGATACAGTTTTGTTCTTTTTAGCTTCATGAGCCAGGTGAAAAGCCAGAATTAATTATTGATGGATGGAATGCCTGGTTTTATGATGACATTGAAAATTTGGTAAGAAAACGTTTTTTGTTTTTTACAGAGCATACATTGTCAAAAATCTTTGAACATATAAAATAAAAATATTAAGTTTTATTTTTGTCATTAAACTTGTGAATTAAATAGGTAATAAAACACTCTGTCAAAATACTTGTAAGCAATTAATAGATTCAACTTGCTGTTAAAATAATGGCTAGATAAAACTTGTAAATTAATAATTTCTTATTTTTCATAAAGCCCAGAATCTGGCCAGACTATGGGAAAAATAAAGAAAGTGTTGGTTCATTGTGGTTTGGGCTACTATGTTTCTACAGTGAAGAGTTTAACTTCAAGGAGCTTGTAATTTCTATAAGGCAGAAATCTCAACTTACCAGATTCCATAAACTGTGGAATACAAAAAGTATTGCTATTGAAGGTAGGTTGGGTAATTTCTATTGTAAAATTTTGTTAATTTTATAATGCATAGTGTTATATTATGAAGGCATGTAAAACTTTTATAAACAAATCATATTTTACAGAAAATTCAATTTCCACATAATATCTTTCCTCCTCCCACAAAATAGGTTTTTCTCGATTAGTGCTGCCCTCCATCGGCACAAAATTTCAACACTTTCCACTAATTTTCCACCTCTTACTTCTGCAAATCCACGTGTAAATAATTATTTAGCAACTCTTCATCAGTAGGAGGGCAACATAACACCTTTCATAACCAGTGCTCTTTCTACAGTTGCACTCATTAATCATTTCTTGATTTGTAGTTGTTTTGTTAGAAGTGCTTGTTTTTGCTTACAAATTTAACATTTTCCTTTAGACTGCAGACTTAGTTATTTGTTACTATGCTTTTGTTACTTCTTTATTTACAGGGACTTTTTAGTTGGTACGCTGTGGATCCCACTCTGTGGTGGGTGGTACCTGATGGGTTTTTGTTTGTTTTTTCCATCTGCATTGTACATATTGTGGCCATGTTCAATGTCGATTACATTCTTGTGCTTTCTACTGTGGACCTGATGTACAATTCTAGCTGCTGCCAGTGTTGGTTGTGTATCTCCATTCAGTTATCATCTGTTACAAAACAATAATGTCACTGAATTAGGCTACACAATTCACAGAGATGGTGTGTACTGTAAGACTACTTGTGGTCTTTTGCTTCAAAATATACTTCTCCCAGACCATATACTCATGGACACACATGAGTAAAGCAAACAGTTATTGCTGCCCATTGTTGATACTCTGTGGCATTAAGACATCTCACTCAAACCCAGCGTACAATTCCACATGCTCCTGAGTGTTGGTTGATCAACTCCATAGACATAATAGCTCTGCTTTTCAAAATAAGGTATCAAGGTCACCCATTGCACTGTCTTTGATGATGCAGTCTTCTGGACTCTCCATTGTATTTTTCCTGCCTTTCTTCCAGTAGAGTAAGGAGTCCTAGCCACTGGGGTAGAGAACCATGGAAGCCTGTCCTCCTCAGCAAAGTACAATACCACTCACTTGGAGTAGAACATTGCCATTCTGTAGGTGTCAATGGCATATAGCAGTTTGTACCTAAGACCTGATGCACAATTGCAGATACCACCATGTTCTGGTTGTAGCACTGTGCCATATAGATATATTTATATCTGGCAGATTGGTTTTTCCCACCATGGCATTCCCCCTTTCACCATCCTCAAAATGTGCATTCTTGGTAGGTCATTTGTTTGGTTGGAGATGGCCTGGTCTCAATTAGAACCATGTAAATAGCACGATGTCTTTCCTTTTGCAGATCTAATGTACAGTTCCTGATGCTGCCGAGTTTTAGTTTAAACACCCCCCCCATATCATGACTATATGTATATCTTTTGCAGTTTGTCCCTCAGGATGAGGTGTTCCTCTTACCTATCATTCTCTGAATGTGGTTCTCTGAGGTCATGTGTTGGTTGGAGATGGTCCAGCAAAGTAAATCTTCATGTGTGTTCTGGCCAGTATCTCTCCTTCTACCATGGACTTGATGAAATATGCTCAGTGCTGCCAAGTTTTGGTCTAGAGATTTTATCACACTGGAGCTTTCTTCCTTCCTAATATCTGCTGGATGTCAGTTTGGGGTGAATCAGGTGCTTGGGTTATAAATGCATGCAAGTAGAGATGGATTTTTTCTTCTCTACCAACTCCCATTTTGTAGTGAAGAGGTAGGTAATCCTCAGCCTACTGTGAAACTGATGTACAATTTCAGATACCCTTAGGCATTGTATAAGGTAAAACTACAACTACACTCCATTGCATTATAGCCACTTAAAAATCCAGGGTCCCATTAATCAGTAAGGCATATGATGGAATTCCACTTTTTCTGCCTTTTATGTTAACAACACAAATTATACCTGGATCATGTGTGCAGTTTCCTGTTGTAATGTGATATTTTTTATTTTGGTTTCACACCTTATGACCTTTCTTTGGACACTGCCTAAAGGAGGATCACTTTTTTTCACTGGCCCTTCACTAGTTATCTGTGGGATAACTATTTTGTTAGCTATTTAGTGAGAGGATGTAAGATATCAGATGTAAACATTTTCCTAAGTTGAAAATGTATTTCTGATAGTTTCTTTCCTCCTCTCACATTTTCCACCCAGCCTCCCCACTTATGGTTATATGTGGTGTAGGTCTTCTCACAAGTTTCAAAGTGATTAATGAGTGCATATGTGGAGAGGGCACTAGTTATGATAGGGGTTGTGTTTCTGTTCATGGAGAGTTGCTGAATAATCATTTTTATTTGAGTACACAAAAGTAGGAGATGGAAGGCTAGTGACAAGCATAAAATATTATGCCTTCTGAGGGCATTACTAACCAAGGAAAGCTATCTTGTGAGAGGAAATAAGTATCTATTGAAAATTAATTTTCAGTTTAGTAAAATGTTAACTTTTGATATATTGGGAAAAATTAGAAGTTATATAAACTATTGTTATAGCATGTTATTTATCTAATGTTTTCTTTAACTCGTAAACCATATTCTAGAAAATGTAAAATGGTTAATACAGTGATTAGATATAACAATTTTGAAGCATTACTACATTGTCACCATTGTAAAAGGCTCTGTCATCTAGCTTTCATGTTCAGAGTACCTGCATGCTTTCTGTAGTCCATCATCTAGCATGTCTGAACGGCAGTTTCCCAATGCACATTTCATCAGTCTCATTGTTAAGAAATCTTTAAGCACTACATCCAGCTATGAATATCTATTTTATTCAACAGTCACTTGACGTTTCTGACAGTTGAAATAATTGTATGACTTGAAGCTTTATTTTGGTGAATCCATTAACTGTGTTTAAAGAAAAGATTTATCTTGATTATGCTGCATACTGTTGCATAGAGCAATTGACAGTTTTTGTCACTAACCTTTATGCTTATGGATTCTCACCTGTTAAATCAATTGGCAAATGTGAAACTTATGTTACCCTATTGAATTACATAACACACAGGCTGCTTGCAAGTATATCTCATGAAAACTTATTATCTTTCTTTAATTTACCTATTATAATCTACAGTTTTTACATTTTAACTACTTTTACAATAATAAATAAAATACACACATGAAGAACAAAAAATACAGTACTTATCTGGATTTCTTTTTTCTTTTTTTTTTTAAATAAAAAATAAAGTTTGACTGGGAGTGAAATAGACAATTTTCTGTACAGAGAATAAGTAAGAGTGTCATTTAATAGATCAAACCTCTGGCTTTCTATTATTTATAAATAATATAGTATTAAATGGCAGAGAACTATTGGCAGTTTGAGAAAGAAAGGATGGGGACATAAAGGATCTAGTTTTCTACTTTATGGCTCTCTAACCAAATGGTATAAAAAGCTATAAAACTTATGTAACTTGCATTAAATTTCCAAGTTCTTGGAGAAATAAATAAATCAAAGAAGAGGTAATACCTAGAGAGCAAATGTCATAACTGTATCTCAGGATGGCTGGTATGGGTATTAACACTCACTAATAAAGAAGCAAACAACGTTTTGACCTTAAGACAACTTAAGAAGGTTAAAACGTTGTTCTCTGCTTTATTAGTAAAAATATTAATACCCAAACTAACCATTCTGAAATATACTTCAAGTGGGTTCCTTATCATCACAAAATGTCACAACTCTCACACTATAGAAAAATAGAGAATTTTTGTTAGATATTGCCTTATAAAACTAAGAACCTAAAACTTAAATAGTGTCAATGCCACCCTACCCGAGTGCCCCGGTGGAAGCTGGATCAGGCAAACTGCTCTACTTTCACTGCTCTCACAAAACTTGATCCTGCCATCGTGAGTCGCCATCAATAGACGACTGTGTGGCAGCGGTAACTGACTGTATTATACAAGCAGCTGCTCAATGTATTCCTAAACCCTCGACACGTTTTCCAAGATATCATCGTCCATGGTGGAATCCTGCCTGCCACATGGCACGGAAGGCTCAAAAACGGGTCTGGGATACATTCCGTAGATATCCCACACTTTCGAACCTCATCACTCTCCGACTGGCCCGTGCACATACTAGGTGGGTAAGACATCAAAGCCAGAAGGAATCTTGGATTAAGTTCACAACTAGCATATCTTCTACCATCAGTTCCAAGGTCATATGGGACAAGATTTGAAAGGTCAGTGGGCACTACAATTCTGTCCCCCTCTCTGATGGTCAAGAGGTAGCTGATGTCCAGAGCATCACTAATACTCTAGGTGAAAGCTTTTGCTGGGTGTTTAGCACTTCTGCTTGTTCCTCCACCTTCTTGGCCATCAAGACTCGGGCAGAGCGTTCACCTCTTTCCTTTTGAACTGACTGTCTCTTTGACTATAATTGTCCCTTTACACTGGTGGAACTGAAAATGGCCCTTTATCGGTCTTGCAGTACATCTATTGGAACTGATGATGTACACTATGACATGCTGCGCTAACTCTCTCCTGCTTCTCTTGATATTCTTCTCACTGTTTTTAACCAGATCTGGCAGGAGAATGTTTTACCTAATGCCTGGCACCAGGCTATTATCTTACCTTTCTCGAAGCCTGGGAAAGATCCCAAGATTCCTTCAAACTACAGTCCAATTGCTTTAACGAGCTGTCTCTGTAAGACCTTAGAGAGGATGGTTAATGCTGATCTTGTTGGTTCCTCAAGTCGAACAACCTCCTCTCGCCCACCCAGTGTGGGTTCTGATGACAGCACTCCACCATGGACCACCTTATTCAACTTGAACCATCAATCAGAGAAGTCTTTCTCAAACAACAACATCTCGTATCAATATTCATTGACATTGAGAAGGCTGGTGGCACAACATGATGAAGGTATGGCATTTTGCGAGACCTCCATATATATGGTTTACGTGGCCATTTACCCACATTTATTAAAAAATTGTTAATGGACAGGAGATTCCAAGTTCGTGTGGGTTTGACACTTTCCCGTTTTTTCTACAGGAACTTGGAGTCCCTCAGTGCTGTGTTTTGAGTGTCACATTTGTCAAGATAAAGATAAATGCCATCACTGAACAACTCCCTCTCACTGTTGCAAATGGGCACTATGTCGACAACTTTCATATCTCGTGTCAGTTGTCGAACATTTTGATATATAGAGCAGCAACTACAAACTGCCTTCAATCGTACTGAAGTGGACCATGGCAAAGGCTTTAATTTCTCTCTCTCTAAAATCTTTTGCTGCCAACAGGGTATTCACCCTGATCCTGAACTCCGTATCAGTGAAGTTTCGCTATCGGTGGCTTCTGAGACCAAGTTCTTGGGGCTTATCTTTGACCGTAAGCTGACCTTTATACCACACTTAAAGCAGCTACGGGTCAAATGCACAAGACCACTGGACATCCTCCATGTCCTCTCTACCACCAGTTGGGGAGCGGATCGATGTTCTGTGTTAAAAATATATTGTTCTCTTATTCGAATGAAACTCGACTGTGGATCAATGGTCTATGGCTCTGCCAGACTCTCAGCGTTAATGATGCTGGACCCCAATCATCATCAAGGACTTCAACTCTGCACTGGGACTTTCCACACCTCCCCAGTTCAAAGTTTATACTTATAATCTCACAAACCTTCTCTGCACCTTCACCGTTTGCAACTGTTATTACTATATTCTTCGAAACTTCATTCCTTACCAAAGCATCCCACCTGGGAATGTGTTTTCCTTCCTAAGTGGGCCATACTTTTTCAGAACAGACGATCTGCCATTGCTCCTTTTGGCCTTCACATCCAGGCGCAATTGAATGAATTGTGTCTGTCCTTGGATAACGTTACAGAATCCACTGGTCAGCTCATCCCACCATGGCTTATTACAGTCCCCAAATGTGACCTTTCTTTATGTCATCTGAGAAAAGCAGATACTCCCGATTAGAAGTACCGTCTTTTATTTACTGAACATCTTTTGAACAATCTTTCCATTCCAATTTATACGGATGATTCCAAATCAGGTAACTCTGTGGGCTCTGCTATGGTTTGTTGTGGTTTGGTGGTTGTGCGCAGAATCCCCTCTACAGCTTCTGTGTTCACTGCTGAACTGTACACCATATCTCTTGACCTGGATCATATTGAAGCTAAGCAGTACTCCAACTGCACTATTTATACTGACTTGATTAGTTCTCTACTAGCCCTAGAATTGCTTCATGTTGGCTCACACCCTATTCTCGCTGATATTCAAAACCGACTGGCCCATTTCTCATTAACATCTACTTCTATCCATTTTTTGTGGATACCAGGCCACATTGGTATTCGCGGGAATGAGCTTGCTGACACGGCAGCTAAACCTATCTGCTCTGGCACTATCACCACTGTGCCTATTCCGTACATGGGCTATGGTCCTGTATTCAAGGCTCGGCTTTTTGCCAGCTGGCAGTCTACTTGGAGTGAGCAACGCAACAACAAGCTTTTCCAAATAAAACCCTATATTGGGCTTTGGCCATCTAGCTTCCATAAGGTTCGGATGGAGGAAGTTGTTCTAACTAGACTACGCATTGGTCACAGTTTTTTAACTCATCGTTTTTTTTTTATCGTTACGACTCTCAATGACAGCACTATTTTAAACATGTTCTGTCTCAAGGTTTGTCCATAACATTGGACAGTGTTATTGGTGACAGTGAAGCTGTCCACCTTGATAAAGTTTTTAGTTTTTTAATGACCATTAATTTTTTTTTATGTCATTTAAGTGTTTGATATTTATTCATTACACCTTTATAATTGTGGTTCCCTTTTAAGAGTATTACTCTCTCTAGTTCAATTTGAAATTGGAAAATGGCCAGAACATTAAATAACTCGACACCAGGACTGAAAAGACCAACTTCAGGTGACTAACGCTGCTGTTTGAACTATCCGTTTGAACAACCCGTTAGTCGTCCTGGCAAGTTATTATTATAGTTTTGCTGCCTGTCTTTTAACACTTTTATTACTTTACCTTTTGTTACTGGCCATATTGATACATAACCCAGAACTAGGACTGGAAAGACCAACTTCAGGTGACTGACGGTGGTTCTTGTACTTACCTGTTAGTCTTCCTGGCGGGTTATGATCATTACCATTATGCTACAGAAAGTCCTTTGCAACTTTGTAGACTGGATGTCAACATTGGTTTTATGCCATTTTATGTTTTTAATTGCTGTTTTGTTTTTACCTTCATTTCCTTTTACGAATTTTACTACATTTACTTTACTTTTACCTTTTTACCAGACATGTGGCTAATTATTATTATGATTTTGCTACATGTCTTTTAAATCTTTTATTACTTTACCTTTTGATAATGGCTGTTATGACACATAAACCAGAACAAGGAGTGGAAAGGCCAACTTCAGGTGATTGATGGTGGTTCTTGTACTTACCTGTTAGTCTTCCTGGTGGGTTATGATCATTACCATTATGCTAGAGAAAGTCCTTTACAACTTCTTTTACTCTGCTTTCTCTCTTTACATTGGTGTCAACATTGGTTTTATGCTTTTTCTGTTTTTCTATACTGTTTTGTATTACCTTCATTTCCTTTTATGTATTTTACTACATTTAATTTATTTTTACTTTTTTACCGGACGTTTGGTGCAGATAGCCTAGCTGCTTTGTGCCATAAAACACTAAATCAACCAACCAACCAGCAATACATTTATCTATAAATATATTGAGTGCTCTGTGAATAAAGTGATGTTCAAGTTGAGTTTAAAAATAGTTCATCTGAAAATTGTCACATTTCATTTTTGTAATGTCTTAAAACATTGTTAAATAAACTTCAAAAATTGTTTTCAGGAAAACTGTTTTACCTACCATTTTCTCTATTCTAACTTTGTACAAGGTTATTCAATTTGATTGACCTCATAACCACCATAAAAAAATATATCAAAAGTGTTAAAAAAGCACATGTATTCTTGAAACAACGCTCAAGACCTTCTTTCTTAATAATGTCGTAAAGTATTTTTATGTGTTCTTCAGAAGTCTTTTTATCCTTGTTTTCAGTTGGTAATATATATATAGTCAAAGCTGTCAAACCTCTTAACATGTAACTACATTCATTTGTCATAAATAGCTTTGAACTCTTAATAGTATGCATTTTTTTTATATTTTATTTTTATTTTTTAAGCTCAATATTTAAATTGTATTAAATAATTGTAATCCTCAATCAACAGCTGTACATCCACGTGAATCAGATCGTACCATATAACTTTTTTTTTAACTGTTTACAGATCCTTTCGACCAGAATCACAACCTAGGGTCAGGTGTCTCCAGAAAGAGTAAGTATTGTTGTTATGTTCAAAACTTGCAAATTCTGTGAATTACTTTTACATTCACATGTAATACAGTAAGATATTAAAGGTACAACTCCATTACATGAAAGTCAAGTTTCACTAAAGCTGTTTTATAAATGGTAGTACGAATAATTTACATAGTATACCTCATATTTTTATGGAGCATTAAATACTTTAAAGTATGATCACTTCTATGTAAATTAGTTCAAATGCCCCAAAGTGTGTAAAAATCATAATTTTACCTCTTTAGTCACTTCCAAATGACATACAGCTTCTCTGTGAATTAGTTTGTGATTGTAATATACTTGGATATGTAGAAATTACCAAAGTTGTATTGCATACTGTTAATCTTGTGAATGTTAGTTTACAAATTGTCACTAGGTGATACTGATGTGTTTTGTTAGTAAATACAATTGAACCAAATTAATAACTGAAGATGTCTATTTCAGGAAATTTCATATTTCTCAAACTGAAATAAAAAAAACATAAGTTTTTTCTTAAACGTTCTTAATTTTTTGGTGTATTAAATATAGAATAACTTACTGTGTCATTCATACTATATTACTTTTCAGGTAGTAAAAAAATATATATTACAACCAATGATAAAAAATCAAATCATTATAAAACAACAAATATTAGAAGTGTATTAAAAAATAATGTTCCTTAGTGCACCTAGAATAATGGTAGCAAGTGACATATAGCTAATTTGTTGGCTATATATATATATATGTGTGTGTGTGTGTGTGTGTGTGTTGTCATTTTGTTTCAGTGTTTTCTCTGTTAAGCTATACTGCAACAAAAAAATCATAATGATGATGCTGCTTATTGTTATCAGACATTTTACAAAATACAAAATTATCAAAAAGGGATGTAACATAAATGCAGATATAGGCTTATTGTATTTTCATCATTGTATAAATTTATGTTCTGTAGTTTTCAGTGTATCATATATATGCTACAATATGATTCTATTCTTTATTAATTAAAGAATTATGTGGTAATATTTGGTGACAACATTAAAATAAATATGAAGGCTGATAAAAATAGCAGTACACTTCCTTTTCATTCCCACTACTCAATTACATTCAGAAGGTTCTTGTTCTCAAGGTCAACTCCACCTTATTTCTATATAGGTGTTAGTTAAAGTATTTTTTACTACATGTTACTATTTACAAAATTGAATCTCAGTAATGCAAAATACTGTTTAGCAATGTATTATAAAGCAGGTATATGAACTTTCATTGCATTAATCAAAATCAGAAATGTGCTCTAAATTAATAGTGTGATATAACTCTTCTGGATGTGTTGTAATTACAAAAAACATTCATTTATAGTTTCAGCAAACACTTTTCCAGTCACCTAAACACAATTTGAAAATATAATAGGCCTGTAATTAAGACTTTAAAGAAGTCAGTTTCTTATTAAAAGATATGATAGGCTAATAGTAAAGATTTACAGCAATGTTCATTAGCAGTAAAATCAATATTGTCAATGATTGTTTTAACAGGTAAACTAAAGGCCAAAACATCATGTATAAGTCAGGAATCACTGCATCCTGCAGCTTTGGTGCTGGATTTCTTCCTCAAGCATTCTTAAATGTCGACATCACACAAAAGGTCAGAGACAACACCAGGTTACATAAACATACTTGCTGCTTTAACTTCATGTACAATATATAATACATTCCAAGTCCACTTGGAATCAAGATCAGTATGTAACGCATACTATTCTATTTATTCTATTATAGATTCTATTATATTTATTGCACTATTTTCAAAAACATCAAATTTCAAGACCCCTCTGTGTGGATTCCTTTATGTGGTGAGGGGACCTCTCAGGGAAGGTTCTGTTCTTTCAGTTTACCTCCTCTGGGATCTGAACATCCACCCACATGTTTGCCATGTGTGATGGCTCGTGAAGGAGAGGAGAGGATCCTGATGGTTGAGGGGTCCAACCCTAACACACCACTTTGACCTTGAATTCCTGCAGCCTTGGTGTTCCCCCTCCCTAGGGTCAATCAGCTGGTCAACTTGGGTGACAGTCAACCAAGTACCAGTGTTGGATGTTCTCAGCAGGTGTTACGGACACTGTATCTGATGCTGTTGTTTGGGTATAGTGCTCATGAAACCCTGGTATTGCTGCAGTATCCTTGTTTGGCATTGTAATGCATCCCCTCCTAGGGCTCCGTGGTGGGTAGGGTCAGTGGGCACCAAAATATTCTTTTTTTTATTATAGATCCTTCAAATAAAAACTTAAATAAAATGGTGAAAAACAGCCTATAGCCAAATGGCCATGTCTTGAAGATTCTGAGCAGCAATCTTCAACATCTATAACACCTGTACATCATATTTTTATACTACATTCTCTTTTAGACAAATCTTTAAGGCAGATGTCTCCCTTTTTCATTCAGAAGGGATTAGAGGGACTTGCTGGCTCTCCAAAGTCAGTAAAGAAGCTTCACTCTGGTGATATATTTGTGGAAACATCCACATCTCAACACAATGAACTCCTCTTGCATTCAAAAGTGATTGGGGACATACCTATTGAGGTTATATCTCATGCTACTTTGAATTTGTCACAATGAGTTATTGTTGAGAGGGATTTGAAAAACATCCCTGAGTCAGAGATTCTTGCTGGTTTCTCCACCCAAGGAATTTCTGCAGTGAGGCATATCTCCACTCCCAAAGATGGAATTATGATGCTGCCCAGTGTCCTCATTCTGACATTTATATCACTGCATCCACCTGCCACCATCAATGCAGGTTATCTTAATTGCAAGGTACAGCCATACATTCCAAACCTTCTCAGATGTTTCCAGTGTCAGCAGTTCAGTTACTCGAAGACATCATGTCGTGGTTCCTTGGTGTGTGTTCTTTGCAGTGGCAAGGACCACAGTGTGAAACAGACTCTCATTGCATCAATTGCAACAGTTCTCACCCATTCTACTTTCATTCTTGTTTTAAATGGTTGAAAGAAAGTTGCTGTCCACTACTTCATTTTAGACATATGCTACTGCACTTTATTCCATTACTACAGAGGGAGTGCAGATGGATCTCTTTGTGCCTCCAAAAGAATCATTCTCAAACCAAATGAAAAGTTTTTTCACCTCCATGGTTAAAAAAGTTGACAAATCAACATTAACACCCATCTCTATCCTTAACACACATTCCAGCAAACCCCAAGATCCACTTCCTTTGCTTCTGGGTATGGGCATTTTTTCAGGTACATCTTCTTCTCCCACCTCAAAATGCAAAACGATCATTTGTTCATGTCCTCAATTGCTGGAATCCTCTTCCAACAACAAAGACCTGCCAAATCAACCCAGAGTAGGATCCACGGAGGTCGACAGACCTCCCTCGAAAGACAATAAAGAAAAAGACATGATTGTAAATAGAAGGGCTCTCCACCCAGTTCACCCACACATAAATAAAAATGGCCACCTTGATACAATTTAAGTGTCAAGGTTTACATTCTAATTTGGATGACATGAAAGCACTGATTGCTTCCTACCATCCTGTATGTCTTCCCTTACAGGAAACATTTCTGAAACCTGCCAATACAGTCACCCTTCGGCAGTTTTTTTTTTTTTTTTTACAGAAATAGCAGGCTGTGTGATGGACAAGTGCATGGAGAGGTGCCACTGTTGGTTGATCAGCATGTGCGCACCCTTTCTTTGCCACTTGACACCTTCAGAGGCCATAGCCATTCTTGTTTCCTTGGGTCGTACCATCACTGTTTGTTCTCTCTATCTGTTGCCTGAAGAGACCTATAGTCAATCAGACCTTGATGATCTCGTTGAACAATTGCCGTCTCCCTTTTTTAATCCTGGGAGACTTTAATGAATGTCATCCCCTCTGGGAAAGTGCTGATATTAATGGGAAGGGGTCACTCCATAGAGCACATGCTCTCTGATCACAATCTTTCTCTTTTCAATAGAGATTCTTATACTTATTTTTATGCATCTAGTCAGTCCTTTACTGCTATTGATCTCTCAGTTTGTTCACCTTCACCATTCTCCAGTTTTTCATGGAGGATTGACAATAATCTACAAGGCAGTGATCATTTTCCTATAAGTTTGAAAGAGACTGGCCATGGTAGATGCCACCTGACTCTCCTGCCCCGGTGGAAGCTGGATCAAGCAAACTGGTCTTCTTTCACTGCTCTTGCAGAACTTAATCCTTCCATCATCTGTAAACCATAAATAGATGACTGTGTGGCAGCAGTAACTGAGTGTATTATACAGGCAGTTGCTCAGCATGTTCCTAAAACCTCGACATGTTTTCCACGATATCCTCGTCCATGGTGGAATTCTGTCTGCCACGTGGCACAGAAGGCTCAAAAACGGGCCTGGGATACTTTTCGTAGGTATCCCACACTCTCACACCTCATCACTTTCCAGCAGGCCTGTGCACATGTTTGGTGAGTAAGACATCAAAGCCAGATGGATTCTTGAATTATGTTCACAACCAACATATCTTGTACCACCAATTTCAAAATCATAAGGGACAAGATTCGAAAAGTCAATGAGCAATATAATTCTGTCTCCCTCTTGATCTTGCTCTCTAATGGCCAGGAAATAGCTGATACTCTAAGTGAAAGCTTTTGCCAGGTATCTAGCACTTCTGCTTCATCCTCCACCTTTTAGCCATCAAGACTCGGGCAGAGCGATCACTTCTTTCCTTTTGAGCCAATTGTCTCTTTGACTATAATCATCCCTTTACACTGGTGGAACTCAAACTGGCCCTTCATCGCTCTAACAGTACATTAGTTGGACCTTATAATGTACACTGTGAAATACTGCACCATCTATTTCCTGCTTCTCTTACTATTCTTCTGATTGTTTTTAATTGGATCTGGCAGGAAAATGTTTTTTCCTGATGCCTAGTATCAGGCTATTGTCCTACCTTTCTCTAAGCCTGGGAAGAATCCCATCCAGTTGCTTTAACAAGCTGTCTCTGTAAGACCTTATAGAGGATGGTTAATGCTCATCTTGTGTTGTTTCACAAATGAAACAACCTCTTCTTGTTCATCCAGTGTGGGTATAGATGACAGCACTCCACCATGGACCACCTGATTCAACTTGAAACATCAATCAGAGAAGCCTTTCTCAAACCACAACATCTTATATCGACATTCTTTAACGTTGAAAAGGCTTATGATACACGTGGAGGTATGGCATTTTGCGAGACCTCCATTTATATGAATTATATGGTCATTTGCCCTTTTTGTTTAAAACTGTTTAATGGACAGGAGATTCCAAATTCGTATGGGTTCAACACTTTCCCGTTCTTTTTTACAGGAACTTGGAGTCACTCAGGCTGTGTTTTGAGTGTCACACTTTTCAGATATTTGTTTGTCTAAATTTTAAATATTTCATAATTTTCTTTAACCCTCTAACCACAGAAATCCTTTCCTGCACATAGCATAAAGTTTTATTGTCTTATGTTCAAAATTCATCCATATTTTAATAGTATACAAGTTTCAAGTTTTTAACTCTACAAGGCAATAGTAAAGAAAATCCTGAATTTCCCCTAATATGATACACATGACATTTTTCTATAGGCATATTCTCTTCTCTGGTTTATATGAATTATATGGTCATTTGCCCTTTTTGTTTAAAACTGTTTCATGGACAGGAGATTCCAAATTCGTATGGGTTCAACACTTTCCCGTTCTTTTTTACAGGAACTTGGAGTCACTCAGGCTGTGTTTTGAGTGTCACACTTTTCAGATATTTGTTTGTCTAAATTTTAAATATTTCATAATTTTCTTTAACCCTCTAACCACAGAAATCCTTTCCTGCACATAGCATAAAGTTTTATTGTCTTATGTTCAAAATTCATCCATATTTTAATAGTATACAAGTTTCAAGTTTTTAACTCTACAAGGCAATAGTAAAGAAAATCCTGAATTTCCCCTAATATGATACACATGACATTTTTCTATAGGCATATTCTCTTCTCTGGTTTATCCACCATCCCTTGATAAAGTATGAAATTAAATGTAAGTTATTTAGTGTAAAATCATTTCTTAGATACACCATGATTTTTATACCCTTCAAATTTGTTTGGTTACAGACCCCACCTATCACATCCCTTTTTCAGGATTTGTTAATACTTCTCTCTTCATTGAATTATATATTGCCTTTGTATCCAATAAAAAACATGTTGTCTTCTGAACAGTTAAAGAGTCAATGTTACTCAAATACAAGCTTAGTTCCCATGATAAAGTTAATGACTAGCTTGGAAGAATTTGTAACAGCTCTTGTTGCATAGTTATAAAGTCAGAAAAATTGTAAGAGTTAGAGGAAATTGTATACTTTCTACATGTTATTAATCTGTGTTTTTAGATACATTATTTAATTAAATAAACAATATTCAGTGCATTACTACTATTGGTATAAAAAAGTTGGATCAAAGGTGCACATAATAAATTTGGCTCAAAAATACCAGACCCTTAACTATACAATATAGCAAGGCTCTACTACAGTAATGTATAGAATGTAAAAAAAAAAAAAAAAGGTTTAACATAAAACATGTGACCTGACAAATTTCAAAAAATAATACACTTAGAATTGGTAATTGTTCTATCTCAAGGGTTTAAGGGTCTTGTATATTGACAATTGACAGCAAGAAAAAAGGAAGATTGGGTAAGTACTTTATTTCTGGTCTTCATGTTTGTTCTTCATTCATTATTATAAAAGTAATTAAAATGTAAAAATAGGGATCTTTTTAGGTGAGTAAGATTAGATTAGGCTAAATAAATAACAGCATAAAAAAGTTTCACAAGGCAAGCATGTGAGCAGCTCAGAAAAGCATAATGTGAACTACATGGTTCCCCAATTGGTTTACAACTTATGGTGCAAACAGTAACACAATAAAATTTAATTATAAATGTGTGTGTATATATACTGTTACAAGATTGAAGCTACTTAGGATACATGAATGTAGTTTCATGTTACAATTTGAAGTAATTCTGGAATGAAAAAAGTGATAATTGAGATTTATTTAAATTTCTTTTTGGTGATTACAGAGTTGCTCAAATTGACCAATCTCATATAGAGATAGAGTAGAGAAAATGATAAATGCATTATAAAGTTTCACTGAAAAAAATATTTAAAAGGTTTTTGAAAGTACACAAAGGAAATTTTATATTATTGAGATGGAAGAGAAGTATTCTTAATTATAACATGAACATCATTTCACACACATACTGTTCAAAACAAATACTCAGTATAATCATAGACATATCTTTCTTTTAGTTTATGAAAAATACTTAACTATAAAAAATAATTTTTTTTATGTGAAAAACTTATTAACTGAAAGACTGTACTATTTTATGAATATAAAGATAAAGGCACTATATTGAAAGCTAGAAGTATTAACTCTGTAAAAACTTTAAATGCCATACAGAGAGGTTACATGGTTGGTCAAATTAATTGGGCTCGTGTTCAGAGAGTTAATCTATAGACAAGTTGCAAAAGAAGTATTAGGTGGGCTTAATTATTATTACAATCATAATAATAAAGATTGCTATATAATTTGTCTTAAATATAACAAATAACCTTTGTTGCATTATGAAGCACAACTGTTTATTTTAACATTATTATAAGTGTCTTTTATTTATGCAACATTTGTTTTTATGAAACAAGTACGTAGCATAAAATTTAGTGTTAGAGATTAATGTTTATATTAATTCATCATAACTATTTTTTTTTCAGTGCATACTTACATAATGAAGACCTTTATCCGTGCCAGAGAAATGTTTGGTATTCCTCTTGAAAGAGCACCAACTGGCTATGATCATGTCTATGTAAGGGTAAAAAAGTTCTGTAAATGCTAACCATTAATCTCAATCACACCTTTAGAAATTTAAAGAGGTCTAAAAGTCTTGGGTGTTATTACACGCATGAATTTGAAGAAAAATTCATGTGATTCATATCATGGTATTTATATATTATACTGTATTTAGGATTAATAAATGTATTTTGGAGAAACATAAAATTTGCATTTGGAATATATTTGCATAAGTCTGATGTCAAAACTCTAAATAATTGCCCATTATATGTCAACAAACACGTTAACATGTGTATTTTAAAAACTTTTTCATATTTTTAAATGTTATGTAGATTGATGCATATAGGGTGGTTAAAGCATTTCTGAATCTTAATATAAAAAAATGAAGAGATCTTTTTCATTCTTATTTAGGTTTTGTTTAAAAGCATTTTTATGGAAACTAAAAATTATTCTTGAAGATGCAATACTTTTATTTATGCATCCATTTATTTATCTTGTTTCCTTTTGTTGAACAGTTCCCTGAGGAAAACAGGTTTGGTTCATGGTGTTTATATGTTTGTACATGTGCATGAAAGATAAATTACAGACAACTTCCACTTTGATTTTAAATACATTTTGGTGCTAAAGATTGGAAAAAAAAAGTGCCATAAGGAATAAGCACATTGGTATGTGTATATTGATTATTGGTATTTGTATCAAAAAATATGTTTGTTTCTTCACTCTAAGTATAACAAAAAAATTGTATATTCTTATATATAATCAGAATTTTGTAAAACTGTTATCAGTGTTTTAACTACTGTTTCATCAATGCAGTGAAAAGCTAGATTATGAAATACTGGCTATTTCGTTTCCTCAAATTTTCTAAGACTTTCTATGTGTTCAAATTATTTTGTATGCCATAGTTGTCTTTGATTAATTATGAATTTATAAATCAGTAAATCAACTGATTTATAATCATTAACTATTTCATCACAAATTGCTCTTAAGCTGCTCTGTGGTGAATTGGAAGGCCTGTAATGCTAAAAATTGCATTTAGCTATTGTGGGTAAAGTGCAAATAACCCAATTTGTATTTTTGATCTCAATGACAAAACAATATCACAGATTTTGATCAAATATGTTGTACTTAAGAATAAAATAATAAGAGTATGTTGATACAATTAAATATCAATCATCTGCATTTTGTATTATAATAACTTTCTGTTCCCCACTATATCAGTGATAAGTTTATGAACTTACTTTGCTATAATCTAGGGTTAGATTCCCTATAGTGGACAAAGCACAGGTAGTCTGTTAATATTGCATACTTAAAGCAAACAAAACATCAACCTGACTGCCAGTAGCTAATCATATATACATTTCTACTTATAAAAATTAGAATACATTGTTTAGTCAGTGCCTACGAAATAGATAAAAATCAACAATAAAAAAATTTAGATCAATGGACTGACTAGCATCAAAAACATTGTTTTCAAATTCACCCCCAAATAAGGAATGTTCATCTTTTAAATGATTTCACTGTAATTCAGCAATAAACTTGAGGGCTTATAGCATTAAAGTTGTGAGTTCAGTTCCCTGCAATGAGCACAGTGTAAATAGTCTTGTTTTCCAGTTCTGTGCTTAAACACGTACAAAACTCATAACAGTGTTTAGGATTTCAAGTTTATTTACATTTTTGTGTTGCAGATTTTATTAGCAGAATGAATCAAATAACATTTTGCTCAACAAATATGATAGTGTAACTTACTTGCAAAAAAAATTAATTCATTATATATGTACAAGATTACACAAGTGTATTAATGTTGATGCTTGTTGTGTGCTCTTAGATACTCTGAGAAACAGAAAAACACAATATCCATGCTTTCAAACTCTTGAAATTTTCACAAAAAGAGCTGTTACATGGTTGTTTTCAATGTCCATATATAGATAAATAAGCAGCTCAATAATTTTTTAAAGACAATTTAAACCAGTAGTATTAAACAAGAAAGAATTTATGATCATTTAATGCATTTTTATCCTTCGTATCTGTAGTCGTAATGAAATGAAGCTTCTGACAATAGCACTGAAGAAGTGTTGAGGATATCCCATCCATCAAGCAAAATCTAAATTGCCAAATTTAAACAAGTTGACCATTATGGAAAATCAAAACAAGGGTGTGGAAGTGAGCACTTAAACCCACATTGTCTCACCTCCTAAATATTCATGAATGTCTGTAGATTTATTGGAATTATGAGGATATTTAAGTGGTTTTAGGATAGCATGAGGGCTGTTGGTAATCAATGCTTTTCCATCCACTAAACTAAAATTAAAACAAGAAAAAGCAAAACTAGACCTTATCATTTAAACTTGTGAAGCTTTTCCTTGAATTTTCTGCATCCATCACATCTAAATCAAAAGCATTCCATCTGTCAGCCACTCTGATAGGAAAAAAAAAATGTCTAAGCTGAGATGATGCCTACCCTGCTAAAATTTGTGTGCTGTTGTCCAATCTTTGTTTTACTTGAAAAATAAATAACTCTACAACCTAAAGATCATCAATTTGTCCATCTTGCATTTTTATGTATACATAATGTGAAAAAAAGTTTTCAAACTACTTAATTTATTAGAGATGAAATGTGATGTCAGTGGTCCCATGGTTAAGTAGTAGATATTCATTGAATAAGTTTAGAGATACTAATAATAATGACAACCAGTCAGCCACATGCACAGCCTTCATGACTACTCTTTCAACTAGCTGATTTTTAAGCTTCAGGTTTATAACACCAACACAGATGAAAGTGTGGCTTGGTTACTAGTAGGTCACACCTGATTTCTAAACAGTCTTATGAATACAGAAAAAAGTATTGATGACATGAGATTACATGTTTTTAAATATATTAATAGAGTATTAGTTTATTAATGTTTTTTTGTAGCTCTTCATGAATGAATAAAATTTTTGTAACTCTTCGTATTTATGAAATACAAAAAAGTGATTCATCAGCACTCAGTTTCCTTAATATCTTAGATACTTTAGTCCAATTCCTTCTAACTTTTGTGTTTTCAAGAGAAAAAAATTTCATAATGTTAACTTGTCTACACATGACAACCTCTCCATTGCAGGTATTATCCTAGTAACCCTTGAACCCTTTTCAATAATTAATGTCCTTGTTAAGGTAAAGAAACCAAAACTGTACACATTACTCCAGTCGAGGCTTAGCCACTGATTTTTCACAATTAAATTATAACTTCTGTAGACTTGTATTCAATATTTCTGTTACTACAACCTAAAATCTTATTTGTCATACCACTAGGAATGGCAACTGCTTGATTGCTTAAGAAACTGATCAGTCTAAATACTAACCTGTTTTTGTACCATAATACTATCAAGTTTGTTCTGATCTACAGGCGATGTTTTTAAATACTATTATTACATTTTTCTTGCTTTCATATTCTGCAGCTTATGAGTATGTGTGATAAATTGTTAAAAATCTCAAGTATCAACTGACAAGTTTTGGAAATGTGAAGCATTAATATTATTCCAATATTCACGTAGGGTCATTCGATGTCAAATCATCCAGGGGGCTGCAGGTGATCCCTACAGAATGCCTTGAAAAAAATCATGTCCTCATCTACCCATATAATGAAACATTGCCAAAGATTAGATCAATATCTCTAATAGTTTCTAACTTACAGCCCTGTAAAAAAAATTTTTTTTTTTTTTGGTGAATTCATTTTTGGGCAACTTTGGCTGCTTAAAGCTGCAAGAGTAGTGGTGGTAGAAGGCTGAAATTTGCTACACTGACTGAATTAATCCCACAGAAGTCAAAAATGGTCTCAAACCAAGTTTTTATCTCTTAGGATTTGCATAGTGAGGCTGTAAAATCACCTGAAAACCCAAAATCGTAAAAAACATTGGTTTAATAAGTCATTGCTCTAAGACTTAATTTGATACAAAACTGAATTTTTTTTCAAATTTCCTATCAGTTGATAAATTAGCAATTGTTGTAATTAAAAGTCTGTTAGATCTCCTGTAAAAAAATTTAGCTGCATGCAACTTTATATGATTTAGCTAAAAATAGCCCTACTTCAGGCCACAGTTTGACCATGTCACCAGTTATTCAGCCTTTTCAGATTTTTACCATATATTTTTACATCTATGAATATGATCTACAAAAAAATTCAAGATCGTGTTCAACCTACTTTTATTATATATAGTTATTCTTACTAAGATTAAAGCATTAAAGATTCATTCTGGTTATTTTGGAATGCAGTGATTTACATGATGAGAATACATACATACAATATGCCACCTTACCAAACTGGAAAAGAAGTATCAACTTTTGAAAATGAACATAAAAGATTTCAACAAATTTCTGAAACATAAAACCTTTGGTTCATGTTTCCTAATGTAAGAAATGACACATAAAAGGAAAAGTATTAAGAGATGCACTGCTGTTAAGATACCTAAATGCAAACAAACAAAATATATGACTAGCATATTTTCATTTTCTTTTAAAGTTTTGTTTGTTTCCTCACTTAATCCTTTCACTGGAATTGGGATGTATATTTTCCAGTGCTCCCCCACACACACACATTGCAACTAAAACAAACTTTTCCTTTTATCATTCCAAATTGCTCCATGTGACATATTGTAGTAAACTGAGTTGAAAGCTTTTTATTGACATCCCACCTGTTGTCAATATGTGGTTTTCCACTCATCCCTTTAGTAACCAACAAGATGTCTCAGTGGAATATAGGACAAGTGCATGCTGACCATGCTCACACCGTTAGAATGGTGAGTAACAACACTAATTGCTATGTAAATATGCTTGGTGCACTTGACTCACATAGTTTAGAAGATAGTGAAAGTGAGTTAAGTGGCATTCAAATGCATTATTATGAAGAGGTAATGAAACAAGAGGACACTAGCTCTTCATCTTGTGATGACAATCAAGATCATAAACCTGGACCCAGTAGAGGAATACATAAACATTTTCAACAGTAGGAAATATTTATCTCAGTGCAAGTGTGAGAGGGTGGGAGTGCTGGAAAATGTAAGTCCTAGTGAATGGGTTAAACTTAGTATTATCAAACACTGCAGTAGTTTGTTTTCATATTACTTCTACCTGAACCTGCATCAGTGAGTAATTAAAAACCATTAAGAAGGTAAATATATGTGTATTTCATTTCTTATTTCTTCTTGGTTCTTATCCATTTTCCAAGATATATTTGGATATTGCATTTAAATACTTGATAGGGAAACATTTACCTTTGTGTAAACAGCAAAGAAAACTCCTATATGAAAACACTGCATTCACTTTCTGCTGTTTATTCATTTTATTTGCTTTTGCAGGTTTTAAGATAGTGTCAGTTTGTGGAAGCACACTTCAGTAATATTTCGTAGGAAAAAACTTTTGCTAGAATGTTAATAATCAGATAGTGCAGATTAACATATTTGTAACAATATAATGTAATCCCTGTTTCTGTAAAGATCAACAGGAGACAACAGAGATGAAATAATACAACCTTGTGTATTTTGTGAAAGTGAACTTAAGCAATAAATATTTTATTCATTTTTTTTTTATAGGATTACTTGTTTGACAGGTGGCAGTTGACTGATGGCTTACCGCCCAATGACAGGGGGTGTCGTGCTTGTGGAAAAATTGGACATAAAGTAAAAGATTGTTCAAGACGTCGAGCTACCAAAGACAAAATTCTTTCAATCAATCATCATGAAAATAATCAAGAGCAGAACCGAAAAGAAGGACGTCAGAGTTCTGGCTCTAACCATGCTAATTGTCTAATAACCAAAGGATTGAAACGTAAGCATAGTTCTGTATGTGCTTGTATGTTTTCTTCTTGTTTTGTAATTTAAGTATTCCTGACAGTGTAATTTTAAGTTTCAATATTTGGCTCAAAAGTATAAGAAGTTTAAAAAATAATTTAGCAAAGTGTATCCAAAATGTCAAAAAATTAGGTCAGAATAAAGACTGATGTTTTTTTTTAATTAGTTCAGTTTATTAAAACTTGAAATGCATGTTTGCATTCTCTAGAAAGATTTATATTCACAAGTAACCCAAGTACTGTGAAGTAGAAACTTCCAATAGTAGGATAATTTTTAATTTGACTTATTCTCCCTTCAGAAAAGAAGGACGGACAAACATGATCTTACTAAAGTTTGTAAGATTGTCCATGGGACTAAAAATATAATGCCCTGATATCTTTGTGACGTATTCTGAAAACATTATAATGAGAGAAGTAGGATTTCATTTTGCTGTAAAAGCTATGAATACTCATTGTTTTATAAATGTTCCATTCATCTTACTGACATGCTTGTGTCCATAAAGATATTCTGTATAATGCAATCCTAAAATACAATATATCACTGAGTATTTGATCCGTTTTCATTCATGGTGCTTATATATATTTTAAGCCACTTAACTCTTTTGCTACTGACTTGGTGGATTACTCCAACCACTTCACCCCAAAGTGACAATCAGAGTTTCTATATGATAACTTTAAACATGTCTTCAGAAAATATTTCTAACTTTTAATAAACATTACAAGTCTTTTGAAGACAAAAAAGACAATTTTTAATTAAGTATTTTTACTAAAAATATGTCTGTGAATATATGGAGTCAGTGTTGACTGTTCTGATTGCAAAATGATTTTCAAGTTAAGATTAAAAGTACTTCATCTCAACATTTTAAAATTTCCATAACTTCCTAAATAAATATCAAATGTTTTTTTCCTATTGTTTACTTAACCCTAATTTTATACACTGTCAGTCATTTGCTGAACTCATAACCACCATAAAATTTTAAAGGTTGAAAAATGTGAAACAAAGTGAGTAGTATTGTTGTCCTTCTTAGTACTGCCCCTGAGAACTAACATTTTCACATCTAGTTCACGTTTATTTTACTGTTAGCAGCTGAAGTAGAAACATGCTGATGATAAAACACTATAATATGACACCATAGTAGCAAATTAAGCTCTTGCAGTATAATTATCAGGATTTCCAACAGAGTTTATCACAAACGTGTTTTCAAAAACACATCAGGAAAGAATTTATTGTCTTGTTTATAGTACAGTGACTGCAATGAGAATTGTATAAAGTTTGTGAAAATGTTTTTGATATGGCTCTGTGCTAAGTCCGAGTCAATCCAATAAACTTCGAAGGTATTTGATACTAGTTATCCTCTCAGGGTGGTCAGAATTTAGTGAAATAGCTGTTCAAATCAAAATATGTAAATGTTTATGAACATATATGTATATTATTACTATTTACTCACAAATGCTTAAGTTTCAGTTATTTTTCTTAAAACATACTGCAACAAGTAGAAAATATAGAAAATGATTATTTTTAGTGCTTACAAAGCTAAGAAATTGATTTATACTCTCATGTTGTACTTGCTAAACTTTGTTTATTTCCTCAAGTGGAGAGGAGAAGACAAATTAATTTTTAGATTTTAAAAATACATTTTAGAAGACGAAAAATTACATGCCATTGTAATTTATTTGGCCTTATAACTAAGCTATATATGGGTTAAAAAGTCTTATTGCTGTTCAGAGAAACAACTTACTCAACATATTTCAATGCTTCCATTCAAACTACAAGTTTTCCCTATAAGCCACTTAGAAATGACTGTCAGGTTTATGCATTTTGTAATGTGTTCTTTCTATTGGCTATAAACATCTACTTGAAAGAAGTAGAAAAGAGGTTTCATGAGAATGAATTAGTGGGCAGATATCTCAGGAAGTTAAAAAGGTTCGAAGTTTTTATTTTACATTCCAGCTGGTACGCTTAGAAAACTTAGCGAGTATTAAGACAAGAAGACATGCTATATAACACAACAAAAAAGCATATTTGGCTTTTTTTTTAATGTTTTCTGTCAAGTTAAGAAATTAAAGCATACGTAATATTAAAATTAAACTATATACAAAATTTTGATAATTTTGGTAAGATAAACTGATGATAAAGTTGTTTAATTAAATTTTGGAAAAAACACCGTAAAATAATGTGAAAGATGCCCTATGAGCTCTCTGTTCAGAGAGAAAGAGAGGGTTAATAAATAAAGTACGAGTCATTCTTAAATTATTTACATACTTGCATCTTTTTCTCCTTATTTTCTCTCTAATAACCTTCAGTGGTATTCACTGTCTCCTTAGTAAAATAATTTGATGAGTTATTCAGTATAAAATGTTTAAAATGAAAACAAACATTATAAATATTTTGCTTCTAGCTTTGTGGTTTTGAAATGTACAACATTTAATGTACCTATAGAGTTTATGTTTGAAAAAGATAATACTACCATTGACCTCACATGCAAAATTTATGTCAGTTAATTTTCTTCATTAGAAGACAACACTTCAACATATAAGAAGAAAACTTGGCTGAACAATACAGAAGGCAGAAAATTTCAAGATTTATTGGAAACCTCAAGACATCATCACTGGACCACACCAAAAAATTCATCCAGGATCCCAAGCAATGTATCTACTCCTCCAGGAATGTCTGTAAAATCTAGAAGAAACACTAGTTCTTCACCAGAAGTACTAAAAGGTAACAATCTTCAGTTGCCACCAGGAATTTTCTCTTTGAACCATCAAAAACTCGTGTCTCAAGCATCATTAAGAAACCAACAGAGACAGCAAAAGCTTAAAGGCCAGAGTCCATCTATAAATCAACAGGTTCAACAACAAGTTACAAGTCCAACAAGATCAGGTAATCATCACAAGGACATGTTTCAACACATGTCATTTAATCAGCAAAAGTTCATACCACAGACATCCACTAACGTTCAACAAGAACAACAGAGAATTGTATCCCAACAAGATCATCACAAGGACATGTTCCAACACATGTCATTTAATCAGCAAAAGTTCATACCACAGACATCCACTAATGTTCAACAAGAACAACAAAGAATTGTATCCCAACAGGATTTACATAATCATCAGAAACCTATGCCCTTAAACCAAGTCATGTGTCAGCAAAACAAACAGAGAAATAATGCCCATGGATTTTCCTTTCAAAACTTGAAACTAATGTCTCAAGAACCATCCTTTAATCAGCAAGAAATAATGCAACAAGAAAAATCTTTTAATTTTCAAACAAATATTGCCCAAGAGACCCATTTTGGTCAACAAAGAAAAAATACCCATGAAACACCCTTTAACCAACAGATGTTTAAACCTCAAAATTCCCTGTTTGTTCAACAAAGGAACACCCCTAACACGCCAACCTTCTCTCAGCTAAAAGCTGTTTCTCCAGGAACAGGAAATGGTAGTTCTATGACTCGTCTAAATCACCCTCCTGGGTTTCAAGTGCGACCACCATGTCCAAGGTTCTCACAGGGACACAATTCTTATATTCAACAGCCGCAACCATACATCTCTATGTCTGTATCAACTGCTTGTCCGAATTCACCATTTCAGGTAACACCCAGTTATCCTTCTGGTCCAACAACTTTAATGGAACACTTCAATCATAACTATCCTTCCCCATTTACTAAACAGCCTCAGACCACTTTTACTTCTCATCATAGCAACACTGCATCTATGGGACATCAGTCTGGTTCATCTCTACCATTTTTTTGTAAACCTCTTAGGCATTCTTTGTCTGTTCCTCAGGGTAACCCACTGATACATTCACCCCCTATGACTTCATCTCCTGATAGATTGTCAACTGCAGGAAATAGTTTGCATGTGTCTGCTTTACACTCATTTTCACACCCAGGCAGTCTTGCTAGTTTTGATCCAGCCATTATTGCTTCATTACAGTCTACCAACATAAAAGGTGACAATGGGGACATTTTGCCAAAATAGGCTCTTCAAGTCTTTTTTGACAAAACCTCTAGTGCCTCTGAACTCTTTCAGGGTACCTCAAAGAAATTGTGGATTTTTCAAATATTTTGACCACTTAGTTTGATCTGTTGTTAAGTTTTGCTAATTCTCTTTTATCATAACAGGAATTGAAAATAGTATTTTAAAAAAAATTAAGCAGTTGATACATTTTCTAACTACTTTTGTTATGATTTTTGCTTTCAATACATCTAAAAAAAAGTCAAGTATAGTATTTTTTTCAACGACATTATTTGGAAAATATTGATATTGAAAAAATTGAAACTTTCATGTGCAAAGGTTAATCTTATTGTATATAGAACTTTGTTATAGTGAATGTTTCTTGTACAGGAAGTTTCTTTCAAGAATAGCACTTATCTTTTTATTTTCAACATTTAACTGAAAATCATGTCATACATGTCTAATAAAACATGATCTCTATGAGGCTTTAGCCAGCCTTTTGACATATTAAATTTTGTTGTTTTTTGTTACTGTCAGCATCAGTTTCAGCTGAACTGATTGAATAGATATCATATTTTTCTGTTGTATGTTAATTGTGTAGTTTTGTGAACATTGTGACTGAAAATGAATACATTTAAAAATTGTATTTTCTTAAAACTTGTTCTACAACAATGGCACAAATTATGGTAATATGCCAGTCTTATTTTTATTTTGAAAACATTTTTTTATGTTATTTAAATTTGTAGAGTGAAGTTTTAAGGATTGACTAGTATGTATGGGAGTTGCAATGTTTAGGTGGAAAATTGTTTTTAACTGCTCATTCAGGTCAAATTATACCAACTTAAATAGTATTTGTCTTGGAAATTGTATATTATTCTGAATATTGAAAAAAAAAACTTTGATTTCCTTTAAATGAAATACATCTTTAAAATTAAGTACTAGTAAAGAGAAATGTATTTGTTTATTTTGCCATTAGCAGCATAAACACTGATTTGTGACTATATCCATGATATTCTGGAGTATAAAGGTTATGTTTATATACCAGCAAATAAATATGAACAGTTGAAACTGTACAAAATCAATAAAATGATAAAACTTCTTACTGATTATTTTTCAGTGTTATTTATATATTGTGTAAGACAAAAACATTCATGGAACATGGCACAATAGCAAAAACAAATTGTTTTACAAAACATTTCTGTAAATAGTCGTATCATATCACTATACAGTAAATGTTTTAGAAACTTGTATAATTCAGATATATTTGTTCTTAATTTTGAGCTTCTAATTAGACAACTGTCCACCAACACCTATAATCACAAGGGCTTCATCCGGCTTTTTGAACTGATAATAGAGTTAACTGTCAGATTTTTAATAAGCCCACAACTGAAGGTGTTTTATGTCATAATGTCTTGAACTCTGGATCCTTTGATCTGAAGTCTCTAGCACACTAACTACCAGGCCATTTTCTATTTTTTTGGCATCTGAAAACGTTAGTCAGATTAAGAAAAAAAATCTGTAATGTTTCTTTTTTCTAAATAGGTTCAGTTTTTAACCCACTAAAGCTTAAGGTGTCTTATTGGGTTTAAGTTTCAAGTTCAAAAAAATGCATGTAAATGTAGTTAATAAAATACAGGACTGATAAAATATAAAAGTTTGCGCTTTGTGAGTTAGTACAGATATGTGCTACACATTTAAAGGATAATGCAATCAAATCAAATTCGTTGCAGGTATTCCGATTTAACACTTGGCGCCTCAGAAAGAAACGCAAAGCAATTGAGGGCACTCAGAAGGGACCTTCTCTTCACCAAACTCAAGAAGTTGAATTCTGCTGGGCTAGTGATTAAGAGCTAAACCAAAAAAAAAGTGTAAATATACCAGATTATACTGCAAGCTGGTGACAAAGGTCCCTTGATGGTCTAGGAAAAGTTAAATATTGACAAAAAAAACCGCAATATGATAGGGATCTGTAAATCTAAAAGCTTCAGAATTTGCTGTTGAAGAAAACGAGAGTACCCCGAGAAAGCCCACTTTCACGATCAGGCTGTTAAATAATCTACCCTGATCGTGCCCGGAAGTTGCTGAAAAGGAAATCAGGGTAAGTGAAGCTTACAGGAAAAAAAAAAAAAAAACGCAACAGCAAAACATACGAATCAAAGCAACGACGGATCATAAGACCGATCTAAGGCTCCGATAATGTAACACGCCCTTAAAAGCATATAATATTTAGCGCGATACCCGCGCTAAAAGCAGGTCAACCACAGGCAATAGGGGGGATTATAATGTGATCAGAAAAAGTGTGTTCTAGCTTGCAATGACAGACTAATATGACCTAATAGTTTTACAAAGTGACACCAGGTGCGCTGCTATTTTAGGATGTTATATAGTTCGATACTAGAAATTTTGTTGCTATAGGTGGATTGATATTTTAAAGTTTATAAACGTATATTTAATCATACTTTTACATTTTCAGACCATTTATGTGTAAATTGTTTATTTCAGTAACATACAATGATTTAAGTTTCCTCCTTCACTAGTTTGACTACGATATCCAATTAACTTGGCAGAATAATTCATTTATTCACTGTATTCGAGTTTTATAAGAGTATACGCTACTTCCACATGATTAAGTTATCAGTGTTTATATTTAATTATGTCAAAACCATTATTTCAACGACAATCTTACTCTTTGAAAGATTTTAACAAATCAGTTATTCATTATTTTAGTAAGATAACTTACATTTTTGTTTTCAGTTGTTCGTATTAATTTCTATAACATGTATTTTACAAAGGTGGGTACTGTTACCGGCCTGGCATGGCCTAGCGCGTTAAGGCGTGCGCTTCGTAATCTGAGGGTCGCGGGTTCGCGCCAAACATGCTCGCCCTCCCAGCCGTGGGGGCGTTATAATGTTATGGTCAATCCCACTATTCGTTGGTAAAAGAGTAGCCCAAGAGTTGGCGGTGGGTGGTGATGACTAGCTGCCTTCCCTCTAGTCTTACACTGCTAAATTAGGGACGGCTAGCACAGATAGCCCTCGAGTAGCTTTGTGCGAAATTCCAAAAAAACAAACAGACAAACAAGGGTATTGTTACTGAGGCTTGGATACAAATGTTAATGTATATTTACTTCCGAACGTTTGGCAAAGATGTGTCTACAGATGTTCCTTTTGTCACCATTGTTTGACTTTTTCAGTCTATCTAATTTCATAACACATGTAATGAACGTTTCACAAAATTTTAACATCTAGTTAATAGACTCTGTAGTAAATCATTTTGCTACGTAATAAATGTAATTAATCATTATTATGGAATAACAAAACTTAATTTTTTTTCATAAATCTTTGAGTACTGAGCAACGATAATAAGTATAATATATACAATATGGCCCGCGCGCGCACACATTTGCTTCCAGATTGACAATGTACGATTAAAAACATGATAAATTGATATCTAAACAAAATAGATGAACATTTTAACTGCTTTTTCTGAAAAATAACAAACGATTGAATAATAAAAGATTAAGGGACAACCAGCGCTAAGAACGAAGGGCCATCTTGAGAATAGAAAAAAACAAACCAAAAACCTACAAGGATATGTGACATGTATTTTTAACGTTAACAAATACTATTGTGAATTTTGTAAAATAATATAGATGGCACAATGTTAATTCTTTTTTGAAAAGCAGGATGCAAACATGGTGACTTGTGTTCCCAAAGATATTTCAGACATTTAGTATGTTCTGTTTGTAATTATTATGGCTAGCCAATTACCCGTGGCGCCAGTGCTCACTTGGGGTGCCAGCAATTTGTATGTGTGTGCGTTTTTTTCCTTAAAACAAAGCCACATCGGACTATCTGCAGAGTCCACCGAGAGGAATCGAACTCCTGATTTTAGCGTTGTAAATCTGTAAACTTACCCTTTGTATCAGCAGGGGCCCAGCAATTGATAAGGATGGCAGTGCTTGGTGGTTTTGAGTGATTTGCAGCCTTGTGTAGTATGAATTTTGATTTCTTTTTTCTTGTCTAAAGACAAAAACATACCAAATACTCCATATACATCGAATCTGTTTCCGACCTCTTCACCTTTGTTTTGTTCCATTACGCGCAGCAAATTCAGCTGCCCAGTTTTTTCTGTACATTCGAATAGAGGAAAATAAGTTCTCCGTGACGGGAAAAGGAAAACTCGTGACCCCAATTGCAAATCTATATGCACTCAGTTTTAAAATTTCGCAAAATTTGGGGTTGCACATAGCGTAATAAAATATGTTTTCCAATATCATATGTATATATATAAGAGAACCATTAATATATGATACTGATTGTCAGAGTAATAAATCCTAATGGAAATGTTTGCGTAAACAAATCCCCGTCACATGAAACATGCCTTCCCTTTTAGATGTGGTGGCGTTATAATGTGCGGGTCAATTCCACTATTCGTTGGTAAAAAAGTTGACAGTGGATGGTGATGACTAGCTGCCTTCCTTCTAGTCTTATACTGCTAAATTAGGGACGGCTAGCGCAGATAGCCCTTCTCTAGCTTTGCGCGAAATTGAAAACAAACCAAACCAATCGTCCGAGATAAATTATATTACGTAACAATATAAATACACAGATAAGGACAATGTACAAGAATCAACTTTTCTTTTTGGAGAAATAGACTTTGCCAACTCGGAAGTGATTTGTCGCATATTGATCAAGTAGTTGAGATGAGAAAGGAAAATATTTTTATCCATTATGACTGCATCCATATAATTTTATCATAAGAAAATCATCAAGAAAAACTGTGGAATGTAAATTTACAACAATAAAAATAATATAAGGACCGTATTTATCTGTGCGTGTGGACCATACTGAACATATTGTACTTATTATCATTGTTGACTTGTATCAGAGAAAGTTCAGTCCTCGAAAATGTATGAAAAATGAAGTGTTTTTATTCTATAATAGTAATTAATCACATTTATTATGTTGGAAAATGATTTACTACAGTGTTTATTAACTAGATGTTAAAATTAAAGTTAGTGAAACGTTCATTATACGTATATGCATGTTTGCAAATCGTGTTTTGAAATCAAGTAGACTGAACATATCACAATGAATCAGAGTGAAATGTCTCCATGGTGTTAACGAGCCACAGAAAATGTAAATGAAAAGAATATATAAGCTGCGCCCTCTAATCCCACTTCGTGGAACTACTGCGTTATGTCCGCCTGTCATGACAGGCATGCAACGTATCCTCTATAGCGGCATCATTGTCTCTCTTTCTATTACCTGAGGTCAACATGAGTGTAGCGCCCCAAGTGGCGCGTTATGCGTATTTCTGCCTTAAATACACATATTTATTTGTCAGCAACATCATTGAAAATTCCAGGTAAAAGTATGAGCTTGGATTCAGAATTTATTTACTCCCTCATAAATTATTGAGATTAGTACAACTTCGTCATGTTAGTGCTTGAGCAAATCTCTTATTGTGTTTGTTAAGGAAAGTATACATTGTGCTGCCGTTTTTAATATTTTATTGAATTTGATACCTGTATTGAAATGAATGGATTGTATGATAAATCTTTAACATGACTTACATTAATAACACTGCCTTTTAATATTCTATAGAAGTTACTATGTTTTCAAATTCACCTTGCAGTGCCATTTACAGTTTGTCTTTCATACATGAGCTCTGCATGTGTTTTTACACCCATGCTTCATTGCTGAAGCTGCAGGTAAAATGCTTATATGGCTCGGCATTTTTGTGGCTATGGCTTTACGAATAATGAACTCTCGAATTCATATTTCAAGGATCCTAACCACTGTGTTGGTCTACCCCCAGGTATTCAGCATAAAATATAAGTCATCTACTTTCAACTATTATTAGCAAAATGATTGATATTTGAAGTAAAGCCTAAGATGAATGTGTGTTTATTATAATTAACTTAAGAAAGGATGGCCAGGTGGTTAAGGCACTCAACTCGTAATCTGAGGGTTCGCGAGTTCGAATCCTCGTGATACCAAACATGCCCGCCCTTTCACCCGTGGGTACTTTACAATGTCACGATTAATCCCATATTCATTGGTGAAAGAGTAGCCCAAGAGTTTGCGATAGGTGGTGATGACTAGCTGCCTTCCCTTTAGTCTTACATTGCTAAATTATTGTAGCTGAAGTTTAATGTCTTTTTTAAACAAACTACGCAGATTGACCAACCAAAATTTGGCTCTGATGTCCTACTTTTCTTGCAAAACCAATAAGAAGATTCACTTTCGAACCTGTAGAACATCTTTGAGGAAAATGCATTTAGCCTTGTTTCTGATGTATGGTCTACCACCTTGACGTGTGATAGGTTAGAATTTCGTGTATTTTTCTGTAAGCTTTTCTATGGTAGTGTAAAGTTCTTTCAGGTGGTAATTGGCAGAGTAAATAATTATATTTTTATGCAAAACTTTTGAATACTTTATATTTTTTAATAGTTGCAACATGCTAAAAGTTCTCAGTTTCAGGCTTAAGTTGCCTTTGTAAGCTAATTGTTAACTTTTGATATTTGGTAAATAATAAAATTGTTAAAGCTACTTCTTAGCTTCAATCGTTTCTATTGGGCGATAGTATTAGTGGACTGTCATAACTTTTGTCACTGTTAGTCATTTTGATTGCGATATTCGAAATCTGCAAACAAAATGAAACAATATTTTATCAACTTACTTCACAATTCATGGCAAGATATTCTGTAAATTATTAGGCTATTTAAGCCTCAATATGAACATTTGTGTGATGTATAATAACTTACTGCTAGAATGTTTTGTATCATATATGGATTAATAAATTATAAAATAGGGGATACTCCAGAAATATTGACATTATTCCAAGAAACTAATAGTTGAATGCACCAATGTAACATGGTTTGTGGGTCAGTAGCATTTTAAGTAGCGACTAGAAGGGGCTCAGCCCCAGAATCCATAATTTTATTATATGAAAAACTATTAACCTCTGGACCCAAACAACCTTAAATCCGCCACTTTTGTGAGTAATAGTAATAATATTGCTAAAATGAAAAAAGTGATGCTTATTGATAGGAAGTTTAATGGTTAAGGGATTGAATGTGTGTAAAAAATCAAATTAATTGCATTTAGTTAATAATCATATATTTCAGTAACTTGAGGTAAAATTCACAAAAAAAATACAGATGCTCAGGTGGATGAAGTAATCCTATTTCGGAAAAAGAAAAAAAAGTATTGAAACGTAAGAATACCTCAAAACAGCTAAAATACGTCTCGGTACTAGAACTGCCTTAAAAATAAGTTCAAGTACCCAGTACCTGCAAAATTTCAGTTCTGTGAGTAACTATTTTAATATGTATAAATATTTTATTATTAATTATACATTATATAAATCGTAACAAACATTTATAGAAATTAATTAAAATTGTATTTGGAATTAAAAATTTGCTGGTTTCACATCAACATTTTTTACAGGTAACAATCCTAACTTGTTGTAACACTTTTTGTAAGCTGTGTATATTTCAAAAATAAAATTCCCTCCAAGAATTTATTCACAGTAATTTCACGTGTTTTGAACAAATTGTTTATTCAGTGTTGAAGGTGTCCACCAACATTAATATTTGTATTATCTCCAAAATCAGCAATACATTTTTTTCATATCAACGTCTTAATGTGGTAGTTTCTTTACAAAATTCCACGATATTTTTTTCACTGTAAAATAAACACATGCGCAACAATATAACTTGAATTGTCTTTTCATGGATAAGATATTGAGCCATTAATGGTGTGGCAACTGTGATGTTAGGCAATGATGCATAATCATTTCTATCAAGCTGAATACGATCGTTGATGAAGCAAAAATCTCTAAGGTGTATTTCACAATACAGTGTTAATCATTGTGATGTTAGTGTCGTATGGAAAATTAGAATCAGAATTTTTGGTTCACTACTATTTCTCTTTACAGACAAGTTACACTATCCTTTTCTGCATCACCATGCATAGCAAATAACTGAGTTTTTTCGTTAAATGTAATAATGAGAAATGACCTGTTATTGTGGATCAAGTATTCACATTTGTTTCTGAAACAGCATTTTCATAACTTAACGATAATTACCGTTTCAACATTTTAAGAATAACTAAGGGCTAACTCTGCTGTTTCATGTTTTATGTTAGTTCTAAATTTAAGAAACTAAATTTATGTACGTGTAAATATGTAAACAGATTTTGTTATTGATAGCACGATATATACAAGTACAATGCAAAACTGCTTCATTGTTCAGGTTAACGTAAAATATGTAGTCATAAAACTGCCTTAAATCACGTTTCGGAGGACACAGTGTTTGACTCTTCAAGATCAGTCTTTTCCAGTTAGATACAAATAACAACACAAATGAAGCACAAAATGAGATTTTTCTTATAGTCCTCGATAAGAATGTTCGCCTTCTGAAGAAGGTTTTCATATTTAAGGTTTGAAATTTACAAATTTCGACCACTGTAAATCTTTACCTTTGCATTGAATACAGACATAGTTTTTTAAGGTACTTGAACTCGTTTAATTTAATAATAAAAAAGCAACTGATTACAAGTGAAGGTTTCATCTTATAAAATTTCTACATATAAATGACTGAGAAAAATGTGTGGTACAAGAGTAAATTACGAATATTGCTTTGCTTAAAACTTTCCCATTCATTCTTTCAGATTTTAGTTATTATTAGCTATAGCTATTTCACAGTAACGTTTCAGAAGTGTGTTCTAACCGAAAACAATTAACAATTTTAAAGCAATTGTCTGTTTTGTTGTTGCTTATTTTTATTGCGTAATTATTTTTAAATTAGAATTATAGATGTAAACAGTGTTTAACATTTCAAAATGTACTGAATAATAATGTAACACTTTCTGGAAATTATGTTTACATGACGAAGTTTCGTGTGTCAAAATCAACAAATATTGTCTTACAGTAGAACAGATAAGTTTCAATCTAAGAATATAGCCTGTTTTATATTTTATGTCGTAATGGTAGAAAACGAGTGATAATGATTTCAATTTAATATACGTTTAAATAAATACCCTAAAACAAAAATTATAAACAAATGATATATTACAACAGCCAATAAGCTTTCAATTCACAAAAAATAGCAAATGACATAAGATATTATGTATGATATTTTGAAGGTTTAATACACTTTCAACAAAACACAAATTCCAATTACTAAATGAATCTCGAATTTTACACAATAAGCATAACACTATGTGACAAATGATTTTTATCAGTGATGTCGAGAAAACCCACTTGTAGAGAAATATATATGGAAAAACGAGCCGTTTTTCCATATAAATAATTTTTATGTTCCACAAACAAAATAATAATGATTAAGAGCTGGGTTAATTAAATATCTAATATTTAATTCTCTGATATAAATTATTTTAGTCAAAGGATTCTAGATTTGACAACAATGCTTCTCTAATGTTATTTTTTTTCTAGCAGCCTGCAAGAAAGAAATAAAATTACTAACAGTTAACGAAAAGTGAACGTTTTGCAGTACTTGTATCATACAAACATACATGAAGTTAAATATACCAGAAACTAAAGCTGTAGAAAAATATACTACAGATACGATAAACAATCGTTATAAATATCACATTATTTTCTTAAATGTGTTAGAAATATGTCATTATTAATATAATTTGATAAGTTAAAAATAAAATTGATCTTCCAGTAACAGATTACTAATTCACTTTTCTAAAAATTAAAAACATATTTTCAAAGAGTAACTAATCAAGTAAGTTAATAGTAAAAAGTTCTATGAAAACTCTACCTAGGCTTTAGAAAGTTTCTTACAACTTCTTTTTAGAGCTTGATCAACATCTTCAATGAGGTCTTTTGTAGACTCAATGCCAACGGAAAGACGAACTAAATTGTCTGTTATTCCTAACAAATCCTTTTCTTTCTTGGACAAAGATGCATGGGTCATAACAGATCTAAAATATAACTGATAAACAATATACTCTAGTTTCTAGTGCTAATTAAAATGATTACACACTTAAAATGATTTGGTTAAACGAATAATAAACTAAAAATATATTGCTGACCGAAGTTTAGTTGAAAACAAACACAGTTCCAGCTTCCTTCAATCCTTCAGTTTCTCAGCAGCAAGTCCGAGGACTCATACCACTGAAAACCTGGTTTTGATACTTGTGGTGAACACAGTACAAATAGCCCACACTGTAGCTTTGTCTTTAACAGCAAACAAAAGCTCCCCCAGTTCAAAGAGCTAATAAAACAGATTTTGAGGCAAGAAGAGGAATAATTGTATCTGAACTGGGCTAAACAATACCTCAGATTAATAGAAAAAAGTTATTACAGAATTTATGTACATTATATCACTTAATATTTTTTGAGATGGCAAATATGCACATATATATTGGTGTAGACCAGGGAAAATAGATTAGTTTTAATACAAAACTTTAAGTTTTAATATAAAAATAGCACTAAGGCTAATAACGGGAACTGAGAAAAGAAAGTTTTAAAGAAACCTGGCATTATGCCCAATAAAAGATAATTCATTGTCTATTCAAATTCAAGCAATCAAATAATCAAGTACAGATTTGAATAAATTTTAAAAATCCATTATCATCTAACAAAAACAAGATTGTATTACAAATTTTCATACTGCAACGTTCAGGTGGTGAGCATTAAACAGATCAAGTGTACTTACGGTATTTCAACAAGACTCTCTACATCTCCCAGACTTACAGCTAAAGTAAATAGCTTGAAGTGCTTTACAAACTCTTCTGTTTCTTTTAAATCTCCCTTAATGAAAAATGTTACCACCCCACTAAATCCAGAACACTGTCGACATGCAAGATCATGCTGAGGATGGCTGGGAAGACCTAATAGAGAAATAAATTAGGAAATTCATTTATTAATTTATAGAAGCATTTTTAAAACAATCATATCAAGAAACACATTAATAATTTATTTATTAACTACTTTTTTCAAATGTATCGTTTTTCTTTGAAATGAAAATCAGGTTCGAATCTATTCCACTAAACAAAAATTTATTTTATTAAATCATAAGCACTCATCAAATCTCTATGAAATATTTTTTGAATACACGAGATTCTCTGATGCTTTGAAATTCACATCATACAAATTGTTACGATAAATAACACACTTTAGCCTTATTGGAATATTTGGTTTGAATTTTGTGCAAAGCTACATGAGGGCTATCTGTGCTAGCCATCCTTAATTTTAAAATGTAAGACTAGAGGGAAGGCAACTAACTAGTCATCACCACCCACTGACAACTCTTGGGCTACTCTTTTACCAACGAATAGTGGGATTGACAGTAATACTATAACCCCCACATGGTTGAAAGGGCGAGCATGTTTGGTGTGACAAGGATTCGCACCCATGACTCTCGGATTACAAGTCGAGTGCCTTAACCACCTGGCCATACTGGACCTAAAATATTTGAAATTTAAAATTTAAATACCTTAGCTTTCATCATTCAAATAATTTAAGACTCCCCACTGAACAATCCATCTTTCAGGAGAATCATTAAATTATGATTTTTAATACATTTGAAAGTTTTAACATATATTTATTTTAGCTTTGCTTTTTAGTTATTACATTTCAGAAAATATTTAACAAAATTATTATGTGTGTATATAAAGTTTATAACTACAGCTTTTTATTTGTTTGTACTTATGCACAAAGCTACACAATGAGCTGTCTGTGCTGTGCCCAGAATGAATGTCGAAACCTGATTTATAGTGTTATAAATCCTTAGACTTATCGCTGTGCCATTTCAGCTGAAAAAATGTGGTACATTTATATAATATAGTAGCCTTAATATGATTCAGATGATTCATAGAATTATTAAAGAAAACTCTGAGGTGCACATGGACATATAAAACACTTCATTTAAATAGACAGAAACTAAAAACATTTCTTTATGATTATATCCAAGGCAGACAATATGAAACTACTCATTTTTCTATTTTTCCAGTAAGATGTTACAAAATGTTTCATTTATTGTTTTTTAAATAAAATATTCCATAAGTAACTTCACTTTACTGTACTGTTTACACAACTTTTAATCATTTATTTATTTTTAAAATGAGAGAAGTGGCACTAGTTATAGAAATAGTTAAATGTATTCAAGATTGAATAAACTCCAGTTGTAAAAGTAGTTATAAGTTCTTCATTAAATACACTGTGCCTACCTGGATAAATCAACTTTTGAACAAGTGGGTGAGACTCCAAAAACTTTGCTACGGCCAAACCATTCTGCATATGTTTTTCCATCCTAACAGAAAGCGTCTTGAGACCACGATTAACCAAATAACAGTCAAATGGAGAAGGTACAGCACCAATAACTGTCAATTTTTAAGAAATATTTGGTTTTATTTAATATTTACATAAAATCATTAAACATAATAATACTTAGTGGTTAAAGTTAACATAGAACACAACATAATATTTAGAAACAAGAGAAATGTTGATCCATCTTGGCTGTCCCATCCTCAAAGCCTAACTAAAAACTATTAAATAAATAAATCATGAAAATAACATTTTAAAGCCAGCTATTATCATACATATATTTTTCAAGCTGTCTTTTGAGCTACTCAAATATACTACCACCACAACATCCGAAAGTAACCCACTACATAGGCCAACCACCATATTTGAAAATTAAAATTGTCTTAGCTGAAGACAGCTTTTACTTTGCCTAGATCTATATATTTGTGTCCCCTAGTTCTATAGTTCTTGCTGTTAAGTATGAAAAATGTTGATGTATCAACATTGTCAATTCCATTTACAATCTTAAACACTTTAATTAGATCCCCTGTAATTCTTCTTTTTTTCAAAATACAATTTTAAAGTTCTTAATCTCTCCCTATGTGACAACTCCTCCATCCCAAGTACTGTTTTAGCAACCCTTCTCTGAAATTTTATAGCAATTCAATGTCTTTCCTAAGAGCCCAAAGACGAGTCGCACGCCTTACGCGCTTGGCCATGCCAGGCCCACTCAAAACAAACAAAGCACACAATATTTTTTTATTTATGCTTCAGGATTTATAGTACGACTTATTTAGCAAAATGAGCAAATAACTGGTGAGTATTCATTGCTGCAGAAAGAGAATATTAAAAAAAAATACCTTTCGTAAATGAAAAAATGAATGTTAACTTGTAACTGTTAGGTTATCGTAAGTTTAGCACAACTAACATCTTTAGCCTTCAATACAAATGAATTTTATTGACTCACAGTTTAGTTTGCTATGTGGAATATAATGTTGACTTTTAGTAGAAAAAAATAATCTATAACTGAAGAAAATTTTCAACAAGGAATTAAGTAACGTAAGTTTCAAAATTAACCTAAACATCATTTTTTTTTTTTTTTGCATGACTTACATTTACCGTTTGGTCAGATGATGAAACTGACACAGAAAAGAATAATATTTTCTATACAAAAAACAAAAAACAAACTTTTAAAAAATTTTCACGTTTCAGTTATATATCTTTGTCGTGAGGATAAACACTACTTGTTCCTATCTCTCCCAAATATTTTCAAATATGTTCAGTTAGCATCGAGTTTTAAGATAAGAAATGGCATAAAGGTTTATACAGCTGTCTAACATTAACGATCACTTTATTTTATTTAAATATCTAGGCCCTAGAGTAACGATTAACAAAAATAATTAACATTATATTCTGAGCTATCTTGACATGTAAGTGAAGTTACTAATCAATATTTACCAGCAACAGTAAAACCTGTCTGAGGCGAAATTGCCCGTAACCGAGTAAAATGTTTTTAATTATATATAATTTTTGAGCAGAACGTTATACTTGCTTGACTGAAGGGAAGTAAGAGGTTTGTGAATAAAGTTATTATACTGTTTATGCTATATTTATTAGAATAAGAACAAAAATAGACATTTAAAATATACATAAGTGCACAAAATCTTAATCAAATTTATTTGAAGAAAGTGTCCAATTTCAACTGTTTCGTTTTTGTAATAGAATTTTTCATGCGGTTACAAGAGAATGCCAATTCTACAGCCTTTTCATGAAGCCCATTTTCCCCTTGATTTTTGCATACAATTTGATATCGTTAATATAACTTAACACTTGCGATGAAGTAGGAATTTCTATTTCCTCACTGTCTTTTCCATTTTGCTCATCTTCTGAATCTCACACTGTTACCATCTTACGATTCTATTATAGATTTTAAATCAGCTTCATCAGTTTCTGTTAAAACATTCTTGTCAACAATCACAAAACTTTCCATGTTCACAGAATCATCTGCATCAAACTTCTCAATCAGAGTTTGGATTTCACTAGAATCGTCATTACAAACAACTTCTTCACAATCTCCGCCATTATCATTTCAGGTTATTTCAAATGCTCTCTTAGAGGCATCCATGTTTGCAATAATATGCTGAAGCATCAGTTTTCTGTATTTCAATTTTATACACTGTATCTAGTGGCTGCAGAACTGATGTTGTATGTGGAGGTAGAAAGTTGAACATTTGGGTGACAAGTTGCATTATCTAGGAAAAGTAGAATATTCATATTTTCTTGTTTCATTTTTTTATTTAATTTGTTCAAAAATTCCTCGAATATAGCACTTGCCATCCACGCTTTTTTATTCGCTTTGTATTTCACAGGAAGTTGATTCTTCCTTAAATTTTTGAAACAGCTCGAATTTTCACTTTCACCTATTACCAGTGGTTTATCTAGTTTTTCATCAGCAAATGCGACCAAAAGTAGAGTCAATCGTTCTTTCGAACTACGGAATAATGACGGCAGGAAAAATAACAGAATATATTTAACCAATACTTACTGTTACAAAATGTCCGAGAATTTATTAATATTTAAACCAATTATTAATCAAACAAGAATTTATTAATATTTAAGCAACTTATTAATCAAACAAGAATTTATTAGTATTTAAATAAATTATTAATTAAATAAGAAATTATTATTTTATCAAAAACATGTTTTCCGCCCTACTCACATTCTAATTGTACTTGTTGATAGATAAGGTAGGTGAAAGATAGTTTTCCGTCCGCGGTACGCAGGTTTTACCGAATAGAATGCCTTTTATAAGAGGTTTAGTTTATTTTGAATTTCGCGCAAAGTTACCCGAGGGCTAACTGCGGTAGCCGTCCCTAATTTAGCAGTGTAAGACTAAAGGGAAGGTAGCTAGTCATCACCACCCACCGCCAACTCTTGGGCTACTCTTTTTACCAACGAATAATGGGATTGACTATTCCATTATAACGCCCTCACGGCTGAAAGGGCGAGCATGTTTGGTATGACGGGAATTCGAACCCATGACCATCGGATTACAAGTCGAGTGCCTTAACCACCTGGCCATGATGGGCCTTGTATAAGAGAAATCTTAAGATAATATTGCAAAATTTTGATATTTCCGGCTTATACAGACTTCCGCCCTATGCAATTTCCTGCTTAAGTTTTACTGTACTAGGTTTGGCAACATAAATGAACATACGCTTTAGATACAAACAATAAATATAGGATGAGTTTTAAAACTAAAACAGTTATATAGAAATAAAACAGGCCTCTTATCAGTAAACCTTTTTAAATGCTACTAGCGTAAAATAAAGTTATTAAAGTTTACACTCCCAGCCACGACACGATTAGATTTGTAAAAACAAAGAATTTCAAAAGTTGTTAGTTGTATGATGATTTTATCCACTTGGTGATAAGTCTTCCTCTCCTACAGTGGTAAGTCTACGGATTTTCAATGCTAAAATCAAGATTCGATTCCCCTTGGTTGACTCAGCAGATATTCCGATGTGGATTTGCTATAAGAAAACACACACACACACTTGGTAATAACTCCAGAAGAGAAAGAGTTTTATGGAACTATAACTCACTTTTTTGTAAATAATGCAGTTTCTTCCACAAGTCAAACTGGTTGGTTATAATAGTACCCATCATCACGTCAGAGTGTCCTTTTGAAAAAAACAACAACACACTTCTATTTTAATCTTTTAATTTACTAAATAAAGAATACGGATAATACGGGATTTGCTTCAATTGAATAATTAAGTGGTATATTTGAAAGCTTTTAACCAACCTCCTTTTCTTATTGTAACGAACCTGAAGGCGACATATGAATCTGTTGCCACATGTTTTAACTAGATAGATGTAATCTTTGAAAACTTTATAAATGAACCACTAATTTCCACCTAAAAATATTTTACACAGCTCAAAATGAAATTTGTATGCAGAGAAGTATATTAATGGCCAATAAAGACACGAATATAATATAGAATTATTTGTTTGTATTGAATTTCGCGCAAAGATACACGAGGGCAAGCTGTCCCAAATTTAACAGTATAAAACTAGAGGGAAGATAGTTACTCATCACCACCTACCACCCCCTCTTGGGCTACTCTTTTAATCAACGAATAGTGTAATTGTTTGAACATTATAACTACCCCACGGCTGAAAAGGTGAACATGTTTGGTATGACGGAGATTCGAAACTGCGACCCTAAATAGCCACACTAAATAGAAGATACTGAACTTTACTGTATAACTTGTTACACAAATTCCATTACTTACTGACTTGATTTCTAAGTTTAAAACATCAAATGTTTAAACATGTAAATTTATCACATTACAAGCCACATATGTTACTTACATACTTACCGTTCATATATTTCGACAAAGATTGCATCGAAATGTCTGCTCCATAGTCTAAAGGTCTCTAGAAAGAAGAAATGATGTATAAAACGTATACATATTAGCAAGATGTTGGTTAGTACAAGTGTCTAAGTTCAAAGACAATATGAGTTTACAGACGAAAGATATATTCCTTTCGTGAGTTTTCAGATAATTAGAGAATTTTAGCCGGATACCAAATACTTTAAATTTATTTCAGATCAACAGTTTTGTTTTCTGAACTTATGTCATATTTTACTTTGTTATCACCAGAAAACTTTATTTATTCAATGAATAACAAAATCAGTAAGGAAAAATAATGATTTCAAATCAAATATTGAATTTTTCAAAAATGAAGAATACAAAATATAATTGCAGCTTGTAATGTTACACAGGAATTTATACAGAATAGTAAAAGCATAGATTCCGCAATAATATTGTTATTATTTTTATTACAAATTAAAGAACGTATGTTATCTCTTTGTATTTAATGTTGCAATAAAAATTCTTATAATCAGTAAGTAAACTCAAAACGAAACTATTGATTTTTAGTATTTGTAGTGTTCCCCGGAGGGACAGCGGCAAGCCTACAGAATTATAACGCTAAAATCCGAGGTTCAGTTCCCCGCTGTAGACACACTAAAGAGCCAAATGAGTCTCTCCTCTGAAAAACAAAGAAATCTATATGCACTATTGTTGAAATTCCACGGATGCCAATTAAATACTTGCCCTCTATTTGTAGATGAAATTATTTTTCTTAAGCTTTTTTATATACTTATTCACATTTTACTACACAGGTTTTTAAAAGCGGTAGAATTTAAAAAGTTATATGAGATACTCAAAAAGTATAAACGAAACATGTTAGTTGTAATGGTAAGTAGATCAATCCAAAATAAAACATACAAACAAAAAGAAGTTTGTTTGTTTTTTAAACGAAGTATTTATTTATATATGATTCTACACAGGTGTGTGTGTGTTGTTGTTGTTTCTTACCGCAAAGCCACCGAGGGGAATCGAACCCCGATTTTAGAGCAGTAAATCCGTATACATACTGCTGTATTAGCGGGGGGCTCCACACACGTATCCAGAATATCTTTTCATACAAAACACAATTCAGATGGCTGTGGGACGTAGTCTGTGTCCTTTTAGATGTTTTTTTTTATTTGTTTTATCACGTTTTTTCTAAATGTTAAACTCGTATGTCAGCAAGTATTTGGCGTGACGACATAATTCTTGAATTGTAAATAAGTATAATTTCAGGATCTTTGTGATTATAGATAGAGTGCAATTGGTGGAAAGAAAGAAGAAATAAACAGGGAGTCAATGGCCTTCTTCTAGTGTTCGTCTTAAATAAGTTTTTAAACTACACGACTTTCTAAAATAACACTTTGGAAACAAGAATTTGTCCATTTTTCTTATACAGTTCAGAGCAAGATAATTTTGTTTGTTTCTATTTTCCAAGCGCGTAAGGTGCGCGACTCGTAATCCAAGAGTCGCGGGTTCGCGCCCGCGTCGCGCTAAACATGCTCGCCCTCCCAGCCGTGGGGGTGTATAATGTGACGGTCAATCCCACTATTCGTTGGTAAAAGAGTAGCCCAAGAGTTGGCGGTGGGTGGTGATGACTAGCTGCCTTCCCTCTAGTCTTACACTGCTAAATTAGGGACGGCTAGCACAGATAGCCCTCGAGAAGCTTTGTGCGAAATTCCAAAAACAAAACAAACAAGTTTCTATTTTTTTTAACTCTAACAATAGTATACACTATAATTCTCTATTATAGTAACCTCATTAGTCTATATAATGAGATAAAAATGTTTTACCACGGGAACCAGACTATAAGGAGCACTATGCAATAAACAAACCAAGGAAAATTATTTTAAGCAATATGAGGGCAAATATTAAAAATGATTAAAGCATGCTCGCCTCTGAAATTACAGAAATCCTACTCTAACTGAATTTTTTCACCTAATAACCGACAGCAGTCATAAATGCATTACATAATAATTATTTACAATGTAAAATGTAAACAATCCTTGAGGTAAAACCCGAGGTCAGAGAGCTGACGTTAACGACATCATTGGCTTTGAATCTAAAGAGAATTATCTAATGAAAAGAAAATATGCTGCTATGCTAATATTTTAATATGGTTCAGAAAATATTAATCTTTTCGTAGAACTAAAGATATACACTGCAAGTTATAATTACTCTTAACGTACATATGAGGTGTTATAGTTGCTTGGTAAGATTTTGTTTATTTGTTTCAATATTTGGCGCACGGCTACACGAGGATTATTTGCATGTGAACGTTCCAAATGTTGAATTGATAGCCTAGAGAAATAGCACCCATTGTTAACTTTTAGGCTACTGTTATGTAACTGAATAGTGAAATTTCATATCACTCTTATAGCGCACTTACGATCGGGAAGAGTGGGAGGATGGGGTGCGGCCTATCATGAATCGTCGAACTCACAGTCAATTATGCTCGTCTGTGTAAGACACACATGTACAGAAGGTTGTTATGTTATTAAAACCACTATGAATATGCAGCTTATTAAATTACATGAAACCACAGTGGGTATAAAGTCGCTATCAAAAATTAATCCTTTTTGTGAAGGGTATAAAATTAATAATATAACAGCTCTTTCCAACACAAAATTAGCATATATTCAGATCATAAATATGTGTCCATAACGGGGATATATAATTTTTAAGACTGGAATAACTCGTATACTTTATGACATTCAAAAGCAAAGGAATATGGACCGACTTGGGACTCAGTTGGATTATCCAGAATCAGACTTGTAACAAGTTGTACCATATCAGTGGTAAAAAAATACCGGGTCTTGTAAGAGGCGAGAAGGATCTCCGTCTAAAAACCCATATACTTATACCGCGGCATACCTAAATCAGATGGAGAATGTCTTCCATATGAGGACACATCGATCAAATCACAAGATGCAGCGCGTACGAAACTTTCTGTGCGATAAGACTTTTAATATGGGCACTGCGAAACCCCCGTCTTCGTACGTTAGATATATTATAGAAAAAAACATGTGGAGAGAAGTTGAAGTCAACCTTACTACAAAGCCTTTAAAATGGAACTACACTGAACAGTGTCAGACCGAGCGTGATTGTACATGGCAATACGGAATGTAATGAATGACGTGATGAGTTTCCCAGAGAGTTTTAATATGATGTACTTAAACTCTGGATACGAAACAACACACCAATATTTAGTTAAAACTAGTATATAAACTGTATAATTTAATCTACATAATCAAAAGAGCAGATGAAGGTTACCATTAATCTCTGTTAAACCAAAGCCACATTATAACTATATCTAGTTCTTTTCCAAGAATAAAACAACAGAAATTAACTTGTAATATTTAACAACACTGAAATGACAAAAACTGTTTTATTTATAATAAAATATCTAACAAATGCTATATTTTCAAACATATAGAAATATTATTGTAAACATGTTCGTACTTACACCTCCTTTGACAAGAAAAGGCAAAATTAATCCATTCTGAATGTGAATATGTTGTTAATAATTGAACTTGGAAATTCAAAACGTTGTTTCAACACGAAGAGATAAAATATTTTTTTTTCCAAAATATAACGTGCAACATAACAAGCACTACCTGCTTATAATATAAAACCCCGGAATACATACTTATGTTAATTACAAAACAAAGATTAACATTTATTTTAGATACGAAACTTAAAGTCCGAATTGTATTGAGTGTTATTGAAAATTTACAGATAAGGACTGAAAAAAGCGTCGACTGAAAAGTCACTTGTTATGTTTAAGGGTTCTATCTTACCTGAAAGTAAGATGACATTAATGTGTTATCTACAACCAAGAGGGCACCACAATGTTTTCTGACAATACGGGCTACAGCTGCAATATCAGCTAACTTCAATGTTGGGTTTGTAGGTGTCTCCAACCATACCATCTGTTTTAAAAACAAAAATTTTAAATTTAAGTGTAATTAAAATAGATCGAAATATATTTGTTTGTTTGTTTTGGAATTTCGCACAAAGCTACTCGAGGGCTATCTGTGCTAGCCGTCCCTAATTTAGCAGTGTAAGACTAGAGGGAAGGCAGCTAGTCATCACCACCCACCGCCAACTCTTGGGCTATTCTTTTACCAACGAATAGTGGGATTACGAGTCGCACGCCTTACGCGCTTGGCCATGCCAGGCCGCGAAATATATAGTCATGTGAAAAAGTTAGGACACCCTATGAAACCTTGTGTATTTTTTAACATTTTTGGATATATAGATATTTAATCTCAATTTCAACAATACTGAGAGATTACAGGAATATAACTAAACAATTAAAACTGAAGTAATGACTTTTCAAGAACTTCTGTAAATGTAATTCTAGAAAAAATGCATATTCTAACTGAGGAAAAAGTTAGGACACCCCCACATTTATTCCCACTTAAAATGGCTCAACTTAAACAAGTGTATCACACCAGGTGCACATAATTAAAAGATCGTTATTCAACATTTTGAATTAGGCTTGCCCTAGTTAAACCTCAGACATTTAGTTTGGTGTGCTCCTGACTGTTGAAGTGAGAGTGAGCACCATGGTGAAAGCAAAAGAGCTGCCTGGGGCCTTAAGAAATAAATTTGTAGCAGCTTATGAGTCTGGTAAGGGTTTTAAATAAATCCCAAAAGGTTTTGAGATCAGCCATTCCACTGTCCGGAAAATAGTCAACAAGTGGAGGGCTTTCAAAACAACTGCCAACATGCCCAGGTCTGGTCGTCCAAGCAAGTTCACCCCAAGAGCAGACCGCAAGATGCTAAAAGAGGTCTCCAAACACCCTAACATGTCATCACGGGACCTACAACAGGCTCTGGCTACTGTTGATGTGAAAGTGCACGCCGCTACAATCAGAAAGAGAGTGCACAAGTTTAACTTGCATGGGAGGTGTGCAAGTAGGAAGCCTCTGCTCTCTAAGAGAAACATCAAAGCCAGACTGAAGTTTGCCAGAAAGAACGTAGATAAAGACCAGGACTTCTGGAACAATGTTCTTTGGACAGATGAGTCCAAAATTGAATTATTTGGACACCAGAACAGAAAACATGTTTGGCGTAAACCAAATACAGCATTCCAGGAAAAGAACCTCATGCCAACTGTGAAGCATGGAGGTGGAAGTGTCATTGTTTGGGGCTGCTTTGCTGCAGCAGGACCTGGACAGCTCACAGTCATAGAATCTACCATGAATTCTACTGTGTATCAGTGGGTGCTTGAGGATCATGTGAGACCATCTGTACGAATATTAAAGCTGAAGTGGAACTGGACCCTGCAACACGACAATGACCCAAAACATACCAGTAAATCCACCAAGGAGTGGCTGAAAACTAAGAAATGGAGAGTTCTGGAATGGCCGAGTCAAAGTCCAGATCTTAATGAGATGCTGTGGGGTGACTTGAAACGGGCTGTACATGCAAGAAACCCCTCAAACATCTCACAGCTGAAAGAATTATGCATTGAGGAGTGGGTCAAACTTCCTTCATACCGATGTCAGAGACTACTAGATGGCTACAAGAAGCGTCTCACTGCAGTTATTTCAGCCAAAGGGGGTAACACTATCTATTAGGGGGTAGGATGTCCTAACATTTTCCTCAGTTAGAATATGCATTTTTCTAGAATTACATTTACAGAATACCTTGAAAAGTTTTTCCTTACGTTTTAATTGTTTTGTTATATTCCTATAATCTCTCAGTATTGTTGAAATTGTACAAAAGTACACAGGCTTTCATAGAGTGTCCTAGCTTTTTCACATGACTGCACATATATATAAACATGGTACAATGTATAGCATATAATAGAATATATTCAACATATTTTCTGTGAAATATTAACCAATACACTATTTTTTCTTAATCTGAAAAGTTTACAGGAAAAAAAAGTAATTAAGTTACCTAACTATTAGATACAGGATTAGCTCTATGTCACGTCATGAATGATTTACGCTATACTCATGACAGAAGGGCCCGGCATGGCCAGATGGTTAAGATACTCGACTTGTAATCTGAGAGTCGCGGGTTCGGATCCCCGTCACACCAAACATACTCGTTCTTTCAGTTGCGGGGCATTATAATGTGACGATCAATTCCACTATTCGTTGGTAAAGTGAAGAACATTGAGATATGCATGGGTTTCTAAAGTTGATAAAACTCTGCATATAAGTCAAATACAATGAAAATTCATTGACATATGTTTCTGTAATGACCATATGCTAATTGAAGATTTCCCCGTGCAAGACAAAAGATATTTGTTAGCAGATTTGTTCAGTTCATAGTTCCAGTTTCAGAGAAGTCAACATTATAAACTTCATAAATTTCACTTAAGTGTTCTATGGCCATAAATTAGAATACTCTATATAAATTCTAATATGAGATACATGAAGGCTCACTGCGAGACATATTCCAAAAGAAATTCCATCTTTTATATATTTTTGTCTGGAAGAAAAAATTGTTGAAACATATAACTTACGCTCCAAACTTATTAACGTGATCGAACTATTTTTTCACATATTTTTGCATGTGAATATATAGATTACATTTTGTAACTTACAATGATTAATTTGGCAGCTATTTATAATTAATTACCTAAACATAAAAAATATATAATAGTTATTACATCTTCATATCATTGACAAGTTAAGTTGAAGTATTTGTTTGTTGTTAAGCGCAATACAACACAGTAGATTATCTGTGCTGTACCTTTCACATATATTAGATTAGCATGGCCAGGTGATTAGGGCGCTCGACTTGTAATCTGTGGGTCGCTGGTTCGAATCCTCGTCTCACCAAACATGTTCACTCTTTCAGCTGTGGGGGCGTTATAAGTGACGGTTAATCCCACTATTCGTTGATAAAAGAATAGCCCAATAGTTGGCGGTGGGTGGTGATGACTAGCTGCCTTTCTTCTAATCTTACACTGCTAAATTAGGAACGGTTGGCGCAGATAGCCCTCGACAGAACCACGACAGAAGATTTTAGGCAACCTATAGTTCACCTCTAACATTGTTGTTGTTATCTTTCATAGTTGTGAAAAGTAAGAACTTGGGACAGGAAGTAAATATATATAATAATGAAGTTCTTGATAGCCATGACTTCCAGTACCTGAATGTAATTTACAGATTATTACATGTACGTTAGGTGCTTGATAGATATATATATATGTAACATACCTTTGTATTAGTTTGAAAAGCGTTGTCGATGTTTACAGGATCTCTAGCGTCAACAAAGGAAGTCTCAATGCCCATTCGTTCAGCGCAAGTCTTAAAATATGAGCTTGTTCCTAGGCATTGTATTGAAGAGTCATTCATTATAAATCTAATTAAATAAATTGTTATGCAAAATCCTAACTGTTAACATACATATATATATAAATATATCAAGCAGGATGTGTAGTTTTCCTAATGATATTTGACTACAACATTTTCTAACTGTAGTGTTTTCGATACGATACACATTTTGTTTAATTGTTATCGTATCTCTTTTTAAATACATGGTTTGGACCTACATATATGTAAACATACATTTAAAGACATATAGTACATGCAAATACATTGATTATCTCTAAAAATATCTAATAAAAGCATAATTTAAGCTCCGAAGTCAAAGTAGAATTTTAATGTTTACACTTTATATTTGCTAAATTGTCAAGAAAAGAATTAATAAACTTGTTGAACAGTTTAGGTTTCAACTGTAATAGACGAATCATATACATATAAGGGTTTATTACTCTAAAAAGCGTATTTTATCAAGCGGTGGACGAAGTACAGATAACTTCATTGTGTAATTTATTGTTAACAGCAAACACAGAAACAAACAAACCAATACTATAGAATCATCAGCGATGTTTGAAGGGATGTTTCCCTCTGCATCCCGAAGATTCTACAGTGATTAGTAACCATAATCAGCATCAAACTTAATCCATACGAAACATGAAATGAAAAGAGTAACAGTAGTAATACTATCTTGGTACAGAGATAAACTAAATAAACCAAAATTACTTGAGAGACATGGTAATAGAGAGTATTAGATGTGAATTTGGGGAGTAGGGAGATACACCCTTGTGCAAATTAATTGAAGCAAGACGGAAAATTACAATTTTTTTCAATTTTTTGCGTTTTATTTCTGAGAATCCAAAAATTACTCACAAATTAATACATGATATGACCACCTTTATTTTTCAGAAGATCATTATCCGCTTTGGCATCGAGTCCACAAGTTGCCTGCAATCTTCACTAATTTTTGGATCGCGGTACCACACCTCAATTATGGCCTCAATTAGCTTATCTTTCGTAGTACAGTCTTTTCCCAAAGTCTTTCTTTACAAATCGCCCAAAGATTTTCAATAGGATTTAATTCTGGAGAGTTTCCAGGCCAGTCCAGCACCTTTATTCGCGTTGTAGTCATAAAATTCTTCACAAGTTTCGATGTGTGGCACGGAGCCAGATCTTGCTGAAAAATGCCAGATCCATCTGGAAATTTCTTTTTCAATTCTGGAACGACTCTTCTGTGCAAAACTTTGATGTAGTGTGGTCCTCGCATCACACCTTCTACGATATGTAAGACTTCGACACCAAAAAAGTAGCTGAAAAAGTCCCAAAACAGCTTCTTCAAGGGATGTTTGACGAACTGATTGATGTGAGATTCTTGAAGTTTCTCACCTGTAGATCTGCAAACATTTAGACTTCTTTGACCCTGTACGAAGAAATGAGTCTCGTCACTGAATAACACCTTCCTCCATTGTTCTTGCGTCCAGTTCTTGTATTTCAGACCCCATTGATACCATTTTTTCTTCATTGAGTTGGTACGAAGTTGTGTTTTGACTGGTCTCCTTGCCCTTCTAACGCAATTTCGAATGCGTAATATTACTCAAATTTTCGTCATATATCCCAAAAATAGATCTACAGTACTGCAAAACATAACTAATGACGCCGTCTGTGTGAAAAAATGATTATTAATGGAAAACATAGGGTCCAGCGAGCCTACACCGGCCGCCATGCTGAAAATATTGTAAAATGATCATTTGTTTCAATTAATTTGCACAAGGGTGTAAGTATTATCTTCGAAAGGGAGGAAGTTTGCAACAATACTCTTTGGAAACACCTGAGTTCGCCGATGAAACGATACACGTTTATGACACCGTATTTTGCTTACCACAGTTGCAGAATAACTGGCTGCAAGTCTCTTTTTCGATCGTCATGGATCCTCAGGTTGATCCATATTCCTTTGTTTTCCAATTCCATTAAACAGAAGGATTATACATAACTCTGAATTTATAAAAGTCCAATCTGAACAAATCTTTATGATTTAAGTGTTAGAAAAGTTTATGTTGGAAGGGGATTTTACAACCCTTACCAAAAGCGATGGTGTCACATTATCTAAGAAATGTCATACAATGTTAGAATACAGTTCTGACACATCCGTTTTACCGTAACTTTATATTAGCTGTGATTTTCATATGCTTTTCTGTTTGCGTATTCAAATCATTTTACTGTAACAAGTATAGTTTTTCTAACTGATATTTTCAAGTTACGACAGCATCTAAATTATGAAAACTTACCTCCGTAAACGTCATCAAAACAAATGATGTGATCTCCGCTATTCAGTAGATGAGTAACTGACATTACAGCCGACAGTCCTGATGAAAAACACAAAGCTGAAATGGAAAGTCATCCATATCATAAATATAGTTCTACTCAACAACAAGTTAAATATATTTTATAAATTTTGAGTATAGCTGCTTATAAAGAAGTAAATCTTGTCATCTGAGCTTGGGTTCATCTTTATCTATACTTGATATGACCTTAATTATTATCATGTAAACGTCGTAATAACCGCTATACAAGGGCATTTATTGAATTTTATCTCACATTGACTTTAGGTTAATTAAACGAGAATATAAAAAGGCCTGACGCGTTCCCTCTCTGTACACTTGTGAGATCTTACATCAATTTTCACCTAGAAAGTATGGTAACAACACATTATATATAACAGATATTCCACCAGTCTTTTGTTTGACATGCATAACTGTTTTGATCGTTGTTCAGAAAATGCTAGTAATCATTGAGCTTTGGGTTACACTTGAACAGAAGTGTAGGATTTTCACAATGTTTAATGTAGCAATACTTATTTTTAGTTACGTGCTCGGCCAGGCATGGCCAGGTGGATTAAGGCGTTCGACTCGTAATCTGAGGGTCGCGGGTTCGAATCCCCATTACACCAAACATGCTCGCTCTTTCAGCCGTGGGAGCATTATAATGTAACGATCAATCCCACTATTCGTTGGTAAAAGAGTAGCCTAAGAGTTGGCGGTAGATGGTGATGACCAGCTGCCTTCCCTCTAGTCTTACGCTGTAAAATTAGGGACGGCTAGCGCAAATATCCCGCGTGTAGCTTTGCGCGAAATTCAAACAACAACTAGTTACGTGCTCAAATAAAGTACCTCTTATAACTTCAATTAGTACATGGAAAACATTCGAACATCGTTTTTAATATGGATATGTTTTTGTTTTACGAAAAGCAAGTGTAAAAGTGAATATTAAGAGAATAATACCAAGAATGAAATCTTTTTTATATTAATGTCAATTCTAGTTGAAATAAAATAGCGACGTAGCGTTTAATATGCGTGATTTTGTCACTTTCAAATATTTTAAGCTGTAATATAAGATTATGCAAAAATAGATCTATGCACAATATGAAAATTAATATGGATCTTTAAGAAGTTGTAAACAGATTCTGACGTCCAAGAAAATTTTATCCACCAAGCAAATATAAAAACTAGGTTCCTTGTTTTTAAATATTTATCTAATTATATATATACATATATAATATCAATAGAAAACTACTGTGCAGCAAGATGAGTAATGTAACTTAAATATATACGCTACTATTAATAAAGACATTCAACATTGCATATATTTACATATATATATATATATATATACATGACACTCAGAAAATAAAATAAAACTACTAGGCTTCTTTCTCACCATATTTTCCACCTTCTAATGAAGCTAGACATTGTTCGAGACACTTTCTGGTTGGGTTTCCACATCTTCCATACTCAAAACCCTGTAATTTGACAAACATCCCAATACAAACTTTATCTTCTTATATTTTAACACTCTTCTAAGTTTTATTAATAGCAGTTTTATGATCGCAATTTTTTACTAAGATTTCTAAGTATGGCTTTTAATTTTTCTTTTCTGGTATTAAAGGTCGTGCTTGGGAATAACCTTTGAATACAAGTATGAACCTTTATGAAATACAAATTACCAGTCGATACCTGAAAGTTGCATAATGAAGTTATATTGTCATTCCCTTGCACGATAAGTGTATTTGTTTGTAAGAATTGTACATTAAGCCGATTTAGTAAATCAAGATTAATACAAGAAATTAAAATTTTATTGAAATCTGCTGAAATCCTAATAATATTCATTTTATCTATTTATCTATATATATGGTGCATATATGTCCTATTATTTTTTAGTCACACTGTAACTAGAAATATTCTGATATTTATATATACATAAAATAATAGCTAATTAAGCATTTGATATAGTATAAAGACTGTCTTTTCGGTTTGCTTATTTTATTTCAGATTTTTCGCGCGAAGCCTCACCTACTTTTCAACTGATGGGCTAACGGAAAGAAAGGCAGTTAGTCTAAACAATAACTGCTAACTCTTAGGCTATCTAACAGAACAGGTGGATTTGACCGTCAGCCGCTCTTGCTAGTTATTGCGCAATCTCTACCCCAAATTGCACAGTGCATTTTTTGTGGCTGTGGCTATGGCTTTACGAATAATGAACTCTCGAATTCATATTTCAAGGACCCTAACCACTGTGTTGGTCTACCCCCAGGTATTCAGCATAAAATATAAGTAATCTACTTTCAAGTATTATTGGCAAAATGATTGATATTTGAAGTAAAGCCTAAGTTGAATATGTGTTCATTATAATTAACTTAAGAAAGGATGGCCAGGTGGTGAAGGCACTCGACTCGTAATCCGAGGGTCGCGAGTTCGAATCCCTGTCACACCAAACATGATCGCCCTTTAGCCGTGGGGCATTATAATGTAACGATCAATCCCACTATTCGTTGGTAAAAGAGTAGCCTAAGAGTTGGCGGTAGATGGTGATGACTAGCTGCCTTCCCTCTAGTCTTACGCTGTAAAATTAGGGACGGCTAGCGCAAATAGCCCGCGTGTAGCTTTGCGTGAAATTCAGAACAAACCACTCTAAAAAAGAGTAATAAAGTGAGATTTTAGAAATATATTAATAATTGTACATATCATAATTTCAGTCTTTGTTTTTTTCGCGTCATGGCAGCGTAGTCAAAAAGAGCCTTCTCGTTTTTGAAATATATCAAACATAACGACTGTAAACGGTTATTACCATGCAGTAAATGGACAGAAATTATAATAGGACTGTATTTGATTGACAGTTACAAACACCTCACTGATACCAGAAAAATAAAATTTTAAAAATGTGGTAATACTTTGATTTGAGACATTATCTGGAGAAAATTGTTTGTTTTTCCGGCCCCCCGCTAGTACAGCGGTATGTCTCCGGATTTACAACGCTTGTTTGTTTGAGCAGATAGCCCTTTGTGGCTTTGCTATAAGAAAACACACACACACACACACACTTGTTTTTTTGAAACGAAATGTACTATTATTGTATTAGTTTTCAACGATAGCACTAAAAATAAGGTTACAAAGTTTATTCCATAATAAATAAGGTATAATTTTAATTATTATCTAATATATGAGTAAGATAAATTAAATACATTGTTAAGAAAAGTAAAATATCGTAAAAGAGGAAATTATTTTTGATTACTGTTTCTTGTCAACACCACTCGTAGCCAAAGGTATTGGGTGTCTGTTGCACTCGCCGTCCTTACTTTAAAAGTTATAGACTAAAGAAAAGGCAGCTAGTCCACACTACCCATATATATGTATCACAGGATCCATATGGATAGCAAAAAATACAAAGTATAAGTTTTGTAGTAAACTGACAAACAACGATTTACAAACATAATGAAACGGTTTTACTTTGTGGAACATACTACATGTTTCGGTAGAACGTTGATTTGTTTGCTCCAAAATAAAACCATTTCATTATACTTATAAATTACTGTTTTAAGCATCATATACTTCTCTACACAAATATACATATATTTTCTCTTATCATGATTGTATATGAGTTATCAGTAAAAGTAGTACAAATAGAAAGTACATCTCCAGAACAACGTTCTTACTTTAAAGAATGAAGAACATTGAGATATGCATGCGTTTCTAAAGTTGATAAAACTTTGCATATAAGTCAAATACAATGAAAATTCATTGACATATGTTTCTGTAATGACCATATGCTAATTGAAGATTTCCCCATGCAAGACAAAGGATATTTGTTAGCAGATTTGTTCAGTTCATAGTTCCAGTTTCAGAGAAGTCAATACTATAAACTTCATAAATTTCACTTAAGTGTTCTATGGCCATAAATTAGTATACTCTATATAAATTCTAATATGAGATACATGAAGGCTCACTGCGAGACATATTCCAAAAGAAATTCCATCTTTTATATATTTTTGTCTGGAAGAAAAAATTGTTGAAACATATAACTTACGCTCCAAACTTATTAACGTGATCGAACTATTTTTTCACATATTTTTGCATGTGAATATATAGATTACATTTTGTAACTTACAATGCTTAATTTGGCAGCTATTTATAATTAATTACCTAAACATAAAAAATATATAATAGTTATTACATCTTCATATCATTGACAAGTTAAGTTGAAGTATTTGTTTGTTGTAAGCGCAATACAACACAGTAGATTATCTGTGCTGTACCTTTCATATATAATATATTAACATGGCCAGGTGGTTAGGGCGCTCGACTTGTAATCTGTGGGTCGCTGGTTTGAATCCTCGTCGCACCAAACATGTTCGCTCTTTCAGCTGTGGAGGCGTTATGATGTGATAGTTAATCCCACTATTCGTTGATAAAATAATAGCCCAATAGTTGGCGGTGGGTAGTGATGATTAGCTGCCTTCCCTCTTGTCTTATACTACTAAATTAGGAAAGGCTAACGCAGATAGCCATCGTGTAGCTTTGCGCGAAATTCAAAAACAAAAAAACTTACCACAGGTAACACAGTGGATTAACTGTGCTGTACCTACCACAGGTAGACTTAACACCATTACTTCCAATCACTATTCTCAACAGTTGGTTGTATATCACGAGAAAATGTGCTGGCAAAATTGTTTTGACTTTTTCTCCTTTTCTTCTACTATTTTATATCACTTGTACGTTCTTGTTTACATGAAATTACTGTAATATAATTTGTAAGAGAGAGAATGTTTATATATTACGACTATTAACAATAATTGTAGGCTAAATTCGTTACTGTCACTATCCTGTGTTAAATAGTCTTGTAAAATATAAATAAAAATAAATATCCTAAAAATTACATCAATTAAGAAAGTATAGTGCAATTATAAACATACATATTTCTCAAAAGAGCGGCTAAAAATGGAATGTTAAAAGTTCATAAACAAGAATGTAAACGTTTTACGTCGTGTTACATCAAGTGTTTTTAACTTTCTTAGCGTTATTATATTGTGTTACACCAGTTGTTTGTATCTCTTTTGACGAAATTATTACATTATGTTGCACTCTTGTTTGTATGTTTCTTAATGTTGTATATCTCCGTGTATTATACAGGTAGCTTTAACTGTCTAATGTTACCTCATGCTTTTCAGGAGAGAACTGACAAAATGTTGTTGCTGTACAGATAGGTGGCACCACTGCTTTATGTGTCCATTGCGAGGAATCTTGCCCTTCATGAACAGCCTTTGTTGCAAAATGTTCATCTCTTGATCTTCCAACGATGTCTACGACCTCTTCATTATTATGATTACTTTGTTCAAAAACAGATTTGTCAGGAATGGTTTCATACATTTGTCTTCTGAATATATCTAACATATCTTTGTTAGTAAGGGTAAAACTCATCTTTACATATTTGAATAGATAATTCTAAAATGAAAAAGGAATGAGACACTTTTCAAGTTGTATAATTTGATAGCATTTAGAACGAACACGGGCTTTTATACTCCAATGAGTGACGCACGCATGCGCTATTAAAAAAGTGCCTTTATTCGTGTCAGTTGTATTCTGGTTACATTCGTACCGACAGATGCCATAAAGACTATTACAATGTTTATTAGGAAGTAATATTTTTAATGTTAATATATGACAAAGAATGCTTAAGTAAGTAGGCTTATGAAACACCTACTTTAATTATTATGATCATAGCTTATTAAGAAAGTGTTTCTTAGTAATTTGATTAACTAGCATTTAAGTCACGTGATGATACACTTTACTTTAAATTCAAATATTATTAATTATTTGTGTTTGCTTTCAATTTAAGCTTTTTTAGAAATTTCGGATTTCCTGATACATAGAACTACAGAGCTAGTATTGATCAACGCTCGTATTAGTTTTATGGGTGTGACAATCAATTTTAGTTTAAAATATGGTCAAATTGTTTCATAATCACATCATATTTCAACATTTTCAAGGCATTGTCACAAACATATTAGCAATATAACAGTGTGAATGTTGTTGTTTTGAATTAAGCACAAAGCTACACAATGGGCTCTCTGTGCTCTGCCCACCACGGGTATCGAAACCCGGTTTTTAGCGTTGTAAGTCCTCAAACATACCGCTGAGCCACTGGGGGTCTAACAGTGCAGAAATTAACCTTTAACGAACAAGCAAGGAGCCTAGATATTACTAGGACTAAAGAATGTGTACTTTTGAGAGATTTAAAAAATTATCAGATAATTACAACAAAACAGAACAATAAATAAGTAATGGAGACATTTGTCGAAACTAAACAAAAACAGAATATTTAAAAATCAAACCAGTAGTAAATAATTATTGAAATTAACGTTTAAGAAATACTGTTAAATTATCGTTATTTGATATTTACTATCATCGCTTAATTGCAAAAGCATTATTGTTAAAAAATCTGGCACCTCTTAGATTCATTGTAAAATAAAGCATTTTCAATATTCTCTAATAGTATCGTGTGTGTGTGTGAGTTTATACTTTACTTATGTCGTCTTAGTATGACTAATCTCTGGGACAAGCGTTGCCTAGAAGTTAATTTGTCTGGCTGCAGATCTAAAAGTTCGGGGGATTTATATGTGACGAATAGACAAGTTTCCACCACCTAGTTTGACGTAACTGTTACGTAATGTGCCGACACCAAAGGGCAAGACGTGTGTCAAACCCATGCAATAGGGAGAGGTAGAGACGACAACGTGATAATTCTACAAAGTAGAACCATAGGGCACGTTGCTTGGCGGAAGTTATCATGTCGCTATGATAATGAAAGTTGTACATAATTCGTGTTCCTAGAGCCACGAAGGGCGTGTTGGTATGATGAGTGTGCCCAGATGACATTAACTTTACAGTAACAGTTGGTATGATAAGTGTGCCGACATGACATTAACTTTACAGTAACAGTTGGTATGATGAGTGTGCCGACAAGACATTAACTTTACAGTAACAGTTGGTATGATAAGTGTGCCCACATGACATTAACTTTACAGTAACAGTTGGTATGATGAGTGTGCCCAGATGACATTAACTTTACAGTAACAAAGTCTTGAAACTGATAATTCAATTTAATTTGCCTAACGTTGTATTTAATGTTTTACTTATAAAGGAAACAAAAGCTGGCTGTGTTTCTATAAGTAAATTGTGTCATTAAAGATAGTGTTTGTATAGGCGGATGATGCTACTAGGTGGATGGTGCTACTAAGGTTCTATAGTAGGTGGCCTTACCAGATACAATATTATTTTGAATATACATATTTGCCAGTTTAAGAATTTTGGAAAAAGAAAGCTATATCCAACCAAGAAAAACATCACTTTTTATTTAATAGAAGAGGAATTTAATTAGTAGATCCCAACAATTAGTGCAGCTGTACAGAGCATAATTTAACAAGATTTTCTCATTGAAAGGTGGAATCACATACTTTTTATTGGGTGTTGTTATAATATCCCTTCTATGTTTTAGGTATCGATTTGATTATCACGGCATTGTATGTTTATTTGTCTGAATTTCGCGCAAAGCTACACGAGGGCTGTCTGCACTAGCCGTCCCTAATTTAGTTGTGCATGACTAGTGGGACGGCTGCTAGTCATTACCACCCAACGCCAACTCTTGGGATAGTATTTTACCAATGAATTTTTGGTCAATTTATTAATATCAGCGATATTTATTTTATTTTCAACAGATTAAAATATAATATAGTATAAAATCAATAAAAGACATCAACATTACTCATTAATATAATGAATATGATTGAAATAACACCACTATGCGAAAAACAACACATAATGCAAACTTATATGCAAATAAACATATGCTAATATATATTTACATTTAAACGTTGATTCATCATTCTTTCTTACATGGAAAGGAACTGTATCAATCTGATTACACCACACAACAAAGTTTTTCCTTCTTGAACACTGTTGGGTGTTCCTTAGAGATTTTTGGCTGCTGATCACAAAAATCATATCCAGATTTGCTCATCACGTACCGTTTCATCGAAATAATCAGTTTTGCTACAATGGAAAAATGATATCAGGGCAACTGGAATCCGTCAATGCTTGCTGACAACTGTTGGACACTGCAATGTGATGCACCGGACATTGAATACAAACGAAAATCAGGAGCAAAACACTTTTAACTATATTGAACTTAATAGCGCATTAGAAGCATAAACGCAATTAAGTACGTTATTGCTAGTAAACAGTTAACTGTCTATTTCTCAGAGTTCCTACGTGATGAAGCAAAACCAAAACTATATTTGTGCATACCCACCAGGTACCTGTTACAATCAGCAAAAACTTTTCAGGAAGCAAAACTTCTAAAAAAAACTGTTGTGCAGTGTTATTAGTGGTGAAAGGGACAGGGTATTTATATTTGAAAAGTGACTCAGTTTTGACTGCGCTTCAGGTTATTTGTCAGACTTATTGGTATGTTTGAACTTGTGCCCAACCTATCAACACTATCAGGAAACAAATAACTATGCTACCATTTAAATCCATAAAAATATGATTCACAGTATTTTATAATGAAATTGTAATTATCATACATTTAACATTGTGATGTACTTTTTAAGTCTAAGCATATATCATAAATGTCAAAAATAGAATTACATCAATTATCGTCAAGTTATCTTTCATTTTGAAAAATATTCTAAGCTATATTTTGTGGCTGACTCTGAGCGTTTGACTGATTACTCTATTTATTGACACATTATTATGTAGTGAACGTAAAATGCTTTTGGTATAAAATATTACTGAATCAAAGAATTGCACTGTGTCCTTTATAAACTACATAATATCTTTATATTGAGTTTATTTTCAGTTAATTACAAAGACAGACACTGGGCTATATGTGGTCTACTCACCACACCAATCGAAACCCAGTTTTCAGAAGTGGGAGTTCACAGACATGCTACTGTGCCACTGGGAAGATACTGAATTTAACTTAACAAATAATTATAATGAATAAAGATCGTATGAAAGCTAATCCAGTATTTCATAAATTAAGATGTTCACATAAGTATTAGTGTGTCTCCAATATTTCAGAAAGTGTGACATCAGTCTTATGATAACGTATTTATTTATATAGAGTCTTCTGTCAGACTGACAAACACATTTTACAAAAGTATTAATTATCAGTTCGTGAAACTTAATTAAACATAAGTTATACAAAAATTTTACTCCAAATGAAATGTCTTGTCAAATATCTGGTTGTTTGTTTTCGAATTTCGCGCAAAGCTACACAAGGGCTATCTGCATTATTCGTGCTTAATTTAGTAGTGTAAGACAGCTAGTTATCACCACCAACCGCCAACACTTGGGGTACTCTTTCACCAACGAATAGTGGGATTAACTATAACATTATAACGCCCCACGACTGAAAGTGGGAGCATGTTTGGTGCGACCGGGATTCGATCCCGCCATTCTCAGTGTATGAGTCGCACGCCTTAACCTACTTGGCCATGCTGGGCCCAAGTATCTGGCCTACACATTTAATGTTTTGTATCACTATGTAAATTGAAATAGCTATGTTTACTGAATTTTAAATTCACTAACATACAATAGTTCTATTTAAAGTATATTGAACACTAAATCTGTAAAACATAATGGTTAAGTAGAGTTTGAACCATTTACCTTCAATACTATGTATAATGTAAATACATAAGTAGTGATGACAATGTTTTATAATTGGCTTGTTAAACTTCTGTTTTCACTATTTTTTTCTGAAATATCGATCAGCCTCCTCTTTCAGTAAAACTGTCAATCAGATAGTGTGTTCTACATTCAAACGAAGTTGATATCTGTTTAAGCGAACACAAAATTCAAAACTTCCTGACCTTGACGTCCTGTTCTGTATATTATAATGATACCAATGTTTATTAAACCTTATAGTGGGGCCCAGCATCGCCAGGTGGTTAAGGCACTCGACTCGTAATCCGAGAGTCGCGGGTTCGAATCCCCGTTATACCAAACATGCTCGTCCTTTCAGCCATGGGGGCATTATAATGTGATGATCATTCCCATTATTCGCTGGTAAAATAATAACCCAAGAGTTGGCGGTGGGTGGTGATGACTAACTGCCTTCCCTCTACTCTTACACTGCTAAATTAGAGACGGCTAGTACAGATAGCCCTCGTGTAGCTTTGCGCGAGATTTAAAACAAAACAAACCAAACCAAACATTTCGGTGGTCTTGAAAATCGAACACGTGGCTCATGTCAGAAATAGACTGATAGAGACCGAGCAAACATACAGATTATATGCAGTTAGCAAGAAACAAATTTTAAACAACACAAAAAACGATATAGCTTACGTAGATCCTTTAAACTTGAGTGAGTTATAAAGTTAGACATGAAATAAACATACTTTCAGAATAAATAGATGTTATTTCTAGAATGAGAAACATCAGAAATGCAAAAAATATGATTAGATATAGATGTGAAATTAATGAATTAGTAAATTTTTATAGATGGCTAATAATTCAAATAGTGTATAATGTATGTATATAATATGCTATGATAATTGTCTCATTAAAACATTTGGTTTAATTGGAACACGTATTTAAGTTTACACATTGATGACATACTGAAATCCAACTTGCCTTTTGGTAACACAATGCATTTATCGAGTCTTAGTAAGTCCTTCCACCAATAGAAACACAATGCGTTTTTGTAATACAATTAAATATATAGATGAAGACTATATTATTTTTTTCAAGGACACTTTTACTGTACTAAACCAATAACAATAATATTTTTACATGGAATAGTTGTTGTTGTTTGGCGTGTTATGGCGCAAAGCAACAAGGTAAAGTGCGCCAAACAACAGGTAAAACATGAAATAACAGTAAAGGTATCATAAAGTGTTAAAGGAAATAAATTCAAAACAAAAACAGAGGCCCAACGTTGGATAAAAACTTAAATAGAATTAAAAAGGCCAATGGCTCTTAAAAAAATAAAACATTTGTAAAGTAGACAGTGTCATCATCGCGAATGATGTCATTGGTAAACCCATCGTAAAAACATGTCTGAAATGGTGTTGTCACTTACCGTCGTAACAGAAGTAAAATATGGGCTATTGTGACTCGTGTGTCATTGACACAGAGCTAACAGACTTAGCTGTGGTGTCAGCGAGCTTGTTCCCGCAAACAGACATAGCCTGATATCCAGAAAAACTGGATAGAAGTAGATGATAAAGATAAATGGTCCAGTCGGTTTTGAATATTAACGAGAATAGAAGGAATTATGTCCATTAAAATCCTCCAGGATTAAAAAGAAGATGACAACTGTTCAATGAGGACCTCAAGGCCTGATTGATCATAGGTCTCTCTAAAAGACAGGTTGAGAAAACAAATAGTGATGAGACAACCCAAGTAAACATGGATGGCTATAGCCTCCAAGGGTTTATCGAATAGCAAAACAGGGCGGGCACATGTTGATAGACCAGCAGTGCCACCCCTCAATGCACCCGTCTATCACACAACCTGTCATTTCTGCACAAAGAAAACTGCCGAGAGATGACTGCATCAGCAGGTTTCAAAACGTTTTCTGTAAGGACAAACATACAGGATGATAAGAATAAATTAAATCCTTAATGTCATCTATATTCGAGCAAAACGCTTGACAGTTCCACTGTATCAAAGTGGCCATTTTTATTTATGTGGAAAAAAATTGGGCGGAGAGTCCTTCTGTTTTCGAATACATTTTTTCTTTATTAAAGGAAGGTCTATCGACCTCCATGGATCCTGTCCTGGGTCGAGTACACAGGTTCTGTCTCTGGACGAAGATTCCAGCAAATGAGTTTGTCAACGAATAATCATTTTGCGTCTCTGAGCCAGAGAACAAGGTGGATCCGAGGAAACAAACGCCTGAGCCCATAGCCAAAGAAGTAGACCCGAGAAGCCACCAGAAGGAGTGGTAAGCACAGAGATGGAAGTAGACGTTGAGTCATCAACTCTTTTAACTATAGAGGGCAAAATACTCTTCAGATGCTTTGCAAACGACTCTGTTGGTGGTACAGAGAGATCTGTCTGCACTCCCACTGTAGCAGTGAAACAGAGTGCATCAGTATATGTCCGAGCCTCTGGGTAGGAGATTTTATTCACAATCTTCAAACGTTGCACCTATTTCTACTCCACCCACTTAGGATAAGAATTAGAGTAAGCAGGTTGTGAACCACTAGAGTTAACATAGTGTGGTTCCATTTCGCACTCGTGAGCGTCGTGGTCTTTGCCACCACAATGAGCACATGTTAGAGAATCACATCATGCTGTCTTTGATGACTAAACCTCTGACACTGAAAACATATGAGAGGGTTGGAAATGTACGACCGTACCTTACAGTTTAGATAACCCTACCTTGACTGTGGCAGGTAGATGTGCTGAAGTAAACGTAAAAATCAGAACATTAGTAAGCCAACATAATTTTTCTTTGCTGAAAAAACCAGTGAGAATATCCGACTCGGAAAGGTATTCAAGCCCCTTTCAACAATAACTCCTCTCGAGGAATTCAGGGTAGCATAGGGAGTAACCTCGATGTGTATATCCCCAATGCACTTTGAATTCAAAATGTCTCCAGAGTGTAAATTTCTTACTGAGTTGGGGACTGGGGGCAGCAAGCCTCTCTAATCCCTTTTGAATAAAAAATGGAGACATTTGCCCGAAGAATTTATCAGATAATGAAAACGAAATGAAAAATCTAGGTGCAGAAATAAACTGTAATGGTGATTGTTGAACAGAGTCACCCATTAGTACCTATTTAACAATTATCGTTCTTTTCTGAATTTTATTTATTTTTTCTTCATGACTGAGGGTATCCATAATAAAGTAAGAACATGTCAGTGCCCACTGTCCCCACCCACCACGGAGCCCTACAAAGGGACGCACTGAAATGCCAAACAAGAACATTGCAGCAACGCTAGGGTTTCGTGAGCCCTTTACTCAAACATCAGCATCAGACACAATGTCCACAACACATGCTGAAAACGTCCAACAGTAGTACTTGATTGACCTTAGCCCAAGTGGATCAGCCAATTAACCCTGGGTGAAGGACACCCCAAGGTCGCCCGTCTACAGGAATTGAAGGCCAAAGTGGTGTGTTAAGGTTGGACCCCTCAACTACCAGGATCCTCTCTTCCCCTTTAAGGGTAGCCACGCACAGCAAACATATGGGTGAATGTTCAGATCTCAGAGGAGGTAAACTGAAAGTATGGAACCTTTTTGAGATGTCCCTCACCACTTTATATTGGATTGAAGCACTTTCAGTGTTTGCAAAATATAAATAAATGAAAATTACAAAGTAATTGTCATAGGACGCATAATTAAGTCTAAACATTGATGACATGTTGAGATACATTGAAAAACAACTTGCCCTTAAAAATACAATGCACATGCAGAACCTTAATAACAGCATTTGCCTAGTAACTGTATTTGATCTTAGTGGCAGTATCCATCTTTATAATTTACACAGAAACATCTGCCAAAAATCCTTAGTAATGCTAACCACCTACAGAAATATCATTCTCCTCTGTAAAACACGTGTGATATATAAATGAAAATTATAAACACATGTTGAGATATACTACATAACAGTTACGTAACACTAGTCGGTGGCATCCTTTGGGCACAAGGGTACAGCCCTAAGTACTGTGATGCCTCTGAACACCTCCTTTATTAGTTGTAGGCGCGTTTACTGTTAATCGGTTAGAAGAGCCGAACAAAATCCTTGTGACGGCGGATGCTGCTGGCTGGCAGCCTTCTCTCCAAGTAGTAGTCCAAAACTAGAGACGGCTTTACTTTAATTCTGGTCGTTTAGCTCACGAGCGCACAAGATGCTATTCATGAGAAAAAAAAACTTTCTTTTCATTTATACCTCAGTCTTTAACTTATGCTAGCCACGGAGCGTTCGACTCGTAATTTGAAGATCGCAGGTTCGAATCACTGTCACACCAAACACGCTCGCTCTTTCAGTCTTGGACGTTATAATGTGACGGTCAATCCCACTATTCATTGTAAAAGAGTAGTCAAAGAGTTGGCGGTGAGGACTAGTCTTAAATTGCTAAATCAGGGACGACTAACACAGAAAACCGTCGGGTGGCTTTACACGAAATAAAAAACAAGCAAAACCACTTACTTTTTGCTTCCGATGGCAAATTATTCTACCACAAATTGAGTTGACGTAATTGTATATTTAACAACAAGAAGTAAAATTAAACTGTTAAAAATAATGCAAGTTATATTTTATTTCAGTGAAAATATTAAAACCAAAAACAACTACAAACAGCAACAAAAGAACCACAAAAAACAAGTGTGTTTGCATCATTGAGTACCATAATACCTTTGAAATAATATAAGTAAATATAACTAAATAACTAAATATAATTTAGGTTTTGAACCGGTAAATATATAAATAAATTAATATGTCTTGAAAATTTTTCATAATAACCTTAAAACTGAATTTATTTGAAAACTAAGTTATTTAATAACTTTTACCAGAAGAGTATAGTATGTACTGTAATAATAATTACAATTACTAGTAAATCTTAATTATGAGCAACAAGCAAACTTCATGAAGCTTCTATAACTACTCTGTCATCCCACGCTGGTACAGTGGTAATTCTACAGATTTATCACACTAAGACACAGAGTTCGATTCCCCTCGGTGGACTCAGCAGATAACGTGATGAGGCCTTGCTATAAGAAAACACACACACACACCACTCTGTCCTCAGTTCTCTCACACCTAGTCATACCTTGCAAAAAACGAAATTTAAAATAATCAAATGAAGAATAATCCTGGATTACACATTGCAGATTACATTGTTTATTACAAAAACGCCCATTACCATAAAAAAAAGAATACTATTTAAATCTAGTCCAAGAAACAATCACTTCCAGCCGAGAGTATCAAATGCTAGTTTTATTGCTAATACTAATACATCTATTAATAGTAAAAAGGAATCCACCAAATTTCTATAAAGAGAAAATATAACAACATTGATGTGAAGTCTTAAGTTTTCTTTTTCAAAATTACACAAGTAAGAATAAATTTGATGTATAAACTCAAAAGCGATCTTGACATATTTCACCAACAACTTTTTATTAGCTCTTTTTAATAATACTGAGTTTTTATACCGTTATACATAAGTAATTTGATTTTATTATCGAGAGTTGTTTCCCTTTCATAACATTGGTTCTTCTAATTCAACAGCTAACTCAATTAGCTTTGAAATTCTGTTGTGAATATTTAATCACTAAACTGTAGTCATAAAGGTTTAGGGCTTCCTGATTGTAGTTGTTACCGAAAGAGGGGGACACTCATTGAACTGATAAAAATTCTTTTGTGTGATCTGTATTCATGAAAAATGCATATTTCGTGAAGCATAATGGCAAGGAAGGGAAGAAATTATTATTCTTTTCATTCACATCCGCGTTATTCATGTTTTGTCGTGCGTTTGGTTGTCAGAAAGTAATTTTCTCCATAATAGACAATTAGCTTGTTCATACTGAGATCCTCCACTATCATGCCATCTTGTAAAGTTATGGCATGACGTGACGTTGGTCTAGTGTTAAACATAAAGAATGACATTATTTCCTTACGTCAATATAATAGAAGAGAAGATAAAAGATGAACTTAATTTACATGCTTTTGAGCTGTTTGAATGTTTACAAAAACAGAAATGGACGAACGCAAAAAGTCAACAAAACACATTATCCAAACGTACCCACATGCAGTAGACCTGAAAACTCCAACGCAGCTAAATGAAATACTTTATCCAATGCCTAATTTATAAAATGCAGAAAATTACATACGTTTTCAACACAAAGACTTAGTATTTAATATAACGCTTTTTCAAGCCAAAGAAAATCATAGTAGTATATTTTTCATCATTCTTCTTAAAGCTTTAGTAGTACTAATCTTGTTCATTCAGGACAATACGTGGTCCATTTTAAAACGGCCATCTCCCCATTGTGAGGATTTAGTCTGTAATCAAGGTATTTATTAGTGTCTGAAAATTCACAAAGTACTTGTTATCAGGGCCGTAGCCAGGAAAAATTTGTTTGTTTGTTTGTTTTTTGTTTTTGGATTTCGCGCAAAGCTACACAAGGGCTATCTGCGCTAGCCGTCCTTAATTTAGCACTGTAAGACAAGAGGGAAGGCAGCTAGACATCACCACCCACTGTCAACTCTTGGGCCACTCTTTTACCAACGAATAGTGAAATTGAACCTCACATTATAACGCCCTTACCGCTGAAAGAGCAAACATGTTTGGTGAAGGGGACTCGAATCTGCGACTCTCACATAACGAGTAGAGCGCCCTAACCACGAAGCCATATCGAGCCTAGCCAGGAAATAAAATTCGGCGAGAAGGACTGACTACCAAATAACTTCATTATATATGTTGCTAAGAAACAAGGAAGGTCAGAACTTCGCACTCGGGCCCGGCATAGCCAGGTGGGTTAAGGCGTTCGACTTGTAATCGGAGGGTCGCGGGTTTGAATCCCCATTGCATAAAACATGCTCGCCCTTTCAGCCATAGGGGCGTGATAATGTGACGGTCAATCCTACTATTATTTGGTAAAAGAGTAGCCAAAGACTTTGGGGGGGATGGTGATGACTAGCTGCCTTCCCACTAGTCTTACACTGTTAAATTAGGGACGGCTTCACAGCTTTGAGCGAAATTCATAAACAAACAAACAAACTTCGCATTAAATGATCGCACAATACTTTTTGCAATATAGAGCAGTGGAGGGTGATACCGTCACTTTAAAGGAAAAGTCGGTCATTAGTATTATACATACGAATTGTTTTGTTCCTGGTGCTTTATTGCAGAAGCCTTATGAGTGATAAATAAAACTGATACATGTTTTACTGAATACAGTGAAATGAGGGAGCATTATTTTTCAAATGAAACATTGTGTCTGTTTGTTTGTTTGTTTGTTTGTTTTTGAATTTCGCGCAAAGCCGCTCGAGGGCTATCTGCGCTAGCCATCCCCAATTTAGCAGTGTAAGACTAGAGGGAAGGCAGCTAGTCATCACCACCCACCGCCAACTCTTGGGCTACTCTTTTACCAACGAATAATGGGATTGACCGTAACATTATAACGCCCCCACGGCTACAAGGGTGAGCATGTTTGGTACGATGGGGATGCGAACCCGCGACCTTCAGATTGCGAGTCGCACGCCTTAACTCACCCGGCCATACCAGGCCGGGAACATTGTGTCAAGGTAGGGTAATATCGTTATAGGCAGACTAATATCGTCAGTGAAGTTTTTTTTTGTTGAACGTGTTCATTATTCCCACCAATTTACTGTCTCATATCATTTTGAATTAAAAGAGTTGATTGTGAATTGTTGTATCATTTTTTTAATAAAATACCATGGTATCAGGAAAAAGCAATGTTGGCACTAATCTGGACACAACATGGTAGACATGCATTGCACCACGAGGTGACAAGACCCTGTCTAATGATGCACTGAGTGGAAATTCGCTCTCATTTGCATTGAACACCCGTCTTGGATCGGCCAACATTTCCACATGACCCGAGACCTCCTCTTGTAGATATTGGCGGCATTTTGAAACCAATTTTGCAGCTTCTCCCGGGTGGCCATTGTACTCTCTATTTCCAGTTTTTGTGTCTTTCTCTCAGACAGCTCCCGTTGTCGTCTCACAAAAACCAGATACCAGTCTTTCCCTCGAAGAAACAAAAATGGTTATTTCGCATATCTCACAACTTTTTCAGTGAAACGAAACTGTATGTCTTTCTAAAATTTTTAAATAAATAACAAGTTGTTTTTGAATGGATTTTTTCTCCCATCTCTCACAATATATTTTTTTTTACTTCCAGACAAAGATCACGCCTTGTCAAGGGATACCCTATCTTGATCATGCAAACTAAGTGTTTCACGAATACATTTTCTTCCGCTATACGCAGAATTGGCAGCCGACCCAAAGGACAAACTTCCTTCGTCTTCCTTTGAACCTTGTCAGAGAAGGTCATTGAACCATTTTGTGGCATCCATCTTCGACATACCAACCCTGACAGCTGCAATGGCTCGTGCCATTTGCTTTTCATCGTACTGTTGCCTCTTCTTCCCGATAGCTAATTGAGATGACATCTGTAAAATTCAGAATTTGCCCTTCCCTCCCAGGTTGCTTACACGCCACACATGATTGCTGCTATAAACAAGCTATATGTGAAAATAATAGCTCCTCAGAATTGGTATTGTAACTTAAACTTCATGTTCATATGTGATGTTTCATTTATTCATCTGGTTTGTTTTTGTTTGTTTATTTGTTTTTGAATTTCGCACAAAGCTACTCGAGGGCTATCTGTGCTAGCCGTCCCTAATTTAGCAGTGTAAGACTAGAGGGAAGGCAGCTAGTCATTACCACCCACCGCCAACTCTTGGGCTACTCTTTTACCAACGAATAGTGGGATTGATCGCTACATTATAACGCCCCCACGGCTGAAAGGGCGAGCAAGTCTGGCGCGATTGGGATGCGAACCCGCGACCCTCAGATTACGAGTCGCACGCCTTAACACGCTTGGCCATGCTAGGCCCATATTTATCTGGAACAATTAAATTGTAAATTGAGAATTTTCCTTCGATTTGCAAGGTGACGATATTATCCAAACATTGAATTTTTGGGCGGGTAATATCGTCATGTGGGGTCCTGTCACCTTTCAAGGTCATTTTTCATGGCGACCTTCAATAATCGGTTGTGCATTTTCTTAAATGAAGAATGGCTGAAGTTTGTTATTCTACTTTTCAATTTTAGTGGTATTTAAGTTTTTTTTCTTTATTGTGTCCCTTATCAACACTGCTTATCAATATATTTCCCATGTATCATTAATAAGTAAAGAATTGTAAACCATAATACTCACTTTGACGTATTATCACTCGCCGTTAATAAAATCATTGGTAAGCAAAACTTTCGCCCTGAAAATTTCCCGCGCTATTTGCTAGTCTTACACTGCTAAATTACACTGCTAAATTTATTGAATTTGCAGTGGTTAATAAATTATTTACGTCACAAGTGACGATATTACCCTCCACTGCCCTATATTTATAATCAATGAAATATGTATAAAATAAGGAAAGAAAGCCAGATAAAAATTGTTATGGGAAAATGTCATAACGTACCCTGTATTTTAAAAATATGACTCGTCCCATCTATAATTATATTCTTCTATTTGTATTGAGATGTGTGGTGCTAAAGTAGTCTTTTCTCTTTGCCTTTTTCCCATGTGGCTGTTATTTAACATTATAATATCATGAAAACATGACAAGTAGAGACAAAAATAACAAATCGCAGAATAAACTGGTTTAGTCCGAGGAAGAATAGTGGTATTGTAACCTAGGCATGGCCAAGCGCATAAGGCGTGCGATTCGTAATCTGAGGGTCGCGCTAAACATGCTCGCCCTCTCAGCCGTGGGGGGTGTAGAATGTGACGGTCAATCCCACTATTCGTCGGTAAAAGAGTAGCCCAAGAGTTGGCGGTGGGTGGTGATGACTATCTGCTTTCCCTCTAGTCTTACACTGCTAAATTAGGGACGGCTAGCACAGATAGCCCTCGAGTAGCTTTGTGCGAAATTCCAAAACAAACAAACAAGACTTTTTTATTTTCTTACATTCATTGTGATGCATCGACTGAGCAGCCAGAGAAATTGAGTTTATGCATTGCAACGGATTTACTATTATGTACTTATTTTGCTGTCGATGTTTGTAACGGATTTAATATTACATATTTATTTTATTATCTATGTTTGTTTCAGTTTAACATATATTTAGAAATGCGTATAACTTACATTATTAATGTGTATTATCCCTTCCGTTTTCTAAATTTTAGGAAATTCTCTAGCGTAATAGTCAACAATGTACCACGTGAGCATGTAAAATACCACTATTATTGTCTTAGCTCAAGTTTATAAAAAATAACTAACGTAATACGCGGGGGGAGACAGTTTAATATTGTTGTTGGTTTGCTAGAGTTAGTATACTATAAATCTCGGAAGCTGTAACTATAATAAACGCTTATTAATCGGAAACCTAGATTTTTGACCAGGAAAGTTTATACATTTCGAACATTACAGACTGTTTAACTTCAGTGAGTTAACTTTGGACTTTAGTATTACTACGAGAACATTAGATACATTCGGTGGTGAAAAATTTACTTCGTATGTCTTTGAAGCAGCTAGCTTGTTTCCCTGTTAAGTGAATAGTGCAGGTGTATCAACATACCAGTAATTCGCTCCTCGTGAACCGTCAATAAAATATTCATTTCCAGAACACATATAAGACTCATTAATGTTTGTAAGTTTATAAATATTTTGTAAATAAATCATTATTTGTAATAACTTCTCGAAATAACCGTTATTATAAATTATATTGTTGTTTATGTATTAAAATGTATTTGTATTAAAGAGAAAATTGTGTGTATCAATCTTGTTGGCAAATATTATAAATTTGATACATATTGATATTTAATTAACTTCTAAATTAAAATTAAAAGTTCCAAGAATCCTATGCAAGTTCTCAACTTAGCAATGACCGCCTTCTCAAATCATACATGTAGCCTATTGTTGTTCACAATAGCGAAGTCAGTGTTAACTGATCAGAGTGGTGGCTTCACATGAATTGCTTGATACAAAAAATGTCTACTATTGCTCTAATATGTTAATATTATCTATAATACTAATAACACTCCATCTCTTGCGATTAATAGGCATTTAACAAGCTACACCCAGCCATGATAGAGCTGGGCTGATCAAACTGTTGAGTTCTTTAACTTTCCAGACTAAAAGTAACAGTAGCTATAGTACATTTGCAGCTCTCTTGCATCTGCTATGCACCTGAGGGAAGTTGACCTAGCTATATTGTCTATCTTGCTACATGAAATGATATACGCAATTTATTCTAAAGCGAACTTGCTACCCACACTTGGCATATAAGCTTTAGTTCTCTATTCCGGGGCGACGTTTAACAGGAATTGTCAAAAGCACTAGTTCCAGCACAAGCAGTACTAGAGAACCAAAGTTGCCTTGTCAATTCTTTGATAACTAGAATTCCAGTGCTATAATGCCAGAACATGTTGGTGGTTTGGCTGACTTCACAACAGAACAAGCTCAATGCAGGGCACCCATATGTGCAAAACAGAATGGTCTAGGGCTTGTCACTATAGTTTTTGCTATGGGTTTCTTCCTTTTTTGTAATATATTCAAAGTTACTACTTAGAACTCCATCATGATAGGCACTGCCTTATTGATGGTGCAAATGTCTCTATTCTTAACCAGTACCTTATTATTTCACTCGGTAATACTTCCATGAACTTGTCGTTAAGGGTTTCTCCATGATATATAGAAACTATTGATGAGTAGGCTTTCCTGCGAGAGCAGTATAACTAATCAATGTAAACCTTCAAGCTTTTAAGCTTTCTCTACTGATGAATGGCAGTTTTGGTATTCCACGAGGTGAAAGCTTTTCTGCAATTTTCCTGTAATTGTATCTCAGTACCAAAGCTATATCTCTTTTATATGTTTAGTGGCATTAATAGTTATACCTTCTAAAATCAAAATCAGACATTGCATTACCAAGAAGAGGCCTGTCTTAAATACATGATGAAAGTATCGAAATTCTACTTTGTTATTCCCTTAAACATCAAGGATGAGATCTGTTTGTTTTCCTCTTTAGGTGCCTGAGATATCAACATAACTCTTCCTATTTTAATTTATCTACATTTGTTACGCTGAAACATTCTGACTGCTGAATCCATGTACTAAGATAATCGCTAGATATCTACTTCTAGGTAACAGAATGGTAAGGAACTTATGGAATTCTAACCAAAGTGTCATTTCAACTCCGGGTTTGTACTTAGTCCTTTGTTGGCTTGGCAAAATATCTTATTTTGATTGTCGAGGCTCATAACTGCCCCACAAATCGTTATCTTTCTTTGTTTTCGCTTTCCAGTAAAACATCTCCTGTCGTTGAATGTTGTGTATTAATGACATCTTTGTTCTTTTCTGATCAATCATGGGTGGTATTGACAAAAGTTTAGGTGGTCTATATTCTTGCTGGTTATTGCCTGGTGATCATATAGAGAACGTCTTAGTCAATCTCAAGCTTACCAGGTCGCATACCTTTATAATGAATCTCAGTTGAGCAACTTTACAATGAACCTCAGCTGAAGAAAGCTTTTGAGTAATGAGGTCAAACCTCAGGGGACCTTCATCGACTATTCTGGTTACTACAGGTAACAGCAGTCATCCTTTTCTCAAATATAATTACAGTAATATGTTCTGCGGTAACCTTTGCAGAATTAACAAAAGCCAGATTTTCAAGAGACAAATTCTCTTAGACTTGATGGTTCTCTTTGATAACCACCCACTTCTAATGGCTTTCTCTTCCAACTGATCATTAGCCCTTCACTCTGTGTAAAATGCTATTTACAGTAAATCTGCAAGTCATTTACACAAAATCCTTTGATATAATTACAAGAAAATGTACATTTAGAGAAAACAGACTTTCAAAACAAATTTTAAAATTTCTCCTTTCTACCCACACTATAGTATTCTTAGGTTGGTCTATTTCCTCTCAATTCACTTTGTGTGATCCACAAAATAACGGGATGATTAATTGGATTTTATTTCATGAATCAGTGCCTGTATTTGTTATGCCTTTGGCTTTCACGAAAGAAAGAGATTGAAAACAAGTTTGCAGACAATCACAGCATGTATTAACAATACAATCATAGCTCTAGTTTACAATTTTACAAACTTTTAGGAGATCAACTTAAGAGAGTGAAAGAAATTTTTATTTGCGTTCTCTTCCCACTGTACATTTAGCTTTGTTTGTTTGTTTTGGTATTTTGCACAAAGATACTCGAGGGCTATCTACACTAGCTATCCCTACTTTAGCAGTGTAAGACTAGATGGAAAACAGTTAGTCATCACCACTAACCGCCAACTTATTTACCAATGATTAGTGGGATTGATCGTCACATTATAAAGCTCCCACGGTTAAAAGAGCAAGTATGACTGATGTAACGGGATTTCGATCCCGCAACCCTCAGATTTTGAATTGATCGCCTTAACCACCATATCATCACAGACATGGCAGGAAAAAGAGAGAGAATTATCTGTGATCTAATAAAAGTGACAGTCCGTTGTCAACAAGCAATTGACCAAACACAGTGTGTTTGCTTTTGTAGAAAACATTTATCATTTGTATTCTATATTGTGGTACAGCAGTATGTCTACGGACTTACAATGGTAGAAATTTGGTTTCGATACCCATGATGGACAGAGCACAGATAGCCCATTTTGTAACTTTGTGTTTAACCTACAAAAAACAAACAAATTATGACCTCAATTATTTAGTGAAATTGGAATATACACTGTGATAAATATCTTGACGAATCTTCCTTCATTCATTGTAATTATTCCATTACTCTAAGGAAAATCAGTTTCGCCTAAACATGCCCACCTATTTTATTTACTTACTAATTATAATAATAATTTCTCTAAAGAAAAAAAATAGTGTTATGAATATTGTTATTGGTACATGAAAGCAAAAGTAATAAATTACTACGTGTTTAAAATCTAAAGCGCTTGAACAAATTTTTACATTGTTATTACAGTATTTCATGGATTACGTTGGAAAACAATTACATTTTTCGTTTGATTGTAGAATTAAGGAGCTCAAGACTACCTATGCTGTTTTTTTAGCGTTCAAAGAAATTCTTCACACTTATCACTGCAAATATTTCTTCTTAATCTGATTATTGCGTGTTAAAATAACAAATTTGTATCTGATAACATTTCAGGTTTACGTTTTCATTTGGAATCATAAGGTAATAAATATATTAAGAGAAATGTTTTAGAAAGAAATCTGCGATCTTTATAACAATTTTAGACCTATTGATTTTTTCATACTTCATCGGCTTTGTCGAGTTAAAAGATACTATTGTATAACATAAAGGTGGCATCTGGTGGAAGAATATTGAACTTAAAGACTCCTATTAGAATGTAATATTTAGTTGGACGTGGGTAATGTGAAATTTATACAATGGATGATTTAAATTTAATTCAGAGATACTCACTACACGAAAGAACGTTTTCTGGTGACGTAAGAGAAGTAGCGGTATTGTTACGTACACATGATGTATGTCAAAAAGATATACATGGTGAGTTTTATGTTTTTTAACACTACTGTGGTATCTCATTTACTATCGATCATTAACCTGTTTTTAATCTGACGTTACCTTGTAAATTGTCATTACATTAATGTTAGTGTTCCCAGTATTAGTAGTACTAGTACTTCTACTAGTCAGTAGTAGTATTAATATTATTAATAACTGAATAATAATATACTGTAAAGTTTGGTACTGATAATGATACTGAGTGACAGTATTTTATTGTACTGAAACTTCTTAGTTTATGCACACTGCACAAGCTTATCAATGTCATAAATCATAATATAATACTAAAATTGTCCAACTGTAAGTTTTGCAATATTTATACAAAGTTACTCAATCATTACTCAAATTAGGATCAGGTATACTGTAACTCTGTTTTTGCATAACTAAAGGTTTAGAACTATTCATTACATTGCAGTTAAAATGATTTGTATTACACTATTGTAGTTTTTAAGTAAAATATTTCAAGTATTTTTTTTAAGGTATCTGTAATCACTCACTCATATAAATAATCTAGTAACTGACCCATGCCAAGTTCAACTGTGTGTCAAAAACGTTTAGTTCCCTATTTTTTTATTAATACTATATGAAAATTGAAATAAGCTGTACTACATCTATTGCAAGTTTCCAACAATAATAAATTTGAACATTTTACCATGCTTAACTTGTATTTTTATCATTATACTTTATACCCACTTATTCTGAAAGGACATATTAAACAGCATATGTAGCAGGTTTGCTATATGATAAATAGGATATATTGTTCAGTCATGTCAGAAAATTCCATGAAAAAGAGAGTATGAAAAAGTTTGGATCAATAATTTGGTAAAGTACTCCTTTTGAAGTTTATTAATACATCAGAGTTAATAAAGTTAGAAATGGCAGATCTCCCTTATTATTCATTGGAAATGAAAACCATATGGCCATCTAGGATATTTCATTTCTTTTCTACCACTCTGCTCTAAACTATGGTATAGAAACACTTTTTTATGTATTTAGCCCTTGTATCTGAAATACTCATCTATTCTCCACTTAATGCTGCAGCTCTATCGTATCTGAAAGAAAATATTTCATATGCTGACCATCAATTAAAAGGAGAATTTTCAACCATATACATATAACTTGGGGTTCTTCTTAGTGTATAAACTTTGCAAAGTGCTTGACATTGCCCAAACTAGTCAGTGTATGGTGGCCACCAAAGGTTTTCCAAAAAGGGAATTTACCTAGTGGAGAGTGAGAGAGTGAAACAGCAGATTTATAAAAGCTCCATTTGAAAAAAAGATAGAAGAAAGAAAGAGTCAGGACATATTTTTAAACTTATGAATGAATGCATGAACAGTAAACATATAAAAAATCTCTTTTTTTATACCTTATTCTATAATAATCAGTCAGTAAAGTGTTATAAAAAAGAAGATTGAGAATGACAGTAATAACATTTTACCATACTACATTACTCCAGAAAATACAGCTACAATGGGGGAAGATGTGCTGGTGTGGCTAAAGAAATATCTGATGGGAGGGTAGTCAATTTAAAGAGTGGCTCATTGGCTGGAAACTTCTAGAAGGTGAGAGGGGCAGTAGGAGAACAAGAAGGTTTTTAAAAGGGTATTTATTAAAAATAAATCCTAAAAGGTATACTGGACATCATAAACAATAAACCTTGTGTATTATTTTGTTAGGCATAAAATGGAATATGTTGATTCCTTGAAGTATCCTGCACTAAATCCTTACTATATATTTCCTGTATCATCATGCAATTTATATATATTGTATTAAATGATGCTTAGTAAAGAATTTAGAGTTGGTATTGTTATTATTTGTTTGTAATGGTGTAATTTCTTAAATGACAAATGTGTAAGTCCTGAGCTTTTAAGTATGTAAGTGTAATATTAAAAAATGAAAATAGAATTCTTCAAGTTGGTTTTTCTTAGTTATACTGATAGGTTTCCTGTTTGAAAAAAAGAAAAATTATAACTACACTGGAATTAATCCAACTATTTACAATTTTTACTTCTATTACATATATTTAAAACAAATCCACATACAGCAGAGTAGATTTAGGTTACTGTTTAATTACTCTAATTACCACTTTGTATTAAAATGTTTCCAGTACTTAATTACCAGTTTTATTACATTTAATAATGGAAAGTTTTGGAAAAAAATATCTAAAAAGCAGTGTAATGTGTTTTTGTTATTTTTTAAAAGTAAATAAGAGTTAGTTTTAATATTATCAGGCAACTGTTTCTCATAAGCTCTTTTGCATTTCCTTTTTTTTTCAACCAGTTTCATAACTTTCTTATATTCCTGTAAATCTTCCATTCTATCTGTCAGTTTAAACTTCCTAAACTTGTAGCCTTCTTAAATTTTTCTTTAGTGTGTTTTAGCAAGCCAATTAAATGTTACATTTTTCTTTTTTTCCTCTTTATAGGAATCTGCTGGTCTTGAATTAAGATATATATTCTTAAAAATTTTCACAGATGTGTCCCACATTACCTCTTAACTTATTATTCTAATCCACGAATATATATATATATATTTTCATGGGTTCAAACTTGGCCTTCTGAGAATTAGGAACTAAAATTATCACACTATGTAACTAAACCTAAAACCTAACTATGCAACATTATTTAATGACTTTTCATCTCAACACTTAAATCATAAAATAATTAGTGGTTACTAGCAAATTCAAAATTGCATCCCCTGTGGTTGGTTCTTTGACCATTTGGTTTGAAAACAACCTGAATTTCTTTAATAAATCTCTGTTCTTCTCTATTTGATTCCATACTGACACAATAAGTATGTTTAAAAGTTTTCTATAATCATTGTATTAGTATCCTTATTGAAAATAAACCAAGTCTGAGTCAGTTTTTCCTTGATGTTAAATTTCCGTTTTTATAACAATTACTAATTAACATTTTGCCCTTGAAATTTCTAATTATAACACAGATTTATTAAACCTTGTCATTAAAAGATTTTATGATTTCATTCTCAAATGCATTTATTTCATCCTTGCATAAAGACTACTCCATAACTTGTTTTTCTTTTGAATGGTTTATCATTATTAAATAATTTAAACCTGAAGATTTAATGTTTAGTTTTAATCATATTTAATGAATTTCTTTATAACTTCTGTGAACATTATGCCTGCTTATGTGAAGCCCATGTTAATATATATTCACTTCAAATTACCTATTGCTTTAAGCATATAGTTGATCATCTTTCATGTAGATGTTTGATTTTGTTAAGTAACTTATTCCCATGTCCACCCCAAGAGAGCACTCTTGAAACGACTGTCTCTTTCTATCCCTATACCTCTGAAGAAGTTCTGTATACTATTTAATCAACTTGTTTGATTTATAATTCCTAACATTATTTGACTCTACATGCATGGAGAGAGAATACTCAATGATATCATTACCTGAATTGCCAACATGTTTTGTGGTGTCTTTATCTTTTAGCACCTACCAAGCAAATTCTAATCTTTTCTTGCTTCTCTTCACAAAATATATACACTAAGATAGTCCAATCCCTATTTATAGATAAAACTTCATGTTCATAATTGTGGATTTTGCACCCTAACATTAAATCTTAAGCTTAATTAATTTTGGACCATATTCAGAGATTTCTTAATGAGATGGAAGATGTAGACCTAAGAGATCAAGTGCTGTATATAGTATGTGATGTAAAAACATATTTGTTGTTTATTATAAATGATTTATTAAAGTAAATTACTATTTTATTGCATGTACTTTTGTATAATTATATTATTTTGGTGTGGTTAGTCACTTTTGCATTGTTTATTATTTCCTTTTTTGTTTGTAGAAAACCGCCTTGCCTTAAAAGATGAATTGTTTCTGTTCTTTACCACATTCTAGTGTTGCACTCTATAGTATCTCCCTGTAGTGTTTTCTAAGCTCCCATGACTTGGAGTCATAATTCAGAAATCCGGATGGAATTCTGAAGTACTTGAAGAAGTCTGTTGTGTTCTTCATGATGAGAATATTCAGATGTCATGGCTTAAGATTTTCTAATATTCACCTGGATGTGCTTTGGAGGTTCACTCCTACCTTCCTTCTAATTTAATGCTTTTACCAGTTCTTGTGTTGTGTCTGTGGATACAGCTGAACCAAAGAATGCCAAACTAATGAGTTTCTGATTGAAATATGATAGATGTACACAAATTTTTTTTACAAGCAAAATTTACCTTCTAAAACTTAAGACATTGCAGGAAGTTAATTGCAAGGAGCAGAAATAGTATCAAAAGCAGTGAACCATGCCCTAAGATAGACTTGAACAACAAAGATGCAGATGTTATGGAGTCCTTTTTTCACAGTGCCAATAAGCTTAAAGTGCTTATATTGACATTCAAATCATGAGGTCATGTAATGTCTTGGCCATCAATTGTGAATGATGCATTGCTCCAGGTGCTGTAAGTCACATTCTATAAGGAGGTATGCCACCAATCACCATTAAACGTTATAGCTAGTCCAAGTAGTTTTTTAATAATTTTCTCTAGGTCAACTTATCTGAAGAGGTCTTGTTGCAAGCTCAGTGACACTGTCCTTAATTTCTTCTGTGATTTCTGTTACTTGATCATGGTCAGCTGCAGCTTCATAACTGGACTAGTCCACATATTTAAAAGACTGTTGAAATCATTAAAGAATTACAGATTGTGTACCAAAGGAAAGTACCATATAGTCATTGAAAATACATGTGAGGATAAATTTTAAAATTTTATGATGGTATACTAAATAGAGGAGATTCTTGTTTAATCTTTTTCCTTTTTTTTTAGCAGTAAACATGTTTTGTTTCTGTGGCCAGTGTTGCATGTTTTTGTATGAAAACAAACTGCCTTTGCATGATCAGTGACAACAGTAAATGTGCCACAGTAGAAGCTTAAACTTTTCTAGTGCTGGAAATTATCCTTGGAGCACCTAATAGTTGGTTTAATCCTGTTCCAGGCAGGATCACTGGCAGATGATCCATTTGTTTATTCCTTGTGAGTTAATTAAAGAGCTTGCTTCACCAGTAACTTATAAATAAGACTGTTGGATGGAACTTTTTCTGAAAATTGTTGATAAGTTCTTCATGGAAGCAATGCTCAGATCATTTAATCAATGAGTGGTTGATGATTAGTTCCTGCATGTCATAACCAAGACTGTGAGTTGTGGCAATAATGGCCTTTCCATATCTCAAACAGGTTCCATCCATAACTGCTACTATATTGGAAGTGATAACACTTCTTCCTGCCCTCTTTTTGTGTTTAGAAGATGATGATTCTTTAATTGCTATTTTATCCTCATCACTGATGTTGATACTGTATTCACTAGCCTCATTGTTACTGTTGAAGCATCAATCAAGGAAGCCTTTCTCAAAGAACAACATCTTGTACCATTAATTTTTGACCTTGAGAAAGCTTGTGATACCACATGGAGGTATGGCATTTTGCGAGACCTCCATTTACATGGGTTACATGGTCATTTGCCCATTTTTATTTAAAAAAAATTTAATGGACAGGCAATTCCAAGTGCTTGTGAGTTGAACACTTTCTTGTTCTTTTTTACAGGAACTTGGAGTCTCTCAAGGCTGTATTTTGAGTGTCACACTTTTTAGTATAAAGATTAATGCCATCACTGAGCAATTCCCCCTTACTGTTTCAAACAGGCTCTATGTCGACAATTTTCACATCTCGTGTCGGTTGTTGGACATGAGGTATGTTGAGTGTCAGCTATAGACTGCTCTCAATCGTTTACTGAGGTGAACCACAGCAAATGGTTTTAACTTCACTCTCTCTCTAAAACCATTTGCATGCATATTTGCTGCCAGCAGGGTATTCACTCTGATCTTGAACTCCGTATTGGTGAAGTTGTGCTACCTGTGGTCCCTGAGACAAAGTTCTTGGGGCTTATCTTTGACAATAAGCTGACCTTTATACCACATATCAAGCAGCTATGAGTCAAATGTACAAGAGCATTGAACATGCTCCATGGCCTCTATTCCACCACTTGGGGAGAGGATCGATGTTCTATGCTGAAGATATATCGTGCTCTTGTATGGTCCAAACTAGACTATAGCTCTGCCAGGACGTTGGCCTTGAAGATGCTGGACCCCATTCATCATCAGGGACTTTGGCCTTGAAGATGTTGGACCCCATTCATCATCAGGGACTTTGGCTCTGCACTGGGGCTTTCTGCACTTCCCCAGTCTAGAGCTTATGCACAAAGTCTCATGAACCTCCTCTACACCTCTGCTCTATGCAACTGTCTTTACTATATCCTTTGAAACTTTGATGCTTACCACAGCATCCCACCTGAGGTTGTGTTTTCCTTCCCTGGTAGGCCATGCTTTTTCAGAACAGATGATCTGCCAATGTTCCTTTTGGTTTTCATATCAAGGTGCAGTTGGATGAATTGGGTCTGTCCTTGGATAACATTGCTGTATCCACTGGTCAGCCCATCTCACCATGGCTTATAACAGTCCCCAAATGTGACCTTTCTTTAAGTCATCTGAAAAATGCAGATAATCCCAATCAGAAATACTGTCTGTTATTTGCTGAATATCTTTCAAACCATCCTTCTATTCCTATTTATACAGGTGGTTTGAAATCAGGTGACTCTGTGGGCTCTGCCATGGTTTGTTGTGGTTCAGTGGTTGCATGCAGAATCCCATCTATAGTTTCTGTTTTCACTGCTAAACTGTATGCCATTTCTCTTGCCATGAATCACACAGAAGCTGAGCAGCACTCAAACTATACTATATTTATACTGACTCGCTTAGTTCTCTACCTGCTCTGGAGTCCCTTCACGTTAGTTTTCACCCTATTCTCGTCAATATTTAAAACTGACCAGCCAGTTTCTCTTTAACATCTACTTCTATCCAGTTTTTCTGGATACCAGGCCACTTTGGTATTAATGGGAACAGGCTCATCAACACTGCAGGTAAATCTGTCTGCTCTTGCACTATTAATGCTGTACCAGTCCCATACAGGAACTATAGTCCTGCATTCAAGGCTCGGCTTGGTGCCAGTTAGCAGTCAACTTGGAGTGAGCAATGTGAAAACAAGCTTTTCCAAATAAAACCCTCTATTAAACTTTGGCCATCTTGCTTACGTGAGGATCAGAAAGAGGAAGTTGTCCTAACTAGACTATGCATTAATCACAGTTTTCTGTTATCTGGGACTGATGGACCAGTGTATTGTCTGTGTAACACTTAGGTCACAATAAGCCACATTTTACTGTCTTGCTGTCATTATGACTCTCAACGACAGCTCTATTTTAAACATATTTTATCCCAGGGCTTATCCATAACATTAGACAGTGTTATTGGCAATGGTGACACTGTCCACCTCAGAAATGTTTTAAGTTTTTTAAAGGCCATTAATCTTTTTAATGCTACTTAAGGGTTTTAATTTATGAATTAGACATTTTTTTAATGTGATTACCTTTTAAAAATTAAAATACAACTAGTTTGATTTGAAATTAGAAAATGGCCATAACATCAAATAACTCAAAATCAGAACTGGAAAGGCTAACTTCAGGTGACTTATGCTGATGTTTGAACTTACCCATTAGTCATCCTGGCAAGTTATGATAATTAAAACTTATGCTACAGAAAGTCCTATACAACTTATATTACTGTAGTTTCTCTCTTACTGCTGTAAACGTGATATAAACTTTGTTTTGTTTTACCTTAATTCCTTTTTATGAATTTTAATAATTTTACTTTAATTTTAACTTTTTACCAGATGTTTGGCACAGATAGCTCAGTTGTTTTGTGCCATAAAATGCCAAACCAACCAACCAACTCTACACCTCTATTGTCCTTATATTTTATATTATATTCTTCCTCCCCAAGTTGTCAGCCACTGAGGGAGGAGACTGCTCCCTTCATTTTATTTCTGTGACCATCTTGACCCAATCAGATTCTGTTCATATCATTTGTTGCTACTTGGCTCATACCTCTCACATTTAGGGTACATACCTTCAACTCTACATCCTCTAGGATTCCTCTTTCTGCAGTGTCAAATCTCCTTTAACTTTTAGACAGGGTCCACCAAATTCTGTGTTTGGTTTACTTAGAGTGTTGTCACAGGTGGTCTACATTTCATTCCATCAGGTTCATTACATATCTCATTTCCTTGCCACTCATTTCTGATATCTGCTGGATGAGATCATCAAGCTGGCATGTGAACTGCTTATCTGTCACTGTCCTCAGTATCAGGCTTTCTTGTCTCCTGAAGATTTGTCTACCTCCACTTGCCATCCTGCAGCCTACTCAACATCTTTAGACAGGTGAGTACATTCTCCTTCTGATTACAGTCTCTTGCCAGGTGGCAAGCTATGACTGTGCATTAGAGTTGAGGTGAGCATGCACCACTACACTGTGCCCTCCTCCTATGGTTGTGTCTGTTCAGTAGAGTCAAGGTGAGCACATTCTTTACATGTCCTCCTTCTACAGTGGAGGTGAGCCCATACTAAGAGCTCGTACCCTCCTCCCACAGCAGATGGCTGTTCAGTGGGATCTAAGTATATTGTCTTATATATTGTATATGAATTTTGTGCTCTACACCTGCAGTTTGTCTGCTCAATCAATACACACTATTTGACCTAATATCTGTGCTCTTCTTCCACATCTGGTGTTAATCCAAGAGCTTGACATTAGAGTTGAGGGGAGCATATACTTTTTGTGTTTTCCTTCTGCAGCTGGTTTGCACTAAATATGATTTGAATGCACCTCAAGCATGCTTCAGACATTGATTGTCTGACATGTTGTGTGCAAGAAATCAGATGAACATGTTCTTATTCACACATGGCATTTATCCAGCCCATTCAATTAGGTTAAGCTTATCTATGTATGTGGCATCCATTTTGTCCCATTTCATTTATCCTTCCTACGTCAAGGTTTTTCAAAGAAAGTGGAAGGTTTACTGCTGTGGAGCTTCCCATTCTTGTCCCACTGCCCCTCTCCTAGGTACCATTCTGTATTTTCCTGTCCTATCTTTTACCTGTTATTGCATTCCTTCCAGATTAATTGACTTCCCCATAGGGTGGTCCTTCTGGATTGAAATGTCAGTATCATTCTATTTTCTTCTTTCCATTAGAGCCTTTGGCCTTCTGTTCTATACATCATCTATCCCTTAAGACTTATTTGCTTCTCCTCTTAGCTTGTGGGCATCCTTGTTTTTGAGATCCTTGCCATTAATGTTTCACTAAGTTTTTTTTCTATTTCACATAGGTTTTCCATTGTCCAGGTTAGTCATCCATGCTTAAAACTTTGGTGGCTCCTGAATTCATTATTGATACTGATTTCCCTTCAATTTATCATCTCTCTTCCTAGTTGGATCCAGTTAGACTTCTGTGTTCTGCTCATGCTTATTGTTGTTATGTTGTCTGCATGGCTTTCTTCTGTGATTTCTGATTCAGTCTCTTCATTCACTGGAATCATTTCTTTGTACTTGCCTATTAGTTTCTCTGAGGTACCATTTTCCACATCATTAGCCCCTGTGTGCACTGCATTGCTGCTAGCAACCTTTGCTGAATTTCTTGCTCTATACATTGTAACCTTCACACCTGCTCCTAGATAGCATAATTAAATTCTTTTCTTCCTGTTTATCCCACATGTTATCATATCCCTATGCCGTACTAAAGAATCACCTATAATAATAATAACTCAGTATATTTTCATTCCCATTCCTGTCTTTCCCTTTTATTATTCTTCCTTTCCTTAGTTCTTTATGTGCACAAACTAAAACTGAAACTTAGTACTTATTGGAACTTGTTCATTATAATTCCATTTCATTCCACTAGCTCTATTAGTATTGTTTTTAACTTTCTAAAAGTCTATTGTATCCTTTACATGCAAAAGCTTAGATTTCTGTTTAAATCTTTATAATTTTCCAGAGTTTACCTTCTCTTTATCCATTACCTCTACCCTATTTGGAATAGTTTCCAATTTCTCGTACATAATCAAACCCTACATAAAAACTGTACATCTTTATTACTAATTTACTTAAATATGCATGCTTGTTTTAAGTTCCCAAATAAAGCCCATTCCTTTCACCTATTACACCTTTTATAGACTGTGACAACATAACACCTATACTACTATTAACCATTATGGTTTTAAAATAAATAATCAATACAAAATACAGATATCCTTGGACAACACTGTTAAGCCTAACAATAGAGTTTAATAGATTATGCTATTTTGCTACTACTTTATCTTCTCACTAAGATAATTAGGTTTATCTTTAAAATAAGAACTAAGAAATAAATAATTTTTGGATTATATTTATGTAATAATACAATTTAGTTAGCCTGTTTTATAGCTTTACAGTAACTGAATAAGTTTAAATTATGATTAAAGTTGCTATACACTCACTAAGCATATTTTAGATTACACATTATTAAATTGTAAGTAACTGTGACACTGAATCCTATATTTACCAATTCTTATCTTTAATTACCAACATCAGTACCATAGCTACTATTTAGACAATTCAGTTTAATGTATTAAATTGTCAACAACTCTCAAATAATAAAAATAGTAATTTAAACTTTAAAGTTGAACAAATTATTCTATAATTTAGTATTAGTAATAAACTGAAAACTAAAAAAAAAAACCTTACAATATTATGTCAACCTTAATTTCATAATATTATGCTCAGTTGTACCTGAAGTAATAAAATCTAAAAATGTCCAGTCTCTCACCCAGAATAACTAAAATATGGAAAAATACAGCTCTAGATTTAAAAAATATTGAAATATTACTTAGTTTCCAGAATAATGCTACATCCTACAATTATAAATTTCTTTGTGTCAGAGTTCTTTGTAGTCTTTAAAATTAATGAAGCTTTGATAGAGAATAGAGCATTTTAAAATGTATGAACAGAAAGTGCATGACAAATATTATGTGCGAGCAGATACACAATTAGCATACAATTTTAATCAGTTACAGAAATGAGTTGAATAAAAGGATTTCAAGTTATTTAACTAGTGGGAAGCTACATTAGGTTATTGTTTGTTTGTTTGGAATTGAGCACAAAGCTACACAAAGGGCTCTCTGTGCTCTGCCCATCACAGGTATCAAAACCCAATTTCTAGCTATGTGAATCCACAGACATACTGTTGTACCACTGGGGGGCATATGATATTGTATCGGAGTCCTCGGTCTGAAGATTAGAACATTGGACGTACCTCAAATATTAATAATTCATCAGAAGTACTTCTTTTAAATATTTTGTAAGGATATCCGTCAAAGAAGAAATATAAAACATATGTATCAAGTAGATCTATCAGAAAGAAGTAATCTTAAAATTAACTTTAAAAACTTTTGAATATTTGTTGAATAATTCATCCAAGAGTGAACTACTTCAATTGTGAATTAGATAAATTTGTCATACAAATAGAGAAGTAAATTTCAAAAATCTGGTACCTTTACTCATGTGCAAATTATATTAGAAATAGAAGGGGTAATTATATCAGAAAGAATACTAAATGAGAAATTGCAGCAAGAGAGTGTGCCAGTTGTTCATACCACATTTCTTGAAACTATGTATCCAATTCCAAAATTCTGTTTATTGTGATTTATATTGTATCATATTAGACAGTTTTTTTTTTTTTTCTGGCTATCTTTAGATAGGTGGTTTGTGCTGTCACTTTTAATTCAAGTTACTGTAACTGATATCTTATTTGAAGTTGCCTGAATTCTGTAAATACTGTTTCAAATGTAGTACAAAAGAAATATAAAACAATGTTTGTTAAGCTAAGATTAGAAGGAGTAATATCCTAAACTGTTTAAATATGTGTGTGTGTGTGTGTGTATAAATACACCATACAGATAACGGGATGTATAGTAAAAGCATACAGAACACAAAGTTAGATATGATTATTCATAAAGCCCTAAAATATTCTGCTTTGTGCTTAGATGTGTTGAAGAAAATTAAATATAATTCAGAGTTTTATTTGGGAGAGTTGAATTACAGGTTAAGAATGTTGTTCTAATCTTGTAACAATGGTGAGATGTCATTTGAAATATTCTATTCACTTTTGATCTCATTATTAGATAAATGAAATCAGTGTTTGATAAATGAAAAGACATGCAATACGTGCAAAATTATAAGCTGTTTTTGTTTGTTTTTTGAATTTTGCACAAAGCTAGTCGAGGGCTATCTGTGCTAAATTATAAGCATGCTTAAGGAGAGGCTTACACTTTAAAAATTATTTTCCTTCAGGTGTAGAAAAATTAAAGGAGACATTGTTCCCATGTTCCTAGTTGTTAAGAACTCCAGACACTCGGATTTATGGAATATTTAGTTGTAACAGGGTAATAAATTGGGAAAAAAATACATTTTCTGTACTCAGAATACTTGTACCTAAGATAATTTGTGCATGAGTGAAGCTCAAAGATGTTTATACTAAAAACCAGTAATAATTTTTATAAAAAGTGTTATATTTTTTTACATTTTGTCTGCCACTTTAACATCTTTATAATAGTCAAACATTTATGAAAAAATATATGAAATGATATTCCTATTCTTAGTAATCATGTATTCTAACCATGAATGTTTATATGTTTTACTGTGTTATGGAGAGCCATTCTTTATCATAAAAAATATTCAGTAAATGCTGAAATTACATTAAATATTTGAATATGAACAATTACAAATGAAAGTTATGGTTGTTCATTAAGTACAACATAAAAAAAAAACATTATAATATCTTCATACTTTTGTATTATGTCTCTTGTATCCGTGAGATTTTGTACTGTCTTTATGGTAAATATAATTGATAGTAACAATTGTTAAGCCATCAACTTATCATGGATTGTAGGACAAAATGTTGGAAAATATGTGAATTTAAATATGGATAAGAGGTTTTAGCTTTGGAAGCCTCCAGTAGGAGAAGGTATGTTTTTTGGAAAAAAATAAAAGCTAGTAAATTTTGAAATGTTGCCTGATAATGTTGTTTTTGCTATTAGTTTTAAATTTTTTAAAGCTTTTACTGGATAAGTGTAGTGTATGTATAGGAATGCAAAGAACACATTTATACTATATTTTGTTTTGAAATCTATCATGTGTGAGTTCTTTTACATTTTATATTCTAATGTATCATTTTAATTATATTAATTTAGTTATTTTTTTAAAGGAAATACACCACTTCATCTCGCTGTCATGCTCGGACATAAAGGTATGTTTCAGAGTAATGTGTAATGAATGTATTGACTAATTTTTTTCATATGATAATTGTGTGGTATTTTTATTTTGAATTGATTTCCCTTAGACTGACAAGATAGGTTTATAGAATAACAGATTTGACAACATGTTTATTTCAAAGTAGTTATGAATAACATGAGTTTGGGAGAACAAAATAAGGTGACTGAGCTAGGTTATACAGAGCTGCAAGAAGAATTATTTTTTTAAAACAAAAATAATGTGTGTTTACTCATTTAAATGCAGGGCAGACGCTTATTTTGATTCCAAGCTTTCATTTTTACAAGTTGCCCTAATGCCGATCCTCTTCTAGACTAAGTTAACCTAAGTATGTGAAAAAAATGTGGTAATGTCTTACTTACCCAGAGCAACTAGTGCTACCTAAATGAGTTGAGGCACCAAGTGACCTACCATTTGAGGACACTGCTTTCTATACTCGTGCACAAAATACAGATTTAAAGCCATACTTTCCATGGTAAATTAAATGTTGCCTCAAAAGCATGAAAAAGCATAAAGGTAGCTACAATGAAGACAATTTAAATGGCTTTCTTGAACATGCTTTATTTGAAACAGCACATACTCATAGAAGTTTTTAAATTAATCTTTTATTCTAATACAAAAGTGGTAGAAAATGCATGATGTGTCTGTATGCCACAACTGTAATGCTCCAGTTTGTAAATTGTATTGTGTGTATATTTAGTTTATGAAATATGGATAATTATTTGAAACTTTTGAAACAACTGCCTTCTCACACAGTATAGCTTCTTTCTTCTTCATTTCTCATGATTAGTGAAGAGATTTGCAAGTCATCAGCTTTGTGAAAACTCCCACCTAATCTAACATGAAACCACTTGAATTGTGCCATTGCATAATGATGCAATCATGCAACAAATCCTTTCACCAACAGGAGTATGACACACTTCCATGCAGATTGACTTCCTCTACCTTTCTGTTTATGGATCTTCATTTCTTCAAGAGTTACTATTGCCAGTTTGATGAGAGGTGGGTTCAGTATAGGTTGTTTTTCTATCTATTACACAATTTTCTTGACTTTAATCTTTGTCTCTATCCTCGTCATATACCCCTCTCCCATTATGGTGGGAACACTTCATTCTTTCCCTGGTGAATTTTCTAGGGACTCTTAGAGTACTGTTCTTCTCTACAATTTTCCATTTCACATACTTTGCCCTTTCTTCTCTTACTTGATTCCTTTGTTTTTGTTACCTTTTGAAAAGGAATACCCTACTCTCTCAAGTCTGTCTCCTCTTTTCTCTGGGGCCTTCATTTCATCCCTTTTTCTATCCAGAGGTTTTTGGTGGCATCCCCTGTTTCCCTTGAATCTTGTGCTGAAACTGCTTGTTATCAATTTTCCTTTACTACCTTAATTTTCTATTTGTTCCAATCTTCATTTCTGTCCCTCACTTTTTTACAGCTCCCCCATCCTGTTGAAATGGTCTAAAGTAACTTGCTACTACATCCAGGGTTGAACCAAATAATAATAAAAAAAAAAATTATTATACTCTGACAATCTCAAAAATCCTAAGTGTGACTTTCAAAATATTGAAATACAAAGTGGATAACTTACTAAAACACAATAAAGAAATATGTGGCTGGCCAGGACTTAAAATTGATGTTAATGAACAATACAATATATAAATCTAGTTTAATAAGTATGTCAAAAAATAAAAGAATTAGAGAATAAAACATAATTCCAATATAACAATATTCCATCATATTTAAACTACAAAATCACTAACAATATTGAGTAATAATCAGCAGGAGTTCCCTTCAGCTATGTCTGAACAATAAAGTATATAAAACTAGGGAAAAAGTATTTCACCAAATAAAGTAATTAGTGGAAAAAACCCTAATTACATTGAGTAATAATCAGTAGTAATACCCTTCAGCTATATCTTGTGAACAAAATTGCTAAAACTCATTATAGGATTTTTTTTACATAGTAGGTCAAATTACAAATTATGTGACCATAATTTACTTACTCAGGTACACATTAATAATATTTGTACCTAATTTACATATTCCTGTACAACATTAACAATATTTGTATGTCAGTGATAAATAAATTGGGAAAAGGAAGAAAGAACCAGACACAAAAAAGAGCTTAATTCCAAAATAACAGTATTCTGTATTTAAACTTCAAAATCACTAACAACATTGAGTGGTATTCAACAGTAATACTGTTCAGCTATACCTCATAAACTAATTTGCTGAAAGCTCAATGTAAGGTTTTTATATTATTCACTTGTTAGATCATGAATTTACAAATTTACATAATCCCATGCAAAATATCTGTATGAATTTATATACTCTTATGTAATATTAATGATATCTCTATCTCACCACTACGGGAAACTTCTGTAAGTCTCATAATGCATGCATATTTACTCAAAATATATGTGATAATCTAGAAAGTGAGTTAGCATTTTAAATGTAACTAGAAAGTCACAGATAAATTAAAAAAATAGAAATAATAATACATGATATATAAACAAAACTATAACCAAATAAAAGCAGACTTTGCTATATCATACTCCTTCCTCCTTTGAATGATGAAGGAATGACATTAATCACTTCATATAAAATATCTACATTTCATATCTTTAAATTTTACTCCCTCTTTATACTGACATGATGCATCTTTATTCAGTTAAAGTACAGATACTTCATAAGAAAAATACAATTGATGTTTTTGAATCCTCAGTTTGATCCTCTTTAACTGACTTTGATTCCGCTTACCTAAAGTTTAACAGTTAGCATTCCAGCATACATTAATCAACTCTCATATTGTGGCAGTCACCTTTCAGGAAGAGACAGAGGTAAGACATCAGCAGGATTTATTAAAGGGTGTTAAGTGGGCACATGAGCAGAAGCTTTTTGTCTTATGCTGGCATTGCCTATGAAAATTATTTTACTCTTACGTGTCAAAATACTTTTCACTGAGGAAATATGTATACTTTAAATTAAAAGTAAAAATACGTCCTATAACTATACCTGATGTAGGATCTTTTAATTTTTACACTAATGAAGTAACACACTTTTTAATTACAAAAGTCCATTCTACTTTGAAGCAATTGCAATAAAAGTATTTACTGTAATCTTAATAAAACTAAGTTGACTTCTTTACTAACCAGTGGAGAAGCACAAGAAGAAATAAATGGTTCAGTTAACCCATTATAAAGAATTTCATTCACTTGATCATGTAGTACATCTAATTTGGCTTGAGAATAATGATAAGGTTTTACTAAATACAGCATATTCTATGATATAAATTTTAAAACAAGGCTTATAAAAATGTATCAGAGGGAATAAATACAGCACATGATTTGTTGGAGCTTACTTGTAATTTCTGAACTATATATGAGCTTTGTGAAAAATTCATTGAATTATACATTAAGAACTATGGTCTATCTATTCTTATTTTTAAATTACAAGTTAAATTGACCAACCTTGTATGGAGTTATGGTAGAGAAAATAAATTAAAACATAATAAAGTTTTGCCAAAAACAAACACATGAAATATATTTAAATATGTTATTTGACTGTGAAAAACCTATAATGTTTGCTGTAAGACTGCCAAACTTTATGAAAATATACACATTATGTTAAAAGTTAGTATATCAATTCTATAAAGACCTTAAATGAGTGCAAAAAGGTCATGTGGTTTGTCAAAAGGATTGAACCCATATTGAGTGTGTTAAGGAGATAGCATATTTAATTAACTTTTCCTTCTGTCCATTTCTCTCCTTTATTCTCACTCTATTCCCAAACACCTTCTCTGTCTTGTCTGTGTGACTTATTATTTGGCCTGTGCTGCTGCTTTTTGACATTAATGATCCTGTCTGCTTATTCCTTGTACCAAAGATATTTCCATTACTTTTACAGAATGGTTTCATCAACTTCTGTTTAACATATGCTTCATTGCATGATTATTCACATCATCTGGCTGGCATGTGAACAATTCCACATACTTCCATCATTTATTATCTTCATCATCTGATGTTTTCTTTTCCATCAGGCTACAGGTTGTCTCCCATTACCATTCTCCATACATCTTACTGGTTCTTACCTTTACAGGGCCTCTTATTTTTCACAGTGATACAGTGATGCCTGTCATGGTGTACTAAACTAAAGTTGCACCATGTAAGACCTCTCAGGCTTCATATGGTACTCACTGATGATATGGAATCTTCCACAAGAAGTATATAATTTATTATTTATAGTACAAGTATATAATTTATTGAACAAGGCCTGATCCACTTTGTGCCCACTTGTGAACTATCATGAATAGTGTTGAGAAAACTGCCCGTGCCTTTAATCCTTGTTGTTTGAACTGGAGCTGACCTGATTTTAAATATATAATTTATTTTGACACCACAATCACTCACTGTCTTAAGGTGTTGCTCTCCTTTGGGTATACCCACATAATTTTATGTGTGAATAGGTGAGAGTTTCCATAAGGCTGACGGTTTTCAAATCTTTTTGGTAGATTGTACAAATTCAAAAAGAAAGAAACTGTGCTGTCTGTATCTATTGGAAATACATTTTAAGGTAAGGAAAATATTAACATTGGTTTTGAGTTCCTTTATAGTTATGGGATTTATTTAGTGTTTATTATATTTATATAATATTATTCAGTTGCAAGTAGTAATATGACAGTATAGTACAAATTTCAAAAAGCTTCAAAATATTGTTAAAAGTTGTTTTTGTTAGTGATGTATTCGGTCTATATGTTCTTATGTAACTTGTGTGGTAAACTATAATATATGTACCTCATAGAAAAATACTTTGAATTTGCAATTTGACAATTTTATTTACTCTGAACAATAATAAATATTTATGCTATATCCTCTCATGGTATTAGCATATTACATATTGTTAGGTTTATGTATGGACTGGATCCTTTACATTAGGTGTCAGTGACTTGATGATGATAAATTTCAACAATAAACAAATAACATACAGTCTTCTTGTTTTAAAATAATCTATTAAAACAAGTGAAATGTATATACAAATGTTTGTTACACTGGTGATTATCATAGTGATATCTTTAGCTTTAAATAATTGTCTTTTATTTGACAAAGTCTGCACAGACTGATTCAGTTAATGTATAATACAATTGATAGGGCAGATTATTTCTTCTCTGCTCTGTTATTACCATGCAGTCTATGAGAATTTTACTTTAAAATCACCATCATAACTGTTGGCTACCACACTTGAATCCAGAGCCTTAAATAATTTTATTTTTTTCATCAAATTCCACACAGGCTTTTTCAGTTAGTTTAGAACACAGTTGACAGGATGACAGTTGACTTCTTCCAAGTCTCTGTAATTATAATACCCTTTGGGATAATTTCATTTTACAAATTGCCACTCTTTATGGTAAAATACAAAATCATGCAGCCTTGATCCACATATCTAACTAAATAATTCAACCTACATTTTGTACTGATATTTATAGCCTGACTGAGACTTAGAATGTTCTGTATACAAGATATTATGATGTAATAACACTCAGTAAAAATTTTAAGATTCTAGTATCATGTTGCAATAATACAAGTGCCAATTCACCACAATTAAAATACACAGCATTGATTTGTACACAGTTATGTAAACTACCTGTAACAGATTGCCACTTTTAAAGATAACTAAATTTAACACTTGCATCAAACTTCAGTGGAAAAAGTTGTGTTTATCTAACACAAATATAATGGTAGTAGTAATTACATTAATAACCTATGAGAAACTTAGATGGAGTACTTAGAGAACTTGTAGTAATTGTTGCAGAAAAAAGAAACACAGAAATAATACTCAGTTTACTGCACCACATAGAGCTTTTACCTAGTGTAATGCTGAGTAACTTTCAGTGCATGCTTTGAACCTTCAACAGACCTTCACCTAATACATGTATTAACATAAATTATGCTGATCTATGATTTGACCACCATTAAATTATAGGCTATAACCTTCATGAGCACTAACATTCTTTCCTTAATGTTGCATGTCTTCAGACTTTTTTTTTAATTAAGATTTACTAAATTTCAGTACTTGCACAAATAATACTAAATTTGAAATTTATCTGTTAGAACTTTCATTTAAATTATTTTCAACTTGATTTTCTTTTGATTAAGTTTGTACTTTTGTGACACATTTCATAGTCTGTTCTTGTTTTATCTAACATGTATTTTGTCCAGATCTCTTTAAGGTCATCATTAGGCCTATGTACTGTTGACATACTTTGCTTGTTTTCTTATACAAACTGCTTATACATATTTGAGGAGCTTCTGGTTTCCTGATGTTGTATTTCTTGGGCTTATGACCACAATGTTAGATTTTAAAAATTATATTTGGAATTCAAGTCTTGATGACAGACTGAATATTTCTCCTCAGCCAAGACTGTTTCCATAGAGTGATTTCTCCATCATTTGGTATTTACAGTAGATGTGCTCCCATTTTGAGTGTCTCATCATCACTGCTTTTCCACTTCCCCTTCATTCCTCACTTACACTCCTTTGGTATTCAATCTCAGACTCTAAAACTTAGCCTAAGGATGTTGCATTTGGTATGTTTTTTTTTGTCATGTTTCATCCCCCTTTTTCTTGTCATCATTTTCTTTTGTCTTGGCCAACATCCTCATCTTTATCACAGAGACAAGTTTATCTTCTTCCCAGACTCTACCAAAATTTGGGTGGCTTGGAAGTATTATTAGATGTTTTCTTCATTCATTTTCCTTTCCTTTTCTCACTTGTACTCCCCTTCCATCTTTTGAAGCACTTGGCAACGTTTTTTCTTGTAATGGGATTCCTTTTCCTCTAGTACCTTCCACTTTCCATCATTATGTTATATACAGTATCTGGATGGTTTCTTTTCTAATAGGTGATAACCTATTTCTTAGTTTCTCTTCCGTTTATCCATCAGATTATCCTGTTATGAGATCTTGCAGATAGTGTTGACATCTCCAAACATTTTAGTCCATCACCTACACCACAGATGATGCATGATGACAACAGTTCATACATCTTTCTAGTATTATATTCTGCACAGTGTTTTAGATGCTTTCCATTTCTTCTAGTGCAATACAGGAATATGTTTCCCCATTTCAGAGCTGCTGGGAGATTAGTATCAAGAGACCTTCATTGGATGGTACAGTCTTACTTTTACAAAACCAGTTTGGTGTTCCCTTTGTTTGGGAAGTAGTATATGACACCCCACCATTTCTGGTTGTAAGGTTCAATCTAATGGTTCTTGAGTTCACTTCATAACATTGAAATAGATTGCTATTCCCTGCATCTCATATTATGGTACTTCATGTAAGTATTTCTTTAATATTGAATTGCTTGACATGTAGTCCTAACAATATTACATATCCATGCTCAGCTGTCCACCTGTGAGACAACAGATGGTTGAGCATTCTGCTATTGTGATTAACTTAACAACATGTTTTTAATGTGTTGTGGTGCAGAGAAGTAAGTATCTGTCTTAAATACATTTTTACGTGAGAAAAAAAATCAACTTTGCATCTAAAACAAGGAACAAAATGTGAGATATTTAACTTTTCTATTCTTCAGGTTTTGAAGGTTAGCTGTATTTGTGGTTAATATCTCCTGTCATCTGACATTATTTACATTGTTAATTGTAACAAATACATCAATCAAACCATCTGGCCTTTCCTCAACATCCTGAACATAAGAATCTAGTCTTTGTTTCATGTTTAGCCCACCTCATAATTATCATACAGAGAATTCTTTAATACAAATACCCCAGGACTCTTTTCTTTCATATCCTTATTAACAACCAGAAGTTCAAATCTGCTTCACTCACTTACCTGCATCTTACAATTCTAAATGGTATTTACAACAATTCTGCATAAAAACTTGTTAACCTTGTTTAATATTATTTACAGTAATTATGTCCAGCTGATGAAACAGAACCTTCTGATGCTTATAAACGTAAGAAAAATATATTTAATTAACTTTAACTATTATGAATATGTAGTTAAATTACAGTTTTGCTTTAAGCAGGTAGCTTGTTCTGAGTGGAAGTTAATATTAAAAGTAATATATATATATAGTTGATATTTTTAAGAGATCTGTCATTTTATGAATGATATTTCACCTCCAAGTACTTAATCATTATCCACCAGATTTTTAATATGAAGCTTTTCTATTCTCAGTTTTATAAACATATGATTTAAAATTTTATGCTAAGAAGGGCTCATGTAAATGTTTTGTTTATTTCATTCACTATAATCTGTGATCCAAATTAATTATCCTGTTTGAACTATCCGTTTGAACTACTCGTTAGTCGGCCTGGCGAGTTGTTATTATACTTTTGCTGCATATCATTTCACACTTTTACTACTTTACCTTTTAGTACTGGCCATATTGACTCATAACCCGGAACCAGGACTGGAAAGACCAACTTCAGGTGACTGACGGTGGTTTTTATACTTACCTGTTAGTCTTCCTGGCGGGTTACGATCATTACCATTCTGCTACAGGTAGTTCTTTACAACTTTGTTGACTGGATGTCAACATTGGTTTTTATGCCATTTTCTGTTTTAATTGCCGTTTTGCTTTTATCTTCAATTACTTTTACAAATTTTACTCCATTTACTTGACTTTTATCTTTTTACTGGACATTTGGCTACTCATTATTACGATTTTGCAGAGTGTCTTTTAAAACTTTTATTCTTTTACATTTTGATAATAGCTGATATGACACATAACCCGGAACCAGGACTGGAAAGGCCAACTTCAGATGATTGACGGTGGTTCTTGAACTTACCTGTTAATCTATCCTGGCAGGTTATGATCATTACCTTTTTGCGAGAGTAAATACCTTACAACTTCTTATACTCTGCCTTCTATCTTAACATTGTAGACTAGGTGTCAACATTGGTTTTATACTTTTTTGTTTTACCTTCATTTCCATTTATGTCTATTACTACATTTATTTATTTTATTTATTTTTTTTTTACATTTTTACCGAATGTCTGGCGCAGATAGCCTCGCTGCTTTGTGCCATAAAACACTAAATCAATCAATCAATCAATCAACCAAATTAATTAGGCCAACCTTCTTGATAAAACAAGTAAAGATAATGCACTCAAAAGTAATGGAGTTATGTGATGTTTAAGCCTCTTGAAGCCTAGAATTTAGCCCAATATTTTCATGAAAATGCCCTCTTTACAGTTATTTGATTCCTATTTAATAAGATATTTTATCATTCTTTTTTTTATGAAATGACACTTTTATTTTAAAAAAAAGTGTAACCTCTATTAACATTAATCAGGATTTGCAGCATTTAATTTGGTATTGAAAGTTAATTTCAGAAACTTTTAGCTGATTATATTTTAAAAACATGTCCTTAATTTGAATAAATGAAAGGCATTTCAAACTAATATTATGTTACAAACGTGGAAGATCATATGAGATGTCACATTATTTATGCCATTTTTAAGAATGAAGGTAATTTTGGGTCTAAATACATATGGAGATTGGCTGTGCATGGATGATGTGTCCCCTCTCTTCTATTGGTGAGAGGCTACCATTGCAAAATTATTACATTTTGTATTAGGATGGTTCACATCAAAACATGATTTAGGTGGGAAACAGTTCAAGGTTAGTAGTGTGCACAAAATCTCTACTGTATGTGAGTGAGAAACAGCCACTTTTTGAAGAGAGGTGTCTATCAGAAACACATTTTTGGGTAAGAAAAATGGTACATTTTGCACGTTTAACAGCAAAAAATTGTCTGCAAACATTAGTAAAACATCTTTTTTTAAAGTAGATAAACAGTACTTCATATTTCCGTGTGTGTGATCTGTATAAGTTAATGATCAAATTTTAAACTTGAAACTATCATGAAATTATTCACTTCTTTTAACCCATAAATGACTAATTTCTTTTTGTACTCTTTTCTTCTGAAGAGGTTTATGTGTGTCCCATCATATTTATAATAATTCAATTTTCTTTTTCGTGTAAGAACTCTCGTAGTAAAGATTTGTTTAAAATTACATCATTTGTAAAATGAACAGGAAGGACACCAGTGAGATTAAATGCAATATTGGTGGTATTGTTATTTTAATTTTGTGTGTGTGCATGTTACCTGTTATTAGAAACACTGTAACTATAAAATATTCATGAACTCGTAAATAATTTAATGTATAACTAGCATATAAAAAACTTATTGGGTCTATATAAGCTCCATCAGTAGTTATACATTTCTTAATGTATGCCAAAAAACAACTTTTTTACAGAATGTATACAACTTTTACTTGCTCATGGTGCTCCAGTTAAAGTAAAGAATGCTTTGGGATGGAGTCCATTAGCCGAGGCCATCAGTTTTGGAAATAGACAAACTAGTAAGTTTACATTTCTTTTTAAACAATTTAATACTGTGAGACTGATTAAGTGCCACCGAAATGTAAGTATGATGACAGAAACAAACAGAAATGCTATATTTTACTAAAACTACAATAGTTTCTTAAAATGTTTTTTGATTGGTTTGAAACAGTTATATGTTGCATTAACCCTTTTGAGACAGGTCACAGGTCAAAGGCCATTTCATTGCATTTGTTGGCTAACATTTAAAATTTTATCGAACTACTATTTAATCAATTTATGTCAGTAAGTTTGGAAGTCAGTTGTAGATTATAATTCAAACTTCAATTTTACATATGAGTTTTTCTTAATTTAAAAGTAAATATTAAAACAACATACCTGCATTAATTGTGGTGGTTCCTACCTCTTGTACTATTTATCTTGTCCTAAGTGGATGGAGGTAAAAGTACAACGTTTACATACTGTGAATGTCATTTTCACCCCAAGGCATGGAAGTTATTGCCTCCCCACTTCATCTTGAACATATGCTGGTGCATTACATTCCATTGCTACATATTTTTCTGTGCCTCCAACAGAGGTCTTTTCCCATCATGTAAAAAGTGTTTGCCCTTTGTGGATGCTGGAATTGATAAGTCAGTGTCTGGTTTAGTCTCTGTTCCCACTGTTGTATCTAGTTTGCTGCTTGGGTTCATTTATTGCAGCACAGATATCTATAACTATTATTCATTTGCATCATCAGTTCCTGGAATCTCCTTCCACTGACTAAGATCTGCCCAAATAACCCAAACATTGTCACAAGGAAAGGTCACTCCATTAAGTTTTCATTGACCTAAATAAAAATGGACACTTTAATACAGTGGAACTATTGAGGTTTCCATTCTAATGTGAATAACATTAAGGCTTTGCTTTGATCAATTCCTGTCATCCTGTGTGTCTTTCCATACAGGAAACATTCCCCAGGTTTTTATTCTAGACTCTTTGTTGTTCCCAAGAAAACTAGGGACCAGAGGCCAGTCATCGATTTGTCACACCTCAGGTGATTTGTTCAACTGCCATGTTTTACCATAGAATCATTTTTTTACTCTACAGTGAACATATTTTCTAGGCTTATTGATGGGTGGCCTTATATGGATGTCACCAATGCTTATCTATACATCCTTATATTAACTCTGTCCTTTGGGTTTGCTTTTGCCCTTTATGTTTTCTGTTAAGTGGTTGGAGCTTTTGTTCATCATTTTTATGCTCTGGAGCTGTGATTCTGCCATTACATAGAGGACTGGCTTGTTCCAAACTTGAGTTGGCCAAACATATTTATCAACTCCTTTATGTGGCTGGCTAATCAAGTTAGAGTTGTTTCTCCATTTTTCCATCCTACACAGTACCTTCTCCATTTAGTTGTCCTTTCTGACACTCATCTCAGTTAGGCCCAAACTGCTCTTCTACAACTTGCTTCCATAGAATTATTAGTTTGCTACGCCCTTTCAACTCCTTCACTTTCGCTCTTGAGGTTTTATTACTTTTGTGATTGTGTTCTTAAGTGAGATCACCAATTCCCCCTCAGTCATGCACATATGCAATCCCTTCAGTGGGCTCTTTGTGATCAATGCAACCTTGCTCAGGATCCCTTGGCAGCTACCATTACCCTTCCTCATACCATGTTGGACAATTTACTCTAGTGGTTGGACAAGACCCATACATTGATTGGCTTCCCACTTCCTGTTTGTCATCCATATTTATATATTTTCATGGACAACATTCCCTTGAGGGCTGGGATGCATGGGTCAATCACCAAGATGCTTTGAATTGTTGGTCTGTTGACTAGTAGTCTTTACACATCAACATCTTTGAGCTCCTTATGGTCTGTTGAGCTTTGAATCACTTCCTCTTGATAGACATTGTTTGGTGATGATTTATTCAAATAATAACACCTGGTAACACATCAATCACCAAGGGTGCACCTGGTCAATATCTCTGTGTTTTTATACATTGGATCTCCTTTATTGGGCCCACATTCATCTCATTGCATGCCATGTTTGTCTTTTCTGCTGCAAGAAAGCTTATTTGGAGTATTCTTTAGATCCTCTTGTATTCTGGTGGCCTTGCAATTAATGGGGTTTTCCACACTTAGGTGCATTTTCCTCAGTCCTCAATCACAAGTTTAACCCTCTTTTGGTCCCCTTGACCTCTGGCAGTTGATGCTTTCAGCCAGAATTGGTCCCACAAATTCCTTTATGCTTATCTTCCTGCATGATTATTAATTGGGTGGTCGTACACATTCATAACACTCCATGTCAAAACTGATTAATCCCTTTTGCCCAGCTCAAACATAGTTTCTGCAGTTACACCATTTATCTTTTCCTTTGTCTCCCTTCCTACTTCAGTAAACTAGGTAATCAATTCTAAATCCTGCCATTCATGTCCTTCATCTTTATGTCTTGCTTTTGTCCTTTCTTGGTCAAGGAGATAAGATTTCTCCCTTTGAATAGCTTTGCTTTTGCCTCATTCCTTGCATACTTTTTCAATGATGTATCAATGCAAATGGAAGATGTTCCACAATTGGTCCCCTACTTGAAGATTTCTCACTGACCAACCTACTCTGGCTTATGTGGCTAACCTTTTCCCATGGCTTTTCAACTGAGGGTCTTTGATTTTGTGTTATTAGGCTACCTTATCCCATACCCTTGTTTTTCCCATTACTGTTGGTTTTTTTCCTTTCCCTGTCCTTACCAAATTAACACATTCCTTCTGGACTCATCATCCTCCCACACTAAATGGTCTACTCTTTCAGACTGGAATATTATTTGAACTTCTTTCCTTGTGCTCCATGTTTCATCTTTACCTTAAACCATACTTTCTTCTTCTCTTAGCCTGTAAACATCAAAGGTCTGTTTTGTTTGCCATTGGCATTTTACATATGCTTTATCACTACCCTGTCTTCTCCTTTATCCAGATCATTTATTCCACCCAAAGACCTTAGTGGCTAGGGAGGATGCTTGTTTCTTTTTGCCTATTTCCCTTTGTTCTATTTCTCATCTCTACCTTCGTCCCAATCCAGGTTTATTTTATGTCTGGTTCATACTCTTTGTTCTTATATTGCCTGCATGGACTTCTTCTGTAGTATTTGTTCCTGATTCTTTATCCATTGGCAGTATTTCTCTTCTCCATTCATGATATGTCCTCTTTTACTCTGAACAATGGGGGTTAATGTTTGTTTCAGTTGGTTTATTCCTCCTTGTCTTTTTCTCACCAGAATACATTTAAGATATTTTTGTCAGATTCTCATCTTTTCCTTCACATCTCAACTTTATCAACCATTAGAGAAAATCCTACAATTGGGCATATGGACTACACCTAATACATTCATCTTCCACAATTTACACAATGCTCCTTTCTTTTTCCACTCTTATCTACTACACACTTCACTGATGGGCAAGGAACATACCTGATCAGAAGTGGTGTGGTTCTCCTCATATCTTTCATTTTCAGGAATATCCTTTAGGTGTCTTTGGGAGATACTTTTGTCATTTGCTTGCACTGGTCTATCTAGCTAATCAATATGAGATTCTAGCTAATCTTATACTAAAAATTGTATTTCCAATATTTGTTTCCCTCCTGTCACACTTCCCATCCTTCCTTCCCACTTTCTTCTGGTGCTTACCAGACTTTCAAGTGTTTTTTGGTTGAGGCGTTTCGAAGGAGTCATATAAGTATGCCATGATCTTATTGGTAGAAAAGTGATGCGTGAAGACATACATGAAAAACATGTTGGAATAATTTGATTTCAGTAGGGGGAACAAAAGGCTTCTGGCATGCATAAATAAAAAATTTTACATGTAGATGGCAAGAATAGCTAATCTTGTGAATGAAGAGAAGTATCTATTGGAAATACATTTTCTGCATAGAAAAATTATAGCTTTTCTGGGATCATTTATGCCAAGATATCGAGAACTTGTGTAGAAATTTTACCATGCGTGCTGCTTAGAGGAAAACTGACTGAGTAGGAAAAAACTTTTCATTAGAGAGATGTTGATTCTCTTGAGAGAATTGTCTTAGACGTATTTGGTCCTCTTTCCAAAACTTTAAAAGAAATAATTATGTATTGATCATTATTGACTTATGTTATCAAGTGGGCTAAAACTTCTTTGGCTGACATGTTAGCACAGTCCTTTCTTGCAGAAATTTTGACCAAACAATACATTTCACACTTTGGTGAGATTCCTTCAGGTCAAGGAGTTAACTTGAACAGCAGAATTGTGTTGTCCTTAGTATGGTGAAAACTCATTTTACCATATCATCATGAGTCTCATAATTTTGCTGTGAGGGAAAAACAGACTGTCATGCATATAATTGCTAAGTTCTTTAAACCTTATTGAGGTGAGTACTTGTGTATCTCGTGATGGCATACTACACAACTGAGTAACATTCAACAGGTTGTTCTTCAAACCTTTTGTGGTTTGAATGAGTAGCTCAGCTCTCAGTTTATCTGATCTATCACCACACCAATCCATTCAGTGCACAACTATTGCAGTATTCACAAAAGGTATGATCATTGAGCATGAGTTTGTGAGTTACAAATGGACAAAGTAGCTGTATGTCAAAAATTATTCTATGAAAATTAGTAGTGGGACAACAGTTTCAGCCTGTTATCTGTTTTATAGTTTTAATACACACCTGCATCATTGAAACAACTTTTCTGGCTGGAATGATTCATATGTTGTCTTTTAATGGCTCATTAAAGTGAATTGTAAGTTACTAATTCAGAAGTTCACAAGGAAGTTTATGCTTGTGATAAGAGTACTGTATCATATGATCTGGTCTCAGCTGATGAGTAGGAAAACTCTGGCATTTTGTATCTTTTTATTCATGAGAAATCAGTTGAAATGCTAGTGGAGGTCCTGTTAACCTGCTTTGATAGATGGTCAATATGCTAATAATGACTGATCACACTATCATTTTGACTAAAATTCACTACTCAAATAGCAGTTAACAATCACTTGATCTGCCATTCAACTGAGATGTACATGTTAGATAAACAAAGTTTACTTTATGGCTTCCTATGCAACATTTTAGCACTATGTGGAAGGTTCTGTAGACAGGATTTCTTGCTATACCACCTACAAGTATATTATTCTACAGTTTAATCCCTTTTTTATCTATTTGACCTGGGCTCTTTCTCCATAAGTCTCCATAACAACCTGACAGTGGTTCAAAAAAACTGTGTAGATAAGAAAGCTGAACTAACTAAATGGTGAATGTTCCATTATGATAGCAGTTGGAAAAAAACTGTGTTTTCAGTTCATGGTGGTGAGTGCATTTGCTATGAGCAATGTACATTTGTATCCAGGTAGCCTTTTACATGAAAATGTTGAGTTTAGGCCTGTTTTACTACAACATGTAATATTGTCAGATTAGCTACTGACCTATCACAGGATAAATTGACTTTGAGCTTTCAATTCTGATTGTTACTGAAGCCATGAATTTTGTGAATTGCCTGATAGTGTACTCCACTAATAACATGACTTTAGTAGATCAGCTAACAGACTTCAGCATAATGCATTGGAAACTTGCATCACATGCTGATGTAGCTTTTTGAGTAGTGTGTTGTTAAAACATCTATATTACCAACTATTTATGATCCAACTCCTGAGAAATAGAACTTGACCAATGACTAGGACATTCAGAAAAAGTGCATTGAACAACCCTCTCCATTACATGATCAACATATTTAAGTAGATATACATGTTTGAATTTATTTGTATTTTCAGTTTTTATTTTAACATTTTAGAATGTTTTGTTTGTTTTTATTATATTTAAAGTGTAATTATGTTTTAACTGTTCCTTTTTTTCAGTTGCATATTGTTATTTGAATTTATGCTATTTTAATGTTACTTTGAGTTGTACTTTATTTTATTGTTCCTTTTCCCTAACTAGTTGCTAGTAGTTTTTCTTAACATTTATTTTATTCATTTAGGGGTCATGGTGTCTTAGATGTCTCCAAAGAGAAACTGCCATTTTGTGACTTGTAATTAATTACCTTATTTAGTTATTAATGCTTAATGAATGTTTCTAATCTAAGGAAAGTAGGATTGTAATGATAAAAATTGTTATGAGTTTCTGTATTCCATAAACTAGTGTAGAATGTATCTTTAGTTATAGATGTGCACATATTTTTTATAAATTTTCAGGTATCTATTTGGGGTGGTCTATGGACATATCTGTTTATAAACATCAGAAGAATGTGTGTGTGTATATATATATATATATATCTGCACTTTTAACATTTTGTTTGAATTCTACCAGTAAATCAGAATCCCCTTTTTCTTTGTCTTATGTGAACTTGTATAGAAAAAATCTTGCATATAATCAAACAGCAACAGCTAGAAAATTGTAAGGTAGATAATAGATGAATAAAGATAATATTGTTTATTTATTCCTTTGTGTTTATTTCTATCCATTCTTTTTGAATTTGATATAATTTCTGAATTTGTGTTTTGTGGATACTTTCAAACTTTTCTGCTGTTTATCAGTGTACCCTAATATCACATTTACAAACCCTTGACTGAAGTAACATGTGGGATACATAATTAAGACTTTGCCTGAGTATAAAACTTGATTTTTCCATAGATGCCTCTTGATTTTGGCTTATGTCTGTTTTTCTTACTTGAACCCAGCATTTGACAATATTTATACAAACTGGAGTCCAAATAGTTTAGTAAGATTGTGAATAAAGCATTTTATGTTTTTGAGTGCACTTATGTTCACTTGTTGTTCGTTGCTCATTACGTTAATTTATTGTTTGCTTAATATTTCTTAACCCATTTACCTGCAGGAACATTTAGCTTTTGTTTTATCAGTGTCAATATACCTAAAAAGTACAGATTTATAATGCCAAAACTAGTGAAGTAAGATTTCTTAGTTAATAGGTGATGTGATATATCATCACTATAACACTGGCAGTTATTTTAATCCCATCTTTATGCATGTTTTTGGTAAGAAAGATGTATACCAGCATGTTCCACACTGTTTTTAACAAGGCCTTTTCCTCAATAAGAGCATTCAGCAGGCCAGCTGACTTATGCTACATTAAATATTGTTGTGTGTAATGCCTAGGCTGGTGAAATGTAAACTGTATTGTAGTTGATGTGGAACATAAATGTATTATATACCTACTTTACGGGAAAGTTGTATATTTTTATTAAAGAAAATTGTTATTCAAATTATCATCAGCCTTTTTATGATATTAAATCAAATACTGATCATATAATGAATTATAATTTATTAATTCACATAAAATTGTTTTTATATTCAGTGTCAGTTTATAAAGCAGAAGTTGAAATATCTGTTAACTGATGGGGAATGTTTAAATATTTAAAATATAATGAAAATTTAACAGCAATCATTTATTTCAAAATAATAACTTGAACTTAAATTTTTGTTTCAAAAATTTTAAATTTTAACAAAGCTTTTTCATAAACAACATTTGCAGTTTGTTTTCCATCTACCAACAAATAAAGATTTTGAAATGATCCCACCTTGAAAACCCGATATCTCATTCACCATGAAAAGAGCAACATTGAGATTGAGAAACAATCTAACAACTTTCATACTTTGACCTTGAATCTCTTTAGAATATTTAACATTATTTAAGGTGTCAATCTGCAAAGATTGTTTCAGATTGACTCAATAGGCTGGGATTAATTAATCAACGGGCTTTACAAAATAGAAATAGGCTTAAGTTTAGTTTTGACCCATTTGGACATTTCCTATAGTTTTTGTAGTGTTAACATATAAATTTTGATTGAAATTGGTCCAGTAGGCTTGAGAGAGTTAGGGTACAAACAAACACACATTTCATCTTTATATTTATAGATTACATGTAGATGTAAAATGCATTTCTTCTGTAATAGGTTAGTTTTCATTTTCTTCCTCAGATTTTGTTATTCAAAAATTTAAAAGCCCTAGAATATTTACATTTGAGGGCTTTATTTTAACTGAATTTTTTCCTTTCTACAAATACAAAAACTTTAATTAAAATGAAAGTTTTATAATTAACTTCAATGTAAAGGTCATTTTTTTCTAACTTTATTACCAAAATCTGTAAATTCTTCCAATAATAGTCATTTAAAGTGACTTAACAGCAGTTTGAGTCAAAGTGAACTATTTAATCTATCTGAACCATATCTAGGCTTAGGTCTTGTTTATATATTAAGATGGTAGATTTGATTTATATAAATTAGTGTAAGCTTAGCTGTTTTATTTATTCACCAAATCATTAAATCATGAATTTTTTAGGCTTAATTTTTTATTTGTTTGCTAACTTGTTGAAATATATATATCTGCTTTATTATTTAAAAGCTCTTTAGATGTGTGTTTGTGTGATTTTCTTATATTATAAGAAAATAATGATTGTGTATTGTTATTTGAATTTATGCTATTTTAATGTTAATTTGAATTGTACTTTATTTTCACTTGTACTTAATAAGTATCAGTTATCTGCTGTGCTCACCAAGGAGAATCGAACCCCTGAATTTAACATTGTAAATCCATAGACCTACTGCTCTCCCAGTGGAGGACACTTTATCAATATTCCACTTGCATTTTCCATAACATAATAAATGTCTACTCCCTAGCATAAAAACAAAAATCATGAAAATTTCTGCCATTCCTACTCCTGTTTGCTTCAAGTTTATTTTAAAAATATTTTGTATGAAATTGAACATTAACTAAATATTATTATGGTTTTCTTTAAGAGTAATATTGAGCCAAAATAATATCCCTTTTTACAAACTTGGGGTGTTAAAAATAAAGCCATATATAATTTATATGAAATAATACTCTTTATTTTCATTTTCCCAAAAGAGATGGCACACTTTCTACCTGTGAACATTTTTTATACAATATTTTCATTTATAAATTTGAAGTTAGAACATGAAGAGTTCATAAAACTTAAAGCAGATACAATAATGTACTATATTTTATTTGGAACAGTTGCATCTCTTTTACGTAAGCTTAAACAACAATCCAGAGAAGCCATGGAAACAAGAAGACCTGATTTGGTACGAGCATTAAATCAGATGGGTGATTTTTTCATGGAGTTGAAATGGGACTTTCAGAGTTGGGGTAAACACATTACTTTTATGTTTTTGTATTTGGATTTTATTTACGATACTAAAGCTTTTAGTACATATTCTGGAAACTTTTAGTTTTTAGAGATACAGTGTGAACTGTTTGCATTCTCTCAGTAAAGTATTGTATCTTTTTAAGTGATGAACTATGGTCAAAATCTATTTAAACTGAATTTTAAAAAGAACAAGAACAATCAGAGAGATTACATACCTTTTTCCAACCTCTCTTTCTCAATATTACATGTATTTATTATACAGAATAACATAAAAATTTCATATTCAATAACTTAAAAGATCATTCTCATTTCTAGAATGATAAATGATATGGATCATTTTTTTGTAATTTGATGAGGAGCCTTAACCTTAAGGTACTCATAAAGCATGGTGTAAATCTGATTGCACTTTACAGAGCTATTAAACAAAAAATTATAGAAATGCTTTATCTCCCCATTTTGAAAAAATGCTCCAAAGTGATCTAGAATATGAATCTGAATCCAGACCATATTTGAAGAGGATTGTTTCATACTGACTTCCCATCTTGTGTAAAATTTTCATATACATTGGCCTATTAGTATTTGAGTTGTGCACTTGGAAACAGACATACACACAGACCCAAATAAAGTATGTAATATTTATGATATTTTTATCTGTTTATTCACCTTTTCTTTTTAACTTAAATTGGAAAGTAAGTTTAATTTTTACTTATTTAACTGTCTCTTTTCTGTTGTGTTCTGGAACAACCTTAAAATGACAATACAAAATTATTTTGAATAATATCTTTATCATATTACTCTTTATTTTTTAAAAATAGAAGTAAAACTTTTCTTCCTGTGTTTTTTTATTGTTTTACTGGTTATGTATTTTCAGCCACTTTATTGGTGATTATTTACACAGGAAAAAGTTTTATTATCTATTGAATGAGATAAATTTTTTTTTTTAATTTTTTTGGAAAGTTTATTGTTTCACTTCCTTTCTACATATTTTTTATAAAATACTATATACATTTATATGAAATGTGCATAAAAAGATTTCTATTGTGCAAATCACATTGTAGAAAATCCTTCTACCAAAAAAAAACCTCATTCATATTTGTGTAAGTGTATGAAACTAAAATCCATGGTAAAAAGAATTAATTCCAAAATTGTTGATGTTAGATTTGAAACAAAAAAATAGGGTGTTTTTAAGTGTATAACTCATATACACAAATTAAAATTTCACAAATATATGGAGTAGGCAGTTATATCTTTTAGTTGTAATGTTTAGGAACAATCATTTATGATAATGTACTTTTCATTGATTTTGATTTTTAAAGAAAATGTGTTCTAAAATACAAAGGTTAAAATAGCTGCTTTGTAGTTTTAACAATTACAGCTTCAATAACATTGTTATATTACAGTACACTCTTAATCATAGGTGACAGAAATTGTGTGTTTTATGTTGACACATTCTGATGTCTTTAAATAATGATCTCCATAGAACAGTGTGATGAAATGTAATTTTACTTACCATAGGAAACCAAAATATGACATATGTAAAAGTTATATAAATAGTGAAGTTTCAAAATTGCACATAGGTTTGTGGTTTGTGCTTTGGTATTCATTGTCAACTGAAAAATACTCTTTTTTTTTTTTCAAAGATATTTAGACAGAAAATTTTTATACCTTGATTAAAGGTATAAAATGTGCCTGTGTCTAGTAGTAGTTTTTAATGGCATGATTTAAGTGTTTTTCTGCTTCTAGTTCCTCTGGTTTCACGACTGCTTCCATCAGATATTTGTAGAATCCACAAGAAAGGGTCCAGTATCAGGTAGATATGAAAATTATAATAACTATTGGATCACTTATAATTTTTTTTTTCCCAAAATAATTAACAGAAAAAAACTAATATAAAAGACACTACATTCTAGAAATATAACGAAGTACAGTCTACAGTGTAATGTTTTCATCTGCCACAGAATTGGCAGTACCTGTATTGAAAGTTTACTAATGTAAGTATGAAATTTTCAACTTCCTTAATGTACTTTTTATTAGATGTTTGCAAATGATGCGAATTTGCTTTAGTAACTAGTTTATATAAATAGCTGAAACAAAACTTGTTTGTAGCAATGGATAGAAAATTTTACTTCTGTTTTTCTTTCCTGACATAATATACATTAAAAAGTGCAATAAAAATACGTAAAGGTACCAATACTGAAAAACAAACATTGTTTTCGAGAATTCTAACAATAGTGGTTACATAATTTACTCTAATGCTGAGGAATGTACAACATTGGTAGTTTTTTTCCACAACTAGATATAAAATTAGATGCCTCAACCCCTAATGACCTTCCTCATTTCATCCTGTATCAGTTTAGAGCTGATTAATCAAAAATGTGGAAACATATAAGGAACACACACACATTGATATATATATATATATATAGTTTGTTATAACTTTAAAAACAAGCTTAAACAAAAATAAATGCCCACCCGCTAGTGCAGCGTTATGTCTTTGGATTTACAACGCTAAAATCAGGGGTTTGATTCCCCTTGGTGGGCTCAGCAGATAGCCCGATGTGGCTTTGCTGTAAGAAAACGCACACAGCACACAAAAATAAACAAAGAAATGCTGCACTAATTGAAAAAATCCCAGGGTACAAGCTATAATGTGGGATTATAAAATGTACCCATTTAAAATTTCTAATAACTATTTGTAGGTAAGGATAAGGTAATTTAACAACTTGGCACTACTTTATGTGGATGTACATCCTGTTGCATATAAAGGCTTGTTTAGGGCATGATAGTCACAGTAGACTTTAACAAATGGGTAGTGGTTGGGATCTATACTATTTTGTTTAGATAACTAGATGGGATGCTTCATACTAGTATAATTAGTCTTCTGTGCTATCTGTTAGTTTTTTTCTACCATATTAGGAGCTGGAATGCTAACTTTAAGAGATAAATTTTCAACTTATTTACCCACAAATGGTAGTTACCTTATTTTCTTATTTTTATTTCAATTCATTTTTCTTTACTTTGGAGAACAGAAACCTTCCCACAGCTGTCTGCAGGCAGTGGAGGGTGATATAGATATGGGATGTTGTTGGCTTGAGCACCCGTATCTTGCTCTCCTAATTTCTCTTTCGATATCTATCATTACTCTTTTATTTCTTATATGAGACTGCCAAATGGAGGTTAAGGCTGATAGGCAGTGTATCCCCACCACAATGTGGGTCCTATTTCTACTTCAGTCATCTCTGAAATCTAGGGTACATTTTATAATCCCACATTACAGCTTGTACCCTGGAATCTTTTTTAATTAGTGCAGCATTTTTTATTTAATTTATTTTTGTTGCAGTTTGTTTTTTAAGATATAACAAGCTAATATAATTAGTCAGAGGTTTGGATTTGCTGTTTTTTAATGCAGTCCTTCCTTGCGATTTTGTTTACTTTATCAAAATATATTAATTTTTAGTAATATATATATGCAGATGTATGTATATGTGTGTCAACATGCACATATATTTTAGTTGTGAGGATGTTTCCAGAATATAAAGGGTTTTAAACCAAAATTAAAATGATCATTTTGAGCCTAACTTAGCTAGAAACTTCTTTGTCATTTGTAATTGCTACTTTATTTTTCAGATGTACTTATTTGGCATGAGTATTGAATGCATAGTTGCAATTAGAAGTATATTAATTTATGCCAATAATCTATATGTATGTTACATGTAGTAGTAAGGCATTTCTTAAAATGAAAATCTTCAGGTAAAATGTTAATAACAGTTGTTATTTCATTTGTAAACTTCACATTTATCTGTAAAGAAAAATATTTAAGGCCACACTTATTAAGTAACAAAAAGGTAGACATCTTGAAGTAAGATAGAACTCATAGGTCCAATATCTACATCACAAAGAACTTTCACTTATTTTAAGTTTCCTGTGTTGAAAGGAATGTAAATAAATATGACAGTGGTTATGTTCCCTTTGTAATGAAAGAGGTGAAACAGATCTGTGTTTCTTTGTTTTTGTATGAAAATCAAATAATTAAGGGATACTGGTTTTCATTAAATTAGTTGATACAATTTCTTTTATTCTTGCATATTTGAATTTTGCTGAGACAAAAAACATTTTGAATGCCTGAACTGCTCTCTTATTAAGAGATTAACATATATGTTAAAATATCCATAAGGCTAGGATGAAACAAAGGCCAAATTTTGACAAGAAATATTTTTTGTATTTTCAAATTGATTTATTTTTATTTTTATATCAGTATTGTTTGAAATAAGTCAATAGGATTGGCACTTATTGAAAATGATTCTTAATTATGAATATTGAATGCATGTAATTGTTTGGTATGTCACCTACTTTTTCAATTATATCCATGTATTAATCTTGGAGAGTCAAGGATAGATATTTTAGCACATGTTAAAGATAAGGGGGCACTTCTTTTTTTTATGTATTACAAAATTTCTACAGTAACCCCCATAGTTTAGCACACTGTAAAACCATAAATAAAGAAAAGCGTGTAATTTAAATATGTATTCTCTGAGGTTCATATTTACCTGTATCCTTATATGCTTATATCTTAATAATAAAAGTATTAAAAGGGCACAATTTATATGGAAGGTTTAATCCTTGCCAAGGATGCAATGCAGATAAAGCTCAATGAGTAGTTTTATGTTAAAAAAACTAATAAATGAAACTTGGTTTAAGATTTGAATTCATAATACTGTTTAGTGAATGAAAGCAATAGTTTACATAGTTTTATCAATGCTTTTAAACCTAAAAATTCAGAAACCAAAAAAGTATTTTCTTTAATTAGAACAAAAATCTATTTATAGACTTGAATATTTGATATATAAATATTGTATATAAATTAAAATAAGTATTTTTAATGGTGAATGCCAAACCACACATTTTTTAGAGAATAAAAAACCAGAAATATTGCACTTTGATACACTAGGATACTTTGTTAGAACAAATGTGTTAAGTTTTGCTAGTGTCGAATATAATGTCCCCAGAAAATATTAAACCACAAGATTCAAGAATATGGTGGATAGGCTGTAAGTGAAAGAACAATTGTGGGAGAGAAGAAACAGACTGTGTTATGTATCGGTGATGTCAAGAAAACCCAGTTGTAGAGAAAAATATATACGTAAAAATGGCTCGTTTGGGTTGAGATTTTTTTTTATGTAGAGCAGCGAACAACGTTTTGACATCAGGTTCACAAAGAAAACCTGACAATGACCGAAGAAGGTCAAAATGTTGTTCGCTCCTCTACGTAAAAGAAAAAAATTCTCAACCCAAACGAGCTGTTTTTACATATGTATGTGTTATAACCATTGAAAGACATTATTTATTATTCCAATATAAGACAAAATGAACCATTTATTACAAATACATCTTAACAAGAGGATTACTGCATATTAATTTTAAAGCAAAGTGTTTTAAGAATTGTACATATTTATTACAAACACTATTGTGTAAAAGGCCAAACACAAATGTGCAAATGTTTTTTATAATAACTTATAAATTTTTATAAATCAGTCTGAAAAGAGAAGTTTGATATTGTATTTTAAGATTTAATTTGACTAGAGAGAGAGTTGCCAGGCAGTACCACCACCTTTTTGAAGCATTATAAGTTTTGCATTTGTTCTAGTTTTAGGCATTTAACCTAGTATATTCAGATAATTCACTGTCACCCTTGCATCTCAATTACCACATTTTAAAAGTACTTGGATTATATTGGATTTGTGTATAATAGTTAAAACACAATTTTTTTTGTCTGTGTGAAGAAAATTTTAATCACACAGGAAATTTGTATGCTGTGAAGCCTTGAATATTGAATAGCCTCACAGATATCTGTTTGTTAGTAAGCACAAAACTACATAATGGAATATCAAAACCTAACCTGTAGCCTTATAAAACTTCAGATTTATAGTTGAACCACTAGATGGCTGTCTCTTTGGTAAATGAAAGTTGTACTTTTTCAACTTTTCATTTAATCTTGTTATAGGCATTTATTGGCATGCACTATCATTTTTAAAATGTATTCATAAAAATATGTTTTTTGGATAATTTTCTGATAAATTATTAGAAAAAAAAAGATTTGGTTAGGTTTATGAAAATCTTTTACTGATAGACATACAATGTAATTTATTATATATTGTATATATTATTATTATTACTTTATTTTTGTTTTTTCTGTATAGATTAGACACAACATTAGTTGATTTCAATGACATGAGGTGGGAGAGAGGGGATGTGAGCTTCATATTTAATGGAAATGCTAAACCATCTCAGTCACTCACAGTCCTAGATAATGAACAAAATGTTTATCAAAATGTTCGCTATGAGGTAAGAGGTCAGATGTACCTATCTTAGTATTTGATATTTTAAAGAATCTTAAATGTCAGACACAAAGAAAATATTTACTATAATGCTAAAAGTAATCGTATCTTGAAAAATAATTTTGTGTAGAGAAAGGGAGATTCTTTTTTATGATAATGGGGTGAAACCTTAACAAAATAATACAGTTGAAATATTGTGAATAATTATTTTAGAATATAATTCCAATACAGTACCTTCTCTTTCATAATAGCTTTTTTTTATGCAGAGCTGCCCTCTATATGCAAAATTTTTGCATGCCACAAGCCTTGAAATTCCCACTTACCCTATGATCTATGTGGTTCATTGCATTTTCACATGTAAATTATCATCTGACAACCCTCCACCAGTTGGTGTGTAACACAACCTTCTGCCCCTCGGTGTGGATTCCTGTACGTGGTGAGGGGACCTCCCAGGGAAAGTTCTGTTCTGTCTGGTTACCTTCTCTGGGATCTAAACATCCACCTACGTGTTTGCCGTGCGTGGTGACCCGTGAAGGGGAGGAGAGGGTCCTGGTGGTTGAGGGGTCCAACCATAACACACCACTTTGGCCTCGAATTCCTGTAGACGGACAGCCTTTGGGTGGCCCCCCTTGGGTCAATATTACATTCTCTTTCAGAAAAACCTTTAGGGCAAATGTCCCCTTTTTTTATTCAGAAGGGACTAGAGGGATTTGCTGGTTCTCCAAAGTCAGTAATGAAAGCTTTGATCTGGTGACATATTGGTTGAAACATCCACATCCCAACACAGTGAACTCCTCTTGAATTCAAAGGCAATTGGGGATATACCTATTGAGGTTACACCCCATGCTACCTTGAATTCTTCAAGAGGAGTTATTGTTGAAAGGGATTTGAAGAACTTTCCCAAGTCAGAGATTCTCGCTGGTCTCTCCACTCAAGGAGTTTCTGCAGTGAGGTGCATCTCCACTCGCAAAGATGGAGTTACACTGCCAACAAATACCCTCGTTTTAACATTTACTTCACCACGTGCACCTGCCACCATCAAGGCAGGTTATCTCATTTGCAGGGTTCGGCCATACATACCAAACCCTCTTCGATGTTTCCGATGTCAGAGATTCGGCCACTCAAAGACATATTGTCGTGGTTCCCTGACATGTGCTCATTCTGGAGGCAAGGACCACGATACCTATGACTGTGACATGAACCCACATTGCATAAACTGCAATGGTTCTCACCCCTCTTACTTTCATTCTTGCCCAAAATGGTTCGAGGAAAAAGAGGTGCAGCGTTTGAAAACGACACATGACATTAGTTATCCTGAGGCTCGGAAATTGCTGTCCACAACTCCATCTCGGACATATGCTGCTGCACTTCATTCCACAACTACAGTGGGAGTGCAGACAGATCTCTCTGTGCCTCCAAGAGAATCGTTTTCAAAACAAATGAAAAGCCTTTTGACCTCCATGGTTAAAAAGGTCAATGAATCGACTTCCACACCCATCTCTGTTCCTCCCATACCTTCCAACAAACCTCAAGATCGACGTCCTTCAGTTTCAAATACGGGCATTTCTTCTGATACATCTTTTTCTCCCACCACAAGAGACAAAACAATTATTCGTTCACGTCCTCAGTCACTGGATTCCCCTTCCAATAACAAAAACCTGCCCACTCGACCCAGAGCAGGATCCATGGAGGTTGATAGACCTCCTCCGACTAAAGACAGTAAAGAAAAAAGACGTGGTCGTAAACCGAAGGGTTCTCCAGCCACTTCACCTACCCGTTCTTAAAAATGGCCACCTTGATACAATGGAACTGTCGAGGTTTAAGTTCTAATCTGGATGACATCAAAACGCTGATTGTTTCCTACCATCCTGTTTGTCTTTCTTTGCAAGAAACATTTCTCAAATCTGCTGATACAGTCTCCATTCGGCAGTTTTCTCTGTACAGAAATGACAGGTTGTGTGATGGTCGAGTACATGGAGGGGTGGCACTGTTGGTTGATCAGCATTTGCCCACCCTGTCTTTGTCACTCAACACACCCTTGGAGGCCGTAGTCATCCGTGTTTCCTTGGGTCATACCATCACTGTTTGTTCTCTGTACCTGTCCCCTGGAGAAACATATGATCAATCAGACCTTGATACTCTCGTTGAACAGTTGCCGTCTCCATTTCTAATCCTGGGGGATTTTAATGGACATCATCCCCTCTGGGGAAGTGCTATTATTGATGGGAGGGGCCGATCTGTAGAGCTGATGCTCTCTGATCACAATCTTTCTCTTTTTAATACTGGTTCTTCTACTTACTTTCATGCACCTAGTCAGTCCTTTACCGCTATTGATCTCTCGGTTTGCTCCCCTTCATTATTCTCCCATTTTTCATGGTGGGTTGACAGTAATCCACTAGGCAGTGATCATTTTCAGATCTGGAGAGACTCCCACTTTCAAGCTGCTCAGGCAGACTGGTCCACTTTCACTGCTCTCGCAGAACTTGATCCTGCCATTGTAAATCAGCCATCAATAGACGACTGTGTAGCAGCGGTAACTGACTGTATTACACATACAGCTGCTCAGTGTATTCCTAAAACCTCGACACGTTTTCCACGATATCCTTGTCCGTGGTGGAATCCTGCTTGCCACTTAGCACAGAAGGCTCAAAAACGGGCCTGGGATACTTTTCGTAGATATCCCACACTTTCAAATCATGTTGCTTTCCAACGGGCCCGTGCACATGCTAGGTGGGTAAGACGTCAAAGCCAGAAGGAATCTTGGATTAAGTTCACAACTAGCATATCTTCTACCACCAGTTCCAAGATCATATGGGACAGGATTCGAAAGGTTAATGGGCACTACAATTCTGTCCCCCTCTCCATCTTACTCTCTGATGGTCAGGAGGTGACTGATGTCTGGAGCATCGCTGACACCCTAGGTGAAAGCTTTTGCCGGGTATCTAGCACATCTGCTTATTCCTTCACCTTCCTGGCCATCAAGACTTGGGCAGAGCAATCACCTCTTTCCTTTCGAACTAACTGTTTCTTTGACTGTAATTGTCCCTTTACCCTGGTGGAACTGAAAATGGCCCTTCATCGGTCTGCCAGTACGTCTGTTGGGCCTGATGATATTTATTATGACATGCTGCACCATCTATCTCCTGCTTTTCTTGATGTCCTTCTGATTGTCTTCAACCGGATCTGGCAGGAGAATGTTTTTCCTGATGCCTGGTGCCAGGCTATTATTTTACCTTTCTCTAAGCCAGGGAAAGATCCCAAGATTCCTTCAAACTACCATCCAATTGCTTTGAAGAGCTGTCTCTGTAAGACCTTAGAAAGGATGGTTAATGCTTGTCTTGTTTGGTTCCTTGAATCAAACAGCCTCCTCTCGCTCACCCAGTGTGGGTTCTGTCGACAGCACTCCACCACAGACCACCTAATTCGTCTTGAAACATCTATCAGAGAAGCCTTTCTCAACCGCCAACATCTTGTATCAATATTCTTTGACATAGAGAAGGCTTATGACACAACATGGAGGTATGGCGTTTTGCGAGACCTCCATACATATGGGTTACGTGGCCATCTACCCATGTTTATTAAAAATTTTTTAATGGACAGGAGATTCCAAGTTCGTGTGGGTTCGACACTTTCCCGTTCTTTTGTACAGGAACTTGGAGTCCCTCAAGGCTGTGTATTGAGTGTCACACTGTTCAGTATAAAGATAAATGCCATCACTGAACAACTCCCTCTCACTGTTGCGAATGGGCTGTATCTCGACGACTTTCACATCTCATGTCAGTCGTCAAACATGAGATATATTGAGCGGCAACTACAAACTGCCCTCAATCTTGTACGGAAGTGGACTCTGGCGAACGGCTTTAATTTCTCTCTCTCTAAAATGGTATGCATGCACTTTTGCCATTGACGGGGGTATTCACCCTGATCCTGAACTTCATATCAGTGAAGTTTTGCTGCCAGTGGTCCCGGAGACCAAGTTCTTGGGGCTTATCTTTGATCGTAAACTGACCTTTATACCACACTTAAAGCAGCTTCGGGTCAAATGCACAAGAGCACTGAACATCCTCCGTGTCCTCTCTTCTACCAGTTGGGGGGCAGATCGCTGTTCAATGTTAAAGGTATATTGGGCTCTTATTCGATCGAAACTCGACTATGGATCAATGGTCTATGGCTCTGCCAGACCCTCGGCCTTAAAGATGCTGGACCCCATTCATCACCAAGGACTTCGACTCTGCACTGGGGCTTTCCGTACCTCTCCAGTTCAAGGCATATACATTGAATCTCATGAACCTTCTCTACACCTTTGCCATTTGCAACTATCTTTACAATATACTTCGAAACTTCATTCCTTACCAAAGCATCCCACCTGGAAATGTGTTTTCCTTCCTTGGTGGGCAGTACTTTTTCAGAACAGACGATCTGTCATTGCTCCATTTGGCTTTCGCATCCGGGCACAATTGGATGAATTGGGTCTGTCCTTGGATAACATTGCAGATTCCACAGGTCAGTCCATCCCACCATGGCTTATTACAGCCCCCAAATGTGACTTTTCTTTCAGTCACCTAAAAAAGGCAGATACTCCAGATTGGAAGTACCGTCTTTTATTCAATGAATATCTTTCAAACACTCATTCAGTTCCCATTTATACAGATGGTTCCAAATCAGGTAATTCAGAGGGCTCTGCTATGGTTTGCTGTGGTTCAGTAGTTGCGCGCAGAATCCTCTCTACAGCTTCTGTGTTCACTGCTGAACTGTATGCCATATCTCTTGCCCTGGATCATATTGCAGCTGAGCAGTACTCCAACTGCACTATTTATACTGATTCGCTTAGTTCTATACTTGCCTTGGAATCGCTACACGTTGGCTCACACCTTGTTCTTGCTGCTATTCAAAACCGACTGGTCCATTTCTCATTAACAGCTACTTCAATCCAGTTTTTCTGGATACCAGGCCATGTTGGTATTTGCAGGAACAAGCTTGCAGACATGGCAGCTAAATCTGGCTGCTCCAGCACCATCACCCCTGTGCCTATTCCGTACATGGACTATGGTCTTGTCTTCAAGGCTCGGCTCCATGCCAGCTGGCAATCCACTTGGAGTGAGCAACGCGACAACAAACTTTTTCAAATCAAACCCAATATTGGACTTTGGCCATGTAGCTTCCGTAAAGTTCAGAAGAAGGAAGTTGTTTTCACTAGGCTACGCATTGGTCACAGTTTTTTAACTCACCGTTTTCTTTTATCTGGAACTGATGCACCAATGTGTAGTTTGTGTAACACTCAAATCACTATCAGCCACGTTTTACTTTCTTGCCATCATTACAATTCTCAACGACGGCAATATTTTAAATATATTTTTTCCCAGGGTCAATCTGTAACATTGGACTGTGTTATTGGTGATGGTGACTCTATCCACCTTGATAACGTTTTTAATTTTTTAATGGCCATTAATCTTTTTAATCTCATTTAAGTGTTGCATATTTATTCATTACACCTTTTTAATTGTGGTTCTTTTTTACAGTTTTAATCTCTCTCATTTAATTTGACATTGGACAATGGCCAGATCATTAAATAACTCGACATCAGGACTGGAAAGGCCAACTTCAGGTGACTAACGCTACTGTTTGAACTATCCGTTTGAACTACTCGTTAGTCGTCCTGGCGAGTTGTTATTATACTTTTGCTGCATATCATTTCACACTTTTACTACTTTACCTTTTAGTACTGGCCATATTGACTCATAACCCGGAACCATGACTGGAAAGACCAACTTCAGGTGACTGACGGTGGTTTTTATACTTACCTGTTAGTCTTCCTGGCGGGTTATGATCATTACCATTCTGCTACAGGTAGTCCTTTACTACTTTGTTGACTGGATGTCACCATTGGTTTTTTTACGCCATTTTCTGTTTTAATTGCTGTTTTTACCTTCATTTACTTTTACAAATTTTACTCCATTTACTTGACTTTTATCTTTTTACTGGACATTTGTCTTCTCATTATTGCGATTTTGCTATGTCTTTTAAAACTTCTATTCTTTTACATTTTGATACTGGCTGCTATGACACATAACCCGGAACCAGGACTGGAAAGACCAACTTCAGGTGACTGACGGTGGTTCTTGAACTTATCTGTTAGTCTTCCTGGCGGGTTATGATCATTACCATTTTGCTAGAGTAAATACCTTACAACTTCTTATACTCTGCTTTTTCTCTTAACGTTGTAGACTAGGTGTCAACATTGGTTTTATACTTTTTCGTTTTACCTTCATTTCCTTTTATGTCTTTTACTACTTTACTTTATTTTTACATTTTAACCGGATGTTTAGCGGAGATAGCCTTGCTGCTTTGTGCCATAAAATACTAAATCAATCAATCACAACCTTCTGATTTACGTTATTCTCTCTATTTAATTCGACCTAATCATGTCATTAGACAGTTGTCTAGTGCGATGTTTTGAATTTGTGCTGATTTCTTTCTCTTTGCAAAGTAGTGCTTTAATGTTTCTACTGTTTTTTCTATAGTTTGTTCACTATAGTTTATTTTCAAGTTAACTTATCTTTGCTGCTTGTTTCCTACTTCTTAATTTTTGGCTTATTCACTGTCATTTGTGAATTGATATTTCATGTCATACTTCATATATTGTGACAAAGGTCTCAGAAGCTGTACTCCTCAACTTCTAGCATTTCTGTAGACTATTAAGTGGCTTCCTCTCCCAGCCTCATTTCTCTCTGGTTCTAGTGTCCTTCTCATTACTTTTGAATACCAATGTCACTTCACATCTATCTGAGCTGTTCAGACTTTTCTTTCACAGAATGATGTAGAACTCATCAGTCTTCTTTCCCCAGAGATGCCCAGTGATACAGCTGTAAGTCTACAGATTTACAACAATACAACTAGGGATTTGATTCCTCTCAGTGGGCTCAGCAGATACACCAATATGGCTTTGTTATAAGAAAAACACACACACTTTCCCAAGGATTTTATTCCTGATGTTTGTCACCCCCAAGAGACTGAGGTCAGTCATCCTGTGATTGATCTGTCTTGCCTTAACCAATTTCTGGATATTCACTGCTTTACCATGAAATCTTGCCTTCCCTTCCATGGAACTTTTCTCTGTGTCTAAGGGTGCCTATAGTCGATGTGTTAGATGTCATATTCCTATATCTCATCAGTCCAGACTCTGTCTTTCATTTGTTCACAGTGGGGTTGTGTGTTCAGTTTCATGGTTCATTTGGGCTTGCTTCAGCACAGTATGTATTTTGTTGTGACCAATGCCTTTGCACAACTTATGCATGCTTGAGGGTTGCATTTTCACCATTACATAAATAACTGACATCTGTTAGTTCCTTCCAAACTGGGGTCTTCTCAACACACTTATATGCTATTAATTCTAAAGATGGAGAAGTCCAAATATTTTGTCCAATTGGGTGTGATTTTAAACACTTACCTCAGTTGGACCCAATCCTCTCCATTTCACTTGCATTCAATGGAGCTTTCAGTTTTTATGTCCTTTGCTCTCACTTTCTGTATAAGAGGTTCTAGGGCTTTTGGGGACTTGGTCTTTCATGGAAGTCCTTATCCCTTTAAGTTATGTACATATGTCTTTTCTTCAGTGGACTTTGCATGGCCAATGGATTATTTCTTAGGATCCCTTGGACTTTCCATTTATTCTTCCTCCTACCATTCTTGACCATCATCACTGGTGGTTGAACAAGGACAACACTCTGGTGGGGTACTGGTTTCTCCTCCTTATCCAGATTTGCATCCATTCACTGATGGGATGCTTCTTTCTGGAGTTGGGGCATGGGTCAATCAGCAGGGGTCTTGCAGACAATAGTTTCGTATAGAACATTTGTATCCTATCAGTGTCCTGGAGCTTATGGTGGCATGGCATGTTTTGGATCATTTTCATCCTATTGTATTGAACAAACTTGAAAAGATCCATCCAAACAATTTCACCATTGTCTCTTATATTGTCTCTTATTAAGGTTGGGCCAAATTGTAAACTATGGTTGCTCAGGACATCAATTGGTGATACATGTGCTCCAGCTTCCATGCAGTCCCAGGTGGAGGACGATGTTGCATTGGTCATATTTTGCTATTCCTGGTGATCTAATTCACTTGGGTTGACCTAAATTTATGATTATGTGCAGGATAGTATGACAAAAGTTGTATGGGGTGTCCCTCCAAAGTTGTCTTCGAATGGAGACTAATTCCATCAGTCTTGATTTATATTCAGTATTTTGCTTCAACAACATGCATGTTCCAGACCATACTAACCCGTGGACTTTCATGCATAAGTATAGGGAAATTACTGCCCATTCCTTCTATTTCTTTCATTGAATAAATTAGGTTTGGTTATTTTCAGAATAGTGTTTTCATGGTTGCCCATTGCTCTGTCTCTATCAATGTTCCTCTAGACTCTCCAGCACATTTCTCCTCTCCCCTTCTTTTTTGTGGAATATTATTAACCACATGAATTTTATTTGTGTATTCAATGAATTAAATTGGATCAATGTGAATAAGAAAATATAATTGTTTTATTTTTATATCAATAATAACACTGTTTGTTACTTTACTGTTACTTATTAGTTGTGATAGCCTTTTGTATCTTCATTTTTACCAAATAGTAAGGTTGTATTTAAAAATCTAAATTTTAGAGCTTTATTTGTATTAAAACATCATTTTTGTGAAAATTGGATCTACTTATCAAACAGGAAACGGAAGCTGAAATAGAAGATGAAATTGACTTGTTGATGAGTAGTGATATAGTCAGTGTTCAGATGTCTACAAAATCTATCACATTCAACAGGGCACAGACTGGTTGGATTTTCAGAGGAGATAGAACAGTAAGATCACATAAAAGGATTTAATTTTGTGTTGTTGAAAGTTAGTTTGGTTTTATCTTTAGCTTTCAAAAAATTATGCTGTGTTATGGTTTGATAGAGGAGAAATATTAAAGCTTTCTGAAAGCCTCTAAAATGCTTGCAGGCTTTGCATTTTTGCTTTCTTTATTTTATGTAAATTTAACACAAGATCTCTCCATTAACAAGAGTTGTAGTAGTGTTTTGAATGGGAGGGCAAAGAACAAGAAATTGCAGTAATTGTTTTTTGGAAGCATCGTATACTTTATTGGAAAGCCTGGAATCTTCTATATCCAAATGTGTAGTCCATTTGATGATAACATATCTCATTCAGAAGTAATGAGCAGTCAGAGACACAAGGCCATGAAGCAACCACACCACTTTACCAGCATTGGTCACACACAAATTAATTACCTCTTTCTTTTTTTAAATTCTCAAATCAATTATATGACCTATCTTCTCTGACTGTTTGAGATTGGAGACTTTGTGCTTGATTTTCTGATCTTGTAGAAGGCAATTTCTACTATCACTTCTGTTTTCGTCACTACCAGACCTATTTTTGAGTGTCGCCAAAGAACCTTTGCACTTGATAGATGAATTAGCTTCATTAAGGGTTGCAAACAATCCATCATGATTGCATCTAAAGAGGCTGTACATGATACTTGTAAAACATCTGAAACCTTGCACATAAAGGTAATTGATGAACATGGTGAACAGAAACAAAGTTTTAGTCATGGTCAGTTTTGTTTGGAGTTATCTTCTGAAGACGTTTTTCACTCTGGTATGAAAAATAAATATAGTGATAGGCAAATAAAGAAGGCAGCTCATGTAGCAGATCCATCGGATAAATAAGAAGTACTGTCATTAACCTATTATGGGGTTTCTGCTGATGGTGAAAATCATTTGTAACTATCAGTTTTTGTCCAGTTTGGAAACTGTAAATAGAATTTGTCGTACTTTATTTTGTGCTGTATCCTGAATTTCACTGAAATTAGATAAGTCATGGATATTTTACATCTGATCTCTGCCACCAAGATTTTAACCCAAGATTGAAGGGAAACATCTTGTATGAAAATATTTCATTTATGCTTTCAAGTTGAAACCACATTATATACTTTTTATACTATTTGCAAGCTATTTTATCCTGATTAAGTCTCAAGTGAGGTGAAAAGTATTTTGTACAATTAATTACTTGAAGTGAAATTTGATTTTTAGTTTTCCAAAAATGAGTATTTTATATAATTAAGAAATAGCTGTCATATACTGTTAAGTTTTTTGTTTTTGTTTTTTTATCATACATGAGAGAGAATTTTTTTATCTTGGAGACCTTTAATCTGTAAATATATTAGCTTAGTGGAGGCATGTGTTCATTTTCACTATTTGAATTTCTCTTCAATGTAGCTAAAAAAAGGAAGTTATGTTCGTCAAAAATTATTTACCAAGATACTGAAATATAATAACAACAGTTTGTAATTCTGACATATATTGTTTAATATATCTTCTCACCATTCATTCACATGTAGTATATATTTATACATGTATTTTTTTTCATCATAATAGAATTCCTAATTTAACTGATTTGATTATATCTTTGTAATGTGGTTAAAAGTGTACATGACTTATACTGCTTGCTTCCTAAAGTGCTAATAATTGATTAATGTTTGTTTCTAATAGCATATGATAATTGAAGTTCAAATAATATACTTATCATTCACCATAAAAATATGATGTTTAGCTTTTTTGCAATAGATGTAGCCTCTTCTACTTTTTTATGATACTGATGGCTTACTTTGTTGGGTTTCATGAAAATTAAACCAAATCCTTGTAGGATATGAGTTTGCAGAGGGAAATATGGAATTTCACAGATGTATACAGTTATGATCTAACAAATCAAAGATTGTATGAACAAATGATTTATTTTTAATGATATCAATATTGGTATTTTGTTTTTTATGTTATTGTAATTTTAATACCTATATTTTTTTCACAAATATCTGTAAACATTGTTTTGTTGTATTAGTTTACTATTATGAAATGTGATGTTAATTTCTTTGTTTAAACTTATTTGTCTTGTTCTAAATTAAAAAATTTTTATTAGATTTTTCTTCAACTTTTATAAGTACTAAAATTTTCTGCTGTTTCGTACATGCTTTACTCAGTTTGTTTTTACATTTTAGGAAATGGTAGGACCTTTCTTAGCTGATTTTTACTTCATCAATGGACTAGTTTTAGAATCTAGAAAAAGGTATGTTTTTGTTTAAATATGAAAATTAACAGAATTTTATTTGGAAATGAAATGGACGGTGAAGCTTAATGTTTTCATAAGTGTGATCTTTCAAATTACTAGATAATATTAAGTAAATTTGCCTTCCATATATGAATTAGTTTTCTTTATAAAAATGCTGTACCATTTACAAACTCTTTATTTTTACTAACAGTTACAAAGCTACATGATTAGTATAGCAAACATCCTCTATTATAGAATAGAAGGCCCAGCTTGGCTAAGTGGTTAAAGCACTCGATTTGTAATCTGAGGTACATGGATTCGAATCACCTTCCCACCAAACATGCTCACCCTTTCAGCCATGAGGACATTATAATGTAATGGTCAATCCCTCTATTCATTAATAAAAGAGTAGCCCAAGAGTTGGCAGTAAGTGGTGATGACTAGGTGCCTTCCCTCTATTCTTACATTGCTAAATTAGGGACAGCTAGTGCAGATACCTCTCGTGTAGGTTTGTACAAAATTAGAAAACAAACAAACATGGAATAGAAATTTCACCTATTAACTAGACTAGACATAATCTACAGCTGGGAGATATTCCAGAAAGAAAATAAGTATTGAATGAAATTAGACATTTTACAAATACATGATTAAAACTGAAGTCAGTTCAGAAAGCTTACTATGTTTGCATTTGATCATTTCCTAATGCCTCAAAGAGGAAAGATACAAAAATGTTATGTAGAATTTTTACAAGCTGTGTTTCCATTTCAAAGGAGAAAAATTATTTTAAAAGGTGCCAGTTGAAAATCTCAAGCTAAAAATATCCTTTTTTTCATGAATTTAAGAAAAAATACATTAATCATCTCTTTAAATTTACATGATGAATCATTGTTGTACAGTTTAAACATTGTTGTTTAAACATTTTTCAGGCGGGAACACCTTACCCAAGAAGATGTAATTAAAAACAAAGCAATCATAGAAAGTTTTACAAAGGGAAATGCAACTGGTTTAGAAAATTCTGAGGTGAGCTTAAAGTGTATCCATATATATATTTCACTGTCTTTTCTTAAATTTAAATTTTCATATTAAATTTCTTTCAATAGAAATTTTTTGGTGTTGTTGGGTTTTATTCCCTCAATAACAATTATTTTTTATTGGTGATAAAATTATCAATTTTTGGCTTATCTACACTCACCCTGTTTTATAGTAGTAGTATTAATACATTAGTTTACTTTGGGCATTTAGAGATAATTTAAACAAGCATTTAAAACCAAATAACTTGGTTAATATATCCTTTCCATTAATATTAACTTGTGATCAAAGCAAGCTACATTGATAAGTAATAAACTTAAACACTTAGTTCCTGGCTTAATTAATTAAATCTGATATTCAGATGATATGTACATACAAGTCTTGTTTAGACAAGTTTTTAACTCTGAGAAAAAAGTACTTATTGTAAGGCAAAATTTTAGTTTTTTATTAAAAAAATTTATTTATGTCACTATTATGTGTTTAAAATCTTTACTTCAAATATAGTGATTTATGAGCTGAGATCAATTTACTGAAATAGTGAATTTTAAAGTGGTTATTAACAAACTAAAAACATTGTTGAATTTAATTAATAACAGAAGTTACTAAGGGCTAGGACACATAACTTAAGAATGATAATTGGCCATTATTTGGAATATGCCATTTTTATTGCTAAATTTACCTAATTTGTGTAAATCTGGTGAGAAAAATGATGGAAAGGTTAAATAGTTGGGAGAATAAATAAAGTACCAGTCGGTTAAATCTGAGATTGCTTTTTCTTTGATATTTATGCTAAACCAAGATTAATATGTGAGGCTTCCTGTAATTAGCTCAATGACATACAGTTGGCCAATGACAAAAGGTCTTTTGAAGCTCAAAAATACTGGAATATTTTGGAAATGCACAAAATGATTGAAGTATAATACATACTGTACTATTAAAAAAATGACCTACTTAGATAATCAGATTTTCATGCATAAATGTACGTAATATTCTGTACCTGCTTTTAAAGTATTCAATATATATATTAGTACACCATATTTTTCTATGTGCTTATCTTAACAAGGAATTTTTCAATTTTTTAATTTTATACAGTTGTATGTTACTTTTTCAAGTAACACTTGATCAAGAAAGTAGTTGAGTTGCTTTCATTTTCCCCTCGGTGTGGATTCCTGTATGTGGTAAGGGGACCTCCCAGGGAAGGTTCTGTTCTATCTGGTTACCTTCTCTGGGATCTAAACATCCACCCACGTGTTTATCGTGCGTGGCGACCCGTGAAGGGGAGGAGAGGATCCTGGTGGTTGAGGGGTCCAACCCTAACACACCACTTTGGCCTCGAATTCCTGTAGACAGGCGGTCTTTGGGTGGCCCCCCTTGGGTCAATCGGCTGGTCCACTTGGGCTAGAGTCAACCAAGTACCAGTGTTGGAAGTTCTCAACGGGTGTTGTGGACATTGTGCCTGATGCTGGTGTTTGGGTATAGTGCTCACGAAACCCTGGCGTTGCTGCATTGTCCTTGCATGACTTTGTAGTGCATCCTCTTGTAGGGCTCCATGGTGGGTGGGGTCAGTGGGTACCGAAATTTTTTCTTTTTCCTATGGATCCTCTAAAAAATTTAAATAAAATTGTAAAAAACAGTCAATGGGTAGCGACCACGTCTAGAATACTCAGAACAGCAATCTTCAACATCAGTAACACACGTTACCTCATTTTCTTATATTACATTCTCTTTGGAAAACCTTTAGGGCAAATGTCCCCTTTTTTTATTCAAAATGGACTAGAGGGACTTGCTGGCTCTCCAAAATCAGTAAAGAAACTTCGATCTGGTGACATATTGGTTGAAACACCCACATTCCAACACAGTGAACTCCTCTTGAATTCAAAGGCAATTGGGGATATACCTATTGAGGTTACACCCTATGCTACCTTGAATTCTTCACGAGGAGTTATTGTTGAAAGGGATTTGAAGAACGTTCCCGAGTCAGAGATTCTCGCTGGTCTCTCCACTCAAGGAGTTTCTGCAGTGAGGCGCATCTCCACTCGCTAAGATGGAGTTACACTGCCAACAAATACCCTCATTTTAACATTTACTTCACCACGTGAAGCTGCCACCATCAAGGCAGGTTATCTCATTTGCAGGGTTCGGCCATACATACCAAACCCTCTTCGATGTTTCCGATGTCAGAGATTCGGCCACTCAAAGACATCTTGTCGTGGTTCCCTGACATGTGCTCGTTGTGGAGGCAAGGACCACGATACCTATGACTGTGACATGAACCCACATTGCGTAAACTGCAATGGTTCTCACCCTTCTTACTTTCATTCTTGCCCAAAATGGTTCGAGGAAAAAGAGGTGCAGCGTTTGAAAACGACACATAACATTAGTTGTCCTGAGGCTCGGAAATTGCTGTCCACAACTCCATCTTGGACATATGCTGCTGCACTTCATTCCACAACTACAGTGGGAGTGCAGACAGATCTCTCTGTGCCTCCAAGAGAATCGTTTTCAAAACAAATGAAAAGCCTTTTGACCTCCATGGTTAAAAAGGTCGATGAATCGACTTCCACACCCATCTCTGTTCCTCCCATACCTTCCAACAAACCTCAAGATCCACGTCCTTCAGTTTCAAATACAAGCATTTCTTCTGATACATCTTTTTCTCCCACCACAAGAGACAAAACAATTATTCGTTCGCGTCCTCAGTCACTGGATTCCCCTTCCAATAACAAAAACCTGCCCACCCGACCCAGAGCAGGATCCATGGAGGTTGATAGACCTCCTCTGACTAAAGACAGTAAAGAAAAAGAGCGTGGTGGTAAACCGAAGGGTTCTCCAGCCACTTCACCTACCCTTTCTTAAAATGGCCACCTTGATACAATGGAACTGTCGAGGTTTACGTTCTAATCTGGATGATATCAAAACGTTGATTGCTTCCCACCATCTGGTTTGTCTTTCTTTACAAGAAACATTTCTCAAAACTGCTGATACTGTCTCCATTCGGCAGTTTTCTCTGTACAGAAATGACAGGTTATGTGATGGTCGAGTACATGGAGGGGTGGCACTGTTGGTTGATCAACACGTGCCCACCCTGTCTTTGTCACTCAACACACCCTTGGAGGCTGTAACCATCCGTGTTTCCTTGGGTCATAACATCACTGTTTGTTCTCTGTACCTGTCCCCTGGAGAGACATATGATCAATCAGATCTTGATGCTCTCGTTGAACAATTGCCATCTCCATTTCTAATCCTAGGGATTTTAATGGACATCATCCCTCTGGGGAAGTGCTATTATTGATGGGAGGGCCGATCTGTAGAGCTGATGCTCTCTGATCACAATCTTTCTCTTTTTAATACTGGTTCTTCTACTTACTTTCATGCACCTAGTCAGTCCTTTACCGCTATTGATCTCTCAGTTTGCTCCCCTTCATTATTCTCCCATTTTTCATGGAGGGTTGACAGTAATCCACTAGGCAGTGATCATTTTCCGATCCTTTTGAGAGAGACTGGCCGTGGTCGATGCCACCCTACCAGCGTGCCCGGTGGAAGCTGGATCAGGCAGACTGGTCCACTTTCACTGCTCTCGCAGAACTTGATCCTGCCATCATAAATCAGCCATCAATAGACGACTGTGTAACAGCGGTAACTGACTGTATTACACATGCAGCTGCTCAGAGTATTCCTAAAACCTCGACACGTTTTCCACGATATCCTCGTCTGTGGTGGAATCCTGCTTGCCACTTAGCACGGAAGGCTCAAAAACGGGCCTGGGACTTTTCTTAGATATCCCACACTTTCAAACCGGGTTGCTTTCCAACGGGCCCGTGCACATGCTAGGTGGGTAAGGCGTCAAAGCCAGAAGGAATCTTGGATTAAGTTCACAACTAGCATATCTCCTACCACCAGTTCCAAGATCATATGGGACAGGATTCGAAAGGTTAATGGACACTACAATTCTATCCCCCTCTCGATCTTACTCTCTGATGGTCAGGAGGTGACTGATGTTTGGAACATCGCTGACACTCTAGGTGAAAGCTTTTGCCGGGTATCTAGCACATCTGCTTGTTCCTCCACCTTCCTGGCCATCAAGACTCGGGCAGAGCCATCACTCCTTTCCTTTCGAACTGACTGTTTCTTTGACTATAATTGTCCCTTTACCCTTGTGAAACTAAAAATGGCCCTTCATCGGTCTGCCAGTACGTCTGTTGGACCTGATGATATTCATTATGACATGCTGCACCATCTATCTCCTGCTTTTCTTGATGTCCTTCTGATTGTCTTCAACCGGATCTGGCAGGAGAATGTTTTTCCTGATGCCTGGCGCCAGGCTATTATTTTACCTTTCTCTAAGCCAGGGAAAGATCCCAAGATTCCTTCAAACTACCATCCAATTGCTTTGACGAGCTGTCTCTGTAAGACATTAGAAAGGATGGTTAATGCTCGTCTTGTTTGGTTCCTTGAATCAAACAACCTCCTCTCGCCCACCCAGTGTGGGTTCCGTCGACAGCACTCCACCACAGACCATCTAATTCATCTTGAAACGTCTATCAGAGAAGCCTTTCTCAACCGCCAACATCTTGTATCAATATTCTTTGACATAGAGAAGGCTTATGACACAACATGGAGGTATGGCGTTTTGCGAGGCCTCCATACATATGGGTTACGTGGCCATCTACCCATGTTTATTAAAAATTTTTAATGGACAGGAGATTCCAAGTTTGTGTGGGTTCTACACTTTCCCGTTCTTTTGTACAGGAACTTGAAGTCCCTCAAGGCTGTGTATTGAGTGTTACACTCTTCAGTATAAAGATAAATGCCATCACTGAACAACTCCCTCTCACTGTTGCGAATGGGCTGTATGTTGACGACTTTCACATCTCATGTCAGTCGTCAAACATGAGATATATTGAGCGGCAACTACAAACTGCCCTCAATTGTGTACGGAAGTGGATTCTGGCGAACGGCTTTAATTTCTCTCTCTCAAAACTGTATGCATGCACTTTTGCCGTCGACGGGTATTCACCCTGATCCTGAACTTCATATCAGTGAAGTTTTGCTGCCAGTGGTCACGGAGACCAAGTTCTTGGGGCTTATCTTTGATCGTAAACTGACCTTTATACCACACTTAAAGCAGCTTCGGGTCAAATGCACAAGAGCACTGAACATCCTCCACGTTCTCTCTTCTACCAGTTGGGGGGCAGATCGCTGTTCAATGTTAAACGTATATCGTGCTCTTATTAGATCGAAACTCGATTATGGATCAATGGTCTATGGCTCTGCCAGACCCTCGGCCTTAAAGATGCTGGACCTCATTCGTCACCAAGGACTTCGACTCTGCACTGGGGCTTTCCGTACCTCTCCAGTTCAAAGTATATACATTGAATCTCATGAACCTTCTCTACACCTTCGCCGTTTGCAACTATCTTTACAATATACTTTGAAACTTCATTCCTTACCAAAGCATCCCACCTGGAAATGTGTTTTCCTTCCTCAGTGGGCAGTACTTTTTCAGAACAGACGATCTGTCATTGCTCCGTTTGGCCTTTGCATCCGGGCACAATTGGATGAATTGGGTCTGTCCTTGGATAACATTGCAGATTCCACAGGTCGGCCCATCCCACCATGGCTTATTACAGCCCCCAAATGTGACCTTTCTTTCAGTCACCTAAAAAAGGCAGATACTCCAGATTGGAAGTACTATCTTTTATTCAATGAATATCTTTCAAACAATCATTCAGTTCCCATTTATACAGATGGTTCCAAATCAGGTAATTCAGTGGGCTCTGATATGGTTTGCTATGGGTCAGTAGTTTCTGAATCCCTTCTACAGTTTCTGTGTTCACTGCTGAACTGTATGCCATATCTCTTGCCCTGGATCATATTGCAGCTGAGCAGTACTCCAACTGCACTATTTATACTGATTCGCTTAGTTCTATACTTGCCTTGGAATCGCTACACGTTAGCTCACATCCTATTCTCGCTGATATTCGAAACCGACTGGCCCATTTCTCATTAGCAGCTACTTCAATCCAGTTTTTCTGGATACCAGGCCATGTTGGTATTCGCAGGAACAAGCTTGCAGACATGGCAGCTAAATATGTCTGCTTCGGCACCATCACTCCTATGCCTATTCTGTACATGGACTATGGTGTTGTCTTCAAGGCTCGGCTCCGTGCCAGCTGGCAGTCCACTTGGAGTGAGCAACGTGACAACAAACTTTTTCAAATCAAACCCAAAATTGGACTTTGGCCATCTAGCTTCCGTAAAGTTCGGAAGGAGGAAGTTGTTCTCACTAGGCTACACATTGGTCACAGTTTTGTAACTCATCATTTTCTTTTATCTGAACTGATGCACCAATGTGTAGTTTGTGTAACACTCAAATCACTATCAGCCACGTTTTGCTTTCTTGCCATCGTTACAATTCTCAATGACAGCAATATTGTAAACATATTTTTTCCCAGGGTCAGTCTGTAACATTGGACAGAGTTATTGGTGATTGTGACTTTGTCCACCTTGATAATGTTTTTAATTTTTTAATGGCCATTAATCTTTTTAATCTCATTTAAGTGTTGCATATTCATTACACCTTTTTATTGTGGTTCCTTTTTTACAGTTTTAATCTCTCTCCTTCAATTTGACATTGGACAATGGCCAGAACATTAAATAACTCGACACCAGGACTGGAAAGGCCTACTTCGGGTGACTAACGCTACTGTTTGAACTACTCGTTAGTCGTCCTGGCGAGTTGTTATTATACTTTTGCTGCATATCATTTCACACTTTTACTACTTAACTTTTTAGTACTGGCCATATTGACTCATAACCCGGATCCAGGACTGGAAAGACCAACTTCAGGTGACTGACGGTGGTTCTTGAACTTGCCTGTTAGTCTTCCGGGCAGGTTATGATCATTACCTTTTTGCTAGAGTAAATACCTTACAACTTCTTATACTCTGCCTTCTATCTTAACATTGTAGACTAGGTGTCAACATTGGTTTTATACTTTTTTGTTTTACCTTCATTTCCATTTATGTCTATTACTACATTTATTTATTTATTTTTTTTTTTTTTACATTTTTACTGAATGTCTGGCGCAGATAGCCTCGCTGCTTTGTGCCATAAAACACTAAATCAATCAATGCTTTCATTTTACTTACTGTTGTTTTCTGCCATACCCCTGAAATAATTTTTGTTCTGCCCAAGGATGGCATAGTTGCACAATTGTGCTTGCATATGAAACTTGGTAGCATTTCTTTCCAGTGGTAGGTCAGGTGATACCTCAGAGCTACAACCTAAATTTTTTTTTAAATTGGAATGATCAGTGTTGTAGGTAAAGCTAATTGCTGTTGGTAAGTCCTAATGTTAGTAGCTTAACTCTTATGTTATTGTAATGGATGTAGTGTGTGTGTTAGTATCTTTGTATTTCAACCAAACTCCTGCATCATCAATTGAACACAAACATCCATAAAACTTTTGCACTTTGGGATAAGTGTTCAAGATTTAGACAGTTGGAAAAATAAATATGGTATGTAAAACAATCATTTCTTTATAATGCGACACAATTTGAAATAAAAGTACTGTCTTCACAACAAGATCACTAGGACTGTACGAGGACTTGGTTATGGCTTTATTGATGTAATTTTTAAATGTAGTATTGAGAAAGTGGAGTTCTTAAAAACCTATTATTTTTTATTGAAGAGTAGTAATTCAAATATATAAAAACATTACAATTTAATACTATAATTAGTAATTACTAACACAAACAACTGCTCTAGTGTGATGTTTTTGCTAGTATGAAGTAATGTGAATTTTAGGCAGTTTTGAACAAAATTTGAGTCAGTATGTCATCCTGTAATTAATCTTGAGAAAATAACAACCTGACCCATGTGCTTCTCAAATGAAATGGACTTTGTCTTCCGGAGGTAAAATGTATGCAATGTTGGTTTCTGTTTGAAAAAATGATTATTTCATTACATCTTACAAAATACTGCCTTGTCTTCTAGAGACTCAGTTTTAGCAGAATTCTTAATTATTTCATAATATATTATGTCAGATCTCTTATTGTTTAGCTGATCATTCTTCATTTACTCTTGGAGAAAATTGTTTACCCAAAAGCATCTGTGAAATAATATGAAAGTAGATATGTCATCCAAATTTTCAAAGAATTATCATAGAATTCCATTTCTCCAAAATTGCTTATTTAACCACAAACGTTTTCATCACACAATTTACACATGTGATATGTTATATATATATTTTATGTGGTATATTTACACTCTTTGTTACAGTTACAAGTTGGATCAGAATCGTGTGAAAACTGTCACTTTAATGTAAGAAAGGCCTGAATAATTGTTAGAAGCCTGAGTATGAGTGATCTCTGTGCCTTGATATCAACTTTATGAAAAAAAACTTTGATAAGGCTTTTTTTTTAATTTTTCTTAAAACATTTTCTTTTAATGAAGATCCACCTTTAAAAGTTGGCTTTATTTTTCACAATCTTGGTTACAAATTTTTTTTTCCACTTATAATTACCTTTTCATCTATATTTCTGTTAATTTATGAACACTTGGACTCCATATTAAGCTCTGATACTTAAGTATCTTTGTTATTTCATCTTCTGTGTAGAAAAGCAGTACACAATCTATTCTAGGAATCTTAATAGGAAATTAAAGAAAAACAAATAACCATATGTCGACCACACTGTGTCTGTTATACCCAATACCAATGAGGCCTTTCTCTCAAAACCAGATTTTGTCAGTCTAGGTAGTATAAGACAATGTTTGTGTTGCTATTTATAATATGAAATTTCATAAACACAAAGTTGAAAATAATCTTAAAAGTGTCAGTTTCATGTATATACTTCCTGAACATAGTTTGAATTTTGCTCAATTTTTTCTGTAAACAGTTAATGTCTTATCTATAATATGAATACATTTTTCTAAACTTAAATTTTTAAATTTGAATAGTAATCACCATTTGGAGACATTAACTATGCATTATTTTGTTTTGGCCTAGTCTATTCTACATACATGTTTATTAAAAATATTGTATCAAATGTTACTAGAGAGTATAACTCCTGTAGCTTCCTACTATATTTTCTGTAGGATGAGTTAATTTTTACTGTGGTACAAATGTTAAGCATGTGTGTTTGTAATGAAAAGATCAAAGTTAAAATGTTTACCATGTGACCTTAAAAAAAATCAATCTATTACAACAACTTGTCATTAGGATAAAGTCATAATAGAAAATACCTGTGGTCATATTTCAAAAAAATGTTGAGGATACTTCTTCAATCAGACATGATCCAGATGTAAATGTTGAACAAGGAAGCAGTTGTGGAAAATCAATTGGAAATTAGGAGTTGAGTGCTTAAACCCACAAATATCTTAATTCTTGTTTCTTTGTTTTTAATATTTCTTTATAAACATTTTGGCTTTGATTTGTATTAATTTCATTATCATCAAATAATGCTGATTTTATCCCCAGTTTACAGTTAATGATACATATATATATATATATATATATATATCCACTCAGTGTGGAGGCCTGGACATGGTGAGGAGATCTCTCAGAGAAGGTTCAGTCTTAAAAACTAACCTCCTCTGGGATCTGAACATCCACCCATGTGTTTTTCATGTGTGGTAGCTCTTGAAGGGGAGGATAGGATCCTGGTGGTTGAGAGAACCAATTCCAACCAACACATTGCTTTGTACTAGAATTCCAGCCAATCGGCTAGTCTTGTTGGGCTACGATCACCCAAGTACCAGTGTTGGGCTTTCTCAGTAGGTGTTATGGACATTATGTCTGATGTTGATGTTTTGAATATAGTGCTCACAAAACTGGCATTGCTGCAGTGTCCTTGTTTGGCATTGTGTACATCCTTTTGTTGGACTTCATTGTGGGTAGGGTCAGTGGGCACTGAATTTTTCTCGTTATATTATAGATCCCCCAAATCCACATAAAAATAAAATAATGAAAAAACAGTGTGTAGGTAAATGTCCACACACAGTAACCACCACCATTATATCTTGCTCCTCAGTTTTTAATCATTCACTCTTTATCTGACAAATCCTTAGGGCAGAAGTCTGTCTTTTCCATTCAAAAGGGATTGGAGTAGTTTGCTGACTCCCTCAAGTGCATCAGGAAGCTGCTTCCTGGAGACATTTTGGTAGAAATATCTACTCTTACTCATAGAAAACTCCTCTTGAATTCAAAGAATATTGGGTATATATCTATTCAGGTCACTTCCAATGCTACTCAGAGATCCTTGCTTGTTTCTCCAGCCAAGGAAATTCTGCTGTGCACCATATCTCCACTTGCAAGTACAGAATTATGTTGCCAACCAATGTCTTACTTTTGACATTCACATTCCCATATCTACCTGTCTCTGTCAAGGCAGGTTATTTGAACTGTAAGGTGGCCATACATTCCCAACCCTCTCCCATGTTTCCAGAGTCAGCAGTTTGGACATGCAAAGGCTTCTTGTCATGGTTCTCTAACCTGTGCTCATTGTGGTGACAAAGACCAAAGATGCCTACAAGTGTTAACTTGACCCTCACTGCATCAGTTGTAGTGGTTCACATCCCTTTCACTACTGATCTTGCTCTAAATGGATGGTGGAGAAAGAGGTACTACATTTATATACTATCCATAATATTTCTTACTCTGAAGTTCAGAAATTATTGTCCCCAACTCCATCTTGGACATATGGTGATGCACTACATTCCACTGGTACAGTGGAGGTACAGGCAAATCTTTCTATGCCTCCAACAGAGTTGTTCTCAAACTATGTGAGGGGCCTTTTGCTATGTATGGATAAGTCAGTTAACAAGTCAACAACCCCAAGATGTAGGAAGATTATTCATTCACATTCTCATTTCTGGAATCTGACAAAAATTACTGACAAAGATCCGCTCACTCAACCACAGACAGAATCAGTCTAGGTCAACAGATCTCCTCCTAATAAATTAAAAAGGTATAGTCATACACCAAACGGTTCTCCACCCAGTTCTCCTCCACTTGTAGCGATCCATGTTTCCTTGGGTCGTATCATCACTGTTTGTTCTCTGTATTTGTCTCCTGAAAAAACTTAGGGTCAATCAGACCTTGATGTTTTTATTGAACTTTTGCTGTCTCCCTTTTTAATGCTGGGAAACTTTAATGGGCAAATCCTATCTGGGGTTGTGCTGATATGGATGGAAATGGTCGTTCTATGGAGCATATGCTCTTGGATCATGACCTATCTCTCTTCAATATTGGTTATTATATTTACTTTCATGCACCTAGTCACTCTTTTACCACAGTTGATCTCTCTGTCTGTTTCACTTTTCTATCATTTTCTTTTCATGGAGGATTGACAGTAACCACCTGGGCAGCAATCATTTTCCTATTGTTCTGAGGAAGATTGGTTGTGGTTGATGCCATCCAACCTATATGCCTCAGTGGAAACTGGATTAGGCCAGCTAGCCCACTTTCATTGCTCTCTTGGAACTTGATCCTTCCACTATCTATTTGCCATCAGTAGACTAATCCATGATAACAGTGACAACTGTATTGTTCAGCCAACTGCTCAGTCTGTTCCTAAGACCTCAACATGTTTTCTACTTTATCCTCATTCATGGTGGAATCCCACTTGCCAGGAGGCATGGAAGGCTCAAATATGAGCCTGGAATACGTGCAAATGGTATTCCACTTTTTCAAACCACATTACTATCCAGCAATCCCATACATCTGCTCAGCAGGTTAACTGTGAAAGTCAAATGAATTAAGTTCATAACTGGCATCTCTTCTACCACCATTTCCAAAATCATATGGGACAAGATTTTATAGGTTAGTGGGAGATATACTTTCCATCCACTTTCTATCTTACTCTCCAATGGTCAGGACATTGCAGATGTTTAGAGCATTGCCTATACTGTTACTTTCTTCACCTTCTTAACCATTAAGTCTTGGCCAGAGTCATTAGCTCTTTCTTTTTGGGCCAATTGTCTCTATGACTATAATTGCCCCTTTACAATGGTGGAACTAAGAGATGACTTGATGATGTTCACTATAAGATGATGCACCATTTCTCTCATTCTTCTCTTGCTTGTTGGGTTGTTTATAACCAGATCTGGCAGGAGAATGTTGTTTCTTCTAGATGTTTGTTGTCTAGGCTGACCATACTTGCTAATATAACATACACTATTAATGAAACGTGCTTCCACTGAACATTTTCTGCTCGGATGGACCTCACTTGCACAATTAGCACAAGATGCTTCACCCAACTGTTCTTCTCGAGGCTGATAGCAGTTGTTCACACAATTTTTTTTATAGGCAAGGTGCTTTCATTGGATGTTTTCCACTTGGATGGATTACAGTTGCTGTACTCAATATCAACACAAGTTGCTTCCCCTGAATATTTTTGCCTGGGCATACCACTTGTTGATACTCAGTACCTTTTGTACATGATATGTAACCCAAAGTCTTATAAAAGACACTTCTGCTGAATGTTTTCTCCCTGGATAGACCATGCTTGTCATACTATTACTTATCACAAGGTGCTTTCCTCAGATGATTTTTGCTTGAGCATATTTGGTGATCTTATAAACTAATGCAAACTGCTTCTATGTTGTTTTTACCCTTGGACTGCACTTGCTGTAATCTTAAGACACTTTCCCTGGAAGTTATCTGTCTAGGCCTATTTGTACATTTATTGTTTTTCAGCCCTAGCCACATATTTTATTCAGTTCCATCCTGTGTGTCTTTCTTTTTTTATCTGGCAAAGAGCATACTTGTTCCAAAAATATTGCTATACCTCATGTGTGCCTTACTATTTTAATTGTGGCATACCTGCTCTTTCTGGGCAGTTCTCTACTAATTTGGTTGTTCATGCACCTTCACTGGTCCTCTCTGCCTTTTGCAGTATGGGATTATGAGTAGAGGTATTACATTTTCAGAAGTTAACATTTTCTAACTCCAAAATGTCTTTCTGATAGAGTACATACCTCCTCTCACTCACTTCCTGCCCTTGCTCCCTACTGATCACTGGTGTTTATGATTTATATATGCCAGCTCTCAAAGTCAAGAATTGTTTCTGTAATGGTATAGGGAGCTCCCAATGCTACAGGTGATGCAGTATGATTGGTGAAGGGTAGTCAACATGATCAGCACATGATGCAAAAATGAAGCGATATAAAAGTGTGGTGTGTTGTTAAAAATTTTAGTAATGCCTCTTAGGCAAATCAAAGTCAACATAACTTTGGGTGGGAGGAGGTAAATACATTTTGGAAATATGTATTCAGTTTTAGAATATGTTAACTTTTTCTATGGTTAAAACTTTTGGAGAATAGACTCTCACCACATACTGAGACAATTTGCCAATGTTTTCATGTTGCAAGCTCAGGCAATGATGTACAATACTTGTACTCTTGTAGAATTGTAATTATTTCATTACTTCTTTTTCACTTATTTATTTATTTATAACTTATTTAATTACTTCATTTCTTCTATACTTTTAAAATTCTTGAACCATTCAGCAGAATGTGATTTACAAAGTGGTGATCTTTGTTAAAGTGAACAAAAAGTGTTAATTTTTTCATCAGGCTTTAACTCCATTACCTAATTTCTACTTACTATTTTGCCATCACTGCCTTGGAATAAGTTTACTTCCATTCATTTCTCGTACCTTTTTTCTTAAAACATGCTATAAAGTATATAATATCACATTCTGAAACAGTTGTAATATTTATTTTATTAAGTGATGTTTTTCAAAACAGATGTCTTCAGAAAACATACCTGCCAAATCATCTCGTATTATTAAATATGAACTTACTAGTGCAATTTAATATAAATATAGTCTTTTAGCTGGAATTAATTGTGGGATTATTGGTGTTGTCCAACTTCAGTGTTTTGTCAGGACTTGAAGAGGATAATATTTTTTTCTTTTGAGCCTGATTTTACTACCTTTATCATTACAGATGATTACAAGCATCTAAATTAGCTTATAATTGTATGAAATGCATGAAAAGGTAATAAAGATACTTCAGTTTAAAAGACAAAGAATCCTTTAATTATAAGATTTTGATGTAACTGACATATTTCGATAAGATAATTTATATTACATGTTTCTCTGTTGGGCCAATATGTGTTTTTTCATTTTAACTCGTACATTGTTCTTTGGTATGTGGCCAAAATACAATATTTTCACTAAGCTTTTGATACCTTACTTTAATCCATCAGAAAACCCTACAGAGTCTTTTATTTAGGTATTTGCTTACAAAGTAATAAATTGCTGTAACAAATATTTTTAATGCAATGATTTAAAAATAGAATTATTTGAATTTTTTGTTCTTGGCATTAGAAAAGGGTAAAAATTCAGTTTACTTTGAAACTATTTAGTTTCAGAGGAGACACTCACTTTCAGCACCTGTAACTCCACATATAACATGGGAGGAATATATCACAGCTCCTGTGGGTAAGCCTCCTCATCTAGGTCGACATATGGTCTCTAAAGAATCAAGTAAAAACTTCAAAGCTATTCTTGCCATGGTAAGTGCATAGATTATGTAATTTTTCATATTCATTTACTTGTTTACATGGAAAGATCATTTTTAATATATAGTTTTGCAATTTCTGGTGTGTTTCTCCAGCATGTTTTAATTTTGAATAATAAACAAGCTTTTATATAGATAGTGCCATTAAACAACACTTGTTTTATGAAATATTTATGTTTAAGAGTAATTACTCCAAAAATATAATTAAAACTGATTATGATGTTAGAAAAACACATAGGTTAAAGAAGCCTTAATAAAAATGAAATAGAAACCCTATAACCCAAGTGCTTTTGAAAGGTGGGCCTTTCTTCTTCATGGGCAGACTTTTGTCAATAACATCTTTGAAGGCATTCCATGGCCCTTTTTCAACTATTCTCATTGTTCTTTCAAACTGATCATCTGAAGTTAATTTACTAATATGTGGTATAACAGAAAAAACCTTTTTTAAGTTTTGCTTCTTAAAAAGCTGGGTATTTCCCACATAGATACTTAAAACAGTTGCCATCTTTGTCTAGGGTCTTTAAAAACTGCTTTATCAAGTTCACTTTTATGTAAAGTGGAGGTAATAGGACTTTCTTCATGTAAACTAAATTTTTTTTCATTCAATGTTATTCAATCCTGGTATCAGCCTGACTCTGCATAGCCATTGTTTCTTTAAACAGCATTGATTTCATGCTCTGCTGTCCCATTTACACACAAAAACATGGAGACTTTGCATAACCAGATTGTTGACCTACAACATAAAAAGGACTTTTAAGTCTCCACAAAATAGCCAACCATGTTCTTTGTATTTGACTGTATTAATAAGTTCAAAATTATTGTATGTTTCTTTCAATTGAACCAAATGAGCAATAAGAACAGATGCATATATGTTACCATTGTGAAAGAGAACATCTTTTAGATTTCTTTTGCAGGAATCAATGAACAGTTGCTACTCACTCCATTCATTGATTGCAGCTCCTAAAAACAGTATGTTGTAATAAACTAGTGAACCTTGCAAAAAGCATGGTATAACATTTTTCTTACAATTTCCATATCAGTTTAATGACATCCCTGGAGAAAGTAAGTTCTTGGCTCAAATCCTGGAATGCAAAATTGCTGAAGAATCTTTTGATAGGTCCAAATCTCTTTTGAAGTCATTAAGTTCACTTTGTGTGAAAAGTTGTAATTTCAGACTGAAAGCAATCGCTATCATCATTTCTGTTGACATCAGATTCAGAATCAGATGAAACTGTATCAAAGTCTCTGGTAGAGTAGGTACATCATGCCCATGTCTTACATCAAACTGAAGATTTGAATAAAAAATTTCATTTTCATTTCAAATGATGTAGCCTTATATATTATGTGAACAAAAACAGTAGTCATCTCAATGGTTTCTAGATGTACATCAGACTGTTGAAATTCCAAAAAACAAAGATATTTTCTTACCTGCAGTCTGTTGTCTCAGCTCTTCAACACAAATGGTGCAACTTTTGTATGTAGCCCATGATGTATTCCAAAATAAGACTAATATGATTTTTTGTATAAATTTTGTAATATTTTACCTTTGTTTCTTTACAAATATACCATAATAAGCTTGGGTCATTTACACAACCTTGTGTTGCCATAGCAATGAATAAACAATATTGAAAAGAAAAATAACATCAAAGTGTGCCCACAGACAAATGCTATGCAGAAATTACATGTCATGTGGCTTGTTAACTGTTTATGTACTAGCAATATGTTTCTCAAGCATTCTGAAATGACCAGTAAAACTCTTCACATTGTGACTGGTCTAGATAAATCTGTAGCCAGTTGTTGTCAATGTTTTAAGCATAAAAATATGACCCAATTTCCATGAAAATAATTCACTGGTGTAAAAGTATATATGACATTTTGTGAAAGATCTGTACATGATGGAGAAAAATGGATATTGTTTTCAAATTCAACTTACAGGAATTACTGTAGAACATCTAAAAATTTCAAGAAAGTAAAAACCATTGCATGCTATCTGTGTAATAGGTATTGCAGCAGTTTTTGGTTCAGTCAGCATTAGACTGTATAAGCCTCCACCAGCTGGAAGGCAGTATATCCTCCACATGTAGTACTTCCATTGAGTGCTTTGTATATATCAAGAGGTCATTTTTTCTTAGGTTTCTTATAGTGTTCAGTAATGTTGTTGTTTTTTTAAATAAGAATTGTGTAATTTTTGCTCATGTTATTTCAAACATTTTATTAACACTTAAAGTATTATATTTTTACTGATATTATTTTTGATTTCAAAAAAGAAAGATAAAGATTTTAATATTAATTTTAACTAGAACTTTTGATATAAATTTTATTTTCTATGTTACTTTGACTTCATCTCTAAAGCAAACTATAAAATTTTAAGACCTGTGTTCCTGGGTCAATGATATGGTTTTTTTTTAAGAAAAATGTTCTCCATCTTCATTAACTTAGTATTTTGGTTTTGGCAGAAGCTGATAATCTCAGTTTTGTGAATATGAAAATGTCCATAAACAAAGAACCATGGCTTACCAGACATACTTGTATAAAAAAGTAAAAATCATAATAACAGGAATTTAGTGCCACAGGTCTTATTGAATCTACCTTTTTAAATTAATCATATAGAAACCTTGTAATGTCCAGAGTGTCTTCCATAGAAGTTGTGTTGTTTTCCTTTAGTGGTTACTGGAATTATTCTCTCAGTTGGCAATGTTTCTGCTATTGTACATTACATGGTTGATTCTATTCTACATTTACAGTCTTCATCTCAGGACCATCTTTTGCAACCTCCTGCTTCTGTAACTTGTACTGTTCACTATTTAGTTCTGAAGGCTTTTTAGTCTCTATGTCCTTCATTTAAACTTATATAACAAAATGTATTCTGTACCATTTTTCTCTTAAGATATTTTGATATTTTTGCTTTAGATGCCTCTTGTTCTCTTAACCACAGGAACAAGTTGATGTCATTCCCAGACTCCTCCTTCCACCCCAAGACCTGGATTGTTTGGGAAGGTGATTAAAAAAAATCCAATAAGATTCACTTTTCTATGGATCTAAATATTTTTCTTTATCCTTTTTCACATGGTTTGTTGTTACCTCACTCACATTTGCTTCTTTTTGTGACAATCAACATTGCCTTTTCTTCTTTTGTCTAGAATAATTGGGTTTACCAACTCATTCAGCTTGTCTGAATGCACCCATCTGTTAGAAGTGGGACAAGGGGTGTTTATATGGATGATTAGTACAAACCACCCCTACTCTAAAAACTGAATAATTTTTTTTATGGTTATGACAGTTAATATTGGTCTTGCATTCTTTCTAGGATGCAGATCTAAAATGATTCATCCCTGCATCTGCTTATTCTGCTTAGTACATCATGGAAATGTTTCTAAGATTCTAAATGCTTTGATATATTGCCCTATATTACATGTGATCTACCAACACCTTGAGATATACAGACTATTGAGAAGACTTTATATTCTACCTACCTATGTGACACTAGCATCATATAGAGTTCTTTTGGCAGTATATTTCTGCACTACCACTTCTACTGGGCAAAAAGTATTCACTGCTTGAGATGGATTTGGTATCCCTCAGAGTAATGCTCTTATTTAAGCCAAGCTCCTGCTTATGGATGATACATTTCATGGATTTTTCCTTTCCTGTTTACAGAAAGGAGCTTTATTTTTAATGTATTGATTTAGTGGTCCCTCCACTATCTTTTCAATGTGGGATAATCTGTGAAGAAGTAACATTTCTAAAGTTACCATTTTTCTTACCTTAGTCTATTTCAGATAGATTTTTGCCTCTTCACAGAACCATCCATCATTCCTTCCCATTACCTTTGATTTTTGTACTTTGTGAAGAATGTACTTCTAGAATATAAAGTGTTCAAGGGGAAAACTGTGCTTGGAGAAAATATGTCACCCTCCTATTGATGTAAAACTATAGTTGAATGCTGATTGTATCATAGACTGGTGCAGTACATATTATGTGTAGGGAGGGAGTTTTATTCAAAAGCTTGACATATGCACAAAAAAATACCCTCCTTATAGTTGAATGCTGATTGTATCATAGACTGGTGCAGTACAGTGGCACATGAGGTATTGTCTGACTTTTCTGTGAAGAGGTTAGTATCTATCTGAAATACATTTTCAGGTAAGGAAGGTGTTAACTTTAGCATTTTTAATTGGAAAGTTTCCTGAAGATTTTATTTTATATAATAAAACCATTACTTTATATTAGGAGACTGCAGTTTTTTGGTTCATTCCATTACAAAATACATAAAACTTGTAACAATTTTGAATATTTTGCCTATAACTAAAAGAATAATTTGAATGGTATTTTAAGAAATACTGTAATATAGTTAATGAAATAATAAGACTTTGTAAAATGCTACAAACTAACATTATATGTGTAAGTATGATTTAACACAGCTGGCTTGAAAATAGCTTTCTACATAAATATATATGTATTTAATGAAATCTTTTAATAGAACTTGTCACTCTTGTATTTATTAAAGATAAGTCATGCCACAAGCTGTGTTGTAGTATTATCAAGAATAATAAGCCATTTATTCTTTCTATCACCATGTACATCTAACAAGAAATACAGGTAGTTAAACCAACTGAAAACTAAGTGTTGCTTATTCTGGGTTTATCATTGGGTAAACATCAGAAGGAGACTTTTTTATTGTTGTTAAAGAGCAGTGGAAAGTTATTTCTTTTATAAATTTCATTCAAACTTAAGGCATTAAGTTAATATCTGAAATTTATAGGTATAAACTTTTCAGTTTTAAATGAAAGCATTAAAGAGCAACAAAAATATAGTTATAAATTAAATCAACATGTTTTAAATTAAAAATGAAGACAGACAAGTCAGTCTGGCCAGCATAAACTTTTAATATGCAGATAAATAAAAATTTGAAATGTGGCATGAAATCAGGAAGTTTGTGTGCTTTTTATGAAATACCAACTTTTCTTCTTAATAGCAATAACTTTGTTTTTACCCTTTTTGTAAGATAAAATATAATGATAATTTTGTATGAAATGCAGTTAAAACATACATGGATCTAAAGATGATATATTGGAAATATTAATTTGTCTGATAGTCATCCATTTCTTATGTTTTTCTAGAGTGAAGAATTTCCACTTTCAGTAGAATCGTAAGTAGTCTTTCGAATGTTAACTGTTCTTTTGTGTCAATTCAAGATGCTTCCTGTTTATGGATAAGTGTATTACCACATAACTTAGTTTTAACATAAAGGGGGAATTTTATAAAAATATTTGTGAGTACTTTAATATCCTTAGATTATATTTGTGTATTTTAAAAACTGATATATTACTTGTTTCAAATATTCTACATGCTATTTTTGATATTAAAGTGACATATTCACTTTGTTTCACTGGCTGTATTTATTAAGTGCCCCTAGTGGTACAGTGATATGTTCATGGACTTATACTGCTTTGTGTAGCTTTGTGCTTAATGACATAACAATTTATTTTTTTTAAAAATGAATGAACTAAAATATCAGCATTTGTCAAACATACATTAGAGGTTACTATTGCATGTGTTCTGAAAATTTATTATGAAGCAAAAAATTATTGCTTAAGGAAGAAATTGTGATACTGCAAGGTATTCAGTTGAACTCTGCTGGTATAACCTTCTTTTCATATCCCAATTTTTTTGGCATAATGTAAACTAAAACAAATTCCTGTTGTTGACTTTCCATATGCCTTAAAATAAACATATTACTATGTGATATTTATCACGGAGTTAACCCTTTCATTATGGGCTGAGTGGAATCTACCCAGCTCATAACAACAAAAGTATCCATAAGTATAATTACACTATGATTTATGCACATGTTTACAACGTTTTGCAGATTATTAGTAAATTTTACAAGACTTTCGTACACAAAATATTTTCAGAATGCATCAAACATGCAGAGCAATTTTTATCTTAAGATTAAAAATACTTTTAAACATTGGAAAATTTTCAAATTTCACATATGAAATCTATGACTTCCAGATAATAATCAAACATTTTTAAGATAAAACTGTATTTTATCTGTTATTTTGCTATCCAGTCAGAATCTCCTAATGTTTTTGGTAGATATTACCAGTCTCATAACCATCATAAAAAAAACAAATTGTTTAGTCTGAATAGCTTAAATATCATAACATTATACATGTATATATTGACCCTTCAGCCATTGCTAGCTCAAACCTTAGAAATTATAATAATGTCGTGCACATGCACTTATGTTATTGTATCCAAGAATATAAAACTGGTCTTTACAAAGTGACCTGTCTTGGCAGTATTTTAGTGAACTAGTATTTTGTAAAATAGTCACATTTCAGTTTCACATTATGCATGTATATACATTATTACTATTTACAAATAAGCTTTTAAACTTATTTTTCTTAAAACAGAGAACAAAAGTAAATAAGTATAGCAAACAGTTATATCTTTTAGTTATGACAGCCTTTGTTCTCATTTGCTGCTTCTCATAGGTTGCTAAGCATTTTAAAATTTTGCATATAGAGGATATGAAATGAAATATATTTTTAATGTTTTATATATTCATTTATTTAAAATAACCAAACAAATTTGTAACTATATTGATACCATACAATTCCACTATCATTTATAACACTTAGTAACTGAGCTGTATTTGAGTCTAATAAAATATGATATTTTGAGCATACTAAATATTCAACCTACCTTTTTGAAATCTTGTTTTAAAAGAAGATGACAGTGTTGTAACATTTGAAAATGGCTGAGAATGTCACTAGGGGGACATTCTTAGCTTTTTACTGGTTATTTTACATGTCAGAGAAGTAAGTGTATATGATGAAGTTTTTCCAAAAATGGAAAGAGGCGAGCTGGACCATTGTGTTTGATTCAGTACGAGTGACATCTTAGAGAATAGAAAAGACGGGAGGTTATTATTTTATATTCTAGCTTGTCAGTATTGGCAATTTGGATTCCTAATTTGTGACAAACTATAGACTCATATTTTGATACCACAAACATCTAATTTGAATCAGTGCTGTATATAAAATGCTATTTGACACACAAAAATCATTGTTTAGGTGTGTTTTGTAGTATTTACTTTTAAATTAAGAAATTAACTATTCTATAATACTAAAATTTGAATTATACTTTACAATTTGATGTCACTTGTGTAAACATAAATTTATAAAATAAATTTGAATACAAGCCAATAAAATGATGACATGTCCTTTAACCCATTACCATAGGAAGACCCATATTTATAAGGTTAAGAAAGATGGAAGATTTGATTTTAAACTTCCTTAATTTTTAGCAAAATAGTTTCTGACCCCTTGAATAATAACTTGGAGATAAACTACAAAAGCTACAACTTATCTAAACTTGTATGTTATTTTAGTTTTCTGTAATTGTTTTTATTGTATTTATAATATAAATGATTTGATAAACTAATAACTGATTTTTCTCTGAAATAAAATAAAATCACTTTTATTTTCAGCTTATTAAACGTTCTCGAAGTAATTGCTCCTTTCAAACATTTCAACAAATTACGAGAGTTTGTACAAATGAAACTTCCACCTGGTTTTCCAGTAAAAATTGGTAAGCAAACTTTTTCTTTTTTCATGAGAGGAGTACTTTTTAGACAAAACATATTTATGAAAACAGTAGTGAATGTTTTGTTAAAAGTGAAAATTATTATTTAGACATTATACTTTAAACTAATCTTGTATATCTATGTATATAAAGCACAAACATCTGTGTGTCTGTCAGTTTGTCTCTTATGTAACTATTACTAGGTTGTTGGGCCCGATCTCAACCAAACATTGTTGGATAATGGTTTGAAATAAGGGATTTATTAATGGGGAGTTATCAACCCCCTGCAGCACTCATTATTGCTATTATTGAGCATTTATATTCAATGCTAGCTAATGTTAACTACATTTATAGATAATACCATGTCTTTACACCAGAAATCTTTATTAAATTTCCCATAATACAACAAACAATGGTGGATGGGATATACAAACATCTTATGTACCTCAGAGGGTGTGTTAGCATTATCTATGAAGGATTGCAATGAAGACCAGTGGCTGCTGCTATTGGAATACTAGATAAACTCAGCAAAGTTTCTACTCCAACAGCCACCATAAAGATTGTCCTTATGAAGAACTGTTTCTTGAGTTGTATCTACTTCTAACTTTTGCTCCTGATCTTTCAGTTTGGGCCTGTAACACATTTTCTGCATCCAATAACCATCAATTAATTAATCGAGTAGAACACTGTGGAAGGACATTAAGAGCTGGATGTTGAAAAAAGGTAACAGGTAGCATCCTTACTGCCATTATTTTGGCTATTACCTCTTCCTACAAAGTTATTCTCACCATTGCACAGTGTATACTGTGTTTTAAGTATATAAATATTGAGCTCTTAAAACTTACATAAACCTTTTGATTAGGTTATAATGAATACTGTAATATGTTATACTTTAAATAAATGCTGTGAAAGTTAGTATTTTTTGTGTTATTTTTCACAGCATCCACCTACAAATTGTTTTAAGTCCATAATCAGGAGAAAGGACAGGTACCTCGTTTGTATAAGATAATTCCTTCAACTTTGTACTTAAAACTAATATTTATATTTATGTATAAAATAATCCTTTGGATATTATACTTGACACTAATTTTATATATGTAGGGTCCCCTTAATATTTTCCTGGAAAATGGAGTGTATATCTGAAACAGCATTAAGCAATACAATCTTTAGATGTACTATGGAGGGAAGCATTCATGAAAATGTTGGTTCACTCTTGAATAACTATTGTAAAGGGTATTAAATAGCAACATTCACATCCCATACATCTACTGCAAAGCATCATAAAATGCCCTGTTTAATGTCAAAGTTAATTGTTTTTTTGGGCTTCATGCAAGAAGTACTTTATTATCATTAGGTGACAACTTTGGAGCCATATTGGAAGGGTGGAAGCAAGGCTTTACTGGCAGTAGTTTTAATATGCATGCTCCAGCAATGGCATGAGGACACAGCATGTTTACATTCTTCAGTGTCTTGTCTTGGCCTGTAGATGACATATCACACTCAACCCAGTAATTAGTCCAACAACATTGGCATGCTCTGATAATGAAATGTACCAACATTGAATTACACTATTCTTGATAGTCTGACAATGTTTTAACAGTAGTAATTAAAACCATTAGCATAAGGTAGCATTGTTTCATTTGCAACTAATTTCATAGATGAATCCCTTGGACATTATACTTGAAATTCGTTTTATATATACATATAAAATAATCCTTTTGGTATTAAACTTGAAACTTGTATACATATAAAGTAATTCCCTGGGCATTATGCTTGAATCTAATTTTGTACATATAAGTAATCAATTGGGCATTATGCTTGAAATTTAATTATTTATATATGTAGGAAGGTGGTCCCTTGGGCACTATACTTGAAACTAATCTCATACATATAATAATTCCATGTACATTATACATACATCTAATCTTATATGCACAAAATAATGTGGACAATATATTTGAAACTAATCTGAGATTAATATAAAATAATTCATTTGACATTATATTTACAACTTATTTTATATATATAAATAACACCTTGGACAATAAATTTGAAACCAGTGTTACACCTGTAAAATAATCCCTTGGTTATCTTTTTTACCAAGTTTTACTTTTATATCTTTTATATCTTAACTAATTATGTATTATTTATGTTTTGAAATGAATATTTGAAAGGTTTAAAGACTTTATAAGTTTATCTCAACATTGCCTCATTTGCTCAAGACTTATGATCTTGTGCAAGTGTAAGCTAATTTCGTCAAAGGCTTGTGCATCTCTCCTGAAGGTACTGTAATATTGCCTGGAGGTGTTGTTGACTTGTGTCAAGATGAAAAATAAACTGTAAAGGACAGAAAAGGAAAATTAAGTATTTGTGAAAAGAAAAAAGAGCTGAAAATATAAATATCTTGTAAGATATTCTATGAACAATTTAAAGGTGTGGATATTTTTATAATTCTTAAACATTTCAATGTATTTTATGTTAATGATAGTATCTACAATTATTGATATGATAGAGAAAATGAACAATAAAGTAGAAACCTTTACCTTAAAAACTTTTGATATTTCTTTAAGAAGTTTTAGAAGTTATGTAAATGATATATAAAAACTACAGTATGTCCAAAAGTATTTTTATACTTATATCACCTTGCCCTCAAACTTTTAAGTGTTTGAGTGCAAAGAAGTACAATTAATAAATAACATTTTTAGTAGAAACACTAAACTGTTGTCATTCTTTGTGTACAAGGTATTTATAATCTTTAGCAAAATCTTGCAAGTTTTTATGAGGGTACATTAAGAAATCTCAGTTACACTTATGTATTGTTGCAAAAGTGAAATTCAGGTACAGTCCCTTTCAAGTTACAGGAACCAAAACTAAAAGGGTAAATAGATGGAACTTAAATTTGACATAAAGAAAAACTACTGTTGATAAATATTAACTTGTGTGGGTTGAGTTTCATAATTTTGGCAGAAAATAGTTGGAAAAATTAAACATTGTTCTATTAATTGTAAGATGGCCTAGACCAGCAAAAAAGAAATATCCTGTTCTTTGAAATAATAATTAGTTTGCTTAAACACTCAAGAAGCACGTTTTTGCTTTACAGGTTATCTTATATGAGTACAAATTTTCTTTCTTTAGTTTAAATATCAACAGAAATTGAGCCAATCAATCATAATGAATTCTTGTGGAATTCAATCATAATGTGGAATAGCTAGTTCAAAACACAATAAAAGATTGATCTGTTATAAATTTTTAATGCATTATTCTTTTTCAGTTGATTAGTATAATAGTTTTAAAATATTGCATGCTCATATGATGTATCTGTGTTATAGTACTTTTTTTTCTCCCTTTTTCAGATATCCCAATTCTTCCAACTGTCACTGCCCGCATCACATTTCAAGATTTTCAATTCAAAAATGAGATTCCTGATTCTCTTTTTGAGATCCCATCGAATTATCAGGAAGATCCCACTCGTTTTCCAGATTTATGATGTTTGGCAGACTTAACCCTTCTCTCAGTGGAGACACGACCTTTGTGGCCGTCCTTTTTCCACCAGCCACAAAGTTACAGGTCTTCCTCCATACTAGGCAATCCCTCAGAGCTAGTTCTAGACCTGCCTGTTTCCTTTGGCTGTGGCAGTCCTTATTCTTCAAGTCTGTCAGTGTTTTTTGACCAGTAAATAACACCATCCTGTATATTTTATGTACAGATATAGTTTTATTGCATAATATTTTATGATTGTATCATAAATATTTATTGAGTTACTTCTAGTTACTAGTGTGTCCATCAACACATTTTAACTTGTTTGTTGTGTTCAAAGAATGTGCTACATATTGTGAAAATTTTAAATGTTAGAAATATAAAACAGTACTAAATATTGTTTAGAATTCTGTTCAGCTGGTATGTCTTTTATCAGCATACAAGGATTGATTTGATAACATTTTGATGATGGTTTGTACCTTTTGTCTTTTTATCAGGTTAGTAGTTCTGTTCTGTGGTCTTAAGTAATGAGAATATAAAAGCTCTCATATTTTGAAAATTCAAAATACATGTATGAAATAATTGAGATTCACACTAAAACTTCAACATGAAGTTTCAAAGCCTTCTTTTTTGTTGTGGTTTTTTTTTTGGGGGGGACAGTTTAAATGTACAGAAACCAAGCTTGAGGTTTGTAAGAAATAGTTGTGGAATTTGCCATTTTCATTGAAAAAGTGGTATATTTTAATACATTAAAGAGTAAATCACAAAATGTAAATTTTAAGCTTATTTTGAACAATCATACACAAGGTATTTTTTAACTCCATTGAAACTTTATATATTTTTATTTGTTCCAAGAACACTTTTACAGTGAAATTACTACCAGTAAACATTTTCTTTGTGGATGTTTAAAAAATGGTGATAAAATGCCAGCTAAAATTAAATAATGTTACTTATGATGGTGTTTTGAGTATATACTTTGTTATTTAGCCTCTCATTTCTTCTGTTTAAACCAATGTCAAGGCATATTATTTTAACCTTCTTAACTTTGACTAGTTTTATAGAGTTAACTGAAGAAATAACTATATGGAATCTGCATGAAAGGATGGTGGAAAAAGTGATAACTGGTAAACGTTTTTTGCAGTTTGGGGATTTTTGTTAGATATGCTTAACTATTTCATTAGTTGTCTTTTTGTTAGATATGCTTAACTATTTCATTAGTTGTCTTTTTGTTAGATATGCTTAACTATTTCATTAGTTGTCTTAAATAGTTATAGCAAATTATAAAACATTTTTTTCTAAAAATTTAGAAAGTTTGTAATTTCTAAGAGTGCTATGCAACATTTTATGACATGCAATATAAATTGTGAGAATGAAAAATGTGGATAGTTTATTGATAATAGTTAAATGAAATGGTTTTTGTGTGTTTTAAGGTGTTTTGTGACCTATTAGTTAGTATACCTTGAACTTGACTTGCAATTTGTGGGTTGGTTTCAATCCTGTCACCAAACACAATCACCTTTCAGCCATAGAGATATTATAATATGACAGTGAATTCCACTTTACAATAGTAAATGAGTTGGTAATAGGTAGTGTTGACTGGCTGCCTTTCCACTAGTCTATCACTTGTCCATTAAAGATAGCTAGGATCAATAGCCATTGAGTAGTTTTGTACAAATTCAACAAACAAACACAAATTGTAATTCCATTATAATTAAGAGTGATCATAACATAAACAAGCAAATGTTGAATATAAACCCTTAATGGGAGGAAGAAGGAAATTATAAGTGAGTAAAAAATGTTTTCTAGCATTGTAAAAGTTAATAGTTTTAAGTATTGAGACAAGGCCTTAAACATAAAATAACTTAAATTCACAAAGTACATACAGTGTATCAAACCTGTTGTGAATTTATCAAAACATACAAGGGCTGTTCAAAAAATACGCGGATTGACGTCATAAAACAAAATGTACTTTATTTAGAAGTTACAGGTCTGGGACCCCTTCAAAGTACTCTCCTCCCCAATGCACACACTTATCCAAACGGTGTTTCCACTTGTTGAAACAGTCCTGGTACGCTTCTTTTGTAATGTCCTCCAGCTCCTTCGTCTCATTTGCCTTAATCTCAGGAATCGTCTCAAATCTTCTTCCTTTCAAGGGTCTTTTGAGTTTGGGGAACAAGAAAAAATCGCAAGGAGCAAGGTCAGGTGAGTAGGGGGGGGGGAGAACAGTGATCGAGAGTTTGGCCAAAAACTCACGAGTTCTGAGGCACAAATTTCGCAGCAGCGTGGTGCATCTTTAATTTTTCAGTCAAAATCTCGTAACAAGATCCAACTGATATCCCACACTCTTCAGCAAGCTCCTTGACAGTCAGATGTCGATTTGCCCGCACCTGGGTGTTGATTTTGTCGACGTGTGGGTCGTCAGTTGACGTGGAAGGATGTCCAGGACGCTCATCATCTTCAATGGACTGTCGACCATCCTGAAAACGTTCATGCCACTTGAAACATGCCGTACGCTTCATAGCAACATCACCATAAGCCGTGTTAGGCATAGCAAAAGTTTCAGTCGCAGATTTTCCAAGTTTAACACAAAATTTCACAGCAAGTCGTTGCTCCTTCAGGTCATTCATTCTGAAATCCGCCAAACGAAAAAATCGCACTTCACTTAAAACCGCGTAGCTAATACACAAATGAAGATATCTGCAATCGGGAAATGGCGTCGTAATCAGCTGATCTGTGCAAACCTAGCGACACCAAGCGGATTCCCCTGGAACCAACTGGAGCTGCGCAATTCAAACAGTCCGCGTATTTTTTGAACAGACCTCGTATACCAAGGGGAAACAAAAAATGCAATTTATATGTTAATGATTTAGATAGTAAGTTAATAGGCTTTGGTTTGTCTGTTTTTCTTAAAATGTAGCTGAAATTATTGACATTTAATAGACATGTCATTAAATATGCCAGTAAACATCTCCAGAACATAAATACTGGTCATTTATTTGTCAACAAAATATACATTTATTAATAAAGTTAGGATGGACTTGATTTTTTGAGCACTAAAAACAAGTGAAAATCTTAAATATCACTTTAAATGCATTATGCTAGTCTAAAATAAGTATTTGTATTAATTTTTATAGAATAAATGAAAATGACTTGTATAAGTATCTTTCAAATTTACCAACCCTATCTCTTTGCCATTGTTATGTACAGAAAACACAATTCTGCAATTTTTGCTTCAGTGTGGGTAAAAATACACCATGACCAAATGAACTTTAAAATATAAGTGCCCAAGCATTTTATTCAAACTATATATATTTTTGTATCTACAGTACATCATGCATTTTAAAACAAGTGCAAAGTTAATGTAGTGGCAAAAGTGTAGTAACCCTTAACAATAAATTTTTCTTTAGAACTGGTGAATTGTTTTTAGCTTCAATAAACTCTTATACTGCCCAACCAGATTCAACTACAGACTTTGCAGGTGATTCTAAAGAAAACAGATAACCCAAGGGCACTAATGTGTTATTTAGTACAATGAACCAAAGTAATAAAGTTTTCCCCCCTCCTGTGTGTTTTGTTGAAGTAGATTGTATGTGATAATGCTGTAACATTCGAGAAGGATGGCATAAGATTGTTTTGCCTGTAATGTGCTAATGATTAGCATTGGAAAGACCTGAGTTCACTAAACACATAGTAATTTTACTCTATTTCGAATTTCCTATTTTACTTACTTTTAATTTAATATTTCACTTTCATACCAGTGCCATTAACACCTATGTCCTTTTTTGTATAGCAGTAATTTGAAGTTTATGACTGAATAAAAAATCTAATGTTGAGGAACAAAACTATTTGATGTCCTCAGATTCAGTTGTTAGTTAATATAATTTATGGTCAAACTTCTCACCAAAAATTGTATCAAGAGCATTATTTTTGGTATTAATCTATTGCTGGCCCAGCATGGCCAGGTGGGAGTAAGGCATTCGATGCATAATCTGAGGGTTGCGGGTTCAAATCCCTCTTGCACCTAACGTACGTGCCCTTTCACCCATGGGAGCATTATAATGTTACAGTCAGTTTCACAGTTCATTGGTAAAAGAGTAGCCCAAGAGTTGGAAGTGGGTGGTGATGACTAGTCTTACACTGCTAAAGTATGGATTGCTAGTGCAGATAGCCCTTATGTGGCTTTGTGCGAAATTCAAAAACTAATCTATTGCTGCAAATATTATAACATTTTGCTCTGTCAAGAACATTGAAAGTTTTATCAAAAGATGGAAATTAGAAGTAAAGTTAATTTTTGTTTAGTTTTATAAATTTAGAATTTATTAAAGATAAAAATGTATGGATGACATTTAGCAAATTAGCCAATTAATGCAAAGCTAAAGGCAAAACCTTTTACAAAAGTTTCCCAAATGTTTAGATACAGGTAAAAGTAATAACTTTGGATCATATTTTGTGTAAGGTTATTTCAGCTTAGCTTTTATTAAATTAATGATGCTTCAGATTTGCACATTGTATTCACAACACATGTTGTTGCTGAAGATTGTGCCGTAGACTTTAAAACAACAATGTTGGAGAAATTAACATGTAAACCAGTTATATATCAAAATACATCTTAATTTATTACATAATTCCACACTTGACACTTTGTGCTCTTCTTCATAATAAAAATGTGATTTATATATTCATCTATTTTTTTGTACTCAGTTATAGCATTGGATCTTATTACATTTTAAAGAAAATGTATTTTAAAAAGTTGTTTATTCAGTTAATACTTTCTCTGATGAAAATTCCCTGGCATCTTACTGAATAAAAATGTTTATATGTCCTGTAAACTAGCAGCTTCTATATTAATTAACTAGTAAACAATTTAGAAGAAAAACTAACTTTTCTCATATACAAAAAGTTTCAGGTTAAGTTTCTTCTATTTGTGGTTTAGCATGTTAGGTGTTACCTGATATTTGTGTGTTACTGCTACCTTAGATTTGTCAAAAATTTTGTGTGTCACTGTATTAAAGATCAGTAAAAAATTAAATCATTAATTTATTAACAAAGTTATGTATGTATAAATCATAAATTATTTTCTGTTGTTTGTTATCAAACAAAATGTGGATGTTTTTATACTTATTTTGGCAGTAAAACAAGTATTTTTTATTACTCATAAGAAAATTAGGCTTTGTCCAAAACCTATTTAAAAATTGAAAAAAATGATAGATCAAGCATTCTGAAACATTTACACAGCAAAAGGTGATGAATTTTGCCAATGTTGTAAAAGTTTTGCTGTTTTTCAAAAAATTCCCTGAAACAATTAAAATTTAAATATATTTACAGAACAATGAAAATTAATTTGTACTAATGTTTTTGGCTATTTCTTTGGGAATTCACAATGTGAGAAATCAATATATTGATTTTGATATTATTTTTAAACTGTTTTTATTAGCAGTATTAAACTATTATACAAATACAAAAAAATTAATTAATTATACGACAGGATCACAGGATAAAGTATTGAAAGTTTGTGTAAAAAATGGTGTGCACTATTTTATTATACTTTTATGCCTTGTAAGGGATGACGTTTTTCTTCAGTTTCTAGTTGTTCGAGGAAAGTTATTTCTGTGTTATACTTTAAACGTACCCTGTAAACTTTCTGTTAAACAAAGGTGATACTAATAATACTAAGAAAATTAAAATCCATAACCTATGAGAGTGGCTGAGATCTTAAATTAAGGGTTAAGTCTGCCATTTATGGACTATTTAAGAAGTTACGGAGTACCTGCAAAAATATGGCGTCATCAACAGTATGGTCGCGTTGTGTTGTTTTATGTATATCAACAAGAAGTGATCGTTGTGAAATTTTATCTATAAGGCCTTCAAATGAGTCATATTGAGGCTTCTATTTGTGTGTGACATAGATTTGCAAGGTTGTATTATTTTTGTTTAAGTTATACAACCATTAAAGTTGTAAATCACTTTTAAAACGTATTGTGCGTATGACTCAAACCTTCTGAAAATATCAATCATAAAGTGTACCTTTACTTTCCTCGTGTGTTTTGTAGCACTGATCTCTGAACTCGTACTTTATTATGTGGAGTGTAGCGTGTAGTAACATGAGTCTATTTTGTATATCTGTTTGAAATTATAAAATAGGTAGAACTTTATCCTCCGTGTTTTTAAACTATTGCATCACGACAATGATGTTTTGACCTTTCCAGCAGTGCTCATGGACAAGATATGCTCAACTGGTTCGGAAGTTTCACTTGGAAAACTTTGGGTAATTTCATGCACGTTAAATGTATTATTTGTAAATGTACATTCATATAAAGTTTTGTTAGTGAAGTAAAATGTCTGGATAAAACTATTTCACCTAGTATTTATATTTTCATTTTCCACACCAGTTTTGTTCTACTTGCAGCAACTCATCATGAGGGAAATTGAAATATCTTAGCGGCTGTTTGTTAGTAACTAGTAATCGCAGTGTTCATACCCGACTGTAGAAAAGTGAACATGTTCTAAAAAGTTTGTTTTTTTTTCTGGAAAGTAGTACACAGGAAAAGTGCTCAGATAATGTTCTTTAGCCATTCGCAACTCGTTATGATTCAATATACAAAACTCGAATTTTTCATAAATTTTACTGATATAAACTAATATTTTTATATATTAAAACTGCTACCTTTTATTGAAAAAAAGCAGAACTACATTCAAAAACTACATCAATAATGATATAATTAAACTCACGCACAGTCCTAGTGAAAGTCTTATTATGAAAATAGTAGTTTTTAAAGAATTGTATCCTGTTATAAAGAAATAATTTGCTAATTGTCTGAATCTTTAATACCGAAGGTGTAAAAGTTTATATATGTATTTGTTTTCATATACGTTTATAAACCTCAATTACCATTTCTGGCATAGAGATCTTGTATTACAGCACAACAGTTAGCACCATAGTATTTATTATTTCGGTCACATACGTAGATATGTATAGATGCCCACGCCATTGCACCATTACAGTAACATTGAAACTTAAGATTTTCAACAAACAGACAATAAACAAGTTGGTTGTGACATGCAAGGTTTTTTTGTTTTGTTTTTATAAGCTGACAGATTGTGTTTCATGAAGATCAATATGTTTATATCTCATACTCATTGAGACCCTTCTCGTCCACGTTAAGTGTTTATAGTTTATATATTAGCCTGTGCTTCAAGTCTCACAAAAATAAAAAAATTAAGTGCGTTTGCATAATGATCAAGAAATAATTTAATTTTATAGGAAATATTTTTGTTTCTGTTGACACGTAGAAATAAATACTTAGAACAGTATTCGTCTAGGTATTGGTAAGGTAAAAACTGGATAACTAGCTATCTGTTCTGTCCAAAACTCGTATCGAAACCCTAATTTTAGCATAATAAGACTGCTGACTTGCCACTGGGGGGGGGGGACTAGGAGGAAAGTAACTGTAATTTTCGTTTAGAATATATTAACTTTAAGAAGTTATAAAAAGTATGCCTCTTAATAATTACTCAGTTTCTTATCAAAATTATATTTCATATACGTTCAGAACTGCTTGATTGCGAACCCAAGTGAAATGTATATTTTAAAGAATACTTAATGTTCTTATAAGAACAAAAGAATAGTATTTTGTGGAATTTGTTACCAATTTCTGCTCTATAAATAAAAGCAACATAACTTTTCCAGACACGGGTGTTATGAATGTTTTTGAAAGTATAACTTTTTACATTGAAAATGTACGTTTTCTAATAATTTTCAATGAAGTATTACAACATGTGTTTACAAATATACCGTTACGAAATTATACCATCTCAGGGTTAACGTGCTATTGATGGCTCGTCGTTTCTGCCCTTGGGTTCATTTTAGTGAAAAGAAGGCGATTTCCCCTGTCATTAATCTTATATAAGTCAAGTAAATAGATCTTAAACAAATAATCTAAGAATCTCGATCTCTTCTCAGAAAATGAAAGTATTGTGATTTCACCATTTGAATATACGTGCCTTTAATGTATAACGGACTTATATTATTCGAAATAAAATTTTATAATGTTTTATTATTTATTTTGCAATAGCTCAATTGTACAAATTATTTTTTATCAAAATTACGAAAAACTAGATACACAAAGTTTCTTTTGTCATTATGAACAAGAGAATAATTGCGATTTTACTTTACAAAGACAATTTCTCTTACATGGTTGAAAACAGTAAGTCCACAGTGGTTTCTTACATAATGGTGTGTAGATTAGTCTCCCAAGATTTCATCCCATCTTCAACCCCCCATTAGCACAGCGGTATGTTTGCGGACTTATAACGCTAGAAATCGGGTTTCGATACCTGTGGTGGGCAGAGCACAGCCAGTTGTATAGCTTTGTGCTTATTTCCAAACAAATCTCTTCAATAGTAAAAGCACACACGGACGCATATGTTCGATCACATCTAAACATTTTTAATCCACGTTATTTAAGATATAAAGATGCTTCTTTTTCATTGTGGTATGAACTAGCCCATGATGCATTGTAGATCTTAATGTGCAGTTCAGTATTCGGTTTGACAAGAATTTGGGGAAGGTGCTGTTCACTATTTTCCCTTCCTCTAACCTATAAGTATAAATTAGGGATAACCACAGTGGATAGTACATGAGAAACATTTTGTAAATATACGGAAACAAGCATCAAGCTAAATTATTTATTTCAATAAGAGTTAATGACCTTTTGTATACCTTGGTTAGATATACACAAATTGGTCTATATTGAAAGTCATTATGGAAGCAGTGAAAAAAAGTGTAAATGAATTGCACCAGAGTACACTTACATGACTGTAGGTTATACTGTGATTGGCTGTCATTCAATAGTACAAAAGGTATCAAAATTTCACCAACTAGAATGATACGCTGTTTTATATTTATTGCAAAATATAACCAGTCATCATTATCAGGTATTGATTTGCCAGCTCATGTGCATTGCTTTGGAGGAAACCATTGGCCTCAAGGTAAGATGACAGATAGCTTAGGACAGTTATATCATAGTTTCTAGGCAGAATCAGCGCGAAGAGAAAGCTGAGAAGAAGTCAAAAGTGAAATGGCTTAGCGTGAATTCGACGGGGACATCACTGTGGTGCTTGAGAATACCTTGAAAAAACATCTGGAAGTGATGGGTGACATAATCTATGACTTTTCTAAAGTGAGATTTGGCATTCTTGAATGCAAGAGACTGCAGCACGTGCGTTTACTAAGTAGGCAGCAGTAGAGAATTAAAGGCATGAAGCAGAAGTTGAAAGAGTTCGGGCAGCAGTGGAAAGCACTTTGTGATGAAGAAAAGCAAGGGTTTGTAGAGCTTTATAAGTGGTTACACCAAAGTTAGCCTCACTGACACGTACTGAGCAATAATGATATAAAAGATAGATAAGAGAGCATCAGAGGAATGTTTTTTTTAGAAAATGTTACCAATTCACAAAGAAGCTATTTGAGCAGAGTAAGAGAGGTGAACTCGAAGTACCTCAAGAGCAGCTGGAGGAGCACCTCAAATGCATTTACTCTGATAAAAATTAGAAGACACTGATACATGAGATAGTGGGATTGATAAGTCCTGACAGAGAGTTTGATACAGCTGAAATAAATCTGACAGGTTAAAAGGCTCATTATGAGAGCAGGAGTAGCTTTTGTTCCAGGTAGTTTCTCTGGAAGTTGATGAAAGCTGTTTCGAGGAAGGATAAAGTTTCATATTTACGTGGTAGAGATCCATTTGCACTGGCAATATCAAGCTACACCACACTCAGATCTCTTTGTTTCTTTGCTTCCTGAATAGTATTCGTGTCATGTCATGCTTCTATGCTTCAAACATCGTATTTCTTAATAGAAACTTTACTTAGGCCATTAATTAGGAAGGATTAAGTTTCATATTTATGGAATAAAGCTGAAGTAATGTACTTTCTTAAGAAGAGAGTTGAAGCGACAATACCCAGTTTCGACCAACTTCGCTGCTGAATGTGGATGGCAAAATCATATTGGTGGAAATAGTAAAAGAAATAATTTAATCATTTTTCTGTAGAATGGCCTAATTAGCGTTTCTGTTCAGAAATACGATGTTTAAAGCATAGAAGCATGACATCACACGAATACTATTCAGGAAGCAAAGAAACAAAAAGATCTGAGTGTGGTGTAGCTTGATATTGCCAGTGCATATGGATCTCTACCACGTACATTGATCGAGTATTGTAAAAAAAGACTTGTTCCGGATTCCTGATAAGGTAAAGGATTTCATTATGAGATACTACACAGATTTACAGATGCAATTCTCAACCCGAGTGTATACAATCAGCTGGGTGATCATTGAATTTGGTTTTCCAGTGGGATGTACTGCGAGGTCCGTTCAAAAAATACGCGGACTGTTTGAATTGCGCGGCTCCAGTTGGTTCCAGAGGAATCCGCTTGGTGTCGTTAGGTTCGCACAGATCAGCTGATTACGACGCCATTTCCCGATTGCAGATATCTTCATTTGTGTATTAGCTACGCGGTTTTAAGTGAAGTGCGATTTTTTCGTTTGGCGGATTTCAGAATGAATGACCTGAAGGAGCAACGACTTGCTGTGAAATATTGTGTTAAACTTGGAAAATCTGCGACTGAAACTTTTGCTATGCTTAACACGGCTTACGGTGATGTTTCTATGAAGCGTACAGCATGTTTCAAGTGGCATGAACGTTTCAAGGATGGTCGACAGTCCATTGAAGATGATGAGCGTCCTGGACGTCCTTCCACGTCGACAAAATCAACACCCTGGTGCGGGCAAATCAACGTCTGACTGTCAGGGAGCTTGCTGAAGAGTGTGAGATATCAGTTGGATCTTGTTACGAGATTTTGACCGAAAAATTGAAGATGCACCGCGTTGCTGCGAAATTCAGCCCTCAGAACTCGTGAGTTTTTGGCCAAACACTCGATCACTGTTCTTCCCCACCCCCCTACTCACCTGACCTTGCTCCATGCGATTTTTTCTTGTTCCCGAAACTCAAAAGACTCTTGAAAGGAAGAAGATTTGAGACGATTCCCGAGATTAAGGCAAATCCGACGAAGGAACTGGAGGACATTACAAAAGAAGCGTACCAGGACTGTTTCAACAAATGGAAACACCGTTGGGATAAGTGTGTGCATTGGGGAGGAGAGTACTTTGAAGGGGTCCCAGACCTGTAACTTCTAAATAAAGTACATTTTGTTTTATGACATCAGTCCGCGTATTTTTTGAACAGCTCTCGTATATCTTCTATTTTATTTGTCCTTGCACTGAAAGTCTTCATCAGAGCTGCTGAGAAGGTTGGTCCAGAGATAGCATTCCATAAAGTAGAAGGGCTTCCACTGATACATATATTTATGGATGACTTGACCTTACGCAATCCAAGTGAAGAGGCAGCATTTGGCAATCTCGGCTAATCCTGGGGACGAATGAAGCTAAAACTGAAAAGGCACGTAGTTTGGTTTTAAAGTAGGGGAGCTGTGTAACGAAGACAATTCATCAATCCAGGAGCCACCTGTAAAAAGCCTTCAAAGGTGGTACACTGACTAATTGAAAGACACTCAGGAAGTGCCTAAGCAAGAATGGAGAGTCTGGAAGTAATTGATAAGTGTGATCTACCAGAATAGGTTAATCTTTAATGTCTGTAGTATGGCATTATTCCATAAATCATGTGGTCATTCATTGTATATGAAGTTGAAATTAGCCATGTAGAAGGGATGGAGTACCAAATGAAAAACTGTATGAAAAAGTTTGGGAGTTCCTGGTTGTTTGAACAATGTTGCATTACTTATCTTCTACACGAAGTTAGTGTTACCAGTGAAATATCTTATAAAGAGCTCAGATTTTCAAAGTTCCTTCATGATTCTAAAATAATCAGAATATCTTGTAAGAGATATCTAACCTGCTGTTAGATCTTATAGAAAATGGACTACTGAGAAAACAGTTAATGAGGCACTCTACAGATTTAGGCATAAGGAGGTTGTTGGAGTTATCCAAGTTGGGCATCATTGTTTAAGATGCTGATGACCAAGAATGAGATGAGGTAGTTTTTCAAGAGACTTGGGGAAACCGACAAGGAAAGAAAACTAACCACAGCAGTTGGTTAGGTTAAACTAGCTGTTTCAACAAGATGGGAATCTGTACAGCAGTGGACTTTATCATTAAATGTACTCTGGAGGGTGGAGCCACTTAGTTTCATTTCTCTGGAGTTCTACATATGATCTGCTCCTCACTCCATCTAATTTAGTATTTGATATGATGACAATTCAGGTTTCTGCCATTATTATGATAGGAAGGGAATGTTGCAGCATATCCTGAGTTAATGCCTATCAGATCTCTCTGATACCATGAACACCTGTCGTCATAACAACGTACTTCAAGTTATTGTTGATGCAGTTAGAAAGAGAGAGTGCAGAAAGCTAATGAAGAAGCAGTAGTAACTCACTCCAGACAGTTCATCACCTTCGTCAAAGAGAATCTTGGGCCAGATAGTTATGAAGTAGTCTACAAAACACAGCATACTCTTCTGTGTAAATGAATAGAAGATATCAGATTTTGAAGGGGATGGAAATGTTCGATCTGAAGCTACAGTCACAAACCTCAGACTGTATATTATTATCTAATTAGCTATTCAGTGGCAAATAATCATTGATGAGCTGACTGTATTATAGGAAGAAAATATCCAGGAAGATCATCCATCGAGGTTCGCCAAATATGTTGAACTGTGGTCTTCGTGAGAATAAAGAAAGAAAAGAAATGTTCTATCCATTTAAAATTTTCTGTCAAAGTTTCGTTGCAGGTTTGCTTCATTAGTTGATGTGAGATTCAGGAGTGGTGTGGTGAGAGAACTGTGCAGAAGTGCAAATGAATCAGACTTATCACGAATGTGGTTAAGATATAAGTGAAAAGTATATCCATCTGGAAAGAAGAACAAGTTCACCAGTGGAGGATAATACGAGTACGCTGCTGGCCACCACCCCAATGAAGTATTTAGTTTTAAAAGACCGGAACTTCTATTGCTGGGTGGCGCATAGCTGGTGATCCTGCTGGTGTCAGTACTGAAGACAACTACAATCTTCAGCTTTTATGTGATTGGATCCGATCCAACTTATCAGATGGTGTAACACTAAAATAATGCTTATATATTATTTAAGTCACCAGGTACAATACCTATAGATTTATGTGCAGTAGTGTAGTGAATGTATCCATGGCTTCCAGAGCAGAGCCCATGTGACAAATTTGCAAAAATGAAAGTTTGAGGTAGTAAGAGCTAATCTGTATGACAGATCCAGGAGATATTTTATGTTTCTGTAGAAACCGTATGAAAATTTGTAAAGTACATAAAAGCAGTACTTTTAATAATTTTTAGAACTTCTGAGTTGAAATAAAGTTGAATATTTAACATGTCAATTATACTATATCTGCTATATCCAGTGTTGACAAGCCTTTTGTCTAATCCCATGGCTAATCATGACAACTTATATAGACACGTTAGTGACTTAAGGAATATTAATTTCATCAAAACTACTGTAATGGTGTAAACTAGAGTAAGTGAACCGTAATTATTATCAGTTACAGATAAAAGTGGTCAATGTATAAAACTTATGCTCTTCAAAAGTAACATTAAATACCACTGCTTAAAAAAGATTATCAAATCAGAAGATTTTAAAGGCATTAGACTGGAAACAACGAGATAAGCAGTATTGAAGGATGGTACTTTTTATTGCTTCATGGAAGAGAGGAGAACAGATACACAATTACTTCGTTACATTTACAGTGAGACATGCTGGGGACCAATCAATACAAAGGTTGGCTGCAATTCAAACAATGGCGTTGGAAATCCACACGTAATTAATGACACTCCGTTGACAGGTGATAAATAAAATGTGGTATTTTGTAACAAATAAGAAGGCACTAATACAACGTTTATTGAGAAAAATCTTTCCACATGTCCCAAGCAACAAAATAAACGTAATCAAGAAGAATGTCCATCTGGAAACTACCAAGAGGGTTTGGGTTCACAAAGATCATTCAGTCATAACTCCTCTTAAGCTGTTATATATCTCAAACAGCTATAGTTTGAAATGGATACTTGTGCTATTCTGCATAATGATATATTCAGTATTATTATTATTCAAGTCACCAGGTACATCATATAAGTTACATACACTTCTAAACATATATTAAACTGAGAAGAACAGACAGCAAAATAATATTAATTCTGTTACAAATGTTAGATATTTGGAGATTTTTGTAAAGCGCTCCGCTAGTACAGCGGTAAGTCTACGGATTTATAACGCTAAAATTAGGTGTTCAATTCCTCCCGATCTATCTTTGCTACTAGAAAAAACACACACCTTTTGAAAAAGAAAATTACTATTCAGATTTTTATGTTTTAATCAAAAGTTTAGCTCTTAAAATTATTATAATTTAAAAAAGTACCTTAAACTGAATCACATAAGTGAAAAAATTGAAATACAATAAAGTAAAATATGCAATTAGAAATTATTCCTTTTCGTAACAGCTGGCTTCTTTTCCTTCAACTCAATGTTAAGAGTGATTTATACATTTGTTGTTAAGTTATTGTATATTTATGGTGTTTGTTTTGGTCTATTTTATTGTGTGTGTTTTTATCACATATTTGATTATCTTTGTCTAGTTTCTATTTCTTTCATTTGAATTTGACTTACTAATATTCTATATACAAATTTCCAGAACCTTCGGTTAGTTTGGTTTTAATTTACTCACCTGTTGATCTCGAACTGGGAGTATTATAAATAAAACAATAGAAATTATATACATTTTATGCCTGGTTCATTTTGTTACGCAGTAGATTTTCCAATAGAGAAGGTCAAGTGTTATCTGACGCTGTTGCAGTCACATCCTCTCTCTGTGTATACTTTCTGTTTCCGTTTAATTGTAAGTTTGCTTATCTACATTAATGTTGTACAGAATATAAAGTGTTTATGCGTTTCTTTAACTCGCTGAGTTCTTTTTTAAATAAGGGTATATTTCATACTCAAGCCATTCAGTAAATCAACTCTACGCGTGGTGTGAACTATTCTAATTCTTAAAGGTTCTGAAAAGTAAAAAATAATAGCTGTCAAAATAAAAAAATTGTCAAGTAAGGTTAGCTTCTGGAATGATATCGAAAATAAATGTTTAAGTTTTAAGGTTATCAGTTCTGTGCTTGTTATATTAGTCAGATGTTATATAATTATGTGAAACGTTACGTCCATAAGGGAAAATATGCAACGCCCTTTACAAATATAGTCTATATCAATGCCAATAACCCGTCTATCTGGGTAATAATGTTTTTCAACACGATTCGCAATTCTGATATATAGTTTTGTGGAATAATTCATTCGTATATGAGTAGAAACGTTATAATTACGGTTTAAACATATATCTATATAAATATAATAGTACTGTTTGTTGTATGTCCATCTAATCATCTTGCAGTGTGTTAATGGATCTTCGCCAAAATTGGGGGTAAATTTTCGGTTTTGCAGTATTTGTGGGCGTTTTTACAACTACAATCGCTGATTAAGGTATGGGCTTACCGGGCTGAAGCCCAGGGCCTCAAGCTTTGACTATAAATGTATTGCACCCAGAGATTGTGTCTCGAGTGGTTCTCTGTAAGTTGAAAAGTCTATGGTCAATAAAACCCTTAATGCAGCCTTGTACAACTACTTCACCTAATGTAGATGGACCAAACTTGGTATGAAGGTTTGTTGGGTTAATGCTAAGATGCATAAGAACTTGCGGTTTCATATTTTGTGTTTTGCAGTTTTAATGGATGTTTGTGCGTTTTTCACAATAACATAAAAGGGAAGCAACTTTTCATTAATCATTAATTTACGTAACTCTCGTCCAGAGGATGGATACTCCAGCTAGTATTAAAATCAAGTAATATTTTTGTTTTGGAAATAATTCATTTATAGACTATAACAACGTGAAAAAGCTTTTCAAGTACGTGCTATAGGCCTTGCACAAGTTGTTTCATTTAATGTTATATATCCAAACTTAATTATGGAGGCTGGTTATTAAAGTTATTTGTATTTTGTTTTCCTTATGCCTTTCTCTTATAGGAATCAATAGGTGTTTAAAGTGCCTAAGTTCAAAGAAAGTTTCTTGTTTGTTTTTTTGCGAATGTTATTATTTATAATAAGTCATATATTTCTGGTATTAGTTATCACTTGTATTAAGTAATTAATATAGTTCTTTAGTCTTGGTATTGCTTACAGTTTCGTAGCAAGTGATGAATATTTATTCCTGATTTTGTTTATATTTTGTTTGGAAGTTATATATGTCAGAGACATAGCTGTGGCCTTTAACATGTACAATTATGCTAAGTAGAGGGGTCCTTCGCTGTTACAGCGGTAAGTCTGCGTATTTACGACGCGAAAATCAGGTGTTCGATTCCCCTCGGTGGACTCAGCAGATAGCCCGATGTGGCTTTGCTATATGAAAACACACTCACACACTAGGTAGAGGGTCCTTTACCGAATGCCAAAAATCTGCGTTTAGAATATTTCAGGTAGTTTAGAAGAAAGGGATCGGATGGGTACATTGTTTATTCTTTTTTATGTTTTGATTCGTATTATTCTGTGATGAATTAATTACGAACTACTGAAGAAATGAAGGATAAAGATGTTTATTCGTCTATGTTTTTGTATTTATTCTATAAATAACAATTTATGTTCCAGACCCTTGACATTTCCCACACTGAAAAGAGATAGAGTCATTTTTAGTACTCAGAGTATCCTATATCCTTTTTATATACACATTTTGAAAATATATGTATTGATTTTTTTATTATCAAAAATACATTTGCATAGGGATATTGTATATATTTACATGTATTAAATGCTATATAAATATTTTACTTTACTTTTATAGTGCTGTTTTCGTTGCAGTCATACGTTGTAACAACACGTAGTTTGTTTACACAACAGTCACGCCATTAAGGTGCCCTTTGGAACAATAATAAATATCATCAGAGGCGGTCTTTGAGGTTATTGAATTAATTTATTTATTAATAGTGCTCTTGCCTTTAGCTTTCCGCCAATACTTTTCCATTTCAACTCTCTTACTGTGAATAAATAGTCTTAAAAATTAGAAAATTCTGGGAATGCTATTTATATGAGAAGTAATCAGTAATAAATACTAGTTGAGTATCTTCAACTACTGAGTACAGATGCTTTAGTTTATTACTGTCCAGGGTGAAGGAAAGGTCACCTAAACATAAATCACGTGATGTACTATAACATTAGTGAGTTTTCGTTTGAAGAAAAAAGGGTAAAAAAGACACATTTAGTATGAATATTGTATGAAATGTTTTTAACTGGTTACTTACTTTGAAGTTTAAGTCATACGAATACTGAGCAGAGAAATTCTGGTGCCTTTTTCATGGGCACGTTTGTAGATTACTTACACAAAATATTTTAAATAAAAACATGATACACCAAATTTGCTCCTAATTGATTAAACCTTTTTCTGATTTTGTATATATTGTAATAACACATTATTTCATATTAAGCAATGACCTTACAATTATTCATAACAAAACACATGTTGAATTATTGTAGCGTTGTGAAATATAACTTTGTACTCGTTGAAACCAAATAGTTACTTCAAAGTATTAGCTCCCACTCCTGTGGCTCAGTGGTAAAATGTCGGCCTGAAAACGCAAAACTCAGGTTTCTATACCATCAGTAATTAGACAGCCCACTGTACAGGACAGGAAACAAATAAACATTCAACTAGCCCAGTAAAGGATTTGTTTGTTTGTTTTGGAATTTCGCACAAAGCAACTCAAGGGCTATCTGTGCTAGCCGTCCCTAATTTAGCAGTGTAAGACTAGAGGGAAGGCAGCTCGTCTTCACCACCCACCGCCAACTCTTGGGCTACTCTTTTACCAACGAAAAGTGGGATTGACCTCACATAATAACGCCCCCACGGCTGGGAGGGCGAGCATGTTTGGCGCGACTCGGGCGCGAACCCGCGACCCTCAGATTACGCCTTAACGCGCTAGGCCATGCCAAACCCCCAGTAAAGGAACTACCTGGTTTTATTGTTTTTGTATTGAATATTCGTTGTAATCTTTGCGTAGAGAATCGGAGATAAAAGTAAACCTAGACTACGTCATACATTAGTTAAAATGTAGAGAATATTGAAGATTCGGATTTCTTGTTCTGTCACTTTTAATAATTTTGTATTATTCAAAAATTCTCATAATTTTCCCAAACATTTTATAGATATTTCGTGTGTTTGTTAAACGTACTTTATTGAACGTCGTGTATCTAATTGTAAAGTAACTTAATTCCTGCCCTTGTGGAGTAAATAACTCATAGTGGAGACAAGCACTCGTGTGTCTGCCTCTCTATGTTGTCGCTGCACAAAGTTATTGGTATTTTCAATGTATAGCTATGTTGGATATATGCAGAGACTGAGACGCAGGTAACTCTAGTCTCAACCCTCTTATTTTCTTTTTTTTTCTAATAAATCAAATGGTTTGATATGTGTGTGCTTAGTACTTTTATATGTCTTTGCAGAATTTGAACTTCCAGAGACATTTTATCTGTGGTATTCATCCAGTATAGTTGTAGTTTGATAAGTTGTTCACCCTATGCAATCGGTACAGCCATATCATACATTGTTATTTATGGTAATAACGTAACTTAATACCACGTGATTCTAAACTCTCTTTAATTACTAAAATGTCATAGAATTTAGTAAATTTCTTCTGAAAGGTTAGGAATAAATAATCAATAATAACCGTTCACCCATATGATTCTTTAAAAACTTGAGCTAGTTTTTTCATTCTATAGCTTTGATGCCGTAAGTCAACCGTGTTTAATCCGAATGACAAAAAATTAAAAACAGTCCACTGTAAAAATGTTAATCTTATAGCTCATGTACACCTACGCAAAATTTTCGTTAAGAATGAGCGGTTGTGGTTCGTTTTGATTTCGCACAAAGCTACGCAAGGGCTATCTGCGCAGTCGCCCCTAATTCAGCAGTGTAAGACTAGAGGGAAGGCAGCTAGTCATCACCAGCCACCGCCAACTCTTGGACTACTCATTTACCAACGAATCGGGGGATTGACCGTCACATTATAACGCCCCCACGGCTGCAAGGACGAGCATGTTTGGTGTGACGGGGATTCGAACCTAGCACAAATAGTCCTTGTGTGGCTTTGCGCGAAATTCAAAATAAATCAAACAAAAACACGCCTTAAAGTTTACGCGTCGCAGTTCGCTGATGATGTAGCAATTTGGAAAAGTGCCCTTACACCAGAAATAGCAACCACTAACTTACAACCACAACTAAACAGATTATATGAATACTGTCAAAAATATAGAATTAAAATAAACACAGCGAAGACACAATTAGCAATATTTTCAAAATCAACGAAACATCAAAAAGTTCAACTCCAGATCTTCATGAACGGAGAGCTTCTCCAAACTGCTACATCTGCAAAATTTTTAAGGTTAACATATGATTCTAAACTTACCTGGATAAAACATGTAAATAACATAAAACTTAAAATTTGGTGAAGAATACTCATTTATAAGTCATATACTCGTGATATACTCGTAAATTATGCCAGGAGTCTAACTGGTAAAAACTACGGAACAACACCAGAAAACATCATTAAAATATACAAGACATACATTAGACCATTAATAGACTATGCAGCTCCTGTATGGATTATTGTAAGTGAAAAACAAATACAAACCAAACTCCAAACATTACAAAATACACTAATTACATCAGCATACAGAGTACCAAAAACCACTTCCTCAAAGTTCATGCACAATTACTCAAACACACAAACAATACCAGATAGACTTCTACATAGTACAATAAAATATTTTGATAAAAATTGGCGAAGAAATGAGTTGTTATGCGAACAAGACAGATATTGCACATATGATGAAGAGAGACCAAAACACCTCTCCCCATTAAACTTGTACATCAGATCTTTAAGATAAAATCAAATTTAAAATAATAATAAAATAGTGCGAAAATAAAACAGGCCACTTACGTTCTAGACTTATTTAAAAAAATAAATAAATAAAAAATGAAAGAACAATATAAATGGACATTGCTCTGAAAAGGACTAGATTTAAAGTTATGCTATTACTTCAGCCATTTTGTATTTACTCTAAATGTATTAATCAGGTCATTCCAAGTAAGTAATGGAAGGAAGAAGAGGTCTAGTGTACCTGATCCTCCTGGGTATACAAATATATATACCCAAACACCTAGAGACAGAGAGAGAGCTTTAAAGTTTATAAACCGACGCGCGGAGAGAGAGTATTATAATATTGCTGGTTTCCTAGAGTTAGTACACTCTAAACCTCGGAAGCAATATCTGTAATAAACATGTATTTCAGAACGGCTGGTATGGGTATTAACACTTTTATTGATAAAGAGAGAACAATGTTTCGACCTTTCTAGGTCATCTGAAGATGACATACCGCTGTGCCACTGAGGGAGGGGGGACTTTTAAAAGACTTGAAACCCCTCCCGAACTTTTAGAGTTACATAGGGCTGCGTCAAATATATCATTACCCTTTCTTTCTAATCCCTTTCGTATCAGATGCGACAATGAAACAATTTATTTAATAAGCTATAAAAATTTGGAGTTGTTATTTCAGGCTATAACATGTTGGCCTAATCTAAAATTATGCACATACATCAATTAGATTTCCTTTTCTTTCTCAAATTCGAGAATTACATAAACTATCCCATCATCTCTTTTTCGGCTTTGAAATTTTCACAAACTATTTCGCTTTCTCTATTTCCAACATCAAGCACAGTCTATGTAACACCCACAAATAGCGTAAATTTTATTGCAGTGATATACGTAAACGCTCAGTAAGAGAGTAGCTGACCGAGTTTTCAGAGTTGATGTAAAAAAATAGAAATAAAAGTTTGAATACTTCAAACAAAATAATCAAAATGTTTATTTCATTTAACGCAAAATGTGAAGGATTTACTATTATATATCTGTTCAAATATCGATGTTTTTTTAAATTTAAATTTATAATTAGAAATATGCATAACTCTCTCTCTTTTTCGGGATTTGGGTGATCTTATGTACCCTGGAGGGTCAGGTACGCTTTGACCTCTTCCTCCTTCCTTTACTTTCGTGATCATGCAGTTTGGGTTGGTATAGCTACTGTTTTAGGGTCAAAGTGGTCTGAGTTTACGCCGACCCTTTTCAGGGCAATGTTCATGTTCTAGTTTCGTACATTTGTCGATATTATTTGTCTAGTTCGATGATAGCCTTTTTTTCCTTCCTTATATATATAATTATTTATTTTTAATATTTTTTATTTATCTTTAAAATATATGTTGATTAGGGAGAGAGGTTTAGGACTATCTTCATCATGTATGCGGTACCTATTTGTTCGCATAATAATTCATTTTTTATCCAATTTTATCAAAATACGTTATTGTACTATGTAGGAGTCTATCTGGTATGGTTGATAAGTTTGAATATTTATGTATAAATTGAGATGATGTTGCCCTGAGAACTCTATATGCTGTTGTTAGGAGTGTGTTTTGTATCAGTGATGACGAGAAAACCCACTTGTAGAGAAAAATATATGTAAAAACGACTGGTTTGGGCTGAGGAAATTTTTTTTTGTAGAGTAGCAAACAACGTTTCGACCTTCTCCGGTCATCGTCAGGTTCACAAAGAAAGAAAGGGGGTTGTATAACTGAGTGTATGTATGTAGATGGCGTGCTTAGATGTTTGAACATATCTTAAAATATAGGTATAATTGATGTTGTTGTTTTGAATTAAGCACAAACCTACACAATGGGCTATCTGTGCTCTGCCCACCACGGGTATCGAAACACGGTTTTTAGCGTTTTAAGTCCGCAAACATACCGCTGAGTCACTGGGAGGCAATACAGATATAAAGGTGTTCCTTTGTATTGGTTTATTTTGAGCTGGAGTTGTTGTATAAGTAAGGCTTCTTTAATTTTGCATTTATTTTTGTTTGTTTCTTTATTTAGTATTTGGGTGTTTCCTGTGGTTATGTTGTATTTATTTGAGTTACAGTGTTCGAAAACGTGTGAAGGTGACTTTTTGTACTCTAAATTTGGTTTCCATTTTTCTACTTGTTTCTCCAGTATAGAAGTCGTGGCAGTTATCGCATTGTATTTTATAAATAACGTTGGTGTGGTGTTTGTCAGTGTAGCTTTTACATAGTATAAACCTTAGTTTTGTGCCTGGTTTTTGAACAAATTTGGTACTAAGTGGGATGTCATATTTTGTTACTACTTTTTGCCAAATGTTGATTATTTTTCTGCTCAGTTTTTGTTCTGTTTCATGTGCTGAATCCCAAGGAATGTATGGTCCAGTATGGGTGATTTTTCGGTGGATTTCTGAAGTCTGCAAGATAGACTTAGAACTTTATATCCCATCAATAGACATTCCCAGCAACCAATTAGCAACCCTCATAGATTTCATCACGATGAAGATAAACTTCATGTTCAACAACCACAACTATATACAAACAAATGGCCTAAGCATGGGCAACCCAGTATCACCAGTTCTAAACAATATATTTATGACTCAAGTTGAACACAAGCAATTAACACAGCATTACCTCCACCACTATACTGGTACATATTATGTAGATGACACGACTGCGAGATTCACATCTACAGAACACACACTTACTTTTTTCAATCACATTAATGCAATACATCCCAGCATTAACTTCACATGTGAACAGGAGGAAAGCAATCAAATATCATTTCTTAACCTCAAAATTACAAGAACCAATACACAGTTTAAAACAGAAATCCACCGAAAAATCACCCATACTGGACTATACATTCCTTGGGACTCAACACATGAAACAAAATAAAAGCTCAACAGATTAAGAAACCAAATAAACACAGCCATAAAACTATGCTCACCAGATAAAATTAACGATGAATTACACAAAATAAAACAATACTTTATCAACATCAATAAGTTTCCTCCACAAACCGTAGAAAACATTATATGCAACTAACAAAAATAAATATATCCCACGAATTAAAGAATCACGAAACCATATACTGCTGCATACCATATATTCCCGACATCAGCAGAAAAATAACCAACAAAAACTAGTAAAACATATGACATTCCAGTTAGTACCAAATTTATTCAAAAACTAAGCTCAAAACTAAGGTCTATACTATGTAAAAACTACGCTGACAAACACCACACTAACACTATTTATAAAATACAATGTGATAACTGCCACGACTTCTATATTGGAGAAACAAGTAGGAAAATGGAAACCAGATTCAAAGAACAAAAAAGTCATCTTCACACGTTTTCGAACACTGCAAATCAAATAAATACAACATAACCATAGAAAACACCCAAATACTAAATAAAGAAACAAACATAAACAAACGCAAAATTAAAGAAGCCTTATTTATACATCAACTCAAACCCAAAATAAACCAATACAAAGAAACACCTTTATACCTATATTAAAAAATAATATTCAAACAACTGAACATGCCCTCTACATTCCTACACTCAGTTACACAACCCCCTTCAAACATGTGGTAACCTATCGGTCAGTTGCCTCTTTCTTTCTTTGTGAACCTGACGATAACCGAAAAAGGTCGAAACGTTGTTCGCTCCTCTACATAAAAAAAAAATTCTCAACCAAAACTAGCCGTTTTTACACATATATTGGTCCAATGTATGTTTTGTAAATTTTTAGTATGTTTTCTATTGATTTTGTTTGTTTGTTTTGAATTTTGCGCAAAGCTACTCGAGGGCTATCTGCGCTAGCCGTCCCTAATTTAGCAGTGTAAGACTAGAGGGAAGGCAGCTAGTCATCACCACCCACCGCCAACTCTTGGGTTACTCTTTTACCAACGAATAGTGGGATTGACTGTAACATTATAACGCCCCCACGGCTGAAAGGGCGGGCATGCTTGGTGCGACCGGGATTCGAACCCGCGATCCTCGGGTTATGAGTCGAACGCCTTAACACGCTTGGCCATGCCAGGCCCTTTTCTGTTGATGCTCCACTGTTCTTGCCAGTTAAACTCCCAGCATAGTTGGTTCTTCGCCAGACTTTACTTTTGATTTCATTTAAATGGTTAATCCTTGCTAATTTTGAGTCATAGGTTAGACCGAGAAATTTTGCCGATGTGGCAGTCTAATGTAGTGTTTCATTCATATATATTTCCCGCTGTACTTTTTGTGCTTCGACAGCTAGGAAATACAACTAGTTGTGTTTTTGCTGTGTTTATTTTGATTCTATATTTTTGGCAGCATTCACTTATTCTATTTAATTGTGGCTGCTATTGCTGGTGTTGGTGCACTTTTCCAGACTGCCACATCATTAGCGAACTGTGAGGAAAGTCCATGGCTAGTATTCTTCAGTGGCATATTGTTTACACACATGATTAAAAGTATAGGGCTAACCACTCCTACCTGAGGGACACCAGCTTCTGGAGTAAAGTACTCAGAAAAGGTTCCCTCTACATTTATTCTACATTTTCTGTTTTCTAAAAAGTTAGACAACCAGCCAATAATTCCACGCGGTAGCCCCATTTCATGTATACGGAACCGTAGAGCACTGTGCCATACAGTGTCGAATGCTTTTTCAATGTCAAAAAAGCAGAGGACAGTGCATTATTTTTTTATTGAAGCTATCTGTTATATCTTCAATTAGTCTGACTAAGCAGTCAGTTGTTTGTCTAAATTTTCTGAAATCATTTTGTTCTTTAGGCAATTTAGAGGTTATTTCTTAGTATGCGGAGAGATTATTTCCAGTTATGCGTACTGAAATATTGCTTACACAGTTGGTCAGGCTGATTGGTCGGTAGATATTAGGTTCATTGGTTGGCTTTCCTTCGTTATGGAACATTAATATATTAGCATCCTTCCAAGAAACTGATATGTATCCAGAGAATAGTGATAAGTTGATAAGTGCTTTAAAGTGGTCAAACAATTTCGGAGTGCCCTTTTTCAGGAGGATGGCTTGTATCTCATCTTCACCCGGAGATTTGTTTTTTGTGTTTTTTATTGCATCATGAAGTTCATGTAAAGATATTCCTTTTGTTAGCATTGTGTCTTCGTAGTTTATTATGTGTCTAGTATTTGGCTGAGATATACTTGTTGGGAAAATCAAAATCCTGTAGGATAATCTAGGTTTTTCTTGCGCTTTTTTAAATTTTGTGTGTATCAAAACAAACTGTGAGTAAAATCACAAGTACAATACTAAAATAATCTCTTTAAAAATAGCAAGATGAAGATAAAAGTTTATTTTTAGATTTCACGCAAAGTTAACGAGGGCTATCTGTGCTAGCCGTCCCTGATTTAGCAGTGTAAGACTAGAGGGAAGGCAGATGGTCATGAATACTGAAAGTCAACTCTTGAGCTACTCTTTTACTATCAAATAGTGGAATTTACTGTCAAATTATAATGCCTCCATGGCTTAAAGGGTGAGCATGTTTGGTGTGATGGAGATTCAAACCCGTGACCCTCAGATTACGAGTCAAACACCCTAACCACCTGGCCATGCCGGGCTTCCTAAGTTAGAAGAGACAGGTTTATGAACCCAGTTACACCTTTAATTTTTAACTCAATAGCAGTTTAGAAATGAAATAAACAGATAAAAAATAAAAACCCTAATAAAATTGAAAAATTAAATTTAAAATATAAAAACATCCTTTAAATCTATGAACTTAATTTTATACTTAAATTTATGATAAAAATTTAAAACATAGTTTGATTAAAATATAAAGCAAAATTTAAAAACTCGTTGTACCCTACGAACTTCTGTATCAATAAACTTAAAAACATTATACTTGATAAAATTCAGAAACAAAACTGGAAACAAAAAGCAGTAAAATTTTTAACTTAAATCTCACAATTAGGATCAGCGAGCTCAGATAACCCCATGTAGGCTTTTGCGAAATTCAAGCAAACAAGATTAAAGGTAAATTATTCTGTCATAATAATAGATAAACAAGTAGACAAACAGTAGTATAAAGACAAATGAGTAAAAAGCAATTTGAAACCACTCAATATTTAGTCTTAGTTTTTGATTAAATATAAGTGCACTTGGAATGTGATAACGTCTACATCACAAAAATAGCTCATCAGTGGAGATCACTTGATGAAACATTTGTGTCACGTTGTTGTAAATAGATACGTATTTCGAAATTACTGATGTATGTGTTTTTCTTATATTAAAGCTACATCAAGCTATCTGCTGTCCACCGAGGGAAAAAATTACTGATGAGTTTAATAAATTATAACTGCTCTGTCAGAATCAGCTATAAATCGACAGATAAAGGCTCAGTTATAAACGTTTCGAATAAGAGCATGCGTCATCAAAAGCAGTAGATGAAATACGAAATAAAGTACATGGATTATTAATCTACAGAAAAAATAAAATAATAAAGAAAACATTGAATGATCCGTTACAAACACTTAGAAACGAAGAATATTAATATATAATTTTTATGGTCCTTTTTTTATTGTCTGAATTTGAGAAACTTCAATAATATAGAACGCTATTATATGTTTAATATTTTGTTTGATAGTTACTTTTAACCTAGAACATGCAGAATGGCATTTTTTTTGCAAAGTATATACATTTTGCAATTTTTTTCTCTGTACATTTGCATCAGATGTGTTTTACCGATTGAAGGAATAGCAAGGCCAAATCACAGTAATGGTCAGAAGATCACTAAGAAAGTTGCAAAGCAAATAGAGACATTAAATGTTTGAGGTTTCTCGCTTTTGCAAAAAGAAAACAAACTGCAATGTGATTAATTATTTTTCTGTATAAAAATGTTTTAGGACTGTGAAATTGTTGAAATTATATTATCAACTAACTTATGTTTAAAATAAACTGATAAAAATCAGAATAATGATAGTACTTTATTTTTGTGTTTATGTTGTTTTTGGTTTAGCTCAAAGCTGTTTAGTGAACTATTTAGACTATGTTCGCCGCAGGAATCGAATCCCGAACTATATTTAAATGTGTTACAAACTTTTACTTCATAGTTAAATATGTATTTTTTGCTGCTTTATTATTTTTCATCATGCAACATATTATAAATTAGGAAAATATAAGCTCTTTAAGCACATTTTTATACTTTCAAATGTAGTGGTTAGCACACCCAGTGGAATAAATATGGTATTCTATGCAATGTAAATATTTCTTGTAGACGACATAGGCTTTAGGTCATTTTTTTGTTCGTCAGCAAATATTTTGATGACATTTAGTACATCTAATCGCCAAAAGTGTAACATAATTGACGTTTTTATACTGTAGGCCAGAGTTGCCATCTGCAGTATTAACTGATGTTATCTTAGTAAAAACTTTTTTCAACATTTTGACATTTTTTATGCATAGTTAACGGCACAAAATGACACTTTTTGTTCAGAAAGGAAATAAAACATGTTTTGTCTGGTTCAATGTAACCGGAAAGACACACTAGCATCATTATGAGGTACAGTTCAGTTCATTCTTTTTAATAACGTCATTAAAAAGTCAGTCAGAAACGGTTTCCCAGTGACACAGAGGTATGTGTGCGGACTCACACCGCTATAAACTGGATTTCGATACCAGTGGTGGGCAGAGCACAGATAGCCCATTGTGTAGTTTTGTACTTAATTCTGAGCAAACAACAGTAAGAAACGAAGACGTGGTTCACACGGGCCCTGTGCTTTGATTCTATTTGACAGTGTCCCGAATCCCCCGAAGGTATTTTGAAAATCAGAAGAGAAAACAATGATCAATAAAATAACAAAACGCTGAAAACTTCCGCGCCAATGGACCAGAGCCCTAAATCGTTTAAGTATTTAGCGACGCTTCTGATAAGAATACAATGTCGTTAGGAATATTAATTAAGGTAGATCTGCATTTTAACAGCTATTTAAAATCTATACAGTTTAGTTCGAAAGAAAGCGAGAAGAAGCTGGAGTAGTGAATAGTTTTTCATTCAATGCTTCGAACAGATTCTTGTATGTTTCCAACATACAATATAAATCATCTTTCTTTACTTAACAAATACTAAAGACAGGGTTCGTAATTAAGAATTCTGAGTTCTTGTTTGCCAGTAAAAGTTTGAGCTTTTTGCCCAGTGGAATCAACCCACAAATAGTCTGTCAAATTCTGACTGTAATATCTTTACGTTTATATTACATTCCATAGCACCGAGAACAGTTTAATGGTGAGCGCGCTGGACTACTCATCAAAGGTTTAAGTTTAGAAACGATAAAGGTTACTTAAAACACCTCCATATACGTAACAGAAGGAACATTGTAAATATTAGTTGTAACGAAATTTCTGAAACAGACTTAACTTTCAGTAGAAATAGAAATGTCGAAGTTAGCATGTTCAAACTTCATTCAAATAATGTTGGTGGATTTAAGAATGCTTTAAATAAAGAGTTAATTTAAATAACTACACTTTAAAAAACGTAAATATGAGATATAAGTGTTTTTAACACTTTAGTACTAAAACTAACGTTCTGGATCTAAGCATTTTATTATGTTACAAACTGTAAAGGAATTAGCCATGATATTGGGCGAAGGCCTCACGTGCACTAGGTTTAGTAGAAGTAGCGTGGTTGATACATTAATGTATTCTTGTTTACTTTCACCAATAACTTATCATAATTTCTAGAAAACTTTGTTGTCCTTCCCTATTTTTACTTTAATATGTTGTATAAATTTCTTACTAATCTTCTTTCCGGGAATCCTGCCATCAGACATTTCCATAGGAAACTAAAATGATACAAAATACCTCTTTTATGCATCATTATATATTATAAAAACAACTTTATGACTTCACATTTAATCCAGGAGCAAGAAACTAAAAGCTGGCTTAAGGTTACTTTGTTAACTGGAAAAAGTTTGAGGAGTGCTAACTTATAATATAGATTTTTAACACGTATGAATATCATGTTTCGTACCTGCTTTTGTAATACAAAGATTATACAATTTATTTGATTACTTAGTGCCCCCCAGTGGCACAGCGGATTGTTTGTGGAATTATATTGCTAGAAACCGAGTTTCGATACCCGTAGTGGGCAAAACACAGATAGCTCTTTGTGTAGTTTTGTGCTTAATAACAAACAAGAAGAACAAAAAACAAGATTATTTAGTTTATTCTATTACAGCAAAACATGGTCCGGAAATTCATTAATAATATTTTGTTCTAATTGGTTGATTTACTTGTTTTCTGTAGTAGGTGATGTCTTTTTCTGCCGAAGAGGCTTTGTAATTATGTATAACCTCAGGTTAAAAGGATTAACACTGAAATATCCTTTTTATGGTCGGTCACGATACTGGCTAAGTGTAATGGCTGATTAACACTGTGAGGGAACAAAGGTTATGTGGTGATTCTATCGACTGGATAAAGAAAGCGAATTTACTTGTTAAATTCAGATGAATTTTCTTTAGGCAGTCTCTACTAGAAGAGTGTCAACAGTGTTTTAGTTCTATGGAGATTAATCCTGAAGGAGAGAAATATTTGAAGCTAAATAAAGCTTAGTAGGAAGAAATGATACTTTGTCTTCTTAGGTATACACATCGTGTTTTCAATTAATTTATTATTATAAATATTTAATTCATTTATTAACAGTTGTTTAAACACGTTTTTTTATACTTAAAGGAATTCAGTCAATTTATCTATTATAAACCATTCTGCTTATCCATTGATTGAATTTGTTGTTATTTACGGGTTTGTCTATTTGATACTTGTCAAGGAATTGGTTTTAGTTTCTGCATAAGTAGGGCTTCTTTGCTTTTACGTTTATTTATATTTGTTTCCCTACTTAGTATCGGGGTGTTTTCTATGGTTATGTTGTATTTATTTGTTCAAAAACGTGTGAAGGTGTTTTTTTATGTTCTTTGAGTCTAGTTTCCATTTTTTTGCTTGTTTCTCCAGTATAGAAATCGTGGCAGTTGTTGCATTGTATTTTATAAATTATGTTGGTGTTGTGTTTGTCAGTGTAGTTTTCGCATAATATGGACTTTAGTTTTGTACCTGGTTTTGAATAAATTTGGTGTTTACTGGAATGTTATGTTTTGTTATTATAAGCTTTTCCAAATGTTGGTTATTTTTTTGCTGATATCAGGAACATACGATATACAGCAGTGTAAAGTTTTTGTAGTTTGTTGTATCTTGGGATTTATTGTTGTTAATTTGTTGTTGGTCTAAGTGTGTGTTTGTGTAATTTTTCCACATATTTTTGAGTAAATTTGTTGATGTTAATGAAGTATTGTTTTACTTTGTTGATTTCATCGTTAATTTTATCAGGTGAACATAGTTTTGTAGCTGTGTTTATTTGGTTTCATAATATGTTGAATTTTTGTTTTGTTTCATGTGTTGAGTCCCAGGGAATGTATAAGCCAAGCCAGTGTGGGTGATTTTTCTGTGGATTTCTGTTTTGAATTGTGTATCATTTCTAGTGATCTTAATGTTAAGAAGTGCTATTTGGTTAAAACCAAAATTCAACCAATATAAAGAACACCTTTATACCTATACTAATCAATAACTGAGATCCAACTGCAACGCCCCCTACAATCTCGTACCCATTTATACTCTCGTCCGTAAGACATGTGTCCGGCAACGGGCACTTGCAAATTTTCTCTTTCTTAACCTGAAGATAACCTAGGAAGGTCGAAACATTGTTCTCTCCTTATCAATAAAAGTGTTAATATCCATACCTGCTGTTCTGAGATACATTTTTATTTCAAGTGGGTTTCTCGTCATCAAGATGATCATTTCTGCTTTGTCAGGGCTAGGTGAAGCATAGCATGTGGAAATAATGATTCAAGGGCACATAAATGAGTTTCTGGCAGACATAGGACTGGCGAGAACACTAGTAGATTTTTCTATCTTAAAAGCTCTTTAAGTGAGACCGACACTATAGCCAGTAAATATTGATATCATTCTTGAAGTTATGAACGATTAGACATTAAAGAGAGTTAGACTTCTGGTTTGGTATAGGAGGTGTCACCCATAGAACAAAAGTGGTCGTTTGTAATTTCAGGCGATCTGGAATAGGCATCGTTTGGATTAATGTAGTGCACAGCTTATCGAGCAGTTGTTAATGTACAATGGGTGAGTTGATGTTTTATGAAAAAACATCCAATGCCATCTAGATCAAAAACAATAATTGTAGACCACATGAGTGTATTTAGCAAAAAAAAAGATAATACCTTCAGATACACAAGTAAAGTTTTATCGTTTAATCTGTACAAGGTCTAAGCTATTGGTGCCATGTAGCATGGTTATTGAGGCCACACAGTAAACATGCAATATTAGCTGTCTGAAAAAAAAATCATATCTCGGTGTTGCTTTATAATTATGGACAAATTGCCATCCAGCTAGATACTGAAACAGTTAGGGATATGGTAATCGAATGTAAACAATCAGTGCTAGCAGTAACATTAGGGTTGCATTCATCATATCAAATTAAAGAGCAAATACCTGAGGGTATTTTCTCACAATTGTGCTGACAATATGGGCACAATAAAGCAAGAACAATTCATTGACGTGTTGTATTTCTGTGAATTGAGCTTCTCGAATGGTTCCTTGTTATTCTGCATTGAATTCGTTCTAGTATTTTTATGTGAACTTTAGTATTGTAAAGAGATAAGTATTATTATATGCTGAATCTATTGATGAACTATCTTTGAATTTCGTATAGAAATATGGCAATTAATATGCAAGACACTGTTTAAAGAATTTTTTTAGTATATGTGATCATTCATTTGTAAAATAGTTTGAATATTGTTATGTTGAAGTTTTTATTAAATTGAATTTATATTGTTGTTTATCATCTTGTCTATTTTATTATGATTAGATTGTTAGTAATTTAATCAATCTGTTAAAGTACCTCTACTTCAAAGAAATTAGTCCCTTTCATATATTTCTTTGTTCAAGGGCATTTATGTGTCCGTGTACTTACGATTTTCGTTGTTATATAGTAATATTGTGTATCTTTCTATGTTATAGGTTTATTTTTCTTGTACGTGTTTTTCTGTATTAAAGGGTCTTTATTGTATTACTTCATGAATTGAAAGTGCTCATCATTCACTGATGTATTCACAATGGTTAATTTTTATTTCAATATATATTATATTGAATTTTTCAAATATAGTTGAAGGTTTGTTTCGAGTTGTAATTAAACAAATTTCTAATATTAAGAGTTGTGGCATGTAATCATTTATGGGAATTATGGAAGGTTAACGCACTTCTCGACCATCTTATATGTTAAAGGTTATTAATTTTAAAATTTAAAATCAACTATTAACTTGAGAAAAAGCCTGAAACATAAATAGAAAAAAAAATGTTCTATTGATTAAACCCACTTTTAGCATATAAACACGATACATAAAAACATCGAGTTGTTTCATTCTAGTTATCCGTGCTTTTTTGTTGTCGTTGTTCCATCATGAATAGCGTCTACTTTGCCAGTATAGCGAATGCTCCAATTTTGCACATCGTGTGGTATGGGTCATCAACAGCAATGTCTTTAAATGACTAAGTAAATGATAACTAGTGCATCACAATGAGCAATCACATGTGATACTTGTTGTTTGTGGATGAAACCAAACCCTATCTTTTAAGCATGTAATGTCCGTTTGAGTCACAGTACAGAGAGCTATACTTGATTTGAGACATAAATAAATAAATAGTCTTCTTAAAGGATATAAGTGTTAATTTAATCTTGATCTGGTAGAAAGGTGAATGTTCAGTGCTTATACAGGTACTGTTACTTAGCATTTAAAATTTTACAACACGTGTCCAATCTATTTTTATAAGCTTAAAATTAGTTATTATTTACATTCAGGATTGGTCTGCAATTTTACTGCACAAAATTCCTATTATAAAGAAGAGCTGTTTAATGCTCCTGCATACCCATTTTCCATAAGAATGCTAAAAATGTTTCTTAAAATAATGCCTTACAGACCCGTGCCCACAGTTTACTTCGGAACTTTTGAACATTCAAAACAAACTAGATATACATAAGTTCAAATACAACATTTGTATATCATTATATACACTAATCCTTGGAGTTGTCAACTGTTGAAGTGCTGTTTGCTCCTTGTTTACTTACCTTAAAACTCCCAGGGTTTCACATCAGTATACATATAACCTTCTATCTTAGAGAGGGTCTCTGTTGCCTCCATTTCATGCTTTTCCCTCCTGGGTGTTAAATACATTGTCAGTCAATATCTTAATTGGAGTTGATGGCATTTTTTCATCAACTGCACCATTATCCTTTCTGTTGGAATGGCTGAATACCTTTATCTTCTCAGAAAATTATGGCCTAACCTACCACTTGCTGCTTTCATCAGTGAGATCCCAATTAGTTGTCTGTAATGAAACAACCCTTGTTGGTAGTTATCTACCACCAATGCCATTGATTTCTCCTGAATAGCTGAATAGCCATATACATTCCTGCTCAGAGAAGTTTCTAGCGTTTTATTTACCTTTTGTACTCGCTTATTAGGTGTTGCAGTCTCATTGGTTAGCAGAAAGGTGCATATTGGTAATTTTTCCCAACCAATGTGAATAACTGTCTCACCTGTTGATGGGATGGTTCAAATTAGTGGCTTTTGCTAATCAATGGGATAGTTGTCCCCTTGCTGACAAGATAGATCATGCTTGTGACTTTTGCCAAGCAATAGGAATAACTGCCCTCTCTGATAGCAACATGATGCATGTTACTGATTGTACAATTCAATAAGTGTAGCTGTCTGACCAGCTGTTAAAACAACTTATGTTCTCGGGTTTTTTTTTCGGCATTGATACTATGATCATGATTCTCAATGTTATGTTGTGCCTTCTTTTTAAGCGTAAAAATACTAAATAAGGTACAATAAAACGCATTTTCATTGCGATAATATGAGAAAAAAAGACAAAGTAAATATTGTTTATAAATACAGATATTGGAACAGTGTCTATAAAGCATTCTTACAAACTTAAAAATTCGTGGAGAGTGATAAGCTCCACTAATCATGTGTACTTCATAATAGGTTGCACATCGACTCTTTTAGAGCACTTATGTATAATTAATTCGAATCTGTTTAATAATAATCATTTAGTACAATATTAATGTTTTACTTCATTTTACGAATACTTTGTGTTTTCAGTTATTTAGATGTTGTATACATAAATTCATATTGCCTTTCAAGAATAATCTACACAGTATACAATAATTGTTATAATAATTTAGAACTTTATTGTCGTCTGTTTTACTTGTTTCCCTTAATCTAAATACAAATTGAAATATTAAGTTTATGGTAAAATTTGGCATAATGCCAAATGAATATGTGCTTGTTTAATATCTTGTTTAAGTCCTACATTTTTTGTAAATTCATCTAATAAATCAATCTACTCATCTACGTTTTGGTGACTCTGTGTGAAAAGACATAAAACTATTAGCGTTTTCAAATATAATCACTTTTGATATATTTTTATTAAGTGAGTTTGATTGATTTTGAGTTTCGTGCAAAGCTGCACGAAGGTTATCTTCGCTAGCAGTCCTTAATTTAGCAGTGTAACACAAGAGGAAAGGCAACTAGTCATCATAACCAATCGCCAACACTTGGACTACTCTTTTACTAATGAACACCCTCTCGGCTGAAAGGGCGAGCATGTTTGGTGTGATGGGGATTTGAACCTACGACTCTCAGATTTCGCCATAAAACCACGTGGCCATAAGGGTCAGTTAAGTAAGATATATACACACGCACACATACATCATTAATAAAGTTTTGATTATATAATCAAAAGCTGCTTGTTATAAACAAAACAACTAAAAAGCATGTTTTACCAATTACAATTACAGCATTGAAATAAAACTTTATTTATAAAGGCTGTTAAACTGCAGTTTTTTTAATTATCAAAATTTACTCAGAGCCAATTTTAAATAAAAAATGTCTAATAAACAGCATTGGAGATTTGTCTTTTATTTGCTAGAAGGTATTGTCCAGGCAGCCCTTCGTTCATTACAATAATTTTAATGCTTAGCCAAGTGACTGAGAGTCAGAAGTACATCGAATTTCTATTTATATATAAATTACAAAACTTTCAAAATTACAGTACTGAATACAAAAAGCTAGCAAAGCTTTGAAACCCAGCATAACTTATTAGACTATATTCTCAAACAGTGATTTGTAACAGGCTTAAGGTAGCTTTGAGTTACTATTTATACACCAGTTTAATTGCAAAAGGAATAGGGAATCTGCAATGTAATATGTTTTCCATCATGAGTATTAAGCTTATTTTTACCTGATGTTACTATCTCTATGTAATGAGTTACACTGCTATTTTACTCATATTTAGTCAGTGACATATTAAAAAATGTGGGTTAATCATATTTAGAAAATCTGATAGAATTGTCAGTGACTAATGAAAAAATAATGCTATGTTAAACCTTGCTTCATTTAAGGCCACACAAGCTCTGAACTGATGGATAAAGATGAAACAATTTTATTACTTCGTTATAAAAAAGAAATAAAACTAGAGGGGAAAATAAATGAATTAAATGTACATTTATGACAACTGCCTGTTGCTAAGCGATCTATCGCAAAAACGATGACTTAACTTCAGATCATGATTTAAACAATCGCCGTCACTGAGTATACATAAAACTAACAATCACGTTATCGAGCTAAAAGTTGAATGTCTAATACAAACACAACTGATAACTTTCGGAAACGTTGATTCGTTATCTTATTATTACTAAACGGATAAACCTCCGTAATCTCGCCAACTACTCAATCACAAGCAGCCTTGTCAGCATACTACGCTAATGCTCAACTAGCATTGGTCAAGCGTGAAGATTGCTAACGAAACTGTTAATCTGCCGTAAGAAACCAACTGTCTATAAAAGTCAACTACATAAAGAAAGCTCAGATTTTTCCTGTTGGATTCTGTGGCCCCTTAACATGGCGCTGGGATCCTTCATCCTTTTCCTATCGCTTCTAGTAGCTGCTTTTGCAGGTAAACTCGTACATTAAACATTACATATAACACTGAGAAAATATTAATTAAAGAAAATTTTATATAGACGCTTTTTAAAACTTGAAGCTATGAGCAAATTATCTGTAAATATTTAAATATCTGATCATAAACTAAAACCTTATCATACGTAAATGCTATTCTATGTTTTAAAGTAAGCTAAAATAACCCCTAATAAATAGTTTAAAGACTAATGTTGATGCATACAAAAACAAACATTTTTTTCTTTCATTCCTCGTTTAGGACCTATCAGCTGGGATGATTCAAAATGTTCAACATCATGTCCTACACGTAAGTACTAACTTTTTTTTTTTAGATTTGTATTTTTAAATGTGTAATGTTTTATGACATTATTTAACTAGACGTTTTTTGTACGTTCTAAATTTGAAAAAATATTAATTAAGCATTTGAATTGTGACCTGAAATTTGCACTAACTTAGCTATGATACTATACACAAAGTAATTTATGGTTTGTCTTCTGTATTTTATTGAGACCATACATTCAAGATGAGAATCAACAACTGTTTGTATTTAACTCGATTTAAAAGAACTGAAATACAGGTTTAATTATGTAGCTAAATTTCCATCCTTGATTTACTTTTTAAAAATCGCTAGTGCGTTAATGGAAGTGCCATTAATTATTTGTTAATATGTCAAGCCACAGTTTTTTACGGTAACATAAATATCATACCACTGTTCAGAAACTTTCTTTACATTATCCAATGATTGTTTTGTTGATGATACTCTGAACTTCAACAGATAAGGTTTAAAAGTTTAAACCAAAATTACGATTTGCTACTGGATTTGATTTTTGACTCTAACAGATTTAAAGTCAGATCTGTTGTTTTTAATACTACTAGTTCCTTTGAAAGTGTAAAATTTTCGTTTTTTTAACCTTACTATAATATTGTTTTCGCTTTTCTGTAAGGCGAATTACAAAATTAAAGGGGCAGTTTCTTTTATCTATATAATGCAATGTACGTTTGTTGATATATGTTGAAATTTATTATAAAGCATTTTTATGGTAACTGATGGAGAGTTGCAAGTTTTACTAATTTCCCTGATAACTTTTTTAATATGTTAATTTATTAGCTCCTAGTCTTCAAAGTCAATATTTTCGAACAATAATAATTGTTCTGTTTGTATTTTATATCAATTAATACTTTACAAATAATATGATCTTTTCGTTTTTAAAGTTCCGGGCTCTTGATTTATTAGCATTGTTCATTTTCAATTTGTAAGTACTTGTAAATCATTATACGCCACACTGAAATTTCCTAGTTATAAATTAACAACATCGTTAACAACTGAAAGTGACAAATCATTATAAAGATGGAACAACAAACCAAAATAAATGATACGGAGCTTACAATAAGCTTCGTGGATTATATATAATCTAACTTTCGATGTAAAATACGGTAGAATTGTAGAGTTTTCATATTATCTCTAAGGGCAGTAGTTAACCTTATCATCAGATATTGTTTTGAATTTTAAATTAAATGCTTCATTGCACGAGCCTCAGTGACATTTATTTATTTGATGAATCTTTATTCCTTTAATGTTTTTAGTTGAGACCTTCATTTATTAACATTTTCAACATCAAATGTTTATATATTCAGATTAAGCCGCACCAACAATGAACAAAATGCGACCTTTCTTATAAATTCTAATGACAAATTATCTATTACTGTTCTTTTACTGCATTGGTATGTTGCAGTTCTGGTCAACGACTTGTACATTGCCCTTAAAATAAGCATAAACGTTGAAGGCCAAAACACTTTAACAAATCAGATATCTGACAACATTCTGTTCACGTGCACTGTTTGAATAGACTTAATACCCAGTTTCCAAAACATGACCAAACAATGATAAGATATATGGTTTGTTCAGCGAAGGTATTCCTTATTAATCTAGCTGTACTTCAGCTTTATCTTGTTTTTGGCATTAATCAACAGTAATAATTATATTCTTCTTGGCAATTTCACAAAAATAATTTTGTTATTAAAAACGAAAGGAATAAAAGCATAAAAATATTTAATCAAATTATAGATGATGACCATTTTCAAAAATAAAACAAATAAGTAATGGAGAACGAATTAGAAAATAGAAATATACACAGTACACGTGATAAAAATCTGTATTCTATAGTAGATAAGATTTCTTCTATTTGTTATAACAATTGAATACAGTGTAATCCATAAACACTTCTTAGTTCGAACTTAAATGCAAAGGAAGGAAAATTAACTTTAGGGACTTTTTATCTAGGTCCAATTGTAAGCTCAGATATTATTTTTAGTATTTCTATACTGTCGCTTTAATTGAAAACTGTTTGAATGTGTTATATTAAAATTATTTTAATACTCAAATCGGCATTTTACACAACAGCAGCAGCCAATTCAAAGCTGTGGAAGATGTACATTTTGACATTATTTTCCAAGCGTTATCTCAGCTCTCATTAGAAAAGTACAGCATCTTGTAATATGTAGAAAAACCATAAGCACGAGAGTCAATTGTAATAGTTGATTTCCTGTGTATACAACAGTATGCGACATAATCAAAAATATTTCATTTGGAAACAAAGCCAAAACTATATCGATTCACCAAGATAAGTTTTCTAGCCATAACTTCTGTTAAACGATTTAAGCAATTGGAGAATGAACTGGGGTTCTTGCTATTAGGTACGAAAACATACCAAACGCAGTAACTGTGTATTTCTCTGTAATCTTAGTGTTCAAATAGGAAATACGTAACCACTATCTTCTTATACCAGATTGATTGTGAAAGAAAACAGGGAAAAGTACTGTGCTTTGGATATAACAGCCTCACGACGGAACCTTTTGTAAGGGAAACTACATTACAAAGTTATTACCAAGATGCATTTTCATGAACAGTATACAAAATCACTTGATCCCTTTTTTCAATGCAAAAAATAAAGTTCTAACTTTCATATGTTCAACGGTAATGCGCATAACATCTTAACACTAGAATTACTGATATAGACCACATCGATTGTTAAACATTCTTTAAGCTTTTTATACATCTGCCTCCCACTGGCACGGTGGTATGTTTGCGAACTAATACCACTAGAAACCGGATTTCGATGCTCATCGTGTAGCATTGTGCTTAACTTAAAATAAACAAACAATTAATACACCAACATTCTGATAAAGGAATGATTTGTTGGTTATGGTGTTCATAATAATATAACAGTAACTCGAGAAATTACTAAAAACCTTCGATAATTCAATTAATCATAGTAGTTTTGATTTTCACTACGTAAAGGGCTATCTGCACATAGTTATCCATAATTCTGAATTGATAAGTGGGAGGGATGCTAGTCAATAGTACCTAACGTCAACTGCTGATATACTCTTGTATGACCAGATAATGGTATTTGAGTGTCACTCTTTTAGCACTTCCATGGCCCAAAATGTAGATTACGTATCGCTACTACGAATCATGATTCATGAATTCTTAGATTCACAATCCAAGTACATTCACTGCTAAGCTACACCTGACTCACCCAATACTGTTAATCGCTGGTAGATAGAAAATTAATAACTTCACCATTTATTTTGTCAGCTCCTTAAACCGAAAGTAGCAACTGGCAAAGACGTAACATAAAGCAGTATGTTGGCTTTACTGATAATGAAAGGCGTAAAAAGAAGTCGGTAATTTTAGGGTTTATTTATCAACATAAAATTACTAAGTAATGGATACGTCAGTTCAAAACTGGATTAATAACCTTACATCCAGTCAAATTGCATACATGGAAAACAAAAGAAACCATGGGGCATTAAATCATGTAACCCCTAAATAAAAACTTCCGGTTAGTGTCTTATTTTCCTATATTATTATGTATATCTTTTGTACATAGAAAAACACACACATACTTATATATATATATATATTAATTAATTATTATTAAGATTCCATCTAGAATACCGTTATATATATATTCTATTTTATAGTTTTTAAACTTATATATCGAAGCTGAAATTCTTTGTGTCTTTGAAAGTAATAAAATCACCGTCTACTGTTACATAATGTTGATTAGATAATGTTAATACTCATACAAACTAAACGTGTTAGTATGAATACGTTGTTTGACATATTTACGTTTTGTTATTGTTTTTCTTGAAGACATATTTTGAGAAACTAACTTCAGTTTGATAAAAAAATCGTACCTTTTTTGTACTGTCTCGATAGAAATCAGACAGAATTATAGTGCTTATTATAACCAAACTTATATGACAGGGATATACAGAGTAAGAAAAATTGTAGTTATAATAAATAATAAGAACACCGCTAAACGAAAGATAGCGTTTAGTGGGTTTTGTCTGTTTGTTTATAATTAAGCACAAAGCTACACAAAGAGCTATCTGTGTTCTGCTCACCACGAATATCGAAACCCAGTTTCTAGAGGTGTAAGTCCGCAGATATTCCTTTGTGCCACTGGAGGGTATGCCTTTGGTGGGGAAAAAAGAATACTACGAAGCACTGTTGTGTATACACAACAATATATAAAGGGCTGACTGTAATGTAAAACGTTAGACAGTCATCGTTTACAAATGTTATCGTTGTAGACGAATGTATCTATGTGCTTAATGTTACGTTTTATAATTTATTTCGGACGAGTTTCCGACTTATATTACGTACGTTAACGCTTACTATTTTAAATAACTGGTAATTCTAATATTAATTTAGAAGTTGATTAATTATTAACATGTATTAACTTTGCGTTATTTGTCAACAAGATTGATACACATTTTCTTTTTTTAACACATATTTTAACACACAAACAAGTAAACAATACAATTTATAATAACGGTTACTATTAATAGTTATTACAAATGATAGACTTTTTCCAACGATTTTACAAACTTACATATAATATTGAGTGTTATATCCGGTCTAGAACTGAGTGTTTTATTAACGATCCAAGTCCATGACGAGCAAATTAATTACAAGTTGATATTGTTACATCTTGTTTACGGCCTGGCATGGCCTAGCGCGTTAAGGCGTGCGCTTAGTAATCTGAGGGTCGCGGGTTCGCGCCCGAGTCGCGCCAAACATGCTCGCCCTCCCAGCCGTGGGGGCGTTATAATGTGACGGTCAATCCCACTATTCGTTGGTAAAAGAGTAGCCCAAGAGTTGGCGGTGGGTGGTGATGACTAGTTGCCTTCCCTCTAGTCTTACACTGCTAAATTAGGGACGGCTAGCACAGATAGCCCTCGAGTTGCTTTGTGCGAAATTCCAAAACAAACAAACAAACATCTTGTTTAATCTCAATATCTTGGTTCATACTTGAACCTAACACCGCTTACAAGTTCACTTAATACCGAGGAAGGTTATTTAATGACCTCATAGAAATTCTTACGTCCCAAGTAATTCACTAAAGTTGAACTGTTTGTAATATTCGAAATCTGTAAACGTTCCTAGTCAAATTCGGTAGTTTTCCGATAAATAGACGTTAAACACAATTATAGCTTTCTAGGCCGATCGCATTCTGACTGTAGCTAACCAATGATAATAGTCCTATTTGTCTCTTGGTTTTTTATATAACAGTCAGGCGAGACTCTAGAACATTTATTAAAGTTCACTTGGCGACAAAACTATCAATTGCTAGTATAACGTACACATCAAGTACTTATAGGTTCTTACTCAAAAATCTTCTACAAATGTCTTGCGCAACATACAGTTAAGAATATATGTAACGTTAAAAAAGAAAAACTATACAAAAAGAAGCGTAGGCACTAAAATAAATGTATAACGATAAATCTGTTACATTAGTCATTTTATTAAAGAATGATTTAATCAAACGTTTATTTTATGACACTGTTAGCATACTGAAAACTTTACATTACATTTTCATGAACTTTCATATGAATGTTGAAATTTAATATTAGTATAATACTTAACTCTTTTAAGCTGAAAGTTTTCGGGGGATTTGTTCGTTTGTTGTTGAACACAAAACTGCATATGTGTCTTGTCTAATTTAAGTATATAAATCCAAATTTTAAGACTAAAAACCGTCAGAATTTACCTACAATTCTCAAGGAAAGGTATTTTCCAGAGTAAAATGCGAAAAACTTATAGTGCAGAATTTCTGTCTGTTTATATTTTCCAAGCGTGTGTTACGAATAAAGTAAATATTACATGAAGAAAAAAAAGTTTATTTTTTGTTATGTATACAGATACATAGTTCTACATTTTTTTGTTGGAACTGTTTCAATTCTTTATAATAGAGCACTTGAAAGTTTCTTAGAGATTGAAAAATTCTATTTCACATGATGCAGCAATATTTCCAACTTTAGCTTAGCAAAACCAAAAAGTTGTGAAGTTTAGAACACTACATCAGCTATTAGTCTAGCTCCTAAAATCTGTCCTTCTTGAACATAAAAGAGTCGCACCTAATTTCAGTGTTGCTTGACGACTGTCATAGGATAGAACTTACATATGTTGATGTGTTGCAGAGTAATTTTGTAAGAGAAATGTTTAACAAAAATAATAAGTCGGTTAAAGATCTTATCAATTTGATATCCTGTGGAAAATAGACACACTTTTAAGCAGGCGTTTTTAATTTTTCGCATCGTGCCACTATGAGATATTAATTTGTCTTTTCAGTGTAGCAGAAAACATTTTTATGGCTCAGTGTTAAGTCAATGGGCTTACAACGCAAAAATTCGGGTTTCGATAGTCACGGTGGGCGGAGCACAAATTGTCCTTTGTGTAACATTGAGCTTTAAAACAAACTATCTCAAAATACGATTTATTGAAACGAAACTTATAAAAGAATGATGCGTATTTGCAACAGTTCATTTGGTGAAATATAAGAAAAACTGAGTTAAGAAAAATAACAATTCTTTTAAAAGCATTTAAGGGATATATAGAAAAATCATTATATGACACATTACCAAATACAGAATAAAGTTGTGAAAATACAGAACTTACGTAGATTGGTTGACGTACTTTAAGAGACATTCAACGTCCTCATACACATGTGAAAGATTTTGACATTCTCACTAAAGCGTGAAATCGAATAAAATCGTATAAGTAACGCATAAATTATATTTTAAATACTGCTAAGAAATATTTTCTTCAAAAATATTTTATCTAGAAAATATTTTAATATTTACTTAAACATCTCTACCTATAACATTGGAGGATATTTTTGCTTATTTATTTTGTCAAATTATTCTCACCATGTATAATACTATTATACATACAAAGAGTAAAAACAATTTAAAAAAACAAGGATGATATAGGAATGGCAATGCCAAAAAGGTTTGGTTTTTGGAATTTCGCACAAAGCTACTCGAGGGCTATCTGTGCTAGCCGTCCCTAATTTAGCAGTGTAAGACTATTGGGCTACTCTTTTACCAACGAATAGTGGGATTGATCGTGACATTATACACCCCCACGGCTGGGAGGGCGAGCATGTTTAGCGCGACGCGGGCACGAACCCGCGACTCTCGGATTACGAGTCGCACGTCTTACGCGCTCGGCCATGCCATCTTAATTAACAAAGTCAAGCTGTTTTTATGGAAATCACCGCTGAAGTTTTACTTCAACAACAGATAATCGCGAGATACAACAGATATCTGATTGAAACTAGCTGAGATACATTATTTTTATGTCGATATTATCAGACAATTTGTTTTCACTAAGCAAAAAGTACAAAGTTTGATATGCTTGTACAATAACAGGCTATAAGTGTGTTGCGAAACAAGAAATTTAATATTGTAACAACGCTAAAGAATGATTGTACAGTATGTGTATAATTTAACTCTTGTATTAAATGTAGTGATAACGTGGCTGTTATATTAGTCAGCATATAAGGCAGATTTTAGTCGTCAATTTAAAAATCACACGTCAACAGAATACTTTTTCAGCTGATGGATGAGATAAACACAAGAAACTACTGATGACGACTGTAATCTACTGATTGGTGAAAAATAATCATTTGATCAAATTTTATCAAACCTTTCATTGCGAACTCTTTCAGTGCTTGATTTGATATCCTTGACATTGACCATGCTTCCAAATAGCTCTTGTTAAAGGACTTTTAATGGCATTTCCGTAATATGACATAGGGCGAACTCGAAATCGCTTAACTGAAAATTATAAATACATCTGTATTAAACATGAGGCTAATAAAATAATAACCCAACGCATATAAAAATAGGCATTGAAAGAAATTGAATATTAACCAAAAATATATTTATCACGAGGCCTATTTGTGCTAGCCGTCCCTAATTTAGCAGTGTAACACTAGAGGGAAAGCAGATAGTCATGAATACTGACAGTCAACTCTTGAGCTACTCTTTTACCAACGAAAAGTGGAATTGACAGTCATTTATAACGCCCCCACGGCTGAAAGGGCGAGCACCTTTGGTGTGACGTGGATTTGAACCCGACATCCTTAGATTACGAGTCGAGAAGTGGGTAGTAGCACATCCACTATAAAAGTGAGTTGGAATCCCACTGCGTTTTAGATTTTAGGTCTTTAAGTAATTCAAGAAGCTAATGTATCGACATTTTATGTTAACTGAATTTTCACACTTTGATTTCTAATTGTATGGTTTAAGGATCCATTGAATTTTCATGTCTAAAAGAAAAAAAAAAAAATAAGTGAAAAGCATATAATTTGTGTCTCATTTCAATAAAATCTGCTTCAATTTCCGCCTTGTTTAGTTTACACTTCCTCAAAGATTTATGAAATGTTTTAACTTGTGCGTGGGTTTCAATAGTAAAGTCACATCGCGCCATCTGCTGTGTCCACCGAGGAAAATCGAACCTCTGAATTTAGCGTTGTAAATCTGAAGACTTACCGCTGTCCCAGCTGGGGACAATAAGTTAAGTAAGAATCCAGGTAGCTCTGTCCAGTCACATAGGGCCAGGCATGGCGAGGTGTTTAAGGAACTCGACTAGTAATCAGAGAGTCGCGGGTTCGAATTCCCGTCGCACCAAAAATGCTCGCCCTGTCAGCTGTGGGGGCGTTATAATGTGACGGTCAGTCCCACTATTCAATGGCAAAAAGAATAGCCCATGATTTGGCGGTGAGTGGTGATGATTAGCTGCTTTCCCTCTAGTCTTGCACTGCTAAATTAGGAACGGCTAGCGCAGACAGCCCTCGTGTAGCTTTGCGCGAAATTCAAAACAAATCAAAACCAGTCACATAGAATTTGTTGTACAGTGCTTCTGCCTAGTTTGGACTAACTTGTTATTTTGTAAAATGGACGGAAGAAAGGCGGAAGACTTACGAAACGTCGTCCTCTACACTTGTGTCTCCACAACAGGCAGTTGCCGTCCATTCTGCAAAGTTTCATCATGAATACTCTGCCTCAACAATCTACTGAAGAATAACTTGTTATTGTTACAGTTCCATAAAGCGCTTTCATATATGAACATAGCTCAGAATCTAGTAAGTTCAGTCTGCTAATATTATAGTTCCTTGTGATTAATTATGAAACGCTTCTACTTAGTTTGAATGTTAGAATGGTTGGCCATCTAAAGGCATAAAGTGCTTTCATACCTGGAACAACGGAATTTATAAAGCCAAATCTAGCTTTGTCTATTAAGTCACGGAACACTACTATAACCTTTCTCTCTTTACAAAAAGATAAAAGTTCTAATATATGCTATAAAAGGCTTTACAGGAATATATGTTTTAATAGACTATGGGGATAGTATGGCAGGCGTCACAAAGAGGGAGAGAGGGATGTTCTAACAGACTTAAACAAATATGTTTTAACACACCTTACTAGAACTCAAATGTTCCTAAAACTTTTCACAGCTACACATATTCAAACTTTTCGTCGAGAGAGATATAATAGACTTGACAGAAACAGTGAGATGTTCTAACACACATTAGACGGATAACTTAACAGAATTTAGAGAGAAAAATAGATTTTAACAAACTCTAACTAGAGATACAATAATATTTTGCGTGTTGTTTTGTTTTGTTTATTCTCCATTGCGCATTATATTTATTAAGTTTAAACATCCTTGCAGAGAAGAAAACATTTATTGTAACAAAATATGTTTAGAACATCGCAAAGCGCAAAGTTTTTATGTAAGTCGAAAATCGATGCGAATTAATTTGTCGTTTTTGAAACAAAATCAAACTTCAGGTCAACACTTAAAAATTAATTGTTTATTTGTTGTTGAACAAAAAGCTACACAATGGGTTATTTGTAGTGTGCGTATCACGGGCAACGAAACAAATCTTTTTTAAAGTTACAAGTTCGCACACTCACTGCTAAAACAATGGTAGGTTTTCAAAAACCATAAAAGGTAAGAATAGTTCGTGGTAAGAATAGTTAATTTTTTTTCAAAGTCAAATGAAAGGACAGATACTTCAGTTAGAAGCTCTGAGATGAAATCTTAGACATTAATTTTTATGTGTGCTATTCCCAGTTGTTGTTGTTTTTTATGTTCAAAATGATTTTGTTTGGATTTCCCTTAAAGATCCATGAGGGCTTTTTACGCTAACCCTCTCTAATTTAGTAGTGATAGACTAGAGGGAAGACAACTAATTAACGCCACCCACCACCAGTTCTTGGGATACTCCTTTTACTTATGAATAATGGTATTGCGCGTCAAATCAAAACGCCTCCATGGTTGAAAGGGCGAGCATGTTCATGTGTCGGTAACGGGGATTTGATCCTGCAACTCGCAGATTGAGAGTCAAGTGCCCTAACAACCACGTCTGTTATTCAATATGGGATAGGCTTTGGTTCAAAACATTTTTATTATTTTTCTTAATTCTAAATATATTTGACCTGTATGTATAATGTTCGAATTATAATCTTAATTTAAAATGTCATGATAAATTAATACCAAAATCTGCCTAAGAAGCAAATAGCTGCAGAGAACTTTTAAATTAATATTTGACTATAATTTTTCAATAACAAAATGAATGTTCAATATTTACTGCATGTTTTAAGTACAACACCAAAATATACTGTGGGCAAACAAAACAGTTTAAAATGATTTGAAACAAGAAATATATCAGTAATTAGATCTTATAAGTAGTTTTGTTAATGTTATATGAATGTTTAGATAAAAGATCATGATGATAGGATTAATTAAAAGTATTGACGGGCGTACTGTTTATTGCTATGTGTTTGTTCTTGGAGACACTGTCCACGTGGTTATTTGTTTATTTGTCATGACTTTACAACAGAATACATCGTTAACAGCAAGATGAATTTGAATATTAACTAGCTTGCTGATTGACCGGTTTTTCCGAATTATGAATGAAGTCAATTCAAATAAATAAAAATAAATAATAATTGATGTTAAAGGGAATAAATAATAACGTACTGTTAATTTTCATTTTAGTTCTAATTATTCCCCTCTCTCAGAATTCAGGCCCGGCATGGCCAAGCGTGTTAAGGCGTGCGACTCGTAATCTGAGGGTCGCGGGTTCGCATCCCGGTCGCGTCAAACATGCTCGCCCTTTCAGCCGTGTGGGCGTTATAATGTTACGGTCAATCCCACTATTCTTTGGTAAAAGAGTAGCCCAAGAGTTGGCGGTGGGTGGTGATGACTAGCTGCCTTCCCTCTGGTCTTACACTGCTAAATTAGAGACGGCTGGCACAGATAGCCCTCGAGTAGCTTTGTGCGAAATTTCAAAACAAACAAACTTTCAGAATTCAGAAAATATAACTTTATTTTCAACACTGATTTACACAAAAATAATAGTTTTTTTTGTAAAATATTGTAAGTAATATACTCATTTCCACATTCTTAGGAGATAAAAACAATTAAAAGTGCTTAATTAACATTTTTAACATAAGTTTTCAGTTAATAAATTGAGAACTCAACGAGAAAGCAAATCAAAACTACTGGGATATTTTTTATTAAAGATACTGATACTAGAAAGGATAAAAATATGTCAGTAAGGAGTCATACTAATTCTCATAAAAATGTTTGATTAGTAAGTTAATTTAATTGTGTTTCTTTTAAATATGTGTTTGTGTATTTAACCTTAGAATTGTTTTAAAAGAAAAACATTTCATCTTTTTTCATTGTTTTACTTCACATCCTCGGTGTTTTCTGCTCAGAGTATCTATTAATAAACAGCTATTAATATATTCATGTAAGTGTCAATTTTAGTGAAAAGGTAGTTGAAAAGTTTGTAAAACTAGATACAGAACACCTTAAAATCAGATTTTACATTTTTCATCACGTTTGTTGAAAACATATTTAACCATACAGACTGTTTTAATTTTAAACAACACTATAACAAAACCACAAATAATACTATTTTAGTTAGACATTAGGTTCTGTATTTCCGGTGCTGGAACTAATTAAAGATAACCAGAATTGAAACACTAATGTGGAGCAGTTCCGGAACTGGAGCAGGAGCTTCTTGACTGAACCAGTCTGGAACTACCAGCTCCGGAGCCTGAACCATGAGGCTATTCCGGAGCCGGAAGCGATGAAGTTGGAGCATTGCCAACCTAAAGCCCTTGTCCTGGGCAATATTTTTCATTGGCACTAGATATAGCAGATACATTGTGATTGACATTTTGTTATATATTCGTCTTTAATTTCACTCATAAGTCTTAACTTTATAAGTGGTATAGTTTAAACAGTAAGTTTAATTAGCTATACTATTAATTTATTCTGTATATACTTTTAATTTTCATTTATGTAGAAACTTGCTTTGGTCATATATCAATATTAATTGATGATGAAGGAACCATAAACGTATCTTATGGGTTATTTTGTAAATATGAGAATTGTGGTTTAAAAGTCAAAGCCATAACCTTTTTATTAACCTATTACTTGAAGCTGTAGTATCATTTAACCATTGATCATGACATTTCTATAAATAGAGACAGTCATAACTGAGTGCTGAAGTAATTTGGGATAAAGCGAATAAATTTTATAATACAAAGAATACATTGGTAGATTTAAATTAATTTTAAGACTGAAAGCTGACAGATAAAATTAACTAAAATTTCCAAGAAAGACTTAGTGAAGGAATTGAAGATTTAAGATTGAAGAATTAAAAATTTCTAATCTTTATCTATTTCCACGCGTGCCCCCTAGTGGCACAGCGGCATGACTGCGGACTCACGCTGCTTAAAATCGGACTTTGGTACCAGTGATGGGTAGAGCACAGATAGCCCACTGTGTAGCTCTGTGCTTTATTCCACACAAACAAACAACTTTATTCCCACACACTTTGCGTACACACATACAAACTTACACAAATACAGGAAACGAAGAGAGCATCTCAGGGCAATTTCACATAACGACTCAAGTACAAATTACTGTTAAAAGTTGTTTCCGTTCCTAAACTAAATAATTAGATATACAACATTAGATACTCTAAAAATAAAACAGAGATTCTTTTTTTATTTAATTTTCTTAGTTAATACCTGTAACTAAATTATGATGAAAAGTTTTAACTATTACCTAAACCAGTTAAACTTTTGTTAAATAATAAAAAAGAAATGTCAAGTTTCAGAATTAAAACTATGTTTCCTGAACATTCAATATACAAGCAATGATAAACTCTTTCAATTGGATTGGTTCTAATGTAGTTATTTTTTCACATCATAATGAACTCAAGATAAACTGTATTTTGCAAACGCGATAAAAGTTAACCAAAAGAGCTGAAAGAACTCTTACAAATAGTAAACTTTGCAAAATATTTAGGCCACTGAACATAAAAAAAAAAAATATGCATTTTACGTTGTTAGACTCAACTACTCATTTGAGAATAGCTTCGAAAGATGAAAATAAGAAAAGGGAAAATAAAAATAAAAATAATTTTTAGCATTTAATACGGAAAAATGTGAACACTATGAAATTAGCCTAAATACTAGCTGGTCAAAAGTTTAAAATCATACTGAAACAAAGCTTTAATCGGTAAACACGTAACGAAATTTAATCACTTGTGTTCAAGCATTAGCGTTGCCAACATCTACCACTGACATTTCCTGTGTTACATTGGTTAAAAGCATGACAAAGGCTAAAATGTTGATAGAGTTTGAACGTGGCAGAATTGTCGAGCTGCAAAGACAAGGCCTCTCTCAACGTGCCATCGCTGGTGAGATCGGGCAAAGTAAAACTGCTGTTGCAAATTTCTTAAACGACCCTAAGGAATACGGAACGAGAATTTTAAAAGGTCAGCTCAAGAAAATTTCGCCGGCGTTGAGCAGGAGGATTTGAAGGGTTGTCCAGCAAGACACCAGCCGATCGTCGAACAAGATTAAGGCCCTTACGGACGCAGAATGCAGCTCAAGAACAATAAGACGGCATCTACGACAGAAAGTATTTAAAAACCGTAAATGTCTTCAAAGGCCATGCCTCCTTCCACACCACGAAACAGCTCGGTTAAACTATGCTGAAAAGCTTCAAATGTGAGACGTAGAAAAGTGGATGAAGATTTTACTCTCTGATGAGAAAAAAAATTAACCTGGATGGTCCAGATGGCTTCAAACGTTACCCGCACGATAAGGATATCCCACCGGAGACATTTTCTATACGATACAGTGGAGGAGATTCCATCATAATCTGGGGTGCATTCTCCTTCTGTAGAAAAATGGAGCTTCAGGTTATACAGGGGCGTCAAACAGCAGCTGGCTACATTGGCATGTTGGAGAGAGCATCCTTATTGACTGAAGGCCCTGCTTGTGTGGAAATGACTGCCTCTTTCAGCAGGACAACGCTGCAATCCACAATGCCCGCAGGACAAAGGACTTTTTCATGGCGAATAACGTGATTCTTTTGGACCATCCAGCGTGTTCGCCCGAACTGAACCCCATTGAAAATGTTTGGTGGTGGATGGCAAGGGAAGTCTATAGAAATGGACGTCAATTCCAAACAGTGCATGATCTTCGTGAAGTCATCTTCACCACTCGGAATAACATTCCAGGCAGCCTTCTGCCTTATATCGACCATGCTAAAGCGAATGTTTGAAGTTATTCGCAATGACGGACTTGCAACTCACTACTGAGACCTCTTGTTTGGCAGTTTCTAACCTGTTTAGGACTTCTTTTTGGTATTGTCTTAAACTTTTGACCATTTTGCACATGTTGCACTTGCAGAACATGCAGATCTCTCAAACAAATTTACTGGACACGCATGCGTTTTGGCGAAAAATCCGATGTTTTTTTCCGTTTTCAAAGTGCACAACTTTTATTGTCATTTTGGTCTAACAATCAGTGCCTTAACAAGTGCAACATCACATACTCTGAGCTTGTAACGTTATTACATATATTTCTCTTTAAAATAACAAAAATATCCCTTTTGCGTTTCTTTTTTTGAAAAGTATATATATATCTTAATACATACGTGACCTGGCATGGCCAGGTGGGTTAAGGCGTTCGACTCGTAATCTGAGGGTCGCGGGTTCGGATCTCTGTCGTACCAAACATGCTCGCATTTTCAGCCATGGGGGCGTTATAAGGTGACGGTCAATTCCACTCTTCGTTGGTAAAAGAGTAGCCCAAGAGTTGGCGATGGCTGGTGATGACTAGCTGCCTTCCCTCTAGTTTTCCACTTTTAAATTAGGGACGGCTAGTACAGACAGCCGTCGAGTAGCTTTGTGCGAAATGCAAAAACAAACTGATACTTATGTTTGTTGCCAGAAATCTTTGAAATAATATGTTGAGTATTATAAAAAGGTTATCTTTGCATTTTTTCAAGAGCTAGAAAATTAAATTGAAACTGTATATTGATAAATTTCGTGTAATCGTATCAATAAAAATTATTTACAAACATTAATCATTTTGTACACAGGTAAGATTTCTTATTGACATACTTTGTTAGTATTACGCTGGAACGTATTGTATCATTACGAAGGTTCTCTTAACTTATTCTGTAACACGAAGGAATTCCCAGCAGCCAAGACACTTTAAAGTTCTTTTCTTCTATGAGACTTCCACACCCACCCATCCCCTACATACACAAACCTTTTTATTAGCTATATTTTTGTGCACTAGCAATACCAAGCGTGAGAAGCGCGTATAGCCGATTCGATTTTATTACTCATCAGGACAGCTACCAGTCTTCTCTCAAAATGGAATTATTGTAAACAGGATTAGAGAAAATTAATTTATGAGATCTTGTGTGTAGTCAAACACATCAATCGAAAGGGTTTGACCTCCTAAGTTAAAAACTGTAATTAGATCTCAAATCGGTCAAGCGATGATAGAGCTGTGGCCTAAAAGTCTGTTATTGAAAAACAAAACTCACTTAGTGGTTATAAATTAACTAATTTTCTCAACAGTGTTTTAACATTTCCTTGAGAATTCATCGGTAAGAAGCATACTGATTATTTAACCTCTGTAGTGCGTATTGGTATGTAGAAGAAATATTTATGCTATAAATAAATTACCTTAAAACACAAAAATATTGTTTTTATTTAACTAAACACAACATTTGCTTTACATTATGACACAAACCGAAACTGATAGTATAAAGCTTTATATGTTTTAAATAATAAATTAAATGAAGTTGGAAATAGTCAATTGTCTTAATTAAACGTTTGTTTGTTATTAAGCACAAAGTTACACAAAGTACTATTTGTGCTGTAATTAAATGTACAAGAGCTACAATAAGTGATGTGTTTGTTGATGTACACGACGATGTTTGGTTAACGTTGTAACCATAACAACTATACTCTGTTTAGCGGACAAAAAATAAGTTTTAAATTATTAGCCTCCCATATTTTATTTTGTTACTGTTTTGCATCGTTAGTGTTTATCACAAAATAGGAAGTTTTCTCAAATAAAGTTTTAAAATATAAAAGCAATTACTAATTGCACCACAAAAATTTTCAATACGTTGTCATTATGGTAATACATATAGCGATTAAACTTGTTTGAATAGAGTAAACGTCTATAAAAATTGCATCTCACATCACACATACACACATAGAGAGAAAGAGGTGAGGGGTGAAATAGATAATAGGTAGATGGATTCAGCAAAATATACCTGTTTTACGATCTTAAAATATTTAACATAAAATATCAGTTACAAATAAACATGGAACAATACAATAGTTTATCTAAACTGCAACCTCTTGGTTTAAGTCAGTACAATGCAATTATCAAAAGTAGGAACCAGACGTTTCTACAAAATAGCAAATAGTATTAAAAATTGAACTTTTAGTTGTGGTATTATTAATTAATTACAGAACTGAATTGTTCTATAGCTGTTCTAAGTAATTTCTTTCAATGATAGCCCGGCATGGCCAGGTAAGTTAAGGCGTTCGACTTGTAATCCGAGGGTCGCGGGTTCAAATCCCGATCGCATCAAACATGCTCGCCCTTTCAGCCGTGGGGGCGTTATAATGTGTCGGCCAATCCCACTATTCGTTGGTTAAAAAAGTAGTTCAAGAGTTGGCGGTGGGTGGTGATGACTATTAGCTGCTTTCCCTCTTGTTTTACACTGCTAAATTAGGGACTACAAGCGCAGATAGCCCTTGAGTAACTTTGCGCAAAATTCAAAAAACAAACTTCTTTCAATGACTTAAGTTTTTACACTTGTAAATGTATTGGAAATTTCTTTCGTTATATTTAAGATAAAGTTATTGTTTACGAATTATTCAAAATTCATAAAGGACTTTGGTCTGATGGTAATGTATTAATTGCAGCTACCAAGTTGATATACAAGCCCAGAAAATCCTATATCTACAAGTACGAAAGCAAAAACAGGATATTCATTGCAGGAACTGCAGATGAAACGGATATTATAATAAGGGCAACGGCAGAAGTTGGAGTTCTAGACCATTGCGAAATGTCACTGCAGGTAAGCCTAAGTTAGTACATTTTAGGGTAAAATGTTCATTATGAATTAATTGTTTAAAAATGTAATATGATGAGTTAAAAATTAAGATATAATTGAATATTTCAAACTTAGCTAGAAATTTTAAGGGGTTGTGCTAAAAATATTTCTTTGGAATTTTCCTGTTCATGTGTATTAGCATTCAGTAACTTTCATAAAATAATTAATTGCATACTCTCTATTCTCGAGAAAATATAATTATTGAGAGACTTTCAGTCAGATTCATCATATAGTGGTATTTCTGTTTGAATGAGCGAACAAACACGTAAAAAAACACACGCGGTTATGATAATTGAATTTTAATTCCCCAATTACACAAATATGTGAATTGACTGCCACGTAGTTATCCCATGATGTTTGTACTTTTCGTGTTCCATTTTTTTATTTGTTTTATCTTTTTCTTTTTTAATGTTAAAATTCGGAATTATATCGACTGCAGCGAACACGGGACACAGCGAAGATACCTTGGTGCATCTTTGCGTTTAAACAAATTTATCATCGTTAAACATACGTAACATCTAAGTGACTAAAACATTATAACTTTCAACTTACGTATTTTAAACTAATTAAATCAGAGGTTGAAACAGATGATCACCTGACTGCATACAAATGATTTAAAGATATTAAATTTATCTAGAACATACTTCATTTCATAGCTGAGAATAATAATGGACTGTAATATGAAACACCGTTAATTAATAAACTAAAAAGAATATTAAGAATTACAAGCATTTTTTTTCATTCCGGTAATAATATAGTACATTGTCAATTTCCTTAATGCACGTGAATAACGAATATTTTTAGAGTAACACTTCAGTTCGACCCAGTAACGTACATCGTCTTCTATGAGACGTCTGTGGTTGAAATATCCACTATAATGTTTTTAACTATAAAATTATAAGTATCTTATTTGAACAAGATTACTTTTTATGTTGTATGAAATAAAAGGTAGTGTGTGTTATTTAACTAATCTGTTTAGTAATTCTGGAGTTTTTGGGCCATATCTGTAAAGGAGAACGTTGGTAGTTTATGAGTGTATAGGTTAGACACGTTGTACATGTAATACATAGCTGAAAACCTTTGTGTGATGGGATGTAATTCCCTTTTGCATGAACAACAATATCTTTAAGATTTCTGCTCTTCCATGAGAAGACAACAGAAACCTCAGGAAAATTGTGTTTTAAGCAATCAATTATTTTTACTTAAGGGAGATTTTTTCTCACATCACAATGCAAAAAAAAAAATCTATGTTTAATAAAAGAGGTATGAACATGAGAAATTTTCTTTGATTATGTACTATTACATTATTTAAGGATGATTTTTCATTGAGTGTTGTTTGCTTTTTCTATCTTCCTCTCAGTTTCGGTAACTTTATAGTAATTCTGTAACATGGTTTGGCATAGATACTTAGCACGTTTTGTGTGATTTTTCATCTGTACATATTTTGATGATTCTGTAGGCTTCATCACAGGTAATATTTCATCTAGTATGAGTGGAGTGGCAGCTTTTGTAGTGAAGATATTGTGCATTGTGCTTCATTGGTGTAAAGTATATTCCTTTTTTCAAGAAGCATAAACTTACATAGAATAATTTGAATGGTATGTTAAATACAGCAGACACTAAGTATCGGCCACGTTATAAATACATTCATTTTGGTCTACTTCAAGAAAGGTTAGACTTGATTAATGACATGTTCGACCCACAAAGAGGCGTTTCAAAATGGCTTGATACAGCTAAGCAAGTTTAGAAGCACAAATATCTAATTCAGATTTTTATAATTTTAAATAAATAACGTTTATAAAGTTGAAGTTGTCCCATGATGCATAGGAATAAAGTAAAACAACAAGTCCACCAGTGACACAGTAGTATATCTGTGGACTTACAACACTAGAAATCACGTTTCGATACCCGTGGTAGGTAAAGCACAAATAGCCTATTGTGTACCTGTGTGCTTACCTACAAACAAGTAAAACAGATATTATGTGAAACACTTAAAATGACAATATGAAATATAATTTATTCTCTATAGAACAAAATGTTAGCAACTGATAATTCTGAATAATTAGCTTTCTAAATGTATTTATATGATATTCAATTGTCTAAACAAAACGTCTAAAATCGACATTTAAAAATAGAGTTTATAGTACTAATAAGTGAATTTTTACCACAACGAATTGTTCGTTAAATGGCTCGATATGCTTCTCAAAAACTAATTATTGCAATAAGTGAAACCTTTGCCCTAGTGAAAAAAATCTCCGGATAAAGTTAGTGGCGAACGAAAGGTTTGGTGTACCCAAAGGCAAAGAGTCCAAAGTATCTCTTCCCCTACCTCCATGGTAAACCTGAAACAAAAATAGAACATTTTGATATAACCAATACTAACATATTCACTTTTCTTGCCTTTTTATTTTTTGTACAAACTCATCTATGATGCCTTTCCATATTAATTGCTGCTTCGTCACAAAGACGTTCTTGAGATATAGAGGCCTCCATGTAAGAAAGAATGAGTTTTAACTTGCTAACGACCTCTAAAAAACTATCAACAGATACAGTGACTGCTATCAGTATTCGCAGTCTTCCCTGAGATGTGGAAAGACATCTTTTCCGTAAGACAAAAGGAATGCAATAATTCCCCAAGGTGTCTTTGGCTGAAGGTCTTTCTGAGTACGAAAAAGCATGCAACGGTTAGTAATTTCGTTGAACAGCTTTGTTTCTCTGGTAACACCGTCATAACAATTCGCCAGGCCAATGAAACTGTTTCGAATATCCTCCTCACCAACCACTTATTCCTCTACAAATCTGAGTACTTGGTGAAGCTCACCAAGTCTCTGAAACTTGTCATCCATCTCTTGGATAAATCTCCACACAATACTAATCACACTCCCTAGTTCTTCCACAGCTGTTATACCAGTATTTTCTTCTATCTTTCCAGCCAACCCTCACTTCCTATTCACATGCCTTATGATGTCTAACCCCAAAGAAGCATAATATTGCTTGGCCTCTGCTTGTGTCTCAGTGATTGTATCTCTGGATTCCTCAACAGTCTCTTAGAAATAATGGATATCCGTAATGATCTCTTGGAAATTAATCATGGGATCTTGAAGATGCTCGTAGACCCGATTCAGTTTGGATAAGGTCTTTGACTAGAGGGGAGGATAAGAAATTGAACTGCAGAATGTTTTGGATTATTTTAGCACTTCTCCTTTGGTCTCAGTGGTGGCAGTTTTTCTTCAGAGATATCTTCCAAAAGACCCAGCATAGCATCAAAGTTCTCTTATACCACAGCCACCTCATCAACACAGAAGCTTCACTGAGTGTTGCAACCTTGTTTCACAGTAACTTCGAACGTCTTCCGTATGACTTAACATCGAAAAGTAGAGCAGAAAAAGAACCTGTAAATACTCTTGATTACACCAAAGATGTCACAAGAATTGGGTCATAGCTAACAATATTAACACTACACAAATTGAGACTATTGTTGTCAAAATTTGTGAATAATGCCTTTGAATTTTGATCAGATCTTCTTTTCTGCAATCCAGAATCGTGAGCTTGCTATCATGGCAATGTTATTATAACACTTCAAATAGTAATCATTCAACACAGTATTGTCCAATTCTAAAGGATCATTCATTCTAGAGATGCAGAATCTTTCTCATTTTTGTGCAGCAGAATGTATCCAAGAAAAGATGCTTTGAATGGCACCTGATTCTTGAAAGCGATAAGGTGATATTGCATAGCATGTGACAATTGGCCTCAACGAGAACAACCTGGCGTCAAATCCAGCATGATCCCACAGTATTTACTTTTCTTCACACCTTTAATCAGCTTCTCTTTCACTTTGAACCTGGAAGACCTATGAACTGACTTTGGATTTCTCTGGTGACAAGTAAGTCAGTAAGCTGGGATGTAATTTAGCATAATACAACTGGGTATTTAGAACTGAGTCATATTCAGATATAGGTCAGAGAAATACAAGAAAGGTCTCAGGTTTTGAAGCTTGAATTAGTTTTCACACATGGTCTCTGAGAGAAACGGTTGGAGTGTTAAGAAGTCTGCTGTTCATTATTTACCTCAGCACCTCCCTCCATCATTCTCATTCTCTTTTTATTTAGTTTTCAAGCTTCCTATCAACTCAGACGTTGACGTGATAGTTCCTTTCAACGTCTTTTCATTTTACAAAAGCCAGCTTGTGGCTAATGTTGTTCTCATGGACCAAAGTTTTGGTCTTTTCCCACTTGCTCATCCTAGTCCATAGTTTCGAGTGATGAAACTGAGTTTGAGGCAAGTGAAGGAAAAGAGAAGCGGTAGAAGTAAAATGCAGATTGCCTGAAAGGAGAGTAAAGTAGTCATGATAAGGGTACATTTTGCTTTTTTGATAGTTTTCTTATAAACCATGCTCGTGTCATACCACAGCTCCTTCAAAGGCAAGGAATCCACCAATGTGTTGGAAAGACCAGGAACCCCTAGCTAACAGTTCCATCTGTAGGTAATTTTGATATTTTGATGTTGTTTGATATCATCAAACTAAAGGTTTCTTTGGTCCATGCAGACCAAGCATGCAGAGAATGGAGTATCCTCGGCTTCAGTGTTATCTTTCTCGTTATCAGAGACTAAGTCGAAAGAATCACTTTCCTGAACAATACCAAAACATTGGGCTTCATTGTATTCTCGTTGAACAAGATCAAGACATTCAATCTCTTCACTCTGTTGTTTTTTGGACGTTTTTTGGCGAACACCTCAAATACCCATTTAGTTTCCTTGTCTCCTCCTTCGCCTTTCATTTCCAGAGCTGTGCTCCACTTCGTCGTTTGGATGTCTGGAGAAAAAATAAATGAATAACTGACGTTATTTCCCAATTGTAAGCAAAGATACAATACAAATATCAACAAAACCAAAAAGATCAAACAGATATGTCCAAACAGAAAGAGAGGAAAGCAAAAGTGAAGTGAATCGAAATTAAAAATAAAAAAGTAAAAAAAAATGTTTCTGCTACCTAAATTACAACCATGAGTGTTCAAGAAGAGGATAACCGTCAACACATATAAGTATAACTACTTTACTCATAAATATGGGTTTTGAGTTGGGAAAATCAATAATATTCCTATTTTGAGAGGGTTTCAACATTAAACTAAAGTAGCATTATTTCATAGGCACAGTAAATCAAACTGCAAGAGCGATAAAATGTTATAATAAATTTCACACTGCTATATATATATTTATAATTTGTTATAAAGAAAAACAAGTCCAAACAAAAATTAAAAAATGCTGCACCAATTCAAAGGATCCACAGGGTACAGACTATACAAGATACCTAGGTTTTGGAGTTATCTGCGAAGTAGGATCTATATTGCGGTAGAATTAAAAATTGAAAATACTTCAATATCTAATTTAGTTAGTTTGTTTGTTTGTTTTTGAATTTCGCGCAAAGCTACACGAGGGCTATCTGCGCTAGCCGTCCCTAATTTAACAGTGTAAGACTAGAGGGAAGGCTTTGTTTGTTTGTTTAGAATTAAGCACAAAGCTACACAATGGACTATCTGTGCTCTGCCCACTACGGGTATCGAAACCCGGTTTTTAGTGTGTAAGTCCACAAACGTACCATTGTGTCACTGGGGGGCGAGAGGGAAGGCAGCTAGTCATCACCACCCACCGCCAACTCTTGGGCTACTCTTTTACCAACGAATAGTGCGATTGACTGCACTTTATAACGCCCCCACGGCGGAAAGAGCGAGTATGTTTGGTACGACGGAGGTTCGAACTCGTCCAATTTAGAGGCACGTTACTTAGATTTAAAAATTAAATTAATTGATAATTATATCGATCTAAATATTTCTGAGAGAGAAAAATATCTTGCTTTTTCAATATCTAGTTTATCCTCTTTTAAGAGTAATGTACCATACTCTTCTGTTATAAGCATTATAACTTCACAGTTATTCAAATTTTCTAAAATTTGTAATAAATTATATACTTTATTATTCATGCTGTAATACTGATACAGAAATTAATTTTAATGGATTTAATAAAGGAACTCTCAATAATTTTTTTTAAATGTTCTGTGATAAATATAAAAAATGTGTTAAATAAATGTAAGGAAGTAAAATTCAAAGACATGTTACTGAAAGTTCCTGATAACTATTTTTAGTTGTTAATAAGGTCATTTAAACATCTTCACATTCATTTTATGCGAATGAACACCTTATTGCATATATGGGCTTGTTTGGAGTCCGAAAATTTGTAGTTTGTTTGTTTGTTTTTGAATTTCGTGCAAAGCTACTCGTGGGCTATCTGCACTAGCCGTCCCTAATTTAGCAGTGTAAGACTAGAGGGAAGGCAGCTAGACATCACCACCCACCGCCAACTCTTAGGCTACTCTTTTACCAAAGAATAGTGGGATTGACCGTCACATTATAACGCCCCCCACGGCTGAAAGGGCGAGCATATTTTGGTGCAACCGGGATTCGAACCCGCGACCCTCGGATTACGAGTCAAACGCCTTAACACGTATGGCCATGCCGGGCCCAAATTTGTAGTTACGGTGTACTTAATGGTGGTGGTTGGGAGATATACTAGTTAATTTAGACAACTGATAGGGGTCCTTTGTACTAGTATAATTTGTCTGCTGGGCTACTAATTAGTGTCTTATCGCCATAATGGGGGCTGGAATCCAACTTCAGGAGATAAGTTTATTTAACTTACTTACTCTAAGTGGTAACACCTTATCTTTTTAAGGTGTTAATTTTTCTTTACTTTGGCCAGGTGGTTAAGGCGCTCGACTCGTAATCTGAGGGGCGCATGTTCGAATCCCCGTCACAACAAATATGTGCGTAATATATATTCTATTAAAACTATACTTTTTGGCACTAATTTAATTAGTGAGCTTGAGACCTAAATTGTCAAACTGCAAAATTTTCAGTTAAAACCTCAGTTAACGCTCAGATGATATGTACTGGCGGTGGGTGATGATGACTATCTGCCTTCCCTGTAGTCTTACACAGTACACTGCTAAATTAGGGACGGCTAGTGCCGATAGCCACCGTGTAGCTTTGCACGAAATTAAAAACACAAACAGACAAACAAACTTAATGGGAGATTCAAACAAAATATGGTACTACGAAACAGTGCTGAACTTCACTGGATGAGTTAAAGCCAAGGATCATATGGGCTGCACATAAATACAAAATCAAAGTGTGTGCACTTGCTGACAATGGACTTGTCTCTTCATTACAAAATCAAGATCATGTCCAGCTTTGACGATACTGGGAATAAGATTAATTAAATATGAGTTTTTATTAAAAATGAAACCTCGTATTTACCCATGCGTCTGTACTACTATGTAACTTATGATTCTCATTTCAAATAGATGGGATCGAAAACTTGTATCTATTACCTGTACAACCAATGAAGGATATCGGTCTCGACAACTTTAAAACAAGATTACTGTAGGCAATGTTTTCCATAGGTGGTAACACGTATTAGCAACTTTGAAAATGACAAAGGAATAAAGGTAACTTGAAATAGGTTCAACTTAAAGCTATTCTTGACTGCGTATTATGTAAACACTTGGAGGTATAAAGAACAAAGAAGATTCCGAATAATTATAAAAAAGTACTACATAAAGAAGAATACTATGGTATAATCTAATACCACACTTTCAGAAAAGAAATATCTTTAATACATACGTGTGTATAAATCTACGTATGTAATTTAAACTCAAGGAAAAGCAGCAACAGTCTAATTTAAACAAGTAAAAGAGAGAAAATAAAGGATACTGAGCAAAATAAGATATTTAAATCAACAAAACTCAATCAGAAGCGAAATAAACTAAAATCTTTGCTTAAAAACAAAACTTAAAAACTCAAAAGACAATATAAGTTTTTCAGAAGGAAATACAGAATGTACATTGTGCTAAGAACAAATACTATTTTAAATCTAGAAATTATCTGATAAACTTTAAGTTTAGGTCTTATAATCATGAAATAATCTCAGTGTGTAAGCCTTTCTTGTCTCCTTATCTGCCCCCACTTTTGATTCTGATCAAGAGATGGGCAATCACGAAAAAAAATAAGACGCCTTTCATTTTTTTACTATACTAAAGACCAATAAAAAAGGAAGCAAGAATGAAAGCATTAACTTTGGAAATTGTACATAAATCTCAGTAATGATAACTCTCGAATAATGCAACATTGAAATAAACAGGTAGAAAAATCATAGTATACTTTTATGTCACAATGAATCTCGGTTTCATCCCTTTAGGAGCTGTGGTACATTGAAGTAAAATTAACTTGACTTTATTGCACTATAGAGAAGAAAATGCGAATAAGTTTTGTATTCTTTAATACGAGCATCTGTGCTATACATACAGAGAGAGTAATAGTGCATTCTCCGATAACACACTACACTTGATGAAATACATAACAAATATTTTTTTTAAATTTGGGTCAAATAGTTAATAAATTGTTCAAAAGCGTATAATTTTCAATCTATAAACATAGTAAAGTTAATGTTAAAAGGTATTTCCGTTTTTTTAAATCAGCATGCTCAGATCACAGCATCGAAATAATGACAATCTCGCACATGCATCTTTGTTTAGAGTTTGTTTCTAGTCAAATACAAATCTAAATAATAATTTTTCTTTTCTATGACCTCCATAGGTATCGAAACACTATTTTTAAAGTTATAAGCCTCAGGCTGTACCACCCGGGTCTGGGGTAGCATCTCACTCATGTAAAGCTAGGGATTGGAAAATGTATAAATTTAAGTTTTAAAATTAGGTAGGGTTGTAGTTTATAGACTACAAAAACTTTTAATTTGTTACTCGGTTATTACAACAATTCTTCTACAAAGACAATTCTCAAAAGTGTGCAACTAATCACGTTGAAGTTATTTAAAAATTGATGTATCAATCTTGAATATTGTAATACAATTTGTTAACACGACTACTTGTCGTGAATTACAGAAATTTAATGGTTAAAAGGGTTTTTTTTAACCACAGTATATACATAGTGAATCTCAGCCTCTGGTATACAGACCACTGATGATGCGAAAACTCTTTCAGATGATGTATGAAAAGATTGCATTGTTGGGAAAGAAAACGGCAGCATAGCTTAGATTCAAAGTTGACCGTCAAAATTAAAAGAAATACAAGAATTACGGCATTGTGCAACAATAAAAAGGTTTGAGACCCATGATGTAGTAAAGTAAATATAAGAACACAGTATAATTACGAATGCTAATCTTTAATATGAATTTAAATGTTAATGCAAAACGTTGCCATAACTGTAAAATTATTGTTGTTTGTCGTGTGTGTTTTTTCAAGTTTTTAAGTTTAGAACTTTCGCTGGAGGAAGTTTTATCTTTATATATCTTTTGTAACTCAATGATCAAAAATTTTCTGAAAGTACGAAAAACGATTCGAACAATTTGAAAACGCAACGTAAAGTAGTATGTGGTAGTAATAAATCGTTGATTGAAATTAATTATGGGCATATAAATTGCGTTTACGGCCAAAAATATCACTAACAGAATGAACCTATAACTGATTACACAATGCATATGAAATAATTCTAAATAATATGGTTTGACTAATGTATTTCTTATCTGTGTTGATTGCTAAAACTACTACTATGTATATTTTTAGTTGTGATCTATGTAGGTAACGCTTGATTTACTTAGAAGTTAATATTAATAGAATGTTAAGCGATGCGAGTTTTAAGTTTCTGTTACTAGGAGGCCTGGCATGGCCATGCGTGTTAAGGCGTTCGACTCGTAATCGGAGGGTCGCGGGTTCGAATCCCGGTCGCACCAGATATACTCGCCTTTTCAGCCGTGGGGGCGTTATAATGTGATGACTAATCCCACTATTCGTTAGTAAAAGAGTAGCTCAAGAGTTGGCGATGGGGGTATGATGACTAGCTGCTTTCCCTCTAGTCTTACACTGCTAAATTAGGGACGGCTAGCGCAGATAGCTCTCGAGTAGCTTTGCGCGAAATTCAAAATCAAACAAACAAACTGTTTCTAGGAAATGCTGAGATACAGGATATACAGAATAAGTTCCCAAGGAAATGACTAACATTATTTATTTGTGAAGTTAGGTCTGCTATATGGTTATCGTTAATTTACTTTAAAGAAAGTGAAATTTATAGAATTTCCATTTTAAGAAAGAAAACACTTAACTTTTACGAAGGGGACAAAATGTGGCATTATTTCTCTCAAAAACCAAAAAGAACATGACAAATTTGGTTTTCCAGCATTGCACAGGTGATACATTTTTCTTCTATATGTGTGTGATTGACTCCCTTTTTCCTGGGTCCGGCATGGCCAGGTAGTTAGGGCGCCCCACTCGTAATCCGAAAGTTGCGAGTTCGAATCCACTTTACAGAAAACATACCAGCCCTTTCAGCTGTGATGGCGTTAAAACGTGCAGTCAATCCCCTATTCGTTGATAAAAGTGTAGCCCAAGAGTTAGTGGTTGATGTTGATAACTAGCTGCCTTCCCTCTAGTCTTACATTGCTAAATTAGGGACGGCTAGTGCAGATAGCTCTCGCGTAGCTTTGCGCGAAATTCAAAACCAGACCCTCTTCCCTGAACATTTAACACAATAGGTAAAATATAAATATCCAGAAAATCCTTCTGTTTCCAGCTGTCATTAGTTATGTCTGTTAACATTCATTACTTAAATTATGCGCATATCTATATAGATTTAATATTACTGTCTGTTGTATGTCTATATAACAACTTCGCAGGGTGTGGATGAATCTCCATCAAAATTGATATGGAAATTTATTAGGTTCATGCAATGCCTATACAAACTGAGTTTTGCGATTTTTGTGGGTGTTTTTTTACAACTACATCACCTTACATGGATGAGTTTTCTTTCACCAAATTTGTAATGGAGGTACATTAGGTCGATGGAAAAAAACACGTGTTAAGTTTCGCATTTCGCAAAAGCGTTGTTTACTACTAGTTTACCCCATACGGATAAATCTGCACGACATATGGTGGTTGGGGTGATATTTGCAAATTTGCTGTTACATATTTTGTGTTTTATATTTTAATGGAATTTTTTAAACAGTTGTACATAAGTGAAGCGAAGTTTCATGCCCTAAGATAACGTTTAATTAAACATGAATTTACATAACTTCCGTCCAGGTACTTCAGCTAGTAGGAAATATATTTTTAGTTTGTAACTTTAAGTTTTCGAAAGAAAACAACCTTCCTTAAAGCGGTAGATTATTGAAGAGGTTGTAATGAGACAATGCTTTAGTGCTAATACCTCAATTTTTTTTTTTAAGCAACGAAACGGTAAACAGATGCGTAGATAAATCACTGAATTACAAGCAATAATATTATCTGCATAAATTATTGAATTCTAGAAGTACTCATTTGGACAACATTTTATAATTTTTGTGTAGCTGTGCTGATGAGAATTATAACTTGAAAATATTTGACTGACCATATGGATCTGTTATTCAATGTAACAATGTAATTTAACTTTAGGGATAAAAGGCCAGTTGATCTATCTAAAGTTAAAGAAAATTCATGTTCAGCCCTCATAGTTTAAACATCTATTAAGCCTTTCTATAAATTTATTATATCACTTGTGTAGAAGACAATCTATTTCAAAATCCAAACACTGTTTGGAAAAAAATAGAAATGGTTTAACCGAGAAAAACTCCTTTACTGCCAAATTTGTTTTTGTGATTCATAATCTTAACTTTCTCACCATTCAGTACAAACAAGAAAAAGATGCATCAGCAATGTCACTTTCTTTAAGTGTTTAAACACCTCAATCAGATCATCTCTCATTCTCTCTTTTGCAGAGAAAAAAATTCAGAGATATTAACTGTCCCTCACATTGCAAACCCTTCCATCCCAGATATTATAGAAATCCTCTTCTGAACTCCATCCAACAGTTTATTGTTCCTCTTAAGGAAAGGAGCCCAACACTTAGTATAATACACTGAAGCCTAAACAGTGATTACAAAATGAATTTATAACTTTTTCATTTCCATACAGACAACTTAAAATCCTCATTGACTCACCATTAGCAACCACATTCTGTACATGGCTTAAGAAATTAATCAATCATAACACCGTTAAAGTTATTCCTGTCAAAACTATGCTTGTAATCAAACTATGATAATCCATATGTATCACTTTACACTTATTATAATTAAAAGCTGTCTGACATTTATTCACCCAACTCAATGAGTAATGCAAATCCATTTTTAAAGTAGTGCCATCTTCCTCACAGCTAGCAACATTCAAAATTTTAATAACATTGCAAGTTTAAGCACCTTATTGACCATATTTTGATATAAATCAATTATAGCTAAATTTCTAACATTGACCTCTGAGGTATCTTGCTTGTTTAATCTCCATTTATAATACTCCCAAGTGGCACATTGGTATGTCTGTGGACTCCATGCCAGGCAAAGCACATGTACCCATTGTAGAGCTTTATGCTTAACTAAAAACAAACAATTTAAAATAACCCTGTAATTTATTCTACCCACCTATTTTTTCTACCCAATGAGCCAACCTGTCTGTCACACACTTATAATAAAAAGATAATCTTTATAACAAGCCTTATATGTAGTGTTTTGTCTGATGCTTTCTTGAAATCTCGATGTAGCAAATGTATGCCCTCACTTTCATATACATGAGCAATAATATCTTTAAAACATATAAAAAAATTAGTAAGACAAGCCTTTCACTTAGTGAAGCCATGTTGACTTCCCAATAAAATTAAATTTTTTGAAATGACTTTCCAAGACCTTTTTTATTAAAATTTTAACACTTTTCCCACCACTATTATAGGACTAATAAACTGATAATTATTTGGACAGTTTTCATCACTTTTTTGAAAACAAGGGTAAAACACACACGCATTACTTATATACACATTCAACTTTCAAATTTTGGCATGTGCTTACTATTAAATTATGGTGTATTCAGTGGATAGCTCGATGTGGCTTTGCTATAAAAAACATACTATTATATTTTTATTGCCAAGAGGAATGGAGCTAGAATGCTAAGATTAGCCACAAAGTGAGATAGCTTTAAATGATGCTTAAGGGTAAAACTATAAAAGGTTAAATGTATAAGACAAAAATATCTTACTGAGAGGTGTTTCTGTGTTTTTTATTTATTGTAAGGTAAGTTCTTTCTAGACTTTAAATACATAAAAGTGACTTTAAAATCTTTCAGTAACAATATCCTGTTCAAATTAATAATGCTATGCTTGAAATAAAATCTGTGCAAATTTATAACTATCTTCCTGCTTATTTGTTCCAAGTACAATCAAATAATGTTTTAGTTTATAATTTTGCTATGTGACTTTTGACACATAAATGCTTCAGCAGATTTTCTATGGTAACTTTATTTCAAATGTTCCTCAAAGTATTGTTTGAACTGACATCTTTATACTATTGTTATACAATTTCATTAGAAATTACAAAAAAATATTACAGTTCTATCACCAAAAAGAATAAAAATTTAGAAAGTAGGTAATGTTTCTTGACAAAATTATTTTTCTGTTTTAAGTGAAAACTAAGTTGTACAGGTTAATTATGAGCAACAATAGTTTCAGCTCATACTTTATTGTTGCAAAGTGAGTATGTAGGTAATATGGCAGTGTTACATATTTATTTTGCATATTGATTGTTTTTAGTTTCTTTTATATTTTAAGGATTTATTTTATTGATTAACATTTATCATTTATAAATCTGTATACTTCTTCAGTTGCGTGATGTATTCCTTGATGGAGCTGGTGTCAGCAACCGTCACCACTTCAAACATATGTTGGAGGCAGACCCACTACCATTTGCTTATCATGATGGACAAATTATCAGTATCTGTCCTTCTTCAGATGAAGCGGTTTGGATTACTAACATTAAAAGAGGGATTTTGTCAGCTCTTCAAAATTCCATGAAATCTTTCAGCTCTCATACTCGCACTTCAGAGGTTAAATTGTGTTTTACAATTATAGTTAACTTACACCTGTATCCAATAATTAAAGTTAAAATATAAACAGAAAGAGAGGGTACAAGATAACATTAAGAATGATGAAAAGAAAAGTATTTCTTGAATATTAATCTGGCAGAATTCAAATTGAGATAAAAATGTAAGATAAGGTAATAATTTTGGAATATGCTTGAAATTTGTGTGATTCTTAAATTTTATTTTGGATAACATTACAGTTGACTGTGTTGAGAATTAAAAAAATGAATAAATTGGTGAAATTTTTTATAAGTTATATGTTTGCTATTTCATACAATGTATAAAAAAATCGATGATTACAATATCTCATTCTTTAATAAATTTATATTTACTCTAAATAATTTATATAAAATAGGTACTTTGCATAACTACCTTGTAGGTAGTTGTAATATTATTTTTATAAAATAGCACACAAAGTTATTCAAATAGCTTTTTTTTTTTTTAATAAGGGCAGTTTAGTTGGAGAATAATGATCAGGTGATGTATTTATTATCAGATATAAGTATTACTTAATTGGGTGAAAAAGTATCAAACAGAACAACATTTTTATTCCTTAATGTTATTGATTGTAATTTTGTTTTATATGTTTTTGTGTATGTATATATATTCTATAGAGTACACATGAAAGATTATGAATTAAAAAGTGTTTTACGTTTTAGAAAAATGTTTAAATAGCAGTTATGATTGTTTGAACATGCTTTTTTGTCTAATCTAAATTCATCTAGTGTTAGAAGAAACTTGGTCTGTATGTGAATTGTTTGTTTTTTAATGTATATAAACAAATATCATTTGCAAAAGAACTAGAATACACACATGTATATGCAAATCAAATATTACCAACTGCCTTCATACACAGGTTATAATTTACCCTTTCATTCATGGTGATGTTATAATATGAAATTTACTCTCACTAATTCTTGATAATTAATAGTTCAAGAGGTAGTTATGTATACACTTGACTTGATGCTATTTCCCTATTCTATGACTTTAAAATTAGACATCTATCACAGATAGACCTACACATTTTACCAAAAATATAATTATTAAATTAAATAAAAGCTTATGAAATTAGCTAATGTTGTTTTCATGAAATAATATATTAGTTTCTGAAAATTGAATTTTTTCCTCAATTTAGTTGGACATTTCAGGAATATGTAACACAGAGTACAAAATGCAGGATAGGTCTTTGGACTCCTTTACTGTTGTTAAAACTAAGGACTTGAGATCGTGTCAAAATCGTCATGGAGCTACTACGTCCATCTTCTCAAACCCATATACATCTCCTGGTTCAGTAAGTACAGCTCGACTAGTTTCATTTTTAATTATTGTTAATATAGCAAAATAATGACTTTTTGAGAGAGTATTAAATACTTTTATAACATAGTGAACAGATCTATATGGAGTACTACTGTCTTTTCTTTGATCTGGAGATATCAATCTGGGCTCTTTGCTAATCAATTCTGATGAATGTCTCAATACTGAGCCTAAAATACCGACTTCAAAACAATCAGAAGGAAGTTAGAATACTATTCAATAAAAATTAATATTTTTTTGAAATGAATTTGAGTAGTATTTGGTTACAAACATATTTCATACAAATAAAAATTCTTTTGAATATTGTAAATAGCATAGTATTAAACATACTCAACATTTTCACATTATTAGCAAGCTTATATATGTTAACAAGCCATCTTTATTCTTGCATCGCTTGTGAAAATATTTTAAAAGATTCATCAATATATTAATCACATAAAAGTGATTAATTTCTACTTTTTTAATCAACCAGTTTCCTAATCATTATCATAGTTTTTTTTTTATTTTTGTTATAAGATTTCAACTTTCCTTTACTTATTGGGGAAAGAAAAAACTTTATTAAATGCATGCAAATAATCTTGGTAAATTATGGTAACCAACATACAGTATGCCCCAAAAAATGTATACACACTTGGAATGAGTATAAATACAATGTTTATTAAGATATATCTAGTTTTATAATTCAAGTTTAAGAAGATAAGTGTAGAATATCTTGAGTTATCACACATGTTCGAACTGATGACCATTCTGATCCAGGCACTTCTGATAACATGGACAGATGGAATTGCAAACTTCACAAACCATTTTATTTGGAATATGAGTGCATTCTCTTTGAATTGCTGCTCTCAGCTCATTGATTGTCGTAGGTTTTGTACTATAAACATTATCATTGACATATCTCCATTATAAAAGTTCAGAGGTGTGAGGTCTGGTGAACATGGGGAAAAGTAAGTGCTACCTCTTTGCCCAATCCATCTGTTCAGCAGTTTTCATCAAGATAGACTCTCACATTACAGTGGTAGTGGGGAGGTGCTTCATCTTGCTGGAAATAAAACTCCTCATCTCTAAGTTGCTCTTGAATGTGTGGCACAACACATTCTTGCAGCAAGTTCAGATAAATGAGACCTGTGACTATGTTTTTGAGAAAGAATGGTCCAATTATGCCCAATGCTGATAATATACACCATGCTGTAACCCCTGGTAAGTATATGTGGTGTTCAACTGTAACATGTGGGTTCTGAGGTACCCAGTAGGTGCAATTGTAATGATTAACTGAGCCATTTAACTTAAATGTGGCCTTGTAGAGAAAATTATATATTTAAAAACAGCTAGTATGGGTAGAGAAAGCACAAGTAGAGAAGTGAACGACATTTTGACCTTCTTTGGTCATTGTCTAGTTCACAAAGAAAGAGGTAACTGACCGATAGTTGACTACATGTTTGAATGGGGTTGTGTAACTGAGTGTAGGAATGCTCAGATGTTTGATTATATTTATTAATATAGGTATAAAAGTGTTCCTTTGTATTGGTTTATTTTGGGCTTAAGTTGTTGTATAAGGCAGGCTTCTTTAATTTTGCATTTGTTTATATTTGTTTTTTTATTTAGTATTTGGGTGTTTTCTATGGTTATATTGTGTTTATTTGATTTCCACTGTTCAAAAACATGTGAAGGTGACTTTTTGTGCTCTCTGAATTTGGTTTCCATTTTTCTACTTGTTTCTCCAATATAGAAGTCATGGAAGTTATCACATTGTATTTTATAAATAATGTTGGTGTAGTGTTTGTCAGTGTAGTGTTTACATAGTATAGACCTTAGTTTTGTGCCTGGTTTTTGAATGAATTTGGTACTAACGGGAATGTTATATTTTGTTACTAGTTTTTGCCAAATGTTGGTTATTTTTCTGCTGATGTTGGGAATATATGGTATGCAGCCATATATGGTTTCGTGATTTTTTAATTCGTGGGATATATTTATTTTTGTTAGTTGATTTTGCTTTTTTACCAGGTGTGTGCATATAATGTTTTCTACAGTTTGTGGAGGAAACTTATTGATGTTGATAAAGTATTGTTTCATTTTGTCTAATTCATCATTAATTTTATCTGGTGAGCATAGTTTTATGGCTGTGTTTATTTGGTTTCTTAAGATGTTGAGTTTTTATTTTGTTTCATGTGCTGAGTCCCAAGGAATGTATAGTCCAGTATGGGTGAGTTTTCAGTGGATTTCTGTTTTGAACTGTGTATCGGTTCTTGTAATTTTGAGGTTAAGAAATGATATTTGATTGCTTTCCTCCTGTTCACATGGGAGGTTAATGTTTGGATGTATAGAGTTAATGTGATAGAAAAAATTAAGTGTGTGTTCTGTAGATGTGAATCCCACAATTGTGTTGTTTACATATCTGTACCAGTATAGTGGTGGATGTAATGCTGTGTTAATTGCTTGTGTTTCAAATTGTGTCATAAAAATATTGGTTAGAACTGGTAATACTGGATTGCCCATGCTTAGGCCTTTTGTTTATATATAGTTGTGGTTGTTGAGCATGAAGTTTGTCTTCATCATGGCAAATTCTGTTAGGGTTGCTAATTGGTTGCTGGCTTAGGGTCTCTACCCATACTAGCCATTTTTAAATATATAAAAGCCATATGTGCATGCCACTGTGATAACTGTTTGTTATCACAGCTGTATACAGAGCTTTAAATAGTCGTGTGTTTTTGTCAAATTCCACATACCCTAGTGCAGTTGCTTTAGAACAAAATTTGACATGATTAAATTTTCCTTCTTTACTCTGTTATTACAATATAATCTGTGATAATATTTCACTTTATAAATTATCACTATAATGGCTAATTTCACATTAATGCAATCTAGATCTATCAAACTATATTTTTTATGTATATTTGTACCCAAACAGAGATGTAGAACATCCCATACTCTATTAGATATTATGATGCATCATACTCAATTAAAAGAATGAAAAAACTCAGAAGGTTCTAGTAACATGGTGCAATTATTAATTCCTAGGTATTGAACTAAGCAATGTATCATTTGTAAACAGTTATGTAAACAAATTTTAGATAATTATCACTTCTAAAAAATAATTAAATTGAACATTTGGATTAAACTTAAACTGAAACAGTAGCATATATCTAACATGAAACAAGATGAAAAGCTTTTTGTACTGTGTTCCACTTATTTACTCTGGAATATGCTTTTGAAGTGAGGTTGATATGCTTCATGTGGTACCTTTCTCTCACAGTTTGTTGGTTTTTCAATTAGGTGAAAAACTTATTCAAGTTACAATTTTCTGTCTGTCTCTCTTTTTTTCATCTTCATTCTACATTTCCAGCTAATATATTTTTGCTTGATTTTGTGATTAGATTATCAACTTGAAGCTTAATTGAAAAAGCAAATTCCATTCTATGAAACAGTATATAGACATAAATTCACAAACAGTAATTGTGAAGAAATTCTGAAACCAATGGGATGAGTAACTCACAGATAACTTTAGTTGTTGATGTTAAATTACCACATTATGAGATGATAACAAGAAATGTTAAGTCATTACTGAGTCATAGAATTTAATAACTCACTGATTGGCACTAAACTGATTCACTATTGACTCATTGCTGCACATGTCACTGGTTAACTAATTCATTAACTCACAATTATATCATTACTTGTTTTCTACTTATGACAGGAAATGTTTAGGTTTTTTTATATTCATGATCTTTCTAAATGATTTCATGACATGCTTCTTCTAGCAACAAACATCTAAATTAAAATATTAAAAAATATACCTTCAAAACTATTCTTTCTTTTGTTAATATTTTTTGTTAGTGAAAACACAGTATATTTCTTTCAAATTGAAAGAAACTGCTCATTTTGGTTTTAAGAATTAATTCAGTGACAAAACATTGTAGAAAATATTCATATAAATCCCATCCTGGCAAGAAGCTTTGAAGTTGTCAAATAAAAGTAATTTATGAAATATTTTGATATCTATTATTCACTTTGGCTCCTTTTTTTCTCTCTCTCTCTCTCTATCTCTCTGAAGATTATATATTTATGGACTTTTTGCACATTCAACAACTAATACAGTGCTGTGCAAAAAGTGTTAGGGGAAGAAAATATTTTGTCATTCTTTCCATTTCATGGGGCTAATTCTTCCATGTCATTACAGAACAAAAATTAACAATATTGTGATGCTTTTTTTTCACAATTGAATGAGCCAGTGTAAAAATACTTATTATTTAGAATTCCCATATACTTATACCAAGGGCATGTGATAAGGGTTCTACTTGAATGAACATACTGAAGAAATTTAGACTCTAAAATAACTGTCATGATATCCCATGCAGTGTCTTAACTATATAGAAAGAAGCTAGCAAGGAGCTTGCATGTGGTATCAGTATATGCTAGAAGAAATCAGTTTAATAGCATGCCACAAGGAAATAGTGTTTGACATTATATAAATTTTAAGTTGTCATACTATGACTCAAAAAACATTGTTAATAGAGCAAAGAGTTTACATGAACAAATTTATGTGATGCTGGTTGGACTGTTTGACAAATTGCTCCAGACTTGAAATGCTCCTCAAAGACTGTCAAATATGTTCCAGGTGATGAAACTGAGACAGGTAAATTTCAAAATAGAAAAGTAAGAGACAGAATGCCTAAATTCAATGATGTTAATTATCTTTGTTTATGCACCCACTGGGGCAGAAGGAAGACTGCCACTGATCTAAAGCATGAGATTAAATGACCATGAATGAAATGACAGTATCAAGAAGACTCAGTGAGAATGGAATATTTGGTTGTGTGGAAGTTAAAAAACCTTTACTTTGATTTCCAAATATTGTCAAGAGATTCAAACTTGCTAAAAAGTAAAGGTGTTGGAATCATTTAACTGATGCAATGGCCCCCATGGAGCCCCAGTATCAAACCAGTTGAGCAGATCCAAGATTTGATAGATTAAATGCTCGAAAATAAAAAAATTACTTCAACGAAACTTTACGTGAGTGTATTGGAGACATTCAGAGTAAAATTTCAAACAACACTTTGATTAAGTATGTTGCAACAATGCCTGAAAGACTCTGCAGTTGTTAAAGCAAAAGAGGAACACAAAGCTCAGCAAATATTAACTGTTTGCTGAACTTAAGCACTTGCACTGAGTTTCTGTTTTACTAAATATGAAATTAATAAAATTTTGATATTATGCCTGTGATTTACCTCCTTTGAAAGTAGCCTGAAATCTAATTTTTGAATTTATCCTCACACTTTTGCATGGTACTTTATATATTACATATATATATATATAGAGAGAGAGAGAGAAATAGTAAGAGCAAAGAAGTTTTGATTATTACTTTTACCATATTTTCCTATACTTCCAGGGATTTTACCATAATTGTTTAAAATCAAAATTCTTTAGTATTTGTTGGAAAGTAATCTTGCATAATTTCAAATTTAAAAAAATTCAGATTTTTTTTGGGATTATGGCATTTGTTTCTCACAGCTTAAGTATTTAATATTAATATGTTTCTTATATTTAACCATATTTTCGTTTATTTCCATTTGATTTATGACACAAAAAATAATTGTATACTTCTTTTTTTTTTAACTATACCAAAGTTAAAATCTTAAAATAGAAATTCAGCATAATATTAGATACCAAAATCTCCAGTCAATAAAATTATCAATTTTTCCAATACTTTAATATTAATAGAAAAAAATTACCTTTCAAATTTGTTAGTAAATTAATAAAACTAGTATCAGTTTCTTTTTTATGAAGTCCTGTTTTTTTTAATTTAAAACCTAAAAAATCATTCAGCTGTCAAGTATTTATATAACGACTGTAGATTACAACTCTTTCAGTGCATTGTGTTGATTTGAAACAGATTTTCATATGTATATATTTTAGTATATCCCTGAACAACAATCATATTATGCTTTAGAAATAACAAATATAAATTTAAAAATATTTATTTTGCAGCCAGTTCAAAATATTCCTCTTTTGGATGGTAAATACAATTGCAAGCAAACAGTTGATAGAAACCAGGTTATCACAGAAGCAGTTTGTGAGGAAACCAACTCCTTTATTCCATTTTCACAGTCAGATAAAGGTGCTCATATATCTTCAAGAATCTACCTTTATCTGTCTGGTATTGAGGATGGTGTAAATGTGAGGAGAAGTAAGTATAGATCTCATTATTGTAGGATAATCATCAAGAATTAGAATATTTGAAATTTCAATGGGAAGAGTTCCATTTCATAATGCTAGAAATAAAAAAAAAACATGTAAAGTTATGAGGTAATCATGAAGAAAGTACAATATATATCTTTTTCTCATCATTAAATATTTAAATATTGTTATAAGAGTAGTTTCCTTCCAAATCCAAACTGTAAACTGTACTGTGGCCATCCAATAGTGATTTGACATAAATAATAGCATAATTTTACACCTATAAGACAGCTATCACTAAAAGATAGACAGAAAATACATCTTTCCGTGGGTTAAAAACAAAAAGAATTTTCATGGAAGTACTTCCAAGTATTTGTAAATGTCATGTGAGAGAGTACATTCAAACAAAACTTGTTTAAATTTTAGATCGATAAAAGGAATTCAGATACATCTTTATCATTGATTAGACCATACCACTTATATATTTTTTGCTTTAAAAAGTTATTAGGGGTATGATATTATCAAATACAATACTAACTTACTGAATTTAGTCTCAGATATACAGTGCTATGACTAACTGAAGTGTACTGAATAAATAGTAGAGATGTATACATCATCTTTCATGTATTCAGTGTACACCTGCATATTCTTCATATTTACAATCATTTGTTACTAGGACTGTATATATGAAGTGCAATAAGACATCTTGTATTAAAAAATGGTGGAGTAGAAATATAATTAGGTATTTGAAAAACATCCTTGGTTTGTTTGTTTTTTGAAATTTGAGCAAAACTACACGATGGCTATCTGTGCTAGCTGTCCCTAATTTAGCAGTGTAAGACTAGAGGGAAGGCAGCTAGTCATTACCACCCACTGCCAATGCTTGGGCTACTCTTTTACCAATAAATAGTGGGATTGACTGTCACATTATAATGCCCCCACAGCTGAAAGGGTGAGCATTTTGGTGTGACGGGGATTCAAATCAGTGACCCTCAGATTACGAGTTGAGTACTTCAACCACCAGGATATGCATAGTTTTGAAAATGGCTATTGGTTAAAGCTTAAATACAATTGGCTAAGAAGGTTATAACTTTCTTACATCAATGTAGGATGAAGACAGTGGTGTGAGAAGTAATTTTTGTTTTATGGGAAATAGACAAGATCTAGCTTCTACATAGAAAAAATACTGGAATGTAGTAGGAAGTTAAGAAGACTTAGCAATAAATCACACATTTGGGTATTTTTTACAATTTCTTTAGACATTCTGTTTGTTTATGAAAATTTATGTTAAATTGTGTTGGTTTGTTTGTGAACTGTACAAATGTTTTTCTGTGACGATACACCAAATAAACCATTTTCTATTTAAAGAGTGCAATAGAGAATTACAAAATATTATGGTGACTAAAATTCGTATTTACTCAATATTATTGTTAAATTTATTATTTTCAAACAATACACATATACAAGATAACTTATAATTTATTAAGAAGAAAGTATATTTAGTAGATATAAGTTTATTTTGATCAATAATATTTATTATTAGCAAAAGTATTAGTATCTAACCTAACATCAAGTTATAGGCCACTGATAAATCTTTGTCAGCTTCTGTGGTGTTTTTATGATATTTAGCCACAATGTAGTAACTACTGAAAATGTCAAAATAATAAATAACATCAGTCACTTTGAAGCTGATTGAGTATGTGGAATGGACTTTCTAAACAACATCAAAAAAGATTAAATTCAAGAATGATGAATGACTTTCAAAAAAGTGTTTCATAACAAATTTTGGAAATTTTGCAACATAGTGTTAAAACATTTAATATGAAAATTACATTAATATCTTAAAACAAAAATAGAAATTGTTTAGTAAGTTTTTTATTACATTTCATGCAGTTTTGTTAAGCATATCCACTTTGAAAAAGAAAAATTTAAAGAATATCAGTGACATCTACCCAGTTCTGAAATTGGGAGGCCTGGCATACCCAGGTGGTTAAGGATGCTAGACTCGCACTTTGAGGACTATAGGTGAACTCCCCCATCCATTATACATGCCAACCCTTTCAGCTGCAGGACTTTATAATGTGATGGTAAATCCAACTATTCATTTGTAAAAGAGTTGCCTAAGAGTTGAAGATTAGGGATGGTTAGTGCAGCTAGCCCTTGTGTAGCTTTGTGTAGAAATCAAAACAAATGAAATAAGAAAAGGGAAAAGAAAGCAAATTTTCTCATGAAAAAGAAGATAGGTATATAATAAGGGAAAGTATAGCAGATTTGACAATTAGATTGTACAATTTGAGGGATAGTTTTTTTCTTTGTTCAAATGAATAATTTTTGTATGTTTTGTCAAAAATCAAAATGCTATAGATCTTTTATCATGTATATGATTTCAATCACAAAACCTTGGACTATGACTTCTTTAAATATTAATGTATTAATTTTTAACATGCTGTTTAGGAGACTGATTACTAACATTAATAGCAACTTAAAATAATGTAGGATGATGAAAATGGTGTACTCAGTTTTCTTTAATGTATATGTACGTTAAGAAGTGTGTGTTTTTTTATTTTTTTGACTAAACATTAACTTACTGGCTTGAGTGATAAAAACAGCAGAAAAATAAATTAGAAAGCTGATGGGTACAGAACAAATAAATACAATTTTAAAAAACATCTAGTGATGTTGTGAATAAATTTTTTACAAGGTAGAAAAAGCTGAAAACAATGGGGTAATATAAAAAAACACAGACAAGGGTTAATTTATTTTACTTTCTAATCTAAATGGGAGCAAAAGTACAAGATTGTAAGTCTCTTAAAAAAGACTGTGTTGTTTATCCTACTTGATTTTATTTTATGTCCTCAAATTTTGTTTCATTTTATTATCTGAAAATTATTTTTTTTGCTCACAATACCTTAAAACTTTTTGGACCAAGTTATGTTGTTGCTTTGTGTTTATTTATTCTAAACACACCAGCTTTCAGATTTAAATTTATTTCATGCTGCTTTCATCCACCATTAATCTTTTTTTTTTTTTAGTTAAAAATGTTACATATGTCTGGTTTTATGCTTTTATATCAATCTGTTGACATAAGTATTCTGTTAACCATAGAATAAAATACTTTTCAGGAAATTTTAGTCAAGTATTGTACATATATATTACTCAAAAGCACTCAAAATTTAGAAACAAAATAAAACAAGAAAGTAATTTATTATATTATTTGGTTTTAGAGATTATTATTTACTATCTTTTTTTTTCAATTCAGCACGTATTTCCAGTCGTTCCAATCTCCTTTATGCTATTAAAGGTGTGCCTCAAAAGAAATTAGATCACTATGAAGCCGTGGATATCATTCGTGAGATTGTCTCTAAACTAAAAGATGATGTTAAACCTGATGTTCCTAATTTATTTACTCGTCTAGTGTACATTCTTCGTAACCTTTCACACAGTTCAGTAATCGAAATTTATAATTATCTGAAAAGTAGTGATCTGCATGATTTACCAAAAGCAATGTAAGTTTAACCTTAATAAGTCTTAGTGTATGTATTTTATCCATCTTAAGATATAGATAATACAGTATTTGATCCTTGAGATTGGAGTAATTGAAATAAAATAGATTAATATTAATTTAACTATTAAACAAAAATGGTATTTCAATATAGACATGCAAAAAAGTGTTTTATTAAAATAAAATAATGTCATCTATCATGAAAATAACTTGTTTTTTAGATATTTATGTTTTGTTGGTAACAGTAATTTAAATAAGGGAAGTCAGGTGTAATGTAGTAATATTTATTTACAAATATAAAATATCTTTACAGGCTAAATTTAGCAAAATTTGATGACATACATAAAATTTTAACAGTGTAAACACCAGTTTTTTGAAGATGTTAAATGGACATATAATATGAATTTGATGTCAAATGCAGTTGGTATTTGCAATTCTATTAGTGTATCATCTATAATAATTTTTTTTACAGATGTTTTTCAGTCTAAAGTCAGTATAAGTGTATGAGCTCTAGGGAATTAAACAATAATTATTCAGTGTTAATTTTAGTTTTCTTATTTTAAATTTATTCTGATAAAAATATGGAATGTTTGTACATGTTGTTGAATTATTACCTCTGTCACTGAAGGTGGACAGAGGTTGTGTTTCCACTCCTGTGAAACCAGCTCAGTGGAATTGAATGAAAGTTGGTATACATTTAGACTATTATCTAACTTACAAGAAATTAATTTTTGGAGGTCAAAGTCACTGCAAGGTTACAAAACATTTCTAGCTGTTAACATTAAGACCAATATTTCACACTATTTTTGCTCTATAACGCAATTCAAAATGTTTAGATTCTGAAGAAACTTGGTAAACATATCTGAAATAGTATTTCTCATTGTCCTACCAAAAATGATCTGTATCCATTGATAATGACAAATATATGAACACATTTTTTGTATTTTGAGAGCCAAATATGGCCAACACTGTGTGATAGAAATATGCACTTTGTTGAGTGCCCCTACAGTTCCTTCTGTTACAAGCCCTGTACAGAACAGATATTACACATGAAGATAAAAACACTAGATTTATACTGTTGAGTAGAAGCAATGAACAGTATAAAACTTTCAGAAATATAATTTTCTTGATTTGAATAAACACAAATACTGTTTTACTTGCAATAAGATATCTGTCTGGTTTGTTTTTCATTGTTACTTTGCAACAGTATGTCTAGAATAGTATGATTTTTACTTTGTGAGATTGTTATCGTCAATACTGATTTATCCATAATAAAGGTTGAGTTAATTTAAAATTATTTTAGTAATGTGTTGGTATGAGTCTTTTTGTTTCATTTTTAAAGAGGGACAAAAGTTTACTCGCTTGTAATGCATTTTACAATTTTTACTAGGGATGTTTTTCTGGATTCACTTCCAATGGCAGGATCAGAAGGAGCTATAAAAGTAATGATTGATTTCCTTAAAAATAACAGTGTAACAGGTATTCGAGCCAAGATGTGGAAGACTGCTTTTTCTTTTTATAAAAATGTTTCTGAAGAATCAGTAGAAGCATGTGTGGTAAGGCTGGAAAAAATAATAGTATTTATACTTCTAATTTGTAATAGTGATTTAATTTTGAACCAGTTCATGTTACATTCACAAAGTTTTTCCAACTAAAATAAAACAAAATGATAGCAACTTTTTCAAATAGGACACCAATGAGCCTTCTTTCAGTTGAAGTAAAAGTTAATTGATTGTTGAAATCTGCAAATATGTTTATCAAGATTTTAAAGTTTTTATATATATGGCCCAATTGTAAAAGCTTGTGATTTCTTATGTAATAACTAATTCTACTTAAATATGGATTGATAAAATGTATTTCTTTAAAATTCTTTCTATTTTTAATAAACCCAGATTTAGACAGTTTTATCTAACTCAGTTTGATCATGATTTAATTTTTTAATAATGATTATACTTTCATTTAAAAGTAAAAATAGTTTCAAACAGTTTTACCCCCACTCATTTGAAGCTATCTGGATCCTCAACCACCCTTTAAGCATTGCTAGAATTTATTTGCTACTAGTGCACCAATCTTTTATGTCCCATCAGTTTTGTGACATTTCAGAACACGTGCTAATCATGCAGCTACTCCACATCAATCATACTGTGCCATCTATACTAATGCAGCTAGCTTCCTCTACTATTCTAGAATAATTCTTACTTTTGTGATTGACATTTTGTACATGGAGAATGTGTTTTAATTCGTGTGACTACAAAATTTTATTTGTTTTTGATCACAGGTTTCTATCAGTTTCAACTTCAAGTTGTGATTTTCATTGTTTCTATTCATTTGGTGTAGAAATATTCCTGTTTTTCGAATTATAATTTGTCTATATGAATTCAAGATTTAATATGGAGGATGAGGTAATTCCCATGGCGATTTACAATGGTTATAACATGAATTCTCATTGTTGGGTCAACGAAGCCAACTATGAAAGTATATACTTTAGTTCACAGAGAGTTTGTGTCTTAAGTTTGGTCAACAATTTCTTCCTTTCACATTATGATATTTTGTAAGGTACTACTGAATGGGAATTTCTTTCTACTGTACCTTCCACCTGTTACCACATCTCCAAGTATTTGCCTGGGTAAGGCATTGTTCTTTTTCCCAGGAGATCTGTTCTTCCCTCCCAGTAGGTAAACTCATGTTAAGCGAGTTTATGTGCACTTGGGCAGGTTGACAAAATTCCTTATTCAATAACTTAAGTCTTTTATTTTTTCGCTTTTCAGTGATGGGTAACTTAGATTTTTATAGTTCTTTCACCATCTTAGTTTCATTAATTTAAATTTCCATTTAGAGCTTGATTATTATTTTTTTTATTAATTTTCAGTATATGGATGGTTTTTGCATAATAGTTACTGTTTGATTAATTGTAGCTTTGGCCAATGTAGTGAGTATATTGGTTTGCTATTTATACTTCCTTCCTCCCATTATGTTGGTTAGTTTGTAAGTTAATTTTTCTTTACTACTAGTAACATCTACCAGGGGATTATATTTGTTATTGTTAACTAGGTGTGTTATAATGCTCATGTTCTTCAAGTTAGAATTTCATATTCTTTGTGTGTACGTGTCTTTTTTTGTGTTTTTCTTTGCTTTCTTAAGTGGACTTGTAACTTTGATATTTATCTTCTAAATTCCTATATTTTGGAGTTTTGTACTTTCGATGTTGCTTATTGTTTTGTGCTTTAGGTCAAATGTTTAGTTTTGTAAGTTCATTTTTTTTTGTAATTTTGTACAAATTTTAGGTTTTTAGTCGTGTAATATAATAACGTAAATATATGGATGTTTCGGGCTAAGGATTCTTCTACAGTAGATATCTGTTACTTGTTGATAAGTATAATAATAAATGAGCAGCACATATTCCATTTGTTTTTCAAATAATATATATATATTCAAAACAAGTTAAACATTTGCACAAAAATTCTTCATGCTATAGAAATTATACTTGTATCTTAAACACTATATAATTCTCTTCTTGTCAAAAGTCCCCTTAGGCTAATTCAAGTGCTGTAAAATTCAGTTAAAAAGCCAGACTATTTTTGTCTTTCTATAACAGTAGTATCCATGTATACTTCACTTACACCTTTATATCATGAACTTACAATAATCATCTGTTTTTGTATCTTCAATATTTCTCTGCTCTTCATACTTCCAATAATCTCCTGCCTTTTGTCAAGATTCATACAGCCAGGTTCAATTAATTCAGAACACCCTTTTACAGTACAAATTATCTTCCTTATCTCTTTCATACTGCTAGGCCTTTTACTCCTATGATGGCTACCTTTTTTTTCATGACTTTACTTTTACTCTTTTTCCACTTGTCTGGTCACAGCAATTTATACATCGTTTACTTAGATTTTGTAGAAATTTCCATATCCTCGATTTCAGTGGATAACAAACACAATGTACAATAGCCTCAACTTCAATTAATTATAAAAACAAAATGAATTTATTAATAATAGTACACTAATCAGTCTTATCTCTGACAATTTTATTAGTTCGTTAGTAATAACTACTTTCTTTAAGTATGTTTTGTTTGTGTCTTTTTTTTGGCTGCATTTCATGAAAGTTCCATGGGTTCTATCTAGAAAAATTCTACCTTCAGTTCTACTTCTCAGATATCTTTCCATTTTCCTCAGGACAATACCTTTTCCAGTTGTCTTGTCTAATCTGTTCAAGATATACTTTGTCATTTTCTTTAATTCATCCATGAAAGTCATGTCTTCTGGTTATGGGTGTTGCCATTTGATCCTTGTTTGGCTCTTTGTGTTTTGTCAAATGATATTCTTTTTTTTGCCTATCATTTTCATTCCTTTAGTTTTCAGGCTTCCTTTTTGTGAATGGCTGGCTCCTGCTCACATTTATGTACCCCAGTGGTCAATCACATCTGCTGACTTCTCTGGGAAGCTAATTAGATACAGTTTTCTGATATAGTTGGAAAATTCCATTCTTAACACTGCTCAATATCCTCTTCTGTTGGGGTTTTTCTTCAATTCCCTTCTTCATTAGGCCCAGCCTTCTTCACTATGGCTCAGCAATATTGAGTGAGCAGTTTCAGTAGCCTTACCCTATAAAAGTGTACTGTTTATTGATGCTTCCTTGGTGGATTGGAGGCTTTTTTCAAATCCCAAGAAATTTGTAGTCAATGGTCCATCAAGGAGGTGGATCTACATTTTAACTTCCTGGAACTTTTGACAGTTTATTGGGCATTTTATCATTTCTTTTTGCTCCTGAGGGGACAGGCAGTTATGGTTTATTTTGACTATTCCACTGTTGTCAACTGTATCACCTAGCAAGGAGGAATCATATCTAGATCTGTGTTTTTAGACTATGGATCTTCTTCAGTGGTCCCACGACGATTTTATGGTGATCTTGACATGTAAGTAACTGGTGTTATGAATCTGGTGGATGATTATCTACCTCAACGCTAGCAGGATCTCTGTATGAAATAGTTCTTCTATGGATATTTTGGTAAATGTGTTCTCAACAGGGAACACCACATGTATATGTTTGTAATTCATTGGAACACCAAAATTTCTTTCTTTTGGTCTCTGGTTTCACACCCCTCAGTGCTCGGAGTTGAAGCATTCAATCAGGTTTGGATTTACTTCATATATGTGCCCTACTCATTGCTTCATAATGACGTACTTGGATGTGGCTCCTTCTGCTCTTGCCCTTACTAGAACATTATCTCCTGCCCTTACCTCTGTCCTAGTCTCTCCTCCAACAACTGCAATACATATAGCTTTTGTCCGGTCTTATGAATAGGATTGGAGCTTGGAGACACACCTCTTGTGTCAGGTTTTTCCTATTCAGTTCGACTTTCTTCGTTCTCTGTGTATCAGAGGTTGTCTACTTTCAGATCCATTTACTGTAGCTTTTTCTCCTCTCATCCTTTGGTACCTCATCTTTCCTTGTTCTTTGCCTGGCTATTTGTTCAGGGTTTATGAGTGTCAACTGTTTTGAGTTATAAGACTGCCCTGTTGAACATATTCTGATTCTCCTGTTTTCAGAAAGCTTTCTCCTCCCTTATCATTTCTTTTCTCTTCTCCTCCTTTCATCTTACCATTCCACCACATTTGTTTTGCCATATTGGATTTCAGTTTTGTCTTTCATGCCTTGTTCAGATGTTGTCATTACAGTACCAAACAATGAATTATATAATAATATTCAGTATTCAAGGCACTTCCCTTGAATGTTTCTTGTCCATACAGACTGCCCTTGTTGATCAAAATTTTTTTATGCATTATGCTTCCCCCTGGGACTTGGATGGACTTCACTTGTTGATCTCTATATCTTATGCAGGGCACTTCCACTGGATGTCTCTTGCTGCCTAGGTGAGTCACACTTCACCACAATAATAAACATTACGTATTCAAGATGTTTTCCCTATGTGTTTTTTGCCCAGGCATGCTGTACTTGTTGATCTCACAAACTTATATAAGGCAGTTTCATTTTATTTTTTTTGCACAGATGGAACACATTTTGTATAATTCAACATATCCCAAGGATTTTCTCCTGGACATTTTTTTTCTAGAGCAGACTGCACTAGGCCTATTCCTATACAATTTACAGTCCTTTAGCTAAAGCCATGTATAGTTATTTTGTTTTCCTCTGGCATCATTCTATATCTCACTGTTATTATGTTAAGTACTGTGGTTTGCCACATATATGGATGAAGTATGACTTGTATGTTGTCAACAGGCTGATTATGAAAAACCTTCTCCTTCATACTCATTTTTCTAAATTTTTTCATAATTCTATGTATACAAGGTGCTTCCTCTGGATGTTTCTTCCAAAAATGACTCAGATGTCATACTTTGTTGTAACTCAAAGCACTACTCTTGACATGTACCTTTACCAGTTTGTTGTCACTTCCACACTACACTTTACATGTTTGTCAACACCATGCTGTTTCAAATCATGGTTACACAGCACTTTTCTACTGATTTTATGTTGGATGTTTCTTTTCTAAATGCTTTCGTGCCTGATAAATGAATTATCTCTCTTTTTGTTCCTGTGTTAATTACTGGGCAAAGAGGATGCTTGTTCCAGAAGTAGTGCTACACTGCATAGGTGTGCTTTCTGTTTATATTGTTGCACACTTGTTCTTTCAGTGTTGTCAGTTTCCACTTGATTGGATATTGGTGTGCCTTCATTGGCCTGTCCACTATTGCAATGTGGGATTTTAGCTTTGGGTAAGCTGAGATAAGACTGTTTGAATGGTTAACATTTTCTTACACTGAAAATGTATTTCCAATAGGTACTTACCTCCTCTCACCCATTCCCCACCCTTCCTCCTCCTCAGTGCTATGCTACTGTTTCTGTTTTTTATTTGCCAATTCTTGAAAATGAGGATTGTTTTATAATAGTAGAGAGAGCCAGATGCACCAGTATAGATTGCACAATATGATTGGTGGAGGGTAGTCACATGATCAGCACATGTTCTCAAATGGTACAAAACAGATGGGGTATAAAAATTTGTTTGCTGTTAGCAAGAGAACTTTAGCAACGGTTAAAGGACAGTTCAAGATCTTGATGGCTTTGGGTGAGTTGAGGCAAGTATCTATTACAACAATATATAATGTTGTTGTAGAATTAACATATTATATATAAAATATTAGAATGACATAGTTTACAAAGACAGTAAATGAGAACATTCAGTTGCCACAGTTGTGTTTATACGTACATATGGTAAATACACTACATGGCCAAAAGTTTGTGGACACCCCTTGTGATTAGTGAGTTCAGCTATTTCAGCCACACCCATTACTGAGATGTGCATAAAATCAAGCATACAGCCATGCAATCTCCATAGAAAAACATTGGCAGTAGAATGGTCGTACTGAAGAGATCAATAACTCTCAACATGGCACTGTCATAGGATGTCACACTTCCAACATGTCAGTTCATCAAATTTTTGCCCTGGTCAATTGTAAGTGCTGTTATTGTGAAGTGTAAATGTCTAGGAGCAACAACATCTCAACCATGAAACAGTAGGCCATACAAGCTCACAGAACTGGATTGCCAAATGCTGAAGCACGTAAAAATCATCCGTCCAGAATCAACAGTCACTACTGATTTCCAAACTGCCTCTGAAAGCAAAGTCAGCATAAGAACTGTTCGTCGGGAGCTTCATGGAATAGGCTTCCATGGCCGAGTAGCTGCACACAAGCCTAAGATCATCATGCGCAATGCCAGTCGTTGGCTGGATAGGTGTAAAGCACTCCATCATTGGACTCTGGAGTGATGAATCATGCTTCACTATCTGACAGTGTGAAGGATGGATCTGGGTTTGGCTAATGCCATCAGAATGCTACATGCCTGAATGTATAGTACCAACTGCAAAGTTTTGTGGAGTAGGAATAATTGTCCGGGGCTGTTTTTCATGGTTCAGACTAGGCTCTTTAGTTCCAATGAAGGGAATCATAATGCTACAGCACATAATGACATTCTAGAGAATAGTGTGCTTTCAACTTTATGGCAACAGTTTGGGGAAGGTTCTTTTTTGTTTTAGCATGACAACGTCCCCGTGCACAAAGCGAGACCCATAAAGACGTGGCTTGCCAAGGCTGGCATGGAAGAACTTGACTAGTTTGCATATAGCCCTGACCTTAACCCCATTGAACACCTTTGGGATGAATTCGAATGCCAACTGCAAACCAGGCTTTCTTACCCAACATCAGTGACGACCTCACTAATGCTCTTATGGCTGAATAGGAGAAAATCCCTGCAGCCACGTCCCAAAATCTAGTGAAAAGCCTTCCAGAAGAGTGGAGCCTATTATAGTAGCAAAGGAGGTACCAACTCCATATTAATGCCCATGGTTTTGGAGTGAGATGTTCAAGAAGCACATATGGGTGTGATGGTTTGGTGTCCACATACTTTTGGCCATTAGTGTGTATACAAATTCATAAATATTTATATGCTTCTTTGAAAGATTATGTAACAACATGAAATTTATATTTTGTGAAAATTTGATAAAAACAAAAATAAAACTGTATCATTTAATGTGAAAAATGAAGAATGACTGTAAAAACTATTTATTTTGCTTTATTTATTTATCACCTATTTATTAGCCTTTGTTGCTGAGTAAGAATGATGTGGACCGAGCAACACTTTTTGGTGTGTCTTCCATGGTACACACCTTTTGTCTCAATGTGACCAGTTGTGCAGAGAATGAAGCTGTAAACAAAGTCATAGAAGCTCTTCATAAACATTTAGGCTACAAGTGTCGAGTTGATAAATTAGAAGATGAAGACAAGGTGTGAAAAATTTAAATGTTACAAGATGATTTGACTTGACATTATACATGTAGAGCTATCTTAGTCAGTCTGATAAAACAGATATTGCTTCTAACTTATTGGCATGGTATTTTTAACCTATATTGATTTATTTTTACATAGAAACTTTTGACAGTGATTCTTTAAAATATTTTCTTTGTCAACCTGTAAATATTTTAGATTGTTTTAGAAATCAAATGACTACAGGTTAAACACAATCTGTTTCAAAATCAAATTTGATCTTATATATTGTGAAAACTAATTAACTAGCGTATCATTTAAGATTGGTTTCACTTATTATTTTTTGTCTGACAAAATAATTCCATGCTTTCTGCATGTTTCAAAATTGAAAATTTTGGAGAAATAACACATCATTATTAAATGTTTTCAGTTAAATTGTGTGTCAAAAACGTTTCCCTTTCTGAAAATTTATTTTGAAAAATATTAATTTTTTTCTCTGTAAAGTTTATAGGTGTCCAGCACCATCTTCATTTTGGAGTTTCTCGTAGTGGGATATTTCTAAAATATTTGTTCTTTCAATATTAATTATTAGATGAAACACAGTGAATGATATTATTTAAAGCCTGTTTGAAATATGAAGAACAACTTTTAGTTGAAATAATTAAATGTCTAGTTATTATGGGTTCAATTCATCATTGAGAAAGGAGACACTAAGTGTCACAGCAGTTAAATAACTGTGAGACAAAATTAAGTATTAGTCTGGAAGTTGTTTTTATAGATTACGCATTGATCTTGCAAACTTTACTATTTTACCATAATTCAAATTTTATCTATGACAGAAAATAGTTATTATAAAAAAAGTAACAGTTTCATTTGAAATATTTGTCACAAAATCTAGAAAACCTGTTATCTTTCATTTACTTGTTAATAAATATTATATTTCAAACATAATTTTTTTTTGCAATATTCAAAAGCAGTTAGTTCATGGGCCAAACATAGCCTATTTGTTGGTATACTAGACTATGAATCTCATATGATCCATATTTTGCATTCCATTTCTGAAGTCCCCCACTGGTATGGTGGTAAGCCTATATATTTACAATGCTAAAATCAGGGGTTCGATTCCCCTTGATGGACTCAGCAGATAGTCCAATGTGGCTTTGCTATAAGACAAACACCTTATGCCATTGCTACAAAATTGTATTGCACATACTGAGGTCCTAGGTGTACTGTAATAAGAGTGATAAGTAAATTCTACTATTTGATTACAATAGCCTAAAAGTTGGTGATAGTTGTTATTGATTGGCTTTTTTCCCTCTAGTCTGTCAGTTCAAACTTAAAGAGAAGTAATGCAGACTGCCCTTGTGTAGCCTTGTGCAAATTTCTGAAATAACAAATAGTAATTTACTTATGTACCATTCGTATTACAATAACCAATTTTAATTAATCCAAAAATATTTATATAGAATCTCGTATTACTATTTTTTATTAATATATATTCTTTTGTTTCATAAGCTTTTAGATTTCCATTATGGTGAACAACTTTAACTATGCTTTACAAAGATTCATAGAATGAAAATGTATTCTATAAAAGGTTTTGTACAAATGTTGCTAGATTAGCAATTGTAAAAACATTTCCTTACATTTGAAGATTAAACTAACTCTTATTTATCAGGTTATTGCTGTTCTGAAAGCATTTGGAAATCTTGGTGAAACTGGAGAAGCTACTGATGATATCTTAGAATGTGCACAAGCAAACAGAAATTCTATCTCACTTAGAGTAGCAGCCTTGGAAGCATTCCGTCGCTCACCTTGTGAAGATAAGGTAAGCAGTGAATAATACACTACATTCAAAGTTACTTTAGATACATTACCTTATCCACTTGTTTAGTTCTACATCTGTGTAAGGCTTAAATTTAAGGTGTGACAGGGAAATTTGAACAACAAAATGTACTTATATAATAATAATATTTTAAACTTGAATTAATTAATTAATAATATTTGATTATAAAATCTATAAAAATGTTAATTGCTACAGACTCACAAAAAATACACACAAAAAAGACATAGTATTGCACAACTTATTCACTTGGCAAAATACATGTGGAATGAGGTAGAGACAAAACTTGTGTAATTTTAACAAAATATTTAACAATTGAAATACTATATAACAGCTAAAAGGCACAACACAGAGAAATATTAAACACATAAGGACTCAAAGCAAAAGCAGTTGAAAACAACTGACTGCCAAAATTTATAACACATCATGTAGGAGGAAATTAAAAATTGCAAATAATATCTAAAAAATGCTTTTGAGTGTTTTTTCATTAATTGTTGTTTGTTTCCTATTTTGTTGATATATATTTAGGTTTATTTTAATTAAGACCAGTAATCAATTTTCTGTTTTGCTAATCTCTTAAAATTGACTATGAAACAATTTTGTATTTTTTTTGTTGAAACAGTTTTTTTTTAAAATTGAAGAAAAACATATAAAAATATTGAGAAGTTTAATGAGTGTGATTTTTCTGCTTTAATAATATTCATCCACCATATTTGAAGTGAATGTAATTTCAGAGGTAATAACCCAGGTTATCTCACACAGTTTAGCTATCTTTCTTACACCTTTTGCGTGCATGACAAAGAGAATTATGCCACTAACCTTGAAGTAATTCCCACATAATTTCACGTGATTATGTGTGAATTGTGCTACTGTATGATAACATCATTATCCAAAAAATGACCTCCACCAATAGGAAGTTGATACATTTCAATATGCACTAACTCCTACTATGTATTTACACTTCCAAATTTTCATGCTTCTCCTTCGCATTGTATTGCCCAGACATGTTTAAATTTTTTGTTTTTGTTCAGTTTCCAAAGTGCTGGATATTGTTCACATTTATGCCTTATTTCTGCTTCCACCTTTTATCTGAGGCATTTATTTGTGCTTTTGATGGCTCATGTATACATATTATTCACCTGCTCCTTTTCTTTGTCCATATACCTTCAGTAATATTTTTTCACCTTGGTGACTTGGTCAGATATTGTATCACTTCTGTCTTTATTCTATTCCAATATTTTTCCTGTTTCTTGATCTTGTCTTTAATTCCTATACCTCATGTGGATGAGCCTTATTCTCACCTTTCCATTCCAGTTACCAGACCATTCTCTTTTTCTTCTCTTCTCTTCTCTCTACCAGAAGTCTTGTTTATCACTTTTTTGCCAGTGGCTATTATGTGCATATGCTCTGTGAGTGTTTTTCTCTTCACCTACTGTTGTTCTCAGTTGCAGCTAACAGTCGTTTTCTGTTTCTTCACATTAGCCTCATTTGTCCTTCCTCTTTTCATTTCATTTTTCCCTCCTCTGTGGTCTTATTCACCCAGTCTGTGGCTGGCTATGGTCAATGTGTTGGACACATTCCTACACATCTACCCTAATTGTTCTCTCTTTGTTTCTCTGTAATGTTTTCCATTTTGTTTGAGCAAATCAATTGATTCATTATTTGCCCTTCTTTTATTTTTTGGTATCACAAAAGCCTTTGCTTGCCATTTTAATAACCTCTGGCTAGCAATTCTGTTATTTCACTGTTTATATCTTGTTAACCCATTCTTGGATGTTTTCTCTTCTCTTACTTTCCTGTTTTTTCATGGTGCCTGTTTGGTTGGGATGAACTAATCATTGGATCCAGTTTCTTTCTCATGTCCACAGAATGTTGGGTACTTTTGGGTGTTTTCTGCTCTCATCTCAACCAAGTTCAATTTATCTTCTTTGCCTGTGAACTATAACATATATGTCATATATGATTATTAAATTTTATACTTGTTCTCTCCTTGCATGTGAGGTTCTTTCCACTTTGGGAAGTTTGGCTTCTTTAGAACTTCTCCTTCTCTTAGTGCATGCTCCATATATCTCTTGTTATGTACTTAGTAGACCCTGACTTTTCTTCTGTGGTTTTTGTTTTTTGGCTTGTTTAGGAATGAACATAGTAACTGGAATATTCCCATACTACTCTATTTTACCACTTCTTAAACCAGATTTCCCTCCAGATTTGAAGATTTTCTCTTTAACCTTTAAGTCTGGCAATCATTTTGGTATAAGATTATTTGTTAGGAAACAATTAATCCCCAAGGGTGCTCAAAGTCTGAGCAATCCTTCTTTACCCAAATGCTTCCCTCTCTGAAGAACATTTTTATGGAGCAAATCTTTTTATGTTTAATACTGGATTAGAGCCCACTTCACATCAACAAGCTCAACTTTTCTCTTTTTGTTGGGTTTGTTCTCATTCCTGCTTTATTGACAGTTCACTTGGTCATGGTTCATTAAATCTGTTCTATGACTTTTTTTTTGCTCCACCCATCTTTATGGCTTCTGTTCCAGGACCTTCTTGTTTTCAAGCATTAACTATACACTCCTTTGGATCATCCAGACTTGACTTCTTATTTTATTGGAAAATCTGTGCACCATACCATAAACCTCTGTTTTTCTTCCTTTACAAGATGAGTCTGCTGACTCTTTCAATGACATATTCATCTTGGGATGTAGATACTTAGATTATTTTCATTACTTTTTTCATCTTTTCCCTTTCTTATTTGCTGGCACCTAGATGAACTTTTCCAGAGATGTATATAGACTCTCTTTACACATTTCTCTCCAATCTCTATACTTTCTGGCTGTTTTGCCTCCTGATGGTTTTTGATTTTCACAGGTCATCACTCTTACATTGCCTCATAATCTTTGAATACAAAATGTACTATTTCTTTTTCAAGTCCTCTCTTTTATTCCGTATGATCCTTCAAGGTGGCTTATGTTACCTCCCAGCATATACTTGTCCAAACTCCACATCAAGCCAGGATAATTGAAAGTATGTACACCATTCACCTCGATTCTACGTGTACCCACTACGAGATGGCAGTTGTGGAAGACCATTTGAGATGTCTTCATGGTGTGCGTATATAGTCAACTGTTTGATCCAGACTGCATCTATTCTAAGGACTATAATGGAAAAAGCCAGCACCAAGAATGTATTTCTGTGCACCTCTCTGACTCATGCTCTCTGGCTTTTAAGAATAGGGTTTTGTGATCACCAGCTGCATTGTTTCCAGCAAAAAAAAAAAATTCCAGACTGAAGGAGTAGTGGGGATTTTGGCACCTTCTCTGGGTCTTTCACCCTTCGTTAATTGGAATATGAGAAAACCTCACCACTGGAGTAGTGGAACATAGAGAAACCTCACCAATTTAGATATAACTGCTGGGGCTAGAACAAGAAGTGTCAATAGTGGGGAAGTAGTGACACTGTTTGTATAGTGTGGGTCACCCCATATTTAACTAACTCATAGACATAACTGAAGCTACATGTGTCTCCATCTTGTAACCTGAGTTTTTCCATAGAGTTGAGATGAAAACATAATAAATGACTGTACCCCTTTCCTACAGTCAAAGCTTGTATAGAAGAGTTGAGGTATGCATGCACAACATATGGACTGGTGAAGCATAATACAGTGCCATCTTCCTGAAAAGAGCCTATCCCATAAAATCTCTTCAGTTGAGTAGAGGTGAGCACTTGCTACATATATATAAACAATAAGTATTTATATCTCACATTCCCTTTTCTTGTTGCCACTGTTCAGTACAGTTGAAGCGAACATGTAGTATTGATGCTTACTATATAACGAATGTGCCCTTCTTTTACCACTGATGTAAGTCCCGTGGTGTTCGATGGTACAGTTAAGATGAGTATTTCATATAAACATATGATGTAACTCTCACATACACTATTCCATTGGCTGGCATTGGTGTCTTAAAGACTTACGATAAAGTAAAGATATATATATATGTGTAAAGTGCCTCCTACTGCAGTTGGAATCAGTACCATAGTGTCTGACAGTAGAGTTGAGGCAAGCATGGATACTTAATACAAGTGCCTTCCTACCACATCTAGTTTTGACCTGTCAGGTCTAATGGTTAAGCTGAACACATAATGTACAGTTTGAATATGTCCCAACCATACATGTTGGCTGTCCAGTGAATTGTGTGCAAGAACTTGGACAGCCATATGCCAGTTGTGCCCATCTTTGCAACACAACTCTAGCTTCTTTGTTTCTTTTCTTTCCAATACAAACAAAGAGTATGACCTGGATGGGATGAAATGCAGTCTCCCACAGGTGTGCCCTATGGATGAGCTCCTATTGTAGGATGTTGCACCCCTTGAAATTCTTTTGGACAATTTCTGAAGAGAGAGCATTTAAGCACATTTTTCATTGATCCATGCACCATCTCAACATAATATTCTAGCTAAACTGTGGGTGGAGGTGAATTATTGTCTTGGAAGTTAACATGTCCCATATCTAAAAATGTTTCCAGTAGACATCTCATCACAAGTTTCCAATTATCGCTCTCAATTCCAGTGTACATTTCTTACTTTCCTCTTCAAACAATGAAGATTTACAAATGCAAATGTATAATGTGAGTTGGCAAACTCAGAGATGTGTCACCATTTTTTTGGTAGAGGCTTTTATTACATGATGACAGTATCCTGTAGTAGATTATGTCATGTCAAATTAGGTAGGAGTTTTTCTTCAATGTTAGTTGTATACAAGTCTCTTTAACAGACATACTGAAAAGTTGAGAAACATAGCTAAACTGTGAGTGATACATTTTCAATTAAGGAAAATGTTAGTTTTAAGTATAAACACACCTTTATTCTCTGTCATTTCAAAAGAAAAGTTAATGCTATGCAGATATTCAAATAAATGCAACACCTTTTGTTTACTATAAAATAAGCATATATAAATAAAACTTGTGTTGTGTTTAGTTGAATAAAAGTTTCTGTCATTTGCCTAACTTAACTGACAAGAGCTAACACTGTTTTTATACAGATGTTTTCTATCTAGCTGTTATATCCTTGTAAGATGTTGTATGAAAGCTGTTAACTTCAACTTATACTTACTTGAACCTGCCTCTGTTTCATGCATTCTAGGAATAGCTACTTGGTTCTAAATTTCTTTGATCTTGTCTTTCTCTTTCGAAGAGGATGGGAAGCCTTTCCTGTGTCTCACTAGTCACTTAGAATCATGAAGCAATTGGGAATTGATCATTATTTGTGAATGAAAGATCTCTTTCATTTGTTCTATTATCTTGCCATGCTTATTATACTCCTCTACATAATATTTCCGCAGGTCTGGCATGACCAGGTGGTTTAGGCACTCGACTTGTAATTTGAAGGTTGCGAGTTCTAATCCCCTTCACACCAAACATGCTCACCCTTTCAGCCATGGGGGCATTATAATATGACTGTCGATCCCACTGTTCATTGGTAAAATAGTAGCCCAAGAGTTGACGGTGGGTTATGATGAGTAGTTGCCTTCCCTCTAGTCTTACACTGCTAAATTATGGATGGTTAGCGCAGATAGCCCTCGAGTAGCTTTGCACAAAATACAAAAAAACAAACAAAAACATTTCTGCAAATTCTTAAGTTTTTTCTGACATATTTAATTTCTCCTTACCATAATTAATTGCTCAAAAACTAATAGATGGAGAAAATGTGGATACAAAATATAACATGAAAGCTGGATAAACTGCAAACATGAAGCTAAATAAATTTAACTTCATTGGATGACAATCTGTTGTTTAATTATTTTTTTAAGACTCATAACATATTATACATGGACTTTTCTCTCTGTTAAAATATCTTACTTTCATTTGTGAGCTTTTACCTTCTTATTAGAGCCTTTGTTGGATACATTGTTATCCAATGAAAATTCCAGTAAGAGAAGTGAAAGCTTGCAAATGAAAGCGTACTTTTTACACAGAGATAAATTTGTGCACAAGACTGTAATCTTCCATTTAGTTAGGTATGGTGATGAGAGTTCACATTACTTGGAATCATAGTTCTAATCTTGTAATAGTTAATAGGTGTTTGTTTTTTTTTACCTATGGTAGGTTGCATATTTTAATTTTATAACTATTGTTATGCTTCATTTAAGCTGTATGTTTACAAGAAGTGTTAATTTCTGTACATTATTCCATTTCAAAATGTCAACATTTTATTTTGATATCGATATAAAATCCCAAGAAAGGCAGACCTTAAAAACTTTATGTATAACAGATGAGACAAACAGCTCTTGAGCTGTTTGAAAAACAAGACGAAGATACTGAAGTGAGAATTGCATCTTATTTGGCAGCAATGAAGTGTGGTAACAAAGAGGTTGTTGAAAAAGTGAAACACATTTTAGAAGGGGAAAAAATAAATCAAGGTTGGTCATTATGATTGTATGTTTTTTTGTTTATTAAACTTTCAATTATATGTATCTAAAATATATCTGTAAATGAAAAAAACAATGTATTTTACAAAGGGTTGAGTATATTAAATTAAAATGAATTTAGAGCTTTAGCATGCCATTACAGTTCTTGTCACTATATCTGTCATGGTGTATCTAATCTAGTGTATGAAGACATTGGTTTCACATTGTTATTTCAACAGTCTAGTGGCAGAGAAATCCAGTAACTTAACCACCAACATGTCCTCATATAGAATAACATGAATACCAATTTTATTTCTTCAGGTGTTTGAAGTATGTAATGGTTGAACAGCAGATTTGATGGAAGTTGTATCTTTGTAAAACCATTTTCTGTTGTCTTTACTTCCAGATGGAGATACTTCTTGATTAATTTATGTACTGTTGCTTAGGGCATATGAATAGCTTTTGCAACTGACATTTGTGTTCATGGATTCTCACTTAGTAAAAGATGCCACATTTAGCTACCAAAAACTGGGGTACAATTTGTGGCAGGTATACATACTTTCTTATCGTTGTGATGTAAATTGAACACTATTTCACTGTTTTACAATGCCATGAAGTGCAAGGCATATCTCCATCTTTAAAATTCTAAATTCCTAATTTGAACACATTTTTACGATCTGAAACTATGAATATTTTGTGTTTGTTTGTGTTACATAACATTCCCAAAAAATGATCAAATTTCAGTAGAATCACAGCACCTATGAAATGTTAAATTATGTCAAAATTTGGTTTTGATACATTCTGTTAAATTATAACTTTATATGTTGGCTGTGGTTGTCACTTGATTTGCTAATTTGACTATTCAGATCATTTTATCATTACTATTCAACCTTGTATGTATATATATATGTATGTATAAACTTAACAGTCTGATGTATATTTTTCCAGAGAAGACTAATGATAATGATTAATTTGTGTGTGAAAGCCACCACAGAGAGAAGAAATACAAAATATGAGAAATATCTAAAGATCTTCAATTTAAACAAAAGAAACAATTTGAAATTCTATTGTAATTCTGTTATACTTAACAATCACATATATTTTAATTTGTTACAGAAAGGAAAAACAACAGAACTGTTTTTTACTAGATGCTACAATAAATCACATCTAATTTTGTTTGAAAATGACTTTTATGTTTTAGTTGGAGCATTTGTGTGGACTCATTTAACAAATCTACAAGAAACTTCTGCACCTCATAAACAGGACATTCGAGGCTTGTTATCAGATGACTTCCTCACTAAAAAATTTTCAACTGATATTCGGAAGTTTTCAAATAATGTTGAGTGGTCTTTCTTCTTTGAAAAGCATAATATCGGAGCAGAATTGGAAATTAACTCAATTTACAATCCCAAATCATTTTTACCTCGTTCTGGGTCTTTCAACCTGACTGTTAATCTTTTTGGACATTCAATTAATCTTCTTGAGGTGAGTTTATAAAATTAGTTAAACATATTTTAATTTCAACTTGTAAACTAAGTGTTTATGCAGAATATCTTGGTATTTAATACTAAGAAATCCAACATGTTTTTCTAATTATATTTCTTTGCCATTATGTGTAAAAACGAATGCAGAAAGAAAAATATGCATCTAGTCAACTTGCACAATTCTCATAAAGTTTTAATATACACTGCCAGCCAAAATTTTAAATCCTATGAACATAAAGAAAAAATATGCATTTTGCATTGTTAGACTCAACCACTTATTTGAGTAGAGCTTTAAAAGATGAAAATAAAAAAGGGAAACCAAAAAAAAATTTTTTTTAGCATTTAATAGGGAAAATGTGAACACTATGAAATTAGCCTAAATACTAGCTGGTCAAAAGTTTAAGACCATACTGAAACGAAGTGTTAATCAGTAAACAGGTAACGAAATTTACTCATTTATGTTCAAGCATTAGCATTGTCAACGTTTCCCACTGACATCTTCTGTGTTATATTGGGCAAAAACATGGCAAAGGCTAAAAAGTTGACAGTTTGAACTTGGCAGAATTGTCGAGGTGCAAAAGCAAGGTCTCTCTCAGCGTGCCATTGCTGGTGAGATTGGGCATAGTAAAACTGTTGTTGCAAATTTCTTAAAAGACCCTAAGGGATACGGAACGAGAATTTCAAGTGATAAGCCCAAGAAAATTTCGCTGGCGTTGAGCAGGAGGATTCAACAGGTTGTCCGGCAAGATACCAGCCAATCGTCAAACCAGATTAAGGCCCTTATGGATTCAGAATGCAGCTCAAGAACAATAAGATGGCATCTATGAGAGAAAGACTTTAAAAAACACAAATGTCTTCAAAGGTCACGCCTTCTTCCACACCACGAAACAGCTCGGTTAAACTTTGCTGAGAAGCACCAAACATGGAATGTAGAAAAGTGGAAGAATGTTTTGTTCTCTGATGAGAAAAAATATACCCTGGATGGTCCAGATGGCTTCCAACATAATTGGCACGTTAAGGATATCCCACCAGAGACATTTTCTACACAACACTGTGGAGGAGGTTCCATCATGATCTGGGGTGCTTTCTCTTTCCATGGAACAGTGGAGTTTCAAGTTATACAGGGGCATCAAACAGCAGCTGGCTACATTGGCATGTTGAAGAGAGCATTGTTATTGACTGAAGACCTTCACTTGTGTGGAAATGAATGGATCTTTCAGCAGGACAATGCTGCAATCCACAATGCCTGCAGGACAAAGGACTTTTTTCATGGCAAATAACGTGATTCTTTTGGACCATCCAGCATGTTTACCCAAACTAAACTATAGTAATAGACGTCAATTCCAAACAGTGCATGATCTTCATGAAGCCATCTTTACCACTTGGAATATCATTCCAGCCAGCCTTCTGCAAACACTTATATCAACCATGCCAAAGAGAATGTTTGAAGTTATTCGCAATGACGGCTGTGCAATCACTACTCAGACCTCTTGTTGGGCATTTCCTATCCTGTTTAGGACTTCTTTTTAGTGTGGTGTTAAACCTTTCACCAGCTAGTATTTAGGCTAATTTCATAGTGTTCACATTTTCCCTGTTAAATGCTAAAAAAGTTTTTTATTTTTATTTTCCCTTTTCTTATTTTAGTCTTTTGAAGCTCTACTCAAATAAGTGGTTGAGTCTAACAATGCAAAATACATATTTTTTCTTTATGTTCACTGGCCTTAAGATTTTGGCCAGCAGTGTATTTGTTTAGGAATTTCTGAGTAATTTGTAAAAATACTAATATTATCCTTCCTGGAGTTAAAGTTGTGTATTAAGCTTAATTTAGTAATCAAGTATTGAAATGAGTAAATACTCCATTTACATAGAACAAATGCTGCAAAAATATATATTGTATTTTGTGGTTAAAATAATGTTGTGTTGTAAGACATTGGTATGTATTGCATTGTACATGGTAAGATTTAGTCCATTCCATACCTTATTGATGGATTCAAGCATACCTTTCCTCAGCTGCCTGTAGAAAGGTTAAACATAATACCGAAGTATTATGACATAAATAAAATCGATTAAAAATTACACTTCTCTAACTTAATCTAGTTCATTTCCTATCAATTGGATAATATAAATAGTGTCGTGACCTTTACTTTGTGTCTTATGCAGCGTGTTCGGAAAGTCACTGTGCAGTTTTGTAATCAGCATTTATTCAGTCTATTTCAAGCCAGCAACTGATAGCGGTGTTTAGAAACAAAATAAGAAGGATCCAAGCCTGTATTGATGCTAACGGGGGTCACTTTCAACATTGTTTGTAATTGTCATTCATATTACCTCATGTATTGTATATTGAAACATGTCTATTAATATATATGTGCACAGTGACTTTCCTAACACCCTGTATAAGACAACTTGAAAACCCCTTTACTGGTCAAAAGGCTTCATTAACACTAGATATAGCAATGTGGTTGAAATATTATTATACACTCTTCTTTACTTTCACTCATAAGTTCTTATTTAATAATAAATGTCATGTTGTAAATTGATGCAATGTTTACATGTCTTCTGTATCTCTAGTCTAGCAAAAATAAGGAAGATTAAACTTAAATTTCTTAAAAAGCCCACATTATTAAACAATAAGAAATGTTTGATTAATTTTATCATATGCTTGTGGTCTACCAATTCTCAAAAACTGCAAGCACTGCCATCACACATGTAATATGTTTTATAGTCGAAATTCCTGTCACTCTAGCACTTTCTGATGGTAATTATTGTGAAAGAACTGCCACACAATGGGAAGTTAGTATGCTAGTCTAAAAGAGCTATTTTTTTTTGTACTTTCTAGTTTAAGTTTGATTCAAGGTAAATGGCACATAAAGTTAGCAGTTTGATAAGATAGGTTGTTTGAAATGAATATAATACAGTAATGGCTCAAGTAATTTAATAATAAGTGTACCTTTCTTCCTTTTCACGTTAATAATTCTAGGGGTATTTGTCACAATATTTTTGTTGCTTCAGATTTTGTGATCCATGATGCCAATAGACCAGTTTTTTGAAATGGTAGTTATTATATTCTGATGTTGAAGTTTTTGTAAGCTAGGGCTGTAACCCAACTATGGGTATCAGTTAAAGATTGTAAATTTCACACATGAAAAAAATCACTGATGAACCATTTGAATGATCATTTTCTAATTACATGTTGTCCAGTTGTGCACAGGTCCCTAAACTGGTGTTATAACCAAGATGTGGATGTAAATTAAAACAAAAGCATTAGTAAATGTGACAGTTAAAAAAAAAAATCAATTAGGAACCATTTGGTGATGAGCTGTAATTATATGTTGCCCAATATTACACAGTTTATAGGAGATGGTAGTGTAACCAAACTATGGAGTCAGTTAAAGAAATAGCATTAACAGATTCCTAGTTGGAAAAAAATATACTAATATATAATTTGGTGATCAAATGTAATTATATGTTGATCAGTTGAGCCTGTATATGGAGTTTAATGCAAAAAGAAAATACATAAACAAAACATATTTGTTTATGAAATACACCTCTTTCCATGTCTACTAAGTGTCAAAATTTAAGGTTTGTCGCTTCTAGAGTGCATATGATATACTGGCAGGAAAGATAACTTTCTATTTTGTGATGTGTCATGTACTAATTTGTCTTGAAGTGAACATTTAATTTAAAGACAACAATTTAAAAAAAATTTACATCATAGCTGACCATCCTATACTATACTATACTATAGCTCTAGAATCTTTTAACTTATTTACTATTTGAAACTTCTTGCACATCTGTGTGAACAATTTAAGCAAAGCACACAAATATTTATAATATAGTTCTGCTTTAAGTTATATTTCCAAAACTAAACATGAAGTTTGTAATATGTAAAGGTATTCTACTTTAAAACAGTATCTTAGGGTATCATGTTAGGTCTATTAACATTTTCCAATAGTGTCAAACTTTTAGTGTATATATGTGGATGTGGCTAAGAATGCTTTTACAGTAGACATCTGTAACTTATTGTAGGTAAATTTGAACAATGAACAAACAGCAAGCACTCCACTTGTTTCAAAGTAATGTATATATTCCAAACAAGTTAAATGTATGTACAAAAATTCTTTACACTGTGGAGATCATTGTCATATCTTAAACACTATACATATTTCTTCTTATTGTCAAAATACGAATTCTACTAAATGAATTGCTTTATTATCCAGTAAACAAGCTGAACTGTTTTCTCATGCTTTTGTCACAATAGTAACAGTGAATAATTCACTTATGCTGCCTCATAAATTACCACAGTTGTATCCTGAACTTCCAATAACTGTGTTCTTTTTGACAAAGTTCACACAAGCAGGTTCAATTAGTTTAGAACACTCTTCAATAATACAAATTATTCTTTTTATCTCTATCAAATTCTTAATTTCATTTCAATATATCACCCATTAATGCTATTTGCTCTACAGATGGCTAGTTTCACTTTTTTATAACCTTTTGTCTGACTGAACTTTTCTACATTCTTACTCATTTTGTTACTATTATTTATATGTTTGCCACTGAGTCCTCTATAAATTTCTATAACTTCGACATCAATGAATTACGAATACAATGTACAATGTGTTCCAAGTTATGTAAAAACTTGTCATAATTATTGCCTTTCAATTAGTTGCTTTCAACTCTGTTGTTATAGAAAAACTAAATAATTATGAAATATTACAAAATAAATTAATAAAGAATGCCTACACAACACAATCCAACAATAAGCCTTTCTTCATGAAAAATATTTAAAGTAATTTTTTTCAAAAAATAAAAACTGTTCTTAGTTGAAATACTGAGTCTTCTTATGTAGCCTTCACCAACAGTCATAGTTCCGTTTTTTGTCTCTCCTAGTATATTGTCTTCAGTAGGGGTTCTACTTTACAGAATCTCTTGTTTTAGTCTTGGTCTCATGTTTTGTGGTGTTTGTATTTCCTAACCAATCTATATATTGACACACTAGATTCTGTTCCTCTTTCTTCTTTTTACCAGTCAGTTCTTCATTTATGTTGACATCCTCGTACATCTCATGTCCACCCAGTGCTCTTAGGTCTAGAGGATCCTTATCTTTTTTAAAAAAGGTATTGTTTTCCGATTCTGCTTCTGTGACAGCCACATCTGCCATGTCCATCTGTGCATCATCATCTGCATCCATAAGTTTTCTTCTCTCAAACTACCTCTTCAACAGATTAGTGTGATAGACCATGGTTTTTTCCAATAACTTTCACTTTATAGCACATTCTGTGGACAACTAATTTGATGAACAGAAAGATGATGTGGTTGGATTCCTGGAAAGATAAAAAAATTCCCTCATACTCAGAATTGGGACAAAGGTACTGTACTGTGTACTGTGAAAGGTCCTTTTCACTATTCATTGAATTCATTGTTGGCTGTGAGTAGCATAACTGAAATTTTCTGTGTAACTTTGAAATGTCTGGTTCAATACTTCTTTCTTGTCCTCTGTTTCTGTAACTCTCTTTCTTTTTTGTCTTGTGCTTGACTTCCTTTTGGACAGTGTCTTGAAATGTCTGTGGTGAATGGTCTTTCTTCTGTGCATCCTTAAAACGTTTACCACCTGGTATGTTTTCTATCAGCAAGTCATACAGTATTTCCTCAATAAACAAGACCTCTACATAATGTGGAATATTCACCTTTATATTTGCTGTGAAATATTTTCTCACTGTTCCATCATTTAGCACACACACATGCCTTGCTTGTCATCTGATCTTCAGAAACTAGACTTGTTTTCGCTGCTGCACTACTACACCCAGTGTCTTGCAGAACCTTCACTTTCTTGTCCTTGACATAGCCTTTACATATTGGCATATTTTGATTTGTTAGCACCTCTTGATATTTGTAACATGTTCCAGCCACTACTGGTACTGTTAATCCATTTCTTGACTTGAGATGATCATTAGTTGTGCAATAATCAATCATGGAAATGGCACAGCATTTATTGAATATAATGTGTTTTCTTGGTTCTGTTTCTTTCTAGCAATAACATTCATGGTGCCAGTGACTGTTTTCTTGTTTCCTACCAGCATTATTTTTTGTAAATAGCTCTAGCTGCTTTAGATTGAGATTTCTGCTGTTGCTTACTGGTAATGGACTTGCACTCCTTTGCAATTTGCTCGACTTTATAAAAAATATAACATTTCTTCCGCCATCTTTCTGTTAACCTCCTTTCACCTTTCATAAACTTCTTCTTCTGGTCAGCCATCACTGGTTTCAAATTTCACTGGATATTTTTGGACTTGCCAGTTATACTCCCCCAATGGGCTTCCATATACTGTTTTGCCAGCTTATCTCCTCCACATCTTTAGGAACAGTGGTATGTCAGTTGAATATGTGATTATGAACTGTTAATATACTATTAATTCTGTCAGTTCCTCAAAACAATTGTCACATTTGGGCTTGCCAATCCATCTTCTGAAGTATTATTGCAGAAGTGCCACAAACTACAGTATAGTTTTTTTTAGTTTCAAATTTGACTTCTCTGAACTTCTTGCAAAAACCTTCAGTAAGTTCATATCATTTCAGTAAAACTACTTTTAATTTGTCATAGTTTGTGTCATGCCTGCATTTACGTGGTCTTTTCCTGTGAGAAGTGAGCTGAGATAGACTGACCAATCACCTTTGTCCCAATTCTGAGTATGAGGGAATTTTTTTATCTTTCCAGGAATCCAACCACATCATCTTTCTGTTCATCAAGTTTGGGCAGCTTGAGTCAGCTGGCCCTGACCCCATTGTCATTTTGGGGTTCTTTTTCTATTTCATTTTTTACTTCTTCACTTCTTTTTTTTTCTTCTCTTCTCTGCCTACACTCTTCTTTATATTGTTCTTATCTTTGTTTAACAAACTCTCATAGTTCACTGTCTTTTAATCCAAGACACTCTTCTTTCTATCAATTTTTCAAAATTTGACATGGTTATATAGTTTGGTTGTAATCTCCACACTATTTGTGCTACAATTACAGTTGTATATATATATAGACCTACTTATTCTCATTGTTGTTCACATTTTTTTTTCTACTGCTGTTTATCACCATATAATCCTGACTAGCTTGCCAAATTGTCAGGAACATTTAGACTTTTATGGTGTGTATATGGATGTGAAATAAGGATTCTTCCACAGTAGATATCTGTGACTTGTTAAAGATACATTCAAACAGTAAATGACATTCATTTATCTTCTTGTTAAAAGTTCACTTAGGCTAATTCAGTGACTTTAGAATCAAGTTGACAGGCCCAACTACTTTTCTCTACATTTCTCACAATAGTATCAGTGAATAATTCACTTATGCTGCCTCATAGATTACCACAGTTGTATCCAGAACTTCTAATAACTGTCTTCTTTTATCAAAGTTCACACAGGCTGGTTCAGTTAGCTTATAACACCCTTTGACAAAGACAAACAATTCTACTTATCTCTGTTGTTTGTTGTTGTGGTTAAAGTGCATCCATCATGGGTATCAAAACCTGGATTCTAGCAGTATAAGTTCACAAACATACTACTGTAATACTGGAGGGAGATTCCTTATCTCTATCAAACTGTTAATCTCACTTTGACATATCAACCATTAACTTAAGGATATTCATTCCCCCCAACACCTAATTTTATATTTTTCTAACTTTTCTCTGACTGAACTTCTCTTTAACTTTACTTTTCTCCATTCTTGCTCACTTTGTCACTGCTATTTATAGCTGCTTTGCCATATACTTAGGTGGTATAATTTAAACAACAATGTTGTTTTGAGGTTTTATACATGTTGAATAGGATTTTTTTTACAGTAAGTGACTTGTTAGCAATAAATGAACAGCACACAATTTTCTTGCTGTAAAATAATATATTTAAAACAAGTCAAACATATATACAAAAATTCTGTGCATTATGGAATATTACATTTCTGTCTTTAAAATCCTAAATAATTCCCTTTTCCTGTCAAAAAGTCTATACAGGCTGATTCAATTACTTTAGAATTCAAATAACAAGACAATTTATATTTCTCTATGTTTCTTACTACAAAATCTGCAATAAATTCACTTATAATTTCCTGTGGGTTATCACAGTTGTTTCTAGAACTCTAAATAATGTCTCCTCTTTACTAAAGTATGGACTTTGGTAAAGAGGAGTTCAGTTACTCTAGAACACCCTTTGACAAGACAGACTATTCTGTTTATCTCTGTTAAACTCTAAAACTCACTTTAAAATCTCACAAATTATGGATAAACTAATGATCTTGCAGTCTAATTTGACATTCACTGACTTAACTGTTTCTGACTGAATTTCTTCAGTAATTTCTTTAGAAATTTCCTGTCACAACTTAACTGCCAATTGTTTAGTGTAGATTTGTCTAATTATCTCTCACTTAACTTGCTTTCTTGTATCTGCAATTACTTATAACATGCAACAGAATATCTAAAAATATCTAGCCCTCTAGTATCAACAGTAATAGAGACAACATAAAAACTCAGAAGCTTCAATTAAAATGGCAGTAACATTAGGAAAGCCTAGTACAACAATTAAATTGTATACACAACATATGATTCATACCTAGTAACTTAACATCACATCTAATGCTTAAAATAATCAACTTTTATCATATCCAACAGGTTGGTAGAATATTTATTCATACTGTTTACATGTGATATTCTGTTGTGGATCATCTGATTGTATTCAGAGAAGAAGAATGCAGTTAGCAATGAATAACAGTGTTTATTTTTTGGGTGTTCCTCACATAATGAGTAATGCCATGAATAATCTTACAGAGATAGTTTTGGCATATTGAACTTTAAAAATTTAATTTGGCCAAACTGCTTAATAGCCCATCATTGGTCGCTTTTAAAGCTTGTTGCCACATTTGATCATACCTTATCTGGCAACTGTGTAATGTAGTTTTATTTAAAAGTTTCCATAATCCATGTAACATATGAAGATGATAGTTTACCAATAACTGTTTCAACATTCCCAACATTCAGAAACCAAAAACAGTGTGTCCAACAATTTGAGCAGTATATTTTTATATGGAACAGAAGGAATACCCATTTCATTTTCCAAGTGCTTGAGGTATACAATGGTTGAATGAAAAATATGACTGGAAGTGTAATCTTGGTGAGCCCATATTTTGCTAAATGGTTTATAAATGAAAATCCTTCTTTATTAATTTTTATAGTGCTGCCTAGAATATATGAATGTTTTTGTATATGATATTTATATTCATGAATTTTTCATTTGCTGCTGTGGTGTTTCATGTTGATCCATATCCTTGTGTCTTCCAAAGCCATTAAGTAAAAGGGATACTTCCATCTTGTGAATTTCAAACCCCTGATTTAATCATATTTTTATTATATGAATGTGTGAATATTTTCTGCAAAAATAACTGATACATAGCCTTTCCAAATGTAATTAGTTTTGAATATCATCACGTTATGTCAAAAATGTAGTTTTGATAAATGCTATTTCATCATGATTTTATACTATATAAGATTGTCACATGATATGCTTATTTGCTTATTTTAAATTGTTTTACTGTAGTATACTTCTGTATTATAAAATGTAATATTTCAGAAATGCTATGTTCTATGTATTTAATGATAGGTTTTTTTTGTTTGTTTGGAATTAAGCACAAAGTTACACAATGGTCTATTTGTGCTATGCCCACATTGATATTGGCACCCTGTTTCTGGCAGTGTTAGTCCAGAGACATACCACTCCACCACTGTGGGGGCTGATAATAGGTACCTGTATATTTAAATACATATTACAGTCATAGTAATTAGTGAAACTTGACTCTGTATTAAAGGTTGGTGCTATAAGAATATTAAGTACAGATATTGACTAAGGGGCGCATTCTCCCAAGTAAATAATTTTAATCACTCAGTGGTTCACTGACAACACTTTTTCATTTAGTTTTTTCTATGCAACTAGCTGAAATGAAAAGAGACTACAGTCTTTGCAAATTCTAAATTTACACTGTTAATTACTTTATATGTGTAAGATAATATGTATACCATTTATTATTTGAAGCATTCTTATTATTTGCATGCTGTATGATTTTACAGTACACAGTTTAAAATTTATATTTTGTATGTACAGTGCAGTACTTGTTATTGTGTGAAATTATTAATTAGTATTTTAGTAATTCATTGATTGCAAACAATTTTTATTCATTTATGATTGCCCATCTCAAAAAAGTTTTGTACTTGTTCATATGCTTGTGTAAGTAGCAGAACTTAGAGAATATTTTTGTTTTACTAATTTTTAATCTTCACCATAATAATTTTTACATTATTAGATTGGAGGTCGCATCTCTGGTCTTGATCACTATGTAGAAAAGTTGTTTGGACCACAAGGCTATTTTTCCGAGACTACATTTCAAGAAGTGGTTGAGGATGTGAAGCAAAATACGGTGAAAAATGTAAAAGAAATGTACAACCATTTTAAGAGCAAAAGGTCAATTTCATACAAGTCAGAAAAATTGGATTTACTGGATGAAAGAGTATGTTTTCATTTTATTTTCTGAAAATTATTTTAAGATAAATTTAGTAGTTATACCATAAATTAATACTTTGCAAAAAAAATAAAAGTTTCACACATTTTCAACTGAAGAATGAAATGAAAATTAAGAAAAAAAATGAATGTTATGCATGTGTGTGTGAATTATCAGTGATATAACTGAACAGAGTAATATAAAGTAATATTAGTTTTAGTTTAGGAACTTAGCACATATTTATCAAGGGACAACCTACAGTTTCTATACCTATAGCTTTAGTTATATGTATGTAAGAGGAGTTTGTATTTTATTATACTGTGAGCAATGGATACTTAAATATGGGTGTTTTATCACTATATATAACAGTTTAGAAACTTGTTTATACTGGTAACAAGGTATCCTTTATTTTAGTTACATTAAAGCGTGTTTAACAGTTTGAAAAGTGATTTACCATCAGGTATTTTCTAAAGCATATTTTCTCTTGGAATAACATTTTGGTCTGACTGCCCAGATATTCTTTGTCAGTTAGATACTTTGTTGCATAAATTGTTTGTAGTGCCAAGTTTTATTGGTTTTTACATTCTGAGGTTTTCTACTCCTCTATAAAATTTTTAAAGTTAGTTAGACAGTAAGAGAGCGTATGATGTACTAATAGACTTTGTATAGATTGTCGAATATATATTTTTGCCTGAGCAACATTTTATATATTTTACATCAATGGTCATTTTTGTTGTATTACTGTTAGTTTAAACACTGTCTTTCACAATGTGCTATAGTTTTTTTGTTGAAGTGAGTGAGCTCAACAGACAATAACATAACATTAACCAATATGGGTAGAAAAGAATGGGGAACTGCAAATTGAATATGTATATCTACATTTTTATGTATAGGCCAGATGCTTTTTTCAGTCTCAGTCTGTGACTTGTTGGTAAAAATTTTAATAATAAAAACAGCACATAATCTATTTGTTTTAAAATAAATAATATATTCAAACAAGTCAAATGTATATATAAATGCTGTTCGTTACACTGTTAGTTATCACAGTTGTAATCAGAGCTTTAAATAATTGTCTCTCTTTTTGTCAAAGTCCACACAGACTGGTTCAACTGCTGTAGAACACAATTGGCAGGATGAATTATTCTTGTCCACTTTGGTATCACAATACAATCTGTGAATTTCTCTTTAAAATCATCACCATAGGTTCTTTGTGACTAAACTCATAATTATGCAGTCTGGATCTATCTATATCTTTATTTTCTTTTTTACTTAACTTCCTATCATGTTTTGTATATGTATTTATAAGCATTCTAACTGAAGCCTAGAACTTTCTACATGCTATATATGATGGCACAAAATTTACATAAAGAAACACGAGAAATTCAGAAGGTTTGAGTAATATGATGTCAAATCACAGCAATTGAACTACACAACAAATGATTCATAAATAGTTTCACAAGAAAACTTGCCATAACTATCACATCTAAGAATAAAATAACTTACTTTAAAGTTCACACTATATAAACTGAATAATACTTCCATATTAAATTTATAATGAAGAGTTGTGTATATCTAACAGTTTATAACTTCAGTGGCAGCAGGAAGAGAGGGGGTCAGGGAGGGGCATTTGCTGCTGGGCACCTGCCGATTGGGGACACCATCAAGGTGCTTTTATATTTATATAATGGTGGATATGAATCTGTATAATACATTCATTTTGAAACAGAATACACTTGTATATTTAGATAAATAAGTTCACTGATGTTTTGATTAGCATGAGTAGCACCCACCTACATATCACTAGTAGGCTTATACTGTAAATGTTGCAAGACTGCTTGTGATCTCTGTGGCAACCAGACAACACACAAGAATGTTTTGAGTAACTTTGTTCATATTGTTAATATTAAAAGCATATAAAGTCGTTACTGAAAGTACTGATTTTAGCATCACATAAAAGGTCTACAATCTTTATGAAGTTTAATGATACATGTGTTTCATTGATAGAACTCCAAACTTATGTTAAAATCTAGGTCACATTTTTTCAGGTTCCTCTATCATTCAAGCTGCAATTAGCACAATACTTTGTTAAAGTTGCATATTAAATCAAACAAACAATATTCATAAACACATTTAACAAAAGAGGATGCTTGTGGAGACAAAATTTCAATGATAGGCCTGGTTTATTGGATATTGTTAATCAATTTAATGAATTTGTTACTGATGGAGATAAAGCAGATTTTGAAGAAGACTATGGCTATCAAATAAACATTCATCAAATAGCTATACTTTCCAAGGGTATTGGTTGTCTTAGGCTTTCATGAAGTGGAAGACCCTGTATTGAACAGTCCATGAAAAAACAATGTTGATGATTCATGTCCATGCTTTTGAAAATAGGGATGCCACCCTCCTAACAGCAGAATAAGGAACAAAGTGGTGAACTAACTGAAGTTTAACTAAAAACTGTTTCTTTAAGAAGCTTGAGAGTGAGGAAAGAATCCTGGTTGATGTCTTCATTCTGTAAAAATTTCATATTTTGTTTTTGCTCTTATTATTTTCTAGCAGTTTTTCAAACTCAAAATCATCTTTTAAACTGGAAAATGGATTTTTATCCAGAGAAAACTGGAAATAATAAAAAGCCCTGAAAATAGCTATTATCATCAGAAGGTTTCTGTCAAATCTACAGAATAGGAGAGAATGGTGAAGAAACAAGAAAGAGAGGATGATGATATAGAGAAGCAAATAGAGGATGATAAACATTACTGGATGGAGTTTCTCAAAAGAACCTTAGATGCGATCAAACAAGCATTAAGTTTGGCAGTCCTAAGTCACCATCTATTCTGTTGAATATACAAGACTTATTTAAGACTTATTATTTAGTTTATTTTGTGCTTTAATATTCAAGGATTATTTAGTTTTAATGACAAATATGTTAAAAGTTGATTATTTTAAGTGGTAGCTGTGACAAAGTTCAAAGAGTTACTTACTATTAGTCACATGTATGTAGTTTTATTGTTATATTAGGCTTTTGTAGTAATGTTGATGTCATCTTACATAAAGCTTCCGAATTTTTCTCAGTATGTGTAATATTGTTGTTACTAGAGGGTTAAATACTTATAGATTTTTCAGTCATGTTATAAATATGTGCAGATACTGAGAGGAAGCTAAGAAAGCAATTTATGTGAGAGAAATGAAACTGATCTTGACTATTTGAGTGATTAGCCTTAAATCTTTCCAAAGCAAGTTTCATAGTTGTGCTGTAAACAACAGAAATAAAGGAAATAACTTGTCTTTTGTATTGGATTTTAAAGCAATTGAATCAGACTGTGTGGTCTTTTGTTGAAAAAGAGAATCATTTAAAGCTCTAGATTCAACTGTGGTAACCTGTGGTGTGAAGAATTATTTGTACATATGATTGACTTTTTTAATGTAGTATTTTAAAATAAGCGAACTGTATACTGTCTGTTTATTGTTGAAATTTATCAACAACATGTCACAGACAACACCTACCATGAAAAATCCACAGCCCTATATAAAACCTGACAGAACTAATTTTGGAGAAAGATTATTTTCCATGTTGTATCCCTCACATGATATCCAAAAGTATTTATTGATTTTTAGAACTTGGTGAAAAAGTAGTGGTTGATATGAAAAGATAATTCTTGAGATACTTCGGAAAGATGAGCTGAATTTTGATGACTGTCATGCTAAGATGTATGAAAATGTGGCTATCATGTCAGGCCATATTGGCAGTGTTCATACCAAACTTTGTGAAAGAAAGGGTAAAGCTATATTCATAAACTGTAACAATAACTCTCTAAAGTTTTTTTTGCTCGCATTGAATCTGTCGACAGTAGTGTTGTGAAGTTCTTTGGAGTTGTGAAACAAATTATGTTTTTACTGGAGAGGTAGGTCCATGGGAAAAAAATGATAGATTAAAGCTAACAGTGAAATGAGGATCTAATGTACAGTAGAGTGCCAGAGAAAGAGTCATTTGTATTATTGTTAGTTAATGTCATGCACCCGTTGAATATATCTGGTCATTAACTGAAGACCAAAGTTAGTCAGCTGACACTATAGCCACAACAACTACCGAACAGCCATTTGATGTTTAACTTTGTTTCCATTCTCAATTTGTGAGAACAAGTACTGAGAAGAATTAACATTGTACAGAAGAGCTTGCAAAAAATGGCACGTAATATCAATACACTGTGTGAATATTTTATGGCCAAGAATTTCCTAATATGTGGAAATTCAAACAACAAAGTATTCCAAATAGTGGAATCATGGAATATAGTCATATGTTATATAGATGTGTTAAGCACAAGTAAAGGAGAGAAAGCAGAATATGTGAGATTGACACTTGTTGAAGAGATTGACAAGATTGATGAAGCATACTCTGGATAAACTGATTCAAGAGATACAGAAATGAAGTGAGAGTCTATCATATCTGAACCCACAGTTTGGCTTTCTATTGAACCTAGCCTTTCTCTCTGTTGAGAAAACATATTTGATTGAATCAGTTTTGAAAAGATTATTGACCAAATTGCTGCACAAAAAGCACACAAACATTACATGTAATTATAAGTATTGAATAGTAGGCACTAAATGAGTGTTTTATTGAAGTGGTTGTTTTATTATTATCATTAGTTATCAGAATTTATGATAATTATAGTTATTTCATTGTTGGTTTAGCATTCACTGCTAAAATTACATATGACTGTGTAATTTATAATAACACAACTGGGGTAGGGGCACCAACAACAGTGGCTGTCTCTGGACTCCCAGTATACTCACATGACCACTTTGTCACTTACATATTGTTATCACATAGGGCAGTTGACTTGATGTAACGAATTTATTGTTTTTTTAATTGAGTAAGATATTATCTAGTCATTTACAAACTTATTTTGTTGTGGGATAAAAAATAGTTTTGGCAACAACTTGAAAGCTTGATAATTCCATAAGTTTTTTATTATAAATGTATATAAATCAATGTATAATCTGATCAAATGTTTTAGTGGATAAGTCAAATCTATAGTGAAATTTTATGGTATAATAATTATACATAATGAACAATGAAAAGTATTATGCCATAAAAAGAACTTTATTACATATTTGCCAACTTCAGGAATAGATTTTTTATTAAACTTAAACTTTGTGTTTCTATGTATAAGAACAAAATTCTAAAAATTATAATATAATTATTTTTGTACTTTTTTAAGTGTGTCATTATTTGAGGTTATACGTCTACACAATTATCTGATTTCCACACATAATGAGAAGTTCTTGAATTTAATTTTGGGAATACAATGTGCAGTTGTCTGTTGTAAGTTTACTGAAAGAAACAAGACACACTGTTGAAGTTTGAATAATATAAAATGCTTTATTTTATGCTGAAAAATAAAAATTTACTGATCACTGAGATGATTAAAGTGGAATGTTGCAGTTGTAATAAACTGAAAATAGAAAGGTACAATAAACTTCAATTAAAGGTTGAGTAATAGCCGGATGTTGTTCATGAGATTTTAAACATTTCCTAGGAATTTTATTATCCAGTGTTATCTGCTTGTTTACATTGTGAATATTTGGCATTACTGCTTAATGAATTCATAAAATCGTAACCAATACCTTTTAAAGTGGGTACGTCTCATGGATCATTTGAAAACAAAGAATTTACATTGAAAATATTCATATGTATTGAATTACCCTATTCTAAGTTGCTTATGTTTTATATCTTCTAAGTAGATTTGAATGTTATAAATTGTATTATATTTGTAATTCATTTTAAATAAACAAGTTTTACTACAGAACTTAAGCTACATATATTTAACATAGCCTTAAATTTGTTCTCAATAATGAGTCATAATCTATTTTGTTAAAGTTTTGATTGAATATCGTATTGTTATTGTTGATGTTTTTCCTTTGCATGACACATCTTATAAGGACTTATAAAATTATTCATACTTAGCAGTTTTTGGTGTGTTTTGTAATGCCTTAAGTTAGTTTTGTAATGTTTTCCAAACTGAATCTGGTAATTAACTTCAAATCAGATGAACTTTATAAATATCTGTTAGATTCACAGTAAGAAAAAGGGAAAGAAAAGATAAATTATTTTATGCAAGACATATCAACAATATAATTGACTTTAAATTTTTAACATTTATATGTTACTCATCAGTTTTTTAAACAAATGAAAACTGCTGAGTTTAAAATAAAAGAGTCAAAGGTTTGCTTTCAATTTGATAATTTGATTAAATAATAATGAAAATATTTCATGCTCTTAGGTCAACTTAAACACCCTTGATAACCCAGAAGTCTCTATGTACTTGAGAAGTTTTGGAAATGAATGGTTGTGGATGAATTCTCATGATATTAAAAACATATATAACATTCAAGAAGCCTTTAGTCTTGTTGAATTGGTGAACAAGGTAAGTACATCTGTTTATTTAGCCAGCAGAAAGTGACTGATAATAGAAACAACAAAGTTTAGTTAAAAATAAAATTATTGAAACTGTCTTTATTGATTATTACCAAAGATGCCTTTAAATAAAAAGGTTCAACAATATATTTGAATGGACTTTGACACTTTATACTTTTATGTTAGTCAAGAGTCTATTTTAATCAAACAATATAACATTTCCACAATTTTCTTAGTGTCCTGTTAAGATATGTTTGTGTACATATATATTCATATACACACATATCTATATTTCTCTAATATTTTGTAAACTAAGGCAATTAGTGTTCCAGTGGTTTAGTTGCCATACTATGAAAATGCAGGCTCATTGTTCATATCCTTTTACTGCCAGAAATAAAACACATTCTTGATTTTGGTGCTATATATATATAGTAAAGGCAATTTTCAATTCCCTCTATTTGGTGAGACAAAGAATTGGCCAAAAGTTTGGGTTAGGCACTGTTGACTTTCTTTCTTCTTTCTAGCCTTTTAATTCAAAATTATGGATGGTTATCAGAGATAGCCCTTGAGTAGCTTTGTATGAATATATGAAAATAAACAAACTAAAGTATTGAAAATATATTCAGAGTCTGTTTAGAAGACTTGCAGTTTAAGAAAGAATATTTGTAGTTTGAAGCTACATTAGTTAATATCACAAAACATCAGCATATTTTCTGGAATACTACACTTGTTTCTGACAGGTTTTAACAGAAATACAGTCACTGTTAAAATGTAGAAATGATATTGTTACTAATAAATGTTTTCTGAGATCTAACTCCAGTATTAAAACATGTTTTATTGTTCTATAATGAAACAGTTTGTCTAGTATGCATTACATTATAAAGTAAAATCAAGGTCCTTTCAGATAATATTTGTTTTAATATAATTGTGTTTAAACTATTTATTCTGTAAATTTAATTCAGAATTATAATTGAAATCTTAATAGTTTTTAATAAAATAATAATTTATTATTTTATTTTGACATTATAAATAATTATAAGTTTTACAGTAATTTAGTAATGTTTTAGATTGCTTCAGCTTGAATGTTGTTTTGTGAGTTTCTTGTATGTGATGTGATAGTTCTATAAATATTCAGACTAGAATATATTATTTTTCCTTTTTAAATGATTTTATGGGTTAACATACAGTTTACAACTGCAGAGAAATTTTGTCATTTCAAAGAATGAAAGTAGTACTCATATGTAGGGTTTAGGACAGGGTAAACTGCTTGTGATTTTATACTAGGATGTATAGAATTTTAAGAAATATGCTGTAAGTGTAATGAGAGGTTACTGTTTTTAAAAATAAAATAATTCAGGTAACATATGTGATTAAGTTTGTATAATACCTTCAAAACTAAATTTAGTCTTTTTTTTCCTGGTGCTGCGATAGGTCATGTTATTGTTCAGTAATAAACCACTTGCAAATAGTATTTATTTGAAATATCAAAAACAAACATTCATTAGTTTTTTTCACAAGTCACCAACTGAAGGAAGTTTACATAAGAAAAAAAAGCCACAGAGCCAGAATTCACATACACACAAAACAAGCATACATATTTTTTGCAAAAGTTTTGTATATTTAGTGTTTTTTATACTCTAATCCATAAGGAAAATAATCTTTCATGTTTGATGGAAATACACCTTTATGAAAAAGAAAATCTTTAAATAACCATTTTTGTACACAGTATACTTAATATAAACTAACAGTGAGTATGTCCACCCTCTTCCTATAAAACTGCTGAAACACTTTAAATAATTTTGTCATAAACTTCTTAGAATGATCCTCTGCTCTTCTTCCAAGATCTCAAAATGTATGCTATGAGGAAGGGACATGTGTTGAAACACTACAACTTTCTCTTTCTTGTGCAAATAAGTTTTAAGTATTCCAGCTGAGTGTTTTGAATCCTCTTACAGATGAAGTTTGGACCAATACGTCTTGTACCACTGAAGATAGGATGGTGTATCAAAATTTGTTTGTTCCTTTTTTCAATCAATTTTTCAGCAATTTTCCAATAATGCTTGAGGGTATGCACCTCCAAACTTGAATTGAACTTCATATATAATAATTTGTTTTTTCAAGTAAGGTTTCTTATATGTTCCAGTTGTTCATTTTTCTCACATACTGTTGTCTGTTAGATCTAAATAACTGAAATTTGACTTATTTATCCAACCAATATGTTTTAATGTCACACCAACGATCAAGGATATCAAAACTCTTTAATGTCATACTCCATGCTGACGTAGAGAAATTCTCTCACATTCAGCATGAAAGCTATAGTTACAAAAGAAAAACAATGAGCCAGAAAGCCAATAACTAAATCTAGATATATCTTCTGGTAATGATAAAAGAATTTGAAATCAACAAAGGATCTCTAGATGGATATTTCTTGTTTTCTAAGTGACATAGAAACACTAATGTGATCGTTCACAAGGTGAAAAAAAAGAGGCCTCATTCACCAGATTGTCTTGTTTCTGGCAAATCTAAAAGGACTAAAACTGTGAAAGGGCTCTGTCTACAATCATTACGCTCAGTCATTTGAAATAGTTGGCATCTCTGAAACTGGAATCACAACTTGCTGCATATCTGTCACTTCTTGAGCAGCTCAAAACCATTTTGTGTCTTTGTTCTTCTTAAGTGTAATCTCATAATCTGATACACATGCTCAGTAGATGGTCTGTGGAAAGTTTGTCAAACTGTGTGGTCTAAGACTGACATAATCATTGTTTGCAGGAGCTTGTTAAAGTGAAACTGTGATGTTAGACAGTGGTGCATAATAATTGCCATTGCATTAAATACAACTAATAATGTAATAAGGAGTTTCGAGATAAGCATGCGATATAAAATATTCTTGTAAAGTGCAAATAATCTACAGTTAATATATTCATTATTTTTTGTTAGTTACTGTCTGGTTCTAGACTCATTATTATAGTGAAGTAGTTTTGTTCTTCTTTTCTTTTTAATATCTGCAAGTATATCTTTTATAGTATGCATAATCCACATCAAGAAATATCTTAGTTCTAAATAAAAAAATCAAAAGAGAAACAATTAAAAGCAATAAAAGAATAATCATAGCTGCACATACATCACCTTATCCTGAAGTTGTTTCTGTGTGACTCAGCATACAACAGAAATAAAACACATCACTTGATTTACAAGGTGTAGAATCCAAAGCATGATCAAGTATCACAGAACATCACCTGTAATTGACAAATCCAGGATTTTAAGATAAAAAATTTGGCTAACAATCATTAGCAACACTTGAAGATGATATTCTAAGCAACAAAAAAAGGAAGCATTGAATTGACAACAGAACTGGTTGTAGGCTCAGGTGTTGTCATCCATCAGTCAACAGCATGAAAGCCACTTTTACAATCAAGTCTCCATTTGTATTGCACTAAGAACACCTTTGTGTTAAGAAAGTGGAACAATATTAAAAGGCTAAAATATGCACAAGACCAAACACATTGGACTGTGGAATGATTGTTAAAGGTGCTTCAAAATTTCTCTCAGTGACTGCATGTATGCAGAAGTAACTGTACATTTGTCTTAAAAATTTTTAATTTAGAAGCAGCCATATTTATTGAAATATTTATTAAATGCTGATATTACTGGTGTGAAACTTTATAGGTATGACATAATTAATGGTAGCAAATATACACTTTACTTGCATGTATCAGGTTAATAGAAAGACTTCAAAGGTGGCTTATGCTACATATATGAGACTTTGAAAACTTTATTGTATGGTCAAATATTATGTTTCTTTCACAATTAATGAGATAGACATATTACATTTTCATAATATATGATAAAAACTTAACTTATCCCTTTTTCTATTTGTAGCTGTCCAAAAAAAGCGAGATTGATTTATCACATAGCATCATGTTGTTAGATACTACAGTGACTTGTCCAACACTGAGTGGAATTCCTGTAAAGATTGATGTCAATGGTACAGCTACTGTTGTAGTGAAAGCTGATGGAGAAATTAATTTTCCTAAAATGTTGTTTGAAGGATACATTTCTCCTAGGTACCTGATTCTTGTCTTATAAATAGTTTTAACGTTGTCTTGCACAGCATCTTTTTATGTCAATAAATGGAAAATAAAAGTATTTGACTTTAGTATTTTGTCTATAATACCTAGGTTTTTGTAGTTTAAATAAATTATGAGGTGGTGTAAAAGTTTTACTATTTGTTTACATGCTATTCAAAGGCTTGACACTTAGCTTATAGTTTTATAGAACAAATTGGTGGTTTGATCCTTGTAATGGGCATAGTATAGATATCCTACCATGTAACTTTATGCTTAAAACAAAAAAACGATTTGGTTATGAACTTTTTTGCATCAAGCAGTTACAAGTTAAATAATAGTATTGTATTAGCAGTCTTTTTAGAATTTATTTTTATTAAAAATAATTAAGATAATAATTTAAATAAATTAGATTTAGTCATGATAGAGATTTTTAATATTTTATATAGTATATAATATTCACATGCAGTTTTTAATAATGCAGTGCTATTCATATACAGCTGTACTATGACTTCCATACACTATTAATATGGCCTTAACATTTGCAGACTTTTAACTCGCACTTAAATAACAAAGTCAGACAGTGTGGCATTTGAAATAATAATTGTTTTTAATTGTATGTTTGATATTGTGTAGGTGTTATTGTTTATTTTTTGAGTTAATATTTAACAGTTCTTTAGTATTTCATTGGAAAAAGTTAATAATTTTAAAGGTAATAGTTATAACAAGTTTGGTGACGTAACTCAGGAACTCAGGAAGGGTCATTTATTTTATTTACAATTACACTGTTATATGGGCTTTACTGATATTGTTAATGTAACATTGCTCAAACTTTCACAGTTTTTCTCATTATTTTAAATGAGTATTGTTGAATCAGCAACACTCATCTACTTTACAGAAAGTTCAAGGCTTCAATGATCAATCTATAAATATTGGTAATCAAGTGAGTGCAAGTTAATAACTAAAGTAGAAAGTAGAGGAAAAAAGTTAGAAAATGTGAAGTTAGCTGGGATGTTAATGATTAGCCATAATGAGCAATATTATACAATAAGTTTCACAGTTTAATATAGATAAGAAGAAGAATTTATTTTTTCAAAGGGTGTTCTAAAGTAATTGTGTACTTTGACAAAAAAAGAGACAATTGTATGAAGTTCAGGATTCAAGCATGGTAATCCGTGGTGTAACATAAGTGAATTATTCACTGGTACTATTGTGATAAAAGAATAGGAAAATAGTTTGTCTTGCTAATTGGAATCTAAAGTAATTTAATCAGCCAAAGTAAACTTTCGACAAAAAAAGAGAATTATTTTGAGTTTGAAATGCAACTGTGGTAGCTATAATGTAAAGAATTTTTGTACATAATTTGTCTTGTTTTGTACATATTATTTTAAAACGAGTGAACCGTGTGCTGCCTGATTATTGTTCAAATTTATTGCTACCAAGTCACAGACACCTACCATTGTCTGAATCCAAGCCTATATACATAAAACTCTTCACATCAAACTTAAGTTATCATCATCTGTAAACATTGTGTCAATAATGTGTGTAATTTTTTTTACGAGTGTAAATGTTCTTGATGTTTCAGTAGTATATGCAAAACAAGCTGTGTTAAAGTATGTGTAATACGTATTTTTATTTTTTACTTTTTGTTTTTGTCATACCTAGTGCATCATATGTTTATTTTTATTCTGTTTTATTTGGAAGGTAATTTATTACAAACTTTATTTATCAGTTTATGTATAATAGATATTTTTCTCTTGTTTTGATTACTTTGCTGAGCTTCATTACATTTATAAGTTATTCCCACATGGAAAGCCCCCCAGTGGCTCAGCGGTATGCCAGCGGACTTACAACACTAAAAACCGGGTTTTGATATCCTTGGTGGGAAGAGCACAGATAGCTTATTGTGTAGCTTTGTGCTTAATTCAAAACAACAACAACCTACATGAAAAATTAATTTATTAGACAAACTTTGTAACTATAATTTTTTAATAAATGTTAATACGTAGCAAAATGTCCTTCCAACCTTGCATTATAAATACTGATTGGTGTCTTATGAGTTAGATGTACTTCAATCTACAATTAATGTGCAGATAAGGTACATAGCAAAGTGAATAGCCAATAGTATTGGTAAAGTGAGTTTTGTAGAAATTTCTTGGTTGAAAAATAGTATAGAGTTATGATTGGTTAGCTAAATATTTGCAATACATTCTTAGGTTATAGAGATAATACCAAAAAGAGGCTCATAGTTTATCATATTTCTAACATAAGTTTATGTTATATATAAAAGAGATAGGACAAATTACAAAATCTAATATAATTACTGGATATTAATTTTATGATGAATTTGCTAGTCATGTAACATTTTCTTTTATGGATTATCTTATAATATTATGCAGGCATGATATTACTTACATATGCATCATACATAATAAGTATTGTGTTTTCCATCCCCCTGTTCCTTTCTACTTTATTTAAAACATTGTAGCATTTTCCTTTCTATTAAAGAAACAGTAGTCATGGTAATAATAATATTTATAATAAACATCACTGCTACTTATTGTGTTGCCACTATATGTAAAACAGATGGTAACAATGCTTACAGCAACAGTACTGACAATGAAATTCCAAACAACAGTCCTTTTAACAATGGAGATTAGAGTTTAAAGCACTGTCTTGTGCCATCACATACCTCATTCATAAAGGGTCTGCAATGATCACTTGCTCTTATTTAACTCTACATTCTCATGTAATTCATTTGTAAATTTAAAAAAACAAAACCCGTAATCAAGTAACTATGACATAGCATTAAAAAACAAAAGACCTTGTTATTAAAATATTTATCTTCCTTTTAAAATCCTTTAAATAAACTGCATCTACCATATCTGAAGGCAACTCATTTCAAAAGCAACCATTCTGCAAGAAAAATAAAGCTGATTTGGTTGAATATGACTCCTGCCCTGCCAAAATGTACACTTGTATCCCCTAATCTATCTATTCTTATCATAAAATATGGAAAAGATAATGCATAACTGTCAATTTTGTTAACAGTCTCAATCAGATCCCCTCTAATTCTTCTTCTTATAAAGATAAAACAGGTTCATAGATGTTAACCTATCCTCATATGACAATTTTTTCCTTCCATGATATCATCCTAGTAACCCTACACTCAACCCTTTCCAGTAATTCAATCTGCATTCTATGTTAAGAAGCCCAGGACTGAACACAGTACTCCAGGTGTGGTCTAATCAATGGCATTACAACATCTTGAGACTTGTATTCATTATTTTTATAGAATCAACCTAAAATCCTAAATTGATCTTATTGGCTCATATGTTTCACCAAGCTCTTTGTTTATAATTTAATAGAATTTTAGTGTTGGTTAAAAACTCTTGTTTTGATTTGCTGTTCATGGAAGGTTAAACTTTCTCACAAGTTTTTTCTTTTGTTATTTAGTGCTGCAGTGGAGTTTAGTGCTGCTATAACAATGGATGTTAATGTTGCCAAACCAGGTTTAAAAATTGTATCAACAATGCACTCTTCTACTACATTGGATGGCAAGTTAGAAGTTAATGATAAACGAATGGTGAACTTGAAACTCAACTTGCCACGAGAGAAACTTGAAGTTATTGACATAAAGTATGTTCAATATAAAATAACTATGTAATATCTTAATTTATGTGTTAAATTTCACATTCCAAAGGGTTAAATTATTGTAGTATGCAATTTGAGGTGTAGCCATGTAAATTTCTTGCCCTCTTACCATTTGTTACATGTGCATTTTCTATGATAAGTTGATAGTAATTTTTAAATCCACCTTTATTTTAAGTAAACCTTTGATTACATTAAATTTCAGTCTGAGCATCTGTTTGGATATTTAACACTTCTTTTCATTATTTCAAGTATTTATTTTATCACAAAATGGTTTTTGTTCTTTTTGTGGTATTGTATATCCACGTGTTTTAATATTTTTGTTGTCATGCACCTCTACTCTCTTAAAAATATAGTTTGTTTTTTTTGTTTGTACTAATACTCATTAAATGGTGTATTATGAAGATTACATTTTCAAAAATATGTGTGTGTAACGTAAATTTTAAATGTTTTGTCTTACTTAAGTACTGCATTGTTTTTCATTTGTCTTGATTGAATTTCTCAGAATTTTCTTTTCCCTTCCTTCATATCTTTTGAGGCCATTGTATGTGTGCATATGAAACTTGTTCAAAAATATTTATCTGATTTTATCCACATTATGCATATAGTTAGCAAGCAATGTTTTAAACTCATTGCATGGTCAGACAGGCTGTTGGAAGAAGTAAAATATAATTAAACAATGAATGTATGTATGTTTGTATAATGCACAGTGAAAAGTTATCTTTTTATCTTGTTTGCATTGATAAAATTGTTATTTTTAATGCCTTATCAAATGGCAACAAACATATGGTTTATAACTGCAAATTTAGTGCAGTCACTTTACTCTGGATTTGCTGAAATGTGTATAAATGGCTCTTTGTGCCATTAGGAAGTTTATACTTTCTGCTTGAGTACTTAATGTTTTTATAAACCTCATCTTTGCTTTTAAATGTTACTACATCGTATTACCTTATTTCTCTTTGCCATATTTTTAAAACTGGAAATAAAATTTTAGACATTGAAACAGTAAACATGACTTTCTGCCATCAAAACAAAAATAATATTCTCTATCTGAGGTGGTTATTCTCAATACTTTGTTTATAACATTTTAAAATGTTCACATTTGTCAAATAATCAGAATACTAATACAAATATTTTAATTAATATGGTGCACTACAGTATGTGTTCTTAGTATCTCTAAGTCTCACTTTTGATAATTTGTTTACTTACATATTTGAGATGAGATGTTGCCCTCTTTGTTAAATACTGCACTATCATAGAACATACTCTTATGATTCCTGAATTTGCAGATTTTTAAAATCTTTTTCAGAATATATGGTTCTTGTAATGGTTTTGAAATTGTTCATTAGTTAAAACCAAAGTTTAAGCAAAAAACTCACCTCATATTGTTTAATTTTGTTATGCTTTAATATTTGAATTTTCCATGGTACAATAAAACATCTTTTACTTATGTTGAAATTCAGTAGAAAAAGAAGTTGTTATGATTGCATTTATAGAAAAATATATTATTTGAATAATTTAACTTTCCTGGAGAAAAGTTATTTACGTTTTTTGTTTATACTAGTTTGCACATTATATGTATTATGCATTAATTTATCCATAAGCAAATAAATTTTATAAATTATTGCTGTAGTTGCATGAATCATAGCTGCCTACTTTGTTCTTGAGCTTGCTTTAAAATCTCAAGAGGGTAAGTAGAAATAGCATAATCAAGTTTTTGCATTAATCTTAAATATATTTTATCTTGTAGGTCTGAGTTATTTTTAATACACTCTGGGGACACCTACAAGCCAATTATACCAGAAAAATCTTGGAATTTTGACTCCTGCACTACTTTCTTTGAAAAACCATTGGGCATTGAATTTTGTGGAAAATTTACAGTTCCACACCCTCTTTTTAACTCAGAATATCCATATCTTCCTTTAAATGGCCCTATGGAAATGGAGTTTTCAATATTGAAGAAAGAATACAGTATGCGTAGTTATGATTTCACATTTAAAATGCCACTTGTTGAGGTAAGAAAGAACCTGCATAGTTCAATGTAAATAGGGTAAGTTCTCCTCTAAATGTGAAAATAAAGGAAAAGATATATAAATGCTTAAGGTCCTGGGTTAAATGTTCAGTCATGCAGTTTTATCTTTTTATTAATTGGCTTTTTCACTTATAATAATGTATGTTAGAAAATATACATTCATTGATTCATAATATAAATTTAATAATGATAACTTCAGGCTGAAAAACAAAATAAGTTTGTTATTTAATTTCTGTAGTGCATATAGGTGTAAAAAAGACATCTTAATATTCAAAATAAATAACCTTGTAGCACTAATATTATTATTTTTCTTTAATTGGACATTCAGTGTTTTGCTTTACAACTTCTTTAAGAACATTCCACTAAAACACAAATCATAACTGACTGCACAAAGCTTAAATGGTTTAAGTAACAAATTCATAACTGAATCATAAGGTTATTTATTTCTAGTATTAAAATAAAATTTTATATAGTTTAAGTGGCTTTCAATAATGGGTAAAAAAGAGCAAACATCAATGATGTTGAAACACCTTATTGTGGTAGTTTGAGTTTTATTATTGTATTAGTAAGCCTTTGTGGGCTATTCCTTTAGTTCAATTACTAGAGCACAAGCCTGGTTTCTGTTAACTCTTGGGTTTAGATTTAAATCAAGTAACTATAAAGAAGGGTATACGACACACCAAGCTTGTGTTCTTTTAATTGAGTTAAAGATCTAACTCACAAGTTAGTAATGTTAGTTCTTAACTAATCTGTTGTTTTCTGTTATGCTGATGTCTTACAGGTAAATTTAAAGATATCCACAAAATGCAGGTTCAGAAAATATAGAGCAGAGAATAATTTCAGATTTACACAACAAAAGAAGAAAACAAACAAATAAACAATTAATTATAAGTTAAAATGCTGTAAATATTTTTTTTCCATTGGTGAAACACAAGACAACCAAGCGCAACACAAAAACTCCATTAAATAGTACAGGCAAATCAAAACTAAAATGTAAATGCAAGTAAGTTTGTTTTTTTTATTTTAACTACACTAAATTTAATAAACAAAAATATATATATTCCAAATAGAAACAATTAAAACATATATATACACAAAACAAGACTGTAAACATTCAGGAATCAAAGTTATCTCAATGCATAAGGACAGGATAAAACAAAACAAGACATAAATCTGAAGTGATAAATTGAACTTTTCATCAAGGCTAATTAAATGAAATTACAAACTAATGCATAATAAAATAAATGTAATTCAGAAGAATGAAACCAAAATGCAATAAATTTAGAATAAAAGAAATTAAAATTCAAAACACAAGAGTTATCAATATACATACAGTTCTAAATAAATGGTTGGTCAACGTCATAACTCAAAAACTTTTTGTCTCTGAAAACAAAACCCAGTATTGGGTGCTAGTTTTTCTTGCAATAATTTAAATTTTTTTCGTTTCTATGACTTGTAACCTAGCCGAAATCCCTCACATAATAGATGAGTTGATATCTATCACATTATCATTTGAAATAAGTTGTTTGAAATTTCAGAACTAAAATACATATATGTTTTTTTTTCATAGGAATTTTTTTAAAATGTTTGTTTGTTTGTTGTTAAGTGCAAAGCTACATGTTGCACTATCCACTTTTTAGCATTGTAAATTTGCAGACATACTGCTATGCTACTGGGGGGCATTCAAATGTAATAATCAGGTCATTTATGTCAAATGACATTATTTTTGGTTCTGTATTTCTCTAAGCATTTTAAATACTTATGATAAAGAAAGTGGGATATATTTCATTTATTTGGTTTCATATTGTGTATGTATAGTATAAAGTTTTTAAATTATACTTTGTAATGTTAAATTTCAGGCTACTGAAGATCGACTCTACCAAATAACCTTCAATACTCCAGGTTCTTCAATTAATCGAGAAATATCATTAGAAATCCGATCCATTATACATAAGGAGGAATCTTCAGTCACTTTTGACTTCATATCTCCTTTTAAAAGAATTGAAGCTTTAGGTGTGTGAATAGATATATTTTTTTAAACATGAACATTAAGATTAGATTTAAAAAGATCTAGTTATTTTAAGAAATATTGAAGAAATAGAAATAATTGTTTACAATAAGCAATAAATATGACAGCATATCTTGTGACAGTAGAACTGTCCAGTTTGCAAAATGTTCCTTAAAGTTTAATGAGTAAAAAAATTATAAATATAGTCTATTTATCAGGGATGTAAATATCTATGTTTAAATAATAGTTTGATAAATTGAATTTTTTCACTTTTTGAGCTATTCTAAAACTTGTTCTAATAAATTGAATTTATAATACTTCCCTGCAAGAGATATGTTGATGTTTACAGATATATATATAATTCTGTGCTTGTCAAGAATTTTTGGTTTGGTTTTTACCTTCAAATTGTATTTCTTTACTTATTATCTGAAAATTTTAACCATCTAGGTAGCATAACTTTCTTTAGGAAGCACACACAACCCTTTTGACATTTTATTTATTTTTATTAACTTTTTGTCATGTTGCTTTCTTGACTTGAATTGAAATGAATACTTTCAGTTACTGAATGTGTACCAGAATATTAAAATTCAAAGTTTAAGCAAAATAGTAATTCTAGCTCTATTTTAACACTTTGTTTTATTCCAAAATCTAACCCATATAAATCCAGTGTGTGTGACATCATTCTTGATTTCTTTAGAATGCAAGGTGTAATAAGAGTCATAATACGTTTATCCAAATGATATAATTTAATTACTTGCTGCCTATTATGATTTTACTGACAAGGGTGCAAGGGAGTCGAAAGTGATGGTCATGAAACTTATAAGTATAGTGAATGTTGGTATAATAAGCCTAAAGTAAAGATGTAGTGTGGAATCACCCAATCTAGAAATAATGCATAAAATTTGTCAAGAAAGTAAAAGTATAGATTTAATTTTAAACTTAAATTGTTTCTAAATTAAGATATTTTATTTTTTATTAGCCAAAATTAAGAAAAAACAAATGTCTTTAATCAGTGGAGACTCTAAATTAAAAAAATCAACAAATATTTCTACAGTCTTGTTGTTTATACGTTTCATTTTGTACTTCAGTACATAAACAAACAACAATATTGAACTATACTTTTTTGTTAAGTTACATGACATAAAAGTCATTTTCAGAATGTGGTGTTACCAAAAGGTACTGGCTTTTTAAATATTAGAATTTGTTAATCTAATTGATTTTGTTTACAAAATTCATATTCTATGAATATGATATAAATTAATTTCACAAATGATCTTAATTTTGATTGGTTCTCTTAGGAATTTATTACTGTTTGACTCCTTTGACTGCACTTTTTTCCCAAAATTTATTTATTTCAATAAGCTATGAAATGTGAGATTAGGGTATACTATAAAGTGAGGGTGGTAGTACTTGCTTCATTATATTTTACAAGGTATATTCTAGTAATACAATAATTATTACAGCACTGTTAAACAATGAATAATTATTGATTAGTTGTGAGAGCAACAAATGATCTTTCTCTGTAAGCCACAAACTAATAATTATTTTATTTTATTCAATTTCTTGCTTTTTCATTTTCAGTTTTCCCAAAATATGATCACTTAGAGGTGTCATATGATATATTTGCCTACATCCCAAAGCGTACATGTAAATCTTAACATTTATCATTTTGTTGGAGACTTTGACCACATTTTAAGAATCTATAAATGTTTAATGATGTTTAAATTATTTAAAACGTTCAATAGCTTAATACATTTAATGCAATCTAGCACCTTATTTCTGAAGAATCTTTAATTCACTAAAATTTTAACATCATTTTCAGGGGCTTTTCTTAAAGAAACAATAACGAATATAATTGATATAATGACTGATAGTTCAGCTACTAATTGGCATTCTGAAATACATTATTTCATGTGTGTAAGATTTATCATATATTTGTATTTTATTATTAAATTTTCATTTCCAGAAGTTAATGAAGAAATGAATATCAAGTAATGTGAACTCTTATTTCTGTCTCTGAAATTCTGCTTTGATAACTATAAAAGTTAGGAATTACAAAAATATTCTTAAATAAAATATATATTTAAGCATTTTTAATAAAAGAATTTAGCATATCAACTCATTCTTTACATAACAAATGCTTTTTTTAGGAAAATGCAATTATGCTTACAAAACATGTAAATGTTAACTATCAAGAATCATTAACATTCTTATTGATATGATTCACATAGAAGTTAAATTACATTATAAAATTAATTATATATGAACTAAAGCAAAACAATGAATTACAATTTTAATGTATTTTGAAACAGTAAATGAATGTTAATACTTCTAAAGTAACTAGAGCAGTGAGGTTAAGTTTGTAGTTCAGTTGTTTAAAATATGCATGATTCATTTGGAATGGAACAGCATTTTATTTTGGATGACTACATTTAAACAATATTTAGCAAACGTCCTATCACTTATTTCACCAAGATAATGTTGTTTTATATTTCTGGCAAAGATTGTAAAATTATTTGTATACTTTTCTTTCTGTTTAATTCATTGAGCTAGTCAGTCGATGAATGTTATTTTGTTATTTTTAAAAATTATATGTGTATGTATGTTGTTGTTTTTCAGGTTCTGTTTCATTCAAAAATAATACACATGAAGCCAAACTGCAGTTGATAACTGACCAGGTTAATAAATACATGGCAAAAACAGAAGTAGAAATTAACAGTCAGGGGAACCATACAGAGATGAAACCAAATCTGCAAATATTGTGGCCACATTCTGAACCAATTACTCTTTATGGGTCTATTGTTTATGCTACTGGATCAAAAGATGAAATAAAAGTTGACCTTAAATCAAACAAGCTTGGCAAGAAATCTCCATATATTCGAGGTAAGTTTCACAAACTTAGTTTAAAAGTTTGATGAGTAACAAGAAAGAAACAATATAAAAATGTAATTCTACACACTGACATTACAAACCTCATTTCATGTGATTTAACATAGAATTTTACATGCTCACATAACATACCATTTATGACATGAGAATAATTCTTCTATGCAATGTATTCATAAAAATATTCTTAATTTTCTGCAATGTATATTTTTATCTCTACTTACATGAACATGCATCAAGCATACATAAAAAATGATTAAGGTAGATGAATACAAACTCACACACACATATATATGCATTGTGAACAATAAAAATTGGTTCGCATAAGCTTGAGAAAAACTCATGAATTTCTTTATACATGTATAATAAACATGAATAAAAATTAATACTTTTTTTTCCATTGGACAAAAAAGTATTTCATAAAAGAAACTATGCAAACCTCTAGAGTTTCCTCTCAACTTCTGGTTACAGTGACAATGTAGTCAAAACTTCCAAGTGACAGCAATTCACTTGTGTTTAAATACTCTCTGAAAGTAAAAGAAAAATATGTGAATAATGTACATATTAAAACATTTGCAGAGTCTGATGTAGAGGCAAGATGATGGGTGATAAGCAAGACTTCACACTTGTAGGGCTTCACATAGATGTTTGCATTTCAGTAGTGGTGCTTCAAACATAACAATAATTTGTTTTGAGTTTAAGAACTACTTATTCTGTCTACTCAAGGTTTTCCCCAGTTCATATGCAAAAATATCACAAGATATGCATTTGGTTCTAAACACTACCAGCTGGCTTGAGTGAAAATGTAAAATCTTCAGGTCATACTTACTTTAGTCTATGGTGCATATTTTCTCACTCCATGCCAAATAGTTATTATACATGATGTTTGGAAAGTCACTGTGCAGTTTTGTAATTATATGTCTATTCAGTCTATTTCAAGCCAGCAACTGATAGTGGTGTTTAGAAACAAAATGAGAAGGATTCAGGCCTGTATTGATGCCAACGGGGGTCACTTTCAACATTGTTTATAATTGTCATTCATATTTACCTCCTGCATTCTATATTGAAACATGTCTGTTAATAAGTATATAATTGCACAGTGACTTTCCAAACACCCTGTAGTAGTCTCAGCATATTACTTTTAGTTCAGTGGTTACAAGATTAAACTATTCTTAACTGATTTTCTCCAGCTATCATGACTGATTTTACATAAACTCAAAACCAAAGTGAAATAATCAATACACTACCTACAATTATTGTAAGGATATTCCTCACTGTTGACTTGTTGAAAGTAATCATAAACTTACTTAACATGAAGTGCACTTAGAAAGAGCTGAAATGTCCAGTAGCACAGCTCTTTTTGCCACTATTGTGTCACTACATAGGCTAATTGGAAACATTTACTAAGTTTAAGGCAATGCTATGATGGGTTGGCTACCATCTCACAAAGCCACTAATCAGACAACTAATTCAGCAATTTTCTCAATCTTAGTTACCTTACTTTTTATCTTCATGTAAGTTTATTTGTATTGGAGTGTAAAAATTCTGCATATATAAATATTTTACATTATATATCTTGCATCTATAGAGGTTTACAATTCTCTTAGAGTTTTGGCATTAAACATTTTAAATCCAATTAAGGTCATGCGCTAAATTCAACCTGAATTTACTGCATTTACTGTCTCATAGGATTATTGTATTGTATCCTACTCTATATTGTTTAAACAGAAGTGCTATGTAAGATAACTGTGTGATCACAAGAAATCTGTTTCTAAAATTAAAAATTATTATAATTTAAAGTTATACAAATAAAGTAATCAGAAAACAAAGGAAGTTAACACTCCTACGAAAAGTGGGGCCTATTAGGCCCCACTTTTCGTAGGAGTGTTAAGCTTACTTTAACTTGCTCTTCCTGGGACAGTTGTAAAACCCATCTAATTTATAATGTTACATATAAAATTTATCTTGGATGAGTCTCTGGTTTATTACATTATGTACATCACATATTATGATTTCAAATAGCCAGAAATTTTAACTTAGAAGTTATTTGAATTTTGATATATATTAATTTATAATATTTGTCAACAAGATTGATATACACTATTTTCTTTCATAACACAATTATTTCTTATGTACAAACAACGATACAATTTATAATAACAGTTATTACAAATATTGATTTATATACAGAGCTTTACAAAATATACTGAGTATTCTCTCAGGTCAAGAACTGAATATTTTATCTACAGTCCAGGTCAAAAACGAGAAAATTAATTATATACTGATACACTGTTAGACTTCTCTTGATGGCTTGAAGCACACAAGTGTTTTTCACTGACAACAATATATAGTTTCCTCATAGAAATACTAACATCCAAAGTTAATTCTTTGAAGTTTAATAATTCTTGATGTTTGAAATCTATAAACGTTCCTGGTTAAGTATCTGTAGTTTTCTGCTTAATAAACATTCATCACAGTTATAGCTTCTGAGACTTACAGTGTACTGACTGTAACCAACAAACAATATTTTATTGCTGTCTCTTGACTTGTTGGTTTATATTTTTTAAGGTAAGATTTTTGAATGTTCAACAGTGTTCAAACATATGCTAGTGCTTTTGTAAAATGTAAATTTGTTGATTCTTACTCTCAAGAATCTTCTACAAATTTAAAGAATAGGCAATATACATCACATGCTTGAAACTGAAACCAACGTAGGTATTAAAGTAAATGTATTACAGTAAATTTGTTACAATAAGAAATATTCATATTGCTAACCTAAGGTACTTACACAGCTAATACTCTCCATCACTTAATTACAGTAGTAATTTTCCAGTCACAAAACCTGTTAAAGCCAACCTATTTGAAGAATGATTTACAAACCCCTTTTCCCTCCTATATGATGAATCATTTGATAAATATCATTTCAGCCATATTATCACACTTATGCAAAGACATTCACAACATCAATTTCCCTTTCTCCTTTAATCTAATTTATTCTGTCTCCTGGTTGTTCAGTGGCAAATTTGTGGACTTAAACGCAAAATTTGATATTTCAATTTTCCAGAGCTAACACAGCACAGACACTTATAATTTGCATATTAAGCCAATGAACATTTGAATATGTAGCTGGAAAATTGATCATTCATAATTGCATAAAAATACCAAGACTTCTTTCCCTCTCATTGGATAAGCTGTCAGAGCTAATCATGTTTGATTTTTGGACAGAAACCAGCCTGTTTCATGCATGGTCTTTCACCATATTACCCAGCATAGATAGCCTAGACTTTGTTCTTAGTAAACCATAGCACACCACTTATGTCAATCATTTCACCAATTGCACAGGTAAAACTCATTGATAAGTTTTGTAGTAAGTACAATCCAATGATGCCTATGTCAGAAACAAGAAACATCATTCTGTAACTGTAAACTCATAAATATGGTTGTCAGAATAAAGTTTGTTTTAACTGGTCCAAGTGTCATCTATGTAGGTCTGTACAATGTCTTTTTGCCTAGTGGTTGTAGTTGAAAATCCGTTCATGGATATGTCAGTACCAGGACGTTTGTTAAAGCACAATTCAAGGACTGGAATTCCTGCCTGCATTATTCTTCACTCTATCTGAATAATGTCTCCACTTTAGTCAGAGCTTATAATGGTGAGGTGATATTGTAGAAGTTGGTCACAATCTTTTTCTAATGCAATACAAGTCTAAATAAACTGTAAACTTTTCTTTTGAGACCAGTTTTTATTGCTGTTATTTTAACAGAATTTTTGTAAATTTCTTCTCTACTTGTAAGCCCCATTAACCTCTTCAAAGTGGCAGGCATGTTACACAGATCAAACTGTATGACACAAAATCTGTTCAAGTCATCTCTCATAGTGAAAACAGTTTTATCTTTGTTCTTCTCAAATATTTGACTTACTGTTAACAAAATGCCAGGTTTAATATATGGAACCAATGGGTCTCTTTCAATATGTTCATACATTTATCTGTTAGAAGTAATGGAAAAATGTCAGTGGGAGTTACAATTTGTCTGTAATCAATGCTGACCCTGGACATAGCTTCTTTCCTCCTGCTTGTAATTACTGGAGATGACTAATTGCTTGGAAGACTGTATGGACCAATCCTTTAGCATTCACTGTACTCCAGTACTGGCAGTATTTCCAATACTCTGGATAATTATATGCTGCAGTTGTGTAATTTGCCTTTATCACTTGTATTTATGTGATATTGTGTATTGCTGTTCAACTCAATCAGCCATTTGCTATTATAAATACATTGGTATGTTCTGCCAACAAGTTACTGAACCACTGGCACACCACTGAATCTTGATTGTGTATACAGTTTTGAAATACTGATCCCACATGTATTATTACCATTTACTTGCTTTTGGATGCATTATGACAAATGCAGTTCTTGTGTTACCACTGGCATTAGCTACCTCTGCATTTGTTGTGCCATTGACCATCCAAGTGTGTATATACACTACTTGAGCGAGTGCTGCTTGATTTCTGGACAGAAACAACTTACTTCATGCATGAGGTTTTTCATATGGGCAGAATTCTTTATGGTTAATGTTTGTGACTTCTTGACGGTAAATTTCAAAAATAAGCAAACAGCACATAGTCTAATTCTTTTAAAATATATTAAAAGAAGTCAAACCTACATACAAATTTTTGTTGCACTGTTTATTGTCACAGTTGTATCCCAAGCTGGAAATAACTGCCTCTTTTCCAAAACATACTTACCTTCATTACACTATAGCTTTTACTTGACTTCTATGCTTTTTTTTCCTTTCCCCATCTAAGCATAGGTCTAACCATTTCTCACTTTCTCTAATCTTTTATTCTCCACTTAACTGTCATGGTAGTATCTGTCTAATAACACTCTCCATCTACATTAATGCACTATCTATTCAAAGCATTCATTAAAGGGTTCCTCTGTTATTCAGTCATTGAAGATACTCTGAGAATTTTTGTTTTACCCATTTGAGTTTTGTAAAATAAAATGTGTTTGGCATGTAAATAAATGTCATGAATTCCTGAATTACTGTATCTGGCACAGAAGCAGATCAGGTTTCTTCTATCCCACTTCTGGTACCTAGCATTGCTGAAGAATTGGGGTGGGGGTTTTCTTGTTTGAATCTGGACATGTCCTTGTTTGGAGTCATTTTTATTTTATTACATTATTTTGGAGGATTCTGAGGCTGCACTTCTGGGTAATCCTGGAATTTCTGCAGAGAATTTAAATTCAAATTTTCCAGCATTTTACTGTGTGGTGAAAGAATATTTAGATTCTCAGAAAATAGACTTACTCCTTGAAATATAAAGTTCCAAAATGGACTCCGTCATCAATCTGAATAGATCACAGTTTTCTAGGATTCATCTGATCCCAAAATGGTGCTTAGAGGTTTATCCTCTCCTACATCTTTTCATGGAAGCCTCTCAATGATTGCCTTATCAATTTGGTGATGAGTTGGGAAACATTGTTAGCATCTGACTTGGTTTGATTGTCAGCTTCTGCACTTATCCTTATGCTGGGCTCCATGAATTACCTGAGACCCTCTTTCACCCTTGATTTTTTTGGGTGTTCCAAAGTCTTGAGAATTTAGTATTGATGTCAGTCATCTACATTCACTCCTGTCATTATTGGTCTATTAACTCTTCATGTCTTCTACAGGAGATCATATTCACCCCTATTTCAGTCCATCAGTCTACTGGTATCCAGAATAGATTTTATCTTTTTCCACAAGGTTACTCTACTCGATTGGAATTCTACATATGTCTTTAGAGTATATACTGTTTCCACATCCTACACACTCTTGACTTTTGTAACTTCATTCCATTGTGAAGATTTACTGGTCAAGGGGGCAGTAGCGAGAATCATTCCAATTCTTCCAGGGTCTAATTCCCCTCTGTTTATTGTGAAGAAACTGAAGAAAATAGGAGATTATTATCCACTCATCAATCTTTCTGATCTAAATCAATTTCTATATTCTTCAGTGTTCATAAGGGAGTCATTTCACACTCTGTGTTGGGATTTTTCTCTAGAACTGTAAATGAGCAAGTTCAGCATTTCAAACATTTATCTTCAATTTCTCATAACAAATTCTTCCCACCAATATCTATGTTTTGTGCAGAAGGATCTGATGCTGAAGCTCAGGGCTTTGTTCTTTAGACTAGCATTGGCAAGTTATTTCTTTTCCCATATTGTATGTTCATTTTTTTCATAACCTACATTCCCTGGGCCTGTGCTCACATCATTATGCAAATAACTGGCTACTGCTGGCACCATCACCTCAGCTGGTGAAAATTTACATTCAGTTACTGCTTCCCAAAGCAACCAAGGTGGGTTTTCTTATTGGAGCCAAGAAATCTCTTCTCTCTCCAACACAATGCATCATCATGTGGGTGTCCTTTTCAACATTTGTATCAGCCAGTCTCCTTGATATGGAATACACAGTCAGACTCTTACTCACATCTCCTTCTCCCACTGTGTAGATGGTTCTTTTCTTCTTTGCACATGTAGACAATACTCAAATCTCTTATTAATTTGGATAGAGATTCCTTCAGTGACATCTACAAAACCAATATATCATAAACAACATTCCACTGGATTTCCCAGTGTTCTTGTGCAGGATCAATATTTTTTATCCTAAGTGGTAGTTAGTTGAGAACAATACAAAAATAGGTATTCCTCTGCTACAGCTTTGTCTAGAGATCCATCTTTTCATGAACATCTTGCTTCAAACATGGGGTCCATATCTCAACAGCCAGAAAATCCAAGGCCTGTGGATGAATAACAAGGCTTTCGTACATATTAGTTTTATAATTTCTTGCTGTTCAAAGGGCAATGTCTTAAGGTCTGGATTTATTGAGGGGCATCATCATCATGATTCTTTCTGACAATTCAACAGTAGTGTCTTACACATCTCATTAATGAGGCACTCAGTCCTGGTGTCTTTGCTTTGGAACTTTGGATCTTTTAAATTTATACCACTCCCATCATATCATCCTACTAGTCTATCATATTCTGAGATTATGAATTTGGTAATGAATCAATTGCTTTGACCCAACTGGATTCTCCCAACAGAATGCATGCTTCATCAAGCAATTTTCTGTTGGATTTGCTCTCGATTTGGTACACCGATGATTGATGCATTTGCCACCCCTTGGAATACTCAGCTACAAGCATTTTTTTCTCTGGTACCTCACCCTCTATTATTGGCAATAGATGTATTCAGTCAGGAATGGACAGGATTGCCTCTGTATGCTTTCCCAGAGCCTTGGTTCAACCCCTTGTTATGTTTTCTGATAACACCAGATGAGCTGACTCAACCCTAGTTTCTATTTCTGTGGTACCATAAGGAGTTCCAACCTCTTAGACTTTCTCTTCAGAGAGAGTGATGATCTGAAACTTTAAACTCATATATTCCAAAGTGTTTCATGCATGGAGATTATGCAGTTCTTCACACGACATTGGGGTTTAATTTGTAAGGTTGCCTTGTACCTGTCTCAACCTCTGCATGATCATATGTCCAGTGAGGGCTTTGAAGCATTATGTTATTCATATTGGGTTTATTCCTGGTTACTTTGACAAGGTGGGTACAAAAAGTGATCCATATTTCTTAATTTGTATTTTTTTTTGAGGATCTGATGAGTCATTCTCATCAGATTTGTCACATTTCTATATCTTTAGCAGCCCATAACATTGGAAGTATGTGTACCTTCCCCAACATTTTTATTTCACATTATTTTTATTATCTGACAGTATTTTACTCTGTGAGTTTTGACTACTATTTTTTGCTATATTAACCATATTCATCAGATAATAAAGAATGGTGAGTATTTTTACTAATCTTGTCACTTCTTGCCTTTTTAGTGTCCCTCACCTCTTTTTCATAGGATCTCGCTATCTAGTGTGTGTTGCACAATCAGTTATTCTTTTATCAAATAAAAATCTGAACTAGCAAACGCTAACAATGTACTTTATTTTGGTTACCACAGGCCCTGTAGAAATGAGGTGTTCTATAAGACCACCTAGAAGCAGAAGTGGTGGTATTACTGTACTGTGCTGGACTGCCACTTATGGACTAAAATGGGTAAAACATAAGGGGAATCTGCCTGTTCCTGCCAAACAGTGGATTATATAAATCATGGTTAGTTTGCTTTTAAAAATTTAGGGAACTTGATTCGCCTCTTGCATTGTTTTCAGAGCATTGTTCTTCATGGCTCTCCAATATGTATGTTACTAGTAAAAGTAGAGAGCTCTTATTACTCTTAATTTTCAGTCACTGAGGTTGTGGACAAAGATTATTCTTCCTGAGTGTTTGAATTACTTTTCGCCACTCGTAGAGAAGAGGGTGAGGTTGAGGCCCTCCTACTTTGGACCCTGGATGTTTTTTCACATATATTTGGGTCATATTTGTCACTCAGCTCTCTTGTTAGGATGAGTTTGGCCCCTGATTTTGATCAGTATCAGTTCAGAGTTCACTACATTTTTCATGGAAGAGGGCCCACTCTGTTCTCATAATTCCAAATACAGATTGGTCATGTCCCAGATTCTTGTTTGAGCAGTTTGTAGAAAATATTTTCCACAACTCTGAAAATGAGGATTTGTAATTCTAGACTGTATGAGTTCTAATTCCTTAGGTTGAGTATGGTATATTAAATTCCATCATTCTGAGTTTGAGGTGTTGCCATTTGGACTTCTTCAAGTTGAGAACAGAGTTTTCCACTTTAGTATTGCTTGATTCCCAGTATGCTTTTGGTGGTTCAGAACATATTACTCTATAGCTACAGGTTGGATCCACTCAGAAACATACCTGTTGTGGCCCAAATGCCCTAGCCACCAGTGTGAAGTTTAGGGGCTATGACCCTATAATTCCAACCCTAAATAGTGGGGCATCATCTTTGTTAAAAATGTTTTTTTTTTTTAATTCATCACATAATAATATGATTTTTGCTTTACAAAGACTTAATAATGCTTAGAAAGGTGGAAGGTTTGAATCATATAAACTTTAAACATTTTGGGGTTTAGTAATTATTAAAAATTTGAAAGTGGTTCAAGAAATAGATTATGCATAATGGCAAACACAACTTCTTCTGAATTGCATTCCATGCTATTTTGGTATATAAATAAATATAGTTTTCAATTTTAATATTAAAGGAAAATGGTAGAAAATCAGTTTAGAGTACAAATCTATAAAAGTATGATCATCCTATTGTGAAACATGTAACATTATTTAAAGTTTTGTTATCTAAATGGAATATACTTACATGTTACAAACAAATCCTATTGTAAAACATGTAAAAGTACTTTAAAAATCGTTTAAATTGAATATATTGTTATTCCCATAATTATTTTTAGTGAATATGCAAAATAATAAAGTAATTAAAACCAAATATTCTTATTGCAGTAAAAATTGTTTTGATTTTGTTTAATATTCTTTCTCAAATAATTTTCTGAACAAAGTTCAATTTTGTAGATATATGCTAAAGATTTCTTTAGGTTACTACATGGGGAAATAAATGGACTTGAAACCCCACAGATGAAGCTAAATTTTATTTGCTAAACTTAGGTTTTTCTTTTCTTTTCAGGTAATATCATGAAAGAAGGTAGTAAGACATTTTGGGATTTCAAGACATTTTTACAATTAAGCACGGATGTATCTCTTAGTTTGCCATATTTTGATGCTCATCTCTTTGGGACAGTGAAAAAGGAGAAGCAAAGTGTTGCCACAGATTTAACAATTGAATATCAAAACAAAGGCCAGAATCAGCATAGTATAAAAATGAACTCCAAAGTATTGAACTTAGGAACCTCTTCTTTGAAAAAGTATAAAACTACCACTGAAGTTCAGTTTAGTCAATATCCTGAGTACAACTGGAACTTGAGCTGGGACACTCAGTACAAACAACAGGATCACAGTGAAAATGACTTAAAACTCTACTATGGAGATAGCCTTCCAAACAAAGACCAGTATATTCACTTATTTCATATTGCAAATGTTAAGATACATCAGTCACAAGGTTTAAATGTTGAAATTGATAATGTATTCCAAGTGACTGCACCAGCATGGGATATTAATTACGGTCTAAATTTAACCACAGATGTACTTATATCTTCTAAAATAAAGTATAATATCTCTGTTGTCTTGAAATATGACCATGATAAGCATCTAAAACTGACAACAGATTATGAGCAAAAGTCAAAAAACCCATTAAAGATCTATGGAGAAAGTACACTTGAGTGGCCAGAGCAACCAAAGATGATAATCAGAAATCTAATAGAAGGATCAAATGGAGAATATAAGGGCAAATTTTATACCAAGTTGCCAAATGAAGAAGATATTAACATTGGTTACACATATCGTTGTAAAAGTAGGAAACACAAATCCCATAATGAAATTGAAGCTACTATAGAAACTCCAGGTATGAAACTTCCTCTCCATTACAAGGGCTTGCTTCGTATGACTAGAAATGCTTTTAACCTTGAAAGCCACACTAAGTATGAAGGAAACCCTATAATGGTTGTTGATGTAAAACTAGCTCGAAATGGACCATCAGGGTTGCGTTTGAATTTTCCATTCTTAGAAGGTTCTATTAGAATTCAATCCACTGATGTGTCTGAAACAGCAAAACTTGATTTCCATGTAAAACCATTAAGTCAAAGATCTCATCGATCTCATGGCCAAAGAATTCTTGGCTCAGTTACCTACACCAAAGATCCATCTTCTTACATTAATAACATTGAAATGGACATTTCTTGGGATGCTAATCGAAATCCGAGTGACAAATTAGCCATTAAAATTGGATCTCAAACATATCCAAGTTGGAAAAGTAATAAATACATCTTGTGGGCAAAGATGAATTATAAAAATGATATATTTGTGAACTTTTCTGGGGATGCTAATAAGAACATTTTGGAAGGACCACATAATTTTGAACTTGGAATTCAAATGAAAAACAATACAATTGATATTGTTACTAGTCATACAGTGGCTAATGGAATAATGAAATCAAACCTTTCTTGCAGGGTAAATTATAAAGACGTTATAAAAGTAGAAGTTGTTGGTGAGTATAACAATCAAGGGTCTGCTCTTAAAATGAATGGAGGTGTTTCTGTTGTGTCTCCATATGAAAGTATTGATGGAAAAAAGTTCCACATGAGCCATACACATGATTTCTCTCCATCAGTCTCTTCTGTGAATACTGAAGTTTTAGTACAAAGTTCTCGTACAAAAGGGTACAACACAGGGATCAATTTTATACATAATAAGGGCTGGTCTTCTGGTAACTTTGATGCTAGGGCTAAAGTTACTACTCCACATGAGGATTGGAGATCTCAAGATATTAAAGTCATTGGAGATTACACATCTAGAAGCTTTAAAGTAGATACAGATATTACACTTGGATCTGGTAAGAAAATACATATGAACACAAAATGGGAAAAAAATAGATATGGAATAAAGCTTGTTTCTTTCATCAGTACTCCATACTCTACTTTTTATGTGGCTAAACTCAAAGCACAATATAGCTTTAGACCAGGTAGCTATTTAGTAGAGACTGTTGTTGATGTGAACAATGAGAAACAGTTAAAAGTTGGTGGTAAATTTGATATGAGTGACTGGAAGAACTTTAATAGCAATGCTCAGTTAGAGACACAGTATACACCGTCATATAATGCATATGTTCGAGCCAACAGTAGTAGTGCTGGTATCGGAGTTGATGTAGGTTTGAAAAAAGATGAGACAGAAGTTGCATCTGTTAAAATAATCAAAGTAAATAAAACAAGTGGATTTACTGCAAACTTAGTTTTTAATTATGACAAAGAAGAGGTGCTGAAGTTTGATGTTATAAATGAAATCAAAGGAAAGGGTGAAAGGTTATATGAACTGACAGTAAGAGGCAGCTCATTTACACATTTTAAAATACACATAGATTCAAATATATCACATGGAGAATTTCATCATGTAATTCATGTTTGTTCTTTACAAGGACCTGTAGATTGTTTCATTTTAGATAGTTTTCTCAAAATGCCATACATACCTATTCAAGGTAATGTGCATTATGAAGCAAGAGGATTAATTCACTTATGTTCGACACAACAGCTATCTCTAGACTTCCTCATTCATACTGATCCTTACAGTTATGAGAGTGTGGTAGTGTTTGGATCAAATAACAAGAAACTGGGATATGCAGCACAAATACAACATAAATCAGAACTTACCTCGAAATTCAAGATCTTCTTGACATCTCGAACAGTGGAAATACACAGTATTAGCAATAATGATGAGACAAACTTTGAAATTATTACAAATGTTGAAAGAGATCCTTCAAACAAACTGACAATTAATATACAGAACAATAATGAAGAACTGTCTAGTGAAAAATTCCAGAGAAATATCATCATAAAACATCCTGAACTAAGAAGAGTAAGTTTGTTTTTTTTACTGTGGGTAAATTAAAATATTGAACTTTATTTTACTACTGCAAAAAAATTTTATACCACTTCAACAGGTTTAAATTACATTTCAAATCATGATCTGTGATGCATGAAAATAAAGTCATTGTAATCAGTAATGATTCTATGATAGACCTAGCTTGTACCAACAGCTGTATAGATTGTACATTATCTGTCAGCTTTGTATAAATAATACTGAAAATTATACATATGGTAGCATATGAATACCAAAACACAGTGAAATGATTAATTACTTTCCTTCCAATGGCTGAAGGTTTATAACAATAACAACTGGGTTCTGATACCAATGATGAGCAAGATAACTCACTGTTTGACTTTTTGTTTAACAATAAACAAACACAAACTTATGTATAGTCATACATTTAAATTCATACATGTAGTGATAGCCTCCTTTTAATGTAGCATGGAGTTATTTTGTCTTTGTTTATTAATATCTCAGAATTTGCCTAAATTTTATTATTATAGATTTGTTTTAATAAAAAGATATGAAAGTTGTGGTTAGAATAGACTATGTGTCTTATATGCCATTTGAATAAAAATTCACCCATGTACATTGTTGTTTTTTAACATTTTGTTATTTACAATATGAAAACTGACAACAAAACCCAATATACTTTAAGTAGTTGATTATCATGCACGTTTATACATAAAAACTAGAAAATGGTAAAGCTGGCAATTTGTTAAGTTGTTGCATGAAAGTCAGCTGTTTAAAGAATCATAACATGTTTAGTTAAATGAATGCATGAATTATCATAAGAGGTATATAACAAACTTAATAAATAGTATTAAAGATATTAACTGTAAATGTTATTGTAGAAGTATACATAACCTTTTCTCTCGGTTGAAATACCCTCTTACCAGAAACGTTACAAATAAAACCATTTTAATGTAATGAAAAACCATGTATAATTCTACATATCAATTTACCTATGTTGTGAGCCTTTTAACCCTTTCGGCACTGAATAAAATATTGTAATGTTTGGCATGGTGCTGAATATATATTTTTGATACTTCAACTAATTACAGTATCAGTACTAAAAGCATGATATCTCAAGCAATAACTCAACAACAGTCCCTGAAATATTCAGTGGTTGTACCCAATACTATATATGTTAAATTTAATACATAAGAATAACAGGAATAAAGGAAGACACTCTGATACACAACAAAGAAGTGCCATGTAAAGCACAATAATTTATTATAAATTGTATACAATTTGTGCAAAAGCTCGTCGATAGTCTTTGTGGTTATGATATATCTCATGGCATGGTAAAAAGCACACTAGGAGATTCACTGTTTGCAGAAATAATTAGTCTGCTTTCTTTTCCATCCAGCTTTGTATCTATCGCTGCAAACAGTACGATCAGGTTTGTGTTTTTTGTCCTCATATTGTCCAATATTATGTCTTTCCACCAAGTGGTGACCTTTATCAGTACTTGGTCTTCCTTTTCATTTGGCTTTGCTGACATATCCCTTCAGCAAATTTTGAATAATCTGCTCTCTCAATAGTCTTGGAGATACTGGGTTTTCACCGTTGCTCTTGTAGTCTGCACAATATATTATATATCTGTTAACAAAAACTAGTCTTGGTCAGTCAGTTTATACAATAAGTTATATGACCCTAACTACACCATGTGCTAACCTAAAGCGGGGGCAGATTCCAGGCCACAAATGTTTTCATTATCACTCTTGTCCATTACAAGTAAGCTTTCATTATCATCTGGCCAAACTCTTTGTCACTCTCTTTATCGTTAAAAATAATATCGATTACTTCTTTAGTGGTATAAGCTTTTCCTTTCAGCATTGTAACAACATCGCAAGTATCAACAAGGAAGGTGTCTTCTAAAACAATGAACAGTATGATCTACACAGGCTAGAAAAGAAAGGAATAGTGACCTCCAGTTTAAATACCTGCTGGGAATCCCAAGTAAACAATGAATACACGTGGTTCTAGCCTCAAGTGGGTCTACAGGCCTGTGTGATTATGATAATTAGCCATGAAGGTATGTTGTTTACATTTTGTCGACGAAGATAGTCTGCCATGCTGAGCCTTCAAGTCGACTGAGGTCGCCAACTGTGCCGAAAGGGTTAAACAACAACTATAATTGCTATTCTTAGAAACAGACTTCATTGTTAGAATAGGTATTAGAAATTACGTGAAAATATTTTGGTTTTGGTATCTATTCATAATATTTATTAGTAATTACTTCACAGTATCTGATCATTAAAGAATGGCTATATATATTAATGTTAGCTCAAATTTTGAATAGAAATGTAAAAGGAAGCTTTAAGAGATGTAACCCATTTTTAAACTGAATAATTTTGCAAAATACTGTATTTGTGTAAATATAATGCACTTTTTATTTGGGTCAAAATATCACCCAAACATTCACTGTACATTATACTCTTGCATATAAAATTTTTTTAGGCATTGTCTTAGAAGCTATGGCCAAAAAAAAACATTAAAGCATCATTAAAGGTTTCAAAAAATGTAGCATATCCAATGTATTGGATGATATGCTGTGGAAATAAGAAGAGGATAAAGCAAATCTGATGAATGCAATAAATCCATTTCTACCAATGATGAAAATTTATGTGAAGATGAATGATTAGTTTAGTATATTGTCACATATAAACTTTTCAGTAAATTTTCTAAAATTGATGCAAAAACAAATTCATGAAAGATTTCCAAGAGTGTTTAATACATCAAGAGTTGTTTACTCTGCTCATATATTAGTTAATACATTTTGTACAATTGATGTGTAAAAAGCAAATTTTGTTGAGTTTTACCTTTCAAAATTGGGAGAGCATTATATTTGGGCAAAGAAAGTATTTATTATAATTTACAGTATTGCAACTCTTATGAAAATTTATCTAAAATAAAAGTCTATATACATTGTTTTCTTTTCAGCCTGTTGTAATTACTCTGCAGTTTGACAATGAAGGTGTATTCCCACAATTATTTTTTGCTAAAGTTGTGGTTGATTATAGCAATAACCCATCAGACAAGATTATTGGAGAAGTGTTTCTTGAAGCTGTCAATAATGATGTTCACAATAGATCACTTGTATTCAACCTCTATCGTGCAGGTAATGCCACATTTTTATAGTCTGTAACTGTACATGTTATTCATATAAAACAAAGGGTATCCATGCATCCTAACAAAACTAGGAGGTTTTAAAGTTAGTTCTTCTGTCTAGAAAAGTTATAGAAAAATTAAGAAAAACATAAATATCCTGGAAATGTCATGGAAACGTGACTAAATAAAATGTAACTAGTAACTGATTCAATAACAATTAATCATTTCATTGAACAAATAATTAAAATGTGAGTAGTTAAATAAAATTTATAAAATTGAAAATATATTGCAATGGGGTAACATTCCTGGACAATTTATTTTAATCAATAATATCTTTAGTATGTAAGTAAAACCAAATGTTTTATTAAAAAAACATGGTTAAAATTTCTGTTGTGTTTTTTAACAGAAAAACAACAATATAGAAGTACCGAGTAATGTTTAGTCATCATAACAAACCACTTTTATTATGAAACATGTTTCATCAAGTGTTTCAAACTTGTTACATGATCATATTTATTCATCTTGATCTAAGTAATATGCAGCATTCTTTATTTATGCCTTAAAACTTCAGAAAATAATGTTTTTTTTAAGTTTTTAGTGAACATACTCTTCATGAATTTTTATTTAATAACACTACAAATGATTATTACTACTGCACTTGCTAAACTTTATAGTAAAATAATGTGTCTATTCTTTATTACTTGTTAGATAGGAGAAATTTTGACATCAAACTCAAACTAAACTTTGGAAACCAAAGAGATAGAGAAACCAATGGATATGAGTGGGAGTGGACAGATCAAACTGGAGAAAAAAAGAAAGGATTTACTGTGGTTGAATTTGACCAATCCAGAAAATTAATAAACTTTTGGGTATGTTGGTTATAAAATATTAGATAACTTTCTTGTGTAATTGCACAAGTTTAAGACAAGATATGATTCTAAATACAGCTTATGAGCTAAAGATTATTTTCACTTTATATATGCTGAATTATAAAAAAAATAACATTTTTATGTAAATTAATAAAATTAATTTAGTTGGTTTGTTTGTAAATTTGCCATAATAGTTTTGACAGCAACACATGATTGAGTGAACTGAAAAAAAAAGGAAACAACAATTGTGTCAGTGATATATCAACAAATTACCAAATTGAAGAACTCTCCCTTTTTCCTCTTTTTAAGAAAAGAAATCATCATTGATATGGACCATAAAATTATTCACAGATATTTACTTTCATACCCATTCAAAACATATACTACAAATTACTTTCATTGGTAATTACAAACTGTTATTTAATAAAAATTCTCCTTTTTTTGTCTTCATTTATTTTTATATCATGATTCATCTCTTAGTTCATGGTGAAATGAATGCCTGTCAAACAAGGCAAATGTAAAAAAAGTATATAGATAAGATGTGGCAAGATAATCAAGCTTATTTCAGCTCTGTTATGTTATTTTGAAAGTTATTGTTTGGAATAGAATAATAGAATCTTATGGATAAAATTGTGGATAAAAATTAAGCTTAAAAATGTAGTGGTTTAATTCTGTGTAACCTTCTTTAGAAGTTGTAAAGTGAAATAAACCTTTATGATGCCACCAGTTAATCTTACTGATTTGTATTTCTGTATGCTTTAAATATTATAATTATACAATCCATCTATATTGCTAATCAGCAGCACTCATGATCAGTTCTTGAAGTACTCTGATGAATATTAGGATTTCACCATTACTCTTTTAAAACATTCACTGCTTCAAAGTGTGAATCAGTTTTAAGGCAACATGATATGTACCATTCATAGTGTAGCATACAAATTGTTAAGCCACATATTGTCTTCTGGCAATAAATAAGGAAACATTTGATTCATATTTGTAAGCTACTGAATCAAATAAAGTGATAAATCATGTTCCATAGGATATATGAATTTGTGTTGTTGTTTTTTGTATACTGCAAGTGTAGACTAAACAAAAAGATATGTGTATTTTTAGCTTTATTTCAGTGTTACTGTCCATTTTTTAATTTTTAAATCATATTTATATTTATGCAATTCAGCGTTATTTTTCATTAATATATTTCTGAGTTCATCTCATCTTTTATTACTCAAGAAAAGATTTAAAACTAGTTGGATAATAAATGAAAAGTCTATGGTTTTACCTGCAAACAGTCAGTTTCATACAAAATACTTAATTAGGTGTGTTTACATTGTTGGCACATTAAAATTGAAAAAAAACATTCTGATAAACTGTTATTATTCTCTTGTTTCTTTTAAGCATCATTGTCCAATTATGTCACTTAATGCAATTGGTAAATATAACATTGTACCAAACAAAGAACTAAATGCTGACTTCAACATTGAGATGAACAGTCAAGACAGCAGAGCTCATTTGATGATAGATTACACAAGTCCATCCATTGAAATTACTACTTATGATTTTAAAGGTAGGAATATATATTAGTTAAAGATTTTTATCACACTACAATTTGCTCATAGGTAAAAAAAGAAGTATGAAGGTTTTAAAATCTCCTGTTTTTAACTTAAGTGCTATATATTGTATTTAATTATTATTTCTTTATTATTTATCAGTTTAGAATTTTAATATGCCATTTACAGGATTGTTGGTAAAATGGTCAAGAATATTTGATTGTTTTGTGACAAGTGGAACTCAAGCATTTTTAATTCCTGAATGAATGTAGATAAAGTACTTGTATATTTTTTTATAGGGGTATTCCTTTCATGTTTAACAATCATGAAAACTTCATCTATATTAAAAAAATTCCAAATGACATAATTTTAGGTTTCAACTATACTTTCCATACATTTTTTTACTCTGTATATATTTCTCAAGCAGTTTGTTAATTGTTTGTATATATTTTTTATCTTCTTTATGGTTTTTGTACATGAAGATAAGTTTATGATACCAGTGATGTGTATTTTATATTTATGGCATTTTTGAGTCTTTTATACATGGCCTAACTGTACTGTTTTCATTTACTGACTCAAGCTTTGTTATTGAGCCTGAAATAGGCAAAACTGCAATCCATACCAGAGAATATAGTCAATCAAGGAATGTATTTGGCTTCTTCATCACATATTCTCTTTCTATTTTACATTTAGTGAAAAGGAAAAAAAAGTAGGATATTAGATACAAATAGTTGCCCTGATCTGTAGTATGTAGTAATGAATTAGCCATAATATCATAATGTTATTCACCCACATTTGTTAATTTAGGTTACTATATAGCAGTTTAGAACAGTGTCTAAAATCACATAAATATTCAGCAATATTTTGCTTTTAGCATTACCTACTCTTTTATGTTTTTGTATATAACTTCTCAAGCATTTTATAGAGGCATAACCTCTCCAAATTATATGTAGAGATGGCATGTTTCCTCTCTTCTACATTCAGTGCCTCTGTTATAATTCAATAAAATTAGTAATAAGAGAGAGCTTACATATACTTTTTTAAAAATTCATGAATAAAATTATCTGTTTTGTAATTATAGCCTGATTTTAGAAAGTTCTTTGTTACTAGCAACAAAGTAGTTGAAATTTTCAAAATTGTTAACTTGTTTTTCTCGTGACTGTTGCATTCAAAGCTCAAGTTGCAAAACGTTTTCTCCTGTGGATGTTTATTTCTAAGTTAAGATCTATCAATATTATACCTTGAAACAATAATCCTGAAGAAATTCATAAGTTATTTCATTAAAAGATTTTGATATTCCAGGCTCACCACTTCATCGGTATCATGTTTCTTTAAGCTCAGGCAAAAAGTCACTATTCTCTGCATATGCTGAATCATTTGATGAAGGAATAAATACAACAGATGTATCTGTTGCTATTGATCACCTAAGCAATCGAGTATTTGATATTCACTTCAATTGGAAAGTTGACCTTATAGCAAAATTATTGGTAAGTTGTTAAATGCATCTATTTTAAATATCTTTGATACAAATTTATTTCATACTAAACACAACTGGTATGAATATCTGTATTAAGAGACATCTATTTTTAAAATTTTAATACAATGCTCTATGTTACTTCTTTTTCTTATAAGATTAAAATTAATTTTATTCTGTTAATAGAGGTACAGACACAGTAGTTTTTTTCTTACGAATGTTTTTTTGTATTTTTCTGTTTAAAAGTGTTTTAGTGTTTAGATTTAAGAAGTTCTAATATATTTAGTTCAACATCTTAGTCACAAACACATCAGCCTGGAAAATTGCATCTGGTATCAGAGTGCAGTGCAGTTTTAAAATTTTTTCTTAATGTTTATACAACATTCATGTGAACATCCTTATATGCTGTTTATTATGTGCTATAGTCTTCTCAGTCTCATTTTATTATAACCATACTTGTAATTCAAAAAGTGGATTTTAATAATATATAACACTATGTAACAAAATTTTTCTTTTTCTTGGGCAGAAAGTGTTATTTCCCAATTGTTTATGCCTAAAATAAATGGAAAAGACCTATTTTTCTCTTCAAACATTGCTTTTGTGACCTGAGATTTGTGTTGTTAATGCAACTTTGGTTTTCGTTTTATTTGGCTTTTGTTTCAAAAGCTCTAATTTTTTATCATGAATTCTCAAATGATTGAGACTTGTATTTAGTCCTGTGTGAGTGATGTTGTTCACACCCAGGCTTTGCTTCTGCTATGATTTATAGAAGCTTGTTAACTGTAAGGGAAGCTGCAACCATTGTTCAAAATGTTGTGAATTATTATATACTTACTAGACCTTCTGTTTCATTAACAAAAGTATTATTGTTCACTCTGCCCAAGTCATGATGGCTAAGAAGGTGGAGGAAGAAACAGAAGTGCTAGATACCCGGTAATAGCTTTCACCCAGAGTATCAGCAATGCTTCGGGTGTCAGCTACTTCCTAAGATCAAGAGGAGACAGAATTATATTGCCCACTGACCTTTTGAATCTTGTCCCATACAACTTTGGAACTGGTGGTAGAAGATATGCTGGTTGTGAACTTAATCCAAGATTTCTTCTGGCCTTGACGTCTTACCCACTGAGCATGTGCACAGGCCTGCTGGAAAGCAATGGAGTTAGAGAGTATGGGATGCCTATGAAAAGTATCCCAGGACCGTTTATGAGCCTTCTGTGCCATGTGCCATACAAGATTCCACCACGGATGAGGATATTGTGTAAAATGCAGTTTTAGGAATACATTGAGCAGCTGCTTGTATAATACAGTTAGTTACTACTGCCACATAGTTGTCTATTGATGGCTTACAGATGATCTGGAACCAAAGGAAGTGGATCTTGGGATTTGTTGAAATGTATGTAAGGGACAGAGATGAGTGTTGAAGTTGATTCATCTACTTTTTAACCATGGAGGTCAAAAGACTTTTCATTTGTTTTGACAATGATTCTTTTGGAGGCACAGAGAGATCCCTCTGTACTCCCAGCTGTACAACAGCATACGTCCGAGATGAAGTGGTGGACAAGAACTTTTGAGCCTCAGGATAAGTAATGTTATGAATTGTTTTCAAATGCTGCACCTCTTTTTCCTCTGATCATTTAGGGCAAGAATGAAAGTAGGATGGGTGAGAGCCACTGCAATTGACATAATGAGGGTCTGTTTCACACTCATAGGCATCACGGTCCTTGCCACAACAGTGAATACACATGAAGGAACCACAACATGATGTCTTTGAGTGACCAAACTGCTAAGACTAGAAACATCGGAAAGGGTTTGGAATGTATGGCTGTACCCTGCAATTGAGATAACCTACCTTGATGTTGGCAGGTGGACATGGTGATATAAATGTCAGAAGGAGGATATTGGTCGGCATTGTAATTCCATCTTTGCAAGTGGAGATACACCTTACTGCAGAAACTCCTTGAGTGGAGAAACCAGCGAGAATCTCTGGCTTTGGGATGTTCTTCAAATCACTCTCAATAATAACTCCTCATGATGAATTCAAACTAGCATGAGGTGTGACCTCATTAGGTATATCCAGAGTTGCCTTGGAATGCAAGAGAAGTTCACTGTGTTGAGATGTGGATGTTTCCACCAGTATGTCACCAGAACGAAGCTGCTTTACTGACTTTCGAGAGCCAGCAAGTCATTTTGAATGAAAAAGGGAGACATTTGCTCTAAAAGTTTGTCTGAAAGAGAATGTAGGATAAGAAAATGGGGTACAACAAGTGTTACAGATTTTGAAGATTGCTGCTCAGAATCTTCAAGACATGGTTGTTTACCTATGGACTGTTTTTTCACTATTTTATTTGAAGGATCCATAATAAAAAAATGAAATTTTGGTGCCTACTGACCCCACCCACTATGGAACCCTACAAGGGGATGCACTACAATGTCAAACAAGGACACTGCAGGAACTCCAGGGTTTTGTGAGCACTATACTCAAACACCAGCATCATATACAATGTCCACAACACCTGTTGAGAACATCCAACACTGGTACTTGGTTGACCCTAGCCCAAGTGGACCAACCAATTGACCCAAGGGGGGCCACCCCAAGGCTGGCCGTCTGCAGGAATTGAAGGCCAAAGAGGTGTGTTAGAGTTGGACCCCTCAACCACCAGGATCCTCTCCTCCACTTCACAGATCGCCACACACAACAAACATGTGGGATATGTTTAGATCCCAAAGGAGGTAAACTGAATTGCCCGAAGTGGGCTTTTGACAAGAAAGAAAAACCTGTATTGTGTTTAAGATATAACAATGATTTCAGTGATGTAGAGAGTTGTTGTACATACATTTAACTTATTTTGAAGATATATATTTAGAAACAAGTGGAGTGTTGTTCATTTATTGCCAACAAGTCATGGGCACCTACTGAGGAAGAATACTTAGCCCAGCACACTCATGTATACATCAGTATATACATAACTTAAAAAGTAAGTTTCTGACTCATTGTGCTCTCTTCCTGCAAAGAGTATCCACTCAAGAAGTGGGCTTTTGACAAGAAAGAAAAACCTGTATTGTGTTTAAGATATAACAATGATTTCAGTGGTGTAGAGAGTTGTTGTACATACATTTAACTTATTTTGAAGATATATATTTAGAAACAAGTGGAGTGTTGTTCATTTATTGCCAACAAGTCATGGGCACCTACTGAGGAAGAATACTTAGCCCAGCACACTCATGTATACATCAGTATATACATAACTTAAAAAGTAAGTTTCTGACTCATTGTGCTCTCTTCCTGCAAAGAGTATCTGTATAGATGAGTTGAGATGAGCAGACTTTGTATGAAACTATACTGCATAACTAGTGCTCTCTTCCTGTAAGTGGAATCTGTTCAGTGGGGTCGAGATGAACACACAACTTATAGTCTGTATGAGCCCTAATCATACTACACAAATTGACTTGCTGACTGCTTGTGTGCACATTTCTGGAAAGCTATGTTCTCATTTCCCCTATGCATATGACATACATTGCTCACTTTCCTTTTCCCCCCTTGTATTCTGGGTGAAGAATATATCCTAATGAAACAAGATGCAGTCTCCTACCAAAGAACCTCTGTGGAGCCCCCACCATTAGTTGTCACATTCCATAGGCACTTTGAGCATTTTCTGAAGGGAACTCATGTGGATAAGATTTTGCACTGACCCCTTCACCAACTTAGCACAGTATTCAAGCTCATTTGTGTGTGAAGCTGAGGTATCTAGAATGTTAAAATTTTTATAATCTTAAAATGTATTTGCAATAGATGCCTCTTCACACATTCCTACCCCTCCTCCCCACTTCTGATGCACATTGTTGTTTTGCTTTTTTAAAGAATAAAGTTATCAGAGGTTCAAGTGCAGTGGAATTTGTGTTGCCCTCCCATTAGTGTATGGCTTTTCTTTGTTTAATGATATATCATCATGCACCATTGCAGTTCGCAATTAAACATGAAATTAGGTGGGAATTACCCCAAGGCTAGTGATGTGCAAGTCTCTTAGGCAGATGTGGAATGAGTATCTATAAGAAACACATTTTCAGATTGGAAAAATGTTAATTTCTGTTTGTTTTCACTTCTAATTCTGGTGATAAATATTTCGAATGTACCAGATGATACACAAATCAGTACATTTTGTTTTAAATGTAAATTAATTTTTTCTTTTCAACAAATTATCTTTATTTGTTTGAGACTTTTGGATGGAGCATGTAAGTTTATTTTAATAGTATCTGGTGTTACTAATAGGTAAAAGTTTAATTAATTTGTTATCTCTATTTGTTTGAGACTTTTGGATGGAGAAAGAAAGTTCATTTTGATAATATATAGTGTTACTAATAGGTAAAAATTTAATTAATTTGTTTTTGTAAAATTAGGAGTAAACTTCTTATCAATTCTAATGAATTTAAGACATAAAGAAATTAGATCTGTAACTGATTTGGTGCACATTTGTTGAGGATGTTTTTGTGGGTTTATTTGCACATTCTCGAGCATAGTTACAGTTATTTAGGCATTTAAAATTGTAACACTGTATCACTCTTGTGTTTAAATAGATTTTGCAATATATTTAACCTATGATTTGTGAATATTATGCATTATTGATGTATTTTGTTTCATTTATGATTAGCTTATGAAGTAAAGCTTTAAAAGGAATGAAATTATGCTTTTAGATTCTTATTATTAATATTCAGTACTATATACAGCAAAATAAAAAGCATATATTTGTAAAATTTCTTAGATACATTTATCAACATTACCTCTTTGGTATGAAACATATGGACTTTCTAAGATACCATTGGAACTAGAGCACAAGATCAGTCTCATCACTCAACCTCTAACTCAAGATGTTATCCATTCCTTGAGTGGGTTTTATGACAAAGAGTTTACAGAAATGTACACAGAACTTAGACATGATTTTTCTGAAGAAGTTGAAAAAATAGGTTCTTCAATGTACACGTGCAAGTATGTTTATCATTTATTATTATTAATGTATATCATGTTTTTGGAAATGTCATGATCTATCAGATATCATGTTGTTCTTGTTTATGTTAAATAATGAAACCAAGTTGAACATATTGTGTGTCTCAAAAATCTGGACCTATGGGGAAAATAGATATATTCTTAAAGTTCAACAAACATTTTTAATGTCATATGTACATATCCCAAGAAATAAAATACTCTGATAGCACAGTATACCAAGAAGTGATATGTGTATGACTGTTAATGGCATGGAATATGAGTAATAAGTAGGTTAAAAATAAATTGTGTATTTTTTCCAAAAGGTCAGGATTTCTTGGATCCTTTGTATATTGTGTAATATGTTAGTCCATCACTAAAGTGTATTAATTGGCATTATTATGTGTAAGATAAAAAATCAAAAGGAATTTTAAATTGAAACATTGAATTGAAGAATTTAAATAAAATATATTCACAAGCAATTTCAATTAATTCAGATAATTACCTAGATAATAGTGGATTGTGGAGTCACAATTTATGTGGTGTTATTTAAAACTTAGCTTTCCTACAATACTAGTATTTAAATGTAGATGCCTAAAGTCTTGTATTTACAATTAAGCCAGTATTGACATCAACTGTGAGTATGAAGTCTTACGTACAAAATGTGTGAGATTTCAAGCATGCATCCGTATTTGTGTGGAAAGAAACTGTAAGTTCACCTTATTCCAGTGTAATACAATACAAAACTTATATTTACACATTTTTGTTTTGTTTTAACTGTTTCTTAAAAAAATTATTCTAAAATTCTATTCATAATATCTTTTGGTTCTGGATAATTTTATTTGATAAGAGGTGTTTGTTTGTTTGTTTTTTCATTTTACTCAAAATAAACTGGAAATAAAGGATGAGTTTGTCATATACAGTATATAAAAATCAACAACTTGAACACAAAACAGTCTTTTAAGTAGTAGATTAGATAACATAGGAGAATTTTATGTGGAAGTAATGTCTGTAAAATTACAAAACAAAGAAGTTGCAGTTTTCTTAAAAATACTTAAAATTTCATAAGGAAAGCAAAAAATTACTGTAGGAACTTTAAGATATAACTTTAAATTCACAGCTTGATCTCATTGTTTAAGCTCTTTTAATTTTGCTGTTCATTTGACCAAGAGGTCAGTAAATGGAAAGTAATAGTGACTAGTCTTGGATATAAAAAAGCCTTAGATTTACTATATGAAAATTTGTAATTAAGCATAGACTATAATGCACAAGTTACTGAAGTTGTATGATATCCCTGAAGCAAGAAACATATACAAAATCAACATCAGAAGTTAAATTTCTACCCAAATCTGTCAATTTACATTAAACTTGCATAACTAGAACCATAGCTCAAAATAATACATTCTATGTTAAAGCAAAGCAATGCAGTAAAAATATATAACAAAATTCCAAAAACATTTAAGACTTCCTCCTCCTAAACTTAATAAGATGCACCTTTAAAAACACCATCTATGAATTTTTTACTATTGTGATGAAAATACGTAAGTAAGGATAAAATTATTATGCATTAGTTAGTTTTCAACCAAGCACTTTGATCATGTTAAGGTAAAGTTATCCCAAAGTAGCACTGAAAAAACAATAGCAGAGTAAATTACATATTCAAATTTACAGCAGTAGCTTAGGTATACAAAACATTTGATCTCTTTCAGGCTTGTTTTTGTTTCATTTCTCTTTTATTACTGGTTTTCTCTGCATAATATAAATAATAAATTTCTTAAACTTTAAAAGGGATGAAAAGAAGCTTATGAGCCCACCAAGGATGTCTTTTCCAGCTCACAACTATATCCACTCCTTACTGCTCATGTATCCATCCATTCTTTTCATGAACTCAGTAAAATTTCCTACTTTCATCATCCTTGAATGAATTTATATCAGCACCCTTAATAACTTAAAACACCTCAATCAAATCTCCTCTGATCTTTCTCCTCTCCAGAAAAAAAAACAAATTTAGAAATTTCAGTCTCTTCCCATAGGATAATCCTACCATTTCAGTTATCATCCTAGTGACTCTTCTCTCAATCTTCTCCAACAATTCAATGTCCTTCTTGAGAAAAAGAGCCCATAACTGTCCACAGTGCTATAAATGAGGCCTTACAAGTGATATATACAGCGAAACAATAACATCCCTTATCTTGTATTCAGTAGTTCTATAGATCCTACCCAAAATCGTGTTAGCCCTATTGTTAGCTACAATAGACTGTTTAACTGACTTTAGTGATTTTTTTTCAAATACAACATCAAGACCTTTTTCTTTAACCACAGTATTTAATGTATTGACTATCTTTATGAACTGAGATTAAATAGTGACTGTTAATATTCATGAAGGAATTATTATTAATAAGCCAGTTAAAGTGTATAAAATTTGATTTGTGTCCCTCGTTATTGATCACAGTAACTGCTGTTTATACACAAACATATAAATGCATACTAAATATTTGAGAACCTATACATTTTACTTATGTGTGATTATAATTAAAGGACTCACTTTCAATCCAACTTGTATCCTGCTTCTTGCTTTCATGAAAACAAGACAAAATAGTTTCTACCAAATACAACACAAAGTTGTTTTATTTTGTCCTGAACATACACGCATCATAAAGTTTAGCTGAGTCAGAAATTTTAGTCCTGTACTTCACTAGCCTGTAATTTCATTATAATGGCCACAGGGTAAGTTTATTAAAACTTAAAAAATTATTGGACTATAAATTTGTGATGTCTGTAACCAAATGTTACAGACATGTAACAATGTCAAGTATCATGCATGTTACAATAATCACCATAAAAAAAATAGATTTAACTATTCCTTTAACAGGTGAATGTGTGTGTGTTTTTCTTATAGCAAAGCCACATTAGGCTTTCTGCTGAGCACACTGAGGGAAATCGAACCACTGATTTTAGCATTGTAAATCTGTAGACTTACCACTGTACTAGTGAAGGGCTTAACAGATAAAATAGAGACTATTTGGAGTTAGGATATGTACAGAAAAGTATTTTTTGAGTCAACATTTAATAAGGAAACAATATCATATGCTAAATCTAGAAGTGAAAATAGAAAATTAATATTAAATTTTACTAAATATACAACAGTGTATTTTAGCTTAAAAATTTAAATTGTACATTGAAAAAATATAGGTATTTCAAACACTGTTGATAATTATAGAGTTGGTTACAAAATTAATGCTATTAACAACATAACTAATGTTAGTACATTTAATTGTGAACAAATACAAATGCTTTTTACTAAATAAGTTAAATAACCAGTTATTCATAGATTTGTTTTTAAATAAAGCTTGATTTTTCATGTACAAATGATTGCAGATAATTTATACAAAGTGTAATGATAAAGTATCTGATATGACTAAAACAGTAGCTGTACCATTCTTCCAGGTAGAGAATAATGTCTGCTACATCATAAAATTATTTGTGATTCATTTAGGTGTAATTTGAATGTATGTATATTTATATATAATTCCTACTGATATCTTAAACAATAGCAATTAATGAGATCTTTTACTATTTGGAGATCAACAAATGTTTTGGGTTTTGTTTTGTTGACAGTGAACAACTTTCCACAAGTACACGGCTTATTTAAACAATAATTTTAATGACATCTATTAGTACTTGATGTATAATTATGTGAGATAATGAGAAAATTTTGTTCTGAGCTATTTAGGGGATAACTGAATGGTTATTATTAGATAACATTTTGAACACTTAAGATAAGAATAAAATGTATCTTGACAGTTAGTTAAAAGTTATAGATTATATTTGTCTAGCAACAAACCATAAAAAGGGTAACTGATAAGTAGATAATGTCTTTGTATATACTGAGTGTATAGTCTTCAAAGAAGTGTGACAGTTGATGTGTATTAAAACATATACATTCTGGTAATAATATGTGTTGCAAATCCTAAGGTTCTTTTAACTTTATGACTTACAAGTCACTACTTATGGAATATATATATGTTTGTATGCATATATACTGCTGGCCAAACTCTTAAGGCCAATGAACATAAAGAAAAAATATGCATTTTGCATTGTTAGAGTCAACCACTTATTTGAGTAGAGCTTTGAAAGATGAAAATAAGAAAAAGGAAAATAAAAATAAAAAACATTTTAGCATTTAATAGTAAAATGTGAACACTATGAAATTAGCCTAAATACTAGCTGGTCAAAAGATTAAGATCATACTGAAATGAAGTGTTAATTGGTAAACACGTAACGAAATTTAGTCATTTGTGTTCAAGTATTAGCATTGTCAACATCTCCCATGTTACATTGGGTAAAATCATGGCAAAGGCTAAAAAGTTGACAGAGTTTGAACGTGGCAGAATTATCAAGCTGCAAAAGCAAGGTTTCTCTCAACATGCCATCTCTGGTGAGATTGGGCATAGTAAAACTGCTGTTGCAAATTTCTTAAAAGACCCTAAGGTATTCTGAATGAGAATTTCAAGTGGTTGGGGCAAGAAAATTTCACTAGCATTGAGCAGGAGGATTCGACAGGTTGCCCAGCAAGACACTAGCCAAACGTCGAACCAGATTAAGGCCCTTACAGACACAGAATGCAGCTAAAGAACGATAAGAGGGCATCTACGAGAGAAAGACTAAAAAACCATGTATGTCTTTAAAGGCCACGATTCCTTCCACACCACGAAACAGCTCGGTTAAACTTTGCTGGGAAACATCAAACATGGAATGTAGAAAAGTGGAAGAATGTTTTGTTCTCTGATGAGAAAAAATTTAACCTGGATGGTCCAGATGGCTTCCAACATTACTGGCACGATAAGGATATCCCACCAGAGACATTTTCTACATGACACAGTGGAGGAGGTTCCATCATGATCTGGGGTGCTTTCTCTTTCCATGGAACAGTGGAGCTTTAGGTTATACAGGGGCATCAAACAGCAGCTGGCTACATTGGCATGTTGGAGAGAGCATCCTTAGTGACTGAAAGCCCTCGCTTATGTGGAAATGACTGGATCTTTCAGCAGGACATCCCTGCAATCCACAATGCCTGCAGGACAAAGGACTTTTTCATGGCAAATAAAGTGATTCTATTTGACCATCCAACGTGTTTGCCCAAATTGATCCCCATTGAAAATGTTTGGGGTGGATGGCAAGGGAAGTCTATAGAAATGGACGTCAATTCCAAACAGTGCATGATCTTCATGAAGCCATCTTCACCACTTGGAATAACATTCCAGCCAGCCTTCTGCAAACGCTTATATCAACCATGCTAAAGCGAAAGTTTGCAGTTATTCACAATGATGACTGTGCAACTCACTACTGAGACCTCTTGTTAGGCATTTCCTACCCTGTTTAGGACTTCTTTTTGGTATGGTGTTAAACCTTTCACCAGCTAGTATTTAGGCTAATTTTATAGTGTTCACATTTTCCCTATTAAATGCTAAAAAAGTTTTTTATTTTTATTTTCAATTTTCTTATTTTCATCTTTTGAAGCTCTACTCAAATAAGTGGTTGAGTCTAACAATGCAAAATGCATATTTTGTCTTTATGTTCATTGGCCTTAAGATTTTGGCCACCAGTGTATGTGTGTGTGTGTGTGTGTGTGAATATAGAGACATGTATGTGAGAGAATATATGCTATGAACTTAAGAATCAAAAGAAATATTATTTCATCAGAGTGCCATCAACCATCATCAACTTCTTGGATCAAGTTTACTCTTCAGTACTTGAAACAGTTGACAGTTATGCAAGATTTGTCTCAGAATACTTCATCGATTCTCTGCATGAATATTTTGGGGAATGGTGCTCATATGGTTCTTACTGCTATAAGATTAGTTATGCATACCAGCAGGAAGGTTTAAAAGGATTAGGCAAGCTTGTATATATGTATTTTCCTGATTATATGGAAGATATAGATGAAATATCTACAGTGATAAAGGAAGCTGTGATGGGTAAGAAAAAAACACAATTATTATTTTTCTTTTATTTGTTATGACAAATTTTATAATTTATCCTGTCGTACGTGGTGAAACAGTTTTCATTTTTGCAGTTAGCGTTTAAAAATATTTATAATACATATACACTGAGTGACCACCTTATTATGTTCCCACCCTATAGATGTATAGGATGCTGAAGGTGTCTTGTACATTTTTAGCTCATTTACTGAATGCATGATGTTTAGAAGGTTCATAGGTTTTTAGCTTAATACTGTTGTAATGCAAATGTCATTCAAGATCACTTCAAAGATACTGAAACAACATGAAATCCACTGATTGTGTTATCCAAGAAAAGTCAAAATCCCACTGTTTTGTTAGAGAAGCCTAAGAATTATTTGTAGGTATTATCACCTAGCTGCCCACCTTCTGATGCATCAACTCAGAATTAATAACAGCTTTTGCAAATAATATTTGTTTGTGTTTGTCAAAATATTTGAAACAAATGCATTTGAAAATATATCATCATTATAGTTTAGACATTATGAAAAAACTATTTTTCTGTTATATTTAGTATGTTATTTTCCTTTTAAAAGAGGGAACAAAAGATGCAACCCTCTCCTGAGAATGTTATCCACACAATTACATCATCTATAACAGTTTTCACTGTTCAAGGGTATCTTGTTTTTATTTTAAATTTCTGTTATGATATGCAACTGGGTCAAATATTGTCCACAGTTTTTAGTTTTTGTCAGGTATTAATTTATTTATTTCGTGTTTTTAATCATTGATGTTGAGGCTATGGAGAATTCTTGAAGGTCTAAGTAATAGACATATAAATAGCTGTGACCAGATGAGTGGAAAGAGAGTAATAGCAAAGTCATGAGAAAGGGAAAAGTAGAAAATGTAAATTTAACCATTGTAAGATTGAAATACCCAATGACTAATATATTACAGTGAAATTAACAGTTAAAAGAGATAAGGAGAATAATTTGTCAAATTAACAGGTGGTTTAAACTAATTGAACCTACCTGTGTGGACTTTAACAAAAGGCAGACAGTTATTTGGAAGTACAAAAAAAGATGATCATTGGAAGTTCAAGGTACAATTGCAGTAACACATGCAATAGAGTGAGTGAACTATACATGGATACTATAGTAATAAAAACAGAAAAAATTAGGTCAGCTTGTGAACTGAATTCTAAAGCAATTGAATTGGCCTAAGTGAACATTTGACAACGAGAAGAGAACTGTATAGCGTTTAAAGTACAACTATGGTGTCCATAGCCTAAAGAGGTTTTGTACATGTTTAACTTGTTTGAAATGTATAGATAGATGAATATATTATATTAAAAACAAGTGGAGTGCTATTAGGTTATTGCTAGAAAGTAATGGACACCTATTGTAGAAGAATCCTTAGTACAACACACTCATATACTTACATTACTATATATACTACTAAAATGTAAGTTTCTGACACTTCTAACTTGTGCTTTCATGTTTGTATCTGACAAAACTGACTTTTTTTTACTGGATTTTTATCTGACTTTGGCATTTTCTGTAATGTTCCTCAAAAGAAATAGTTAGAAATATAGAAAAAAAACACCTTGATCACTGTTGAAGGAATCACTAAATTGGAATAAAGACTGATGTCTGGCAAGAAATATTTTTATTATAGTATGTTATCAATAGTTGGTGATCACAGCTTTTCCTAGTGGCAGATGTTTTCCATTTTGGTTGCCCTTTTTTGATTTATTCTAATAAATGGTGATTGATAAACTTTATCTTGTTGACTACACATGGTATTATCTTCTATCCATGTGGTTCAAGCAGTCACTGACAAATTACATGATTAATAAGTTTTCAATTTCAAAATAGTTTTTTCTGCATATGTGTTTATGGGATCATAGTCAAGCAACTGGACCATGTTTATCATGTGCACATTTATGGTAGAGTTAATTTTATTAGCCAATACTTTACATTTTCTCTGAAATAAATAAAAGTTTTGAAATTATTTTAATAAAATTTCAAATTAATTTTATACATCTGAAAAGGACCATCTTTCAATTAATATATTGTAAAATATAGAATATGTAGCTAAATCAAATAAATCAATATATTCAATATTAAACACCATTATTAATGATACTCCTTTATTATTTGCCACCTAAGTTATTCATAGCATTTTGAGGGACAAAACTATTTAAACAATCAAGTTATGTGACACTTTTGAAAGACTACATATGATATGGTTTAACATTTATGTCCATTTGAATCAACTCATTTAGAAGTCACTTTGTATATGAAATAATTTGTAAAAAAATATTAAGAGAAATAGTTTCTTTAAGTTGGTGTTACAAACAAAATAAATTTTGGAATGCATGTCCAAACATAAAAATAAAAAAAAAAAACTGATAAAGAAAAGTACAAGTATAGATAACTGAAATTAGTAAAATGAACGACAAATTAGTATTAGGACATGATAAGTCATTAATAATTTAACTTTATTAGTATTCTTTTGAACTTATTTTAACACTATAATGGACCATAAGATAAAAGATTAGCTGATTAAAAATAGAATATCCATTCCTAAGCTGTTTTCTTTTGGACTTTCTTTGTATTCATTCCAATTCTATTTAAAAAAAACTTTTAAAAAAGGAATGTAGGCATGGCTAATATCAATTATTCACTATTAGTAGAATGTTAACAGAGAAATATAGGATAAATTAAACTCATTTGTAAGTGAATTGTTATATATATATTGCTATATGTTAATTATTGTACCATCTCCCCTATCTTCTTTGGATTGTTTTTAAAATATCGATATTAGCCATCCCTACATTTTCTTCTTTTTTTAAAAAAAGGTTTACTTTACTTATTTGTTTGTTTTTAATGTTTAATGTTTTTTAACAGAATAAGAATAACGTACTTCTAACCAAGTTCTTAATAAAATAAGGTTCCAATTCAAATATTTATTGTTTATCTATTACTGATATGTAATTCCTGTTTCACCATGAATTATGATTTGTTTAAATTAGTACTAGTTATTAATAATAATTATAAAAGTAGATACTTTGAAACTATGTGACATCCATGAAATTGGTTCACACTATTGTTTTGGTTTTTGAGTTATGTAATAAAATAGAAGCAGAAGGAAAATAAATTAAAAAAATTTTGCTGTAATATTTACAGAAATTCTCAGGAGTTTTGATTCAGTCATTACATGAAAGGAAACACTGTTACAGTGTTGTAAAATTCTGATGGCCTATTGAGTTGGTATTTAAAATACCATTACAACTGAACAATATGAATGAGCCATCCCTACATAGGCAGTGCTACCGCTTACCAGATGTGTATATATATGTGTGTGTGTGTATCAACCACATTATTACACTACATAAATATAACTTACACGTACAGTAAGTGTGTGATAGTCGTAATTCAATTTTTATATTGATATGAAGAGAAATATTCCATTTTATTTTTATTTTATGACAATGATTAGAATTCATTTGAAATATAAACCACCATACAAATGAGCAAAAAATGTAAGTATATTTCATTAATTAAACAAATGTACGAAAACTATTATGCTTATATATGTATATGTTTTGTTCCTTGCTGAAATATCTATCAAAATTTGAATTTTTTTGCAGAAGTTGTTTCTTTTATCACTTGGGATAGTGTGAAAGAACTTTTATCTGGAGCAACAAGCCATATCATTGAAACTGTTAGCAATTCACTTATAGGAGAAACAACAAATGACTTCTATGAATTTGTTTCGAACTGGTTATGTGACAAATTTGGAGAGATAAAATACAAAATTAACCAACATGTAAATGACCTAACGAGAGAGATTACTAGTGATAGTAATTATGGCATTCTTATGGATATGTACCAACAGGTAGTTATATAGATATTGTTTTTTTAGCTTATTGTAAATATTTGTTTTTAGTTTTGTCAAAACACTTTTTGTTTAGCGTTTATGTTTTTAGTATTATCTGTCCAACTGGCTTTTCTTTTTCAAAGCAATTTGTTATTTAAAAAATGTAAGATTTTTTCTAAATATTTCAAGTTTTATTCCTGGTTTTTAATATGTAATAGAACAAAAACTTGTTTAAAATGTATTTTATGACATTGATAAATAAAGTTAACCAAAATGCTTCAAAAACAAGGTTGTGCATTGACCCTGTAATAGAGATTTGAATCTGTGATATATCATTAAATAATCTTTGCTCTTTAAGAAGAGTGTGTTTCCTAAAAGTAACAGTGAGTACATTAATATAGATGGCAGGGTGCAATTAAGTGGTTATCTTCCCTCTGGTCAGTAGTTCAATATTAGGGATAGCAACAGATAGCCTTAATAGTTTGCAATAAATACAAATTGTAATTGAATAAATATTCCTTTTATACTCATATTATTCTTAATATTACTTTTATATATAGTTACATTGTTTTATCTATGTTAATTTAGGGTTTTTGATATATGGTGTAAAATATTATTTTTCTATGGTCAGAAGAAGACAGAATTGTTCACAGAAGTGATAGTTATTACCTCATGTCATTGTCTAAAGAATTTTTACATATGCACTTAGCCTTGAATGAAGCTTCAAACCTTGCATGTGTACTGCACATTTGTCTATGATGTATTCAGCATTAAACTGTAGCTCTCCACCAGTAGGAGAGCAACATGTTCTTTATGTGCACTAATGTCCTACTTATTAAGAAAGTCTCATACTTTTCTTTGCATTTAAATGTTTCTTTTTTTTTCCAGTACAAATTAAGGAATTCTTACACTTATGCTTTTAAATTTATAGTTATCATATGAAGTTGTATTTTTATTTCATTTTTCTTGGTTTTATGGAAACAAGTTTCAAAATTTTAAGTATTTCTGATAGAATTTCTTATATGAAATATTTTCTTTCATTAGTTTGATTTCATATCTTAATGGAATTAGCAGATATAGGACACATGTTTCAGAGTTTGTGATATGATTTCTTTGACTGGAATATTCTTCCATTGTTATTTACTCTCTGTTCAGAATTTTTGTCACAATGTTACTAATCAAGGTCTTTGTGCTACAGACATGCCAGACCTACTTATGCAAAAAAAAAAACTTCATAAATCAGTGCAACTATAAATTCACATATCCACATTCCTGACATCTTCCAATGTCCTAACTATTTTCTATCTTTTCAATGGGATCTTGAGGAATATTGATGGTCATTGATGTTACTGCTATTATGCACTAGTCAGATAATTCCATTCTAATCTTAGATCCTGGATTCTTCACCTTTGCTTCTATTACATCAGCTTAACTTACTTTTCTTTCTAGAATATTGCCCATTTGTTTCTATGACCAGTTTTGCTTCTGTTTCTTTTTTTCCCAGTGAGTAATACCTCTCATTTTGGTTTTAAATGGTCTAGGAGGAGTTCCCAAAAGGTATCTTATTCTCGGGAGCCTTATAAAGTCACCCCATTTCCTTGTCTTCTAAATTCTTTCTGGTATACCACATTAAGGGCTTTTTGTATAGACCACACATGTAACTTCTTTCTGTACACACTCCTTGACTCTTTTTAGATTGGAGCTTAGCTCTCCCACTCTCTGCACTTGCAAACTGCTTTTGCAGAAGACCTTTGGGATATATATTTCCCATAGGTTTTCCCTTTCTTTTAACTGTGAATTTAACAACTAACTTCTTCTTTCTACCTCTCAGACTCCCTTTTGTCTTCAGTTCCTGAAGAAAGCTGAAATTTCTACATCTTGTGAAAATTTTGAAACAAGTTCTTGACACCATTCTGGAGATTTTATTTTTGTCATTTTTTTGATAATGAGGAACCCACTGTTAAGGAAGTAAACAACATTTTGAAATGACTTGATTGGATATTGAAAAAGTTCATAACTGTATGACATTTCAACAAGATTTTGTCACTTTCAGGTAGATATACATATATACCTGAAGATGACAAAACCTTGTGAAAACATCATGTAATCTTAATATAGTTTTTCAGCACCCATCCAAGCCATCTCAAAATTTCATTTTGTCATTTTATTTTCCCCCAAATGATGGGAGTTTGGTAACTTTTCAAAGATTTATCATTCTTGAACCAGTTCATTGTCATTTCTATGTTCCAAGTAGATGATTCTGTTATTGTTAAGTGGGTGTTTTCTCTTGGGCTTTGAATAAATAAGGTGAAAATATTGGATGCACTTCTTTACATTCCAGTTGTCTGACTATCCAATTTTTTTTTGGTACATCCATGATTGTGGCATTTCTGGGTTGGCTGAAATCTCATATTTTATGTTTTGAGTAAGGCTTTAAGAATATTTAACAGGTGATTCATTCATTGTTTCTGAATATTCTCTACTGTATGGATGACTAAATTTTTTTGTTCATTCAGATAAGTACCTTTGGCTTTCATATACTTTAACTTTAGATGCTTGTCTCTTTTGGGTTAGCTGGTCAAGATCTTTAACTCTGTCTTTTCCTCTATCCAATATCTAATTCACTTGGGAGTCAGTTTACCTTATTTGAAGGGCACATTCAGCCCTTTACTTTACACTTTCAAGACATGGAACATCTGCTAACATAAATTCTCATCTCTCCCTCTCCTCCTATCCAAAATGTTCTGTATTTTCTGGGGAATCTAGACTTCTTTCATCTTCCTTGTGTCTCTTGGATAAATCCATATGTGATCTCTTCAGTGGACTCTTGGCCAATTACTCGAGTGTACTTAAGAGATCCAGTGTCTTATGTGGGGTGTTTCTCTCTCTTGTTTCCATCTCTTGCCATCTCCTGGTGGCTTAGTCAGCTTCACATGAGAGTGGGCATCCTTTTTCCACATCTAATATGGACTCGCATCTGTTCAGAGATACTTCTTCAGATAGTTGCATTCCTCACTTCTCTATATCAATATCAATGAGGTTTTGCTTTATCATTATCTTGTGTTTCATCTTATTATACTCTATTTAGACAACTCCACTGTCATTTTTTACATCAATTGAAAGGGAAGCATTCACTCTAAGGTTCTCTACTTCTTGGTTATAAACTTTTTCTTTTGGGCCCAAGACAACCACATTTAATTGTGGGCCTGCCATATTGTGGGAGCTTTCATGTTAGTGGTAGATTTGCTGTCTTATCTAGACTGGAACCTTCCCATGGGGGTTCTATGCATACTATGGTGTTTAGTGGATTATTAGTGAAAACAGGTTGAAGTTATTTCCCAGACCAGTTTATGCTTTTCAAGATTTGAGATGTTCTCTACAATTAACTTCCCTTCCTTCTCTGTGTGATTGTTCTGATCTCAATTGTCTTTATCCTATCAGGACAGTTCATCCTAGTTTCACCCACCAAAGGCACATCACTGCTTTTGAGGCAACTGATATCATCTGTCATTGTTGTGTGATATCAGGATGTGATCCTGACCTCACACCTGGTTATCACTTGCTCTTCCTATTTGTGATTACTCATTTCACAGTCTGTCAGTGTGAGACCTTGCAGAGGGTGATTCCTGTTTTGTTCAAGAACCTCTCTAATGTTTGTTCCTGTGTAACTCTTTCTCTCTCTCCCACTTTCTCACTGTGAAGTAAAGGAAGAATTATTGTTTCCCTAGTCCCAAGTCACTATGGATGGTGATATGAAGTGTTCTACTTTGGGTCAATGCAATTTCCCTGATAATGTCAAGTGGGCACATCTCTTGACCAAAAGTAGAGCTTGGATGTTTATCTGGAAGTGTAGTACAAGCCACCTACACTATGAACCAGTTAGATGGGTACCATGCATTGAAAATATATCATCTGCCTATTCAAGGACAATAGTTTAATGCTAATTGCTTCACAGACTTGCACAGTACTTATTAATAAGTGTAGAGATGGAAATTTTATTCAAAACTTGATGACACATTATTTTTTCTTGACAGAGTGTGAAGTAATATTTATCACTTCTGTGTATAGGTATCTATCTAAAATATGTTTTCAGGCAAGGAAAATATTCACTTTACATATACATTCCTTGAATAAAACTTTACCTCTTATGCTTTAGATCAAAAGACAAGAACAAAAACTGCACTGGGATGAAGTTTGGGAAGATTTGAAACATTTTATATCACAGATACTTTTGTCAAATGATTATTCAGATGTAGCAAAAATTCGTGAATTTGATCCAGAGCGTGGAGAGATGGTACTTCGAATGAATCTTCCTGTAGATACACATACTGTACGACAAGCTTGGGCAGCAGTAAAGGCCGAACCACAAAACTATTCCTACATAGACACCATACAAGGACTATCTGCAGGCATTCGTAAAGATTGGATGGGACCATATGCTGGTAAAACTTGATTAATTACTAAACTTTAAATATTTATACCAGTGTGTTAGGATTTATCATTTGTAGTTTATCAAGAAGTTCATAAGTTATACAGTTATAGACAGCACCCAATAACAAGATTCACTGGATGTTAGAAGCAATTTTAAGGGGGGAGGGAAGATAAGGATATTAGCTAACGAGCTTCCAAAATATTGTCTTGGATTATTCATAGTAATTACTAAAGTTTCCAAGTAAATAATTAGTAACACACAATTACTAACAAAAATTATATTCTGTGAGTTGTTCTGTGTTTAATGTAATTGTTTTATATATATACATATATACAATATTTATAATTTTTGTGCCAGGTCATGGCATGCTTGTAGGATCACAGCACTATGTTACCTTTGACAAGACCTTCTATGATTTTGCCTCAGAATGCAGTTACTTGGTAGCTCGTGACTTTGCTGATGGAAACTTTAGTATTATAGTCAGTTATAAAGGAAAAACACCAGAGACATTAAGGAAAAGTATCATTATGGAGACAGATGATCATGTTATTGAAATTAAACCTGATGACAAAATGGTAGGCTTTACAGTTTTGTATAGGAGGAGTTAAAGTTAACTGACAGTGTTGAATATTTCACTTAATTTCAGTTAATTCAAAGAAGCTCGTTTGTTAGAAATCATATCATCCACCATTTAAGCTAATAATGTGAGTGCACATATTTTTATTTGTCGTTTTTATAGGTTATCACTATTTTAGTTTTTTTATCAAATTTTATTTATCACACAAGAATTTGTGTCAATTATCCATCTTCTATAGATGCAAAATATTTTTGAATGACAGAATAAAATGTAACAATCTGAATATAAGCAACAACAAAAGCAAGAATGTATCTGTAACAATAAGTCTAAAGCCTAATAAGCTAAAACAGAATAATAATACAACTTGAAACATTACAAGTCATTTTATTATTATTATTGTGACTTGTTTGAATAATACTAGAAAGCGTGATTAACAGTGAAAATAAATTTAGTAAGTAAGAAAAATGAAAGACAGGAAACCGTTAAGTTGATTTTATAACAGCATCAGAGTCAACAGATGTTTTGATTTCTTTAATAAAGGGAAATCAACACATATAATGAGATTTTATTAATGCCTTTATGATGATCACATTCATAAACAGCTATTGGAAATTTAATTTTTCTGTTTTTGATACCACAATTTGTGACAATTATATTTCTACCCTTAAAGCAAGTGTTGTAATTGTTTCCTCTGGCATGTGATGCATGTAGCTGAAATATCTATAGAAATGTGTATGATGCCTTTCTGGTGTTTTATTTATTCTGATGTTAGCAGGATGTTTCATTTTTTATATTCACAAGGTACCTTATAGACAAAAAATGTTTTTGCATTAAAGCCAGAAGTTACAATTTAATCTCAGTTAAGATACTGTGTAAGTTAGTCAGACTCTTGAACATAATTTGAATATTAAAGGTATTCTTTTTACTTCTTTTCCACATTCATATATAGTAGGGTATGATTATCCTGTATTTATTTTCATAGTTAATGGGTTTTTTTCATGGAAAGATTTTTTTGACAGTGTTTTTTACTAGTTGCTAGGATAGCTATTGTTAATAAAAGTCTTTTCAAAGCTGTAGAGGTTCAATTTCTGTTTATTTTTGCTGGATATTCTACATACTATACATACTAAAGTATTAGCGATGGTGTATTTAATGGATAAAGGATGAAGGGGTTTGAATTTAAGATATTTGTCCATATAGATTGCTTTTCAATCAGGTCATCAGTATTCTTTGCAATATGTATGTATACTGAAAAGGTTAGGAGTTATTTATCTCTATTTCTGAGGTAAATGTATAGAAATGTGTTGATTATTTCAATAAAATGAACCATCCAAACTTCATGTATCATATTCTTATAACATACAAATGTCTTCAATGCCTTGAAGTCAAAATTAAGGAAGGTGCAGTGTAGATGTAATAGCTATGAGTTCAAAATACTGTGTATAAGTTTCCACAGAAAAGAGGAAAGCCCATTGGAATACCATTCTTCTTTTTTAAAAACTGACAGTTTCAAAGAAAGTACCTAGATTTTAAGCATAATTCTACAAGTTTGATGATATTCCCAACTGCTGTTAATATTATAGAAACTTTATTAAATAAGAATAGAGTATCTTGACAGTACAGTAATTTCAATTAGTATTAAAAAAGAGTACTAAATAAAGATAAGTTTAAGAGATTACATTTCTTAGCATAAATAATTTTAATCTGTTATAACCTGCAGTTACTCTAAAAAGGAAAATTTCATTATACTTTGATGAATTTGCTGCAAGTTATATTAATTGCACTATACTCATTGTAAGTTCAACATTATAATATAATAATTTATAAAAACATACCTTAGAAAATAAAATTGTGATTGAAAACCTTTTTAATGAGATTCTAAACTTTTATAAATGGAATAAAAGTGAAATCATTGTGTTTAGTAAAGAACACTGTTTTGTTCAGGTAACCCTTGATGGGCAGGTGGTTGAATTGCCTCTGATCTTGGAACATGTAACTGTTATGTATATCAATGGTGAAATTGTAGTGGACAACAAACATGGAATTACTGTGTCATGCCATTTGGAACGAGATTTTTGCTCAGTGGTCATGAGTGGTTGGTATTTTAGCAAAACTGCTGGATTGCTGGGAACTTATGATAATGAACCTTTTAATGATATGTATAAACCTAAAGGTCACATTGCACAGAAAGTCAGATCTTTTGCTCGGAGCTGGGAACTTGAACGTGGATGTCAAACAAGAAACACTGCTCGAGATGAAGAAATTTCTAAGAACAGTAGATCTTACCAGATGTGCGAACAGATGTTCCAGGATTATTCTTCATCACTGAGACCATGTTTTGGTCAGGTGAGTATTTTTTCTCGTTTTATTTATGGAAGAATATAAACATTTTTTTCACTGCTGCATCCACAAATAAATACTCTTCTAGTGCTATGTAAATCCTAAAGATACACAAGAAAAACAAAAAGACAATTTTAAAGTAATTTCTTACTTATTTATAACTATATGGTAATATAAAACTTCAAACTGATATGGGGTTAAAATGCACAAATTTTCAAGGCTTAAACAATGGTTATATATTGTACCCTATATATATATGTATGCCCATGACAGTAAAAGGGTTAATAAACTATTTACCACTTTCAAGTAAATACTTTTTTGATTATGATGGGATCATATGTTTTAAGTATCAGACTTTGATATCTAAGTGAACAGATTATTATTTTGGCATCTAAATTAAGATTTAATCACATAAATATGACTAGCATCCAGCACAAAAGACTTGCATAGTTATTAAGCTTATCTTTTGTATTTGGTACTAAAGGTAAAGTACAGTATAATTATAACTGAAGAGGATCTTCACTATTAACTAATTTGAGTATTCATTTGTTTTTCACACACACACACATGTCATTTTTTGATGTTTACAAAAGGGCTATAGCTCTTTCAGTTTCTCACTGAGCATTTCTATTTAATAGCTTTGAAAATTAGTTGATTTTGTTATGATTTATTTGAATTTTACAAAGTTTCCTAACAAATACAAAACATCTGGCTCATACACAGTCAGATGTTTTCTCAGGCATAACTTAAGTGTGAAAACATTAAAGTTTCTCACATTGGAATGTAAAGTTTACTTTTAAAATATGGTCAAGGTTGGCTATTAACTCAGCTGTAAGGTTAGCTTTAAACTAGAGTGGTGAAGGATAGGATAAACTAAATTCAGAAAAAGTTAGTTGTAGAAAATGTGTTGTGAAGAAACAAACTACAGAAATAGTTTTACAAGTAGGCTAAATTGTTACTATATTAATAGTAGAAGCATAAGAAATAGGATTTATGTGAACTCTGGTTGGAAACATAAATTTTGAGGTAATAAGAATAACATAAAATCAGTTAAATATAGACAATTTTGATGATGGGAATTTTTTTCAAGTATGGACCTATAGATCATGTAATAGTGTAAATGTTAGACACTTAATTTTTAGTAGTATCTAGTAAGTTAGTAATGCAAATATGTGGGTGTGTTTGATAAAGGATTCTTCTACAGTAGGTATCTGTGACTTGTTGGCAATAAATTGGACAATAAATGAAAATAAAATATTGTGCTATGGTGATCATAGTTATGTCTTAAACACTATATAGTTCCCTTATTATTATCAGAAGTCCATATAGGCCAATTCAATTCCTTTAATATTTGGTTGATAAGCCATCCTATTTTTCTTCTTTTATTTATAACTATAGTGCCCATGTGTATTTCACTTACTCTATTTTAGGAGTTACCATAGGTGTATCCTCAACTTTCAATAATCATCTGCTTTCATATTTCCATCATTCATCTATTCATCGTACTTCCAATACTCATCTACCTTTTATAAAAGTACACACAAACAGATTCAATTTGTTTAGAACACCCTTTGGTGAGGCAAGTTATTCTCCTTATCACTTTCAAACTGTTAATTGCACCCCAACATATCAACCATATGATGGCTAATATTATGTTTTCTAAGTTTTCTCTGACCAAACTTTTTTTTTTGTGCAACTTTACTCTGTTTCCACTTATCTGGTCACAGTTAATTGTAAGTCTATCACTTAGGCCTTCGAGAAATCTCCATAGCCTCAACATGAGTGGATTGCAAATACAATGTTCAATAGCTTCAACATCAGTGAATTACAAGCATAAATAAATTAATAATACTATACAAAACAGCCTTTATATCTGACAGGTACAGTGGCTTTGTAAGTAAAATGTGAATTTAATTTTGTTAAGTTGTATTTATCAAGGTTAATAGCAACAATATTGAGTGTGTTTGGTTTTCTGTTAGTAAGTATAGGAGTGAAGACTTAGAATTTGTTACAAACCACCAGATGAAACTAATGCAATTAATGAGAAACTGTACAGTGATATTATATTTCAGCTGTTACTGCAGTCATAATTATGGAGGATTTTCATTTCAAACATATAGACTGCAAAATGTTAGACATAATACTGATAGAAATAAACTAAACAGCATTAAAAATAAAAGGATCTAGGTGTTCTGGTTCATCAGTCACTTAAACCATTCAAACAATGTACATTGCTAGTGATATTGAAAATAGTATTTTATTTTTTATTTACAGAAATATTGAATACAAGTATAAAAATACTGTAAATGGTTAAGAGGAGGGCTACTATGATGATATTTTGAATGGAAATATTTCCATATGAGAACACATCAAGATTTCTGAAATTGTTTTCTCTCAAAAAGAAAGCTTAAAAAGAATCAGATTGAGGTGTTTTAAGATTTTTAAAGAACATTAGTGTCTATGCATCATTTGTTTTATACTCAATGGTGAGAGTGGTTGGACAATGGAACATAAATATGAATTTTGGTAGTATAGGAGTCATTAAGCTGAGACAGTTTTATTATTTTTTACATGTTTTTTGGCACATAGAATGTTTTGTCTTCTTATGTGGCGGATGCAGTTCATTGAAAGAAACCTAAGGAAGGCTTGATAAAGTTTTTTAATGATAATTTATGGCTTTGAGTCTATTCTTTTTTTAACTTTAATTTGATGGGATATATATGATGGCCTACATAGATTAACAGGTCCCTTGCTGCTCTTCGTTGTAATTGTACTTAATTTTAACTTAATCAAAAACACGTTGAACAGATTTAAGTAGAAAAATCCATATACTTTATATTTTGTAAAACACATAATAAATACTGTATGAAGTATATTTCACAGACTGTAATTTTAGTGTGTTTTTTAAATAACTGTTATATATGTTGTGGTTTCATTTTTTAAAAAAAATAGTCTGAAAATCAAAATAATCATTTGAGTAATTGTAAACATTTATTGTATCAACATCTGTTTTTTTCTGTGTAATATTACAAATTTTGTTGTGTTTTGTTACAAATATGTACATCATTGGATTAGCTAAAACTCGATACTGTTATATTCAGTACTTTAAAATGTAGCATGTGAATTTATCTTTAAATAATGCAAGTTTGATTTCTCAATTTGTAAGACCCAAAGAAACTAATTCATCAAATGTGTATTAAATGGATCTAGAATAAAAAAGAAAATAACTCATGAATTTGTGACCATACATAAGTGATATACAAGGCAGAATGTTTATATGATGCAAGAAATGAAAATTTTTATAATTTTCTACATATCTTGTTCTTACAACTATTAGAACTTGTTTCCTTCATCTTGGTTGTGGATAGTTTAAAGGAGAGAAGACGAACCTTGAAGTATGAATAAAACATCTCAGTATAGAGATAATACATATATACCCATATAAAAGCACATGTACTACTGTTTTTTAGTTTCAAATATGAAGAACAAAGACCAAGTAAAAAAAAGGAGAGAGAAGAATGTGGTAAAGCTTAATATCTGTTTTATGATTTCTTATGTAAAGTTGTACACAATTCATGTTATCATGAGATGATCATTTGAGTTTCCACACTACAGGTATTACCAGATGAATATTTTAAGATGTGTCTGCGTCACATGACTTCTCCGACTGGGAGTAGAAGTCCACAAGAAGCATTGTGCAATGTTGCAGCTGCTTATGTTAAAGAATGTCAACATGGTCATGTCAATATCCTAATGCCATCAGTTTGCTGTAAGTGTTGACTAATTTTTATTGTTTCTGTTTGATAAAATGTTTTATCATTAATGTTAAATTGAAAAAAGAGAGCCAACCTTTTCAACATTATAATGAAAAATGAGGGGTGGGAAAAAAGAGTCATACCTTTTTTTTGCTAAACTTCCTGAAAAACTGAAAAAAGTGTTAAACCAAGACATATCACATATCTTACCATCAACTGCTGAAGAAGTGAAATCTCTTAATACAGGATTAATTTGGAATTGCCTTAGAGAAGTTGAAGTTATTTTCACAAGTTTAGAGAAATACTAGGGTTTCCTCATCAAATAGACTTTTCATAACTTCTGAAATGTATAGAAGATTGGGCAAATAACAGCATGCTGTCTACATTAAGACTAGATCTAAAGATAATGTAAAGAATTAGGTATCCATAAATTTTGAAAATAAATAATGTACAAAACAGCAATAAATTGGATATAAAAGAATACCTAAAATATGTCAGTGTATCACCACAGTTAATCTGGCACCATTATATCTTGATAGTATCAGATTAATGCTGATGAAATATCTAAATATTTCAGCTATTATTTTATATCTTTTTTAGCTGTTTTGTACCTAATTTACGAGTACACTAGATATCAGAAAAATAATGAGCATAATAAACACATATAAAAAGATGTGTTTGCTTGTTATCATTGTTTTTCTACTGAATTAGGTAAATGTCATTTAATTTTCTTTCTATTAGTGTCTTGTCAGCTACCACATGGGCAACATCTTGAATATGATACCAGTAAAAAACTCTACAGTGATGATGTTCCTAAGTCATCTGATGTGGTATTTATCATCGAGGAAAAAGAGTGTAACCATCCAATCATTCGTGACATTCAGAGTATTGTCAACCTCATTGAGCGTGAATTAAGAGAAACTGGAATGTACAAAAATCGTTATGGTGTTGTAGGATTTGGTGGAGACAAGTCTGAGCAAAATGCTCATGTTCACACAGCCAGAGGCCAAGACATGTTTGAAGAGAGGGATATTATATTAGCTACTGAAAAAATTAATCTTAATCCTGGTAGAAGAGAAGATTCTGATACTTTTGATGCTATCCACTTTGCCTCTCAATATCCATTCCGACCAGGTGTAAGCAAAATTCTGGTTCTGATGTCTTGCTCTTCTTGTAGAGAAGATTCGAAGGTGAGAAAATGATTGGTATATAGGATTATTCAAGTTTCTATAAGACTGTTTTACTGTGAATTTATTATTTTAAGTATTTATTTACTTATTGCTTTTCTCTGTTTTAACTACATTGAGCTAATATCGTATTAGTATAGGTTAGTTCATTCTCAATTTATTTAGTGTGAATAAGTGGTATACATGTTTACATAAATCTTACTGTTCAGCATGTTTGACACTAGGTTAATCATGATATCTTGAGCCTTTTAAAAATTTTAATGTGCAGTAAATTTTGGTAAACCATGGTAAAGCAATCAATTTGAGTATAAAATTTGATGATTAGCTTACCCTGGTTGTTATCTTGATAATTTGAAGTTAAAAATAATGTAATTTTTTCTAGTGTTGCTCTTTAAATGTCATCTTATGTATTTCAGAATATAATATTTGAATACTGATTTCAGGTTTATATATTTTGATGTAAAGTTAGTGTTTGTCCAAATTCATAAAAATTATGAAAATATCTTTGCTTTATTTATATATTTCCCTTGGTTAAATTATTAATAAAGTATCAAATACTATGTTAAAAACCTTTCATAAAGTTGGATCAAAAACAAAAGGCTCCACAGATAAATAAAATTAGGATACAAACTATAATAGGAGAATAGTAACTATAAAATAAGAGAAACCATACATGACAAGGGTGTATTAAATATTAGGGCAAAGGGATAGTACTTAAAACAATAACATTCCACAGGTACCTTTAAAAAAATTAAATATTACAGAGTACACAGTGAACAGAGTACGGTGTTTAATCTAATAAAGTCGCACATTTAATCCTACCTTTTACCACCTAAGCCTGTTATGGTAAGGTAGTTTCTCATTAAATGGTATGAACATTTTTGAAAGTCTGATGAATAATACTTTGCAGAGACAATTAACAAACAAATTGTGAGAGGTACTCAGAGTAATTTCACTAGGGAAAAATCTTTCCTTAATAGTATTTTAACAATCTTTGAAGAGGTTATTGCTTGTGTAGGAGGAGATGGTTTGGGAGTACATGAATTTTCAGAAAGTACTTATAAGGTATTTATAAGTATTTATAAGGTGCCACATAAAAGGCTTGTTAAAATGGTTATCCCTGTAAGTTGGATCATTGTATAGAAAACTGGCTATATGGAAGCAAGCAGAGAATTGTTATAAATGAAGTTCAGTTATGCTGAATCAGTATCACAAGTGAGATATCTCAAAGCACAGTGTTAGGACCACTGCTTTTTTTGTTCTTTAAACTAATAATATAGAAGTAATGGTCAATAAATTATTAAAATTTGCTAATGATATTAAGGTGCTGTTGTCTGTGAGGATGCTGCTGCTGATTTACAAAATGATTTTGGTTATTTAGTAATGTTAGGTTTTTTGTATGGGCTGGATTCTTTGTAGTGTCGTGATTTGTTGGTGATAAATTTTGCTACACAGTCCATTTGTTTCAAAATGATATATTAAAACAAGTAAAACTTACATACAAATGTTTGTTACACTGTTGGTTATCACTGTTGTATCCAGAGTTTTAAATAATTGTCTCAAAGGCTGGTTCAGTTATCTTAAGACATATTTTACAGGATAAATTATTCTTGTCTACTTTGTTATTACAATGCAATCTATCATAATTCGGTTTTAAAAATTGCTGCTATATGCTCTATATGGTTAAACTCGGAATCACTTAATTTAAATCTGTTTACATGGAAGTAAATTTCTGATCTGTATTTATACCCCAACAGAAGCCCAGAACATTCCACATGTTGTAATTATAATATATTGAACATATGAGTTATAATTTCATTGCATTATTACTGGTTAGGCCTTACTAGGAGTACTGTGTTCAGTCTTGGGCTTTTTTCTTTAGAAAGGACATTGAATTGTTGGAAAGCATTCAGAGGATGGCTATTAAGATGATACCAGGGACAGAAAGACTGTCATAAAAAGATAGATTAACAAATCTAATTGTTTTCTATTTAAAAAACAGAAAAGTTAAAGGGGATCTGATTGAGGTGTTTAAGGAGATTAATGGTGTTGATGCTTTTTTTTTTAATATTAATGGTGAGAAATATTAATGGGACAAATAATATGAATTTTAGCAGGGTAGGCTAGGAGCCATCTTCATTTAAGACAGCTTTTCTTTTCTAGCAAGGTGGTTAAACTATGAAAATGGTTGCCTTCAGATGTAGTAAATGCAGCTAATGTAAGAGGAGGTTTGATAAATATTTGAATGATAAGAATTGGTTCTGAGTGTTTTATTTGATAGTTTAGGATAGTGAGTGTGATAGCTTGGATGGACCAATAGGTCCTAAAATTTTATATATGTTTAAGGAAAGAAAATGGCAAAAAAAAGAATAAGAATTAGAAACAACACAGGTTACTCCAATCAGACCACAATTAAAGAATGATATGTCAAACTTCACTTGAAATTACCAGTCCTGCCTCCATCATAATCACATATCCATATGAACAGCATAATAAAACTAAAAATGTTAATATCAGCAGTTATTACTATTAGGAAAATGTGAAATGAGATTTACTCTCCAAATTCCAAAGAGGTAGTATTAAATCTCTCTGCTCTCACCATATTTATATACTCTAAAATTCAATTAAATCCAAATTATGCCATAATTATTGAATAGGTTTTTATTTGTATGTATGTGTATATATATATATATATATATATAAATATTGTTATTCATGAGTATAATTATATCTTTCATAATCCTTTCATAGATAGAAAGAGATTATTTCAAATTCTCAATACACGATAAAAAAATTAATTTCTAATCAATTTGAATTTTAGAATCAGACTAAAAATTGTCTTAAAATAATTTTTGATAATTTATTCTATTTCTGATCTTTCTGATAGTGGAGATATGCTGAAATTCAGCATATATTGCTTCATCGAGGTATCACTTTACATATCCTGACAGATGGAGATATCAACATTAAGGGTAGTTTCAGTAAAGGAAGAGGAATTTATGGTAAGTTTTTGTAACACAATAAAAACATTTTTGAATAAGATAAAATGTACCTACTAATTTGACATAATTTGGGTAAAAAGCTTGAAAATCTCAGAAGTTAAAAGTTTTTAATTTATTTGAGAACATAAGGTATTTTAAGAATTCATATTTTATAATTCTTCATGAAAATAATAATTCTTTCAAAACTTTTGAGTTGGTATTATGTAACTCAAAGTTGATAGAGACTCATTTTGGCAGTTAAGTTAGAATGCTAGATGTTTTCCACACAGTTGTTTATTTGTATTTTACAATAAGTAACTGTCTCTAGTGATCACAATTCTTTTTTAATGTCTTAATTTATAACATGAACAAATGTAAGGAAAAACTGTAATTACTGATATTCTTTTATGATATTACTAAGCTGAGTTCCATATAAGTTGTAAAAGTGAAAGTACTTTTTTTTTCAAATTTTTTTAGGTGTGGATGCAGATACTGTTTACAGTGAAAAAGATATCATACAAAAAGAATTAACTGGTAGACCAGAGCTGCGAAGTCAAGTTGCCATTCCAAAAGATATGTGTATAGCCATGGCTCAGGAAGTTCATGGGAGTTTTTTCAGCACACGAGAGGGATATAGCAAGACTTGGAAGAGCATACTTGCAAGACGTTTAGTAAAATCAGCTAACATTACCCAGTGTCAAGACTGTAGATGTGAAGCTGGGCAAGATTATGTAGCCAAAACAGTTTGTCAGCCTTGTAACTCTATCTCACCAAAGGTTCCTTTCACAGTAAGATTGCTGCTATATTTAGCTTTCAGAGATCACTAGTAGTTTTAAAGAATAATTTGATTTGATTTTATAAAATAAAATCAGCTAGTAATACTTAACTTTTCTGAGACAAAAGACTGCCAGATGTAAAATGATCTGTCTTCAGCTCAGCTAACCCTAGAACATTATCAGAATATAAATATATCATTGCAAAAACATTTTGGGTAAATCGAGATTACAATAATAACAAATAATAAAGATCATTTATTATTGTAGAAGCCCAAACGTCTTTTGCAGGAAAGTTAATTTTCTGTCCAACAGAAAGAACCACAGATAAAAAATTTATAAAGTGTTGTTTTGCTTTAGTAAAGGCCTGCAAACCAAACATTATAGGCAAATACAAAATAAGTCAAGAGTTTAGACATAAACACTGCTAACAAATGATTTGGTTCCTATCAATGAGGATGAATAGGGTTACAAACAAATTGAAAAAAATATTTTTATGAGAAGACATTATAAACCGATTTCTATGAAGTTTAGATAAAATGTTTATTATCTGTTTTAAATGTTACTACATATTATGGGTGCTAGTAACTCATTCTGCTTAGTATGCACCCCATGGCTTGGTGGTAAGCCTGAGGGCTTATAATGCTAAAGATTGGGTTTTAATATAGGAGAGTAGAGTGCAAATAGGTTGTTGCATAGCTTTGCACTTAATAACAAACAAAGATATAGAAAAGGTTCCTGTTATTTTTAATGATGCAACATAGAAACTGAAACAATAATTACTCTACATCTCATCCACACTTTTTGTGTTCATTAAACCTTAATGTAGGGACTATAATTTCTTGCAAGTTAAAACTGAAACACCTACATAAAAATGTGCTTATAGTGAAAAATATTTTATCTCTTAAAACTTGTAATACTTAATGCCTTTCATAAAGTTCTTTCAGATGTATGATGTGGAATTTGTTTCAAGCAGCATCCAAAATATTACAAGTATTATAGATTGTTATTCTGTGTGTGAGTTTTTATTGATGATAATTGTGAGTTTACCAAACACATCTACAAATTATGATATTGAAATATAAATAAGTACAATTAACTTTTATGTAGGACCAATAATGTTTAAAAATTAATTATATTATTCAACCATAAACATGATTGTAGAATATATTGCTAACTGACCACACAAACTTTTTTAGGTACCAGTTTTTCAATATATTTCTTGAATTAAACATTGCACTGATTATTTTTTAAGATAAAACTTGTGTGATATTGATTTGGTCCTATTAATCAATATCATTGAAGTAATTAAATCTTCTACTGTATAAAAGCAATTTCTATACTTTAAGTTTTAACCCATGTGTTTTCTTATGGATTTGTTTTTAGGCATACAATAATTGGGAAAAACTGGGAGACACATTTTGGGTTCTATATTAATAGGCTCAACATAGATTAAAATGATATTCTTTATAAGATGAGATACTACAGCTTAATGTTATATCTATAAACAGTCACATTACAAATTTCTTTGTTATTGTTTGTATTTTTACTTGTGGTAGAAGTTTCTTATTTATGTGCTCATGACAGAACTAATAATCTTTCTTTTCTTCCAGCACTACTCAAGCGATGATAAAGACACCTATTTTTAATCAACTTGTGCACAAAATATTAACTATTTGAAAAAAAAATAGAAATAATTTCTCACCTAAAAATATTCTATAAACTTTTTGTTTGATTAATTCCTTTGTTGTTCTTTTATTTAGATTCTATGAAGAGATGTAGATGATAATACTAATTAAAATTTCACTCTCCTAAAAACAAATTGTGTTAATGTAATTTTTTGGTTGTCACTGTTTAAACTTTATTGTATTAGTGTTGTCAATAAACAAGTCTTGTGTATTTACACATTTGCCTTTACTGCTTGTTTTTCAATACATATATTTCAGTTTGTTTTATTTTACTGAAAGATAGTGACATTGCCCATCTCCACTCACATATACAAAAAGTTAAAAAAACAACAACAACATTTCTCCAAGTATTGAGTTTGGAGAATTTTTAATGATACTGAATACCATATAGAAAGTTCAATGAGTGTATTATCACTAATAATTTTAAATTCACCTTTGTTAGTTTAGTTGGACTTTTGTGTCTATTTGGGGTTTAGATGTATTATATTAACATACATGGAAAAATTGTTGAATACGAGTAATTAAAAATCCATTTAATTAAAATGGTAATTCTGAAAATGTAATTGAGATGTTTAAACTCCCTTTATCAAAAGAAAAATATCTTAACATTCCAGAAAAATAACTTATTTAATCCATGTCATAAGCTCATTCAGGGAATGTTCTACATAAGGAAAAAAATATGTTGGCCTACTATATGATAAAATACTGTTCTGTTTCTCAGCAAATGTACAAACTGTTTAACGGCCTTTTCACCACATATTAGATTTTAAATTTTGTTAGGATAATACGAGTTCAAGCACATAAATGTTCCCCTCCCCAAAAAAAAGAACTGTTTAGGATAAGTTGTTTTTTTTTTTTAATGAAATACATAAGATTGCATAAAATTATTTTAAAAGAATGGCATTCCTAGGCCACTTTAGATATGTACTTAAATATTATTGAAAATAAAGACATTTGTAAACACTAGTAACATAAAGGTTATACATTGTGATAAACAACATGTCTGCACCTAACAATTTACCATGTGTAATATGGCTTGCTGGAGATGGAATATGTACATTCCGAAATATTCAAGAATTTTGTTTATTTGTTTATGAATTTTGCACAAAGCTACTCGAGGGCTATCTGTGCTAGCCTTCCCTAATTTAGCAATGTAAGACTAGAGGGAAGACAGCTAGTCATCACCACCAACTTGGGCTACTCTTTTACTAATGAATAGTGGGATTGACTGTCACATTATAACGCCCCCACGGCTGGAAGGGCGAGCATGTTTGGCGCAACGGAGATGCAAACCCACAACCCTCAAATCACGAGTCACACGCCTTCACACACCTGGCCATGCTGGGCTTATTCAAGAATTAAATGTTTGTTAGTGAACATACATGTTAAATGTTCATTATTGCTGTAGTCATTCCGTTATTTAATATTAAACTTTGATTCCTGTCCAATGAATCTATTGCGAATGTTATACATTGTGTTAGATAGTGACCAAAATGGTTAGGGCACTTGACATGTATTATGAGGGTCACCATCACACTACGTTTGCTCAACCTTTCAGTTGTAGGGGCATTATTACAAGTTGATTAATTGCACTGTTCATTGGTAAAAGGAGTAGCCCAAGAGTTGGCAGTTGGAGGACACAATCAGCTGTCTTCCCAGGACTCAAGTCTTTCACTGCTACCTTAGGGAGACCTAGAGCAGATAGCTCTTATGTTGCTTTGCATGAAATTCAAAACCAACCAACAAATGAATAGAAAAAACAAGTAAAAAGCATTAGATGAACAGATTATAATATTATAATTTTATTTATGGTAAACAGTTTATAAAAGTTTTAACACACATCTGGCTTGTGTTTTACATTTTACTACATATATTTGCCACAGAATATTAAACTTCATTTAACAATGGAAAAAAACATAACAAAAGGCTCATAATCTCTAACACTGCAATTTCAATGGAACAGATATATACACATACACACTTTTGCACAGTAATTTTAATAAGAGTGTTTATCTTAGCAATCAATGCATTACGCATCTAGATAAAGTTGATTTTACCAACAGTCTGTTACAAAGTTTGACATCCTTCTCTGTAACTTGTTATCTATATTACTAACATTATACTTTCAGGTGCTTTTTCAAGTTCTCAGGCTTGATTAATGAACTAAATGGGAGTTGGTAAAACTTTTAAAAAGTTAGAAATTTATTTCTTCTGTCCAAAAGTCTTATAATGTTTACTGAAAACTTGCAAAATTCCATGAAAATGCATAGATTACATCATATTGGACAATGTATTGATACAATGTGCCATGGCTTCAAGATCCGATACTAGTATCATACTACTATCTTGACATTTCTAGATTTTAGGTACCACATCACATTTTCTGACAACATAACACCAAGATTTCTTGATGTAATACAAAAGAAGTCAAATTCTGAAAACATGATTTGACCTCAAGTGAATTTTAAATCAGTTATGTAAATATGTAAAAATATATCTTTGATTGTAATCGTGAAATTCACATAAAACATGAAAAACTTTAAATACATAAAAGGTATACGTTTTTACAAAACAAATTGTGCTAAAGAAAGTATTTTGTCTTTTTGATGCAATTCTTATTATAACAACATGAAATAAACTCTCCTATTCTACATGTCAATCTATAATATACAGATAAAAATTGACACATCTCCTGACTACATCTCAAAACTGATGCCCTTCCAGCTCTTCTTCCCAAGTCAACAACCAGGGCCCATCTGTTGTCTCCAAGTCAATATCAACTTTCAAGGTCAGTGTCTGGAAAGAAAGTACAAGTAAAGTATTATGTATTGTTGTTGTTCGCATTTTATGGCACAAAGCAACTAGGCTATCTGTGCCAAACATTCAGTAAAAAAACTGAAGTAAAATTATTAAAATTTGTAAGAAGGAATTAAGGTAAAACAAAACAAAGTTTAATTTTTAAATTAAAAACATAAATAGCATTAAATCCAGTTTTAATATCTAGTTTACAGCAGTAAGAGAGAAACTACAGTAACACAAGTTGTAAAGGACTTTCTGTAGCATAATTTTAATTATTATAACTCACCAGGATGACTAATGCTGATGTTTAAACTTACCCATTAGTCACCTGAAGTTGGCCTTTCCTATCCTGGTTGAGTTATTTGATGTCATAGCCGTTTTCAGAAAGTAAAGTAATACAAGTTTTAAAAGACTTTCTGTAGCATAATTTTAATTATTATAACTCACCAGGATGACTAAATGGGCAAATTCAAACGTCAGCATTAGTCACCTGAAGTTGGCCTTTCCAGTCCTGGTTAAGGTATTTGACATTACAGCACATCTGTAATGGGCAAAGTGCATAATCTAGTCAACAACTAGTGCTTGGTTACATGTTTGAGTCTATAGCTCAGATACTGAAAATAATATTATAGTTGATACAAAATGAAGTCTTGAAGTTGAAACAAAAATGAGTGTTCATGCATATGGAATTTCAATTTCTTGGTCATTTGGTTGTAAATAAAGAAGAAGTCTCCACGGATCCTTCAAAAATAGCAGTGGTGCGAGGTTGTCCTGAACCTATGATTAAACAAGAGTCTACAATTTACCTAGTTTCATATCACATTTTCAACTGTTTGTGATTAAATTTTCCAGGACTGTCTTACCACTATTAGCTCTGATTAAGGTGAAGATATTCTTCAGGTGTTGTAAGGAATACAAGCAAGCATTGCAACCTCTGGAGATTGCACTACTAGAAGCTACAATGTTGACATATCCATGTTAGGATTCAAATTTCCTACTATACACCAATGCCAGTGATAGTGAAACTAGAGTAGTGTTATTACAGTTACAGAATGGAGTAATATTTGTAATCATGTATGCCAGTCATAGATTCACAGCTTCTCAAAGTAGACATGGTACAATACAGTGAAACGTTATTTTATGTGAAGCAACCCAAAACATGTCCTGGAAATATTTATTGATAATATTATCATGTTATATTGGTAATCTTGCAAAATTTAATGCTAGGCTGTAGTACTATTGTAATGATTGTACTGAAATCAATTATTAATGAACACAAGTACCATATGCAAAGAACTGCTTCCAGCTGTTGTCTTATAAAACACTTTTGAAGTTGCATGTATATTAGAACGTTTACATCACTCAAGTGGCTAGTAAACTTTAAAAAACCTGAAGGAAGGTAGTATTCTGGATAACTATGGTTGTAAAAGTAGCAATTAATTATACATTATCACCTACATCTAGAACAAGGAAATGCAAAAAGACTGATTCATCAGATTCACTGAATGTCTTCTAAAGATTACGAACATTTCTGCTATAATAGTGATAAACTATGCAATAGAATATCCTGCTACTAGATGGTTACTACAATTAATACTCTGTGGAAGTTTTGGAAGAGCAATTGAAGGGCAGAGATATAGCACTGGCACTCCTTACAATGTCAGAAAGCAAAGTGTGTTTGAAAATCTAGCACAGATACATGTAACCTTTGGCTCTGTTATGACTAGTTACTAGTTCCTTTCTTGTTTTTATCAATTAATGAATAATGGTTATTGCTAATGGTTCCCAGAAGTTTGAATGGTACAAAGACTGGAGGGCACCAAGGTGTCACATGTACTTTTGCTCATGTTCAACAATGGTTCTTTTTTGCTACATTGGAGTCAAGACATTCAGAACTAGTGAATATTTTGCAGTGTATACTACCCAGAGAGAAACTCAGTCTAAACAAATTAATCTCCATCAAAGATCCATTATTGAAGTGTTTTGTTTTTAATCACAGAATAATCCTGATTATTTTGATGGTCTACTTCCAAAGATGGTAAAAGGCCAGCTGTATATACTCATGGTAATTTACTACATCTCAAAGTGACCCAATGCTTATCTAATGGTTGATACATCCTTATAGTTGGTGGCTGAAATGCTGTCCAAGCACTGGATAGCTCAGTGTGAAGCACTTGAAACAATTCACACAGATGAGGGAGCCAGCTCTGATACTGTGCATGTTAGAACCAGTTTTACAGTAAGCAAGGTGTCTGGTGTCACTGGAATGTGAAAAGAATATAACATGGTTACAAAAGTACTAGTGAAGTGGAGACAAGACCTATAAAATGAGCAATTCCTGGGCACCAAAGATACAAGTTATATGGCCAATTACAGCATAAGCACATGCAATTCCATAATAATACTGCTTGATGTTTTGAGGTTAGGTACAAGATAACACTGGTTTAAGTTGAGAAAATGTAAGAAATCCATTGTTGGGGTGTATTTTTTGTTGTTTTTTTAAATGCAGAATAATCCTAGTTATTTTGATGGTCTATTTCCAGAGATGAAAAGAAGCCACTTGTATATACTCATTTCATATTGAGAAGTTTTATTCCTTACATAAGTGATGTATGGTTCCTTACCTAGAGTGAATTGGTTAAGTTCTACATTAGTCAACATGCACATGTTTGCAAACTGACAACTAGAACAGGCCATTACATAATAGAAGCATTACATGTGATAGTGAATGAATAAATATACCAAAGTGAAAATTGATTGTGCTAGCAGTATGAAAACCTCTTGGCTCAGTTGGGCAAGATTACATATGATCCATAGACTCAACCTATTAGCATAAGAGTTACAGTGCCCAAAGGGTATTTGAAAGCATGCACTAAACACTCATCAGTTGTATCCATGCATGACTGATGAACCTCTAGTGAACTAACTGTTAATCATAACTAAGAAGAGGGTTCAGTTATGTCAGAGAAATAGGAAATCACCCTCTTATCTCACTCCAACCTAAAGGATAGGTAGGAAAGTGCTGAGAGTACTTATCTGGCTGTTTGTAAAGAGACAGATAAAGTAGCATTGGATGTAGAGGCAAGACTCAACTGTGGTGGTACACAGAACTGATAACAATGGTCTCCTGATGGGTATAGCTAGGATTAAACAAAAAAAAAACCATGTAGAACAATCATCAGGTAGAGCACTCAAGTAAGGTTCACCATGTATGTATACACTGCAGGATGTGATTTCCACTTGATTACCATGATGAAAAACAGTTTGTTGATCACATCCTTAGTAGGAATGAAAAGGCTTTGTGACCAGTATTTTCCAAGCTGTTGAGCACAGTTCCAGTACAAGTAATTTTCAAATAGTCACTTTATTAACATATTTTAGGACAACTGGTACCAGTAAATGTAATAGCTTGTGTATCAACAGTTTGCACAACTAAGTATGCTACCCAGGAGCTCATAAACACAATTCATTAAGCTATGTGACATTTGTTGTCTGATTTACCACAATTTTACAAGTTTAAATTTCAGAGACATTTTTGTGAGAAACGTCTTATCTTGTTGCTGGGTCACTTAAAAGATAAATTACTTATCTACATATGTTTGCATTTCATTTAAGAGTATACTGATGTACTTTATAATAATGTCACAAAGATTTAATCTTTGCTTACAAGAACTTTGGGTGAAATATCTTAGTTTAGCTGAATTTGGTCAGTGTTTGTTTATTTTGTGATATCTGAAAAGGATAATGCACAAGTTTGAGAGCTTACAGATGATAAAGCTTTACTAAATTATAGCTACCAACAGTATTTTTGGAAATTACCCTGAGATAATTATGACATAATTTAAATGGAAGCCAGGGGTGGTGTGCTCAAAGCTATTACTGGACTTAACGACATGCAGTCGAGATAAATATATATGACTGTGCACACACCTAAAATGCGTGTATGGTCCCGACTGTATTTATGAACATTACATGTTTGTAATGTAAATGAATCAATTATATAATGAACACAACTATTATGCAAGATGTTAATAGAAACAAACAAGAAAAGGATTTCATCTGGATGTAAAACAAACAAAAAGCTTTGCGATATGAAGTTAACTATGATCACAATTTACTGACCTATAAGGTATTATTTGAAGATACGGTGCTTGCATTATTAATACTTGTGAGAAAATGTTTGAATTTTAACAGTGGCATACTAGGCAAGTTGAAAATTTTCATAGAAGAATAATGGTAATTTAGGTACAGACACTATGTCCAAGAGAAATAGTTTTGATGTTTTGGTAACAGTGGTGCAAGGTATTTCAACTGGATTTAATCAAAGTGTTAACAGGGTCCAGTGGGTGAAGTATTTCAGTAGGACATGAAATTCTAAGCCAGTAACCCAACTGTCATAATAAATACAAACTCTGTGGCCCAGGGTTTTATTTCATTGTGTTAAAATGCTTTCAATGATACAGAAAAAAATATTGGTTTAAAAATATTTTATTAACATTGTTTTTGTACAAGAAACAGTATAAGGTGTATGAAAATGCAGACTGTAAAAAGGTTTAGAGAAGAGCAGAAAGCAATATCCAAGTAGTGAAACTTTGTAAACTGCATTATAAATAATACTAAAATTGTAACTAAAATAAATTATATATATATATACACACACACGTTTTGCTGTATCCTAAAGGTCAGAAATAAAAGTTTACAATGCTTCATCCAAGCCAGTGTCTGTGTTAGATCCAGTTTTAGAATAAGCATGTTGTCTGTTGTCACAGGAGTGTCAAAAGAGGGCAACATGGTAAAAGGTCAAGTGGAGAAAAGATATGTGGACTGAGCTATATATACTACATGACCAGTCACATCATGAGCACATGTCACTGCCATAGAAATATTTCTTGATGTTATGAAACTAGATATGCAATAACATTGGCTGAAGTTAAGACAGTGTGAAAAAGTAATTGACCTTTGGTTAATCCCTAACGAATTAGGTGATCACAGCATCCTATGTCATTAGTAAATGGTTAAAGTGCACAGAGGAGAAAAGCCACCTTTCTAAATTCAACTAGTAAGAAGACTTTTCAGTGGTTCTTGTAGTCTTTTTATACTCCTCTCTCAAACTCTCTCAAGTTCAATAAAAAAAGAGAGAAGACTGGGATATGAAAGAGAGTAAAGGAAACCAAAAGAGGCAAAAGAAAGTGATATGTTGCCAGTAAAATCTATTTTTTAAATTTTTTTTTGTCTGCCAGTAACAAACAGCAATTTGTTATTTTCACATCTGTAAGAGTCAATTCCTAATAGAAATGGGTACAACTTGAATAAAGTTCAGAGAATAATAAGGGAAAATGCAAGTATGGAATAATTTTAACCCATGACTGAAGTGACTGGCATATAGGTTCACATCAAACATTAGTATTTTTACAAAAATATTATATAACTTTCGTAGGAAAAAGCTTGACATGTGGTCAGTGAAAAACACACAGCTAGCTAGCTTCCCATTAAGTGAATTGCAACTATATCAGCCTGGTGCTAAACAAATAAAATCTAGCAAATTCTTGACAAGATACCAAGTTCTCCCAGGATGGATGGCTGACCAACTTAGTAGTTCAAAACCTACAGACCTTGAGACTTCATCAGACAGAATATCAGAGACCAAGTCACAGATTGCCCATCAATACCAGTTCAGTTAAGATACAGTCATTAACTACTAGAACATTAAACAGTAAAGAAAGAGAAACAGTAAATGTTTCTGACATGAAAACCTTTAAGATGTTTCATTGATATATGTCTGACATTCATGAGGTACAAACACCAACTAAGTGCTTACCTCCATTGAGACTAGTACTTTCTAAACTGATGAGACTTGGAGTTAAAATCATCTCCAAGAGTGACTAACCAACAAGAAAAACAAAACAAAAACATGGTTGACTAGAACATCTAATCACCCTCACAAGTGAGTCCAATAGATCAAGACAACACAAAGTACAGAGCCAGCTGGATAGTAAGTATTACTAATGACACCACCATCTGTAACTACTCCAAGAACTTTCAAGGTTATCGAGTTTAACCACCTTAATAGTCGACCAGAAATGTAACAGAGATCACTGGATCCCAGGCAAAAAAAAAAAAAAAAGCCTTGGAGCTCCCTTAATGATAGCCAAGGATTTACATGCCAAAAACTACACCAACCACTATCACCAGCACTCTGACTCTGGTGCAAGTGCTGCCTAGATAACATAATTAAGACTATAATTATGATCTTTTGGTGCATATGTGCATGTCATTGTTAAAGGGATTCTTCTGTACACTTTAATAAAATGTCTATTTTTTGTATTGCATGTATTAGTTTTGGTTGAAATGGTATTTTTTGTGAAGTCATATTTTCTTTCATCAAAAGGTTCTTATGTCTCAGTATATCTTTCTGTTAAAGGGATTTTGGTTTTATTTATAATTTTATCATGGCATATTATTAAGTGGTATATTACTAAGTGAAGTCAAAGGGATGTTGATTAAGTAATATGATTTTTAGTTTAAGAGTATTTTTGTTGCATTTTCTTTTCTAAGGATTATGGCACATGTATAGTATGCAAGTTATTTCACATACAAGAAAAAGTTAACAACTCTCAACCAAAGTACAGCTTTAAAGATCAGTAGCTGTAAAATTCAAGTTAATCATCAGCTTTAGTAGGACAAGCCTGAAGTAAGGATGACAGGAAGTGTGGTATCTGAATATCACAGGCATTTGCATTTTATAATAATTATTCTGAATTTACCAGTTGTTCTGTATAGAAAACCATTAAGTGGATTTAATAAGTTACATTTGTTCTTTTGTTGTTCTTGAAGTTAATGTTATCTGTTCCACTCAAAGAATATATTGTGCAAAACTACACATTATGCAAAAATGTCAAAAGCAATGTCTGTAAACAGTGCCCATTACTCAGATGATACGTAAAGACTGCATTCTCACTTAAATAATAATGAAATGACCAGCACATTGGTGGCATTAGTCACTCTGGTTAAATCCTAATTTTATTTTATGCTCAACAAGTTTGCATTTAGTCAGTGCATGGACCATTCTTTGGGATGAGTATATATTGAGCAGCATCCTGAATAGATAACAACTAAAAGTACTCAGCCAGAGTGATGGTCTTGTTTAATATTTAAGCAAATACACACATTTAGTATATAATAAATATAATGCATTTTGTTTTGCATTTCACACTCAGTCTCATGAAATATTATATATTTGCTCACTTAATAAGAGGCTTGCTGTTGCTCCATAACAGAAATCTTGAGTGAATCTCCTGCTATCTGAAGTAATCTAAAATAGTTCTAAATTTAATTTAGTTTCACTTAAATATACCACATTAATATAAGAGGCATGCTAGGTTTGAAGTAAAATTTAGATTAGGTTTTTAAATATACTTGTATTTTAATTGTTTTGAAGTTCAAACAGAGAAATGATTTCATGGGAATTTGCATAAAATTGTATTAGTGGAGTATTAACAGACTAATTACTTTTATTTCAATGACAATCCATACTGTATATATTCTTGTTTTCAATAAAATAAAACAGCAGTGTTGTAGAAAGAATAAAAAAAAAGATGCTGTAATCTTTTTCTCTTTACATAGTTTGTTCATTATGCAAAATATATGTTTATTACTCTTCAAGAATTAAAACTGGCAAATGTTATATTTATCCAGATCTTTATGTACCTCTAAAACAAATCTGAACATCATAAATATTTGTAGTTATTAAATTATTAGTACTTTTATTGTGTTAATTTTTTTATTATTATTAAAAATGTAATGCCACAGAAAATTAATTTGATTTTGGAAAGTTGTGTGGCATTCCGATGTAAAATAAGATGAGATATAGTTGAGACCAAGGATTTAGAATTTCCAATATAATAATATTCTTTATTGTTAGTGATAATGGGGAACATAAGAATATGGATCAACTTGGACATCACTACAATCCAGAAAGAAGCATGCAACAGGTGAGAATTCACAAACACAATGATCAAAGGCAAAAGCTGTCCACATGTACCAGGCAATGATACGTAGGAGTATGAAGGATACAATGCCAGGGGCAATTTAGCAGGAGAGAATGGATACAAAGATGAAGATGAACTCTGCTTATTATCAGACCAATAACTTTCATACCACACAAAAATATTAACTTTATGTGTGAACGAAGCCAACCTGGTTTATGAAGATAGGGCTTTGTTTCACAAATAGGATTGAGTCAACTAATTATGTGATCAGACTGTTGAAAGTGGCACAAGGAAACCACTATACTTATGTATGACCTGTAGAAAGTGTATCAGGAAGAGTAGCATGTTCTAGAGGTATTATTCTTTGCATTACAGATTATTGTCAAAAAGCACAAGCTATTTAGACAGAGAATCAACAGAAGTGGCAACATGGGTTGCAACAATGTGGTTATACTCCACACTTTTCAAAATATAATGTACTCAACTACTGTAAAGATTTTAATGGTATAATTATTAGGAATAATAGTCTGAATAATTATACCATTAGTAAAACTAACTTCTCATCTCAATTATTCTGTAAAGAGTAATGCTTAATACTACAGTTTAAATCTGTTTATAGAATATGTATGTTATTATTATGTGAAAGTCATATGTTCAGTAATTTACACAAACAAAACTGTGTAGCAAAGAAATTAAACATAAGCAGAGGAAAAAAACAGTTTATATAACACTACCATGTTGAAACCCTTGGAGTTGTTTTTAACTCAAACCTTTTATTAGTATAGCTTGAAATTCAAAATTTAATGTTCACTTGTTGAGCCCCATTGAAAGTTTTATTTTTAAATATCGAAGAAAAATTGTATCACTCATAATTAAGCATTTCAGCTATTCTTTTATTTTTGTACTCTGTACTATGTAGTTACTAAGTCACTCCTTCGTAACTTTTAAGCTCACTTAATAAATGGGATACATTCTCCTTTTCCTAATAGCTGTTAGGAAACTGTTAAACTTAAAATCAAATGTTAGAATTATTTGTTACATATAATAACAATAAATTACTGCAGTATTTACACAATGACAGATCTTTAGATGTTTATAAAATCAGGAGAGATAAAACAAGACATTTTAGCAGAGCTTGAACAAGTGTTTATATTTGTGAACAACTGGAATCAGTTTATGAAACACAAAAAGATGAAGTTGTTAGTGCACAGTTTAAGAAACAGGAAAAAAACTTATTTAAACTTAAATATTTTTATTGAAGCTGGATGTATTTAACATGATTAAGAAAGAGTACAAATAAATAAAAACATGTTTTTTTTATAACTTATGTAGTAAAACCAAAAACAAGAGAATATTCATTGTCTTCACATAATGCATTGATAAACTTACCGTTCTTTTAGTAGCCTTAAACATAATCGAAGAAATAGCCAGTTTACTAACTTTGAAGGAAAAAACTAACAAACATAAGAAGTTTGTTTCAGATACTACAAAAGTTTTAAAATTAATGTATAAATACAAGAAAATAATAAAATATTTCCTGCTTACCATGAGAGCTTCCACATATTTACTCACTATCGTTTTTCCATTGAAAGTCACTGTTGTAGGCTTGTCAGCCACATCAAATATATAAATATTATTCAAACGACTGATATGTACGGGGTCTTTCGAGAATACCATTTTAGTTATAATCAGTGTTTGCTAAGATGGAAAAAAAATTAACACATATAATTACAACAATGATTCTATATTCACACTATTAAACAAACCACCCATTCTTTTTCAAATAGTTAATGAAATAATGTCTAGATTGTTTTTAAATACACAGATATTAAAACTCATTTTAAAAAAAATTCAATGTAAGAGAATGAAAAATTTAAGAGAAATTCAACATTGTTAAGAAAGTATTGAATATGTATGGTTACTGAATCTGATTTAATCATCAAGTAATATTTAATCAAGTAATAACTGTTGAATATAGTTATACTGTCTAAAATACACCCAACAAGTTAAAAAGAAAAAAAGGGTGGGGGAAATCGGCAGGAAATACGAAACAGCTACTGTCTCAAACATTTATGTTATGACAAAACTGTTCAAAAGTTAACTCTTATTGCTATTCTATGAAAACAAATCACAAAAAATGACAAAAATTAGAGATATAATTTTTACTAAGCTTTTATATAAAAATTATAGGAGAGTGGGGAAGGGTTACAGAGATGGCCATTACATGGTCTACATTCTTCTCATGAAGCATTAACATTTTTTTATTTGAAACAGTTGCATGCAATGGCTACTGTTGACACTTTGTAATTGGAAGTTCAAAGCTGTATTGCTAACTGTCAGGTTTTGTAGGCCAGATTTTTTACAAAAGGCTTCAATGGCAAAACAGTATACCAGCGAACTTACAACACTAGAAACTTTGTTTCAATACTCGTAGTGGGCAAAGTACAGACAGCCCATTGTTTAGTTTTATGCTTAACTATCAGGTCATCTCATAAGTAATGTCCAAAACTTTAATACAGAAAGTGCATTACCATTTCTGTCTTTGTAGAAGGCTTTAATGACTAAAATATGTAGTAGGGCATGTATAAAAATGTTCAGATAAATAAAAGAAATTAACCCAACTCCACTTTTTCAGAACATTACTCAAATAAACCCTTATGAAGAATCCTAATTCAACAGCTTGGAAAGATGTCAAAACATGGAAAATGGGTCCCCCATGGTTTGACAGGAGCCAACCTTAGAACAAGAGTGGACATATGCACTTCTCTGCACTCTCATGAAGGTAACTCAACATTTTTGGACAGGTTTAGTGACTGGAGATGAAAAATGGATACATTTTAAAAATATTAAGCACTGCAGACAATGACTCAGTGCAGGTAAACTGGCTAAAGCACAACCCAAAATGGACCTCCACCCTAGGAAAGTCTTGTTAAGTGTTTGGTGGATACTGTTGGTGTTGCCACACAATGTATCGATTACATCAAACTTCTATTGTTAACAATTAGAGAACCTGAACATTGCACTGGATAATGCACGGCCCCATAAAGCAAGGATCACATCTGCAAAGATTGAAGAAATAGACTGGGAAAAACTTCCAGATCCTCCTTATTCTCCACACCTTGCCCCATCTGATTATAATACATTTCAAAGTTTGAAGAACTAGTTTGATGGAAAAGAGCTTGAAACGTATGAAGATGTCAAAACATTTCTAAATTCTTTTCCTTCAAACCCCAAGAATCTTATACAAGTGGCATTGAGAAGCTGAGAATCGCTGGTAGGTAGTAATTAATAATAATGGAACATACATTATTGACTAAATAACATTAAAAGCACTTGAAATCCTTTCTCTTTCTCTGAACCTAAAATCGGACATTATTTAAGAGATAGCTTGATACAAAGAAAGTAAGTGTCTGATTTATTTGCAATAAACTTTAACAATAAACAAACAGCAATTCATTTGTCTTTAAGATAATATACTGAATCAAGTCAAACATATTTACAAATGTTATTTAAACTGCTGGTTACCTCAATTGTATTCAAAGCTTTAAATAATGCCCCAGCAGTATGTCTGTGGACTTGCAATGCTAGAAACCTGGTATCAATACCAATGGTGGGCAGAACACAGATAGCCGACAGTGCAGCTTTGTGCTTAATTAGAAACAAACTTTAAACAATTTTCTCAGTTTCATCGAATTAGGCTACTGAAGATTAAAAAAATACCATTACTTACCTAAAAATATGGAATCCTTTGAAATTGTTTTTGTTTAACAGCTTTAACATTTGAAAGAATTTTTTGTAAATTTACAAGGTTCAAGCCAAGACACTATTTCTGGTGTTTCCCTAATATAACAATTTTGTAAACAACTAATTTCACTAGGAGTGAACATAGCCGATTATTCACATCCCATCTTCAAGAACAACAGTAATACTAAAAACAAATCTGATATTAATATTAGCATGCTACGAGTTAGTCAACAACAAACCCAATGTGCAAATGCAAAGTACAGTTCTGTGGAAGATTACTTTATAAAAACAGTAACCATTCTTTTTCTTGGCTACGTTATCAGTAATCTTTCCTCCAGATTGTATGTGTATGTACAGCTAGCAGCATCAGTTTAGAGGCTTATACCATCAAACTCACACAAGAATTTACTATCTCATATCATACACACTAGACTTTAACAGAAAAGATTTGCCAAATCCTGAATAATTTCATTGATGATAAACAAAATCGCTTTCTATACCTCTCCACAACCCCGGATTAAGGCATGGGTTTACCGGGCTGAAGCCCAGGGCCTCACCACTAATTAAGGTGCCTCAAGGTATTACTATAAACGTATTGCACGTAGAGGTTCTGTCTCAAGGGAGCCTCTGTATGTTGAAAAGCCTAGGACTAATAAAACCCTTAATCCGGTCTTACCTCTCCAGGACAGGCCTTAAACATTGGCTGTTTGCTTCAGCCTACCAAACAGCTTTATCTTACTGAAACTCTTCCTCACACTAAGTTCATGTGAACGTTCGGTACGTATCTGCTCTCCTCTTGTTAAGTAATTACTTAACATGTGTACAGCCCGAAGAAGGACTGAGTGCTCTAGTTTAACACATAATCGTTACGATAGTAACCTCAACATTAAACTCTATGCAAGTTATTTAAGAAAAAGTGCCCCAGTGGAATAGAGCGGACTAAAATGTTATTTCAGTGGTACATACGTAACGTCTATAAAAGCTTTTATTAAGTATAATGTTTGAATTACAAATATAATTTAGCAGTTAATAACTACTATACATGAAGATAAGTTAGTACTTTACTATATAATAACGAATATATATTTATACTAATTTAAGTCTAGCTCCCCATGCAGTGTTGCAACAAAATGAAGATTTATCAACTTTTCATTGGATGTTTACAGTTTATGTGAATGGCCATGCAATTGTTTAATCTATATTTTATGCAGAATTGCTTCTATCTTTAATCTCATACTAATTTGTTTTTTTACAAGTTTTCTAAGAAGCATTATTTTAAGTACCCATAGCATTAACATACCCCTTTCTCTTAATCTTGCACAATACTTGTAGGTTTTCAATCTCACAAATTAACCCCCCTCCTTCAAGCATTCTCTGAACGGGCCTGGCATAGAAAGTAATATTCCTGTGTATGCTCTTCTTGGACATAAACTAACGTTGATCAACAGCTGGGAAACACAATCTCGTCAGATTAAGATAAGATCTATCCAGTTGTTAAAGGAAACAAAAACGCCACAGTAATATATTTTTGCTACGTGAATGCTTCTAAATGAAATCACTTCAAAAATGTACAGAAAGTCACATTTTTAAAGCGTTCAAAAACATTCGAATTTCAAAGGCTTTAGAACTACAAAGAACTACAACTACTTGGTTTAATATTAGTTTACAGTTATAATGTATGGAGAGCATTCAAAGAGTTGACCCTCTCAGATGACTCACACCGTTAGAAACAGGGTTTTGATATCCGTGGTGAGCAGAGCATTGTGTAGTTTTATGTTCAATTTGAAAACAAAACAAACAAACAAACGAGTCGGCAATTTCTTGAGATATTTCTTCAGCAGAGACGTTTTAGTACATTGACTATTTTAAATTAATTAATATTCAGACATTTTCGACCTCAAATGATTCGGATTGATAGAAACTAATTTTTGGCTGCACTCAGTATTCACACTTCAGTAGTTTTACCAGCTACACAACGATGGCTACACGTGGTACTCACATTTAATCAGTTTCACTAACTATACAAGGATGATAATACTTAACATCCACAATTAAACAGATTCACTAGCTATACAAGATACAGGGATGGCTACCTTTAGTATCCGCAATCAAATAATTTCACTAGCTGTACAACGACGGTAACACTTAATATAAACAATTAAACAGTTTAATTAACTATAAAAGGATGGTAACAATTACTCAAGTTAGTCTGAGAGGACAGAATAAAAGTACTGAAACGTGGTATGCATAAAACATTACCTTTCTTAGTTCAAACGTGAAGTAGTAATAATTGTTTGATTGGAGAGGGTCTGAAAAAAGAAACACAAGATTTACATCACATACATGATACAAGTTTCGTTAATCACGTATTATCTAAAATGATTGGAAAATTTTCGGTGACAATTAAAATACAATGCTGCGTATAAAACTGATTGTATATCTGTAGGTACACTACATCTGTGTACTTCTGTATTTGGGTATTTCCAAACGTACACGTATACAGTAAACCAAGTTTTTTAGGCTTCGCGGGCCGGAGTGGTCGTGATAAAATTAGGTAGGAATGCACACATGATTAGAATACAACATCACTAATTTATTTATCACAAGAACACATACTAAAAATATTTAAGATGCATAATCATCTTTTTTTAGCATTAGTGAGAAGCAGGAAACTGATTCTTTCTACCAAATTACACTTAAATAAAGTTCAAAGTTAGTGCTCCCTATCTTCAAAAGTAATTGCAAATGCTCGTCAGATAAAGCTTATTTGTAACTAGATTTTACGTACTTTTATCTTTGAAAATATCTTTTCACAGAAACAGATAGTTTAAAAAACTGAAATAAATCCACGAGAAAAGTTTTAAACGAACATAATGATTATTTGAAATGCATTGATAGAACTCTAACAGTTCTCTTCTTGGTATTTGTCTTTCAACATGTCGTTGGATTGCAGATCAATCACTTTCATTTGAACTTTAGCTGACAGTTCAACTACAACACAATCAAATGGGTTTTGGAAGATCCTTATTTCTGTTGCACTCACATCAAGATCAGAAAAATGCTCCTTGAACTATAGTTTCAGGTCAGAAAAGATATCTTGTGCAAACCTGCATGGGAATGGGAATCCCGCTTCCTGCTTGAACTTTTCACAACATCGAAAGTGTGCGAAACAAGTCATCATCAATTGGGACTCAAAAAGAATTAGTGTTTGCAAAATGCTTTCACCTCGGTGTACACATCGCAGATAAGCGTGGTTTCGCTTCTTAATCTAAGAATGAATTAATTCAGGTACATGGTCAAGTCTACAGATAACTAATTTCCAAAGCCATTCCATTCATTGTTTGTGAGTAAAGGTTGAGGGCGGGTCTCTTCATTTAAGAATATTTCAATCATATTTCTAAGCTCAAAAAATTGCGACATAGCCTTCCCACAGTTAAGCCATTGAACTGAAGTGTGGTAGAGCAAGTCGGAATATGTTGCTTCTATTAACGTCAAAAATTCACGGAATTGACGATGGATGAGTCCATGAGAGCAAATGAAGTTCACTGTTGAAACTACATGTTCCATGAAACATGACAGATTCAGATATTTTCCACATAATGGCTGCTGTTGAATAATGCAGTGAAGAACCACAGGCTTGAAACAATCTGCACTTTCAACAGCTTTGTAAATTTGCCCAACTAAACCTTTTCCTGCACAATACATATTTTTACCATCATCTGTTGCAACGCACTTCTGTCGTTCCCATTCCAGGTTGTACTGAGTTAGTGATTTTTTCGACCTCTTTGAAAATGTTCTCACCTGTGGTTGTACCATGCATATTATGCACAGAAGCTAATTCTTTAGTCACTTCAAAATTAATACTGAATCCGCGAATAAATAACAGCAACTCTGAAGTGTCAGACACATATGTTGACTCGTCAAGCACGATGAAAAAGCATTCGAACTCTTTAGCCTTGTTTTTCAGCTGAGACACAATATTGCTTCTAGTCCTCGACTATACGAACAACTATTTTCACCAAAATGATAATACTCTTATATTAGTCTACATTTTTCTGGGTATATTTATTCGGCTGCTTCAATTATACATAATTTAATTATCTCGCCATCAGTAAATGGTTTTCTTCGCTTGGCTAACAGGTGTGTCACTCAGAAACTTGCTCTTGTAGCTTCATTTTCAGCTTTCTTCCTCTTAAATACAAACTTTTGTGACGATAAGTTATGTTTCGAGGTTTCGAATTTGTCTGAAAGTAGCTTTCCCGTGAACTAAGAATAGTTTGATGAGTACTTGGTTTGGTAATGTATTTTTTTAGCACTGAGATAATCTCATTGCATATTACGTACAACGCTTTGTTACGTGATTCATTAACGAAGTAGTCCACACTCCACTGTTCTCTAAAAACACATTTAGACTCAACTTTTCTCTTCTCCCCCTTGTTCTGCCATAATAACTAGGAATAGTTATGAACTCGAACATGAAATAAACAATAGCATTCATTGACACACACAGGTACATGGGGTAGGCGTGGAAAGAAACACGTTGCTTCGGGACACTGGGATCAATAAGTGAGATGACGCAATACTATGTAATATGACGTTACCATCAAAGAGAAAAATGTATCGTATCTAGACTGGTTTTTAATCAATTACGTTTCATTTTTCGATGTAATAATATCATTTTCATTTTTAAAGAACTGTTGGCGGGTCGTACTGTAACTAGATTGGCTTTTGATCAATTAGGTTTGTTTTTTTATATAATATTGAAAAATTATATTATTACTTTAATAAACTGTTGACGGGCCAGATGTGGCCCGCGGGTCGTAGTTCGGAGACCCCTGCAGATATTATAATGTTGATTCAGTTCTTACAACGCTGATGATTGTTTTTCCCAACTATGTCTTGTTAATTAGTACTACTAAAGTATACTTATTAATGATTATAAATTATTATTTTAATCTTAATTATAAGTACGTGTACTTATTCGAAAGTTATTTGTTATTTTTGAATTTCGCGCAAAACTACTCGAGGGCTATCTGCGCTAGCTGTCCCTAATTTAGTAGTGTAAGACCAAAGGGAAGACAGCTAGTCATCACCACCCACCGCCAACTCGTGGGCTACTTTTACCAACTTGTTCATTTGTTTATTTTATATAAATAACTTATATAAAAAACTTTAACTTTAAACTATGTTATCAAGACACGAGGTATGATAAAAAAATACGCGGACTGTTTGAATTGCGCGGCTCCAGTTGGTTCCAGGGGAATCCGCTTGGTGTCGCTAGGTTTGCACAGATCAGCTGATTACGACACCATTTCCCGATTGCAGATATCTTCATTTGTGTATTAGCTACGCGGTTTAAAGTGAAGTGCGATTTTTTTCGTTTGGCGGATTTCAGAATGAATGAGCAACGACTTGCTGTGAAATTTTGTGTTAAACTTGGAAAATCTGCGACTGAAACTTTTGCTATGCTTAACACGGCTTACGGTGATGTTGCTATGAAGCGTACGGCATGTTTCAAGTGGCATGAACGTTTTAAGGATGGTCGACAGTCCATTGAAGATGATGAGCGTCCTGGACGTTCTTCCACGTCAACTGACGACCCACACGTCGACAAAATCAACACCCTGGTGCGAGCAAATCGACGTCTGACTGTCAGGGAGCTTGCTGAAGAGTGTGGGATATCAGTTGGATCTTGTTACGAGATTTTGACCGAAAAATTGAAGATGCTTCGCGTTGCTGCGAAATTTGTGCCTCAGAACTCATGAGTTTTTGGCCAAACACTCGATCACTGTTCTTCCCCACCCACCTGACCTTGCTCCTTGCGATTTTTTTTGTTCCCCAAACTCAAAAGACCCTTGAAAGGAAAAAGATTTGAGACGATTCCCGAGATTAAGGCAAATGCGACGAAGGAGCTGGAGGACATTACAGAAGAAGCGTACCAGGACTGTTTCAACAAGTGGAAACACCGTTGGGATAAGTGTGTGCGTTGGGGAGGAGAGTACTTTGAAGGGGTCCCAGACCTGTAACTTCTAAATAAAGTACATTTTGTTTTATAACGTCAGTCCGCGTATTTTTTTTAACAGCCCTCGTAGACTTGATAACAACCCCACGCTTGAAAGGGGAGGATGTTTGGTGCGACTGGGATTTGAACACTCGACCCTCGGATTATGAGTCGAACGCTTTAACTCGCTTGACCATGCCGGGCCCTCAAAAGTTATTAACGCTAACCTTAGTTACATGTACTGAAATGTTTCAAATGAACTTCAAAAAACAGTATCCTTTTTTTTTTAGTATATTACTAGTTATCTAACGATCCTAATTCCCTGATCCTAATATGACATGTAATAATTATAATATACTTATAACTTACAAATGTTTCCTCTTTGCCCTAAAGATACAGAATGCAAAGTTAATGTGATTTCTTGATTACCTAGGATGGTCGAAATGTTGTTCTCTCCTTATCAATAAAGTGTTAATATTCACACCAACCGTTCTGAGATATGCTAATGTGATTTGTTTATTTTATATAAATAAATAAAACACTTGCAATATTTCCGTTAACTTTAAAATATGTTATCAAGATAGACTTGAGCAAATGTAAATTACTGAATGAAAAACCTATCATAACCAACGATGATCGAACGTTTTTAGAAAGACTGGCTTTAATGTATCAATTAATTTGTAAATAATGCAATTCTAATTAATTCCATGTTTTAAAACTTAACATTATGAATGATTGCTAATTATTATTAATTATATTGATATATGAAGACGTCAAACGTTTTTATTTTTTATATATATTGTGAAGTAAAACTTTTCAAAAAGTACGATTATGATATTTTATTTACGAGTATCATATCCACAGAAAGTTGCAAATGCCAATACAGCTTAAACGTAGTAACTCACATAATATATATCCCATAAACTATATCGTACCCACAAATGTATAATTTATCATTTAGCATTTTACCACTAATGCTTAGTTGGAGTACAGTGAATAATGTATAAAACTGCCATGGATCTATTCTATATTTATTTCTTTAATACTTTTGTAGCTTCTTAGCTCACCTTTAGCTTCTCCATCGTCCCAGTAGAGGTCACCTTTAGCATGCCCATCTTGTGGATAAACACGTAATGTAAATGGATTCTGACGGCTAAATAAATATAATATTTACTCATTTAGCTTTGATTAATAGTGATTAATAGTTTAATATATGATATCTAAAAACATATATCAAGAATGAAAAGAGAAATTACTTAAACAACACGCACTAATCTAACAAGTCGAAGGTTGCATTTAATGAAAATCGAGCATAACTTCAAACAGTTGTTCCAGCATAAAAATATATTGTAGATTTAATTAAGCATCAGTAACAGGTATAGGTGTGGTGTCCTGGGGTTAGAGCCCCACCCATTTCGATGCAAAACGCCCTCAATATGCAACATATTTTTCATCGCTTTTGGATTTGCTAAACTCTGAGAAAATAATTAATATTAAAAATGACTCGTTATATAAATTACATTACGTCATTTTCTTTTTGCAATGAAATATCACATCTAAAATGGATAAGCTGATTCAACAGAGGTAGGTCTAATTATAATCTCCATTTCCAAAAGACGCCAGAAAAATCATTGCTTTCATCGTGCGCTCGTTCGTATATGACTACATAATTTAACTGGCAGGAAACCGGAAACTGTTACAACGATGAATGAACTAACGAGTGAAGCCGTTTGAATGGACAGATTCCTCAAATTTGTCTACTTTCAGAAAAGCCTGTCCGTGAGTTTTTCGTTTGTCCATTATATAAAAGTTATCTTTTGCGAAAGCGCCTATTTGTGAAAACTTTTCTTTCGTCCGTTCGCCTAATATACGTCTGTTTCGACTCCAAAAATTGTCCATTACGAATTTTACAATCTTCCTTGAACTCTTTATTGGTATTTAGGTCTATTCTTGCGAGGTTCTTCCTCTTTTCTGTACAGCTGTTGATATTATAGTACCTTGAAGTATTACGTTTATTACTACATGAAAGTACCCGAGTACAACATTTGACCCTTTCTAAAGTAACGCATTGGAATATACTAAATTTTATTATATAAAGTGACATGTTACCTGCCAGCAGTGACTTATTCTCATACTTTATAGTTACATTGAAAAAATAATTAAACTAATTTATTATCAATGTACATCAATAAACATGACATTAAAATATAATTTATAGATCAAATTTTAATAACATAAAAGTTTCAATTTCGTATTTTTAAAAGTATATATATATACGAATGCTAAACTTCACATTTTGAATATCGCACGACACTTCTTCAGTCCAATCTATTTATTTCAACATTTTCTTCCACCCTCTAAGGTAGTGATTCTCAAACTTATTTCTTTGCGTACAACTTTAAAAATTCTGATCAAATTATCGTACTAGTATATAGTTTTTTATCTACATCAGAACAGCTAGAGCTGTACAAATTATCAGTTTGAGATATGACTTGACAACAACCGGCATACTATAGTATGAGAAATCCTACTCTGAAACATTGTAACTACTACCAATAAAGCTTTTGCTTTGTCTGAACATTAAATATAATGTACTTGTCAAATGGCACGCATGGCGCTGAGATGGCTACTATCATAACTTGTCATAAATTATCTCTCTGATGTTTGCTATTGTATTATTTATTTGTGACCAATAGAATGCGAAGATTTCAAGAAACAAGCAGCTAAAGGGCTTAAAAATTTGGGAGTGGAAGAATAATTTTGACATTTGAGCGTCTTTTTCTTAAAATTTCGGTGTTGAGGCTCTGCATGACTAGGTATGGAGATCATTTTAAGCCATTTCTATGTTACTAGGTAAACTATATAAGTTTCAGTGCATTCTATTTTATCTGTGTACAAAAATTTCGTATTCTAAATAAAATAAAAAATTCTGAGGACACATTATTGTAATTTTCTATTATAAATGAAAAGGGGTAATTTAGAATTATTATATATCTTTTGTGGTGATTATAATGTCCGTAAAAATGACAGCTTTTATACACAAAGTTAATTTAATACACGTAAAACACTTCGTCTTTAACATATTTTTATCAAAATATTAAACATAATAAGTTTGAAGATCCTTGGCTCATTTGTTCATTTTAAGACCATCATCTCATTTAACGTATAATGCTTTAAAATATTCTATTGTTTCAAAGTCTATATTTTTTTACAGATGCAGAATGAGTTATTATCATTGTTGGCCTAACTGTAAGTGATATTTTGTGAAATGAAATATACTTATAGTATGAAATATATGGTATTTCTATGCAAATTATTTTCATTCAAATAGTGTGTATTTATAAAGCTGTTGGCGAGTATTTGTATAAGTATCAAAACATCAATGAATATTGTTTCGAAATTATCCTTATACACCCATCAAATTGTCTTAATACATAAGAGCTTTGTTACTTCGAAGATTTATCAGGCATCTTAAACCTAAAATACCAAGTACAAACCTAGAAAAATTAAAGCATTTAGTAGAATGAAAATATGTTTTCAATGTTGACTACTGGTCGAACCAGCGAACTTTCTCTGAAACATTCTTGCATCCGTTTTAGATTATTAAATCAGAAGTATTTTATTGTTCTTATGTGTATGTGTCTTTTTATAGGTTGAATATTGCCTTTCAAAACACCCTGTATCTGTGCCATTTACTGTGTCAGAAAGAAAATACAACGTCCCAAGATAAATAAAGTATACAAAAATGAACAAAACTGGTCACATCCTTATTACTACAGCCTTGTGTGGAACCAAAAATTAAAAACAGAAAGAAAAAAATAAACAGAATAACAAAATTATTCAAGTGGAAAGTCTTTAAAACATAAAGAAAACTTTAGGCATTTATGAAATGTAGATTAATTTTAATGAGGGCGAAAATCCAGCCAAGAGAATAATTCTCAATATACAGTTAATTATAAAATGATTTGCAATGTTAACCCTCTACTTGCACAATGTAACATAGAGGCAATAAATAGTAAATAATGGTATTATTTTATTGGTTTCTCAATTGAACAACGTTACTTATAGGTAACTTACTCATTTATAATTTACCAAAATATATTTCACAAAAAACATTTTTGTGCAATTTAATAATTTCAAAGAAAATATTCCTTCTGTATTTTCAAAATTCTTTTAATAAAGGGTCAATGCAGTTTTTTGAAGTAGTACAATTCTTCTCAAAGAAACTTTGAGTCATAAGCTTTAAGCTACTCATAAATACATTAAATAAATATGGATAAACTAGTTTCTTTGAATAGGTGAGGTCAAGGTTAGTGACGACATTTTATACTAATTTGGTATCGTGTACTATGTGTTTTAGTCTTTAATTTTTGTTTGTTTTTTTAATTCTGCGCGAAGCTATACGAGGGCTATCTACACTAGCCGTCCCTAATTTAGCAGTGTTAGACTAGCTAGGCCTATTTTATAAGTACTATCATAGTTACGATAACAGTTACTTATCAATATTATTAAGTAATACTCTGTGGATTGGGATTGAAAACCGTCATTTCATCCAATATTCAACCCTTTCTCAAGCAAAGTAGTTAAATATATCCCAACACCATATATACATATATATATCATATTAGTTTTATACGGCCCGGTATGGCTAGGTGGGTTGAGGCGTTTGCCTCGTAATCTGAGGGTCACGGGTTCGAATCCCGATCGCACCAAACATGCTCGCCCTTTTAGCCGTGGGACCTTTTAATGTTACGGTCACTTCCACTATTCGTTGGTAAAAGAGTAGTCCAAGAGTTGGCGGTGGGTGGTGATGACTAGCTGCCTTCCCTCTAGTCTTACACTACTAAATTAGAGACTGCTAGCGCAGATGGCCCTCGTGTAGCTTTGCGCGATATTCAAACAAGCCTAGTTTTCTCTGGATGTAAATTGAACATTGTTAATCAACGGAGTAGTTATTTATTTTTAACACGCACTTTTTATAAGATTATATTCACTTTTTAGAGACATACTTATGTAAATTATAGCTGGATTTTCTGTTGCTTTTAATGAGTGAAGTAGTTATTTTGCACATATCAAACACATGCAAAAGTGAAAGCGCGTCTTATCGTTTATTGAACACTGGTTTTCTTGTTTTTATCGCGATGGTTTCAATAGTGTGTAGGTTTCTTTCATTCTGTGCTTTCGCTATGGTTCAGTATATGTTTTATTACGTGTATATGTGGACTTATACTTCTCAAGCTTAGCTGCTTGTTGGTTCTATCTTATAGTCTTCTGGCTGTTGATTTGATCTTCAACTCGATCACTACTACTGAATTATGGAGTTAGTTGATTTAAAGAATAAAATACTATTGTCTACATTGAGATCTGGAGACGCAAATGTGTTTAATTTGGGGATTAGGCTCTGTTAACCAGTTTGCCAACTTTTCTATCTTATTATGAATGTCATCCTTCATATAAAAAGTAGTACTGAAGTAACTGTAAAACCAAATATGGTTAGGAGATCAAGCTAACCTGACCAAAGCTGTAGTGAGTAGAAATAGATACCAGTTCTGACAATAACAAACAAACATAAAAGCCATACATCAACCCCCTTACATTTGAGTGAAACATTAAACACAGAAACTAACACCACAAACATCGACAATGATAGTTTTATGTTGATCACTTCAAGGAGACGACGTAAACTACTCTCAAACACACAAAAGAAAAAATATTCAAGATACACACACTGCAAAATATAACCCCCAAATACATGTCATAATCATAAGGAGGCATTCCAGATTCGTGTAATAAACCGGACTTGCTGTTGATATCAGATGATCTAAATCAGACATCAGAATTGTTGCCATTAAACAGTGAGATAAGGGCGGCGTTTTAATAAAGGGAGTTGAGCCGGCTGATCTAACCAGGTGACATGAATGAAATCCAACACAATACCATTTGTCATCAGAAGAATATGCTATAACTAAACGAACTTACACATAATATCATTCACCAAAACTTTAAAGAATTGCACCAAATAGAAAAAAAAAAGGATTAAAATAATAAAAGTAAGCATTGATAACTTGCAAGATATCCAACGTTTAATATCAAATGGTACTACACTCTGGTATAAGAGATTTCAAGTCGAAGAAACTAAAACGCCTACCGTAGTTGTAACGCAATGTTATAATTGTTAGCACTACGATTTCCAAATTTTTCGGTAGTTATTTTGATTTTAAAAAAGCCTAAAAGATAATTAGGGCGTTCAAAAACTCGGAGTTTCTCTTCGACCCCAAAATCGGAATTATAGCTTAGTCTTTAGTGAGTTTGTAAGCTTGTAGCTAATGGTCGAAACTATAAGTGGCTTAAGAAGGTTACATTGACAGAGGTTAAGCTATGTTAAAGTAAGTGTTTGAAAAATTTAATAGGCTTGATGTTCCAACGCTATGGGAACACGACCGCAGCCTATAAATCTCTCTCACGTTGTGTGAGTTGTAAAGGAAATATTCGCAATATACAATGCCCTAAAGAACACGAAAACCCATACGGTTGTAATTGCAAACAACAACACACAGCCAATTACAAAGACTGTTTAAAGTACAAAGAAATAAAAACAACAATTTACAACATAACAAGAACGACCTCACAACATTCAGAAACGAGTCAAACATATCACTTATCCCAACAGTAATCACACAAGAACCAACATATGTTGCTGCAGTGCAAAATGATCCACAAAGAGATATCTAATTCAAATAATTTCAGCCCCAAACCATAATAACCACTGAAACAAACATAAATGCTGGTCAAACAAATACATATCAACAAAAATAATATTCAGAAAAACTACGAACTTCGTGAACCAATACCGTTATCACAGAAAATAACCCATTAATGGATGCTACTGAGAATGCACCATCATTCCATACGTAATACAAGAATTCACGAGCTAATTTTTGCATGTTATATTAAACCTCTACATATGTACTTTGCATAATAAGACATAACGAACATCATGAATGATTTGTTACACCAGCAAACAGTTTTATCACACACCCGTAGAAAGATGTATAATTAAGCCTTAACCTATCACAAACTCTTACCAAAATATATACGATAACAAAATTTATCATTAAATCATTGTAAACAACATCAGTAACCTTATATCATTGCATATTAAACTTTCAGTACTTGGTTAGTATTCCTCATACTATGATAGCCCCCCCCCCCGTGTCAAAGGAACTTGACACTCTATTATTGAGGTTATAAATGTAAACCATCGTGATTTCATCCCATCTTCTCATTAGATTGCTGCTACAACTTGAGTAGCTCATTTAGGGTCATGGTTAGCAACTACTGGCTCCGTTCTGCCAAATAGTTTTCCATGGAATTAGGATCTGAAGACTTTGCTGGCCATGACAATCTTATAGTGTCCTCCTAGTGAAAATAATCCTGTACAGTATTTGCACTGTGGGCAATGACACTGCCATCTCGAAACACAAAATTATTGCCAAATTTTGCTATAGCATAAGGTAGAAATGTCATCTGAAGTCTGTACAAGGCGCTACTGAATTTCCCTGGAAGATACGAAAAGCAGTTCTTCCACCATGATGAATAGCCGTCCAAACACGCACTGCATAACCTCCTGTGCTTCCTATTGGAAAGACAGTCTTCCTTCATCTGTTTCCAGGCAAACAATGGGCACGAATTCTACGTCAACTTTAACAAGCTGTTACCTGAGTCCTAACTGTATGTTGGCATGCTGTCTTGTCCAAGTAATATGGTGATGGTGGTGAATTCTGGTTAATATCGGTTTGTAGATAGCCCTTCTTACATAATCTTTGTTTTGTTAGTTTCATGCCGTCCTTGTCATAAGGTGTTGTACTATTTCTTTCAACCTTGACGTATTAACATGATTAAACACCGACATCCTAGGCAGTGTTTTTTGGCGTCTATCTTGGAATGACATTTCAAGATACTGGTGGCACCCTACTGTTCTGACAATGAGCGTTTGCTTACTAACATTTCTCAACAGTCGAACAATTTGAAGCTCTGCAACTTCTGACAGGTGACGAGGCATGACTCTACCCCAAATACAGAGAAATTGTTTGAACAAATAATTGATCTGTTTTGAAAACGATTGTATCAAAAGCACACCCTTTTGTAGAAAACGTATGTGTGTTTGACGAAGAAATACTCCAAACAACTTATATTGAACAGAATAGGAACTCGTTCATACGTTTCTCAAACAAACTCTACTTTCTCTGCTACTGCCCGGGCATTTACTCAATGACTACTCCATGCATGTAAACAGTAACATCAATACTGAACAGCATACAAATATTTTGGTCAAGGAGTGTACAAAATGAAACAAAAGGAAATACCAACAGCTGTTATTCGCTATTTATCAAATTTTTTCGACAATAAAAAAATGTCGAGTGAATGTGGAGAGTACCTAATTTTAACCTTGGAAGCTAATCCCTTAAAGACCAAAATTTCAGTCTTCTCAATTAGCATACAATGTAGCGATATGGAAGAATCTACCAACTCCTTGAATTGTCGCCACAAATTTACAACTGTTCTAAATCAAATAGCAGAATATATTCAAAAACATAGAATTAAAATAAATGCGCCAAAATCCAATTATTCTCAAACTCAACAAAAATATGTAGATACCTGCCAGAAGTAAACTTGCATGAGATTTATTTTCATGTCGTCACATCAGAAAAATTCCTTGCATAACATATCATTCGAAATCAACATGAAAGGATCACGTCACCTAAATTACACGCATGGCAATATCGAGCACACTATGCTACAAGACTGTTCGGTAAAAGCACTGGAGCGTCGTGAAAAAACATTATTAGAATATATAAACAATATAGACCACCAGTTACACCGTTGCACATTAGCAAACTACAAAGAATACAAAACTCAGTAATCACTACAGCTTTTTAGAGTACCCAGTTCAAGAAAGACAATATTCATACACAAACAAAAAAACTTACAACCAATTCACGACGGACTTAAATTGCTCGTTCAGATAGTTTGATACAGATCATACTGTTTATTATACATGATGATGTTGGTTCTAAGTATTTCTCCCCACTCAATACGGACTGTAAGAAAAAGTCTACCTATCGTTTAGTATCACTTAGATGTCAAAATCGTTTTAAAAAGGACATTTATGTGTAATATGCATGTGGTAACTTTATCATGTAGAAAAATGATGTTTAGTTATGGAACCGTTTGCGAGTGTGAAGTACTTTATGTAATAAAATAAAGAAACGCAAACGCAGTGAAATAGCACTAAACGCCATAAGAGTTATATTTATGGACGTGGTCCTGAAGAGAGAGGAAGGATCAAGGTAATTAACTTATTGTTGGTGCCCTGAACAAGTTAATTTACTATAGCATTTAAAGTTAACATATAAATAGTAAAACATGAAGGAAAAGGTTTAAATAATACCTCAACCTTTCAGGTCGCATAGATCAACAGGAAACTCCACATTGCATCCGGATATTCTGTTACTGCATATTTTGATTATTACTTGAAACAAGCCAAAATTCTGAAAATTTTATTTAAAGTTTGTGACTTGTAGTAAAATTTTGTTGTGGTGTGAGTTTTGTACAAATTCAACTATTTACAACAGTGATTGTAGTAACGACAGAGGAGATACTCCATAAAATATGTTAATTTTTCAACATATGAGAAAGTTTATTATGAATTTAGTTTGTTTTGGAACTATGAGCTTGTTTGTTTGTCTTTTGAAATTCCAGCATAGCTTTACGAGGACTGTCTGCCCTAGCCGTCCCTAATTTAGCAGCGTAAGACTAGAGGAAAGGCAGCTAGTTACCACTACCCACTGCAAACTCTTGGGCTACTCTTTTATCAACGAACAATGGGATTGACCGTCACTTATAATGTTCTCACGGCTGAAAGGGCAAGCATGTTTGGTGTGATGGGGACTCGAACCCGTGATTCTCAGATTCCGAGTAAAGCGCCCTAACCAGCTAGCCATGCCGGGCCAGACTAATACGTTAACATGTCAAGTTCGGTGTGGGTCAGTAAATTCGTTTAAGAGGAGACAGCAAGACAAAACGTTCTGCTTGATGTTAGTTACAGCGCAGGCATGGTTTAATGTGCATAGGGCATGTGTGAAGAGCGCCTTTACACCAGTTATTATATTTGATCTGCTTTGCTCGCTGGGGCTCAATAACTGTAATAGCTAAAAATTCAGAATAATTATGACGCAAAAGTCAAATTTCAGAACGCGGTATAACACATCTGTATCTTTTACTTGGGTGAAAACAAGCACCGAAAAATCTGAGCTGTCACGACAACCTACCGAACAGTTTAAGGTCGTTCCTTCTCAGGATGAAAATCTACTAAAATATTCTCGAAATTGTAACGATAAAACCAAGGAAATCAACCATCAACAATCGCTGAAAAGCGCTTTTACTTTGGTTAAAAGTATAAATGAACGTCTTATCTGTACATCTACAACCAAATTTTTAAGAGATTATGATAATAAATTAACATTACAGAATATGTGAGATAGGAATAATGTGCCTGAAATATGTTCACAACAAACTAAACATGAACATAGAAATTATGCCAATAATAAACAGAACTTGTCAGGGAACATGTTGGTACATTATTTCATGATTACAATAATATGTTAACGTCACAAGAAAACGAGATGCTTAACATGCTAAGAAAAGAGAAATAAATCTAATTCATCGAGTGTGCCCCATCAGATAACATGTATTCTTTTTTTATGAAGGACAAATAACACTTTTGGTGCTAAACACATTTGCAGATCTAGAGCTAAATTACCTGTTCTTAGTGTTATTAGCATGTTCTTGGGTTGGGATGATGAAGCCACTTCTGACAAAAAGGTATTGGTGACTCGAGATTTTCAACGGTTAAAGTGCTTCCACTTTTCCAACTTCTTTTACCCTGTTTGCGTAGGTAATATAGACGATAAAAATACGCAAGAAAGACGGAAACAAATAACATAAAAATTTTAAAAAATGAACCAACTTTGAGAGATAAAATACAAATCGACTTGAAACGCTTCAGAATGAAACGACACATCTCAGTAATTAAGCTATAAAGTAATGAAAGCAAACATTTTATTTATTATAATTTTTTCTTAACAGTTTCTTTTACAAATATCTTCCATTTGTTTTTCGTTTTCTTTCTGTAGTTGTTTTATTAGAGACGAATAGAAATGTTTCACTATATATTTAATGTTGTTCCAGATTTTCGCAAGAACGAGATAAAACTACAGAAATACGCAAATTGAAGTATTCGTGAATAAAATGACAGGAAAAAAGAAACAACTGTTGTGGTATTTTCTTTTCTTTTTTAACTTTTTTAGTCTAATTACAATTCACTTAAAGTAGTTCACAACATAACTGTCGTTGTTGATGAAGTTTATAATAATATATAGCGCCTCGACTATTACTTTCTGTTGCACCCCAGCCAGCCTATTAAGCCCTGGTATTGATCGTAAGATGCAGTATAGTTGGCATATTCATGATGTGCTAAAAACACGTAGGCCCAAAAGTTTTTGATAAAACTGAACTAGAAACTCTTACAACCTGAGAGCTTTCGAAAGTTGGACCTTTCTTTTTCAGGGGCAATCTGGGAATGCCCAGTATAATTGAACGAGTGATATATAAAGATTTAGTTTAGTAACGTCATAGAGATCATCAGACTTTCCGGGAATTGCTTATTTCTCTGTGTGGTGTTGTAAGCCTCTCATTTCCGGTGCTCTGTAGCCGATGGCGATGATGTATATGAAAAGGTGTTAGTGGTATTTTAACTTTGGAATGGATAAAATACAGTAATGTGAAAAAGTTAGGATACCCTATGGAAGCCTGTTTATTTGTGTAACATTTTTGAATATATATATATTTAATCTCAATTTCAACAATACTGAGAGATTATAGGAACATATCTAAACATTTAAAACTGAAGAAAAGACTTTTCAAGATCTTCTGTAAGTGTAATTCTACAAAAATGCATATTCTAACTGAAGAAAAAGTTTATCCCCTTTGGCTGAAATAACTGCAGTGAGACGCTTCTTGTAGCCATCTACCAGTCTCTAACATTGGTCTGAAGAAAGTTTGCCCCACTCCTCAATGCAGAATTCTTTCAGCTGTGAGATGTTTGAGGGTTTCTTGCACATACAGCCCGTTTCAAGTCACCCCACAGCATCTCAATGGGATTAAGATCTGGGCTTTGACTCGGCCATTCCAGGACTCTCCATTTCTTAGTTTCCAGCCAGTCCTTGGTGGATTTACTGGTATGTTTTGGGTCATTGTCGTGTTGCAAGGTCCAGTTCCGCTTCAGCTTTAATTTTCGTACAGATGGTCTCACATGATCCTTAAGCACCCTCTGATACACAGTAGAATTCATGGTGGATTCTATGATTGTGAGCTGTCCAGGTCCTGCTGCAGCAAAGCAGCCCTAAACCATGACACTTCCACCTCTATGCTTCACAGTTGGTATGAGGTTCTTTTCTTGGAATGCTGTATTTGGTTTATGCCAAACATTTCCTCTGTTCTGGTGTCCAAATAATTCAATTTTGGACTCATCTGTCCAAAGAACATTATTCCAGAGTCCTGGTCTTTGTCTACGTTCTCTCTAACAAACTTCAGTCTGGTCTTGATGTTTCTCTTAGAGAGCAAAGGTTTCCTCCTTGCACACCTCCCATGCAAATTACACTTGTTCAGTCCCTTTCTAATTGTAGAGGCATGCACTTTCTCATCAACAGTAGCCAGAGCCTGCTGTAGGCCCTGTGATGACATGTTAGGGTGTTTGGAGACCTCTTTTAGCATCTTGCGGTCTGCTCTTGGGGTGAACTTTCTTGGACGACCAGATCTGGGCATGTTGGCAATTGTTTTGAAAGCCCTCCACTTGTCGACTATTTTCCAAACAGTGGAATGGCTGATTTCAAAATCTTTTGGGATCTTTTTAAATCCCTTACCAGACTCATAAGCTGCTACAATTTTCTTTCTGAAGGCCTCAGACAGCTCTTTTGCTCTCACCATGGTGCTCACTCTCACTTCAACAGTCAGGAGCACACCAAACTAAATGTCTGAGGTTTAAATAGAGCAAGCCTCATTCAAAAGGCTGAGTAACGATCTTCTAATCATGAGCACCTGGTGTGATACACCTGTGTGTGAGTTGAGCTATTTTAAGTGGGAATAAATGTGGGGGTGTCCTAACGTTTTCCTCAGTTATAATATGCATTTTTGTAGAATTACATTTACAGAAGATCTTGAAAAGTCTTTTCTTCAGTTTTAATTGTTTAGTTATATTCCTATAACCTCTCAATATTGTTAAAATTGAGATTAAATATCTATATATCCAATAATGTTACAAAAATACACAGGCTTGCATAGGGTATCCTAACTTTTTCACATGACTGTATGTGTTCATTTTTAAGAACTGTGCTTAGGTGTTTAAGTAAAAAAAGTCAAGATAACACCTGGAGAGTGATTAAGAAAGATATGTTATATAAATCAATTTAAAAACAGGAAAAAAGAATTATTTCATGAAAAGTAAATGAAGAATAAAGTTATTTTTCTGATAGAGATGAAACTGATGGCCGGAGATCACTGATTCTTGTTGAAGATAACAGCAACCTCAAACAAACGTGCAAATAACATTGAACAACCACGAAATATCTCTAACGTTGTTAATCTCTCAAACATAACTCTCTCTGAAGTAAAATTCAGTCTCCTTAGTAAAGGTCTCAACGTCTGCCCAAATAACACCTATATTAATGAGTTTGAACTTCTTTCTTACCTCCATGAATTCCCTAGAAAATTAAGACTTCTCGAGTATTTTTACAACAAACCTCATCCAACTGATAATCAACTTACACATAACTTTAAAGAAAAGTCTTTATAAACAACCCGCCAAACAGAGAGCCACTTATAGAAAGCTATATCAAAGCTGTAGAAAATGACATAATATGGACCTTAAAATCTTCCAAGCAATGTCCTAATGACATTAAGCAAAACAAAATAAATGCTTTAAACAATCTTAAATTGAATAACAATATCACAATAAAGCCAGCAGACAAGGGTGGAGACACTGTTATTTTTGACAGAAATGACTATATCTGGAAAGCTAACCCGCAACTAGAGGACATTAATTTCTATAAAAAAAACTCTCGCATGATCCTAGAACTCAGTTTATTAAAACCATAAATGAAAAACGTAAAGAATTCCTCAAAGACAATAAAATCAACAAAGAAACCTTTCAGTATTTGATACCCAGACAAGCTTTTCCGGGTAAATTTTATCTCTTACCCAAAATACACAAACCAAACGATCCTGGGCGGCCCATAATTTCTAATATAAACATGGCTACTGAAAGGCTGTCTGCTTTTGTCAACCAACACATGAAAAGTATTCCCCCTGTACATGAAGGATACCCCACCTTCTCAACATGATAGAAGATATTAACACTGACAACAGTTACCACAAAATAGTCTTCTTTGAACGATGGATGTTTCTTCTCTTTTCACCAACATCCCACATGATGAAGTCCGCATTAAGCATCTCTAATCCATCAGAACCTCAAACAATAACCGATCTTACCAGTCTAGTTCTAACTCCGAACAACTTCGAATTTAATAACAAACATTACATTCAAGTTAACAGTGCTGCAATGGGTACTAAAATGGCTCCCAATTATACCAATATCTTTGTGGGTCATATTGAAAACCAGCTTTTACAACTCAGCCCTGTAAAACCTCATACATGGAAACGTTCCATAGACGACATTTTTCATTTGGACAGCCGACTTTCAATCACTTAAAGAATTTATCACACTTGCAAACTCCTTTCACCGAACAATCAAATTTACTTGCGATTATTCGCCTACATAGATTGACTACTTTAACGTTACAGTTTCTTTAAAAAAACAGTATTTTAAAAACAGACTTGTACGAAAAGTCTACAGACAGACCACAGTGTCTTCACTATAAAAGCTGTCACTCCTCTCACACTAAATGAAACATTATCTACAGTGAAGCTCTTAGAATAAAGAAAATATGTGCAGATGAAAGAAATTACAGAAAACACACTAAGGATCTAAAACAGAGATGGAATAAAGAAATCGAAATCGACAAACATATTGAGAAGGCTAACAACATTCGGCGAAAGAATATCCTAAACCAGAGTAACAGTAAACTTTCAAATAGAATTCGTCTTGTTATTACCTACCATTTTAAACTCATAAATGTTTCACGAATTCTGAAAGAAACATTTTCATCTACTACAGCTTAACAGTCATCTTAAACAGATATTTCCTGAAATTCCCGTTGTTTCCTTCCGAAAAAACAGAACTCTAAAAGATATCCTTGTTAACACAAAAATAAATTACACCCCACCCCAAAATGGTTGTCGTTCATGCAATAAAGGCCATTGTCAAACCTGCAAATTCATAAAAACCGCTGATTCACTTTCCGATAAGCACAATAGACGAAATTTTAAAATATCTAAAGAAATCACTTGTGAAACAAAAAACACCATTTATCTTAAACAGGGAAAAAATGTAATTATCAGTATATAGGGCATACACAAACAACTCTCAGAGAACGTTTTAGCAATCACAAATCCTCTATTAACACCGAAAAAGATCTCCTTGTTGCAAAACATTTCAACCAGCACGATCAAAACTAAAGCAGACAAAGAAATAAAAGAAGCTAATTGGATTGCCAAGCTAAACATTGTTCAACCTTTCTGAATTAATGTAGATCCAGGAATCAGTGATCTCCGGCCATTAGTTTCATCTCTGTCAGAAAAATAACTTTATTCTTCACTTACTTTTTCATGAAATAATTATTTTCTTCCTGTTTTTAAATTGATTTCTATAAACATATCTTTCTCAATCACTCTCCAGGTGTTTTTTTTTACTTAAACACTAAAGCACGGTTCTTAAAAACACACGCATGTTTTATCCATTCCAAAGTTAAAATACCACCAACACCTTTTCAGATATATCATAGCTATCGGCTACAAAGCACGGGAAATGAGACGCTTACAACACTAAACAGAGAAATAATCCAATGACTACCAACATACGCACCTCTCAACTAGGTACACAAAATCAGTAATCTACCCACCCTTAGGAATAGGCTAACTGAAATAGCATACAAATTAACACTTAAAAGCAGAACATAGAAATGAACTAACTGCGTCAGCGTCAGTTACAAATAACCAGCGCTCCTACAAAATACATCTCACCATATAACATATTTCAACAGTCAAATCACTCAGCGAAACACAACTATAAATAAGGTGTATATATATATGTGTGTGTTTATGTGTTGTTGTTTTTCAGCTCTGGGCACCGGACAGGTAGAACATTCGGCGCCTGTCCTGTGAATGTGGGTTTTCTCGGGACATTTTCTCCCACAACAAACAAACAAAATACTGACAGTTGTTTCGGTTGAAAATTTCCAGTCCCCTAAGGAACTGGAGATAACCAGGGGTGCTCAGAAAGATACTTTCTCTTCGCCTACTCTTGATTTGAGAATTAGATCGATCGACCCAAGAAAATTTGTAAAAGTAAAAGTTGAAAAAATGAATATAAAAATAAAAAATAAATAGTAAAAAATAATAAAAAATAAATTCGTGCTGATACAAATGATAATGACGTCGTAGTAGTAAGCAAGCCAATATAAGCCAACAACGTGCACCCGATGTGCGCCACAACAAATTCTGACGCACTTGGATTTATAGATCCCATCCACTCCGTGAGACGTTCCACTGATTATCGTGGGGTTGGTCTGCAGTTTGTTTCTTTTCTGCCGGCGGACTCCAGAATTGTCCACTTCCTTTTTGCCGCCTTTGTCTCGCTCATCGTTCTCACCCAACATTTTCGTACTGCCTTGCCTTCGTTGCCTCAAACAAGCCAAATTAAAATACAGGAAAAATCCCAGGTACAGATAAATAATCTTCCACGAGCGGGGACGAAGAGGAACTACAACGTTCCTGAACACCCCTGCTGGGGAGAGAATTCCTCAGTCTTCTCTCTCTCTAAACTAAACCCCCGCCAGGGTTTCGTTTCGTATACTGAGCAATCTGGGTCCACCTTTCGAAAGCGGTCGGGTTATAAGGGTTTCTATTTCAGTATAGTTTACATCTTTATTTCACACTCTTCTTTGGTTTCACTTATGTGACCTATGAATACAAATTGTTACAATACAGCTACGTGAAGAAATCGTATGCAAAGAGCCACAGGAACAGGCAATCTGAGTCGTTTTTTGCCTGTTGTTTTCAGAATGAAATATATATTTAAAATCTTGAAGCACAAAGGGTTTGGATCGAAAGAAAATAAAACTTACCATAGAAAAATAAGTTGCCTACCTCATACAGATACCAATAATCCTTGGGTAAATAAACGTTTACTTGCTTTTGTCCCTGAAGTAAGAGATTGAAATGTTAATTAGTAATCTTATTAAGTACAAAACATAATCATTTTAACTTATTTCATACAAAACACTTCTCTGGCTTCATTTGTTATGTATAGTTTGATCAAATAACGATGTCTCTATACACAGCAATAACATATATTTAATTACATATGCATCGTTATTAACTGAATGGGAAAATTTTAAAGATAAAATAAAATGTAATTTGTCGTCATCAAAAGTAATATCTACTGTGTCTGTGACTTTAGGTTTCGTTTACACTTTTAATATATTTTACCAGTCTATCATGTGGACATTAAGGGAACTGTGCTCATAAAAGCATAATGATTAACTCGAAATGTAATAAATCCCAGAGAAATCTGAATAATTTGCCTGTAATTCCATCTGTAGAGGATTTTCTGAACCCTAGATGGTAATATCACACTGAATGACTTGGCTATAGACGTTTAAACGTTGACTGTTTTCACCGGTACTTGCCCTAGATCTATCTATCTGTATGCTAATACACACGTGATTTACCATGAAAAGTCCCATTTTTACTGAATTTTACATGATTTGTGGTTTGGTTTGTTTTGAATTAAGCGCAAAGCTACACGAGGATTTCTGCGCTAGCCGTCCCTAATTTAGCAGTGTAAGACTAGAAGGAAGGCAGCTAGACATCACCGCCCACCGCCAACTCTTGGGCTACTCTTTACCAACGAAATAGTGGGATTGATCGTTACATTATAACGCCCCAACGGCTGAAAGGGGCGAGCATCTTTGGTGTGACGGGTATTCGAACCCGTGACCCTCGGATTACAAGTCCAGTGCCTTAACCACCTGGCCATGCACGATTTGTGTTTAATTACTAATTGGGCACAGGGGTCGGTAGTCGGTCATATTAGTGAGCATAGGCCCGGCATGGCCAGGTGTGTTAAGGCGTTCGACTCGTAATTTGAGGGTTGGAGGTTCGAATCCCTGTCGCACTAAAACAAGCTCGCCCTTTCAGCCGTTATAAGGTGACGGTCAATCCCACCATTCGTTGGTAAAAGAGTAGCCCAAGAGTTGGCGCTGGGTGGTGATGACTAGCTGCCTACCCTCTAGTCTTACCCTGCTAAATTAGGGACGGCTAGCGAAGATAGCCCTTGTGTAGCTTTGCGCGAAATTGAAAAACAAACAACTAATGAGCATTATTTACCATTGATTGATCTGCTATATAAGTTCAGTAAAATCTTGTTAATCCGATGCATCTGCATTACAGAAAGTTGTCTGTATTATCTGAATAGTCTAAACACTTATTTTAAATACAACTGACAATTTTGGTAACATCCATTATTGACCGATAACTGAAAGGGTGTAAACTAGTAATGGTGAGCATAAACTGGTATCTATAAACCAACTGTATGTGGAATAAACTAATTGGATTATTTATTTTACGTCGTTTTTAATTATATAAGAGACAATAACAAAGTGGCTTTTCAATTATCTTCACAAAAACATCAGTCTTTGTTTGTTTCCAAACCAATGATTTAAAGAATACAAAATACATTGATTTGATGAAATATATAACAAATCATTTTCAAAGAAGGATGTAAAAATAGTCTGATTTTGAGCTTTTTTTTCTTTTCAAGCTTCTCAGAAACTTCAGGCAGTAAATAACACATTACAACATCTTCCTAACATAAAAAACTGTTTACTCGAACCATGTGACGACGTCTTATTCAATCTGACTGGCTCGGGTGGATCATTTTCAATGCCAGATCCACTGTCCTCAAGTCCTGAAGAGATACAATAGAAATAATGTCTGCATCTGATAACTCTTTACCAGTTGATTCGAAGTTAAGTCATTAATTAGCTGGCATAGCATTATCACATGCAGTGATTCTGTTCTGATTGGCATTTGCTGCTTTACCTGCCAACATTCTCTTCTTTATTACAGAATGTCCTTTGACGTTTTACAGCACCCTATGAACTATTTAAACCCTGTTACCCCAACCTATTTTCCTAGTTAATTAGCTTTGTCACTATACATTTCATCATTATCACACATTTATTGCGTAACATCACACATTCAAGGATACAGAGTTTGTTCCATGTTTACAAGCTTTGAATGTTTCGTGACCTGAATTTTCTGAAACATTTATCCAATTTTCCTTGCTGCAAAAGAATGTTAGATATGGTTGACTTGTCAATGAAGATGCATTTTATTGTATTGAAATGGCTGTAATGGTATCGTACATTGCTCTTTGATTTGCTTTCTTGTATAAAGAAATATCGTATCACTGATGCTGATATTTCTACCCCTCTTCGTTTGTTAGCATTAAGCTATACATGTTCTTTGGATACACCCTTGTGCAAATTATTTGAAACAAATGGTCATTTTACAATATTTTCAGCATGGCGGCCGGTGTAGGCTCGCTGGACCCGCTGATTTCCTTTAATAGTCATTTTTTCACACACACGGCGTCATTAGCTGTGTTTTGCAGTACGGTCGATCTATTTTTGGGATATATGACGACATTTTGAGGAATATCACGTCATTCGAAATTGCGTTAGAAGGGCAAGGAGACCAGTCAAAAACGTCTTATTACTAACTCAATGAAGAAAAAACGGTATCAATGGAGTCTGAAATACAAGAACTGGATGCAAGAACAATGGAGGAAGGTGTTATTCAGTGACGAGACTCATTTCTTTGTGCAGGGTCAAAGAAGTCTGCATGTTCGCAGATCTCCAGGTGAGAAACTTCGAGAATCTCACATCAATCAGTTCGTAAAACATCCCTTGAAGAAGATGTTTTGGGACTTTTTCAGCTACTATGGCGTCAGAGGCTTACATATCGTAGAAGGTATGATGTGAGGACCACAGTACATCTTGCTGGCATTTTTCAGCAAGATCTGGCTCCGTGCCACACATCGAAACGTGTGAAGAATTTTATGACTACAACGCGAATAAAGGTGCTGGACTGGCCTGGAAACTCTCCGGACTTAAATCCTATTGAAAATATTTGGGCGATTTGTGAAGAAAGACTTCGGAGAAAAGACTGTACTACGAAAGATAAGCTAATTGAAGCCATAATTGAGGTGTGGTACCGCGATTCAAAAATTAGTAAAGATTGCAGCCAACTCGTGGACTCGATGCCAAAGCGGATTAACGATCTTTTGAAAAATACGGTCATATCATGTATTAGTTTGTGAGTAATATTTGGATTCTCAGAAATAAAACGCAAAAAAATTGAAAAAATCGTAATTTTCCGTCTTGTTTCAATTAATTTGCACAAGGGTGTATCTCTTATAATTTATACGTACATCTCTACTGTGAAGGTCATTCTTAAAACAATGTCGTAAACTGAACCACAACGCAAATTGAGATCCTTTTCACAAGAGCTGCTGGAAACCGGTACCAACTAGTTAATGCTGGTGGTTTACGGTCAGTATTTATTATTTTCTTTCATATTTTAGTCATTCCTACTTCAGTTTCATGAGGTCATGCAGCGATTATCGAATCATGTGTCCCTGGCAAATGCGAGTTTATTATGTTCATATTTGGAGAAGGAATATAAGGATCATTGAGAAATTTCCCGTTGTTAAGATCTGTCTCTATGGTCTGTCGATATTCGCACTAGTGAGAGTTCACTATATACATTTATCCTAACAACTAACGTTGTTGTCTTTATCTTTATGGCAGTGTGCATGCGTATTATTTTGCGTATGCATAAATTAATATATAAATATACAAAACTGCGATTTTCAGGCAATAACGAATTTTGGCCGAAATATACCACCATCGTTATCTTAGAATACATTGAGAGAGAAGAACTGATATATTTGAAGTAAACATAATTGAAATATTCAAAGCTTTTGCATTTTGGTGTGAATAAAGTATTCAGTAGTCAGGGTTTTAGTATAGATGTGGATTGGGATTATTTTAGAGCAGGTGTATGTCAATTGTTGGAGATAAATTCAAATAATAAACGAACGGATGTATAAAAATTATTTACTCAACAGAAAGTCGTAGTTTTCTCTAAAACTGTTATTAATTTTGTTTCCCCAAAAGTTCACTCGGGCTGATACGATTACCTTCGAATCCAACAGACTAGACGATCTACCTTTCTCTACTTTGTTTCTTCCTATACAATCTGCGATAGATTCACTTCAGTTTCTACGTGGGTTACCACACTGTATCTCAAACTTTAAATATGTTTCATTTTCGTCAAAGCTCACATAAACGGGTTCAATTACTTTCGAACACCATTTGACAAGAAAACATAACTTTACAATATTCCGCGTGCCCGTTACGGCTAAACAAACAGTCATGCAGTTTAACTTAACTTTTTCTGACTTAACATTACTTAACTTCTTTTGTTGGTTACCACAGTTGTATTCAGAACTTTAAATAATTGTCTTATTTAGCCAAAAGTCCATACAGATTGATTTAGTTACTTTAGAACCCAACTGACAAAATAAATATTTTTTCTTAACCCTGTTGTTACAATATAGCTGTAAAACACACAACATAAATCAACCGTTAAAGCTAGTCACTCGCACGCCATCTAACTTCATGTTTTCTACTTTTTCTGACGTAACTTTTCTTTCACTTCACTTAATTTGGTTATTGGAGCCTCACATTTTCTATATACTACGTGAATAGCGCTATAATGTGACAGTACTCAGTTGAAATGATGAGAACAATAGCGAAGATTCGAGTAACGTGGCGTCAACAATATTAGCAAAGCCTAGACAACAATCAAATTACAAGCATAACTTGTAATGGGAACAGAAATACTTAACACTTCTATCACTTTTAAAACAATCAATCTTCAACACTGCTGTCATGAAAACTAAACGATCACTAAATATGAAGTCCCAAAATAAAATAAATAATAACATTTACATTAAACAATCATGTTTTTTCAACAATGACTGGCTTGTCTGAGAAGGAAATAAAACATACTTGACTCCATGTTCTGCAGCTATAGTTCTAAACAAAAATAGGTTTAATTGGTAAAATATATTGTGCAGATGTTACTGACTATTTTCTCGATCGCCATTCTGTACAAACGTAGTTCGAATGCATACCTTACTATGTAACATGGAATTGCTTTGTTTCATTCAAGTTAACTTTCATTTACATTAGATGAAAGTTAGAGCTGGAATATTAGCCCTAAAATATTCACCCTTCCTTAAGAACAAGAGAGATGACAAGTTCTTATAAAGCCAGTGGCCAGATTTCAATTACTGATAAAATGACCATATTAGCAATTCCTTTTATTTCCCTGTCTGCTAAAGAAGTTACACAATGGTAAAATATCTCATGTATACGTAAAAAGAACCATGTTATATTGCAGGAATTGCCATCACTATGCAATGACCCAGTAGGAAGATTATGTGTGGGTTATGCAAAAATGTTCTAGACCAGTATGTCCACAGGCAAATAGAAAACATTTCTTCAGATGTAAATATATGCATATACTCAGTTCGAAGAAATACGTTTAATTTATACACTTGTCTTATGTAATAGTTTGTAAGAACGATTCTGTAGCAACCAAAAAGGTGGCTGATAGCCATATTTGTTGCATGCTAAACTCCTAACCTATCCAGGACTGAGCTGACTTGTCATTTTCAACTTTCACCTTTGTTATAAAAAGAAAAAGGTCAGGATAATTTCACTTATCTTGATTTTTAAGTTGAACAGTAAAGCTCAATGTCTATAAAAAAAAAAAAAGAAAACTCCCTGAGACTTTAAATAGTTCATAATTCTCCCAGTATACCTTCTGAGGGAGACATTTTTTCCAAATATCCCAGAGTCAGGTTTTCAGGGATCAAGAATACAAGGTCTAGAAGTGCTGAACTAATAGAAAAGAAAGAAACTGAACCTAAACCGAGGTTTAGGAGACCGATAAATGTGTCCAGTCTATCAGCTGGCTGATTTCTCTATAAATTCCGGAAATGACAACCAAGATGTCCAACAAATTTCATCCAAGAAGTTTATTGTTAGAAGATGCTATATCTTGTTAACACTCCAAGGAAAGTTAATTCATGGAGAAAATTCGTGATGGTTGTTCATGGAAGTTGTCTAAACTTGCTTTTAGTTCTTGTATACAGAGGAATGGGAGATAAGGTGTGCCATCTTTATTTTACCTCAATGTTTAATTTGTTATCTTAGTGGAGAAAAAGCTTGTTTGTTTTTTATTTCAAAAGAAATACGTTTCTATTCTTATTTTATTAGATTTAAATTTGACTAATTCACAATCTACATACAAATTATCTGAACCTCCTGTTATTGCAGTGCTTTAGCTAATTTGTTGATTCAGTTTTACTTTAGACTATCAAAAAATGAGACACTTTTATGTGTTACTGAGGAGTTTAATTTCATATGATTACCAGAAGAATTTAATTTAAGAAAAATAAGTCTTCATAGGATAACAAAATTAAGTAAAAATCATGAACCCAGTGAGCATCAAATTAGTTTTAGATAAAGAAAAAACGATTACCGAGTGATGTGTCAACCATGTAAAATTGTGAGATTTATGGTTATATGTTTATTTTAATACCCACGTGAGTTTCAGTTTGATGCACGTGACGTATATTGTTGGATGTGTATTGTGCAAGTCCTGTCTGTTCTCTAAATGTGTAGCAAATTCTTGAGAGTAAGAATCAATAATATTTGTTTTATGAAAACGCTAGCGTGTTCGAACTTTGTTGAAAGTTCTAAAAATTCGCCTTAAACTATATAAACCAACGAGCCAAAAGAAGGAGAATATTGGTGGTCGTCTGTAGTCGGTGTGGTACAGGCCTCGGAAGCTATAATTGTGATTAACAACAAATGACAAAATTTGACCAAGAACGTTTATAAATTTTTAACATTGCAAACCGTTTAACTTCAGTGAATTAACTTCGAACGTTAGTATTTCTACAAGAATATTAGATATTGTCGCCGGAAAAACTTATCGGTACTTCAAGCTTAGCCAGCAGTCAAAAGTGTACAGGTGTATCAACAAAGGATTAATTTGCTCCCCGTGAATGTCGATAAAATATACAGCTCTACATCAGATATAAGATTCAGTATTGTTTATAAGTTTGTAAAACTTTTGTATATAAAAAAACACCACAATTGATTAATACAGTTATTAACCGTTATTATAAATTATATTGTTTTTGTTTATTTGTATATTAAAATATGTTTGTGTTAAAAAATAAAATTGTGTTTATCAATCTTGTTGGTAAATATCATAAATTTGATACATATCGAAATTCAAATAACTTCTAAATTAAAATGTCTGATTATGTGAAATAGTAATACGTAACGCGCGTAACTTAAGAAATAAATTATAAAACGTAACAGAATGTAGAAATAAATAAGCATATTATTTGTAGTGCATGCCTAACATGTAATATCTATAACTACAGAAATGTACTATGTTACGATACATAAAATATGTAATTACATGAAAGCATTAGTTTGTCACAATAGTTTTGATCTTGTAAACGTACCAACTAGAAGAATAATTACCTTTTCTAAAACAGGAGCAATGAGAAGAGCTGGCCCCCACAAAAACTGTGTATCTATCCCCCAAGTATTGCTGTCATACCAAAACCTGAAAATCAATTAATTCAGACGTTACAGATTGTGAAAGTAACTTCTCACAAACATACTGTTGAAGTAGCCTCAGAAAGACTTAGACAATAAACAAATTAAAACTTGTATTTCGATATAAAGAAACTAAATGTCCTGTAACAATAACGTGTCCAGGTTTTTATGAAATAATAAGAATACGCGTGGTTACGACGTGGTTTAAACACAAACATAAGAAACCTATAATTGAATTGTAGTTTTAAGTAATGTTCAACCTTGTGGAAAAGTCAAGATCCTGGAATCATTGATTTTTTATCATTTTGTTTGTTCTCTATCAGAAAAACAGATGTTTTGTTCGTTTAGTGTGAATTTACAGCTTTTACTTTAATCTTTTTAATTGCTATTATTTATTTTTAATAATTTCCATGTTACATCTAATTATATCTGTCTAATATTTCTTTTTTAATCAATCTTCATACCTCACTTTTATTGTACTTTATCGGTTTAGTTTCTCTTGACACTTTTCCTTTTTCAAGACAGTACATTTAAACTATCTTATATCTAACATTTTGTTTCAAGTACTATTATACCAGAAATGAGAAACGTATAACAAGATATTGAAAGTTAATCAAAACACTTCTGGATTTCTATGACATCACTCAAATTTCACTTTATCTTTGCTTTACACGGTCATTCCTAGTTTGTACCTGAAAAAAAGGTCCACCTTTCAAAGACGCTTGGGTTATAGGGTATCATATTTTTGTGTTAAATTGATTTCTTGAATCTACGTTTTTTCTTGCACCTTGATTGCAAACAATTAATATATTAAAACTTTTAAACTAATACATTAGGGGTATGTTCTTTGGAAAGTTAAAAACCTAATTAAAATATATCCCAAACTTTTCTAACAATACTCTTTCGAGTCACTTCCAGTGTCCCTATTATAAAATCATTCTTATATTATGTATCTCAGAACGGTTGGTATGGGTATTAAAACTTTTATTAATAAAGCAGTGAACATCGTTTCTATCTTCCTAAGTTACCTTTATTAACCTGAAGATGACATAGGAAGGTCGAAACGTTGTTCACTGTTTTATTAGTGAAAGTGTTAGTTTAATACCCATACCAGCCGTTCTGAGATACATTTTTATTTCATGTGGGTTTATCATCATTAAGAATCAATAATTCTTATATTATGTTAAAGAAGATAAAATTGTATTATTATACATATTATCTAAAACCATCCATAAAATTCCTTAGAAACAGGTTTATCCACAAGGTACCTGTACGAGATTGAGAACATTTCATTGAAACTGTTAATTGTGTGACATTTCGGTTATTAAAGCAACAGGAGACTAACAAAACAAAAATTACGTCAATTAAATCCACATTTAATTGTTAATAAAGTATATATGTTATTTATTTTGAATGAAATTCCAGTTTACACCTAAACTGTTTGTAGTTTTTAAACTATATAATTTACCTTAATACAGCAAAAGTGAAATAAACGCATAAAATGGTGACGATTAAAAGTGTTAGAAGAAAAACATACATATAAAACCTACTCGTGAAACAGTGGTCGTACTACAGTGTTTCCTTTGACATGAGCGTGGTAAAACAAAGTATACAGATAGGGCAACAAGTCGTATCTCAGCTCCAGAGCTATTTTGGAAGCTATAGCAACTTCTTTATGTACTCCAGGATCCTGATCCTTCAGTGTGTTTTAGATAGAAATAGTAGAATAAGAAAATGTATGAAATTTCATAAACACTAACGGATGTTGCGATATTCTAAAAAAATCATCGATATTGATAAAACTTGAAAACAGAGGCATAACAATAGCACGTGACATCTCGTGCAGTAAAGACGCTGCAGTTTTAAGTTCATATTTTTAAACACTGGTATTTACACAAGTTATTTATTGAATGAATTCGTAACGTAACAAACTATAAATTATTTTCACCAGATATCACCCAGTGCCTGATTTTCTCTACATTTGGATCAGGAAAATTTCTTGTTAGGATTAAGAAAGAGCAAAGTTCAAGAAGAAACAATATCTCCATTAAAACACGTTTTGGATTACTGAAAATGATCTGGAATACAGTGCAAATTGTAACTGAAAATACTATAACAATTACTCTTATATGTTATTTACAGTTAATATATTGTATTGGGAAAAAATACATAAAACACATGAGTTGGGTGTAGTCTAGCAGTTAACTTTTTGAATTGTGTATTTTAGAAGTGATAGCACTGAACGCACCCCACGCTTTCAGCTACCGGATCTTATGAATGTGATAACCTATCCTGTTATTTGGCCACAGCACCTGCTGTAACAGGTGTTGCTGATTGTTTATGTCATGGCTGATCAACACTTAGATACAGTCGATCGTGCCTGAACCCTAGGTGTATCTGACCTGTTCGTTTAGTCCACGTGGGGATTGAGCGGTTAGAAATTTCAAGGTCAAATTTTATAAGTTGGCAATGGATAAAAAATAAAGAATATATACGAACATAATTGTATGAATTTTACAAAAAGTTGATTGTTCAAGGGCAAAGCACACTCACCCTAGTGAGGGAGTACGTGGTATAAGTTATTATTTAAACCATACACGTAAGTGAAACCCCATCTTTCGTAATCATTAAGCAGCTGAGATACTTTATACTTCAAACACAATTTATGTAAAGTTGATTAATGTTAATTATATCTCTGTTTCAGGTACGAAATATCTAGAGTCAAAAAAGGCAGAAAATAAGTTTAGAAGTAATAAAGTACAAGCTTAATTTTTGTACTAATAACACAAACTTACTTTATGATTTTTACCACTTGAAAATATTAATGCGGTTGATAGCATGTGAAATTAAAATATACACAGTTTTGGAATAAAATATTAAATAATTTCATTTAAAATACATTATAAAGTTCGTGGATGATAAAGTTGAGCCGTTTTTGAAAGATCACTAAATGTTGTCCCTCAATGGATTGTTTGTTTGAATTTCGCGCAAAGCTACACTAGGACTAACTGTGCTAGCCGTCCCTAATTTAGCAGTGTAAGACTAGAGGGAAGGCAGCTAGTCATCACCACCCACCGCCAACTCTTGGGCTACTCTTTTACCAACGAATAGTGGGATTGAGCGTCACTTTTTAACGCCCCCACGGCTGAAAGGGCGAGCATGTTTGGTGCGACCGGGATTCGAACCCGCGACCCTCGGATTACGAGTCGAACGCCTTAACACGCTTGGCCATGCCGAGTCCCCTCAATGGAATAGAGGTAAGTCTAAGGATTTACAAGGCTAAACTTTGAGATTCTATTCTCCCGGTAAGCACAGCAGTTAGATTAATGTGGCTTTGTTATGAAACAAATAAACACTAAAATGTTAGATGAAAGTGACTCAATACCTTTTCACCTTTTCCGTTATGGTTCCGTGCAAATGGATAAAATGCACCCAGTTGCATCCATCGCATGCATAATTCTGGAGTTGCTGAGCCAAAAAATCCACAAATATCGGCACCTACCTGCAAACAAAAGGATTTCAAATAAGGTTTTACAAATTTGGGGTTCAAATATTTATGCAGGAAAAGTTAGATAAATTACTAAATAAAAGTGTTTCATGTGCTAGTGACACAGTTTGTTTAATGTATAGAGATTTTTATATTATTGTATTATTGATAATCAGAGAGGTAAGCAGTGATTCCGAAGATAACGATCCTGAATAGATTGGCCAACTATATATAGCATATAGCGTATTTAAACTTGCTAAACTACGTTCCAAAACAATTATTTTCATTTTTACCAATCTCTTATCCTACCCCCCTTCTAATTCCTCAAAATTATACTTGGAAGATATATTATACAATGAAATCAAGTAAACTGCATAAAAGATATTTTTGTGTATAATAATACAATTTGTTAGTTAATTTTTGTGTGAGTTCCTTACGTTAAATAATTATTTAAATTTGGCAGCCATCGTAGGCGTCATCTTGAATTTCTTTGCAACCCTGATGCCAACATGGCATCATGCAAATAGTTAATCTACAAATCACGAATGACATATTGATAAACAATATCCTTTGTGATACTTTAAAGAATGCTATCTCCTTAATTAAAATAATTGTTAGGCCCCGTTTGCAGCAAAATGTTTCATATAAGTTAATTATATGGCACATTTTTTTTTGTGAACAGAATGTATTTATTTGTAAATGATACTAAATATTACTCTTAGGTGGTCACTCACGGTCTTTATGCTTACATATGCATAGGAGTAGTTAGAGAAATTGTTACACATTACACCATCAGAGGGCGATGGGGGAGAAAGGTAGAGACTGTGTTGTCTTAGTTTCACGAAATGAAACCAGAAGACGTGTTGCTACAATGCCATAACAGACGGAAGTTGTAATAACGAAAGTTGTTCAGAAGGTATGTTGTTGGGCTTCCATGATGATCTATCTCATCATTAAGTGTCTCAACGTGTCATTAATGTCTAAATTCATTTATGTTCAAAAGTTACAATGAAAACCTATTATTTTAATGAAACAAATACAATAACACTGCTGAGACTTGTTAGTTTATAACACATATTATCCCTCATTTGAACAAGACAAGTATTATAGCCAATAATTTACTTCACATACTTTTACAATTATCTGTAATGAAAGGATTTTATCATACTTAATGTTTTTATAAATAATGAAAACGAAAGCCTACTGTATTTTTATAACTTAGCATATTGGTTAGAGTTTTAAATTCTATATTTAATCATAGTTTTTGTGTTTACTGAGATTTTTCATTTCTATAACTAACATGTATTTCTCTGCAACAAGATGCTTATTTATTACCTTTAACTTTAAGCTGAAGTTGAAATGATTACTATTATAAAATATTTTTACGGAAAGCTTGCTGGCTAACACTAACTACATATAGTAGTTGTTTTTTTCCATTTCTGTCTGAAGATCATTAACCTAACCACTTTCTACAACTGTTTAACCAGTCACTTTACTATTATAGAAACTATTTAACATTGTAACACTTTTCACTTGAAGTACTACACAATTAAACTGAACCTATCTCCACAAGCTAATAATCAAAACGGCTGTAATGTTTCATATAAACGTTACGTTATTTAGTTTCTATCTGTGGGTCGTTAACACCATGGGCACAGTTCACTGTGACTCATTGCCACATGTTCAGCCTAGGACCAATCTGACGAACGAACTTCGAAACAGCTGAACTGATACGGTATATAAACAATAATGAAACATTTTTTACATTATATTGAGTTTTAATTTAAAATAGTAGAGATTTCTTACATTTATTTTTTTATGTTTATAACACATTTACTATTTATCTTTATCTTTACAGATTATAATTCACAGCAAAAGCAAAAGTAAAGTCATGACACATTCAAATTGTAAAAGTATGCGAAGCAAATTATTGGTTATAATACTCGTTGAAATGATGGATATAGGCCTGGCATGACCAGGTGGTTAAGTGATTGACTCGTAACCAGAGGGTCGCGGGTTCAAATCCCCGTCACACCAAACATACTTGCCTTTTCAGCCGTAGAAGCGTTATAATATACGGTTAATCCCACTATTCGTTGGTTAAAGAGCAGCTCAAGAGTTTGCGGTGGGTAGTGATGACTAACTGCCTTCCCTCTACTCTTACACTACTAATTAGGGACGGCTAGCGCAGATAGCCCTCGTGTAGCTTTTCTCCAAATTCAAAAACAAATGAAGGATAATATGTGTGATAAAACTAACAAGTCTAACAGGGTTATTATATTTGTTTCATTAATTTATTTTTCTTGTAATGTTTTAAAACATAATTAAGTGTTGATACTGATGACATATCGAGGCACGTAAAGACATTCTATGATGAAATTATGACCCCCGGTGGGATAGCGACAAGTCTTCGGACTTACAAGGCTAAAACCAGGGGTTCAATTCTACTCGCTGGACTCTGCGTTTCCTTATAGCAAAGCTACAGCGGGCAATCTGCTTACACAGAAACTGGCACAGACGAAGGTTAATGGCGGCCTAACAACACACTTTCTGAACAACTGCTCATCACGTTATTTCATGGAACTATGATGTGTCATCCAGCCACTTTTCCCTCCTGTCTGAGGACGACACACTTGTGCCGCTCTCTGGTGGCGTGATGGGCAATAATTACCCTAACTACTCTTAGAAGTAGAAATTCTGGAAACCTTGATTCCTTCTTTCGAAAGATGAGGATACTGATTTACTGACATGAATGATGTTGTATTTTAGAAACTCCCGGTGATGTTGAACTTTGTCATTAGCTGATTTTGTATTCTAGAAACTCCTGTTGAGCTTGAACTTTGGCATGAGCGATGTTATATTCTAAAAACTCCTCGTGACGTTGAATTTGAATATTATTTTAAGCGGTGCTGTTGCTTGGCTAGAATCATCTCAATCTTTCTACAAGTAACGTAACCACATTCTGTTTGGCGATTTTTATGTGTAACTGATAGAGCTGTCTTGTGTCTCCAGATGCTGTACATATAGCTGAGCGAGTAAAAAAATTAAACACCCAACACAAACTTAATATTCTGTTAAATTACTTTCCAGTGTAATCTGTGTTTTCTTTTTGCAAATTCTCTTCATTTCGGTCAGGTTTGACTATCCTATTCAAATAATATATACAATTTTTTAGCCTTCCCCTTTTAAGGACATTATAACTACATGTCAGATTACTGTCAGCTTTATCTGTAAAAAATCCACGAAAATAAAATACCAACCAGTCAAGTTTGTTATAAACAATTTGTTTTTCTTTACCCTTCCTATTTTTTTTACGCATTCTTTGTAATTTAAATATTGTAGCCTTGGGTGTGGGTGTTTATCAATTGTGTTTTTTTTTCACAATATATTATTCATATAATCAATTTCTGATAAATACCCTAAATGTCCCAAAACAGAAAGACATTTCAATCAAACTTACATATGGAATGCCAAAGAGGTTGAATTCCAACATACCTGAAAAACATAGATTATTACCTAATTGTAATACTTATACGTCAAACTTTCCAAACACTGTAGTTTAGTGCTGAACTACGTTACAGAAAGAACGTGAACAGTTTACAGATACGATGCTATGGGCATAAATAAATTATAACATACATTGGACATTTAAACAATATACTATTATATAAGAGTACGAAACTAAAACTTAACAGACCGTTGGGAATTGAAGAAGGTAGATAATTTTGTTTCCAGTATCTTATTGCAGAGAAAAATAATTGAACACAAACACAAATATACAAACAAGTCAAAAGATATATACCTAAAATCAAGCAGTAAGTGAATGTTTCTTAACATATCATTTATCTTAAACTGGTTTTTGTAAAGTTTTACAGCACTGCAGTAGTTTAGTTCATATTATAGCAAAATATTATTATGGGCTTTTCTTAAAAGCTTTTGAGCGCAATACAAATGATATAGCAGTATACTGCAAAGACATGTTTAATTATAACATGTGTTGCTATCATATGAATACCACTGGCAGTGATCAATTCGTTGTATTTGTTATGTCCACTCTCAAAGATATTTTTTTGGAAAGTACCATCACACTGAACTCGTCAAAAATTAGATATGACCGTAGTTGTAAACTACTTAAATCACATGCAAGCAACCTTTTTAATAGAACAACAATATATACTAGAACGAATAAGAGTGTGACAATTCAGAATTGCGTGTGCGTGAAGAGTATTGTCTACTTAACACTACATTTAGATGAGTCTTGTTGTTTTCTCCGAGTACTGAAATTTCTAGCATGAACGATATAAACAAATTTTAAAATTACCAATGATTGACCGATGTAGATCTGGCCAGCGGCTGGAGTTGTCGCCAAGCCAATGTCCAGCGTACTTGCCACTTGAAGGATAAGTTGATCTAGAGATGACAATGCTCCTTGCTTTAGTTGCATTTTGAGCAGCCCTAAAATTGATAAGGGTGATGAATATTTAGTCACAGACTTGTGGTTAAGTTTTGCTCATGTTTTTAATGTAAACAGTCATATTATGTGGTGACTTTTTTCCATTTGCTTTATGTTTCCGAAACATAAAAATTTACTGTTTACATTACATCTTTTAGATGATTTTAATTTCAGTAGAATCATATACGTCTAATATCCTGATCTTTAACGTTTCCTTATCAGTTGGTTTGTAACTGTATTAAATTTTTACAGTTAAGAAGTGATTAAACAAGTCAATATTTTAATAGTCTTTATATGTTTCGATCTCGTAATTTACTAGAAATAAATTTATAGGATGAATCTAACAAGTCTTGTTTGTTTTGTTTGTATGTGTGTGTGAGTTCGTGTTTTTCTTATAACAAAGCCAGATCGGCCTATCTGCCAAGTCCACCGAGGAGAATCGAACCCCTCATTTTAGCGTTGTAACTCCGTAGGTTTACCGCTGTACCAGCGGGGGTCAGTTTTCTTGTTATCCTTCTGGAAAATGTGACACCATTAGAAGTAAGTTTCCAAATAACAGCACGTGATTAATAAAAATCGATTTTTCGCATATTACTGTTCAGCTACAGAAAAAAATTCAAGAAGAATTTCATGGTTTAGAATATATATATATATATATATAAGTAACGGAATTAATAGATTTTAGAGAACAGACTTAGAGTAGTACATATAAACAACAGGGTGGTAAGAAGAATACAATGAAGAAATTGTCCGATACCAAGGTTACACTATCTATCTTCATGTGGTCAACTTAAAGAGCAGATAGTTGGAAGCGATGAATAAGGTTAAACCTTAAGAATTAGTTGAAGGATATAAGATGGATTAAAATAAATAAACGGTAACATTAATAAGTCGACTTAGTTAGCAATGGCACATCAGTAATAGTACTTTTTGTTTGTTTTAAACAAAAAACTATGCAATGGATTACCTTCCCTCTGTCCACCGAGGAATGAAGACAGCAATAATAAATACAACAGCTAACAGAATTAACGAATGTTGATGTAGCTAAAGTTACGAAGTAATGGTTTTCTGTATAATAAACTATTATATAGTTCAGAAACTTTAGCAAAAATAGTTATATAGAATTTTTCATTCCACTTAATAAGCTGATTTGGTTAAGTCTAATAATGGAATTAAAAACACAGCTTCTGTACTTATTTATTACTTACCTTAGTGTAGGTTTGGTTTGGCTCCAACCATACAAACTATGAACGTCGTAATGCCGGTACTGGTTGTTTTCACCTTGTTTGGCAACCATGCAAATCGTTTTATCCGCAAGTTCTTTATTGTAATTAAGGGCAGCCGCTGTTAATCAAAAATCAAACAAGGAAATCAAAAATTAAAATCAAGGTTTAATAAAAGAAGGTAATTCTTATTTGGGTTTATAATATTTCAATGTTTAAGCCTAATTTCAATACTATTTTGATTTACGTGTTTATTGTTTCAAAGTATAAACGATTGTTGGTATTTCTTTATAGATATACGTAACACTCACCTTTTTTGTTTCTTTGTCTCAGACTTTAAGAATAATGCTACTAAAAATTTAGTTACACATAGTTGTCCACAATTTTGAACCAACAGATTAGAGAGAAGGCGGCCAATGAACAGCATCCACAGCCAATCTTTGTGCTATTCTTAACTTACCCAATAATGAAATTTGACCATTATTCTTAAATCTGCAGAATATGTTTGTTTGCTGGAGATACGGACTCTTGGATTTGCTATGAGAGAAAGCTAACCGCTAGACCACCTCTCGAATAACAATTATGAAGGAATTTTGTCATTTTGAAATACATTTTCGACTTCACATTTCAACACATTCTAGTCTCTATGATTTTTTTAATGCCAAACACATTATAACAGTAACTAGTATGCATATATTGTCAAACTGACACGATTATAAACGTGAATAAATTGAAAAATGTCTTGGAAGTGTCAAAAATTAAGAAACACTCATTAATGGCTATTATATACTCAAATAAAGCTATAACTCAATATTTTCAGTTACATGTAAACATGATAGAGTAACAGACTGAACGCAGCAGCCATTCTGTTCACCGTCCATCCCTACACGCTAAGCAATACTGTTGTCAGAGTACGTTACAAACATTTGTTCCTACATGTTACGATACGCTACGAACAAGTTTTTATATAAGTTAAAACAAGTAAAGTATTACACATTTTATTCCGCCTTAAGGCACTAAGACAAAATAAAATACGTAGACGACCAAAATTCTCTTGAAGACAATCTCGTCATAATTTTGTAATAATTTCTACTCGACGAGCCGCTAAAAATTCGAAAATGATAATTACAGTTATTTGTAAATAATCTTAATAGGAAGTAACAAGCAAATTACGCAATTCTAATGAAACTTCTCATGTAAAACAGTGAAGGCTTGAAAATCGAAGTGTAGCTTCAGGTAAAATTATTACTGTGAGAATTACCTATAACTTGCAAAATAGAAATATTAATATTAAATGATAACATGAGGAATATACTATAGTTATCGTACACAGTTATGTATTAACAATATCTGTTGTTATTGTACTTTTCTCTCATTATTATTACTCAATCTCATGAAAATATTCAGCTTTCCTCAAATTGCACCTTTATACACGTGACATTTCAGTCCCGAGAAGGTTAATAAACAATGGAGAACTTACCTGTAATTATTCTTGATGATAACAGCAACAACGATTATATACGTATTACACTTACAGAGGGAGCTTATATCCAGTAGCAGAAACAAGAATATCGACATTCATTAGAATAAATAAGTAGTAACTATAAACAAAATTTAGGCTGTTATTTATCTGCAGAAAAAACAAACAAACGTGTAACATTATTTCACATAGGATACTTATCACTTTAGGGGGGTTTACATATGGTGTATATGGACCATACATTTTAATTGTAGGTCTATATAATGAAGAAAACGTTGAACGTTTAAATATAAGAAACTTCGAAGTATATGATTCATATAGGTCTGCTATATATTTTAAAACAAGCTATAGAAAATACACTGCCTCATTGATTAACATGTTAAGTAAAGTTTTCTTTACAAAATAAACTAGAAGGCTGTTTACATAGCAAATCATATCAGTTTGTGCTTGCTGGATAGGAGGACGATCCACCCTTCTCTAAGGACTTATCCCAAACCATAACTCACTCTATTGGAAGGAGAACCCTTCTTTGATGACTTACTCCAAGCCACAACTCGCTGGATTGAGAGAAAGAGACCCTTTTGTAATGACCTGTTTCAAGCCACAACTCACTGGACTGAAAGGAGGACCGTTTTCTAAAAGGCTTTTCCTAAACCACAACCCACTAGCGTGGAAATAGGACTTCTTTAAGGGCATGTCCCAAACCACAGCTCGTTGGATTAGAAAGACCCTTTTCTAAGAAATTATCTCGATCCTCAAAATTAGTGACTGCTGTCCTGACCAGATTCAGAACAAATAATACTGTCTGAAACGTTTTGATAAACTGAAAAAAAAAAACATATTTCGTAGTTGAAGAAGTTCAAAAAGATATTCACTAGGGTCATTTAACCAACGCTCACTTTCATCCTCAACATCAGTTAATGAATCATCTCGTTGAATAATAACAAGAAGTTATCAGATTCCAATGTTACACGACTTTTTAGTGAACTGAATAACAAACGTGAGTTATCAAACCCTACTGTTAAAAACCTTTTCAAAACACTGAATAACAATAGCGAATTTTGTAACATATTAATCAGACACTTTCTTCGTTCGCTGGAAAGATTAACTCGAATTACAACATCTTTTTGTTCGACTAGTTACTTTCCTATCGGTTTAGATGAAATCACTGAATTACCCTGTCCCGTTATTTGGCTACTTTATAAATCAGTAGAAAAGCAAATACCGAATTCTGTGTCCCGTTGTTCGACTAGTTATATTCTAACTCGCTGAAAAAACAACAACACAACTGAATTAGGGTGTCCCATTGTTCGACTGGTTATTTACTCCGTTTTGTTTTTCTCCACATATGAATAACATCAGTTATTTTCTTACTGTCATTTAACATAATACATAAGTGTTTTATGTATCCTTAATAAGTATCTGTGTTACTTCTTTCTGTGAGAGTTAACAAACTTGTTTGAGGACTAACGTCTAAGCTGTAAGTAATAAAATTCACCACACAAAAAAATACATCAAGTTGCACCTAGTCTAAACTTTTTAGATTTACCTAGCTTCTTCTATTGTGACTTACATGATTCTCTATTTTGAGTGAATAATTATATCCAATTTTATACGAGTACCACTATTTTATCTCTACTGTATAATGTATGTTTGAAATTTGGAAATTATCTGCTAAAATTTCTATTTTACCACTTGTAGTGTACAAAGTCTACTAAAAGTCATCAGTTAAACTCATTAGTACTTTCTACTTATGGTATCGAGTGGATTATCCAAATATACTGGTAGAAATACTAGTAATTTAAACTTGCATTTTACGTTGAATTAATAAAAACTACCTACAGAAATATTACTTAACTGTATCACTTAGAATACAATACTCAAGCATATTTAGTAATTTTATTAATTTTTTTCATCCCTCTTCTCTGTATTAATAGGTCAATTATCCAACATTAAATGTTAAACTACTTATGTTATACTGTTACTGTACCAGGTTTAGCATTCAAACTAGTTGATGAAATTACATCGTTTATACCTGAATCTTTAAGCGAATTATTCAACCCTACATGTTAAAATTAGAAAGTTTCTTCATTTACTCTAATGTGCAATACTGAATCCTTCTTTCATAAACTAATACTTTTCTACATATACTGTGAGATAGATTACTGAATCTTACAATTAGAAACTAATACCTTTCTATGTGTATTGTAAGGCAAGTAATTAAGTCCTACAATTAGAAATTAATACTTTTCTACCTGTACTATATGGAGGATTATCATATTCATTATGCGGACAATGTAGGCTCCAGCATTTTCCATTACAGTACCACGGCTCTTCATAGTTAGTACCAAAATTGGCTGGCTCATTCATATCCTGAAAATTAAATAATAAAAATGCTGGGTTTTGTACTTACTATAAGTATCGGTTGTCCCATGTTACGATTTATCTCGGACGAGCCTCCAATTTATTATATTACGTGTTACAAATTTAAATAGCCTCAACTATAATTTAAATTTAGAACTTAATTAAATGTCGATATGTATCAAATTTATATTTGCCAGCAAGACTAAAACAGTTTTTTTTCTCAAAACAAATGTATTTCAATATACAAACAACAATACAATTTACAATAATGGTTATTACAAATAATGCAAATTTTAGAAACTTACAAACAATATATAGTCTTCTATCTGATTCTGAACTTCCTTGATATCCTATCAAGAGTTTGGCCTGGCATTGCCAGGTGGCTGAGGCACTTGACTTATAATCTGAGGGCTGCGAGTTCGAATCCTGTCACGTCAAACATGCTCGCCATTTCAGCCGTCGAGGCGTTATAAAATATGGTCAATTCCACCATTCATTGGTAAAAGTCTAGCCCAAGCGTTGACAGTGGGTGATGATAACTAGCTGCCTTCCCTCTAGTTTTACACTATTAAATTATGGACGGCTAGCGCAAATAGCCCTCGTGTAGCTTCACGCGAAATTCAAAACAAACCAAACTATCGGGCGTTCACGATGAGTGAATTAATTTCGAGTTAATATCGGTACAATTCACTTAAAGGGGATCTAGCTAGCTCTTCAATGATCACACGTGAGCTCTTCACCCATGAAGGTATGTAATGTTGGTGTAAAAATACTGACATCCGTTGTTAATCCGCTGAAGTTAAATAGTTTGTAATGTTCGAAATATATAAGCTTTCTTGGTCAATATGTAAAGTTCACAATTAATAATTACAATTATAGCTTCCAAGGTTTATAGTATACCAAGTGTAGCAAACCAGTAATATATACTGTCTCTTGGTGTCTTGCGTTGGTTAATTTTTATAAGCGTGAGGAGAGTTTCTAGAAATTTCAGCTTGCACAACAATACTGACAAGACGCTAGTGCTTTGACACACATATTATATTGTTTATTCTTACACTCAAGAATTTTCTATAACTTTAGTGAACAGACAAGAATTTCGCAATACATTTAATTTACATAAACATCGAGAGTAAAACAAATATATAGTAATAAATTCGTCACACGTTAAACAACGAATGAACACAATAAATTATTCTACTTCTATGAATTCGTTTCCGTGATTAATCAGTTGCTGTCCATTTTACAAAGTTTCATCATATACCATATCCATTAGATTTTGATAAAACTTAAAGCAAACGAGCGAATAATGAATAAAATAAAATAATTGGTTGGTAGGTTCGGAAAGAAAGATCGTTTGTTGCTCAATAATTGTTTATTGATGAACAGTGTTGTAATGCTTATTTTATTACTAGCGTCAAGAATGACAAGGCAAATACTACCTCACTCCATTGTATACCTTAACCTCACATTTCATAGGATACTGAAATAAATAAATTTTGCGAGATCACGTTTCACCAACAAAGAGGCATAAAAGTGTAATGGAGTCAGTGAAACGTCGGTAAACTCCTTTGTGAGTCAATCAAATTTAAAATCATTCACGAAATGAATTCGTGGCATGTTCATACAATAATTATTGATAAACAATATATTAACACCTGATACAGTGTTAAACTAAAACGTTATTTACTGTAAAAATGTATTTCATAATGATTGCACAAGTGGTGGAAGTGTTGTACCCGTTCTAAATATGAGCTTTTAGAGTCCTCTTTGCACCTTCCGTCATTAAAATCGTCATGGGCATACAGTAATCAAACTATTTCATCTGGATAAATGCATTTTAACTTTTATGACTCCCATTTCGAGAGATCAAGTTTGGTTTGGTTTGAATTTCGCACAAAACTACACGAGAGCTATCTGTGCTAGCCGTCCCTAATTTAGCAGTGCTAGACTAGAGGGAAGGCAGCTAGTCATCCTCACCCAACGCCAACTCGTGGGCTACTCTTTTACCAACGAATAGTGGGATTGACCGTCACATTATAACGCCCCCACGGCTGAAAGGACAAGTACGTTTGATGTGACGGGGATTCGAACCCACGACCCTTAGATTACGAGTCGAGTGCCTTAACCACCTGGCCATGCCGGCCCCAGAGATCAAGAGAAATCAAGCATGACGTGAAGTGACACACAGTTTTATATATGTTAGATGTATTTGATTTGGTATAGGTTTTTTATCAGTATGGATCTGTTTATTCCCAACTGAGGTTTGAAAAGTTTATTTTATGAGAAATTGTGTGTAATGCTAGTTTTCAATAAGATCAAATTTAATATTATTATATAAAATACATATCACAAAGAATCCCCCTTTTTTTAAATTATATTCCTTACTCCTAGCTTGAGACAATGGGTCATACTTATACAGTTATTCATGTTGTTCATGAACATTCGTCTGAGCTCCTACATAGATGCCAAGGCGAATGAAACCTGATTATGCTGTCTAGTCTACAAATCACCTATATATCTTCATTTAATTATAAAAAAAACATAGTTTTTACTTTTCTTTGCATATAAACGCTTGATACATTGAGAATGCTTGAAATAGTAATTTCAGTAATAATTAATATATATTTGTTAATTTAGAGAATTAATAGATATTTGTTGTTTCTTTGTTAGCATTTTTATTCTTTTACTATGAGCTAAAAATGGCTGCTTCTGTGATTTTCCCTTGTTTGTGAGTTCATTTTTGTCCTAATTTAATATCTTTTCTTTGATTCGTTCTTTAAAATGTTAAAAAGGACACCCAGTGAGAATGTACGTGTGTGCTGGCTCCTGCTTGCAGTGGACAAACAATAAGTTTAAAGCCATAATAATCTGACTATTTTCATTTTTATAATATTATTATGTTGTTACTGAACACTCACAGTACATTTTACACATCCTTTGTCTTTCTTTATCTAGATGACTCAATAATTGTTGATATAACAATAACAATATATAATACCATAAATTCAACAAAGCAAATACAATAGCCACTAGTAATTTACTGTATGGTATGGAAATCTTACTCACGATCCACAGGCCATCAAATTTCACAGCTTCTGTTTTGTTTCTGTAATTTACGATTTGTTCTTCCCACCATTCTTTGGTTATGGGCTTTAAAAAATCCGGAAAAGCAACTGGACCATTTGGCCAAACCTAGAAACGAAAATAGTTCTCGAAATATATCTTTTTAATGATTGTTAAGCGGTATCATACGAAGTCGAGATCCTAAAGGCTAATGAAGTATAAACTTTATTTTAGACAAAGTAAACACTATGTAACAAAATTTTTACTTTTTCTTGTTCCTAGGTAGAAAGTGTTATTTCCTAATTGCTAATGTCTAAAATAAATGGAAAATACCTATTTTTCTCTTCAAACATTGCTTTTGTGACCTGGGTAATGAAATTTTCAATTTACCCATTTTCAAGAACATCCCAGGTAGATTCAGTGTCGAGTAGCTGATAGGGAATTTTCTCGAACTTGCAATAATTTTCAAGAACTTTCTAGAATGTTGTAGAACTTTTCCCTGGGTTCATTCGGTGCACCTCAATGAGGAATACAACAGCGTCAAGACCTTGTTAGAGCCTTGAAGTATGATGAGTATGGCTGGGAGGTTATCAAATACTTCAAAATGGTGGCATTCCTTATGGGTCTCCAACGAGGCTTTACCAAGTTTCCCTGTTATCTATGTCTTTGGGACAGCAGGGACACTACAGCGCACTACAACAGGAAGCACTGGCCACAATAGACTGAGTTTTTTAGTAGTTATACAGTTTTTGTCAATATTAACGGTGAAAACTAAGTTGGTATTTCTTTTCTAACCGCTTTGTTTTTCCGTTGCTTTTCTTTAGCTCTTTTACCACAGTTCATCTAGATCAGTTTTTCTCTCGCTCCAATGGCTGATCTCGTGTTACATTCCATAGTTCACAATACAGTTACTATGGGCATACTGAGAGCAGAAATGTAGAAGTAATATACGCATCACCACCCATTGTGCACCAACATAACTGTCCATCAAAATCAAAAACTCACTTCACAATTCAGAAAGCATAGAACTACTTATTCATTTATAAGTAAGCAAAATAATGTGTGTTCAAGAAAGAAAAATGGTATCAGCCGTAAAATGTCAGATTTATTAAACTGCTTTCATCTCATACAGTATGCTCCATCTTCTTGCGTTTTAAAATTTGAAATTGATGAAGATCTGTGTTGGCACTTCCAAACGCGTGTCTCAAATATCACACATGAATAAAAATTAAAATATGTTTTAGAAGGTTAATGCGTTGTTGTCCAGCAACCATATATGATAGAATAATGGTTTGTTATAACACTAGAAGATTGTCTTTTCCCCTGATATGAACAGACGAAATTAAAAATCAACGATTACAGATCATAACGATGTCTCTAAAGATTATAAAAAAGTAAAAAGTGATAACTATTTGACCTGTCTTTTGCCAAACTGGAACAGATGGCTGAAGGCGTTTGGACTATTCAAAATAAACTCTACTTTCCCGACATAAATATTTTTATGCACATTTAGGATTTTTGTTCATAAAGGATGTTCACATACGACAGGATTAATATTTGATCTTGTAACGTCTTAAGTTAGCAGTATACTTATGGCGAAATAAGCAAGTATTAAAATCTTAAACATATCTAATGGTAAAAATAGATCTTTCTATACTTTGAAAAAAAATTATATTTATAAATATCGTGTTAAAAGCAAAGAAATAGTGACATATGATAAAAGGTAACCTTTCCAAATATAATATCTTTCGAAAGGTCTAAACCTTGGCCCTCTGGGTTTCCTCTACTCTCAAGAGGGACATCTGTCGGCCAAGTGATATAAACATGTTTACCATTCTTTAAGCCGGAAGCATGTGGCAAGTAACTCGAATCGTTGGCCAAAAGCGCTGGATCCTAAAAGATTGATAAAATAACTGTTTAACTTTAGCTTCTTTACAAATAATTTTGGATGTAATTAAACTAATGATAAGCATAAGTAAATGTTCTACAGACTAAACAATGATAAATATTTGCAGTACATATCATGAAGGCAAGTTCATGAGCAGACAAATTTGTATTCCAGAAACTAACTCAACTGTAACAATACCTTATGCTATGTTGTATAACGTTGACACCATGGGTAATTAATTTAATGTAGGCTACATTATATACCAAAGACATTGCGAATCATTAGTTGGCCTCATGCTACGTTATATAATGTTGACACTACTTATAAATAATTTAACTTATGGAATGTTATACACCATTAACACTTCAGGTAATTAATTTAACAAGTTTCGTTGTAAAATGTTGAGACTGTAGATGCTTAATTTAGTGTGCGCAGCGTTATGTAACGTTTACACTTCGGGCAATTTGTTTAACTTATGCTTACTTAAATAATGCCTCCAGCGGCACAGCAGACTCACAACGCTAAATACCAGGTTTCGATACCCGTGGTGTGCAGACCATAGATAGCTCATTATGTAGCTTTGTGCTCAATTATAAACAGACAATACTTATACAACTTAATTCTTATAATTAATTTGCCTCAATGATGATATCTATATATATTTAAAAACGGCTGGTATGGGTTAAGAATATATATAATTTTCTCTACAAGTGGGTTTTCTCCTCATCAGGGATGATGAGGAGTTTGATTCTATTATTTAACAACAACCTTCAATTTGTGATCCCTGTATTATTATCTTTTTTTAAAAGGTATCCAGTGTAAGCAGTAGCAAAGAATGTTAACACCATAAAAACAATGTGTTAAATATTCAGTTAGTCAAATCCCACCAAGAGAAAGAAACGTCACTGTTAACAACGTAGTAATGGTTTTAAAGTTAATATGCTTGTATTGAAGGAATATTTAAAATATTTCTTCTTGAAATCACTTACATTTAAGAGAACGTCGTTGTAACTAAAACTTTGTTTCACTAATATTTTCCATTGTTTCAAACTTTCTAAACATTTACCAGTCTAAAATTCAAGTAACATTGATGGGAAAGGTTCTCTGCTATCGTAAAGAGGTGTACAAAAACACTGGTTTTTCGATATCTCAAAAACAATCTGCAAGTGTTCTGTTAGTTTTTATATACGAACAATTTCACTTACTCTTAGGCTAAAATATCCAAAAACAACAAATAAGAAAAAAAATGCTGTAATTAGTTATCCCTCAATTCTGACACCAGCTGCACAGAATAACAATTTATTAACAATTAGTGTTTCTTTATAATGTCCTTTGGCTTTTTCAGTTTCATACATGTATACCAATATCAACTTCCATGTCTTTATAAGACCATCTGGTTTTCTGGTTTAATCCTAGTAAGTGTATATTTTCCAATGACTATTTTAATTTCTGGGGATGACTAATAAAACGATCAGTTCATATTTAATAATCTTGCACAATCATGATTACCAAGTAGAAGAAATATTTTATCTGATAATTGTTTAACCAGAAAATTTACGTATCAATTGCCTTTTATTTATTTTCCGCTATAAAACTGGTGTAGAAATAGTTACCAATATAATGATCCATCTCAGCCCGTTATTTTGCTCCTGCTGAACATATGAGTAAAGATCTGGAAATCTTTCTGAATCCACTGTAAAGACTTTATTATCTTCCATGTGATCAATATCTACATACTGAACATCCTACAAAATGTGTATTAAAGGACTATAATGACTGTGTTAACAAATGTGTTTAACATGTGCCAGCTAATATAAAGAAACTAACTAATATTAAATTTAAAAGCATACATTCATAATAAAAGAGAATGAAAAATCGTTTTATTTATTGTTCAAACTTTATTATAAATGAGTAAACAAGTATGTATACATATAAACATATAAATATCATTAGTTTCAATTTTCATTATTAAACCATGTAAGTAGCTTAACTAACTTGGAAATTATTTGTTATAAATATGGTAGTGTTAAAATTTATTATTTTACACATTCAATGAGTAGACAGAAATAAATAAGAAATATCATTGTAATAAAATGAATTGTCTCCCAGTAACACAGCAATACGTCTTCAGATTTAGAAAGCTAAAATCAGGGGCTTGATTCCCCTCACTGGACACAGCAGATAGCCTGATGTGACTTTGCTATAAGGAAATCTCACACACATAAAACAAATTGTAAAATTATACACAGAATTAAGGAGGCCTCAAATTAGTTGAAGAGGGTGAATTTGAGACAGTAAAAATCGAGATGTAGAATTAGAAATTATATACAGGCAAAACGTACTTATGTATAGAGAATCCATGTATTTATTATAATACACCCTTGTCCAAATTAATTGTAACAAGACGGAAAATTACGTTTTTTAATTTTTTGCGTTTTATTACTCACAAATTAATACATGATATGACCGCATTTATTTTTCAGAAGATCGTTAATCCGCTTTGGCATCGAGTCCACGAGTTGACTGCAATCTTTACTAATTTTTGGATCGCGGAACCACACCTCAGTTATGGCCAGTCCAGCACCTTTATTCGCGTTGTAGTCATAAAATTCTTCACACGTTTCGATGTGTGGCACGGAGCCAGATCTTGCTGAAAAATGCCAGATTCATCTGGAAATCTCTTTTTCGATTCTGGAACGACTCTTCTCTGCAAAACGTCGATGTACTGTGGTCCTCACATCCTACCTTCTACGATATGTAAGCCTCTGACGCCATAGTAGCTGAAAAAGTCCCAAAACATCTTCTTCAAGGGATGTTTTACGAACTGATTGATGTGAGATTCTCGATGTTTCTCACCTGGAGATCTGCGAACATGCAAACTTCTTTGACCCTGCACAAAGAAATGAGTCTCGTCACTGAATAACACCTTCCTCCATTGTTCTTGCATCCAGTTCTTGTATTTCAGACTCCATTGATACCGTTTTTTCTTCATTGAGTTGGTAATAAGACGTTTTTGACTGGTCTCCTTTCCCTTCTAACGCAATTTCGAATGACGTAATATTCCTCAAAATGTCGTCATATATCCCAAAAATAGATCGACCGCACTGCAAAACACAGTTAATGACGCCGTGTGTGTGAAAAAATGACTATTAAAGGAAATCAGCGGGTCCAGCGAGCCTACACCAGCCGCCATGCTAAAAATATTATAAAATGACCATTTGTTTCAATTAATTTGCACAAGGGTGTAGTTGGTGAAACGTGAAAAGATAGCAATAATAAAATATTACGCTAAGATCACTTGAGTTGTTAAATGTCGTAGCATATGTTTTAACTAGACGTTTCTTCAACACTAAAAACCGAAGGTTTATTTCGTATATGAAAAATACTCTAAACTAATACTTACTAGTGGAATTTGGGCGTTACGAGTTCTTTCCACAGCTCTTTGAAGGTTAGTGATGTTTTCGTAACCATAGCGACAAAGCTGAAATCCAAGGGCCCAGTACGGTGGCATCATAGGTCTACCTATTAGCTATGCAAAAGTCCATAAATCAAATGGAGAAACGTTTCCAAAGGAAGGAAGATAAATTGTATAACATAATACTTTATAATGAAAGTGAACCAGTATGTTCTACTTATTCGTTAACATAAACTACATTAAAATTTGAATGGGTAAACACAATGGCACTAGTTATAATGATTGTTGCGCGTCATGTATACAAATGATGCCACACGATAAGAGAGCAGAAGGCACTGGCTCTATATGATGATGTCATCAGAGATGATGACGTTATAGTTCCGCAAAGTGGAACTAGAGGACGCAGCTACCTCAGAGAGAGGTTACATCATAGTTCGATACTAGAGGCCCTGTTATGATAGGCGAATAGGTGATATTACTAGGTAGCTAGTACCATAGATTTGTAAATAGATATCAACTTCAAGTTGCTGTCATGATGATCCCATCAAGGTAAACACCTTGATGACATGTCATCAACGTCTAGATTTAATTTTGCCTTATAAGTAAAGCATTAAATATATTTACAAAGGCTGACAATCCAATGAGGTCTTAACATATGTTTTTGTTTTCATTTAAATATTTATTTCTGTTGTATATTTTTTACAAAGGCAGACAGTGTTTTGCACAACTGCATACAGATTTCAACTTATAATTTTCGTTTATATATTACATATGTTTTACAAAGGCTAATAATGATTCTATTGATTAATTATAGTTCTAGTTTTTATACTTACGTATGCCTTTTGCAATGCTTGTTCTGAAAAAGACGTTTATTTAAATACCATGCAATAACATGACATAAAAGCTTGCACGTTCACTATGTAACTGACTTGTATTGTTCTTGACTTATGTACTTTTTACAGTGTTTTTATGGGCCATAGACGCTTTTGTTACAACGTCTTACTAAAAATAGTGTTACTTTAGACAGTCAATATTTCTATAGTTCCATAGGATTTTAACACATCTGCTGTTTTGCTTTCAAAAGTCAATAAGACAACTAATATAACATATATTACTTCATACGTATTATCCATCATTTGAATGAGGAAGATATTATAACCAATGATTTGCTTTACTTACTATATCGTCCTAAAAAGGGTAATTATTTAATTCTCTCATTTAATCTACAATGGCATAAGTCATATTCTTATGTTAATCCTCTCTATATATATATTTTCATTCATATCATTTTGATACAACTAATATAATAAATGAAGGGCTTACGGTTTAATTTTACTATTATAGAATGTATTTAAAATAGCAACACCATTCACTTGGTGTTCTATGCAATTAAAAGATATACAAATTTGAGATAGGAAATGCAAAGTAATCACGTGATCACTCATACAAATGGGGTGAGCTATTTCAACATACCAGTTGAAAACAAGTTTTGATCTTGTTTTTGCCGAAACCAGGTTTCTGCTTTGATTTCTACAAACCAGAATTTCATTTTCATATTTTTCAAAATATCACTAAAACATATTAGTTTTCCAAATAAACACAATCATAAAAGACATTTAGTTATAAAACAAGTGACTATTTCAATAATGTTTTCCTCACAAATATTTTGAAACAATGTTTTGGTAATACGTATGATACAGTTCAGTGTTCTTATGTAAAACTCACGTTTCATATATCATCATGTAAATACAATTAACAATTATCATACATACTTAACAAACTTTCAGGTACACTTATATACTATAAACATCAGTATATAATTTGCAAAGATGCCAACTATTTCAAATGACTGAGCGTAATGATTGTAGACAGAGCCCTTTGTCATTTGCGGCTATTAGGCCTGACCAATGTCTCTAAGCTGTTTATTATTATATTATTATTATAACTATTACTATTTATTACTCTTGTAGATTGCTCATTTATGACTAGTTTGTGTATTTAACAAATAAATTTTAAAAAATTCTTTTGAAATTATGTCTTTTATTTAGTTCAGAATAATAAACATACTGGTAAAACAACATTGAACATGCACAAACAGTAAGCAGAAAAAGCCTTTGTGTAAGGACTAGTTTATATCATGTTTATTGTAATAGTTTTACAGCTGTTGCAGCCTTTGCTTACATGAGAATGTCTCTGGATGGTTGGAAGTTATAACAACATTGTCCATTTGACTGCATACACATCTTGTGTGTTATAATACTGCTCAAAACTGAGGTGTTCAAGTTTAGTCTGAACTTGCTTTTGTTTTTAGTCACTAAACTAAATATCCTTTCACTGTCAGCATTAGAATGGAAGATCGTAAGAATTCCAAGCATAACCCTACACAGAATGTCATACTTCTGGTTGCCATTTCCATCCTTAACTGTAGACAGCTGAACCCAAAACTTGTCAACATTCAACTGAAGGACAATTTCTGAGAAAATATCAGTTTGGTAGTTCAAATATTGCCCTTCCAACTTGTCAATAGTGTCATGCTCATGTGTATTGACAAGGACAGGATACCTGTCTGTGAAGAATCGTAGAGAAGAGAAATCTTTGCTGACTTTCAGTTTTGGATCAGCAACCTCTGCGTGAATCAGAAGTTCATCATTTAGAGGGAAATGTTTCATCATGTAATTTGTAGCTGCAATATAGTATTTCTTGACACTGGTGTAGAAGCTGATCAGGTCCAGGTCCTTTTCATATTTAACAATGTATTCCTTGGCAGCATTTCCAATAGAAACTCCCTCATCAGATTTGTGTAAGGATTCATTGTTGTAGTCAAGTTCAGTAATGTTGCCTTCAAGATATTCTGGCTTAATGTATCTGACAAGTATATTTTAACTTGTGTAATCAGAGTTTTATGCACAATGTGTATGCAAGGTTCTTTTGTTTACAATATCAAATCTGCTTGCTCAAATAGAAGAGTAACAAGTTGATTTTGTTGTCCAAGAAAACTGTTAACTTATCTAACTTGCTCTGTGCATAACTTTTCTTGGTTATTTCCTTGCTAGCTTTCGTTTTCTTTTCTTCTTTCATTGATTGTCTCTTCTTTAGTTCAAGGTAAGACTGCCTAAACATATATTGAGTTATATCAAATGTTTCTTTGTCTGCTTTTGGAGACTATTGTCTTGTGTCCCTGTGTGGCTGGGAGGGTGTCTTGAGTGTGTTCCTGTGTGGCTGGGAGGGTGTCTTGAGTGTGTCCCTGTGTGACTGAGAGGATATCCTGACTGTTTAAAGTCTTGCTGCCTGACTGAGCTGCACGTTTAGATCCTTTTGAATCTAGTTTTTCCTTTTCACAGTGAAAATACTTCTTCAATGGCTTCCACATGTCCAATATTCTGTTGAGGCACACCCCAAGTGATAGCCATCTTGTGTTAACAAGTTGTAGAATTTTTCTTGTTTCTTTGTCATACAATCCTTGAAACTCTTTGAAATGTTGTTTTCTGCTAGCACTTTTGTCCAGAAAATAGTAGATATCTATCAATATATCAGAAACTGGGCAGGGCAGTTCTTTGGAAGCTTTTTGGGCAGCAATATTCATGAGGTGACAGGCACAGCCCATGAAGTAAATGCTAGGCTGTCGTCTTGAGATGTGTCCCATCACACCTTTACCTATACCAGACATAACTGAGGTATTGTCTGAAGTAAAACTAAGACAGTTTTCCCATGGAATTTTCTTCTTTGTCACTTCGTGACCAAAAGCTTGAAAATATTCTCTCCCGTTGAAGCTTCTTTCCATTCCACCATTGTCAAACAAACGATTTTTCCAAGCAAAGGGTCAAGATATCGTACAACCATGGATACAGTTTTGATTCATCGATGTCTGTGAATCCATCTGTGGCTAAACTGTAAACAGTGTTAGTAAGTATGCTTGAAATCATTTTGTCACCTTCACAACCCAACATTTGTACAACGGCTGTAGTTTTGGTTCTAGCACAGCCATATTTTTTGCTATATCAGAGTCTGGAAACATTTTTCTGAATAAATGTCCTGCATGATCGGCTACAGCTAGAGGTAAATTATGAGCAATGATGAATTGCGTGAACATCACTTCTGCATTTATGGTTTCATATTCTGAATTCTTACTCATAAATGTCGTTATCTGCATCGTTTTTGTCTTCGCCTCAGCCTTTTGTTGGTGAGATACCGATTTTGTATGTCTGGAACAATCGTTTATCCCGCCATGCGCCACAGAAAAATCGATGTGACAAACTGTCCAAAACGCATGACTGTCACTGACTTTTGATGCAATGACCGGATATTTTGTACTATACTCTTTCCTAAATTTTTGATTCACAGTTTTAGTCCTTTTAGCTTTGCCAGAAACAAGACAATCTGGTGAACGAGACCTCTTTTTATCCATCTTGTGAACGATCGCATTGGTGTTTCTATGCCGCTTATAAAACGAGAAATACCCATCTACGCGAGAGCTGTTTGGATGAAAAGCACTGATGACGTAACTATGGATTCTCCAATGTACCCAATATGGAGAAGCACCACACTCAAACTATTGGTAGACATCGGAGATACAAATATTTTTTATTATTTCAAGCATAAACATGATTATCGCAAGTAGTCATTTGGACTATGTTTTTTATTTATTATCAAAATTTATTTGTATCTCATTAGAAATTTTTTCACCACTTTCAAGCTCTGGGCCTATAGGCCTATATAATATATAATAATTTGGAGGTTGCAAGAAGTCGTAATATTTGTCTGTATGAGCGTATAGTCGTAATGTATGCATCAAAATCGTAATGGTTGGCATCTCTGAATTTGATAAATGAATACATAAATGAAAATTATAACTTGAAATCTGTATGCAATCTCATGAAACACTATTTACCTTTGTAAAACGTGCAATACAAATAAATATATAAATGAAATCAAAAAAGTATGCTGAAACATATACATAGTTCTACTAGACTGCCAGCATTTGTAAAATGTATTTAGTGCTGTACTTATAAACTGAAACGGAATTAACTGTAGACACTGATGAAATATTGATATACTCTATTATGAGATCACCATGGCAGTCTAGCAACGCAAGGTTGACATTTGTATGCAATTCTGTGAGACTATCTGCCTATGGAAACTTTAGTAACAGCATCTGCCTATAGTAACACGTCTTTTGGTATCGAACTGTGACATCACCTCTCTCTAAATTAGCCTCGCCCTCTGGTTCAACTTCATGGAACTATGACGTCATCAATAAGATATTAGTTGTGAGAGAGTTTCATGCTTTTGTGAGAATGCATAGTTATTTCCGTAGGTTTTGAAGTTGATATTCGTTCTGGTTGGACTGTACCCCATTTGTCTTTCGGATTTGATCATTTTCTAATGTTGTTTTGGTGAATGCTTCATTTTTTGTTATTGGAAATTCTCACTTAAATGAAAGTTATTTTTTAATTTGTTCTTCTAGGCCAGTGATTCTCAACCTGTATGCCGCGGTGTTTTTGAAACACATTCAACTTTCTTGGGATTTTACAAGCACGTCGAACACATCAGTTAATAAAAGCTACTATAGAGACACTCTGAAACCTTCCAAAACATTCGATGGCTTTCATTGAACTCGAGCACTGAAAAGTTCATACTTAAATTTCATTCTCGACTGCAACGGTTTGACTGTTAGTTCAATTGTGGCGCAACAAGCGCTTCGTACGTCATAAATGATGCATCAAACAATTAAACTGCTTTCTGGAACACGTTCTCATTCTGAGGTAAGCTACAGCTACTGCGCTGTAGGTAGGAATTTTATATCAACTGCATAACTAATTTCTTTCTTGGAGGTTGAGAAAACAGGTTTTGTAATTTTTTTTCATGATGAGATCTGGTGGCTGAAGGTTCAATTATTCTCCGACTTGTTTGACAAATTAAAATTCTCTGAACTTAAGTCTCCAAGGACCATCTGAAAACATTATTACTGCAACATCCAAACTGAAGGCCTTCGATGAAAGGTGACGCTGTGGAAAAATAATATCTCGAAAGAAGTCCTTGATTGTTTTCCTTCTGTTAACGAATGTCCGTCAAAGAAGAAAATTGTCCCTCAAATTTTGAACACATTAAGCGACCTACAGTCCGCACTAAAACATTACTTCCCGTCACTTGCTGTCAACGAATATAACTGGGTGACCTATCCATTCGGAATCAACGAGACAACAAATCTTACAACTGACGAGGAAGAACAGCTCATTGATTTACGAAACGACAAATTTTATCAGTCATTGTTTCCCGAAAAGATCTTGGATGAGTTTTGGATCTCCATTAAAAATTCATATCCTGCAATCAGTTCAAAAGCAGTTGAAGTTCTGCTTTCATTTACATCTTCGCGGTTTTGCAAAATTGGATTTTCAGCATTGACTGAAATTAAAACCAAAAAGAGAAAGAGGCTTCTTACAGTCGATGATGAAATGCGAGCTTGTTTGTCCACATTAGAGCTTCGCTTCAATTTGATCAGCTCTTGGAAGCAGGCACATGCGTCACATTGAAAACGTACGTAAAAATAAAAAGGTTTGATTTTTCTGCTATACCTCAAAATCGTTAAAAATCCTTAGAACGACACTCACGGCCAAAGCAAGCAATAGTATTGTCAATGTGAAGATGACATTAATATCGCTTGCTTTGGCCGTGATTTTCGTTCTAAGGCTTTTAACTCTTGCCGTATAACGTGTACCTAAAAATATCGTTAAGGCTTTCCAGGTTTGCCGCGAAAATTTTCAGATTGTCGTAGTGTACCACAAGTCAGAAAGTTTGAGAACCATTGGTGTAAGATGTCGAGTGTTATGAATAATAACAATGTGTGTATTTATTGATTTCACTAACAAGCTGTATGTTGACAGTCCATGCACCTTCAGGCAAGCAACATATCCTTCAATAAACAAAAGTGAAAAAAAGCGATGGTTTGAAAAACTGGACTTTCGTGAATACGCCTATGATATATATATATATAAATCAATAGTTCTAAAGCTATGAAACACATTAATAATAAATAGGCAATGTTTTAATCAGTACTATGGAACAATAGTGACAAAATTAATATAAACAAAGAACATTACACAGACTCAAAATGTTCAAAATTAAATATTTGTTTGTCTTATTATTGTGCATTAAAATGATCAAAAACAAAAATTTGTTCAACTATACACAAACGTTTAAAAGGATAAGTTCACAGTATATGTTATTGAGCAAGTAAAAAGATAAATTCATAAAATCAAGTAATAAATCACTTTCAAAGTACTTAACACATATTCTCCACTCAGTTGTTACTTACTTCCGTGTAAAGTTGAATAACATGTTCTGGGGAATCTCCAATAAACATGAAGAAATCCAAAATTCCCCCAATCGTGCGATAAGAAAGTCCTGGGAAGGCAACAGTGTGTATTCTGTTCAACAAAAGACTTTATATTATTGTAAGTCCTGATACAATGGAATTTAGAAAAATACTGCATAAATCACTTATAGAACGATTGTAAACATTACGGCGTATTTTAAAGCCATTAATAAAATATATGTATAAATTAGAATTAGACAGCATGTTCATTGTAGAATGTAAAACAATATTACAAAGAACAGTGAGGTTTGTGACTGTAGATGCGACAACAATGCAGTAAGCAACTATAAGCGTTTATAATAAGAGGTACAACAGTTGATATATCACCACTTGTATTTATCACATTACCTATTTGTGTTGTTTCATGTACTACTAGAATTCGTCCATTATATGAGAAAAAAATTAATTTGTAGTTAATATGGTCGTTAATAGTCTTGTAGTTAATATATTTATATGTGGACTAAGTCTTAGGATTTGAGTCCTGATATCATTAAACACATCACTCAATCTCAGCTCAATGTCATGGTGTGTATTCTGAACATATTGTAACATCAAAGAACAGTAAAAAAATATTTTAAACATCCTTATTTTTCAGAAACATAAAAACAGCAGTAAAAACCTACAATGAAGTGTGTGTGTGTGCTTAAAAGCAAAGCCACATTGGGCTATCTGCTGAGTCTACCGTACAGTAAAGTAAAAATGATTTATAATCAAAGAACTTTATCATTACGTTAAATATTTTACATTGATGTTTAACATCAAACTTTATATATATATATAGCATTTTATCAAAATATATAGCATTTTTTACACTTGCAGTGCTTCAGATTAGACAATACTTTTTTTCCCAAAGAAATCACAGACAGAAATGCAGACATGCTCTATAATAATAATATTTTAATTAAAGAAATGGTTCCCTATATTACAAATTATAGACATACAAAACAGACAAAAAGACATACATCTGTGCGCGTACTTATCTTTTTTTAAAGGATTAGGTGGTTAAGGCCCTCGACTCGTAATCTGAAGGTCGCGGATTCGAATCCCCGTCGCACTAAACATGCTCGTTCTTTTAACAATGGGGGTGTTATAATGTTACCGTCAATTCCATTATTCGTTGGTAAAAGAGTAGCTCAAGAGTTGGCGGTGAGTGGTGATGACTAGCTGCCTTCCCTCTAGTCTTACTAATAAAATAGGGACGGGTAGCGCAGATAGCCCTCGTGTAGCTTTGCACGAAATTCAAAACAAAGTATACATAACCATTTCTTTTAAAGGTTCATTTGCCTTTATTCTTATTTTTCATTTCAGTTTGTCTTACTTATATAGCTCTGACTTGACTAGCTTTGTTATTTGAAATAATTGATCAAGTGTATTTATTCTAGTTATTCAGAACTGTAAACGTTCTCGAGGAACTTCAATACATTGACGTTAAAAGTAAAAGCTACTGAATTCGACTTTTTCTACCACTTAAAAAATTATATTCCACATATTTGTAAAAGAGTGGTATATATGTAATGTATCGCAGTAAAAAATAGTCGAGATGCATATAATTTAAACTCGCATATACATTTAGTTACAAAAAAGGCAGAACCTTATTGGCTAACAATAAGCGGATCCAAAACCCCACATGTTCTTTAGGTAAAAATCGTTATATATATACATATATATATAAGTCAATGTTTAGCATGTTTGTTAATTGAATATCATGTATTTATATACCATATATCTGAAGTACTAAATTTATTGGAAAAGGAATAAGGCCGGCATAGCCAGCTTAGGGCGTTCGACTCGCAATCCGAGGGTCACGGGTTCCAATCCCCGTCACACCAAACATACTCTCTCTTTCAGGCGTGGGGGCGTTGTAATATTATGGGCAATCCCACTATTCGTTGGTAAAAGAGTACCCCAAGAGTTGGTGTTGAATGGTGTTGAATAGCTGCCTTCCCTCTAGTCTTACTCTGCTAAATTACAGACGGCTAGCGCAGATAGGTGTAGCTTTGCGCGAAATTGAAAAACAAACAAATATCTTTTTGAAGAGGCAATCTAACAAAAAACCACACGGAAAAGAAGTGGTTCCTTGTATTGCATCTTCTAATACATAGAAAAGCTAGAGCTAACAATGGTTTTTATATCATGTGTAACGGATTTAATGTTATACATTTAGTTTAATATCTACGTTTGTTTCAGTTTAATGTATGTAACGCATATCGTTGAATGTATATTGTGCATGTCCCGCCTGTTCTCTAAATTCGTAGAACATTCTCGAGTGTAAGAATCATCAACATATGTTCTACGAAAGCACTAACGAATCTTTAAATGTTGTTGCCAAGTGAATTTTGGGAATCTCGCCTAATGAGTAGAAAAGTTAGCTATCGAAAGACGCGGAGAGACAGTTTCAAAACTGGCCAGCTATAATTTGTATACTTAAAAGCCTCGGAAGCTACAACTTTGATTAACGCTTATTAACCGGAAAACAAAAGAAACTGAGTAGGAATATTTATAGATTTCGAACATTAGGAACTGTTCAACTTCAGAGAATTAACTTTAGATATTAGTATTTTTACGAGGACATTAGATATATATCTTCCTCTGAAAAGTGAGCTTTTAAACCGCGTTAGGCCAAACAAGAAACTAACATTCCGTCATGTGAATGGTACCTGTGTATCAACAACATAAATTAATTCGCTCGTCGTGAACCTGTTGTAATTTTTTTTGTATAAATAATTATTTGTAATAACCGTTATTATAAATTGTATTGTTTGTATTTTTTTTCATATATTAAAGTAATTTTTTGTTAAAAAATAAAATTGTAAGTGTCAATCTCGTAAGCAAAAATCAAAAGCTTGAAACATATTAACATTCAATTAACTTCTAAATTAAGACGGAAATTTCGAGTTACCTAAAATTATAATATGTAATGTATCATAATTCACTGGAGACTCGTCCAAGATAAAGTATAGCACGTAACAATAAAAGTATGACCTAATATTGTTGTCAAGAATCTATATGCTGAAAGTGTTAAACGAAATATTTAAAGTACAAAAGCCCGGTATGGTCAGGTGGCTAGTGTTCAACTTGTAATCTGAGGGTTGCGAGTTCGAATCTCCATTACACCAAACATGCTCTCCCTTTCAGCTGTAGATATGTTATAAAGTTCAGTCAATTCCACTATTCGTTGGTAAAAGAGTAGCCCAAGAGTTGGCTACAATTTAGCTACATAAGACTAGAGGGAATGCAGTTAAATTAGGGACGGCTAACGCGGATAGCTCCCGTGTAGTTTTGCGTGAAATTAAAAGCAAAAAACCTACAAAATTAAAATTATATATATTTGTTTTTTTCTGGAGCTATGTTAGGCACACATACACAGACACGCACGGGCGCATGCGCGCGTGTCTGTCTGTCTCTGATTTATATTTGCAACATAAAGAACCACTTATTTTCTACATGGTTTTTTCGCTAGCTTGTATCATTAAAAATATACGCTCGCGCACGCACGTTGATAAGTAATGTTACTTAGGTGCGCACCCTTACGGCTCACTTAGTGTGTGTACAAATATTAGGTTTCTGTGTTCCTTCATCTTGAAGTTACGATAGTCGGCACACACTCATTAAAAATACACCTCTTTCTTAAAGGACAGCGGACCTATTTTTACCAAAAAAACGTTTTCAAAACTTGCATGTATTTACTTAATATTAATGTAAATCATTTTGTTTCCATGCTGTAAAAATTCATTCATTACTCCTCTATGGCATGTCTTACCTCTATGAAATGCCTTATGGAGTAGAAAACAAAAACTGTTTCAAAAGATTCACCATACGTCTATGCTTAAAAACTTCTAATACCCGAGTTTATACACGTAATTCCCAAACGCTTCCAACAAAATTCAAACTTTACAGTCAATACAAGGGAGTTTGGAAGCATGCTTTAAAATTACTGTATTGTTTGTTTTGGAATTTCGCACAAAGCTACTCGAGGGTTATCTGTGCTAGCCGTCCCTAATTTAGCAGTGTAAGACAAGAGGGAAGGCAGCTAGTCATCACCACCCACCAGCTAGTCATCACCACCCACCGCCAACTCTTGGGCTACTCTTTTACCAACGAATAGTGGGATTGATCGTCACATTATACGTCCCCACGGCTGGGAGGGCGAGCATGTTTAGCGCGAACCCGCGACCCTCGGATTACGAGTCGCACGCCTTACGCGCTTGGCCATGCCAGACCTAAAATTACTGTAACTGTTCTAACATTAATATGATGAAGTTCATGTTTGTTTTGTATATTTCTACATACTTGACATTTCAAGTTAAAATAAAAGTTGAATTGTTTGTTTTCTGTTGTTGTTTTTAATAGTTTTCACACATGACTGTGTAAAAAAGTTGAATGTTTTAAGAAACAAAAGAGCATTGCAATGTTTAATAAAACTTACCCATAGCATTACTATTGAGTAACAAAACGCCATGAGATTTTCCTTCCACGTTCTCCAAACAAGTGTAAAAAGGATGAACACCATAGAGGTTTTGTTTACCCTGTAAATAAAATAATAAAAACGCAACTTTCGTCAAAATAAACTAAAATTATGCTTCCATATGTTCAGAAGCTTTCAGAGATAAATAGATAAATAACACCGACCCTGAAAAGTTACATTGAATAGCATTGAGATAAGCTCAGAGATAACATAAGTGCTCGAAAAATGTTGATTAATTTTCAAAGATATGCAATCAAACGGTTAAAGCTGCGGAAAGGTCACATTTATGAGCTAATGGAATGAAATAAAAAGTTTCAATGCTTATTTTATGTTCTATTTTATCAAAATGAACTACGACGTCTGATAAAAAAGTTCTAAGACTTCTGTTACAGGTGCCAGTACAGAGGCAATGAGCTTCACTGAAATGTGTACAAAGTACAAATAGTGATCTACCCTACTAAAAAGCCATTTCTCCAGACCTTATACCCGTGTCGCGAAAAACATGTACAAAGACAGATGCATTTCTTGCCACTTAGTAATAAAAATAGACAGAAAAGAAGAACACGTGTTTCCATCAAGTTTTGTGTGAAAAATGATAGAGGAGAAACAGAAATCCTCGAAATATTAAGAACTACTTTTGGCGATGACTGCTTAAGTAAGGCTGTCGTTTTACAGTGGGTAAAATGCTTCCAAGATGGCCAGGAGTCGGTCAAAGATGATCCACGTTCTGAGCGATTGTCGACATTGTCCACTGATGAAATGGTCGCTAAGGCGAGAGAAAAAATTCGAAGTGATCGACGATTAACTATCCGCGAAATTGCGGATGAACTGGATAATTCCTTTGGATCGTGTCAGGCGATTTCAACTGAAAAACTCTGCATGCGTCGAGTGTCTGCAACATTTGTCTCAAGGCTGTTGACAGATGACCAAAAGTTTTACCGTCAATAAGTGTGCGAGGATTTGAAAAGAATAAGGCTAGAAATTGATCCCAATTTCATCAACGTCATTATTACTGGTGATGAGTCATGGGTATACGGTTATGACCCTGAAACGAAACTTCTGTCATCCCAAAGGAAGTCTCCATCATCTCCACATCCGAAAGAGATACGACAATCTCAATAAAATGTGAAGACGATGTTCATCGGGTTTTTTAATGTTCGAGGTATTGTTCATCATGAATTCGTACCTCATGACCAGACAGTTAACCACGCCTTTTATAAAGGGGTCTTAATTCGCTTGAGGAAAAAGGTTAGAAGAAACCGCCGCGCGCTGTGAGAGAATGGTCGCTGGTTTCTTCACCATGACAACGCGCCTACTAACACTGCTGTACCTGTGTAAGAATTTTGGCAGAAAAAAACATTCCTGTGATACCCCCCCCTGTATTCTCCAGATCTTGTCCCGTGTGATTCTTTCTATTCCCAAAAATCAAATTTCATTGAAACGAAAGAGATTTGATGACATTCCAATCATCAATAATAATGTGAAAGCAGAACTTTGTCGCATAACAGTTGAAGACTTTCTGCATTGCTTGCGAAAGTGGCACGAACGTTGGAACAAGTGTGTTTCAACTGGGAAGATTACTTTGAAGGGGATAACATATAATATTGATGTATGTACGTTATTCTTAGTAATAAAAGTGATATCCTAAAACCTTTTTGATCACACCTCGTATATATATGTATGTGTGTATATTTGCTCCCTATGGCTCTGCCGCAAGTTCTCGAGATGTATAACAATGGAATTCGAAGTTTGGCATCATAGGGGGCACAACATGAACAGTTTATACAAGCAAACTGAACACTCATAAGTATTATAACTAAGAAATATTAACATTAAGAAAGTTATGTCCAATTTTGTTTTAATTACTCATAGCTTAATATTACAATTTGGCTTTTTCATAGTATCCAAATTAGCCAGATATGACCTAACTGCTAGTGTTCTCGAACTAAGTTCGAAGATTCATGGCTCATGTCCCATGGGGTGCATAATAAAATTATAGTTAAATCCCAATCTACTATGCACAGATAATATACTTGAGTAGCTTTGCACCAAATTTCTGAAATAAACAAACAAACAAAAAACACTCATTAAGAAATACGAAATGATTTATAATGGCAACTGTTTTTTAATGTATGTATTTAAGGTTATGGGTTGCACACAACATGCATACACACACATACATATATTGCCAATATAACCTATAATTCTTAACAAATCATCATGAAGACAGACAACTTTGATTCTTACGTTTGAACACTATCGTGCTCATGGTCTCAATCAATAGAATTTTATTATACAACATAGACTTCCCATTCACAAAGTCCTATAAGTATATTAAAACCCTTTCTTTCTCAAAACAAATAAACTAAACACTGACTGTATAGAGGATGAGTCATCTTTCGTCACGATAGTAGCCTAGTTTTCTTATTGCATATAATTTTTAGGACGATAAAAGTTTTGTTCAATTGTAGCTTATACCTCTAGAGCTATAAACTGTTAATGGTTCACTGATGCTGAGAAATACTTAAAATGGAAAGTGTAACATTCAGTTTCGTCCTAAGTTAAACCTGAAGAAGCTTAATGGAACTGAGGTCCAGTAATTGTGTTGAATAAGAATGGAAACTGAAATCACTTTTATGTTTTGCATAAACAATTTTAGACAGCACAATCACAGTGAGGTGTTGTGTATTCATAAACAATTTTAGATAGTACAATCATAGTAGGGTATTATATTATCACAAACAAGTTTATACACCACAATTTTAGTGAAGTGTTGTATTATCACAAACAATTTTATACAGCACAATCTCAGTGAAGTATTGTATTATCATAAACAATTTTATACAGCACAATCTCAGTGAAGTATTGTATTATCATAAACAATTTTATACAGTGTAAGAGCAGTAGAGTATTGTATTATCATTTTGGAAAATCTCTTGTTCACCAAAGTAATAACTTTTAATGAGTCGTTCTCTAGAATGACAAAGTGACTCCACTTCTATGAAAATAATAAAAATAGTAACACTACTCACACATCTTCAGCAGCTTGTAAAGTAAAGTAATTCAAATGCTTTTTGCAATATTTTTACCCTATTATCGATATAGAAAAACGTGAAATGCTGTCAACAGATTACCTACATGCTGTCAATAATTCACTGTCTACAGTATGTTATAGATACCATTCATATTGTGCCTTCGTCTTTGCACTTGACACAAGCAGCTTTAGAATTGATCGTCTGTTGTAATGCAATAGATTTTATTATTTTGTCCAACGATAGGGTTGGATATAAATGAATATTTATTATTATCAATGAATAAATTAGTCATTTGCTGCAAAGCTTGATGTTTGTTGCACATTATTTACTTGAAAAATCGTCTTTCATTTTGGTCTGTCACTAACAGAGGTGACTATATTTATTTTTCCTAATAACACATTTATTTCAATTTGTAACATTGATAGATTAATATGACAGATGTCATTGAACAGTTAAAAATAATAAATATTTGACAATAACGTTTCTGTTAGACGACTAGTCACAAACATTTTCCTTTGAAAGTAGAAAATTTTTGCTCTAATTCATTGCCTTTACAACTTAGTCACTTAATGTTCACACTTATAAAATTCAAGATGTTACCTCTCACATCATATTGTCAGTCCATCTTGGAAATTAGTATATATATACACACATTGTGGAAATAAAACTTTTTATAATAAATTGGTCAGTATAAAACTCTCCCTTTATTCATTGAATCCACAAACATAACCTTTGAAAGTTCTCACAATGTACTGAAACACTTTGTAAAAATTATTTAATAAGAAAAAGTAATACGTGAAAATTTATAATAAAAATAGTAATACTACATCAACATAAAAATTGGCAAATTAAAAATTCGAGTAGTTTCAACAGGTCAACTTCACATGCTCAAGGGACGTAGTAAAACTATTCTATTTGTTTTGAATATCGCGCAAAGCTACACGAGGGCTATATGCACTAGCCGCCCCTAATTTAGCCGTACAATACTAGAGAGAAGGCAGCTAGTCACCAACGTCCTACGCCAACTCTTGGACTACTCTTTTACCAAAGAATAGTGGAATTGACAGTCACATTATAACGCCCCATGGCTGAAAGGGTGTGACGGTGATTCGAACCCGCAACCCTCGGATTACGAGTACAATGCTTTAACCACCTGGCCATACCGGGCCAAACTATGCTCTTTCTTGCACGTTTATGTTCAAAACGGTCCTAGGGGTCAAGATTTAATAATGGTAGAGCACAACTCAAGAAAATCGATATAACTTTTTAAAACAAATAGAAGAAAAATGCTCAATAATGAAATTATATTTATACACAGTCCTATTCGTAATTTTATTTTTTAAATTAGTCTTTGCCCTGTACTGACCCTTCTGTTAATCTATGTGTTATCGTCGTTTCACCCAACCGTAAATAGTGATGACTTTAATACTTTGATTTTGGTTTTGAAACTGGAGAATTATGATATTATTAAAGAAATAAAAATTACAAAACATCACAGTCTTCAAAATTTTCGAAACAATACAATCTTAATAAAATACCAACGAAGTTAAAATATTTGTCCATCTTCGACATCATACCAGAAAACTTCACTAAAACAATCCCGAGTGTTAGAATCACTGTGAACTGATATATATATATTAAAACAATCCCGAGTGTTAGAATCACTGTGAACTGATATATATATATTAAAACTGTCACGACTTAAGTGAACTAACTTCGATTATTTTTAGCCTTTGCTTGTTTGAAGTCAAGCACAAAGCTACATAATGGTTATCTGTGCTCTGCCAACCACAGGTATGGAAACCCTTATTCTACCGTTGGAAGTCCCTCAGACATGCAGCTGTGAGTGGGAACTATTTTTAGCTCTCATGCTCTCTTCAACATGATCTAGCTTCTATTGTATAGAGGTTTTATAACTTTTTTCGATATTTTTCCATTTTTACAAAATAAGTAATGTTTTCCAGTTATATGGACGTCAGCTATTTGTAAGGTAGGAGAAAAACAGTAACTGAAGTTACATAATAAAGTGAAAGTTTTGTTCCCCCCATCCATGTCGATCTTTGTCACATCGAATTAGGGGTCAGCCAATAATTTTGTACACCAAGAATATCCACACCCAACTAATAGCGGAATTGACCGTCATATTTAGCGTTGTAAGTCTGAAGACTTACCGTTGTCCCATCTGGAGTCAATCAGTTAAGTAAGAATCAAGATTGTTCTGTCCAGTCACATAGGGTCCGGCATGACCAGCTGAGTAAGGAACTCGACTCGTAATCCGAGGGTCGCGGGTTCGAATCTCCGTCGCACCAAATATGCTCGCCCTTTCAGCCATGGAGGTGTTATAATGTAACGGTCAATCCCACTATTCGTTGGTAAAAGAGTAGCCCAAGAGTTGGCAGTGGGTGGTGATGACTAGCTACCTTCCCTCTAGTCTTACACTACTAAACTGGAGATGGCTAGCGCAGATAGCCCTCATGTAGCTTTTTGCGAAATTAAAAAAACAACAACAACATTGTGGAATACAGAAAGCCACACTTACGTCACCAGGCGGTTCGTCTCTAGCAAACAACGGCCAAGTCTGGTAGTTCAAGTCGTGACGGAAACTTTGGTGAGGGTTCTCTCCAAAACCGTAAATATTTTCTGACGGCAAGTATGTGGCAATTTGTAAAAACTGCTCCTCAAATACGAAACCTCCGATGGTGGTGTCCCATCTGTGAAAACGGCAAACATATTTATGATATAATAATATTCTATTATCATAATACGAAAACAATTAGATAACAAATTTTATGACATTTTATCGTATAAAAGCCACTTACAGTACCGTAGAGTTCTTCCGTTGTATTTTAAAACTAAAAGAAGAATTTTCGTAATCTTCTACAAAGACCTCATATATCCTGTTTTTGTTGCCTTTTCTTTTTAGCTGCGGAACATTAAATTCTTCCAATTCTACTGGAACTTTGTAACGCTCTTTGGCTTCGTCTTGAAACTTTAAAAAAAACAACCGTGTTTAACTTGCATTACAAAGACACTGTAATACTTAGATCATTAAGGATCAAACTTTAAATTAGAGCATAGCTGTTTAACATTTTAAATAATTTATGTATTAAAATAAATGACAAATACAAATTAGGATATAAAGCTAAATTATTTTGAAATCAAGAAAAAGTTTTTTTTAAAACAGGAAATGTTATTAACATGACAATTTTCTACATAATATCTTTATGGTATGTGAAACATATCAGTATATCTTCTTTCTTTGAGTTCATACAGGACGTTCATGTATAATTAGTATATATAAAGAACAGTTCTAGTATGTGGCTAATTTGCTGGCATCTAAGTTACATGTTGTCAAGATTCGTGAATACATTGGCAGTTATGTCCCTATTTTTATTTATAAGATCACCAAAGATACAGGAGCAGTGCATACACTAATAAACATAGTACGAGATTTTGTTCTTTATATCTGCGAAATCTCTAGGTTTCATTTAAACCTTTTACTAACACGAAGACTCTTGTCATTTACAGTGCAGTGTTGTCTACAATGTGCAATCCGAAATATACATTAGGCCATGTTCGAAAACTTTATGTGGGTTGTATTAGCATTCAAGAAGTTTTTGTTACTTTAGAGAGAAAATTTATTGTATATTTTGATTCTCATAAACTTTCATTGCAATCTATAAATAGTTTAATTTCCTCCCCGGAATATCTGTAAATCCATATTCAAATAAATAAATTATAAAAATATCATATGTCAGAAAATATTTGACTGTTTAAGGCTTTTTAGATAGAATGAAATACTAACATTGAAAATACACATAAGACGTGTACATTTTTATTACTTTTTCATGGTTATATTAAGTTTTATTTAATTTACTTCTTATTGAGTTACTTTGCTTCCTAATTTACACTATATTTTACTTTTCATCTTTGGTTGATAGTTTTTTTAATTTCGCGCAAAGCTACAAGAGGACTATCTTTTTTAGCCGTCCTTAATTTTGCAGTGTAAGACTAGAGAGAAGGCAGCTAGTTATCACCACACATCGCCAACTCTTGTGCTACTCTTTTACCAACGAATGGTGGGAGTGACTGTCACTCTATAATGCCTCCACGGCTAGAAGAGGCCAGCATATTTGGTGCGACGGCAATTCAAACCCGTGATCCTCAGATTACAAATGGAGCGCCTTAACCAACTGGCCACGCCAGGCCTGATTTGGTTGACATCAATATAAGCAGTTATGTTGAACTCGCAGAATTGACAAATCAAACAAACTTCACATTACGTCTCTACTCTCCAAATACCAGCTAAGTTACAAATACTGCTTTTAGAATATACAAGACTGTTCGTATATACAAAACAAAGAATTTTATGAAGACGATAACTAAGGGCTAACAGTAATTATGTCTCTGTATAGAGACATGTTGTTCAGTGTTTTCCTATTGTTTCTTTTTTCCTTGCTTTCTTCTTCTTCCAAACACAACCATTCATTCATTTTCTTGATGGATCGACTTGAAACTTAGTAGAATTATGTGTTGGTCCAACACGCCCTGCCTTTTACTTTTTTTTGATTTAGTCATTTTTAACACTTTAGTACGGTGAAAGTTGAAATAACCCAAAATATGTAAATTTTTGATATCCTGTGCGGTCATATTTACAGCAATCAAAATGAAAATTGGCACAAATATAAATTTTCACGCACCCAAAACATCAACATACAAAATAATTGGATATTCTCGTTTTGAGTCATATTCATCAGGAAAGCGCAAATGTGGGGTTTTCATGAACGGTTAATGCATGTGTCAATCAAATTTGGCACAAACTGTAACCCCTAAGCAGTGATATAGACGGTTTTCGATATTTTCTGTGCTTTCATGAATTTGTGGTGTAAAATTGGCCTTGTTAGGATTTCAAGGCGGAGAAATGTTCCACTCGCCCGCGAATGTTGCTCTCTTTAAATTCATAAAGTTATAGAAACACTAGTAACTGTAAAGACTAGTTCACATCCTACGGTAACAAGTTGGATGACCAACCATTTTGTCTTTACACTGTCAATCTCTATAGCTTGTGACTACGCAGGTTAGAGTCCCCGACATTCTTGTTTCCGTTCATGTATGGCATAAGAAATGAAGCCATGAGGGCAGATTAACACTTGTTAATGATTTTAAGGCTGTCACATACTGAATGCTCGCGATTTACCTTGTACAGAGAGGATTGAGTACATTTTATTAGAATGATTCTCACTGAGCAAATCAACAAGTCACGTGGATACTACATCCACAATTAATTAATTAACCCTTTCGCTGCAGTCTTTGTATAATATACACAAGTTCATCTACACATCTGCACACACTAAGTATCTGCACTATAAGTTTTCATACAGCATGTGTATCTTCACAAAATTTGGTAGACCTTCAGTTAATATTAGAAGTACTTTGTATACCCAAAATCAAAATTTTGAATATAATATTTTCTCTAAACATTTGTTTGTGAAAGTAGTCTCTTTCGTTACCAGTCAGAGTACAAAGTAATTTCATATTATAATTTTAAAAAACTATTCTTCGTCCCAAAAAATCTCAAAAATTATTTATGTCATCTCTAAAACCACTTAATTACATTCAAACATTTGTTCTTAGTAAGACTTTACATTTCATGTTTTTTTATATACCCTAACTATGTGGGGTCTGTCACTTGACCAACCTTGTAATCATCTTTAAAAAATTAGAAAATATATATAAAAATTATGTTTTTTTCATGCTAGAATGACTACATATCATGACACCAAAATACAAATGTTTAATCTAAGTAGCTTAGGTCTCATAACGATATATATATATATATATATATACACATATGACGCGATGCAGATGCACTCAATGTTACGTATGCAGTAATATGAAACTGACCTTTCGTCTTCCCTGTCTTAACTTGTTTTAGTGGACTTGTATTTTGTAATTTGCAGTCACATTTTAATTATTATACATTATATATGTAGGTAGGTTATCACTCTTTAGAAACAAATTATGAAACTTATTTTTTTTAAATATAGAACGATAAATTAAGAAGTAAAACAAACAAATATCTCTTCTCGCTACCACCTTTGTACTCGGTTGCTGCTGGATATAGGTTGCTAAGCCTTTAAAAATTTCGCATATGGAAGATAGCAAACAATTTTTTAGGTTTTATACATACAGTTGAATAACAAAAAAATCATAAATAACTACACTGATACCATAGAATTTCACTATAATTTATTAAGTTTAGTAACTAAGATGTATTTAGATTTTTAAAAAAATACGCGGACTAAAGACAAAACCTACCTCCTTTAAATCTTGGATTGAACGAACGTGATAGCCTTTTCACAGACTTAAATGGCTCAGAAAACCACTATGGGGATATTCTAAGCTGTTGATTGATTACTCACGTATCATATCTTGAAGTAAGTATATATAACGGTCCATTTTCAAAAATGGAAAGAGGTAAACAGGGCCACTGTGTTTGATTCAGTACACAAGCCAATAAGGAAAATAAAAAGATATGAGGTTTTGATTTCATATTCTAGCTTGATTATATTAGTAATTTGAGTTCCTGATTTGTAAGAAACTATAGACTTAGTATTTTGACATCACAAACATCTAATTTTAAACAGTGCTGCATTCAACATACCACGTGACTCACTAAAATCTATATTTAGATGTGTTATTTCAATATTTATTTTTAAAGTACGAAGTTAATTCATATATAATATTAAAGTTAAAATTATAATCTACAGTTTGATTCCAGACTTACTAAAATAATTTCATAAAATAGTAGTTCATTGATATTTTGAATGCATGTCAACAAACGCGATGATATGGTTTTTGACGTGGGAGAAAAGCGTGCATCATATATACATTTTCAAATTTTGCGATGTGCCTCAGTAAACCGATTGTTTTTGAAAAGGCTATGTAACAACCTTTTCCCACGCAAAATATTCATATGCTCATGTAGTTTTTTTTTAATTTTTGTTTCTTTGTTTTGAATTTCGCGCAAAGATACACGAATGCTATCTGCACTAGTCATTCCTAATTTAGTAGTGTGAGACTAGAGGGAAGACAGCTAGTCATCACCACCAACCACCAACTCTTAGACTACTCTTTTAGCAACGAATAGTGGGATTGACTGTCACATTATAATGCCCCCATGGCTAAAAGGGCAAGCATATTTGGTGCGACGGGGATTCGAACCCTCAACTCTCGTATTACGAGTCGAGTGTATTAACCACCTGTCCATGCTGGACCAAGAGTAAACGAAGTCCATAAAATGGCGCCGAAGCATAAGTATAGCGATGATGAAAGCACTAGTGGAAAGACAAACAAGACAAACAAATACATGCCTTTAAATATAAAACTGAAATACTGTAAACCATGACTCATTTTTTCTCAAATAATACTTACACCCATTTATTTACTTTTACAGATGTGAATCTCTGGAGGCCGTATTTCATCATTAATAAAAACAAATTTTCGGTCATTTTATGATTTTCGAAATCATGCTTCTATTTCCCGTTAAACTATTGTTTGAAATCCGGGATTTTCATATCCACGGTTTCTTCTAGGAATGTATCACTCCGCGAATTTCAAGAGAAGGCTGTGTTTACACAATTCAAATTAAAATTCCTCAATATACATCAGACAATACCTTCAGCACATGTAGAAGGTTTTATTAAAATGAAAAAGAGGTCGGTTCTGTTTGTTTGCTATTAAGCACAAACCCACACAATAGGTTATCTGCGTTGTTGTTAAAAAGGGTATCGAAACTCGATTGTTAGCGTTACAGCATATGAACAAAGAAATAAGATCGCTACGCCTGGCGTTACGACAAATAAAGTCAAATAATACGTAAACTCACTGTAAAACGAACAATGTTGTTGTTGATGTAGTCTACTTCAAAACGTACGGTACGAAGACTAGGACTATACATATCTTGTGATCCCGTATTTGTCAATATTATCTTAATGCCATCTGGTAGTTCATATTTATTGGTGATATTAAATCGTCGAATATTTTTCGGCATATAACAGTTAGGAGCAGCAGATGCCTCAGACCATACACATCCTCGGTTTTCACACTCGGTTATATTGCCTGGAACTAAAGAAAATACTGCACTTTTATTAAAATCAACGCGTAATATTAATAATATTAGTGAAATTAAATAATTACATCCAAATGAATTTAAATGAATAAGCAAAATCACGAGGAAGAACTGCGTTAAAAACGAAAAATCCCAACCTCTGATTAATTATATTATAACCATAAATTTTCAAGCCGTAAACAAAACATATTAACATGAAATAAAACACGCTGCATTGGATCCTTTTTAAAAATGTGTAGCGTATTTTATTTCATGTTAAATACACAGTTGATGTTTATGGCTTGAAAATTTATGGTTATGATATATAGATATATAATAACAGACTTTCCCTATAATACATGCATGCACGCTCAATTACGCATTTATGCGTGTGTGTGTGTGTAATCCTCATCTAAGGAATTAAAATATCACAAAGACAGGTTCAACAAAAATACGTTTAATGTGGAATAAAGTACAATAAAATAACTATAAAACTTGATGCGTTCAAATGAAATAATCTTAAACTGTTTCGTGTACATATATAAATATTGTATAAAAGTCTTAACATTTGTATCGATAGCGAGATTTGACCCACAAGCTCCTTTTGGGTATCTTGGTTAATACATAAAACAAAAAAAAAAGAAAAACTTAATTTAAAAAATATGGTTACCTGGTTTGTTTTAATTTTAACTGTAGCTCATCATAATATATATATATATATATGTATACGTAAATATTTATGAAAACCAAAATATTCAACAATCTAAATAATTCTTACCCAGTAGAGGGCACTCTATTCGGTCCTTTTCTCCTATCGACGGTGGTGGGGTTTTAGGCCAATAAGTTATAGCCAAAGGTACTGCTATAATTGTAGCGAGGACAAGAATTATTATTAAACCTATTAAAGCCTTTTTAAGACGAATTTTCTTTACATAAAATCTGTTTCTTCTGTCCCATTCTGTCCTTGTCATTTCTAGGTCAGCAGTTCTTTTTATTGCTGAAAAGAGAGACAAAACGTTTAGCCGTATTTCAGATAATGTTGCATTTTGAACTAAATAAATAATTTATTCTCACAAGTCAACAAATGAACTTTCATAAGGAGTTCCTATGGTAGCCTTTCCCCTTCCAACCATTCCCAGTGAAATTCGTACTGTAGTAACAAACACATATGTGAATGAATACACACTACCGTCCTACTTTCCTTGTCAAAGAATACTGAAATGATATTTACACTTGGACTACAAAAAAATGAAAGAAACTTCTGTGAGCAGGTTTATAGTAAGAAATTTATATATAAAAGAAATATTTTTTAGAAAACATCATAAACATTTACTCCAGTTAGAAAAGCTATCTTTTCTGTTTTAACCAGCATTAGTTGATATAGGCCTGGCATGACCTAGCGCGTTAAGGCGTACGCTTCGTAATCTGAGAGTCGCGGGTTTGCGCCCGAGTCGCGCCAAAACATGCTCGCCCTCCCAGCCGTGGGGGCGTTATAATGTTACAGTCAATCCCACTATTCGTTGGTAAAAGAGTAGCCCAAGAGTTGGCGGTGGGTGGTGATGACTAGCTGCCTTCCCTCTAGTCTTACACTGCTAAATTAGGGACGGCTAGCACAGATAGCCCTCGAGTTGCTTTGTGCGAAATTCCAAAACAAACAAACAAACAAAAGTAGTTGATATGCTTCACATTTTGTCTTTTGATGTAACGTATTGTTTGTTGTGTGTTGCCTAAACCTGTTGACATACGTCCTTTTAGGCTGGAATTTTAACATATGCGTACAAATGGCATAAGTTTTTTTCGCTCTTACCAAGGTACTACGGTTAATCTTAATCTATGTTACTGCACTTGGCCAAGCACAGAATGAATCTGAAAAAGCACAACAAAATAAAAATACATCCGCATCTAATGTGTGTCTGTTATTATGGCCTAGTAGTTAAAAGTGTTCAACTCGTGATGTACAGGTTGCAGGTTCGTTCGAATCCTGTCACTAAACATGGACTCCTTTTCAGTCGTAGGGGCATATACGAAATAATCAATCCTACTATATCTTGGGAAAAAGTAGGCCACAGGTTAGCGGTGGGTAATGGTAGAGTCTTTCTAGTCTGTCACTTTTAAATTAGGGATGGCTAACGCAGGTAACTCTCGAGTAGCTTTGAGCGAAATTCAACAAACAAATAATATCTAAAGCGATTACATCTTAAGCAATATTTTACTGATGAGAAACAGAAGAACAAACTTTCACAAACAGGTACATTGAATAAGAGCAGCTGTATTCAGGATTGGAAGATGATATCAGCGTTTCAAATCCGCATAACTCTGCAAATCCAAATGGTTCCTCCTGGAAAGTAGCATTGGTTTTCTTTCTTTCTCTTTCAACAACGAAGGAAATGCGTTTTATGTGTATGGTATCGAAAGGATCCATGATTACGGACAAGAATGGAAAATGCTTGCATCAGCAGTTAGAAAATGACAGCAAACACAGCCAATAGCTTATGAAACACCCCATACTACGTCCAAACATTCCAAAATAAATTAAATTTATGACATTCAACATATATGTAATAAACGGCATTTTCTCTCAGTCAAATAATGTTTAATATACAGTCATTTCAAATACGGAATTTATTTGTAAACATATATTTGAATTTATATGGATCCAACTCAGTTTAGAGCAAAAATGCACAGAAAAACACAAACATAATCAAAGTAATGTTTAATACTTTGATCGTAAATTTAAAATAAAGATCCCTATATCCGCTAGTGATTTAAGAGAGATTACAACGGGAAAAAAAATGGTTTGTTTATTTTTACTTTCGCGCAAAGCCACATGAGGGCTATCCGCGCTAGCCGTCCCTAATTTAGCAGTGTAAGGTTAGAGGGAAGGCAGCTAGTTGTTACCACCCACTGCCAATTTTTGGGGTACTATTTTACCAACGAATAGTGGGATTTACCGTAACGTTAAAACGCACCTACAGCTGAGAAGGCAAGCATGTTCAGTGTGATGAGGTTTCGAATCCGCGACCCTCAGATTATAGTCAAACGCCCTAAGCACTTGGCCATGCCGGGCCAGATAAAAATGACTAAATAAAATACTGTGGTAGGAATTTTGGGTTTAGTACTTAGGGTAATTAAAGCAATGGTTCAAATGCCCATTAATATATAAATAAATATATGGACGAGTAAAGGAAGATGGTTGTGTCTTTCAACTGTTAAGTGGCGGGAATCATTAGATCAAATTCCAAAGAATTGAATGTGAAGAGAACATGAGAGTAGCCCGAGAAAAACCTGTTTGGTGAAATTGTTGTCAATATCACAGAAAGAGTAATTATACGAATTTACGGGTGAAAGAAAGTAAAACAGAATATAACAGTTTAATTAATACCGGCAGACAGGGCCTTTCACCTATTACTGGGGTTTGTCAGGCTGGTTCGAAAACAAGAGATATAATAGTGGTCTAGGATTAATTAACCTTTTCATTAACAAGTTATGTGGAATCCACAAAGCTCGTAATCACGAAGGTATCCATGAGAGTTTGATTGTGATTAATTATTTGGAATTAAGCATAAAGCTATACAATGGGCTATCAGTGTTTTGCCTACCATGGTACTGAAATCCAGTTTCTAGCAGTGTGAGTATGTAGACATACCCGTTGTGCCACTGGGAGGCATCCATAAAAGTAATTATAATATGATTTTTAATGATGTACGCAAATGTTTATAAAATTTTGCAAGTTATTAAGAAACACGTCCACCGCTAGTACAGTGGTAAGTCTATGGATTTACAACACTAAAATCAGAGATTTGATTCCGCTCAGGGGACTCAACAAATAACCCGATGTGGCTTTGCTATAACAAAACACACATTAGTAAACATTACAAGGCTTTTGTGTACAAAATATGAGGTTTTTAAAATTGAGTAATAAATATTTTAAAGATTTTCTCATTTATTTTGTGTTTGTTTTTTGGAAGATTAACTGGGCAACGTACAAAGCGATAATAATTTTACATTAAAATACTTTTACACATAAAAAAAGTTTCAAATTTCACACGTGAAATCTTTATGACCTCCAGATAATTATCAAATGTTTAAAGAAAAAACTGGACCACTGTGTTTGCTTAAGTACATTAGTGATATCTTATCATAAAGAAAAGATAGGAGGTTTTTATATTATATTCCGGCTTTTAAATATCAGTAAATTGAATTCCTAATGTGTAAGAAACTATATACTTTGTATTTTGACATTACAAACATCTCATTTAAACCAGTGCTACATTCAACATACGACGTGGCACACAAAGGTCGATGTTTAGGTTTGTTTTTTAGATATTTACTTTAAGTTAAAGAAATTAAATAATGTATAATACAAAGATTGTAATTATATTCTACAGTTTGATACCAGACTTAATAACATTCACGGTGTTAGAAAAACATCAAGAAGTCTTGATAAAAATGAAATAAACACCCTATAACCAGATCACTTTCGAAAGGTGGGCCTTCCTCTTCAGGGCCAAACTTGAACATAGCTTTATTAAACAGTAGTTGAAAAACTTTGAATGCGGGTCAACAAACACAATGACATAGCCTTTAACCCGTGACCCGTGACAGTAGGGCTAGTATATATATATGCTACTTGACAAACAACCATTTCGGTGTGTATTACCTAAAACTGACATGCCGTAAATCTTTACAAATTTTCTTCAGTCCTTACTCATACGAATTAGGTTTATGATTTTTAATAACATCCAGTTACATACTTAATACCAAATTGCTTAGTAGTAAAATGATTCCTTTATTAATTCCATTTGAATTAAATATTTACTTGTCATTCTGAAGAACTGGCGAACCAGTAAATTAATCTTTATGTACTCTGAGGAGAAGAAATGACCACAGCATCAATGGAAAGTATCGCGATAGCGTAATATTAAAATAGGTAAAAGTTTCTGCTACACATGATTATATTTGACCAAAAATTATATATCACAAAAACAATACATTTGTGTTAAAACAATACAACATTGTGGTCAGACAAAACAAAACGCAAGTTCGTTGGCTGAAGCACAATGTGTTGAAATTTTTACACTACAAATTCGTAAAAATATTAATAAATCAAGTCATTTCGTAATAAATACATTAAAATTCAAACACTGTATTTCATAAAATAAAAAGCTAAATACTGCATAAAAATAAAAAAATCTTAAAAATTACTTTACATAGTGGAGTTGATCGTTACATTATAACGTCTGCACGACTGAAAGGGCGAGAATGTTTAGAAAAAGGTGGATTTGAACCCGCGACCCTCAGACTAAGAGTCGAGTACCTTAACCACCAAGCTATGCCAGCCAGTGAAAACCCTTCCAATGCAACATATATGTTGATCATATAATGAAATTTACACACGAAACAAAATGTACATCTACACAATAATTCACGAGAGTAGTGCCTTTTAATATAAACAATGAAACCTATAACTTTCTACAACTTTCTGAAAATTGACTAGATGAAATCAACAATATGCAGGATTGTTTGTTTGTTTGTTTTTAATTTCGCACAAAGCTACTCGAGGGTTATCTGTGCTAGCCGTCCTTAATTTAGCAGTGTAAGACTAGAGAGAAGGAAGCTAGTCATCACCACCCACCGCCAACTCTTGTGCTACTCTTTTACCAACGAATAGTGGGATTGACCGTCACTTTATAACGCCCCCACGACTAAAAGGACGAGCATTTTTGGTGCGACGTGGATTCGAACCCGCGACCCTCAGATTACGAGTCGAACGTCTTAGCCCACCTGGTCAAGCCGGGCCCCAGGACAAATGTCTCACCTCCATGATTAACCTGACTAACTAACAAACTAACTTTTGGTGTTTCATTCCTATTCATAAATACAGAGTTTTGCAAAAATTTGGTGTTACTTTGACAAAGCATAAGATGCACACTGTGTAAACTTATAACCATAAGACTTGAATGTGGTAATCAAATGATGTCTATCACCAAAATATATCTAATTTTCATAAATATTCAAAAATGTTTGTTTTTTTTTACCGATGTTTCAGCTGTGGACAGTTGTTCTGAAGTTTTTATTTACATGAACTGAATCGTCGTTTTTCGTTTTGTGTTCAGACAAAATTTTTTTTCGTATACCTTTCATTATTTCCAGTCATTTTTTGAAAATTGGTAATCTCTTGTATTCGCCTTAAAAATGTATTTTACAATTTTTATTCAAATAGAACAATTTCTTTCTAATGAGACGCCAATTTTATGCAACAAAGTAGTGATTTGTTTGCAATAATGTGCAATTTTTCATCTTGAAAAACACAAGCTATGATTATCAAATTACCTACCTAATTAAATTTTCACTTTGAAGCAAATAAACTTTTAAGAAAAATAAATAAAACGGTAGATTATATAAAAAATATATGGGTGAGACATTGTTCTTTTTTTCAAAAATTTGGCGAGACTTTGCCAGGTGAGACATTATCCGTATACCCCTTCTTCCACCAGGTTGCGTTTAACTTCATTTTCTCCTAGTAGCGATTGCCGTTGAACAAAAAGGTTAGTCCTGCCAGTCTGGTAGAAAAATAAATTAAGAAATCACGCTCAAAACTTCTGATTACATTAATAGGAATACAACCGAAAAGGTTGTGTTATAATTTAACTGTAATATCATAAAACCAAAAACTGTGGTAAGGGAGACTGGGGCTACCAGGAACAAGTTGATACAATGCCGATAACTTTCATATGCTACAACTGGTAGCCGTGAAACCATGTTTACAAAGAAGTCCAAATGCTAATTATATTGTTTCCTTGTTTTATTGTAATCGGAAGTCTATGTTGTATGCAACAGTTAAAAACTGAAATTTGCACATACGTAAATAAACATTTTTACTGCAAAGGCAAATCATTTATTATTTCTTTCTATCGTTTAATTTATTTATGAACTTTAGTTGCATTAAATGCTAACTCACCTTCTACATAAAAAAAATTTATTTTGAGTAAATATGTGTGTGTACGATTAAACTGGCACCAGTTTCCCGAGAGGGACGTACATATTTATGTAACAGAAAGATATGTAACTTTACGATTACCTGAAATTGTACCCTGACCGATGCTTCACTAATAGAGAGAGAGAGAAAGGGAGGAGGTATTGTATTCAGAATTAGTTGTTTTTCTTTGTGATTCCATTATTATTGGTTTATTAATAAGTTTGATAAATTATTTATTATTATTTGTGTGACGTTTTCGCCAGGAATTTGTTTACTAACTGTGGTGAATGTATTTCTAAATGTTGTTGTGTTTAAAGTATATTTTTGTTGTTGAATCCTGATTGTAGCGACGTGTTCATTTTAAACCGTTAGAATAGTAAAGACTGATATTTTCATATACGTAAGTGTAAATATTTTTTACTACAAAGGCATTCGGTGATGTGGGAAGATGGGTTAGGGGTATACCCCACATTTCATTCTGAAGAGCTCTAATGGGTGCACCTGTGGTGCACATTCCCTCGCTTCGCTTGGTCAAATAAACTTTGGCTCCAACTTTCAATTTGTCTTTTAAGCCTCTGTATTATTATGTTGCAATAAATATTTAGTTATGAGGATTTCAACAGTACACGTATTTGAAAGAACATTTTTTTCGATTATATAATGGTATATAATGTTGTCTGTTAACTGTAAGTGAAATAGTTTAGTTGTTTGTTTTAGAGCGAAACATTTCAGCGTTATAAGTCAGTAAAATTACCGCTTCCCCACCATATATATATTTATTTGTTTGTAGTTAAACACAAAGGTACACCACGGGTATCGAAACCCAGTGTCTAGCGTTGTAAGTCCGCAAATATACTACTCTGCCACTAGGGGCGAGGACGACAGATACAAAATATTTCGAGTAAAATGGTAATTTCGGACATGTTAACACATTTCACTTGGGGCATACTGAACTGAGATACATGTCACTCAGCCCAACGTTGAGAAATTTGCATATATTTCCTATACTCTTAAAACATATATATATATATAATACGAAGATAATTAAACACATTTTAATTCAATTTGATATGATGCTTAAATGGTAAAAAACTACGTCACAATTTTTTTCTAAATGTTTTACCTTAATGTTTTATATCTTTAATATTCTTTGTTTATAACTCGGCTGCCTAATATAGATTAATATTGAAATAGTTAAAATGTGTTTTTTATTTCAATTACTTCAATATTCAAATATATATTAATATGAATAAAGTTATTTTCATTTAATTTCATCCTTGTCAACATGTGTCGTAGTAGGGTTAGGTAGACACACTCGCCTATCATGCTTCTTTCTAAGAAAATAGCAAAGACGTATTTGTTTTTGGTATATAACGGAGGAAGGTATCTAATTTATGTTGGTATTGAAATTTCTTTCCTTGAAGTTCAAAGGTGACTTTAAAAAGTGGGTCATCCAGACCCTATCTCCTCATTCCAAGAATTAACCAAACACGGTTTCCTAACCTTTGTGATAATGGAGATCTGTGAAGCTAATATACAAGCTAATATAATTTAGCAATTTATTGTAAATGGGTGGACGAAAATACATGACAAGGTGAGAAGTTGAATAAAAACAATCACTTTTTTTATAGTTATAAAAATGAGCTGAAGATAGTTGGTTAATTGTAGAAATGGTTGGAATATTGTATTAAAGTATTTAAAGTTTGGAATGAATAAATTGAGAATACTGTTTTTAGATATGGCACAATAAATAAAGTATATTAAACAAAAGATCAATTTAGTTTGATTGTAAATAAACTTACTTCTATTGATATTGAATTACTTACAACAAGAAACGGGGTCAGCAGCAGAACAGCCTCAAGAAAGCAGTGACAATACTTCAAGGTCTTGACTCTTCCAAGTCAAACATGAATCTAGTTAAAAATAACAAAACTGCGTTTGCAATTTGCCTGATTCAAGTACATAATCAGTCAAGAAACAATCAACAATATTAAGACGTGTGTCTGCTTCACTGGTAATTCCACATACACAAGTTAATACAGTACACAACACATGATTGCAGAAAATAATACCGAATAATAAATCGACATCGACACTTCTTGGAATATAAGTATTATATTCTGAATTACAACTTTAGAATAAGCTATTTTTGTTTAATATAAAATATAATATAGGAGATCGATATACCTTGTACTTACACGTCACACCTCTTTAGGGTCTTTATAATTTTGTATTAAGAAGACTAAACAATTGGGAATTTGGTATTCTTACAGTGTTGTAACAAAAGAGAATTCAAACTTTAGTAATAAAAAAAAACAGTTTCACACAGAATTCACTCCTTCTCTTGCAGCAAAGAACGATGTAGTTGGTCTCACAAAAATAGTCGTACCTAAGCTACTGTTTCACAGCCCTTCACATGTCCGTATGAGGAAGGCATTTAACTCTCTACTCCTAGGAACGCGGAGCACAGGAATTCCCTTTCCGTAAGAAAATTTATCTGTATTTATGTAGGGAAGCATATAACGCTAGGGTACTTCTATATATAAGACACAACAATCTGAACCAGTTAAACTTTTGTACGTCTAAGACACAAAGATTTGTAAGCACAATGAAATATTTTAACACGTACTACATGTTTCGACAGAGCATATTTCATCATGACTATAAAATCGTTATGTTGTAGCCATAGAAAAGTTTAACTGGTTAGAACCCCCCCCCCCCAGTGACACAGTAGTAGTGGACTCGTACCGCTAAAAACCGAGTTTCGATATCCGTGATGGGCATAGCCCAGATGTCACCTTGTGTAGCTTTGTGCTTAAATATAAACAAATAAAAATTGGAAGATCACCTGGTGGGAATGTCACCCTATACCTCCTATAAGGAATGTTTATCCAGTTTTTAACTTCTCAATTTGAATCCAAACCAACTTTCTACTTTGCTTCACTCGATACTTCTTATGATTGATATTAATTAATTAACTGATATGCAAGTTCTCCTGTCTCTAGTTCAAACTCAAGAAAAAATCTCACTTTTCAAAATATTTAAGTTTGCTCCATTTTTCATTATCTACCAATAATACATTTACCTAATTCTATATACAAATATAACCTATTATTTATCAGCTAACCAAGAACTAATACTAAATTACAGCCACGTGTTTACCTTAATGCTAAAAATCTCCATTATGCAAAAAAATAGAATATATTATTATTTGTTCGATGGGTATTTCTTCCTCCAAAACTATTTTAGCCGTTAACGTAACTGTCTAGTCACCTAATACTTATAATCCATAAATTTCAATTTATCATGTATCTCTTTTTAACTGTATAACTACCGATGGGATCCAGAGACCCTATAAGCATCTTCGATCCATTTTTCTAAATTAATTATTCACTTAATTGCCTGTTTGTCTAGGACTTTGTTGATTAGAGTTCTTACACAGGAATTACAAAAAAAAACAATAACTTCTAAAGAAGATTAACGTAAGTATTGTAATTAATACGATCATTTATTACTGGGGTTTGGTTATGTTTTACATAGAAAAAAGTGATTTCAAAAAGTAAGTGTTGTAGCTGGGAAAAGAGAATAGTACCCAACATGTGGACTTTCTGGTAGAGAGTGGTTTATAAAGAATCTTGCTGATAAAGGTACGTTTGATACAACAACATTCCACTATTTTTCTAATAAGCTTATCAATGAAGATCATCTATAAACCTATAAGTTACTCTATATGTTTACTATGAAGAAAATATAAAACAAACAGTAATATCCTTAAATCATTTTAATATTAAAGAAACAGCTAACAGTTAATAAAATAATTTGTTTCTTACGTAAGTGGATTTGTTTGTTTGGAATTTCGCGCAAAGCTCCACGAGAGCTAACTGCGCTAGCCGTCCCTAACTTAGCAGAGGACAACTAGAGGGAAGGCAGCTAGTCATCACCAGCCATCGCCAACTCTTGGGCTACTCTTTTACCAACAAAAAGTAGAATTGACAGTCACATTATAACGACCACACGGCTGAAAGAGCGAGCATGTTTGGTACGACAGGAATTCGAACCCGCGGCCCTTAGATAACGAGTCGAACGCCTTAACCCATCTGGCCATGCCGGGCCATCTATGTGGAAAACTTAATTCTATATTCTAAGTTAAAGATCTATTAAATCTATACGAGTTTTTTTATTGGTTCTACATCGTAAAATTTGTGTTTCTTTTTTTTGGTTCACAACATTTCACTAGGTTTACCTGACAACATCATTCAGGTAAGATACAAGAACTGTAAGCACATTTGATAAAAAAAACAAACTCCTGTGAATAATTTATGTTCATATATATACATAGTTCTCCGCAACCATTAATTCATAATATTTTAAATCATTATCTGATTCCAACTTCTCACTCACTTATAAAATGCACGATTTATTCTCAATGCATTTATCTAGTTGCGAATTAATAAACATTAAAAACTAAAGTGAAAAAATATCACGGAATAAGATAACGCTGGGAATTATTAGATTATTTTTAAATAGTAAAAATTAAAAAACCAGTGGCTCAACGGAAATCCTACAGACTTATGACACTAAAAATGTGGCTTCAATACTCATGGTGGGCAAAGAACCATTGGTTCATTGTATACATACTTGCGCTAAACAACCAAAACCAAATGGCCGGAAAAATATATATACATTCCTGTATTTACTGGAATGATAAAAAAAAAACACGTGAGTTTTAGAATAGTAAATTTCTTTATTCTGGAACGTCAGCATTATGTGTCCTTTTAAAAATGTAACGTACTTGTGATAACACTAGAAAGAAATATTGTCTCGTTAATAAACTCGAACATTGTCTGTTAACAAATTAATAATTTAGTGATATTGCCTTCAAGTGACAAAAACACAAAATACTTTTTTTTAAGTTAAGCACAAAGTTAACTAGCTACACAGAGGGCTACCTGTGCTCTATCCACCACGGTTATTGAGAAAAATATCTGAACAGTTGCAGAATTTTCTGAAACACTTTTATTTTAATCTAACAAGGAACTTTTTGATAATGGAGTATATATACTACTCAAAATAACTATCAGGTCATCCAATAAGTAATGTCTGAAAATTTAATACAGAATGTGCATCATCATTTCTGTCTTTGTAGAAGGATTTTATGACTAAAATATGTAGTAGAACATGTATAAAAATGTTCAGATAAATAAAAGAAACTAACGCAACTCTACTTTTTCAGATCATTAATCAAATAAACCCTTATGAATGTGGATGTATCTGAGGAGCACATTAGACATATAACGCTTTATGAGTTTAAAAAGACAATAGTGCAGCAGAAACTACACGAAACATTCAGGCTGTTTGTAATGCGGAGTCTCTCAATGAAAGAAAATGTCGAAGGTGGTTTCAGACTTTCATATCAGGTGACTACAGCTTAATTGATGTGCCAAGTTCAGGTCGTCCTGTTGAGTTTAACGATGACTTGTTGCTAGCTGCACTTGATGAAGAGTGTGCTGTAACAGTTGAAGAACTAGCACAGAAGCTTAATTCTACCCATTTGACAGTTTGTCATCATCTGCAACAGCTTGAAAAGGTGTCAAAACTTCGAAAATGTGTCCTCCACGATTTGACAGAAGCTAACCTCAGAGCAAGAGTGGACATTTGCATTTCTCTGCAATCTCGTGAACGTAACTCACCTTTTTTAGACAGGCTAGTGACTGTAGATGAAAAATGTTAATTGCCGCATACAATGTAAACTGGCTAAAGCACAGTCAGAAATGGACATCCACCCTAGGAAAGTCTTGTTAAGCGTCTGGTATGATATTGTTGGTGTGACCCACTTTGAGTTGCTGCCACTCAACGTAAAGATAACATCAGACTTCTACTGTGAACAGTTAGAGCGATTGAATGTTGCACTGAGAGAAAAAGAGGCCTGCTTTGATCAATCGTAAAGGTGATAATGCACGGCCCCATACAGCAAGACTCACATCTGCAAAGATTGAAGAGCTAGATTGAGAAAAAAGTCCACATCTACCTTATTCTCCAAGCCTAGCCCCATCTGATTATCAACTATTCCGAAGTTTGCAGAACTATCTTGATGGAAAAGAGCTTGGAACACATGAAGATGCCGAAACTATCCTCTCGACATTGTTTTCCTTCAAACCCCAAGAATTTTATAGAAGTGGCATTCAGAAGCTTGTGAATCGTTGGTAGAAAGTAATTAATAATAATGGAACATACATTATTGATTCAATAACATTAAAATCGTTTGAAATCCTTTTTCTTTTTCTGAACCTGAAATCGAACATTATTTAAGGAATGACCTGATAGATCAAACTCTAAAAATGTTGAAAACAATGCCGATTTAGATATTGTATTGTCCTAAGTGCCTTTATTATTAAAATAGGTTTTAGAAAATCATTCTGTAAATTAGAATGAGCTACACTTCTTGTTCTTACCTTATTTTTAACCCTTTTACTTTGCTTACCTGTGAAGTGTTACACGTATAATGTATTATTATTAAAATACAATCTTTAAGGCGAATCAGCTGAATTTCCGGTTTCTGGTTTCATCACCCGTTTATACTTAATATATTTAAGAAACAACAATGTAGTAGGAGATACGACTATGTTATTAATTTTATACTTTTAATTTATATTCACAAATTTTAAGTTGTTGTGTGTGTGCTTTTAGAGCAAAGCCACATTGAGCTATCTACAGAGCCCACCGGCGGGAATCGAACCCATAAGTTTAGCGTTGTAAATCCGTAGACTTACCGCTGTACCAGCAGTGGGCCTTTAATTTGTTATTGGAATATGAAAATTAAAATAAGCAATTTATTTTAAGATTACAGAAATATTTTCATTTTGTTGTATGAAAAAAAAAATGTGATATATAACATACAAGTAAAAAAAAATTTTGAATATGATATTTAAATTAAGTTTCTGAAAGTAGGTTATTTTATTATTTACAGCATTACTTATAATATGTACTTAGACATAACGCAAACTGATAAGAGGAGAACATATAACATTAAATTCACGTGTTTTATAGTTCTTACTTAATGAAATACAAAATATGTACAATTTTTTTAAAAATACTAAATGTATATTGACAAATAATTTATTTAAGTTTGTAAGATAAGATTAAGATATACCTTGTATGATAATACTAAAAAGTGATTATGATTACACAAGTAAACAGCGAATCAAAAATGCAAATATAAGGAAATAGTTCAGAGATAACTGAATTTATATAAATCTATGATGCTTCAAATAGATTTAGTAATATTTATTTATATGATTATTACATTAGTTTACATTCGTCTTACCCAAGAACATGTTTCATTTTTGATAAAAGTAACATACCCTGTTTGTTTGAAAATGTGTTTTTTTTTTCTTTTTAGTGCAAAGATATTACCTGAACGCTCCCTACAGTGAGAAATTAGTCGGGAACTTACAGCTGAACCACCAGGGATATTAATTACTGAAAGCGATAATTATATTAAACAATCCTCTATGAGCTATGATGAAATAAAACTTTTAGCTTTTTTTATCATTATTAAATATATCATCACTAAGCCTACACCTCTTGTCAAAATATCATTGTGTTATACTGGTTCCATTTAATGTTTTGAAAATAATTAAATACAAAAGTAACAAGAAAAACATCCAACTTTGTGACACAAACTACAATGTGTGTCATTGCATAATACGTTTGTTTCTTTGGTTGGTTGTTTTGAATTTCGCGCAGATCTTCCAAAGTGTAAGTCTGGAGGGAAGGTAGCTAGCTATTCATCATTATCCACCGACAACTCTTGTGGTACTCTTTTAGCAACGGGTAGTGGAATTGTTCATTACATTATAAAGCACCCACGACTGAAAGGGTGAGCATGTTTAGCATGATGGGGATTCGAACCCCCCGACCCTCAGATTAAAAGTTGGGCATCCTAACTACCTGGCCACGCCGGATCCGACTTGAGATAATAAAATTAAAATGGCTGTCAAACTTAAACCATTCATCTGATTACTTATTCATTTAAACTCTATTACTAGGGGAAGATGGTTCACGTGAATTCCCCTATGAAGTTTCTGTTAGTCAGCGATAAATCTCTGGACTTATAACTCTAAAATCCAGAGTTCGATTCCCCAAGGTTGATCAAGCTTCGATAGCCTATAGTGTTTTTGTGTGCTAAACAACATTCCATTCATAGTTTCGTTAAATTGTTTCAGCGTGTTAGACTGGTGGTGTGTTAGAAGGAAAATGCTCAAATCCTACTACTATTCGATTAAAAGTTGCCCGAGAGTTGTTGTTAGATGGTGTAGACTAACTTACTTCTTTGAGAGTATCTAATCAAAATTAAGGATAATAACACAGGTAGTCCATGTGTAGATTTGCAAAACTTCCAAAATAGACAGCACAGATAGCCCTCATCTAGCTTTGGGCGAAATTCAAAACAAACCAAACCAAAATAGACAAACAGAAGTTTTTAGTGCGATATGTACTTAAAAAAAACCTACACTTGTTTAAAGTTCCTATTACATTTAGATCTAGTAAAATAAAAATAAAAAACTCGACTTATTTTCTGTTGTTTGGGTTATCGAATACTTCTATATTTTAAGATGGATTTTCTAATATATATCCAAAACACTTAAAATGAAGTAAGCATACAATACATTGCGCAGGAAATGTATTGCCTGGTAAACTCTCGTGCAAATTTCCAGTGACACAAGGGAATGTTTGCGAACTTACAACGATAAAAACCGACTTTCGATTTCTGTGGTGGGCAAAGCACAGATAGCCCATTGTGTAGCTTTGTGCTTAATTCAAAACAACAACATAGAATTTAAAATTCTTATGCAATAAAAATTAACTTTTTATAGTGTGTGTGTGTGTGTGTGTAATCACGTATGTAAAAATGACAATTGTCTGCATAGTGAAATCACAGCGATTTGTGATATCGGTTTCATTTTACATATTACATTATCAAGAACATTATCATCCCTACGACTGGCTTTAAATCTAAATGTACCATTCTTCTCACCAACATAAAGTAACCTGAGTTGTAGTTACGTGATGTAATAAGAAGTGAACCACTAAAAACCAACACGACTATAGGTAATTGAAAGAAAAAAATCATTTGCAAAAAAATCTATAAAACTGCGCTTCTTGAGGACTAATAAAACTTTACAAAAAACAAATAATTAAAAATATCTAATACATGAAGAAAATCCCAAAACCTGTTTATAACTATGATTTCAAAATTCAGGAATATTCATAACTATCTCATCATCTTTTTTATAAAACCATTTGCCAGGTTTCTTACTAGCCTTCGTACTAATACAACTTCTATAATACAGTAAACATTGTATGATATGTGCAAATTCAATTTACAGAATCTGAAACTTTAATAAAATGTTTGTTTGAATTTCACGCAAAGCTACTCGTGGACTATCCTGCGCTAGCCGTACCTAATTTAGCAATATAAGACTAGAGGGAAAGCAGCTAGTCATCACCACCCACCGCCAACTCTTGAGCTACTCTTTTACTAACGAATAGTGGGATTGATCGTGCCATTATAACGCCCCCACCGCTGAAAGGACGAGCATGTTTGGTGCAACGGGCAGTTGAACGCCTTAACACGTTGGCCATGCCGGGCCCTTATATAAGAAAACCATTAAAAAATACTACATTGTAAAACCAAAATAAAAATAGTAACCAATCAGATATGATGGACTGGGTGTAAAAGATGGAACATTTTAATAAACACATGAATTTTATACAACTGGATGTAATGTTGAGAAATGATTTTTTAAAATTCATTTAATAAAAAGATAATTTGAACGTGTAATTAAAGCTTTAATGTCTTGACTTTTCTAAAAAGTTGTTTTTGTTAGAACATTTTACTTACAAATCTCGAAAAACACACAAGGAATATCCTTTCAGTACTAGTATAAAGATAAAGGAAAAATCTTAAATTAATAAAAACCGATTCAAACTTTTAAATCAACATAATTAAATACGAAAACAAAACGTGAAAATTAACTTCAAGTTTGTATGATAAAAGTTTATTTTTTGCTACTTAAAAAATTAATTAATGAACTATGCGGAAACATTAAAAGACATTTTAGTCATTATATAAGTGTCAGTATTTAAATTATGAGTGTTTTTTTTTCAGTTCTTATCAGTTTAACATTTAATAACATGACTCGGTAAATTCTGCAATTAATGTGATTAAAGATAAAACAATAGTCCATACGCTAAACCAAACTGTTACATTTAAAGCGTACTAACTTTCTTATTGTACTTGTTTTCTCAAAGTACTGTGTGAGTTTGTCCTTCAGACTAAACAGAGGGCAAACACTGACATGTATTGATAGATTTCATTTACGTTCTTAGAAATTTTCGACATCATCTGCTAGGCAGCGCGTGACTACCTTGGGTTTAATTGTTTGGAATAGTATGCGCCTTCTTTGTAAGATCAAACACTTGATTACATCATACCACTATCTTATCACATTACAAAGTTCAATACAAAGATATTTGAATAATAAAAATACGATGACAAAATATTCAATACGCAACCAATGATATTGATACACTGAGGCTCATGTCCTTAATAAATACATTACGCCATAAATAACCTTGATGGTATTTCATACCTACATCCTTTTTTACATAATAAACAAGAAAAGCATTTTCATCTCTCGAAAATAAAGGATTGCATTTTATGTAATTTTAACTGGTTAAAAATGCTATTTTTTGTTTGATTTATTTTAAACATTAATGTTTCAAAGAGCTACTGATTCATATATATACTCTCTCCAGTTTGATAAGTCACCTGCTGGTACAGCAGAAAGTCTACGGATTTACTACGCTAAAATCAAGGGTTCGATTCCCTTTGGTGAACTCAGCAGATAGCCAGATATGGCTTGACAATCAGAAAACACACACACACAGTTTGATAAACTACAAACAGGGGTAAGTTCAACATTCAGGGCACGAGTAATGTTGATGCCAAATTTTATTTCGCAAGCAAGATATTCTACATTAAATTGTTAGGAATTAATTACATTATCATTATTCGAATTTCAGAATGTCACCCTGCTTAAATCTAAATTTATTTTTTAAGCTGTCTTTAAAGCAGGCAAAATTACCTGCCTCTAATAAAATAAGCTTTAAAATCTCCTATAATTATGGGTAACAAATAATTACTTATATTCAAGCAAACAAAATAAGATCTCTTAACATCTACTGTTCATAAGTTTGTGTTGTGCACGTGCTTGTATAAAGCTACAACCCTTATTCAAGAAACATTTTTCTCAGAAGTTAGGCCACACACTTCCTGATAAGGAGTGAATTTACAAGGTCAAGTACAGATAGCTCACGCAGTTAGCACGCGTAAGTAGAAGCAACAAAAGAACAACAAATCTTCTTAAGCAGACAATTAGATACTTCAGAAGTCGTATTATGGCTAGGCGGCGTGAAGCGGTGCCTGGCCTTTAAAGAAACAACGGTGGAACACGACAGCGCTTCCCAACAATCGATTTGTTCTGTTTGTTTGTTTTTGAATTTCGCACAAAGCTACTCGAGGGCTATCTGTGCTAGCCGTCCCTAATTTAGCAGTGTAAGACTAGAGGGAAAGTAGCTAGTCATCACCACCCACCGCCAACTCTTGGGCTACTCTTTTACCAACGAATAATGGGATTGACCGTCACATTATAACGCCCCCACGGCTGGGAGGGCGAGCATGTTTGGCGCGACGGGGATGCGAACCCGTGACCCTCAGATTACGAGTCGCACGCTTAACACGCTTGGCCATGCCGGGCCACCCAACAATCGAACTAACAATTAACTATTTGTTTGGGCCCGGCATGGCCATGTGGTAAAATCACTCGACTCGTAATCTGAGAGTAGCGGGTTTGAATCCCCGTCACATCAGACATGCTCGCCCTTTCGGCCGTAAAGGAGTTATAAAGTTACGACAATCCCACTATTCGTTAGTAAAAGAGTAGCCCAAGAGTTGGCAGTGGGTGGTGATGATCTCTAGTCTTATACTGCTAAATTAGAAACGGCTAGCGCAGACAGCCCTCGTGGTAGAGTCCCGGATTTCGAAACTGGTGAGCCACGTTTGAACTCATGCATTGGCACAAATTATTCCCCGCACTTTAAGCTGTGAATGTGTTAAGAGTTATAGTTAGTCTCTCCTGACTAACTGCCTTTCCTTGTATCAGTAATTCCAAATTAAGAAGTGTGACATAACCTTAGCAGCTTTGCCATAAAATACTAAATAGTTACATAGTTAATATTAGCTGACTAAATAATATGCTGACATTAGCATCATATGACTGTTTACCAACTAAATAATCGTAATAATGTAAGCTTGTACATGAAAGGCCTGTGGTGAGGTGAGATTATAAACTGATGATGCATACAGAGTATCTACATTTATGGCAGGGAAAAGTGAACGAGGTCTTTTAAAGCTGGAACGTTTCAAGATACTTTAAATTGAAACCCGAGACAACTCTTGACTTAAAATATGTTCTCAAATGAAAGTAATATATCTTACTTCACTATACTTTGACGTTACCCAAAAAACTACAAAATGGTACAGCAAAATAAACAACACCTCTTAGATAAATAAACTAGCCCTCTTTTAATATTAACATACGAACACCTTTTAACCTTCCCCAAAACCGTCGAAAACATATTCAAAAACGTTTCGATTCTACACCCCTAAGATTTAAATCACTGATTAATATCGGTTAACAAAATGTTACAAAACTCAAACATATTACTATCAAGGTAGAACTTGAAAAGTCATATACATGTACATAATAAAACTGCATTTGATAAGTGATGACAGTAATTATTAAAATGAAATTTCTCACAGCATTAAGTTTTGAAACATTTTGGGAATAGGCGCAAAAACTTATTAATGCACGAGCCACGATTTCATTAGTACTTAATGCGCTAGTAAAGCTTCGGAATTTATAAGCTGCGCGAAAAGGTACATGCTTGAATTACATCTGGCTTTTAAGTAGGCCCGGCATGACCAGGTGGTTAAGGCACTCGACTCGTAATCCTATGATCGCGGGTTTGAATCCACGTCACACCAAAAATGCTCGCCCTTTCAGCCGTGGGAGCGTTATAAAGTTTCGGTCAATCTCACTATTCGTCGATGAAAGAATACACCATGAGTTGACAGTGAGTGATGATGACTAATTCCTTCCTTCTAGTCTTACACTGTTAAATTAGAGACGGCTAGCACAGATAGCCTTCCAGCAGCTTTGCGCGAAATTCAAACCAAGCGTTTTTATGTTCGTTAACCAAAATGGTGTTCATATAATCTCTATTATATGAACACCTAACAGCGTTATTTAATCTCTCACTATCAGCTGGATATATCCCCGTTTCTTGGAAGGAAGCAATAATATTAATGTTCCAGAAAGAAGGAAAGCCAGCGAATAAACCAAACAACTACCGCCCGATTAGCTTAACCAGTTGTATTGGCAAAGTATTAGAGAGGATAATTAGTAATCGTCTGTCAGTTTACTTAGAAGAAAATTCAAAATTACCAGAAATTCAAAACGGATTTCGAAAAAACCGCCAAACTACAGACCACCTGATTCGACTTACAGAATCAATTACCGACAGCCTCAACAAAAAAAGAATGCACTGTAGCTTGCTTTCTCGACATTGAGAAAGCATTTGACACAGTGTGTCATAACGGCTTACGACATAGATTGCTTGAAATGGCATTACCCCAGGAAACTATTCGCTGGCTGTCCAACTTCCTGGATAACAGAATGTGTAAAGTAAATGTAAATGGGGCCCACTCAGGGTCCTTTTCACCCGAAGCAGGAGTCCCGCAGGAGGGGTTGTTAGCCCTATATTATTTATCATGTACGTGAGTAATATGCCTCTGTCGGACCTAAATTTAGGTTATGCATCACAGTTCGCTGACGATGTAGCAGTCTGGAAAAGTGCCCCCACTCCGTCAATAGCAGCAACGAACCTACAACCAGTCCTAAATAACATCGAAGAATACTGCCAGAAATACAGAATCAAAATTAATATTCCAAAAACCCAAGTCATAGTATTCAGCAGACTGAATAAGCTGAAAAAAGATCCACCAAAACTCTATATGAATGGATCACTTTTACTGACTGCTACTTCTGCTAAATTTCTAGGTCTAACCTATGACTCAAAATTAACGTGGCTACCACATATTAAAATGTACTGATACGAATCTGGAAAGAGCAAACTATGCAAAAGTCTTTCAGGTAAAATCCAAGGAACATCACCAGACAACATACTTAAAATCTACAAAACGTACATTAGACCAACAATAGAATATGCATCACCTGCCTGGATTAACATAGCACCCACACATGTACAGAAACTTCAACGTATACAAAATTCTGTACTAACCTCAGCATATAAAGTACCACGTAGCACCTCAACCACATTCATGCACAAGTATGCAAACATAGATACAATAGCTGAAAGACTCTTGCATAATTCTCTAAAATATTTCAATAAGAATTGGCATAAAAATGACTTAATGTGTGATCTCGACAGATATCACGTACATGATGTAAATGGTCCTAAATACCTCTCCCCGTTTAACATATATTTAAGAAATGTAACACAAGCTGGCCACTATGCACTAGACACTTAGTCCTTGTTTCTTTATATTTTATAATTATTATTTTCTTTTTTAATCATTTTTTTCTTTTTTTTATCTTTTTTTGAATTATTATTCAAGTATTGAATAATAATAATTATTATTACTTTCTTTTTGTGTGTGTTACTACAAGTAGTAGTAGCATTCTCTCAATCGAGAAAAAGGAGAAAAATACAAAAAAATATATATATATATGAAAATACAAAAAAAAATAATATATATGGAAAAAAAATTAAATGAAGGAAAAAAAAACTTCTTGTTCGTCCATGCATGGACTGAGCCCTGAAATGGACCTGAGTATGATGTTATACTTTTACTCTGGCCCAAAGCTTTAAAAAAACAAAAAAAAAAAAAAACCCTAAAGACAGACGCTATAATCGTTCGGGAGGGAGGAAGAGGTCAAATGTACCTGACCCTCCTGGGTATTTAACAACATCAATACCCAAATACCCACACAGTCAAACTAACCAAAATGGCATAATGCTGGTGTTCCCTCGCGCAGTGTCGAAACCAGAGACATGAGTGTAAAGTTTGTAGAAAGATATTCTCGTTATTTTTGGTTTTTCTCGTTGAAATGTGTAAAACCTGAAACATACAATTTTCTTTATGCAACGTACCTGAGGATATGCTGACATTACGTTTCCTATATTCACCAGTTTCCAGGAGTGTATTAGTTAACTCTCGCAAAACAACAGTTTGTTTGAGCATATTCATATATATTTATATTTTACATGACACTATCTTTTCTGTAGTCTTCTGGATATACTCTGTGTGATTTCGTCACTAAAATAAATAAGCTTGGGATATATCAATACAAGTCAATAGAACTATCATGTCTTTGTTTAAACTACAGTAAACTACATAAAAGATGCATATCTAATATTTAATACTTAACTTTAAATCTAGCATTATGTACAACAACTCGCCTTAAAATTATCGGAAAATGCTATATTATCTAATTATTGTATGACGTAACTATGGTATTGCTACTAGACCATTGTTCAGGTGACAAATTATCAGTATCCAAAAGGTAATTCAGCGCTTTCACTCTATTCATCCTTGGATCAACCATTAAGCAAAATAAGCACGTACTTAGGGCACCAAGGGAAGGGGGCACCACAGAGTTTTCCTCCAAGCTATCATGCCCTTAAGTCTTTCACTGCCACAGTCAACTGAAGTCGATTTTTTTGTAATTGTCCTTATCTGCCGTGTTCGACTTTATTTGCATTGTTAAAAAATTTTTCTTTAGCTCGATGAGTAACTAAAGTTTCGAAAAACTACTAAATTAAGTATCTAAAGTAAAAAGTCATTGATTTACGAAAGTTTACTGTAAAGGGCAGTACAAAATGTTGATAAAACTTCAGATGATCGTATACTCTGATGTCTGACCTTGAAAATAAATATATTTCTCAATCCTTCCTTCTGTTGTGGCTATTTATAAGAAATTATAGTCAATAGAATTGTCTTGTTTTATCTGTTAGTGCTTTAGTCAGTCACATCTACAGAAAAATAGGAATATAATACCACAGAAACATAAGTCAAACGAAATTGTGACAGATATGTACAGAGACGTGACTAGTTTTATGTTGTTGTTTTTTCGGCTTCTGTTTTCGTCCGTTATATTTGAGTTATTGTCTCGTTTGTTTTATTTTTAATTGCGTCAATATTGCATTATTCATATGCAATTTATAATATTTTTAAGTGTGTTTCTCACTGAAGAGTTTCTGAGCCGTAATTTTTTGGCTTCAATGAACTTGCTGTAAAAAATCTCCTTTGTGTGTAAGCACATGTTTTGAAATTTATCATACCAAGAAACATTTAAAAAGGAATGCCACTGTAGCAATACCGCCGTTCATAGATTACATGTAACCTATAAGAGTATATGGGCATGTATGTATTTCATTATGGTTACGTAATAATATAAACAAATCTGAAACTGAGATTTATTTAGGAGATAAATACAAGGGCGCTCGATCTTAAATGTGATTTAAGACCGGACACCCTTGTTTTTATCCCCATTCATAAACAGCCAACAAAATTTTATCAAATATGCCATTGTTAGACCTAAAAATGGAGATCACAGTTATATTCTCCTTATTTATTCCTTGGTCCTATCCTGACGTCATAATGCCCTGACCCGACCCGGCCCTCTGGTGATATTTTTTATGAAACGAATAACTAATCTAAGACAGGAACTCAAAGACGATGACAAACGTTTAAGTGTAATTCAACTATATTGCGAATATAAATTCACATCAGTATATGTTCTATTACATTTCTGAAAAGCTGGGAAAACAGTTGACTGATCGGAGCAGTCTAAAGGCGATAATTCAACGTTTTACGTCAAACTCGGTAATACTTGGACATGTACGACATGATTCTAAACATTGTATACACTTGAAATTATACTACTAGTAGTAGTACAGTACTGTGGCACCGTGGTCATACAAAGATACCGTAAAGAATCGACAAATCAACAAATTCAATTTAGGATTGTCTGAAAAAGTGCAAGAATTGGACAAGTTCATGTGAGCAAGGTTAATACTGAGTACTAGACTTAAAGTTAGTGGCCTCAGTTACAATGTATTAGTATTAGGCCTAACGTTAGCGTTGTTATCTGAGAACTGAGTGACAATAACGTTAGGCCTAAATACTCTAGTGTAGAATACACTGGAAACACTACTGTAGCCTGGAATAATGAAATGAACTATTCCAAATTTAAGGCCGTCGTTTTAAATTTGCCTTCGCGTTCAGGCATGAAGATAAAGTTTCAGACATATGCCTATTTTGTTGATGTATGGTTTGTTGGTTCATCTGAAGTCCCCGGGTCAAAACTGAGCTCAAAGTTGAGGTTACAAGTCATTCTTCAGATATTTGATTAGGATTAAGGAACTCTAGCCTAGGCCTAACCTAGTATTTAGTAGTTGAATGTGCAGTACAGTTTACAATTGATTATATGTTATGTATGTGTACCACTACAGAATCATCACTGTGTATGTGTGTATATAGGCTACTACAGTATGTGCTGTTGATCACAAATTGTTTTGGAATACTTTTTGACTCACAATAGATTTGCATATTACCATTGACATTGCTTTTTGCATACAGCTACCATAGCAACAACCTTAATGAAACTTTTGCAATGACTGAAAACTAATTCTCTTAAAATGGGTTGAAGCCAGTCTCGAATCGATTTGAGACTGGTCTCGAATGGTTTTCAACAAATCAGAATGCAGCAAATCAATAAAGGTATTTATGAATTCATGTTTATGTGTTGATGGACCTAGATTAGGACCTAGGATAACTTTCTGACAAGCTTTTTAAATGTAGACCTAGAGTTTAATATATTTGACTGTCTTACCAACGTCTTTATGAATTTCAGTGTTTTTATAATCATAAAAACTATATATGATCCATATTCTTTTGTGATTGTTTTTTTTTTTTGTTTCTATATTTTTTCAGACTACAAGATGAAACTTATTCAATTAAGTGGTGTACAAAAAGAAAACTGGTAAAAAAAGCAACAAAAGGCTTTGGATTTAGTGGCCAAGACTAGAAAGCTAACTAATTTTTTCACTCAACTTACACAACATGATCTTCCAAACCAAAACCCATCTCTGCCATCAAATGTCACTTGTACTGCATTTGACAAGATTGAAGTTGGACCAAGCTCCACACGTATAATTACCACGTTGTCCACTGCAAGGTCAGAACATCATGATGACGTTGAGGTGTCACAGGCTGGCTCAACTGGCACAAGTCTCACAACTGATCTCACTTTGCCTGTAAATTCTCCTGATATCTCTAGTGTTAATGTTGATACAAGTTGCTCTACAAGACAGTCTGAAGTTGAAGTACTTGCTGAAAATGAAAATCTACAGGACTATAGTAAAATGCTTCAGTCTACAAAAGATGAAGAAACTAAAGCAAAAGATCCAAGGTTGTGCCTCGATTTCTCTGCTGATGATGTGGCTTATTGGATTACTTGTGGACCCACTGACTGTCAACACCACAATGAGCCATATGGCAAATCTTGCCGACTTTCAAACCAACGAGATATTCTTCGCAAACACTTTTCTTTGGGATAAAAGCCAATGGTGGGCAATACAAGAGAGTGGTTAATGTATTCACCATCAACAAGGTCAGTTTACTGCTTTGTTTGTAAACTTTTAACCCCTAAATTTCCTCGCGTTTTGTTGAAAGAGAAAGGTTCAGTGACTGGCAAAATACTATTGTAATTGATCATCATAAAAGAAGCACTACTCACCGAAACTCTATGCTAACATACTTAACTTGTAGACAAGGTTTAGGCTTGTCACAAGAGTTAGAAAACAAACTAAGGAAGAGTGCAATTACTGGGAACATGTCTTGGAGCGTGTAATAGTTGTTATTCATTAGTACGTTAGCTGAATGTGGCCTGGCTTTTCGAGGAACAGATGAAAAATTTGGTTCACTGCAGAATGGGAATTTTTTAGGGCTACTTGAGCTCATAAGTCAGTTTGATCCACTTTTAGCAGGGCATATTTCGAAATATGGAAATTTTGGAAAAGGATATCCTTCTTACTTGTCCAAAACCACCTGGTAAGAACTCAAACTAATGGCTCAGAAGTCCACGTGTTCATTGTTGATGAAGTAAATTATTCTGTTATTTTAGCTTGTCAGTTGACTCGACGCCAGATCTACCACATATAGATCAGTTAAGTGTTGTACTTCGATACTTGAAAGATGGGCAGCCTATTGAACGCTTTTTAACCTTTCTGGAACTGAAACGCCATACCAGTGAGGAAATGGCAAACCAGGTATTGCAGTACTTACGTGAAGTTTGCAAACTTAATTTTTCAAAATGTAGGGGTCAGTATTACGACAATGCTGCTAACATGTCTGGGAGTTATAAGGGGATGCAGCTAAAGATTTTAGATGAAAATACGTTTGCCACGTATGTATCCTGTGCAGCCCATTCACTAAATCTGGTATGCCGAAGTCCTATTGACTGCTGTCAAGTGACATTTAATTTATTCTCTACAATGCATTTGCTCTATACATTTTTTCAGCCTCAACCAGCCAGTGAAAAATTCTTAAATCTTGTCTTGAAAATGAAAGTGTGTTAAAATCCCTCTCTGATACCAGATAGGAGGCACATGATATGGCAACAACAGGAATTTTGAAGTTTTTCTTTAAGAGTTTGGAAGCTTTAGAATGTCTAGTTGAAGACCAATCACAAAAGGCAGACACTAGAAGAGAAACTGACAATGTTACAAATAAGTTGCAAGAGTTGGAATTTGTTTTATGTTGATTATTTGTGATGAGGTTTTGAAAAAGTTTCATAAAGCAAGTCAAGTCCTGCAAAACGAGGATGTGAACTTAAAAACATGTGCAGATCTGTACGGGTCATTAGCTGACCAACTACGCACTTTAAGAGATGACTTTGAAAGATATGAAGCAGTTGCAAAGGAAATACTACCAGATGTTGATTACAATGCAGCTGAAACTCGTAAACGTATAAGAAAGAAGGTACTCAATGACAGAGATGCACAAGAAGTAGATCTGAATGCCAGAGATAAATTTCGTATCACCATCTTCTACACAATTGTTGACAAACTAGAAACCCAGATGAGAAGAAGAGGAGAGGTGTACAAAGAAACAGCAAACAGATTTTTTTTCCTAAATGATGTGCCAAATGATGTCACTTCATCTACTGAAGCTGAAAGGTACTCTCAGTGTTCCCAAAAGTTAATTGATGCTTATCCAGAGGACGTGGACACTAATCTCTCTGCCAAGCTTCAGCATTTTCACCCATATGTGCACCATAAGTTTAGTGCAGCAAAAACTGTAAAAATTTGATTCAGTCATGCTGAACTTTATAAAATAATTTCAGAAGACAAAATTGAGTGTGCGTTTCCAAACGTAGACATTACATTGCACATATTTTTAACATTAATGGCCACAAACTGCACAGCTGAGCGTTCATTTTCTCAACTCAAACATACTAAAAATCCCAACAGAACAACTATGCGACAAAACAGGCTGTATGCCTTGTCTTTGCTAAGTATTGAAGCAGATTTGTTACACCAAATTAGTTTTGAGGACCTGATCAAAGACTTTGCAATTAAAAAATCTAGAATAAAACTTTAAAAATTTAAATAAATATTAAGGTATCAGTAAATAATTTGCTTACAGGGTTTTAAGTTCAAAGTGAGAATGTTTTGAATAAAAAGGTTTTGAGTAAATTTTTCATTTTTGTTAACATCAAAGTGAGAATTGTTAACTCAAGAGTGAAAACAAAATATACAGTAAAAATAATTCTTTTTAATTATCATTAATTAAAGAAGTGATTTCCCTCATCATTTCTAAATAAAAGGCCTCACTCATTGCTTGATTTTGATCCATGCCCAATCTGGTAAATAAATAAATAAAAAAAGTTTTTATTTATTATAGTTGTGGGGTCTGACCTGGAAGAAAACTGAAGAAGGATTATAAATTTTCAAACTTTTATTTCACTTTTAGCACTTATTGAGTCTTAATGTCTTGTCAGTTAAGCAATGGAGGAGCCGAGGGGGGCATCATTGTTGGGCTGTGCTTAGGGCATCAGTTGTCCTTAATGTGGCTCTGACTATTCTTACCACATAATAGAAGAAATAGTATCATATTCTTATTACACAGTAGAAAAAAAATAAGACTACATTCTTAAAACAGAAAAAAATGGTAATACATTCTTACTATGAAAGGGAAAAAACGAGATTACATTCTTAACAGATACTTAACAATACTACATTCTTAAAACGAAACGAAACAGTACTACCTCCTCATTACATAACAAACTAAATGGTACCACATTCTTACTACATAACAGAAGAAATACTATTACATTCTTAAAATAAAATGGTAGAAATGGTACTACGTTCTTACTACATAACATAAGTCATGGCACTGCATTCTTAATATAAAATGGAAGAACGGATAACACATTATTAGCAAATAACAGAAGAAACGATACTACATTCTTAAAATGAAAGAAATGGTAACACATTCTCACTCCTAAATTGAAGAAACAATACTACATGCTGAACAGAAGTAACGGTCCTCTATTCTTACTACATAACAAAAGATAGTATTACGTTCTTACTATATAAACAGAAGAAATGTTTTTAAAATATTATTATTATTAAAAGTAACTTCATGTTTTAAACTAAAGGTTGCTCTTCCTTCGAACTACCATTCTTACAAATCACGAAACTGGGTATGAAAATTTTAGGCTACTCAGAGAGCGAAAAACGCACGTACAATAAGTCCTTAGTCTGTTTTTTTGTACTTAACTTCTATCTTTAGTAAACATACCTGAGCTGTGAGAATACGAATTAATAACGTTTCTCACGTTAATTTCCCGAGGAACTTTTATCATGATAAAGGAGGATTATACATAGGTTTTTGAAATTCGTTGATTGATTGTTTTACCATTTCACTTGTCCAGCAAGCCTTGCAATTTTTATATATTCCTTACACGTCACATCTAGTGATACTTCAGCAAAATTTGTCGAAGTACAGGATCTAAGCTTCTCAAAAAAAAAAAAGATACGTGTGTACGCCTAACGTGCTAAACAAAAACTTATATCTGGTAAACGGATGACTACGCAATATTTCAAAGCACACAAAGGTATGAAGAAATTTCTTATTTTTTAAATAAAACCTACCATCGTGAACTTGTTTTTTATATTTTTCTTTGTAAGAATCACATACAAATGAAAAGTTAAAATTTTAAAACGAAACGACATGACACACAGCATTTCGTTGAAGTGAATCGAAAGTCGAGTCACTTTAGTAAAAGTGCTTACCTTGACATTCGGAAGAAAGTTCGTATTGAAATGAGAGTTTAGTAACCGGTTAGTGAGAAAACTTTTCAAAGGATATCTAAGTCACGGGTTTGTCACTAATTATTGGCAATAATGTATACATTCGCGTAGATAAATTACTAAACAACAAACCGAAGAAAGAGGCAGGACAAATGATTTATTTTTTTAAAATATGTTATACCTAATACATCTTAACGACTAAAAGGATGAGCAAGTTAAGTTTGATGTGTGATAAAAATAACACAGCTGAAATATATCTTAGTTATATTCACCATTATATCCATTGTCTCTAATAATATCGAATCAGTTTCATTTTCATTAGTAACAGTGACAACAATATCGTGAATGAACGAACACTCATTACTGCTTTGATCTAAGTAGACTTAAAGGTGTACAATGTATATATAATTTACTACACTATACAAAGGTAGTATAGACAGTGCTGGTGTGACTCATCTTATAGAAATGGGTCACCAACCATCAATAATGCGATTATAAACACAAACATTTCGCAGACTTCTCGTGTAGCTCAGGTTTGTTTCAGTCTTTGACCACCAGGACCTCTATAGGTTTAGCGGACACCATATCTGTTTATAATGGGACCTATAATGCTACTTTATGAAGTAAAAAAAATATCCAAAAACTCTGTCACTGCAGTATCCTAATTGTAAGCTCCATTAGTCCCTTAAAAGTAGCGGACGTGATACATAGACCAGTTGGTATGATTTGAAACTCATGCAATTCTTTTTTATTGCTCAATTTGTCTTTTTAGTAACCAGGAAATATGTTTGATGTATTGTATTGATATATTTCATCCAATACATCTAGATATTTCTTTATAAGGAGCGAGAAAAATATTAATGTGTTACTTTAATTGCCATTTTAAGGTTCACACAGAAATTTTATGCAGCTTACTTCTTTCTGACATTAACGATTGGAGATGATCAACCACTCATTAAAGGGTCTATAATGCCATATTTCAACATCCATCAACCTTTTATGCTGTCGATATTCCTGGTGTTTTAAGGAAGCTTCAAGCTTGGCCCCTTTTGGTCATACAATTTGCATCCTGGTAGAATGTGGTAACTGTGTTCAGTTCAAGAAATATTTTCTTGCCCGAATACTGCAGAGTCTACAGCAGAATGCCACGGAGTGTGAAAATGTGCATTTACTATATTAACTAAACTTAGTCGCATACCTTTGTCAGTGTGTTTAACTAGCCAGGAAAGTGTCTGACTGCCTCAACGACCGACTACATTGTAATTAAACACTATTTCCTCTACCTGGCATATCTTAACATGACTCAGCCTGCGTCCATATTTCATTACTATCATTGGTCACGTGGTACCAAAAACCAGTGTTTGATACTGTAATTCATGAATGTATTAGTGTAACTTAAAATGTATGGTCGGTTGAGGATTATGGAAAGAAGTAATGAGAAAACACATTCCAAACAATGCACTTATTTTTTTTTAAGTTTCTTTCAACGAATAAGAACACTTTATGGAACTGTACTTTACACATTCCACGTGCATATATTTTCCAAGTTGAGAAGCTACTTTTTATTAGAACAAAGCTACATAAACAGATATTATGGACTAATTTTCTCTTTTAGACAAAGGTTACATGACACAATAGTTAGCTACTTTGTAAATGTACTTGTTTCATTCTATTTTTTATAATCGCTCTCCTGGTGAAGGTTATATTCAAATTCTGTTGTATTTACAGAGTGTTATGCAAATTAAAAGGAGTTTTGGCTTATCACCTTCAAGTATGAATACTGGGAATAATCATTGACATGGAAAATCTAAAACTAGCGTGCATAACTTATTAAGTGAGAAGCTACACAATAGGCATTTGTGTTGTGGCGACTACAGATATCGAAGCCCAGTTTTTAGAATTAAAAGCCCTCAGATTTATCACTGAACCACCGGATGGTGGTGGAGAGGAACAAATCTGTGGAATAGTTGGAATATCGCACTATGAACCGTTCTTTATCGCATATATATATATTAAAGCTTCATACGACAGTATTAAGGTCGTTTATTTGCAGTTATGTTTCATGCTTCACTGATCATACTGCATTATAAAGTGGCAGGAAAATACAGAACATTAGTATGTTATATTGTTGATGAGAACGTCATCAGAATCACATGATTTGTAAAGTTTTGAATTGATAAAATTATTCATACCACTATTTTAGAGGAATTTCATTTAATTCCGGCTTATATTTATGGATAAAATGTTTCTCCATAGTCTTTCTGGTTTGCTCACAGTCCTTTCCAACCTTACAGAATGGTATTACACTGAATGTCGGGTGTTTTTCCTTCGCATATTGGTTTAAATGTTTACTCAGTCCGATTTGTCGCAATTCTGCGTGACTTATCTGTTGTCTGTGGATAGTCATTCTGTTCTTTAATTGGTCCCCGGTCTACCCAATATAATTCAATCCACAACCTGCACATTTTACACAATATATTAGATTTTTTGATGTACAGTCCATCTCTGTGTTGATATGAAAAGTTTATCCTGAACTTCTGAAATTTAAGTCCTTGCTTTCATGAATGAGTTCACATGTTTTGCAACGTGAGTAACCGCATCGTTTGCCCCTGTTTTCCTTGGTTGACTGATTAAACTCTGAATTTGTAAAAATTCTTTTGAAATTAGGGGCATGTCTCTGGCTTTTCACCCAAATTGCGTTAGCTAGATTTTGTAGACATTCTTTTTCTGATCCGTGGAGTATTTCCTTTGATGCTTGGATTATCTTGTAAATATCTGGATTACTTGGATTGTGTGTTTGTACAAATGTAATTTTGTTGTCATCGTTTTCTCTTTGTTTGACTGTCCTTAGGGTTTCCGTTGGTATATTTTTGGCCCGATCCATTCCCGTCTCAATTAAAGTTATTGGGTAGTTTCTTCGTTGAAGGCGGACTGACAATTCTTGCAATCTTTGTTCTTTTATTTTGGGGTCTGAGACTATGATACATATGTGCCAGGCCATGTTGAAAGGAATGTTAGTCTTTGCGTGTCTTGGATGACAAGATGTAAAGTCCAAATACTGAAATGAGTCCGTATCCTTGTGATAAATATCTGTTTGCAATTTGTGGCCTTCTTTGTATATTTAAACGTCCAGGAAAGGTATCGCATGTTGACTGGTCTCCATTGTAAATTTGATATGATCATTGATGTTGTTTAATACCTGGTGAAAGTCTGAAATATCCTCCAGGTCTTGCTTCCAGATGATGAAACAGTCATTCAAAAATCTCCACCAGTTGTCTTGAATATAGATCGCGCCCTCTGCTCCATATCTTTTTGCTATATTTGGATAGCAAAGGACACACACATCACCATTCTAACACGTACTTTCTTTTTGTGAAAACGTAACGAAACATTACTCTGTTCCAATAGCTGTTCGATGTACAATAATCAAACAATGAGGCTGGCCAACATAAGTAATGTCATCTGATTTTATAAGTATGGTATTTTTGAAGAAAAAACAAAAGAAAAACAAGCCTGTTTACCTGTTGTGAAATCAACGTATGTGAGTGTTATATTAAAATACTATGTTCTAAAACACCAGTAGCTTTGTGAAATACTTTACTGCGATACACACAAGACTAAAATTAGGGTACTTTAGCAACCTAAAGACTTGGATATATGACTATTTCTGTATGGTTGTCTTCACAGCACTGGTATAATTACTGGATTCGCTACGGTACATTGGTCAAATTAGTGGTACCTAAGGTATTATTTTATAAGTAATTAATTTTATGTTTAGCAACAAAATATTAATTTTACTCTTTAAATTTAATTAGAATTGCATTTACAAAAACGTTGAAATGTTAAGTCCAATGGGACAGAAATAAAAGCATATTTCAATTTTAATTGGGATATAATATGATGTGGTCAGCATAACGATTTGTTCAAAACATTATAAATCAACTGGTGTTTTATTAGAAAAATACATTTTGAACATTTAGATTCAGGGTAATGTTTTGTATATGCTATGTTTGATAAAAACAGAACTATCAAATAGAGGAGTTAGGGTGACAGTACAAACAAGGATATATTACCAGGTTATGTGTGACTTAATACAAGCGTTTGGAAATACCACAAAATGACATTGGTTCCAAATTATGTAGATCTACCACAAAAAGAAAATAATGAAGTATCACAATATATTTCCATATTTTTAGAAAAATGCGTATTTATTTCAGTTAAGACAGTATTCGATTTTATTCCAATTTCATGTTAACATTTTTAATATTCTAGTGGTTTGACAAATAAGGCATGACAACACATCAATAATCTCATCTGAATATTTTATTTATTGTTTTTTGGACACCAAGATAAACAGACTTTGGATGGTTACACAATTCAGTTAACACCACCAAATTCAATGTTTTTAGAATAATTGCTCTGAATTCACCATTGCTAGCAAGTCGTTTTGTATAGCAAAGAACATTACCATTTAAGATACAGTGTTTGGATTTACTTACAGTCTCTACAGTTATAGTAGATTCGTCTGGTAAAAGTACAGTTTTCAAGTAAGACTGCATGCTTAAATCCATCACCTTCAGCTTGTTTATTAGCCAATTGTTCTCTGGTGTTAATACTGACAATGGCAAAAAGTTTCGTTGATAGTTTACTAACGTCCAATTTTAGAATTTATTCTGGGAGTCAATATAATATTTAGATAAGGCACCAGGTAATTGGGTTTTTTTCCTCTTTCGTGCAGTATATCAAATATTAAGTCTTGTAATTTTAATAACCAATGCATTAGTCTACCAAGTTTGAAACTGTCTATAACCATTTCAAGGCAGCGTAAATTAAATGTAAATTATTTTCCATTTAGGATTATCTTAGTTTTTTATAGCTCAGACTACAACTAGACATTCTAACTCTCTACTAGTATAGTTTCTTTCTGCATGTTAGGATATGCTGTGAGATCATTCTGACACAGAACTACTCCTAATACTACATTTGAAGCATTAGTATGCAAAAATTAATGTTCGTATTTTATAGGAAATTGCTTGGAAAGTGCTGTACAAGTGACGACCTCAAAAGTTACTTTAATGAAAGGAAAGATGAAATACTACAGGAAGCAACTGCTGTTTCGGATGATTACACTTTAACCGATCAACTATTCATAAAAATAATTTACTAACAATTTAACAAAAACTTGTATCTATTCACTCCAGTGAACTTCGGGATCCTTCTTAAAATCCTGCTTCTTTACTTTGAAATGTTATTGCAAATGGGATGAAACTTCATCAAAATCATCAGGGTTTGTCTGTCATTTTTGTAAAAAAAACAAAAAACTGGTTATGTTATGTCTGATTATTGGGGTTTGAAACAGAAAAGGAAGTAACATCCATTGCGCTTGTGTCTACATATAGACGTAGTTTTACCGGATTACCCAATGCTGTTTGTTTAGCCACTTATAAAAAGGCTGATGTAGTTAAGAAGGAAATTAGACTTTTTGTGTCTGTTGGTTCTGTGTCTTTAACAAATGACGCCTTTAATCCCATAACCATATGTATTCTACATGATACTGAGCAACTCAGTCAGTACTGTTAGAAGGTATATTGCCTTTAGGTTCGGGTTCCACCACTGATAAGTCTTTTATTGCTCAGGGTATTGAGAGTGGCTTTATTAATGTTCCTCTTCATAACATTTGCTTGACATCAGAGATAAATTCGGAACCAGTTGTGATCTTTCATTTAAGGGTATATCACTAATGATGGAAAATTATTTGGTCGGAATAAAGTTGTTGCCGAATTCAAAATGGTTAACAAACCAAACATTAATTTAGGGATGACGTTATTGTTGAAAAGAATCCCCACCTGTTTCCCCCGTGTGCTGTGACTGGAGCCCAGGTTAAAAACTATGCTAAAAGCAAATTAACGACACGAGTTTAGTCGACGATATTATATATTTATCTTGGACATTTTTTGGAACCGACAGAGATCTTGTGAATAACTGTGCCACTGACAATTCTGCGAGGAGTGACAATGATGAACGCGATGAACCTGGTTCAGTTGGTGAAGTTCTGTTTGCTAGAAGTAAACTGATTGTAGAGCAAGAAAAGAATCCACAGCTCTCTTCACTATTTAAATATGCAATTCCAAAAGAAGAACTGGAGAAAGTTACTTTTCAAAATTTATGTGCTCTTGAGAAAATGCAGACAACTAGATATGCCAGCTTCAGAAGACTGGGCGATAGTTTAGCAAATAGTTGTTCCCAAAAAATATCATTTTGAAATATTGAAAGTTGCCCATAAACTCCCCATGGGAGGTCATTTAGGCATCAACATACAAGTAACAAAATTTTATCACATTTCTTTTCACCAAAAACTAGGCAAGATGTTTCTCAGTTTGAAAAACTTGTCATACATGTCAATGAACTGGAAAATCTAAACAGAAAATTCCCGTTGCTCCTTTGATACCTATCCCATATTTTGAAGAACCTTTCAGTCATGTGATTGTTTTTAGTTCTTACCAAAACGATAGCATTCGTGTTGATGCACTTTTACGTGCTATAATTTTATGATGATAAGGTAATTGATACTGAATGTGTTATATGCTGACATGATTACTAAAGCTGTAAAATATTTTGATAATATATTATATTTAATGTATTGTTATCAGTCTACATATACAGGGTGTCCCAAAAATTAGGCTTCCATATGTGTGGTAGATGGAACACAGATAGCCCATTGTGTGCTTTGCTCTTGTCAACAAATCACACCCTACGATCACACACACAGTAAAGTAATTACATAAATCTACAGGGTGCCCCAAAAATGTAAACACACTTTGAATGATTAAAACTCACTCAAACTTTCTCTCTTTACAGATGCAACTGATTTAAAGTAATGGCAGAAGCAAAACTAAGCTTTGAGAAAAAGACATTTATCTTAAAGTGCTACTGGAAGTGCAAGAACGTAGCTGAAGTGCAAAGACAGTTTAGAAAGAAGTTTCAAGTAGATCCGCCAACGTGACTCAACATTAGTCGCATCAGAGATAAGTATGAAACAAATGGAACAATTCAAGACATCCACAGAGAGCGTTCTGGAAGACCGCGGTCATCCACCAGTCCCACACGAGAAGCAGAGCTGTGGGAAAATCTCCACCGATCTCCAAGAAAATCTGTTCGGCAAACAGCCCATGAGAAAGGAATCCCAAATTCATATGCAAAAACGGCTCGTTTGGGTTGAGAAAATATTTTACATAGAAGAGCGAACAACGTTTCGACCTTCTTCGGTCATCTTTGTGAACCTGACGATGACCCAAGAAGGTCGAAACGTTGTTCGCTCTTCTATGTAAAATATTTTCTCAACCCAAACGAGCCGTTTTTGCATATAAATTTCTCAACAAGTGGGTTTCTCGACATCACTGATTATGAATCCCAAATTCGAGCGTCCATCGCATGTTGAAGCACGTTCATTGGAAAAGTTTTATTCTGACATTAGTCCACGCCCTCAATGAAGATGATCCTGACCGTAGAGTTGAATTTTGTGAGTGGCACCTAGTAAAATATACAGAGGATGCACAGTTTCCAAACAAGATTGTCTGGAGCGATGAGGCTGCATTTAAATTAAATGGCTCAGTTAATAGCCAGAATTGCACTTACGTAAACTTACCAGGGTTTACAGTGTGGTGTGTATTATCAGTGTTGGGCGTAATTGAACCATTATTTTTCGAAAACACAGTCACTGGTCTCGTTTATCTGAACTTGCTGCAAGAATCTGTCGTGCCACGCATTCCAGAGCAATTTGGAGATGAGTTTTACTTCCAGCAAGATGGAACACCTCCCCACTACCACTGTAATGTGAGAGCCTATCTTGATGAATATTGCTGAACAGATGAATTGGGCGAAGAGGTAGCACTGAATTTCCCCCACGTTCACTATACCTCACACCTCTGGACTATTTTTTTTATGTGAATACGTAAAGGTTTATATCACTAAACCTCCAACAATCAATGAACTGATAGCAGCAATTGCAAAAAAATGCACCCAAATACCGAATGAAATGATTCGTGAAGTTTGAAGTTCCATCTGTCTGCGTTATCAGCAGTGACTGGATCAGAATGATCATCAGTTCGAAAACCTTGCGATAACTCCAAATATTGTACACTTGTCTTCTTAAACTTGGATTATAAAACCTAGATGTATTTTAATAAATATTGTATTAATAACAATTCAAAATGTGTATACATTTTTGCGACACTCTGTATATAATACCTTAGTTAAAAATTGTTTAACGCCATTTTTTAATGTTCTGAAGAGGGGTTGTAATGGATTTACTACTATAAATCGATTTCAATATTTATGTTTGTTTCAGTTCAATATATATTGAGAAATGCATATAACTTACAGTGTTACATATGTGTTGCGAAATTCTAGCCTAATTTCTAAATTTTGTAGAAGATTCTTGAGTGTATGAATCATCAACATACTACGTGTGCAAGTAAAACTCCCAACTGAACGTTCAAGAACCTTATTTAAAGTTTATAAGACGACGCGCCAAGAGACTTTTCATGCTGTTATTGGTTTGCTACAGTTAGTATACTATAATCTTTGGAAGCTATAATTTTCATTAACGCTTATTAATCATGAAAGTACAGATATTTGACCAAAAAAAATTTATAGATTTCGAACTTTACAAACCGCTCAACTTCTGTGAATTACTTCGGACATTATTTTTTCTGAAAGGACATTAAATATTTTTTCTGGAATTAGTCAGTGCATACCAGGTGTGAAGCCAGCCAAGAAAACGACAGGTTAGCTTAGGCGAGGTGGAACAATATCAACTCAAATTTAATTCGTACGTCGTGGAACTGGATCGCCGATAAAATATTTAGTTCTAAACCGGATATAAGAGTCAGTATTGTCTGTGAGTTTGTAAAACTGTTGTGCATGGACCATCATTTGTAATAACTATTAGTAGTGACTATTATTATAAATTGAATGGTTTTTATGTTTGTATATTAAAATATATTTTTGTTAAAAAGGGCAAATAGCAAATTTAATATATTTTAGCATTTAATTAACTATTAGACCCGGCATAGCCAAGCGTGTTAAGGCATGCGACTCGTAATCTGAAGGTTGCGGGTTCGCATCCCCATCACACCAAACATGCTCGCCCTTTCAGCCGTGGGGGCGTTATAATGTAACGATCAATCCCACTATTCGTTGGTAAAAGAGCAGCCCAATAGTTGGCGGTTGGTGGTGCTGATCAGCTTCCTTCCCTTTAGTCTTACACTGCTAAATTAGGGACGGCTAGCACAGATAGCCCTCGAGTAGCTTTGTGCGAAATTCGAAAACAAACAAACAATTAACTATTAAGCTCAAATTCACATTTCCGGTTATTTTAAATGGTAATACTTTACGTAACGTAGGTGACATAATAAATCGGAGACTCGTCGGAAATAAATTATACGTAACAGATCTCAAACAAGTACGACATGTAGCATATTCTGACAATAATACAGTCCTTAATGATGCAATTTTATCACACCCACTGAATCAAATATGCAATTCTAACGCACCAACTTGATCAAATACATGTGTAATTTAAATCAGATTTGAATATATTTAATGTATACAGTTTATAGAATGTAAAGCCTGATATTTATTAGCATGTGATAGTATGTTTAATGGCAAAAACTGTTCATGTAAGTAACATTAACGTAGAGGGACAAAGACTGAAACAAGTAAAAATAACATAAAACTATATATTGGTCCTATATCCGTTGATACGCAAATATTAAAAAATAATGACCAACATTTAAAGAAAATATTTAGTTCGTATGGTTTATATGTATTATGCCTCTATCATACAAACAGATTTGAAAATTAACATACACGTACTTGGAAAAGTACTGTTGCTAAAATAGATTTCACTACATCTTTTCATTAGTATGAAGTCCAATCCTGTTAAGGATGTCCTATCCTATTGAAAGGATTTTTTTGTTTTTGTTTTTGCTTTTTATTATAGGGGCAGATGTGGTATGCAAAAAAATTAAATGACAATAAATAATACCCCGCTAAATTATGTATGTCTTTTGCATTTTGTTAAAATACTGGATACATAAATTTTTATGAAATGCTCTGTATATTTCCATTGCGTTTTAATATCTTGTATATTGACTCTGTGCGACCTGGAAAAGGATTTTTTAATGTTGTCCCATTCACATGATGTGTGGCATTACATAAGAAATATTTATAAAATAAGCCTATTTGAAATCTAATGGCTTTGACAATCGTAATTTATCATCAAATCTGAATGAAATTACGATGAACTTTTATTGATGAGTGGAGAAGGCTAAGTACATAAAGTACAAAAAAGACTGAAAGTATGTGTACAATATAAACAAAAGTTGAAATATAAATATTAAAAGTAAAAAATTGATAGTGTTTTTCTTAAAATGTATCCTGATATAGATCTTGGAACAGAAATACATCTTTCTACAGATATAACTGCAAATCGTGGACCAATTACGTTTGCCATGTTCGACTGTAAATTGCAGTACTTTGAAATTTTTGTAAAAGTGTAGAATTCTCAGGTTAAATTTAGCTTTTTAAAGAGTATTGTTTAGGTTTGCTTTATAGCTAAAGCATCAACAGATTACTTTATTTAACTAAACAGAATTAGTTCATTTAACTTAATAACCAGACTATCACAAGGAAGAAATAGTGCAAAAAATTAAAACAATTCCTGTTCAAATCAATAAAAAACTTGTAGATATTAATAGCAAAGTAAACAATGATTGATGGATTGTTTGTAATTAAGTACAAACTTATGCAATGAGCTATCTATGCTTTTCCCACCATGGGTACCGAAATCCATTTCTTAAAGTGCAAGTCCGCATACATACCGCTGTGCCACTGTGGGGGCTTAAATAATCATTACTAAAATCAATAAAACGGCAAAGTGTGCGTCATTGTTAAAAAGGAAATAATCAATATAAAATCCAAGGAAAAAACTGTGCGTACCTGCATTAGGACATGGACATCGCCTTCTACTGGCCTTCGAAATGATCAACTGGCTTTCGCCAACAAGATGTCTTCCAGTTTACCAACTTCACTTGAAAGCTTGTGTAGTACTTACTGCTTGAGTTTAGCGTTTTGTCCTTTTAAAGAAGAACGCGGTATTTACCCTTAGCAACTTGCACCGCCCACATGTCATTCTTATTTTAATAGGGGAGGAGTTATCTCTAGATACCATCTGTAATGCAGTGAAGAACATAGCAGCCATTGACCTTCAACAAAACTGCTGTATATAAACCATCATTTGTAATAACTATTAGTAACAAGCGTTATTATAAATGTCATTATATTTATGTTTGTACATTAAAATACTCCAATGTGGAACAATGGTATGTCTGCGGACTCATATCGCTATAAACTGGGCTTCAATACACGTAGTGGGTAGAGTACATACAGCTCATTGTGTAGCTTTGTGCTTACCTCTTAACAAACCGCGACTCGTGTCCGGAATCTAAATCATACACAAAATTAGTTCTAAATTAAAAGTCAAATTTTAATTCACCTTTTATTTATCAGTCCAACAAGATTTGATCATGTCTGATTATCAAGATCAGTCCAACAAGATTTGATCATGTCTGATTATCAAGGTCAGCCCAACAAGATTTGATCATGTCTGATTATCAAGATCAGTCCAACAAGATTTGATCATGTCTGATTATTAAGGTTTTCTTGAATCAGCCTCCATCGAACAACTATAAAAAATAAAACAAAACTGAATTGTTTGAAATTGCGAAAATTTTAGCATTAGAGGTTAAAAGGAATGAGAAAAATAAACTAAAAAAATGAATTGTTGAAATATTAGTCGATGATGAATTGTTGTCTGAGGAAGCATTAGGGAAATATTTTAGTGCCTCCAATAGCCAACAGGAATTTGGTGATAAAGATAAATATCCAGTTAAAGCTCAAACAAAACAAACTCGAACAAGCCCGTATCAAGGCTGAGAGGGAGAAAGGTCAAGCCCGTATAGAAGTGAAGAGAGAAAGTAAACGTCTTTAGGCCAAAAAAGCCCTAATTAAAGCCCAGAAAGAGGAAGCCCGTGTCAAAGCGGAAAGAGAGAGTAGACGTCTCGAGGTTGAACAAGCCCGTATTGAAGCCGAAAACGAAATAAGACTAAAACAAACTTCAATCGATCACAGCAAAATGACAACTTTGCATTCGGTAGATATATTTAGCTACCACTATTTAAGGAAAATAAAGTTAATAAATATTTCCAACATTTTGAAAAAATTGCCTAAACGATGAACTGACCCACAGAAAAACGGTCATTATTACTACAGAGTGTTTTGGCTGGTAAAGCCCTAGAAGCTTATGCTGTTCTCTCCCTAGAAGTTTGCACCAATTATGGTGCAACATTCGTTGGTGTTAAGGTTAAAGTAGCAATCCCCAAAGTGTGCAAGATAGTACCAGAGATTTATCGCCAAAAGTTTCAAGGTTATCTCAAGGATTAATTTAGTAATCAAAATCATCAAACTCAGTATGTAATTATTTTGTACAACATCATTATTATGTTTGACTGTTGTGGTTTGAAAAAGAAAAAGAGGCAACACCCAGTGCGTTTGTATCCACAAAGGGCCTTGTTTCACCAGTTCACCCAATGTTGTTGATCTGGCCACTGATAAAAAGGCTGGTGAAGTTAGGGAAGAATTTAGTCCTTTTGTGTCTGTTGGTTCTGAGTGTTTGACAAATAACACTGCTAATCCTATACCCACACATATTTCACTTAATACTAGGGCGTTTCAGGCATTGTTGTTAAAAGATATATAGCCTTTAGGTTCGAGTTCTGCCACTGGTGAATCTGTCATGGCTCAGGGCATTGAAGATGGTTTTATTAATGTTCCTCTTCATAACATTTCTTTAACATCAGACCTAGTTTCGAGACAAGTTGTGGTTGAAGCGAAGACATACTCTGCCAATTCAAGGTGTATCAATATTGTTGAAAAATGATTTGCCTGGAGGAGAAGTTGTTGCCGAACCCAAGGTAGTCAGTGAGCCAATCACTGTTTTGTCTAAGAATGACGTTGTTGAGGAGAATCCAGAAATGTTTCTCTCATGTACTATGACTCGAACTCAGGTTAGGAAATGTAGCCAAAAAGTAATAATAATTCAGAGGATGACATTATATATATCTCATAGACATTTTTGGGCCCTACATGGATCTTGTGAATGTTTATCTTACTGACGAGCGGCAATGATGGATGTGGGGGATCTGACTCACCTGATGAAATTCTGTTTGCTAGAAGCAAACTGTTTGATGAGCAAGAAAATGATCCACAGATCTCTTTACTATTCAAATATGCACTCTCAAAGAATGAACTGGAGAACATACCAGATGGTTACTTTTGGAAAAATGGTTTGCTCATAAGGAAATGGAGACTACTAGATGTACCAGATTAAGAAGACTGAGCTGTAGTTTATCAAATTGTTGTTTCAAAAGTATATCGTTCTGAGATATTAAAAGTTGTCCATGATCATCCAAAGAGATGTCACCTAGCTATCAAAAAGACATGCAACAAAATTATAAGATTTCTTTTGGCCAAATATCAAGCAAGACGCTTGTCACTTTTGTAAAACTTGTAATATGTGCCAATTGGTTGGAATACACAACTATAGAATTTCCGTTACTCCTTTAAAACCTATCCCACCTATTGAAGAACATGTCAGTTATGTAATAATTGGTTGTGTAAAGCCGAAATGATAGCATTTGTGTTCAAGCACTTTAACGGGCTATATAATTTTGTAATCATAAAGTTATTTATATTGTGTTATATACTGTCAGATTTTTGAAACTGTGTAATCATTTGATAATGCATTGTAATTAATACATTGGTTACAGTGCGTGTGTATGTATATATATATATACAATATATATATGTAACATCTTAGTTAAAATTGTCTAACGCCAATTTTTTTAATTCTCTAAGGAGGGAGGTGTAACGCATTTATTATAATATCTGTGCTTGTTTCTGTATAATTTTCTTTTTTGCGTGTGGTGTATTTGTTGACTGTGTGTTGCGCAAGTCTCGACTGTTTTCAAAACTTGTAAAGAACTCTTGAAAGTGCCAGGCATGGCCAGGTAGTTAAGGCACTACTCGTAATGTGAGGGTCGCGAGTTCGAATCCTTGTCACACCAAACATGCTCGCCCTTCCAGCCGTGGGGACGTTATAATGTAAGGGTCAATCCCACTATTCGTTGGTAAAAGAGAAGCCCAAGAGTTGGCGGTGGGTGATAACGACTAGCTTCCTTCCCTCTAGTCTTACACTGCTAAATTAGGGCTCTGCTGGCGCAGATAGTCCTAGTGTAGTTTTGCGCAAATTCAACAAACAAACAAATTATTGAAAGTAAGAAGCAACAATATTTGTTTACAAAGACATGTTAAATCAAGTGAACTTTAGAGAAACTCGCGTGATTTGTACAATAAGCAGCCAGCCGAGAGACTGTAAAAGATATTATTGGAGAGCTAAAGTCAGTGTGCTGCACGCCTAGAAAACTATAACTGGGATTAGCGTCTATTAATCGGAAAAATACAGAATATGACCAGGAATGTTATAGATTTTGAACATTACAAATCGTTTAACTTCTGAAATAGTATTTGTAAGAGGACATTAAATATTTTTGCTAGAAGGAGCGAACATCTAATTAGTGTGAGGCTAGCCACAAAAGGCGTCGTTAGCTTAAGCGAGTTGCAGCAATATCAATTCAGAAGTAATTTGTTCGTCGCGAACAAGGATCGTCGATGAAATATTCAGTTCTGAATCTGATACAAGAGTCAGTGTTAACGTTAACTAAGTTTGTAAATCTGCTGTATATAAACCATCATTTGTAATTACTATTAGTAATAACTATTATTGTAAATTATATTATTTTTATATTTGTATATTAAAATATATTTGTGTTAAAAAAAGAAATTGTGTGTATCGATCTTGTTGTCAAATAACACAAATTTAACACGTATATATTTGCTGGACTCGTTAAATATTATAATAACTAATCAATTTCATCATCTGTAATCATTTCACAGCTTAACCAGAGGTAAAATCTGTAGTAATTCATCTTTTTTCTCTTACACTTCAGGTATTAAAGGCAGAGGTGCCCCCCCCCAGTGGCACAGTGGTATATCTGCGGACTTGCACACTAAAAACCGGGTTTCGATACCCTTAGTGGGCAGAGCACAGATAGCCCATTGTGTAGCTTTGTGCTTAATTCTAAAACAAACAAACAAACAATTAAAGGCAGAATAAGTATTTAAAAAAAGGCTTACGGCTTCACATTTACAACGGTTTTGTTTTATTCTCTGAGCAGTGTCAAAGGTTCGTGGCTACTTCGAGACTTACAGAACATACTCAAACTTAGCAGAGGATATAATTTCCGATAGCATAAACCTTAGATCTTTCGATACTGTCAGAGTATCAATCAGTTTCAACTAAGTTACAGCAATTAATTACGGATATATTAAAAAACTAGTTGGTTAGTTGTATGGCGTGTTTTAGCGAAAAACAACTAAGCTATCTGCGCCAAACAACCAGTGAAAAACATAAAATTGAACATCCTACTTCACTGTTATTTGTATTTTGTTCTACTGACGTTTTCAGTGTTCTTACGTTTGTAGTTTTACACTTCGATAACTCTGTTTTCGTATTTGTTTGAACTTGATATAATAATACGAGTCAGAATGCATCACTGAAATCGAATTATACTAGAAATTGTACTGGTAGTTTGCTGCTTTGGTTTTTATTTGTAACTGGTGTATATGATTTTAACAAACCTGTAAAAATCCAACATTTCTTACTAAATATAAAGTATTTTGATGAAAATGTCAACATTGTTATACTTTTATAACAAAAGACACAAAGAACTTTAGAAAGTTTCGTCCATTTCAAAAAATATGAAGTGAAATAGATACATTTTATAACACGATAACTATATAAATGTTTATCAACTTCATATTATCAAAGGTTGTACGTCACGAGCTTTTTCACAAAGCTATATTCAAAACTTAATTAAAGTACCAGTAGTAGGTATGCTACATCAAGGCCTGGTAAGTTAAGTCGATTTGGATATCTTCGAATAAATTCTTCCCTCATCCAATATGGACCCTTGGTTTAGCTGTTTAGCTTAAATACTACCCTTTAAATCACCACATTTACAACTACATATAAAACATTTCAACCATATTTAATCGCTATATCTTTTTACTTTACATTTACAACTTAACTTCTCCGTATTAGCTCTCATGTTCCAGGAGAAGGTCATGAGTCTGGTCCAGCACCCTAGACATCGAAAATAGTGCCAAATGTTTTCTTTTTATCTAATTCACAATATTAAAAATAGGTTTCATACCTCATACAGATACCGAGGCCCAGCATGGCCAGGTAGTTAAGGTCTCGACTCGTATTCTGAGGGTCGCGGGTTCGAAGCCCCATCGCACCAAACATGCTTGCCCTTTCATTCGTGGGGGCGTTACAATGTTACAGTCGATCCCACTATTCGTTAGTAAAATAGTAGCCCAAGAGTTAGCGGTGGGTGTGATGATTAGCTGCCTTACCTTTACACTTACACTGCTAAATTAGGGACGGCTAGCGCAGATAACGCTCAAGTAGCTTTGCGCAAGATTCAAAACAAAACAAACCAATGTTACATCAAAGTGTAGCTTATAATACATTATTTAGTTTAAGAAAGTTTTATTTATATATTTTCAAAAGTAAGTATTTAAATACATTCTCAAGCTGAACTCCTGTAATATTTAGTAGCATAAATCTTCAGTCTTACTACACTCTGAAAGTACGTACTATTTTTAAATACGTTACAGCAATTAATTACAAACATACTGAAAACTGTAAGCTATTTTAATAATACTTTGATATATTTTTACAGCACATCTCGTTCATACTTTCTATGCACTCGTTGACAGACTGCAGTTCCGCCTTTATTATCTTTTCAGTCTTTATGTCAAATAAAATATTTGTTCTTAAACAATTACCGAGTTCGACTCATTTTCATTAAACTAATGAAACATGATACAGAGAAACTCTGTCTTTTTTATTTATAAATATTATTTGATTTGCTTATAAAGGCTACAAATATTTCAGCCACTTAGTAACACATTTTGTAGATAGTATGACAAACAGGAAAGTAAATATTTTAGTCCTTTTTCCCTTTTTTTTTTTACTGAAATACCTCTGTTTGTTCAACACACACTGACACCTTCTATCTATTAAAAAGGTCTATAGTCTTCTCTGACATTGCTATCATACATATCTATGACTAACTGAAACATTATATTCTATGCTACATAAAACAGATGAGTTTGTTTAGGTTTAGCTGTAAACGTTCTATTTCACTGGAACAACTTGGAAAACAAATTAAAGACGTTGCATGAATAGTAGTGAAAGTTTTAATTTAATTGTAGGTTAAGTAGAAATCTAGATAAATTATAGTACGTTTGGGACATTATATCCTAATGTTTGATATATTTTTGTGTTATATGTATTTCAAAACTACATATATCATGTTTGGACGACTGACATAACGATACATTGTTGCATTAGGCCTTAAGGTAAAAGTAAATACAAATTTCTTATATATGGACTGCCATTACTTGTATAACTCAATAGTTTATTATTATTTTTTATAATGATTTTCACATTCGTAGATACCATAAATGCCATCATAAAAGGTAACATAACTGTATGTATTGTCTTGTATATAAGCTCGTTGGTTTGTACATCGAGCTTCAAATTATTTCAGGCTTTGACTTCCTGAATGCAATTTTCTCAATAATGGAAGTGAATGATAAAACATATGGTAGTTTGCTATATATGTAAAAACGGCTCGTTTGGGTTGAGAAAATTTTTTTACGTAGAGGAGCGAACAACGTTTCGACCTTCTTCGGTCATCGTCAGGTTCACCGAAGAAGGTCGAAACGTTCTATTTTGATTGTATTTTGATTATTGTATTTTGATTCAAATTAAATCATAGCTCTGTCACTAAATTCATCCTGTAGTGGTTTATCACCAGCCATTACTGTAGCAGAGCGTACTTTCTCAACGAATCTCAGCGCCTGTATTCACTGAACTGTACACTTAATGAGGAATTTACACCTACTCATTTTCTTGCAATACCGAAGTGTCTTTCACATTTTTTTTAAAAGGCCTTTGTCAATCCATCTATCGTATCTGTTTCTACATGAATTATGAAGATAAACATACCTCTATAGAAATGTCTCCTCAATTCTTTCGCAATCATGTAAGCTCATTACCTGACATAGTTAAGAAGACCACGACCCTCTTCAAATTTTATTTCAGTATTACATACTACGCATTTTATCAACTGTTTACTTTTGGCAGAGACAACACCGTTTCCATGATGTAAGTCTATTAAGTTTAATAGAATTATCTCACTTTTGTTGGAACTACTGACACATTTAGATTTTTTCTTGTAAATTTCGATTGTTTTTTTTTTATTTGAAATGCCCTAACATAAAATTTGACTGAAAGCAAAACACCGAATTACTGTGTTTCTTTGTTCAACTAGTTATTAGTAATTTTACAAACTAGTTAGAAGTAAAACGCTAAATTACTGGGTTATCTTGCTTGAATAGCTGGAACTAAAACCTTGCTCGAAAACCTACTTTTCCATCACCTGAACCTAAAACACAATTTCTGCGTTCCCTTGTGTGACTAAATAGTTTCCCAACAGCTGGAACCAAAGCAATGGATTACTGTATTACCACGCTTGGCTAACTGTCTTCCAAACCAGTTGAAACAAAATCACTGAATTACTATTATCCCTTGTTACATTAGTAACCTATCCATCACCTGGAACTAAAAGATTGAGTCAGTGTAGTTTCTGACTCGACTAAGTATTTTACCACCAGCTGGAATAAAAACACTGAATTGTCCCGTTATCTTGTTTGACAAACTAATTTCCCACCAGCTGGAATAAACATACTGAATTAGTATGCTCTATGATTGAAATAACTATTCTTCCAACATCTGTAACGAAAATACTGAAGTATCATATTCCTTTGCTGGGCTGGATGATTTTTCACCTGCAGAAATGAAAATAAGTTACTGCTAATTTACCTTTTCCAACTAGCTCTTTTCTCATAAACTAGAATAAAAATGTCGAATTACATGTTCGAATAGTTATTTCATAGTCGAGAAAATTAGAAAATATTGAATTAATATGTCTTCTTGCTCGAATAAATATTTTTTCCACCACTTGGAACAAATTCATGAATTACAGTTTTCTCATTCTCGAATAAATATTTTCCATTCCAGCTGAAATGAAAACACTGAATTACTGTGGTCTCTTGCTCGATTAATTATATTTCTTCCAGCAAGAATGAAAACATGGAGTTACCACATTCCCTTGCTTATCTAACAATTCTTCCACCCCACTGGAACAAAAACGGCGAATTATCATGCTCCCCTGCTGGACTAGCTATTTTCCCCGCAACTGGAAATAAAACAAAGAATTATAGTGTTTCCTTACTCAAGTAATTGTTTTCCCACATACTGGAACTAAAAAAGTAAAGTACCATGTTATCTTGCTCGTCTAGCTAATTTCCCTCACGTTGAAACTAAATCTTTAAACCACCCACCACGTTTCCCTGCTCGACTAGCTATTTCTCTCCATTTTGAAGAAATACACTAAATTAAAGTGTTCCCTTGTCCGACAAAATATTTTCCCAGTGGCTGGAATGAAAATACGTACACTACCATATTCCCTTACTTAACAAAATATTTTCCAACCAACTCACGCAAAAACACTTAATTTCCCTTTTTTGTTTTCGATTAGTTACTTTCTAACCAATTTGAATGAAAACATTAAATTACAACCTAACTTGTAAGATAATACTAAAGATTGATTATGATTACAAGCAATCAACAAATCCAACTTAAAGAAACACAACTGCTAGGAAACAGCTCAGAGATCACCAAGATAATTAAACTTATATTAATAAACTGTAATGCATAAAGTTTGTTTGTTTTTTGGAATTTCGCACAAAGCTACTCGAGGGCTATCTGTGCTAGCCGTCCCTAATTTAGCAGTGTAAGACTAGAGGGAAGGCAGCTAGTCATCACCACCCACCGCCAACTCTTGGGCTACTCTTTTACCAACGAATAGTGGGATTGACCGTCACATTATAACGCCCCCCACAGTAGGGAGGGCGAGCATGTTTGGCACGACTCGGGCGCGAACCCGCGACCCTCAGATTGCCATGCCAGGCCTTACTTCCTTCTTATAACAAAGTAAAATGATTTCACAGAGATAAAATAAAGTGAGTTTTCACTTATTTAATTCACTTATAATGATAACATAAAATCTGAGCTATGTTTTCTTAAAATATCTCATCGAGGCATATAACACCATCTAAAGAATATCTCAGTTTATATTATGCTTTAATTTTTTTTTAAATAACGGGTGCTCCATTACAATCAAAATGTTGAGATTGATCTTGTTTGTTGTTGTTAATGTTTCATTTTGATAGCAGTGAATTTAATGAAAATTTAGTAAAGTGTTCCATAATAATTCTTTCAACTTTAATGAACTCAGAAAACTCAAGTTACAAATTAGAAGTTATAAAACATCTTGTATATTATTGCAATTGTCTATGGTACCTATATAACTTGCCCTTATGATCACAGTAAAGATGTATTCTTGCTAATTGTATTGTATATGAACAGTTATTCTCGTTGACGTCAAAGGACGCCGCAAATTAAATAAAACATTTATTTTAAGTTGCGATGCATTTCCAAACCACATAACTACACGCTTGTCATAGAATTACCTCTTTGTCATACACTTTTGTACTATTAGCTTCTAGTACAGTGGTTCTTAACCTTATTGGTGGTACTGAACCCCTGAAGTTTCGTACTTGCATTCACTGAACCCTTCGTAATTGGAAAAATAAAATATGATTTTTTCAAATTCAAAACATAAGTAGATATTTTATTAGTGCACAAAATCAACCATGCATCAGTTGCACACAATATCACTGAGTTCAAAGAACAAAACCAACAAAACATGAATTTCACATAAAAACAAAAATATAATTCAATGAATATTTACTGCAAATCAATGTGACTTTTGCTGTTGCCTTTCAGAGACAAGTTCAGAAATGCGCGGCTTCACCTTGGCAAGTGCCACTCTCATATCATTTTCGCAACAAAGTCTGTTCCTTTTTTTTCGTTTTTATGTCTACCATCCTCGAAAAGGATTGCTTGCAAAGATACGTTGTAACAAACGGTATGAGTATCTCAAGGGCTTTTTTTGGAATAAGAGGGTACGTTATGATTTGGTGACACCAAAACGTTGAAAGCGTTGTTGTTCTGAAAAGTTGCTGTTAAACCTGGCTCTGGTGAAGCTTAATGATTTCGTCGAGGTATTCATCATTGACATCTGCTGTCGCAACACTAAACGTGAACGGCTGTCTCACCCATGCTGGATATGACTCTCTAGTGGGGAAGTATCCGTCGAGAGACAGCGAGCTCATCTATATATCCAAAAACTTTACAAAAATACACAGGCTTTTGGATATATAGATATTTTTGATGCATTTTTGTAGAATTACATTTGCAGAAGACCTTGAAAAGTCTTTTCTTCAGTTTTAATTGTTTAGTTATATTCCTATAATCTCTCAGTATTGTTGAAATTGAGATTAAATATCTATATATCCAAAAATGTTACAAAAATATACAGGCTTTCATAGGGTGTCCTAACCTTTTCACATGACTGTAGAGAAATGTCTCCGATTTCAGACACATCTTCGATCTTACTTACACAGTTGTCCAACAGGGGAAAGTTTGTAAAGTTATCATTCTCTGTTCGTCGTTTCCATAACGGTAGCTTTTTTTGAAAAACCTTCAGGCCATGTTCGCCAAAATGAGAATGAACTCAGATTTTTCGAAGCAATCTGCATGACAATGTTGGTGCTCTCGCAAAAACAGGGCTAATTCCACACGCATGGCAAAAACACGATTCAGCACCTTTCTCCGGAATAACCACCGAACGTTAGAATGGTACAGAAGTTCCTCAAATTCAGAGCCCATTTCATTACACAGCTCTTTAAAGATGCGGTGCTTCAGGGCACTATTTCGCACAAAGTTCACACATTCTAATACAATTTTTAATACTTCTGCCAGTTTTAAAAGCAAGGTTTTTGTTGCCAACGCATGTCTGTGCAGAACACAGTGCGTTACAAAGATGCGTGGTGCATCGGTTTTCACCAGTGCACCAAAATCAGAGTTTCGTCCCAACATGACTGGAATTCCGTCCGAACAAACTGCAGAAACAATATCCCACGAAAGATCGTTGTCTCTGAAACAGTCATCCACAAGTTTCTTCACGTCGGCTGCTTTAGTTGTTGTTGTAAGAGGCTTACAAAATTAAAAAAAAATCTTTTTTTATCTCGTCGTTCTTCTCATTGCGCACGAATACAACAAGCTGGCTTAGATTGGAAACGTCGGTGGTCTCGTCGAGATGAAGGCTGAATTTTACTGGGCTTGAAATCAGATCTGCAACTACTTGAGCCAAGATGTCATCTATTCTACTGCTGGCGGTGTCATTTGAAAGAGGAATTTGGAATAGCTTATTTTTAACAGCTTTTCCCGGCATGATATTCGTCATCTTCAACGCAGCTGGTTTTACGAATGCTTCACCAATGGTGTGTGGTTTGCCATGCTTTGCGATCAAGTACGCAACTTCTTACGATGCTGTGAGGATCGGTTTGTCAATGGGTACAAAGCCGAGAACAGGCAAAGTAGCCTTTTCATCGAACCTGGCTCTCTTTACCTTGAATTCAGCAAGCGTTGTGTTCTTGTATTTCTCATCTCCATGAGTCACGAATCATACGAGTTGGGTGAACGGAACGGACACACACACAGTGTGTGTGTCTTGACCTCCGCCGGACCTCTGAGACTGACTCACCGAACCCTTGGGGTTCGATTGAACCCAGGTTAGAACCACTGCTCTAACAATACATCCTCTGGTACTATTTCGTGGAAAAATGACGTCACAAAATATCTGCCTCATTTTCCGCCTTCTAGCAATGCCACCCTAGTAACACGCTTTTTGGTGTCACTTCATAACATCACATGATCTTCAGTTCTCAAAGGATATTACCCATTGGTCAACGCCCTTTATTCTCACTAACCAATCACATCAAAATCATTTAAAGATATCTCTTGGGTGTATCATATAACTATTTTAACTACACATTCGCTTGTTTGTAGCTTATAAAACAAAGAAGTGTCAACAATTTATATGATCTTCCATATAAATTCAATGTAAAATATTAACATGAAACTATATTTTTGTTTATGACAAATAGAAATTGTAATTGAGAACCTCAAAATTTTGGTATGTGTTTTATACATTTTATTTCCTCAGTGCTAAAATAAACTTTCATCCATGAAAGGCCTGGCATGGTCAAACGTGTTAAGGCGTGCGACTCGTAATCTGAGGGTCGCGGGTTCGAATCCCCTTCGCGCCAAACATGCTCGCCCTTTCAGCCGTGGGGGCGTTATAATGTGACAGTCAATCCCACTATTCGTTGGTAAAAGAGTAGCCCAAGAGTTGGCGATGGCTGGTGATGACTAGCTGCCTTCCCTCTAGTTGTCCTCTGCTAAATTGGGGACGGCTAGCACAGATAGCCCTCGAGTAGTTTTGTGCGAAATTCAAATACAAACAAACAAACAAACATCCATGAAAAAAATATCTTATTGGACTAACAAACTTTTAAATCGTTTTAGACACAAATGTTTTCTTGCATTATCTGTAAAATATTGTACTTTCACTCCAAATAAAACATGAGTTAAACAGCCTATAAGTAAGTTGCCAAATACATATTTTATATAGTCATCATAAGCAATAGTATAGTCACATAGTAATTAATTGTTAGTCCCCTGTTGAGTCAATGGTAAGGTTACAGACATACAACACTAAAATCTGCAGTTTGATTCACCGTAGAGGACAGGGTGAAAATTCTGTAGCTGCCTATTCTGTAGCTTTATTAAAAAAAAACAAAAAACTAATTAATTAATTACTAAGAAATATATTTCTCTCTTGACATATATGCTTGTAATTTAGAATCTGTACTGAAAAAGCTATCAGTTTTTAAACGTTTCTGTAGCCTTTTGATAATACTTAAACCAATATCAATCTAGTTTGAAACTTCTAGTTCAACACGTTTAACATAAAAAGCAAAACAATTTGCAAAATGAGATTCAAGTGAGAAGGTGCTGGCCGTTTATTTTTTTATATTTAATTTCAGCCCAGACAATTATATTAATTAACGAGATTCTTGAAAGAAGAAATTTTTAAATTCCAAATGATTATTCTGTTACTAAATAATTATAAGCTTAACATTTATAACAGTCCATTAACATGATTAATTCTGTACGTATTAAACTTCAAAATCTGAACCAATCTTTAATTGCCTCACCATCAAAGGCAAACAGTCATCCATGTTCTAAGCCAAAATTCTATTATATTAATATTTTAAAACATCTTAAGTAATAAACTATGAGTATTAATACATTTAAAAACTCCAAGTATTTACTGAATTGTCCTAGAAATGAATCATAGGATGGGGCCATTGAAGTGCGTTTACTTTTCTACAAGCAGTAAAGATCTTCAAAATCATGTAAAATATGATAAATGTATGACACTTGACACACAGTTAGATAGAATAACATATCTAGAGTGAAAACATATGTAGATCAAGGCTGGTTGATTCTCAATTTGTGTGCATGACATCAAAATATAAAAGAACAGCCTACAGACGTTTATTTTTACTAATATTTTGTATGTACAGTGCTAAAATGCGATAAAGTTTGTACTTGTTTTTTGGTCTTTTTTAATTTCGCGTAAAGCTACAAAGCTACTCGAGGGCTATCTGTGCAAGCCGTCCCTAATTTTGCAGTGTAAGACTAGAGGGAAGGCAGCTAGTCATCACCACCCACCGCCAACTCTTGGGCTACTCTTTTACCAACGAATAGTGGGATTTACCGTCACATTATAACGCCCCCACGGCTGAAAGGGCGAGCATGTTTGGTGCGACGGGGAAAGTTTGTACTAGCTGGAATATCTGTCCGTTGGACGAGTGAAAAAATTAGTTTTAAATTTTTAAATTGTGCTTCCATTTTTTTCTTAACATAATAAACATTAAAATTGCAATAAAAATGCATAAAAGTACCATAACTTAAAAAGAAAGACCTACTATTTTCAGAAATTCTATCAAAATTTGTCTATACTTCAGCAACACTATTTTTATTATTTGTATATTTAATATGCCAAATTATGGCACCAGTGTTTTTAAATGCAATAATGTGATTCCACTTATTCAATGTATATAATTACTAATATATATATATATATATATATATAATTCTAGTAACAGAACACAACATTCCAGTGTTTTCACTTAAGCTGGAGAGAAAATAACAAAATGAACAAAGTATAATTAGAATTTGGTATTTCATTCCACCTGGTGGTAAAATAGGTAATGAAGCAGGAAAACATGATAACCTGGTGTTTGAGTCAAAATTTTGCTAGTAGAACAAGGAAGCATAATAATTCAGCATTTTAATTTGGGGTTCTCGTTACATCTGGTAGAAAAACAGCTTGTTGGCCAGAATAACACATTAATTCACTGTTTTAGTCCCAAATATTGGAAAAATAGTTTATCGAGCAAAATAACATGATAATTCAATGTTCAAGCTTAAAGTGGTAGGAAATACCAGTCGAGCAAGTAAAAACGCTAATTCAGTGTTTTTGTTCCAGTTGTTTTGAAAATAGCTAATCAGGAAAAAGCAAACAAAAAAAAAAACACGATAAGTCAGTGTTATCGTTCCAACTGGTGTGAAAATAGTTAGTTAAGCATGGGAACATGTTAATTCAGCGTTTTATTTTCAGGTGGTAGTAAAATAGCAAGAGAACACCGTACATAAGTGTTTTCATTCCTTCTGGTTGGAAAATATGTTGTCGACCTGGAGAATAAAATGATAAAGTTGTTTAACAATATACTCCGAAATATACTGTTATTCACCTTTCTTGAAAGTGATTTAACAGTACGATCTAATAATTCTATGTGGTTATTTAAGTTGTGAGAAATTAGTCAGTATGAAATTGGATTACAAGAAAAAATGTTACGAATCAGTTTTTATGAGGAGGTTTGTTTAACAATACCATAGAGAAATTCATTATTTCTTCATGACGAGAAACCCACTTGAAATAAAAATGCATCTCAGAACGGCAGGTATGGATATTAACACTTTTATTGATAAGGAGGAAACAACGTTTCGACCTTCTTAGGTCATCTTCAGGTTAAGAAGATTGATTTTTAATTCATTATTTGTTATTGAGCATGATAACAATTAACTAATTCTGAGTATGAACAAAGTTTGTTAGACAGTCTTACCAAGTACACATTTATTAGAGACATATTCTATGAAATGTTTATTTACATATTAGCCGACTGCCCATCATATGATAGAAAATTTCATTTAAATAAACGTTTTATGATAATGTTTCCTAAATGTTAATTATATTATGTAACAATATATGCGTGAAGAATATTCATTCTTTTTCTAGTGTTTCACAAAACCAAACTTTTTGTGTACATTTGTTTTCTCCTGTAAGTGGTTCTTGACAGAAATTTTGACTTATCTATATTTTTATATTCAAATCTTCTTTATAAAGTCTTGTATATGGTACAATCCAAAACAACAACAAAAAACTGGTTCTGAAAGAAATATTTCTACATAGCCCATCTGTCATAATTAACTTTTTCATTAAAATGAAACCCAGGTAAATATTTTATTAACATTGTTTTCAAAAATTTATTATAGCATAATAACAACATTTTTTTTTCTATTATTTCATGAAAACAATAAATTTCTGTACACATTTGATCATTTTCTTTTTAACGAAACCTAACAGTCTGGATCATGGGAAAAAGCTGGGTCTAGAAGAAATATTTCTACACGGTGAAACTTCTGACCCTATGATTTATAAATTTTTATTGCAAAGGTAATGAATTATATGGTTAAGGGCAAATAAAAATAGATATGACTTTTCATTAAAATGCATATATATTGCTTACATAATTTTAAAAGTATTGTAGGGAATGTAAAAATCTTTACTAATAATCACTGTAGCTTTATTTATTGGTTTAAAAATATATTTATTTTTGGCACATGCAGTTACTCGTGTTTATGTAATATCATATTAATTGTAAGATATATAATATGTGACAAAATCTGTTTAAAAATAAGTATTATAAAAATGAACATACATCCTGACTCGACAGGCATTTGAAGTCAAGAGTTCTGTTTGAGACAACCCAGTGAGCTAATTTGAATGTTATAAACAAATCGTCAAGCGTTACCGAAAGAGGGAGTGTTAGAACAGAGAGTGACTTTTGTATATACAGATGATTATCAGAACTTTTCAAATATTCTTCGTTGTTTTGATTTTATAAAACCAAAACTTCCCTTAACCAATTGTTTATCTATGTACACAAAGCTAGGACCACATAACTGAACCTTAGCAATTAACGCAGAGGAATGATTTTAAGTACACATAACATTGGTTAATTGGAAGGTGTATACGAGAATAACGTATTGAATAATAAAATAATAAGACAAATTTATAAATGTAGGAAAAGGAAGAGAAAGCGAATTCCATTGGCTCTTAGGTTAATAATATTATTGCTGATCATTTTATCTATAATTTGTGAAGAAAGTCAAACGTTTTAATGAAAATGAGTACTAAAATATATCATAGAAACAGTTCTTGGTAATGAATGTTTGAGGTGTAAGAGAGAACGAACGTATAATCCTGTTTTGTTTGTTTTTGAATTTCGCACAAAGGTACTCGAGAGCTATCTGTGCTAGCCGTCCCTAATTTTGCAGTGTAAGACTAGAGGGAAGGCAGCTAGTCATCACCACCCACCGCCAACTCTTGGGCTACTCTTTTACCAACGAATAGTGGGATTGACCGTCACATTATAACGACCCCACGGCTGGGAGGGCGAGCATCTTTGGCGCGACGCGGGCACGAACCCGCGACCCTCGGATTACGAGTCGCACGCCTTACGCGCTTGGCCATGCCGGACCCGTATAATCCTTATAACATTGTTTAATATTTGTTATAAATTTCTTTCTGTTTAGAGAGTACTAGATAATACCCATGTACGGTTCTGTATGAAGTTACACTCATATTCACAAGCCCTTACTTTCTTACATTAATGTTTTTTAACTAGTCGTACTTTTTAACAAGGTTATTTTTCATGAAGTTATCTTTAAGGGGTTTGTTTTGAATTTCGTTACACAAGTGCTGTCTGCGCTAGCCATCCCTAATTTACCAGTGTAAGACTAGAGGGAAAGCAGCTAGTAGTCATCAGCACCCACTGCTAACTCTTGGGCTACTCTTTTACCAACGAATAGCTGGATTGACCCATACATTATTACGACCCCACGGCTGAAAGAGCGAGCATGTTTGGTGTGATGGAATCTTTAAGAGGATTTAGTCTTATGTATTTACATGTATCACTTATGACTGAGCAAAATTCTCACTGGTACTTTCTAAATTCTAACTTACAGGAACAACTGTTTATTGAAAATGTAACAGATCTGCGCAAGAGTTTCTTAAGTTTCTTTAAATCTATAAACATAATGGTTCGATAACATATACAATGTGTAACCACCTATCTGTGGCAGCATATACAATGTGTAACCACCTATCTGTGGCAGGTTCTGGGGATTTTCACCTTGGTCGAACTCAGCAAATAATTGCACACAAATGACAGTTAATGCCTTAAAACGATCTGCAATTTTATCGACTAACATAAAAATGTTTAATACACTTGCTAAACCAGAAGATTAATGTTTTGGTTAAAAAATATTTTGATGATGAATTACTACACGTCATCATTATGCCAATCAACTTTTAAGCCAATGGAGATACTGATTATCGTAAAGTTTAGTTTTCACTCCACCATGATGTACATTTTAATTATTGGTATAAAGCGTTTCGTATTAAGATGTTACACACAATACAGTTTTGTTGAAAGGTGATTTATATATATATATAAATGAAGGTTAGGCTTGGCCTCGTGGTTAGTATACTCGTACTGTGAATCCATAAATTCATGATTCGCGGCCCATTCCTTCCGAAACTCGCTCTATACTTTGAAGCCGTGGGTTCGCTAAAAGATGATCAAATACTACTATCTCACTACAAAAAGAGCACAACAATTGGTGATTAGTGCTGTTGACAAGCTGACTCCTTTTCTGTTGAAAAATATATCTATCTATCTATCTATCTATAGGTGTTTGGGTATATATATTTGTATACCCAGGAGGGTCAGGTACACTAGACCTCTTCCTTCTTCCATTACCTTGTTGGAATGAACTGACTAATACTGAAGTAATAACATAACTTTAAATCTGGTCCTTTTCAGGGCAATGTCCATTTACATTTTTCTTTCATTTTTTTATTTTTTTAAGTCTAGAACGTAGGTGGCTATTTTATTTTAGCACTATTTTATTATTATTATTTTAAATTTGATTTTATCTTAAAGATCAGATGTACAAGTTTAACGGGGAGAAGTGTTGGTCTGTTAAAAAATTAGAGACGCCTAAGTTTGTTTTGAATTTTGCGCAAAGCTACACGAGAGCTATCTGCGTTAGCCATCCCTAATTTAACAGTGTAAGACTAGAGGGAAGGCAGGTAGTCATCGGCAACACTCGGGCTTTTACTACTGAATGGTGGGATGAACCCCCATCACATTATAACACCCCCACGGCTGAAAGGGCGAGCATGTCTGGTGTGACGAGGATCTGAGCTCGCGACGCTCGGGTTACGAGTCGAGTGCCTTAACCACTTGGCCTTGCCGGGCCATAAAGCCTGTTTACGCAGATAGCGTTTTACGTAACTTTTTTGGCAAAATTTTAAAAAAGCAAACAAATATAAATTGTTTAACTACATTTATAAAATCAACAATCTTCTATACAATGAACGTCTAAACGAAAACAATACTGAAACTAAACTTAAACATACATGGAATACTGTAAAACTAATACAAATTAAAATACTTAAATAACCATCGATTTTTAATTTTAGAGATAAATTATATGGTTGGAAAATAAGGTAAAAACAACCAACACCGGCATTATAGTGTTCATAGTTTGTGTGGTTAAAACATACCAAACCTACACTAAAGTAACCAGTAAGTTCATAAGTTATTACTGTTTTTTATTCCGTATTTAGTCAAATTTTTAAATCGGCTTACTGAGTGGAATGGTCTATATAACTATTCTTGCTAAAGTTTGTAAGCTATATAATAGCTCATTATAGAGAAAAGCATAATTTTATTAATTTAACTACATTAACATGTTAGCTATTGTATCTGCCGTCGGTGATATTTCATTGTTTATTAAACCAACAACTTATTAGTTTATCCATTAATCCTAGTATACCTTAAATCATTTGACTAGTTTTCAAGGACTGCTTGATACTTACTCTGAGCTTTATGGGAAAGTTACAACCTCGGTGTGGAATAACTTAGAATTACAGACATTAGTATTACGGGTCTATTTTGGGTAATATACTCTCAGTCCAGAAAAGAGGAGCAAAACCCAAAGCATAGAAATGGCAGTAGCTTTATTGAATAATATTACTTCCGATTAAACCCAAACAGTGGCCTCGTTCATGTATCGGAATGTACTTTATATCGTGGAGCCCGGCATGGCCAGGTGGTTAGTGCACTCGATTCGTACTCTGAGGGTCGCGTGTTCGTCCTTGCCGTATAGGCGTTATAATGTGACGATCAATCCCGCTATTCGTTGGTAAAAGAGTAGCCCAAGAGTTGGCGGTGGGTGGTGATGAGTAGCTACCTTACACTAATCTTACACTACTAAATGAGGGGCAGATAGCCCCTCATGTAGCTTTGCGCGAAATTAGAAAAACAAACAAAACAAAACAATGTTTCTCGGCAACAGAATATGCCATTATTTGCATGATGATTTATTATCTTAATAAAAGGTCTTTGATGACTAACTGAATTTGATTCAACAGTGAATCTACACGTATCTCCATTGTGACTGTCGATCGAGTTTCGTTTAAAGACCTACTGCCATATCAAGACATCGTTCTTTGTTAAAATCATCCAGCTTTCGTTTTATTGTATATCAGTTAAAAACAGAGGAATTAAGTGGACAACGATTACAAACTGGCCATATAGTCAGGTTTACGAGGCTTTCGCCTGCGTCAAGAACCTCTGGACTAAATTTACAAGCTATTGCCTTTGTCAGTGTCATTTAGAACTACATTTACACGTACACAGTATATTTTACTTTTTTTTGACTAAGTAGTAGAATACACAGTTAATCTAGTTTTTATTGGAGAACCTTAACAATATTTGTCCTATATATTACTAACAGTGTGCATAATCGATAATCAAATATTTAATCCATAAAGTAAAACAGTTCATACTTTCTCATTTTAATACTCATGTTTTCACCATATTCATCTTCATCCACTAATAATGTTTAATTTCAATGAAGCATTTTTTAATGTGGTCGTATTTAAGTTGTTGACAGAAAATTATTCATTTTAAATATTTCTTTCCAATTTTTAATAATTAAAGAAACAACTTCTTATACCAAGTGTCTAGTTTCATTCAGTGATATATTGGATATCAATTCGTCAATGTATTTTGGCTTCGGTTCCGATATTATCAGCTACACTCTTCACATATGTACCAAACCAAGAATTTTCGTTTGTAAGACCTTTGTCTCCACTAGCTAGTCTTGCATCACTTTTATTATATTGAGAGCCAAAATAATAAAACAAGCCATTACTTTTTTTTGTTGTTTTCGAGCATCAACAGTGGTTTCTTCCTTTTCGGATTCTTTAGACTAGAAACATCAACCTCAATAAAGATGTTTTTCATAAATCTTTTCAAATGTATATATTTTTGGATACTTATTTTCAATTTAAATGTAATTATCAGTAAATGTTTCTTCCACTACATGTATCATTTTTGTGCTTTTCCCCAAAAAACGTTTAGAAAAATACTTCACGCTCATTATGATTGGACATGTTTATAAAAAGCGTTCGTTAGCTAGAACATGTATTAAAATACGACCCTCAGAGGCACAGTGGTATGCCTGACGACTCACACCGCTAAAAACTGGGTTTCGATGCCTGGGATCGGCAGGGCACAGATAGTTCTTTGTGTGGCTTTGGGCTTAATTCTAAACAAACAAACAAAAAGTAACAAAACGTTAATTTCAAAGACACAAGTAATTTGTATACTTGTAATATTGATAGGCAGTTAAGTTACTCATGATTCCTGGGAGTTATTTCATCATATTCATAAGCTGCTCAAGAATGTTCTTAGTGTCTCATAAAATGCTCTGAAACATGACCTAAGAGCAACTCATACGTGCGGGAAATAGTTTTTGCTAATAATAATAATAATATATATATATATATATATATATAGTTCCAATAAAAAAAAGTAAACAATGTAGTACTTTCTTGTCATGTTCAAGTTTGAAACTCTCATGTTTTGACTAACAGAATATGTTCCAAACTAAATGGTATTTTCTTTCAATTTTTAAAAGCATAATAGATGATCGCAAGTTTTTGTTCCTTCACATAATTTAAGTGTTTTGTATATCACAGATATCAAAATATAGGCTTACATTACCATTCATACAATTATATAGTTGAAATAATGCTGATTAAAAAAAAAAATCACAAACACACTCTTTTAGACATCACAGCCTTAACGAATAATGTTTTACTATAAAAAAGTAGGCTGCAGGATTACTGTCAACAGTGGAGAAGAAACAAAGCATCACAGACCAGCGAAGAACAACTCACCGAAGAACAGCCAGTAGTTCCACCACCGAGACCACGTTTTTCAATTGCACCAATGGGCTTCAAGTGTGTAAACAAGTTCATGACGAAGTTACCACCTGATCTACAAGACTGCAGCTAACAGTTTCCACGTATACCACCAACATAGTTCACCAGTTTGTTTGTTTTTTCCTTTCTCTTTCCCAGCTACTTCCGGGCACGGTCTGGGTAGATTATTCGGCGCCCAGGCCGTGAAAGTGGGTTTTCTCGGGGTACTCCCGTTTCCCCCCACAGCAAAATCTCTGGCATCGGGCCTGTAGGTCCCAGCCTCATTCTGAAAAGGGCCGTTTACCCAGTCACAGGGTATCAAATCAATCATAGTAAATTAAAAAAAAAATCAATTCGCCAGCTGCCAGTGTACTCCGTCCTCGAGCCAAGGTCTGGCTCACTTCACTTTCGCTGCTCTCGTCCAGTTCACCCGTCCTTCCTCTCACTCACAAATACCCCACTCCATTTTCGAAATATTAAAAATAAAGTAAAAATTCCACGGATATTTAAAAAAAAAATTCTCATGTAAGGGGACGAAGAGGAAGTACAACGTTCCTGAACACCCCAGTTGGAGAGAGAACTCTTCTGATTTCTCTCTCTCTAAACTAAACCCCTGCCACGTTAGTTTGCGTTTGCGTTACTGTCAACATACACGGTAGTCACATAAAGCACTAATGGATGTGACGAGGCTCCAGATTCGTTTAATATAACAAACTGAGAGTATCAGAAGTTGTTGTTTCTGCCCATGGTTACACAATGGACTGGCTGCGAACTCTCCACAGCGGGAAATGAAACACCAGATTTTTATGTTGCAACTCCGTATGCTTACCAATAACAAGGGAACTTCATGGATACAAAAAACAAAGTCTCTCATAACTTTACAAATTTGATAAAGTTAATTTATGATAAAATTACTTTTAACTCAACGTATTCTTACGTTTTCTACTGTGGATTTTTATTTCTTTAATTTTATAACATAATTAAATATTAACACAGTATCTTGCCCTTTACCACCATACCTTGTTCGCAGGGAACGGATGTGACAAGCCCAACGTGACTTTACTCTGAAACAAACAGTTAACACTTTTTTTATTCATTAAATTAGACAAAGCTTTTTAAGGAGCAAAATATTATTAGACAGTACATACATTGTTACACATGTTTATTACTGTATATTGTTTAGTTTAAACCTCTTGCTGTTCTATCCACAATTTGTTGTAGAACTCAAACCTTCAATAACCTAATGCTAGTTTTGAGGAAAGACAGTAGCCCGAATGTTAACTGTACTAATGAATACATCTTTTGTCAACTATATATATAACAAATTGTTGTTGTTTTTCCTGATTTTCACAGGTCAAGATATTTATGTCAACCTTTATAACAAAATGAAAATGATGTCAGCTCAGTGTTTGATAAGTCAGAAGTTCAGTCAATTCCATTTATACAAATAAATATACGTACATCACATAACAAACAACAAACAATAGTTACCATCATTGCTGACTATCAACACCGGTAACTATACTAGCTGCTACTGTACTGTCATATACAAGTCAGAAAAACAAATCAGATGAAATTTAGCAGAAAGGGGCTCTATAAACATAATTAATTCAACATTTATTGCAATTCGTTAATTTGTTATTTATAGTACTATACGGACAGACATAAGGCAAGAACCAGGAAAAACAGCCAAACATAACTTTGTCATCCATTAGAGTATCTTCGCCTATGGAAAACCAGTACAACTGATATCACAAACAATATAACTCTGACAATACTCACTGCAATGTATTATACTCCAAGTTACTCCTTTTGCTGTTTAAGAGAACAACTCTTTTCTTGTACGAATGGAAGTCTAGAAAACCGATCATATTCATAAGTAATTTTATGTGTGAAATGAAACATCAAGTCACATACATTAACACGACGAATTTAAAGAAGGTTCTGAAATAAACATTGCATTACAGTCCCCAGGAAACCATTGAGGGTCATGTTGTCGTTAATCGCTTTTATTATGATATATAATATCCCTAGCTGTCCACTATAAAGTTAGTAACATAAATTATTCTACGTATGTTTTGTCGTGAAACTCAGTTTGTTAGCTTCAAAATAAAGTGTATGTATGTGCACAATCCACTTTAGCGCTAAGATATTGTTGCTGTATTAACTGATGAACTTTTGACACCACTCTATATGAAGAGAACCTCAAGTATCTTGCACTGAAGAATTACTGTATTACTTCATTAGGTATTACAGACTGCGAATCACCATAATTATTCAGTCATTTCAGACTGGTCTGTGACATATATTTTGAGATGTATTCTCGTCACAATTGGCTCTAACCAATGACTGAACTTATCATAAGAGACTAGTGAACACTTTAAAGACCCAAACAGCTTACCTTAATAAGTCTTAAGAATCCATGCTGCTCATCACTATGAAAACTAAGCCTAATAGTCAATCTCTCTTGAAAGCTGGAGGTAACCTGTGAAAGCAAGTAAGATAAACATGCTGAGAATCTCTTGACCGCAGCTTAACTACCTCTGTTGAAAATGCATACAAAGTCCTTTGCATTTTTAGAAAAACGCTATCGTCCAGAAGAAGACAGCTTTCTAAAAACTTTGTCTCACTTCAATTTCCGTTTCTTTCTCTCAGTTGTAAGTATTTTATAATCTAGGGGAATTTGCTGTCTCAACAAATTAGTTTCAAATCTTCAAAAGAAAGTACAACGGGAAACATTAGAACATATTTCGCATAGCATATGCTAACACAAATCCTTGGTAAAGGCACCATTATCGTAATTTACACAAATATAAACACCTTAACTATTAGGGCCACAGTTACGATGTATGCAGACCATATAAACAAACTTGAAAAAATAATATAAACAGATGTTTTTCTTTGACATAAAGTATCACTTTATTCCTATCAAAATATATATATATATATATCAGTAAGAAAATATGACACGTGATTTTGTTTATGTTTGATGATGTGGCCATTCTTTGTATACAACAACATAAGTCAAACTGTAAGCAACTACATTGATCAAAGACCAAGGCTATACCGCTTACAAGACGTTCACGCCAAGAGATTAGTTTCATTCTTCAAAAGAGAACTAAAGTTCCCAATTTTTTTACTGTGCATTTTCCAGCAGATCAAATGTCGTTGTAAGTAACTTTATACAGAAACAGCACATCTGCATTAACTCTAACTATAGCATAATGTTGCGAAGTTCACAGCTGGCTACAACTTCTTCACATTGTGATTAACTAATGACAAAGAAACACTAGTATTAAAAAATAAAACAAACAAATCTGAATACATCAAAATAAAGACACTTTTCACGTTATGGAAAAGTTACATCTATGATACTTGTCTGTTAAAATATCAGCAACTGTAATCAGCGATTTGCTTTTGGTAATTTTCATATCTTTTAAACCAAATTGTTCTTTCTACAACGTTTTACCAATACGTAAATATTTATTTAGTTACGTTACACAACACACAGCAAGTCTTGTCTTATAGCAAAGCCTTCTTTGGCTATCTGCATGAAATCGAATCTAGAATTTTACTATTGTAAGTCTGCATACTTAAAGCTGTCCCACAGACAAACCATAACAAGTTTCGTAAACATTTTTCTATGACAGTTTCAAATATTTAAATATTCGCCGACATAATATAGTTAAAAGGTAAGCGTAATTACTGATCCAGATATTTCATAAATTCAGAGTAAGAATAAAAACTAGATAAACGTACGAACAGTCATTTTACTTAATCTTTAACTTCTCCCATTTAATTTGTTTATGTAGTTAAATATGAAAATTAATCAGAAGTGTTTAGAATGACAAAACATTTAGATTTGTTATCTTATGCATTTGATAAAATAAAATTTCAGCCTTTCACTTCAGTGAAAAAAAATCTGTGAATGTTTATCTACCAAAAGAGACTTGGTGTCTGTGTGGTTTGGTTTGGCGTGTTTCGAATTACGCTCAAAGCTATTCGAGGGCTATCTGCACTAGCTGTCCTTAATTTAGCACAGTAAAACTAAAGGGAAGGCAGTTAATCATCACCATCCACCGCTAGCTCTTGGGCTACTATTTTACTAACGAATAGTAGGATCGACTGTCACATTATAACGCCCCCACGAATGAAAGGGCAAGCATGTTTGGTGCGATGGGGCTTCGAACCCATGGCCCTCAGAATACGAGTCGAGGCCTTAACTACCTGGCCATGCTGGGCCTCGGTATCTGTATGAGGTAGGAAACTTATTTTTAATATTGTAAATTGGATAAAAAGAAAATATTTGGCACTATTTTCGATGTCTAGGTTGCTGGACCAGACTCATAACCTTACCCTAGAACATGAGAGCTAACACGGAGAAGTTAATATGTAAATATAAAGTAAAAAGATATAGCGATTAAATATGGTTGAAATGTTTTATATGTAGTTGTGAATGTTGTGGTTTAAAGTGTAGCGTTTCAGCTAAACAGGTAAATCAAGGGTCCAGATTGGATGAGGAAAGAATATATTCGAAGATATCCAAATGGACTTAACTTACCGGCTGAAATGAATATTCGCCAATTGATTACTGCATTGACAGCGAAACATTAAAAAATGTCACGATGGTATTATTATCTTAAAGAATGATGATTAATGTCATATATATAAGAAATCTTCAATTTCACTATTTTTCGAAATCAACAGTACGTACAAGATGATTTCCCTAGCGATTTAAAATTTAAAAAATAGTATTTCTATAAGGAAAAAGTAAATATAAGAAGGATGATACAATAACAGTATAGCACCAACATTATATATAATCCGTGTAGATTTCATCATGTAATATTTTCATTATTATTTAGTTGCTTTTTCCCAGTTTTAAAAAAATTCTGTTTGGTTGTTTTTGAATTTCGCGTAAAGCTACACGAGGGCCGTTTGCGCTAACCGTCCTTACTTTACCAATGTAAGACTAAAGGGAAGGCAGCTAGTCATTACCACCCACCGCCAACTCTTGGGCTACTGTTCTACCAACGAATAGTGGGATTGACCGTGACATTACAAAGCCGAACATGTTTGGTATGACGTGGATTCGAACCCGCAACCCTCAGATTACAAGTCGAGCGCCTTGACCATCTAGTCATGCCGGGCCTTAAATATTGTGCTATAAATTATTCATCGCGATCTATCGGAATAACCCTAAAATCACTGGTTTTCGGAAAAATCATATCTGACATTGATGTCATACGTTTACATCTGTTTGCCCCTTTTAATTGTTTTTTAATTTATCGCAAAGCCACATAGAGGCTATCTGCGCTGGCTATCTCTAATTTAGTGGTGTAAAACTAGAGGGAAGGCAGCTCGTCATCATCACCCAACACCAACCATTACCCTACTATTTTACCAACGAATAGTCGGATTGAATCTCACTTTATAACACTCCAATGGCTGAAAGGGCGAACATGTTTGGTGTGACGGTGATTCGAACTCACAACCTTCAAATTGCGAGTCGAGCACCATTACCACCTGGCCATGCCGGGTCTGGAGCACTTTTTAAGATTCTAATAGCCATACGATTTTGTTTGTTTTACATTGGGTACTTTCGTGAGCAAGTAAAATACGCTGTGGATACCTTCTGGTATTAACATGTTTTTTTTATACCAAATGAAAGGATATCACTGATATAGGTAATAATACGTCCCTTCAGCTGAGCGTCAGGCAGTAATTATAAATGCTATATGAATTTAACGTCAATACTTAGAATATATATCACGGCTTAAATTACTGTGTTTAACTCCTATAATTATGAGGAACATCTGTTTATTCTGGTATTCGTTGTACCAAATTGGGATGTTAGTTAATATCCTTATGAGCAGCATGTGGAAAGTTGTGAACATGATTGGTGTGATGGGGATTCGAACCCACGACCCTCAGATTACGAGTCGAACATCCTGTTTTTGTTACACTCATCCAAGATAGGAGATAAACCAAATATATACATCTACACTGCTGGCCAAAATCTTAAGGCCAATGAACATAAAGAAAAATATATAGTTTTCGTTGTCAGACTCAACCAATTATTTTAGTAGAGCTTCGAAAGATGAAAATAACAAAAAGGGAAAATAAAAATAAAAAAACATTTTTAGCATTTATTGGGAGAAGTGTGAATACTATGAAATTAGCCTAAATACTAGCTGGTCAAAAGTTTAAGACCATACTGAAATAAAGCGTTAATCGGTAAACACTTAACGAAATTTAGTCATTTGTATTCAAGCATTAGCGTTGTCAACATCTCCCACTGACATCTCCTGTGTCACATTGAGAAAAACATGGCAAAGGTTAAAAAGTTGACAGGGTTTGAACATGGAAGAATTGTCGAGCTGCAAAAGCAAGGCCTCTCTCAACGTGCCATCGCTAGTGAGATTGGGCATAGTAAAACTGCTGTTGCAAATTTCTTAAAAGACCCTGAGGGATACGGAACGAGAATTTCAAGTGGTCGGCCCAAGAAAATTTCGTCGGCGTTGAGCAGGAGGATTCGACGGGTTGTCCGACAAGACACCAACCGATCGTAGAAACAGATTAAGGCCCTTACGAACGTAGAATGCAGCTAAGGAACAATAAGACGGCATTTACGAGAGAAAGGCTTTACAAACCGTAAACGTTTTCAACACAACGCCTCCTTTCACACCACGAAACAGCTCGGGAAAATTTGCTGAGAAGCACCAAACATAGGACGTAGAAAAGTGGAAGAAGGTTTTGTTCTCTTATGAGAAAAAATTTAACCTGGATGGTCCAAATGGCTTCCAACGTTACTGGCACGATAAGGATATCCCACCCTAGACATTTTCTACAGGACACAGTGGAGGAGATTCCATCATGATCTGGGGTGCTTTCTCCTTCCATGGAACAATGGAGCTTCAGGTTATACAGGGTCGTCAAACAGCAGCTGGCTACATTGGCATGTTGGAGAGAGCATCCTTATTGACTGAAGGCGCTCGCTTGTGTGGAAATGACTGCCTCTTTCAGCAGGACAACGCTGCAATCCACAATGCCCGTAGAACAAAGGATTTTTTCATGGCGAATAACGTGATTCTTTTGGACCATCTATTGTGTTCGCCCGAACTGAACCCCATTGAAAATGTTTGGGGTGGATGACAATGGAATACTATAGAAAGGATGTCAATTCCAAACAGTGCATGATCTTCGTGAAACCGTCTTCACCACTTAAAATAACATTCCAGCCAGCCTTCTGCAAACGCTTATATCAACCATGCCAAAGCGAATGTTTGCAGTTATTCGCAATGACAGCTGTGCAACTCACTACTCAGACCTCTTGTTGGGCATTTCCTATCCTGTTTGGACTTCTTTTTGGTATGGTCTTAAACTATTGACCTGCTAGTATTTAGGCTAATTTCATAATTGTTCACATTTTCCCTATTAAATACTAAAAAAGTTTATTTTTATTTTCCCTTTTCTTATTTTCATCTTTTGAAGCTCTACTCAAATAAGTGGTTGAGTCTAACAACGCAAAATGCATATTTTTCTTTATGTTCATTGGCCTTAAGATTTTGGCCACCAGTGTAGCTGCCAAACTCACAAACAAACAACGTTTCGTATTATAAAGACATTATAGTATTATATATGAATGTCTTACTTTAATTCAAAGTAATTTAATACATAGTTTTATCTCCTTGTTATTCCGCCACACCAACTTCGACATACCATTGAATAAATGTTTGTATTCGGTTCTTATACTTAAATTTTAACCAATCAAAATAAATTTTATTCTTACGTTTAGCTGTACAGCAGACAGGTTTGGTTTAGCTTTACCATTTCTTATTAATTTTCTCGATGTGAAGATCACATACTTGACCAGTGAAATGGCATAAAGTATAATCAGTTGTGATTTTTCTATACTGAAATATCCGGATACCGTGGTTTTCTTGTGTGACCATTTGTAAAATATTCAAACAAACGCTTAACATAATTCCAAAGAATCTTTGTACTTTCACATTCAAAATAAATACATTCAGTTGTTCTACTAAAATTTTCACAAAGATAACAGATGTCATTATCAATAAGATTGATAGTTTGAGCTTGACATTGTTTATTACAGATTTATATAGTAACAGATAATCTACATCAGCCATTATGTTTTCTTTATACTTTGATTATAAAATCCGCTATATATATATATTGCCACTGTGGAGCAACAACAGAATTGAAAAGAGGATACCAACCAATTTTCATTATTATTACTCACCATCTGGGCATACCAGGCCTACCCCTTTTGAAAACCTTTGGCATCTGATAAATGCTTTCGGTTGATTATTGTCGAGGTTGTAGCATGCTCATCTGGGAAACTTTTGTGGGTTTTTAAATAATGTTGTAAGGGGAGAGATCTTCAAGTAATTATTAATAATCATTAGTTGACGCCCCATATATAAGGAACACTAACAACTTTTAAAGAACATTCTGAATTCTACAATATTGCCACGAGAATCAATTTGAATACTGTATTGAAGAAATTCCTATTCATCAATTTTATTTCTCTTTGGGCCATGACAGTTCTCCATTTGGAAAAAAAACACGTCCTTAATCACCTGGATTTATTGTCTAATATTCGTTGAATACTTTTCATTTGATAGTCTCTTCTTACTTTTGATAATCTATTGTATTTTAGGATATCTAATAATCTTCAAAATTTCCAAGGATAAATAAGAAAAGGGTATTAATATTCATAATTAATGAGTAGTAATGGTGACACTTTGGCAGCAACAACGAAAAGTTTTCTAATGCTGATTGGCTGTTTGGTGGTGATTTCATTAGCACTTCTTGGTCTACACTGTCAAAGGTCAAGGCCAGCTAGCCACGTAGTGACTGGCTGTTGGAGTGACGTCAGCAACAATAATAATTGGATGTTAAAGTTTTGTCACATGAAGTAATAACTGATAAAGTCAGATTTTAAGAATACTCTTTGTCATGTTATGCAACTCTTACAGGTCCCGACTATTGACCTTTAACAGTGTGATGTCATGGTCATCTTGTTCTCGAGTATTTCTGGTCCTAAAAGCGACTGTCCTAGAAAATTTTAGTTTTCATACTCATAATTTCAGTAATTTTTTGTATGGTATTCTCTGCAAGTCACTATATCTGGGTTGAAAAAAATTAATTCAAAGTTGAACGCATAGTATATTTCCACGTGTTGTAAAAGCAGAATTTATACACAGTAAAATTTGGAATATTAATATTTAAACCAGATAGTATCACCCAAGAAATGTAAACACCAGTATAAAATAACCAGTGTGATGAGGTGTAAGCGTTACCATTATTAATATTTTTAACTTGAGCAGCACTTCACACACACACTTTAGGAAAATGGCTAGGTCAGAGACCTCTAAGGTTCAGGCTTAGCTGTCCTTAATTTTGAATTAGTGACTATAAAGTTATAGTAGTTCAGTAACATCAAATTAATATCTGAAATAAATTATACTTATTATAAGACATTAGTAGCAAGACTATTATACTCTTACTACCAAAGTCTCTATTCAGTCCCTACGGGATTTTTTCTTCAAAAAGAAGAGGATTGTTTTGGTTTTTGAATTTCGCGCAATGCTAGCCGTCCCTAATTTAGCAGTGTAAGACTAGAGGGAAGGCAGCTAGTCATCACCACCCACCGCCAACTCTTTTACCAACAAATAGTGAAATTGACCGTACATTATAATGCCCCCACTGCTGAAAAGGCGAGCATGTTTGGTGCAACATGATGCGAACGGGGAGTCGCACGCTTTAACCCATGCGTGGCCGTAAAAGAAGAGGAATATGTAATAATATTTCAGTCATATTATATTCAACCATATCCAAGGAAAATTTTGGAATCTTATGGATATTATGTGCTTATAAGATTACGTAAAAGATGGCCGAAAATAACAGAATTTCCAAAAAAAGCATTCAAATTATTACGCACACGTACAGCTTGGTTATCTAAAAATAGCTCTTAGTACAAACAATAGTGTGGAATAAAAAGAGGTTGGACACCCATAACAGTACGAATTCACAATTGCAGGCCTCGAATCTGAAATAAAACATATCATTATATAGAAGGAGGACACATGAATTTAAGATACCATTCTGCATCTACACCCATTAAGTTGGGCAAGGTTATACAGAAAAATGGAATAAATCAATTAAGTATTAAACACCCAGACCACTGTACAATCTGAGTAGAACTTTAAGTCGGCTTCACAATAATCACACGCCCGTATGAACTATCATGAAACCTAACACATTTGGAGACTGGCTTCAATTCCGTTACCCGCAGGTTTCACCTACCCACCAGGCAGTGTCAAATTTTTGGAATTTCCATTTTAATTGAGTTACTGATCAATAAAATCCCCTTGCGATATTTGTTTAAAAATATTATAATGCCAGTTACTAGTTTTTGGATTTAAAAATTTTAAAAAGGCATCATATTAAGATAAATGTGCTTGCCTTAAACCAGTGTTTGGTAAGCGAAACAGTTACGAAAAAAACTTGTATAAAATAAAAATATGATGAAGGATTCATGAAAGTCATTATTCTCTCTATCTTGCACAGGCAGAGTTCTTATTAGTTAATACTAACAATAGTGAGGTCTCGTCCTCTGATTTAATTAAACATTTGTATTTTATCCATCACAACCATAGTTGGCTCTCTGCAAAACTGGTTTTACGTTCTTACATGGCTGCCCCTCAGTAGGACAGCGTCATATCTGCGACTCGCACCCTTAAAAACCGGTTTTTGATATCCGTGGTGGGCAGAGTACAGAGCACTGTTCAAAGCACTGTGTAGCTTTGTGCTTTATTACAAACACTCACTCACTTACACGCTTTGTTTTAGCGCGATGTTTAAAAGGAATGAACTTGCCACCGGCAGTTTGTTAGAGTTACGTCACTGTAATGAAAGGGTAAGAGCCAAATCATCGAAAATTATTACTTTATGTTAACATTTCAAACACCATGGGGTTGAGAGAGCATAGAATCATAGAAATAATCGTAAGAACATTAAGTGATATGACTGAAAACACAGAAGTTCAAAGGTTAAAAGTGCGACCTTGAAATTCACGGTAAAAGTACAAGTTTGTAGTCTAGTTGTTAATTTAAATTTTTTTAATAATAAGTTATTTTCGCCATGTCTAAAAATACCATTCTAGAGTACCGATGAGGCTAAATATTTCACAACATGTATTTATTAAGGTTAAACGATGTAATAAACTAAATAATCAAATTCCTGAACAAGAAGATTCAGTCTTCAAAAATCTTAAAGTACCAATGTTAATTATCATCTTATTAAATTAGTCAAAAGCATTAGATCCAAAAATATAGTTATCTTTCACAAGCTTGCAAAAAAACTTTCTCTAAGCTCTCATTTCTTGTAAAAGAAATTTGTCCCATAAGTACAAGTCTCGAAAAAGCTGTAAAAATGCTGACATACCTTACATATTTTTTTAAAAAACGTCATATATTCTTTTGTAAATCTTTCAAATTTCGTACACTTGTTTTCCCCACCAACAGTTAAATATATCTCATTCTTCTAATACATAACTTTACACCCAGTGCTCGGTATGTCTTAATTGAGGACGGCTAGCAGAATCTCTCCACCATGAACGAACAGGAAGGGCAGACAAGAAAGTAGGATGGTAGTTGTCCCACTCCATTGAAGAATTTCTGTTGTAGTGAGAATGCGCTGTAAACCAGGTATCGCCACTTGCTGTTTGCACTCTTGAAACATTTCTTCTTGCTGTTCCCAAAGAAGTTGGACTCGAAGCTGCGTGCTGTCTGGCTGTAGGTGAATAAGTAAAAAGGTCGGAACTTTCACTAGAATTTTGGATCTGATGATGATAAAATTTTTGCGATGAAGGTTGATGAGTTTTCCTCCAATTCGAATTTGTTCTTTGGTCCGATTTAAATCGTCGACGGCTTTTTCTGAGATTAGTTTTTTTCTTGACTTTTAACGACCGATACGTTTTCTCCTGACAATTGGGCAAATTCCTATATGACGTTGGAGGGTCGGAATCAAGGTCACTTGTAGGAGTATTGTACTGTGGATGGTAGGGAGAATTTGTTTGAAGATAAGAGTGTGATTGATCTAATGTCGTAGTTGGGGAACCGATATTCACTAGCAAAGATAAAGAATCTTTTGAGTTGTCAGCCACGTTCGGCATAGAAGACGTATCCACAGGGCGATTATGAAAATTTCCGTCAACAGGATATTGATTAGAAATTGCACAGTGTCTTAATTCTTGCAAACTTATCTCTTCTGCCTGAAGAGAGTTGTCCACATTAACGTTTGTTGTGTTTTTTTGGGAATGTAATGGATATATACGAACACTAGGAAACATTTTCGCTGCTCTTGTACTTTCTGTGTCGTTATCATGTTGTCCTTCCACGCTTGCATAATTATTACTACTACACCGAAGACTGCGAATTTCAGAACGACTACAAGGCTGTTTATTAAGCAGTTTACGAAGTTTTAAACATAGAACCACTAAAACAGCTATAACGAACAAAATTGATACTAAACACGATATAGAAAGAATGATACAGACGTCCTCAACGTGATTATGAGTTATACTTAGAGAAGTGGAAAACAAATGTCCACCAACAGTCGAATTTGTTGTAGAATATTTACTATTTACACCTACGGCGTTTCCATTCTTCCAAAAAAGTCCAATGTCGAGACATAACATGCTTTGTTGTCGAACATTTCCCCTGTAGATTAAATTCCCTTTGTAACAAGCATATGAATACTTTACTCACTTGCCTATATCATTAAATAAATTATGATAGCAGAGAGTTTTTACATATTTGGCAATTCCAGTGTGTACTTTTGATCGATTTCCTATTTCGTATCATTTCCCACCTACATCGTAAGCACGCAATATTAGCGACGAATAGTTACATACTGCAGCAGCAGCAACAGAACGAGCTAATACCTGATTGCGAGAGTTTTTTTGTTTTGTTTTTTTGCTGGAGCCATCAATTATGTTGTATTGTTGTTTTCAAAGGGGAGGGTAAATATTGATGAGGCATAATATTCAACAAAACAATGCCGCGTTTTAATATTTATTAATTCATATTCTTAAATATAAATCAGTGTAAAAGGTAATACATTAAACAACCATTCGTGTGGATAACATAATATTAGTTACTTAGGTTAGAATTGTTTTTGTTATTTTATTATATTTTCCTGCGTAAAGACACAGAAAAGACATGGATTTACATGAAAAAATATAGACATGGATTTATTAAATTAAATTTTGTATGAATTGTTAGAACTAATTTTGTCCTGAACCACTAAAACATTTATATATATAAAATATAATATTTTAATGGAAAACTATATCATTCCTATTATTATATCCGAAAAATATATCTTCTAAGGTCACATAATTTGAGGTCCGAATGTAACAGATTGGTTAGCATGGAAAACTGTAAAACTAAGGTCCACAGATTGCTTCCGTTATCGTCGAAATAAAATTCAATCTTTACTTTGAAGTTATGAGTACGTTATAAGAATTTCAATCAAATCAAATTCAAGAACTGGCGACGGGTAGGACTAGTTGCCTTCCCTTTGGTGTATCCCTTCAAAATTACGGTCGACTAGCGAACGAAATCCAACAAATGACACATTTTAAATAAAATAATTAATTGTAGGATCTTTGTTCCTTTTTTCCATATAAATGTTCTATTAATGTGCATAGTGTAATCAACATTCATTATGTAATTACGTTTACGTAGCGTACAATTAAATTTTTCGTTTTATTTACAATGAAAGATAAAATATAAATATATATGTACTTATATATATATACATATTGTTTTTTTAATAACATAATACTGACTGAAATACAGTTCAAGTAACAGTGAATAAATGAAACGATAATGAGCGTCAAAAGATCTTACGAACAGTTTCTATTCTCTCAACGTTCTACTTTATCACTTTTCTTTGGTATCGTAAATTCATATATTCTACTCTATTATTTGATGTAAATTTACCATGATACTATTCTCAGTTGGAAAAAATTATTAATCACTAATAAGAACACATTTTCAGATTTGCTTACAGATTTTTGAACAACGTGCACTAAAACCTTTTGATTTCGTTATCCTTTCTCAGCTATAGTTTCCACATAGTTACACATCTACTGAGACAACTTTGTGTATGCAAATTTTCGCGTTCTCGAACGTGTTCAACATTCACATTTTATCAAGGCACAGAACAGTGTGTCGTGTGGCTGAAACTTGCAGGACACACAGTGTGATATTTATGAATGATAGTTTAGCAGTTCTCCCACTTTCTCGGAGTTTGATAATTCATACTTGTACGTATTCATAGTGGATGTGTTCTACTTGACATACCTTATTATCATGTCCCAAACTGAATAAAAAGGCAGCCTATCTAACTATTGAATGAATATTTGCTGACAAATTCTTATGAATGTTATAAATGTAGCTACCAGTTTGGTCGCCGGTTTTTATTTTATTCCTTTCAATTATATGCTCCATTATCCTTCCCCGCACATTTTTTAAACTCAATATGTTTTTGGTTAGATATAATTTACAAGTGTGTCGTTAACAATATCATCATTCTTATAGTGCACCCATGGCCCAAGAGTGCAGAGCGCATTTTTGCAGCAATGGGAGTTAAACGGCAAATCTTCGAATTCACAGTCCAGACATGCTAACCAGTTGGCCACATCTAACCTGGTATTCTGGTGCAGTAATATTTACCAAAAAAAATCAAGTATTTGCAGAATGCAGGTTCTAGAAATGTTGAGCGCAGAGTAATTGTAAACATGGACAGCAATGAAAATAGTGGTAAGGCACGGATGGAATTAGTACTTGTTTCCACATGACAGGATGATTCCAAATTGAAAACAAAAATAACTGGCTGCTGAGGTAGATAAGAAACTCATAAACGTAAGTAAGAGACAAAGAAAGGCAAGATCAAACAAGATATCACTTTATAAGAGAAATAAAATTCTGTAGCTACTCCATCACTTTATTAAACCAAGGTCTTAATTCAATATTTCTGGAACCTTGTAATTACATACATTAACAATTATTCCAAGAAAATATACTGACTATACAAATCCTCAGCTCGTACTTACTATACAAGATACTGTATCACCTGTCGGACTGAGTATGACCTCGCTTCAAGAGAGCATGAAAAAAAACTAAAAAAACAAGTGAATATAAGCTCTAAAAAAACAAACATTCTAGTACTGTTGTCTAAAGTACGGGATTAATAGTAGTTCATGACTATCTTTCATCCAGTTTAAAAGAATGCCATTAACTGTTTGCTGGAACACTGCTTTGAAAATTAAGACAAATAGCTTTAATGTGCCTGACTAATAACATATATTATACTAGAGTAAAACGGGTGAAATTAGCAGTTCCTTCAACAGCAAAACTTCCCATTCTATTATAAAGGTCTTCACAAAACCAAACTTTAAAATTACCTCTTCAATAGCCAAATTAGAAACAGTTAACTGAGCTCCCATTGCAGTCGTTTAAGTTTAAGCTCCATAATCCTCTAGCTCAAATGACATAACGTAGAATACAGAATACTCTGGAAAAGTGTTAGGACAAGAGAATATTTTGTTATTCTTTCCACTTTATGGGGCTACTTATGATATGCCATTACAGAATGTAAATTTTACCATTACAGTAATGTTTCACTAGTTCCTGTTGACAACTAAATTAGCCAGGGTGAGAATACTTATCATTCTTTATAATTCCCACATGCTTGTACCAAGAGTATGTCATAAGTATTGTGCTTCAATGAACGTGCAGAGCATATTCTGTGTCTGAAATAACTGTCATAGTACATGTTACGTATTATCATTTAACCTAACGAGTTTCCGATTTATTATGTTATGTACGTTAGGTATTACGATTTGAAACAGCCAGAAATTTGAATTCAATGTATATTAAATTTATGATATTTGCCAACAAATTGATACACAGTTTTTTTTGTAGCACAAATATATTTTAATATACAATTAATACTACAATTTATAATAACGGTTATCACAAATAACAATTTATATACGAAGTTTTACAAACTTGCAAACAATACTGAGTCTTCCGTCTGATCTAGAACCGAATAATTTATTGACGGTTCGCGACGCGTGAATTCATTTTATTTTGATACACAGATTCAATTTTCTTGACGGCTAACTAGCTAGCTGCTTCACTGAGCAGACGTAAGTTTTTCACCAACCACGATATTTAATGTTTTCGTAGAAGTATTAACATCCGAAGTTAATTCACTGATGTTAAACAGATGTAATATTCGAAATCTATAATGTTCCTGGTCAAATATCTGTAGTTTTTCCGATTAATAAGTGTTTAACACAATTATAAATTCCCAAGTTTATAGTATACTGACCGTAGCGAACTAACAATATTATTAGTGTTTCTCTGCGTGTTTAGATGACTACCTTTTATAATCATTAGGCGAGGTTCTCAAAAGTTCAGTTGGCCACAACATAAAGCATATATTGTTGAGAATTTAGAGAACAGGCGGGACTTTCGCAATACAGATTTAACAATATAAGTTACATGCATTTGTAAATATATATTAAACTGAAACAAACATATATATTAAAATAAATATATATAATTATATTCATTACATACTCCATTTGGTGTCTTAACTATATAGAAAGAAGCTTGCAAGGAGCTAGCATGTGGTACCGTATATGCTAGAAGACATTAATTGAGTATCACTCCACAAATAAACCTTGATAAAAACAATGTTTAACCCTATATGTTGAGTTTTGAGGCTATGTTACAACCCAAAAAAGCGTAAGGTATTGCTCATAGAAGAGAGAGTTCGTATAAAAGCTTTACGAGATTCTGGTTTGACTCTCCGACAAATTAATGCAGACTTGAAATGCTCTCCAAACATTGTGAAGTACACCCTTAATCATGAGACCTCGACAGATAAATTTGAAAACAGGAAAGGAAGAGGCAAAACACTTAAAGTCAATGATACTGGGTTAAGTATCTTTGTTTATGTTTGAAATACCTTTACCAAACACTACATCTTCACAACATCGTTGAGACATTTTATGTTAAAAATATAAAAACTTGTATTACGTATTCGAAAATTAGAAGATTTTGTGATATAAAATAATCAGTTATTTTCTCATAATTATAATCCTAGCATGAGATACAGTTTTCTTGTGATTGAATCGACTTTGTAAAATCTTAGCCTTCAGTGTTTAAACTTATTTTCAATACTTCTACCTCTAGTACCACAATTGTTACACCCAAATGTACCTCATGAATTAATTATCCACATTCCCAACAATTTGTTTTAATAGTTTAATTTAAGTCATCTCCAAAATATTTTCTTATTCTTGTACAAAACTTCGAGTTTTAACCCTTTTATTATAACTCAAGTTGCTTTAACTAAATATGATTTTAGCTAAACATCATAAATGCATATAAGTTACGCCACAACCTAAATAAGACTGGTATTATAAATATTGAATCATTCATTAACATAGCAAAACTTCAAGATTTAGACAGTGGATTACGTTCATAGATCAATTGTTTAAAGTTTTAGTTAGCCGTTTATAGCAAACTCAAGATATAGAAAAATTACATATATACATGTCAACTATATCACTAAAAAAAAAAGACGAACAAATAGTTTTGATGATTAGTGTTTACTGATGATTGACATCTTGAGATAATGGTACTGATAAATACTAAATCGGTCACTCTTCTAACCCATATCGCAAACAAACCCTACACAACAGATAGATTATCATACGATATCCTTGTGATGTTTACAATGTTAAGTTTATCTCACAACAAAATATATCTATAACTCACCCCTCGTCTTGTAGGTTAAGAATATTAAAATTCTGTGCATATGTTTGCCAATTTGTGGGTAAAATCTGACATTGTAAGACTTAAGAAAAACATTCTGTCGAGGGCTGCATAGAATACGATGGATTTGATATAATTTAATACTGTGTTAATCCATGTTAATTTGAACATATTGTATCACCCATAGTTAATGTGATGCATAAAAATAGATATCTAAAGTTTTAATACTTTAACGTGAAAGCCAATTCTTTCAAGAACCGTGTAAATTTTAAGACAAACTAGTGTCTGGAAGCATGGCCAAACAAATATTCAAACTGTAACAAAATCGATAGCACAAAATATAATTATTGGAATACGACAAATAAATACTCAAAGTGGAACATACTCGAAAAATTCTAGACATAGTTTTAGCTTTTCATTCGTTGATCTTAATACATCATGTGACAGAAACACTTGTCGCTAAACTTCTCCATTTGTTAGCAATTTTAACTCGAAGTATACAAAACAAACAGAGGAAAACAACCAAAACTGCTCTTATCTAATCATAGTTGCCAATGGCATCACCATTATATTTATACTACGTAAACATATATATAGGTATGCCTTCTGAATTTCTAAACCAGTTTAAATGTCATAAGGAAGAAACCTCACTTACTGAAAGAAAAATGTATATTTTAATAAGTAGGTATTTTCGTGTGTGAAAAAGAAAAAAAGTCAAAACTACCTATTTATACATGATGACTAGAAACCTACTTGAAGTAAATATGTATTCTCCGGACGATCGGTCGAAACGTTGTTCTGTACTATATTTTAACTAAAGTGCTAATACCCATCCCAGCCGTCTTGAGAATACATAGCTATGCAATATAAATCACTGGGGTCTTATCGCAGACTACGATCTTGAAGTTTTACAGTCCGTTCGAAACGTTATCCAAACAAAATGATCAGTTTTTCACAATTAAATTCGATGTCGAATGTCTTATTTTTGTTTATGCCGGGCGTGACTTAGCAGTAAGAGTAGTTAGACTGTAACCAGTAGATTTATGGTTCGCGTCTTCGTTGTAAAAAATTCCCTATGTACGTTGGGGAGTGAATGATCTATAGATGTGATAATCATATCCAATTATTCACTACAGTAGTAGTTGACGATATATGTTGTTGATTAGATGCCTTTCTTCTGGTCTATTATTTAAGAATTAGTGATGACTATGGGTATATAACCTTTGTACAGCTTTGATCTAAATCTCTAGAACAACAACAAGACAGTTTTACTTTTATAGACTTATAGTCCTGTCAAGGTTGAAATACAATTTAGTTCTTTCTCGTCATAAGCAAGATGAATTATTTTATTGCCAGAAATATATCTATACATTTTATTCAAAGCATACATGTTGTGAATAGTTTTATCATTTTTAAGCAAACATTACGTTTGGTTACGAATATGAAAAGTATTGTTGAATGACATCGTAAATACACATGTCGAATCCAGACGAAACTATTCAGCAGTAATTGATTAGATAAATCTCGAGTGACACCTATTCTGAAGATAGCGATACTTTATGAACTCTGTCCCGTTAAAAATTATCTCAGAACCATGGAACCTTTAAGTGAAATTTGTTTGCTTCTATTGAATATTAGTATTTTAATTATACATTATTATCTTACATGATAAGACGTGTACTAGTTTTTTACAGAATAAAATAAAGGTCTGTTTTCTTTTGCTGAAATTCCGTAAACTTTCTTACTTTATCAATTTTTATCTCAATACATAGTGTGCTAGAAAATTCAGTCCTTTAACTTAGTAGTTTTTTAACTCATATATCTACTTCTTCGTCAAGTTAACATACGTTAGTAGAACAGTCAATTACTATCTGTATGCAAAAGCTACTTTAAATAAACATTATAACCAGAGTATAATACAAAAACTGCTTATAACAAGAGCAGTCGGACTCTTGAACTGCCGCTATATTTCCAGATTGCATCCGTTTATATTGGATAATGTCCAACTGCGTCTTCGAAAGCTCAGAAATCTTTCTCAGATCCAGATCGATCAACGGTCAGGATCATTTTATGTAGTATGATGAGAAGTCTCAGTTTTAACGTGTTCCTGAAATTTGGTAGAAATCCGATCACACTTTACAAACTATTAACTAAAAACCGTCTTTCCACCATAAAAAATGATTCAAAGTGAATGAGAGTCCGGGTAACTTTGAGGAAGACTGTCTCAACTTGTACACAAGTTTCATGTCTCTTAGAGAGTGAAAGGAGTAAGACAGTAAGGTTTAACTGGCTCTCTAAAAAAGAGCAAGGAACTTCATACCTGCACCAGTATATATATATATTATTTCAATTAATTTTTCTATTTTTCTCTGTTTCTTTGTTTGTAATTAAGTATAAAGTAACACAATGAGCTATCTCTGCTCTGCCCGCTACGAGTATCAAAACCTGGTTTGAAGCGTTGTAAGTTCAAAGACATAGTGCTTTACCACGGAGGCGTTCTTTATGATTTACTAGGATTATATTTCTCTGCCCACGGTTTCAAATGGTGTAAGTCCGCAGACATACTGCTGTGCCACTGCGGGGATTTAACGAGATAATTCGTAATGTAAGGCGTAAGATTTAATTAATAAATACGAAAGAAACATTAAATAAAAATATCCGAGAAATGAATATAATCTCTTATAAATGAATTATTCCGCTAAAGCACGACGATTGAATTACATGTTATTTCATACCTGAGGTTCTTAAGTAGCAGTAAGTGTATTTAATACATTATTTTAGGAATTAAAAATCTATAATTATATATATCATTACTGTTCGATCTAAAGTGTAATACTAAATTAGCTTAGGTATTTATAAAGTTGAACATAGCCCGCTGGGACAGAAATTCAAGACATGGCATCAGCTAACCTCATATTGACACTTCTAAATCATGACTGAATTGTGTTGCGCCATTAGCCCATAACTATCGTAATGTTTGTTTATAAGCTTCAGTGCTCGAAATATATCCTAGGCATACACACAAGTTGTACCGGGACAAGCATCTATTCAGGGAGAGGGGATATTTTGAAAATTACACGAAAGTGATGAGCAATTGTCATAGGTGTTGCATATCCACGGGATTCAAGAATTTGTATGTATCTTGTTTGATTAATCCTAAATTTCATAAATATGACTGATATTTTACACTGTTTGTATTTCGGGATCTAAATGGTTGAAAAGTTAAGCAAATAGTTGAAGAATTATCATGTTATTCACATTAAAATATTTTAATATATTCTTCTAGATTATTTTACTCTATTATTAACTTACGTTCTTAATTTCTCTTTGTTATTTTAAATCATGATCGAACATTTCCTTTCATTTCGGGTTGACATGAGCTGGTGGTTACGAAGTTTAACTCACAGTCTGCCAGTTGCGGGTTTTATTCCCGTCACATGAAGTTCTTACATTTTCTAAATAAGGAAAAATGAATACAGATAATACTCGCGTAACTTTGCGCGAAATTCAACAAATACACAAACATTTTGCCTAAACACCTTAAGTCACACTGTCGCGAATCAATCTAAAATACGTAAGTATTGTCAAACAGCCAGAGAACGCCTTAATTATAAAAGCTGTTAAATAAACAATACCGCTACATAAACAAACAACAACAAATTACCTTGCAAGCCACACAATTTATATTATTTTATTTAAAAACTACGGAGTCAGTAGGTGAAAAACAGAGACGAAGTGACAAAAACTTAAATAAATACACTAAGAAATAAAATGAGAACATAAGTCAAAACTTCTAAAGCAAGAACAATGGAACAACTCCTACTCCCAAATGAATGAAAAAAAACAGATCGAAAATAATTTTTATCCCACTTAAAAACGTTCACAAATAAAAAAAAACATGTTAATATCCACCATTTAAACATAATATCTCTGAAGCACACACGAACATAGATCAGGCCGATGTCTTTAAATAATTCTTACAGAACACGTTCCGAGCCTACCATGTACCAGACACGAGCACGTACTTTTATAACGAAGTTAAACAAATAAAAAAATAGCAAACAACATTAAAATGTACAAATTACATTTCCCTGCAAACATAAATAACACAACAGAAAACGTCAGAGAAGATGACTACAGAATAAATATGATGAAAAAGAAACTATACGTACAAGAAGTTTTGGAACCAATTGAAATAACAAATAACAAAACTCTAGAAGATGGTGGCGCACAAGCCATCCTACTCAAAAAAGGCACTCAGATTGTTTGACCATCTAAAGTCGGTCTTTGATTTATCCATGAACACAAGATATTTGCCAGTTTCTTGAAATGATTCAAATATCTTAATGTGCATTGATATATATGTATTATACGGTTTTAAACACATATCTGTATAGTATTTTTAGAGTAGTGCTGACAATTCACTTACAATGTCAATACAATATAACACAAGCTAATATTGTTTTTGTGAATGATATTAAAATAGAAGCAAGATGGTTTAACATTCGATTAATTCAAAAGTTAATAAAGTATAAAAGATTAACAAACATGTTAAAAAACAAAAAATGATTATAATCTGACTTTATAACGAGTGCGTTTTGCAGATATTTGAATAAGTAAATTATCAAATAGTTAGTAAATAATTCTTTCTTGTTTCAACAGATTGGACAAATAAAAATAATTTATGTAATTAAAACTGTAGTGCTCGTAAATATACTATATAGTCACATTAAACAATTGTATTACAGTAGCATTTTTGAGACCTACAGGGTGGCCCGTAAGTCCCTACCCATCCATATGTTATTATGTTATATTCAATTACGCATGTATTATACATTTGTTTCTTTTTTCAGAGAAATATGGTTGATGTAAGCTCATTTACACTTGAAGAGCGTATTGCGACAAGTACTTGGGTACATGAACGGAAGTATACTGGTGACACCACACAGATACACTGGATACATAAGATACATATTTTAGTAAAGAAGTCTTCATCTGTTTCAAAAAAAAAAAAAAAAACCTTTACAGCGAAAATATATTTTTAAATATTGAATAAAAGGGGTTTAAAGTATTTACTTAAACCCACTACTTTAGTCCTTATTGCGTTCTTCATACGTCTCCGAGAACCAAATGGTGTCGGTCTTTTCAGTACCGTGTTTATTGCAATTGAAAAACACATTAAGAATACGTGAATGCATATATATATGTTTTGAAAATTTAAGAAGACATTACGCACAACGCTCATATTATATGAAGAAAAAGTTACAATCTTTTGTCACAGATCTGCATCAGGCCTCCAAACAAGTCCCCCCCCCCCCCCCGAAACCATTACAATTTTTCAAACTTACTGGAAAAAGTGCAATTAACGTTATCTGATGTGCGAATATATGAAAAAATTACATGATATTAAGGCAAACATTAAACGTTTTGAAATACTGCAAAAAGTATGGAAGCTTTAAACCACAAGTATATTTTGCATTCAAACTTACATGCTGTAAATCATTTATAAACATTTGGATATATAAGTCACTGTTCTTCTGTGTCAACTGCGTTAATATCTGTTACATACTATGTAAACATTACTGTTAAAAAATTCGACACACCTTAAAGAGGAACACGTGTCCAGTACAGATGTCTCTCCCTTCAGACGAAAAACTCTTAAAATGAATTAATGAATTTTCTTTGATCAAAAGACTCCATAGGTAGAACTTGAAAACGCGATCTCAGCATAAATCGTATATTTTCTCAAGTTTCTGCGCACTAGTTCTGTGGTCCCTGCATAAGTTATGTTATATTATTTATTTATTGTTACTTTCTTTCACAATAATGACGCCCCCCAGTGGTCCAGGGGTAAATCTGCGAACTCACACCTCTAGAAACCGGGTTTCGATACTCGTGTTGCGCAGTGCACACATACCTCATTGTTTAGCTTTGTGCTTTATTGTAAACAAGCAAACTAACACTATAATTTAATATACTGACTTTTTACTTTTGTTCATTGTTTTTTATTATTATTATGTTCTTATAAGGATTAATCTACATTCTTAACATTAATATCTGTATTTAGAATAAGACTAAATCTCCTTAACTAACCGAACCTAATACAATATAATTAGGATTATGATCGAAAATATCATTAATCAGCAACAAGGACATCCAATTGATGAAACAATGCATTATATGTAATATATACATAAAAAACGCATATTTGATTAACTATGCCGATGGCCAGGTTTATTTTAGCTTCTCAATAAGTACATAGTTTGCTCTGGTTGTAAATTAATTTTAATAAAATTATTGCAAGTTGATTTCATACTTTGGCTTCTTAATGTATTAAAGTATTATTGAATTTGATTCAATATTCAAACAAATATTTGTTTTACTTTCAACAAGTGTTAATGTTACTTAAGATAACGGTTAAAGTAAGGAGATCCTTATTACAGGTTCTATAAAAAATTTTCAATTTTATAAACTTAATGAATGCTTAGCATGGAACCACGTTTATATTAAAATATTTTTCAAAGTTATTTAATTTAAAAATCAACACATAAATTGTTTGCAGTATTCACTTAATTCATTAAACAGTCTTCCAGAATATATTAAACTGAAAGGCATATGGAAGTAGATTGATAAAACTAGCAGAAGTAATTTGTTTAATCTTCATCAACAGAATGAACTTCAATTAAACATTTTCCGACTGAATTGATATAATTCATAAATGTAGAGCAAGTCAGAACGCTTTTACTTGTCGTTTGTACGGGAAGTAATGATTACTTTCTCGCTAGTAAACAGTGACATTGTTATCAGTTGGAACAAATAGAAGTTTAATTGGAAGCAAGCAAATTCTAATAATCTTTCCTATTATTCAGCATCGTGTAATCTTCGTTAAGTGTAAGATTAAAATAGTTTATTTTTTTAAATGGCTTCATAGATTCATTAAATAAATCCAACCTTAGCTTCTCCTCTTTTTGAATATATGATAAAAACATGAAAGGATCGTCTTAAGTTTAGGTAAAATGCATTAACGTGATTCATACTTTTAATAATACTTCCATCTAAGCACTGAAGTTAAAACCTGTCTCCAAATACTCTATCTATTTTTTAATTGTCTGTTAAATAAATGTAAATTTTCTCACAGAGTTCTGATTACAAATCACTACCCAAACATACTACGGTTGTTTTTCAGTTATATTACTCAGAAAATTGTAGTAATTATTATAGTCTATTAGGGAAAATTATTTTTACTGTTTTACGATAGTTCATAGTAAATGTTTTATGAAACATTAAATTTAATTATGAGAAAGTATACATACCGCATATACGAATTGGCTTCTATTGTATAAGAATTATATATGAAATATTGCAGTCAAATCGAACAAATTGATAATTATAAAATGATAAACTTAAATGTTCGGCAGATGTGAAAATAATTCGTCCTTTTTTTTAGTAAAAAGAGTGAAAATAGTTAGTGTTGAAAAGAGAAATGCTTACAACAAATGGTGATTTTGAAAATCATTTGCCCAAATTAACCCAAACAAATGTTTTTAAAACATGAACGACACCCTATTTATTTCGTGTAAATCACGGAAATGCATTAATACTAGCTAAATCAGAACCATTATGTTTGGGTTTCCCCTCCATAAGTTACGATTAGCCCCCTGGTGGCTCAGCAGTATGCCTGCGGACTTACAACGCTAAAAACCGGGTTTCGATACCCGTGGTGGGCAGAGCACAGATAGCCCATTGTGTAGCTTTGTGCTTAATTCAAAACAACAACAACAAGTTACGATTATGTTGTAATCTGTCATTGCTGAATGTCTGAATCGAGAATATTCTCATATGAATATTCAATACATTCAAATATCTTGGAATCGTATCTGACAACATTTTATTAGAAGGTTCACCAAGTCAGCATTCGAATGAAATATCTTCTCGCGATTACATCTTTTCCAATAATTGACAGGAACTTCCTGGAACGTAAATATGCCTCTTCTATTGTATCTATAGATATCGTTTATTCAACCATGTCTGAAGTATGGCTGCACCACATGGATCTCTGCATCAATCCCCTTTTACTACATACTGCAGGTTCTGGATTATCATTCCCACGTGATAGATAGGTTTGAAATTTTAGTTCACCACATATTTAACAATCCAAGTTCCTCTTCAATTGTTTCTTTACAGTTTTACAATTGAAGACAGTGACAGTGCGCCCATTTTCTGGTTAGGAGCTGATAGCTTAATGGCAAGATATTTTAACATTTTAATACAGCTTCCAGCACCCAAGTACCTAGTCCAACTAAGGAACTTTATTATTGTATTTTTCTTCAGTAGATTTTTTGCACATGTCGGATATTTTTACTTTGATATAATAACCTGTTTCCAGATCTATAATGTTTTTATGTTTCCTTCTCAAAGAAACTCTTACTACCTACAAAACATTCATTTATCTTCTAAATCATGTCTTCGTCGTTTAAGTGAATCTGCTCATCAAAATGTTTTTATGCCGAACTTATCAAGCTTTATTTATCCTGTGGTTTGATTATTCTTTCAAGATTACTACTACGCTGAAATGAATTATAATAATACAAACACCCATATATGTATGAAAACTGAAAAGGGAGAACATTGAAAAGTTAGGATGTTACAAATTTCTGAAAGTTAGTTTGTACAGTATTTATATTATAATTTGTAGTAATTTGGGCTAAATAACACAATAATTACATATTGCAATTTTGTTAAATAAAATTTATACAATAAAAGTTTTAAGTACAATGTAAATACCTACTGACATTCTATTAAAATTGTTTTTGTTTTTTGAATTTTGCTCAAAGCTACTCGAGGGCTAGCTGCGTTAGCCGCCCCTAATTTAGCAGTGTTAGACTAGAGTGAAGGCAACTAGTCATCACCACCCACCGCCAACTCTTGGGCTACTCTTTTACCAACGAATAATGGGATTGACCGTTACATTATATCGCCCCCACGGCTGAAAGGGCGAGCATGTTTGGTGCGACGGGATTCAAATTGACATTTATTTTAATGAATGTTTTGCTCTCTTTTTTTTTAGCCATTGATTACGTATTAAAACAAGACGCTCATCATCATCCATTTATAGAAAATTCTACATAACTATGATATTTAAGTTATTTGTATTTTCTAACAATCAAAGTTTAAATTGTTTGAAATCAGTGTTCACACAGAATATGTTATAATGGTTGTCTTATTGACTTTTGAAAACAAAACAGAATATTTTCACAAGATTCATTTATGCAAAAGAAATTTGGAAGTGTGTTTATCGGAGATGAACTGCCTGATCACACACAAAAAAAACAACTCTCTATCGTTAATCTAGAAGCGAGTCATAAATCTGATAATCCCTTGTTCTATATTTATATTGGTACAGGTGAAAAAGAAGAATACTTTGTTCCATTAGGACTTGCCTCCCCATAGTCAACATACGAAAATTTTCAGAAAGTCGGGCAAGAACTTACAACAAAAAAGCACTGCAAGGACTGCACTTGTCTTTGTGTGTGGACAGTATTGTATATAACACACATGATACAGCAGTAAGTTCTAATCACACAATGACACAGTGAAATGTCTGTGAATTTACAACTATAGAAACAGAGTGTCGATACCCGTGGTTAGCAAAGCACAAGTAGTCTATTGTGTAACTTCATCTTTAACTACCAAACAAACAATAAGTTCGAATCGTCGTGTTTAACAAATGAGAATTATCATGAATGGTTTGAGAAGAACTACTATGTCAAATATAAGAAAAAATAATTAACACATAAAATTTAACTGTATATTACTCATTTTGATTGATTTATGAAGCATAAACTATCGTATCATGTCTTCTTAAAATGCAACCTTCCAACTGTACTTGAGCAATACTAGTCGACAAAAAACATACCTTTAGCCATGATCTCACAAAGTCGTGTTGACTTATGCGCAAGATCGCGAATTTGTGCTAGAAGTTTCTGTGGGTAAACACTTGCTAACAAGCATCACAAAACTTAGTCTGAGTTGCATTCAACTGCAACTATCCCTAAAATATTAATTTTACGACCTCACCTGTGCTTGTTCTATATCTATCAAGTGTTTTACTGACTGCTTTGCAGAATTTCCACAACAATCCGACTAAATAAATTAAGTAATTATCGCAAAACGTTACACGAACGTCCTACTATCAAATATTGCTTAATGGTTTGGAAACAGATGGTTATAACTGGCTTTCAGTTAAACAAATACCGCAACAAAGGTGATAGTTTTTTGAATTGTGTGAACTCGTAAGAACTATCACTTTATTGCATATGTCAGTATACAGTGATATAAATAAACTGATTTTAAAGCGAAAGAGGAACGAAAAAGAATTCACATTTTGTTCCGTCATTCAAGGAGAGATTATCTTTACATTACGCAGTTTTGTTTTAATCACAAAAAAGATTAAATTACTTTTGTTTGAGCATTCGTATAAATGACCAAATATTGGCAGATTAAGTTTTTCTTTTTACAATGATATTTCAAGAAACTCGATATTTACATGTGATAAATATGGAGATAATTCTCTAAACAATGGTTTGTTTCTAGGTGCGAATAAAGGACCGAACGTGACCTGGTGATTAGGACTTTCAACTAGCAGTTTGTGTGTTGAGGGTTCTAATCACATCACTGAACATATTCATCCTTTTAGCAGTGGGAGGCGTTATAAAGTGATGGTCAATTCCAATAATTAGTAATAAACAGAAATCCAAGAGATGGGGTGAGAGGTATTAACTAGCTGACCACTACTTCAAAAGTAGAGGTAGTTAACGCTGATAATTCTCGAGAACCTTTGGTGAAATTTGGTAAAATAAACAAACAAATATTAATAAGTCTAAACACAAAAGCCCCCGCTAGTACAGCGGTATGTCTCCGGATTTACAACGCTAAAATCAGGGATTCGATTCCCCTCAGTGGGCTGAGTAGATAGCCCGATGTGGCTTTGCTATAAGAAAAACACATACTAAAAATATTTTAAATAAAAAAGCACTTAAGTCAATTATTTTTGTTTGCCTAGTCAAAAAAGGCTCATATAAATAAGTAATAATTCCATTATTAACTTACTGAAGCAGTGTTAGTTAATGTAAAAACAAAACAGAAACAAAAAGCGATTCACTTTAGTTTTACTTATATTATTATATTTCGTATAAGCTAAACTACCCGTCAATTAACGAGGAGTGTTTAAACTTAATTAAAACAACGTAAATTTAACTACAGTTATGTATTTTAAACTCATAGCTTGAACATAAACTTTATCACAAAAGTTATCAATTTTAATAAAGTTCTTTAAAAACGATACTTGTAGTTTGCTTTCCATCTACCAGCAACTTTCATACCTTGACCTTAAATTTTCTTAGAATATGCAACATCGTCTAAAGCTTCAACCTGTCAAGAATATTTCAGATTAGCTCATATCCTGCTACGTCTTTCGACAAGAAGACATTTCTTTACATTACTTGTGATACTACGTTGTTGGAAGTAATTAACCAACAGGCTTTTCAAATTAAAATAGGATTAAGTTATATTTTGACCATTCGCATACAGATTTTGGTCGAGATTGGCTTGATAAGCTAGGAGGAGATAGGTTGCAAAACAAACACGCGTTTAGTCTTAATGTAAGTAAATATATAGATAGACAGATAAATTGGTTTAAAACATAGATAGTTTTAACATGAAATATTTACAGTGACACATCCTTAAGACAATGAAGTTATATTAAGTACTATACCTTCTAAAATATGTCATTTTGGTATTTGAAGTCAAAAGTTACATTCAATTAACCCCAAGATGTCATCTTTCAGTGAGCGCGACCGTTATGGGCGACTTTGCATCTTCTTGACCTTGAAGATAGCGCCATTTGGTGAGTTCATTCATCGTGGGTGAACAACATTTTTCTAAAAATCCATTAATCGTACCATTAATGCGTAAATAATCATTTAACTTATTACTAATACCAGAATTACAGTCTTATTAATTACGCACTATTTTACATTCTTACTATTCTACTCTTAGTAACAAAAGTTCTGACACAAATCTTCATCACTAAATTACGACTGACCAATAATCACAAAAAGTAAGTTACTTAGTTTAAATATATTTAATATTCTAATCATTTGAGGTTTTTGCCAGAAACTAAACCGAAGAAACAGCAGCAAAAGTTGCTGCGTTGCCGTAATTCAATTAACAGCGTTAGATACTGTATGTTTCCCAAACCATGAATAATAATTGACATAAGATAATAATTTTCTTTAAACATTTGTCTAGTATCTGGAGCTTAACTGCTTCATGCAGAGATCCCCTTTGAATGATAGGATTGAAATAAACAAAAGGTTAGAATGTTCCATCTATAACTGGAGAATGATTTTAGTTTAAAATCGTTTTTCCTTAGTAGCGTCATCTAGCTTCTGTTTTCTTCAAAGTTAGTTTTAAATAAAGGTTTAAAACCGTATATATAAACAATGGGATTTACAATATTTTCATTTGAGTTGGGAAAATGTAAACCCATTACGCGAGCTTGGTCTAAATTTCATGCTGTTTTTCATGAGTTACCGAATACATATACACACGTAATTATTCAAGAGTATTTTACTGTTATTTTATTTATTATTTAATACATGTCCCATCATAAATACAATGATATTCCCGTAGTTAGTTAGTTTACCAAATGTTTTGTCGTTTTTTTTCACAACTTCAGTGAACTTACTTGAATCCTTTAACGTGTTTCTAAAACGTATTTATGAACGGGGTCATATTTCAGTTCTTGATAGAATATTAAATATATTATTCTGCGCTTTTCTTTCTTTTCTGGTTGTTGGGGGCAAAGCTACACAATGAGGTATCGAAACCCAGTTTTTTAGCGCTATAAATCCCCATACTTGACATTCAGTGTATAATTCTTTAGTCTGTACAACTGAACATGACATTCTTCGTATACCAACAATTTGTTTTCACTCACTCTCTTTTCCTCAGATTTAGCGTGTAACTTTTCGTTTTTGATTTTGTTCCTGTAATACAGTGGTTCTTACCCTGGGTTCAATCGAACCCCAGGGGTTCTGTGAGTCAGTCTCAGAGGTTCGGAGGAGGTCAAGACACACACACTGTGTATGTGTCCGTTCCGTTCACCCCACTCGAATGATTCATGACGTCATGCTCCACTTGGCTGTCATTGGCTGCGGCTGACACGTCACATCACTTGACCTTAATATCTGTGCTGCAGGGAACTTCGTGCGCTTAGCAGTCGACTTGTGACTGTAGTAATCGTGCGTTATTTGTGATTTTTTTCTTTAATCTTTTAATCCCTTCATACTATGTCGAGCAAAAACAGAAAGTGGTCGGACGAATACGTACAATATGGATTCACGTGTATAACGGATCATGATGGGAGTCAGCGTCCTCAATGCATGATTTGCAATGTGAAGTTGAGCAATTCTAGTCTAGCACGGCAAAACTAAGAAAACACTCCATAAAGCTGCATGGAGATGGAAAATACAAGAACACAACCCTTGCGAAATTCAAAGTAAAGAGAGCCAGGTTCAATGAAAAGGCTACTTTGCCTGTTTTCAGCTTTGAACCCATCGAAAAACCGATCCTCACAGCATCGTAAGAAGTTGCGTACTTGATTGCAAAGCAGGGCAATCCATGCACCGTTGGTGAAGCACTCGTAAAACCAGCTGCGTTGAAGATGGCGAATATCATGCTGGGAATAGCTGCTAAAAATAAGTTATCCCTAATTCCTCTTTCAAATGACACCATCAGCAGCAGAATAGATGACATGAGCGATGACATCTTGGCTCAAGCAGTTGCAGGTCTGATTTCAAGTCCGGCAAAATTCAGCCTTAAACTCGACGAGACCACCGACGTTTCCAGTCTAAGCAAACTTGTTGTGTTCGTGCACTATGTGAAGAACTACGAGATAAAAGAAGATTTTTTATTTTGTAAGCCTCTTACAACAACAACTAAAGCAGCCGGCGTGAAGAAACTTGTGGATGACTGTTTCAGAGACAACGATCTTTCGTGGGATATGGTTTCTGCAGTTTGTTCGGATGGAGCTCTAGTCATGTTGGGACGAAATTCTGGTTTTGGTGCGCTGATGAAAGTCGATGCACCACACATCTTTGTAACGCACTGTGTTCTGCACAGGCATGCGTTGGCAACAAAAACCTTGCTTTTAAAACTGGCAGAAGTATTAAAAATTGTATTGGAATGTGTGAACTTTGTGCGAAATAGTGCCCTGAAGCACCGTATTTTCAATGAGCTGTGTAATGAAATGGGCTCTGAATTTGAGAAACTTCTGTACCATTCTAACGTTCGGTGGTTATTCCGGAGAAAGGTGCTGAATCGTGTTTTTGCCATGCGTGTGGAATTAGCCCTGTGGAGAGCACCAACATTGTCATGCAGATTGCTTCGAAAAATCTGAGTTCATTCTCATTTTGGCCTACATGACCTGAAGGCTTTTCTAAAAAAGCTACCGTTATGGAAACGATGAACAAAGAATGATAACTTCGCAAACTTTCCCCTGCTGGACAACTGTGTAAGTAAGGTGGAAGATGTGTCTGAAATCGGATACATTTCTGTACCCGGGAAACTGAAGCATGCAATTGCCACGCGCTTAGATGAGCTTGAAAAGTCTCTCGACGGATACTTCCCCACCAGAGAGTCATATCCAGCATGGGTGAGACAGCCGTTTACGTTTAATGTTGCGACAGCAGATGTCAATGATGAATACCTCGACGAAATCATTAAACTTCAGCAGAGCCAGGTTCAACAGCAACTTTTCAGAACAACAACGCTTTCAACATTTTGGTGTCACCAAATCGTAGCGTACCCTCTTATTCCAAAGAAAGCCCTTGAGATACTCATACCGTTTGTTACAACGTATCTTTGCAAGCAATCCTTTTCGAGGATGGTAGACATAAAAACAAAGAAAAGGAACAGACTTTGTTGCGAAAATGATATGAGAGTGGCACTTGCCAAGGTGAAGCCGCGCATTTCTGAACTTGTCTCTGAAAGGCAACAGCAAAAGTCACATTGATTTGCAGTAAATATTCATTGAATTATATTTTTGTGTTTATGTGAAATTCATGTTTTGTTGGTTTTGTTCTTTGAACACAGTGATATTATGTGCAACTGATGCATGGTTGATTTTGTGCACTAATAAAATATCTACTTATGTTTTGAATTTGAAAAAAATCATATTTTATTTTTCCAATTACGAAGGATTCAGTGAATGCAAGTACGAAACTTCAGGTGTTCAGTACCTCCAACAAGGTTAAGCTCATCATGTAGGTGTCTATCGAATATATTAAAATGTATTTTGTTAATTGATATGTCATGTATTACGATTTAATTGTTAATGTCTAAAGAAACTGTATCTCAAAATATACCCATTAAATTAAACTTACAAGAATTTAGTTATGAATCTTTTCGGAGAAATAGATGAAAAAGATAAATATATTCAAGAGTTACCAAACTGTTTCTCTGTACATCGTCCACATATGAGGAGTTCTTCGCTGGTACACCAGTAAGTCTACAAAAGTACAACGCTAAAATCAGCGGTTCGATTCCCCCTCAGCAGCTAGCCCAATGTATTTTTGCTATAAGAAAACACACACACATGAAGAAGTCAAAATATGTTAGAAAAACGTAATCTAGTAATATATATTTCATACCAATATCTTACTATTCTCTGTGTAGTGTATTATCATCCTGAATAAAATAACATATGAGAATATCTTGTATATGATTATTTATATTCTCAACAGTAATCTGGCTATTTGAACCACAAATGATGACAAATTGATTTTTAGCATCATGAGCACCCAGATTTACAGCTGTGCCACTGGGGACGGGGTAAAATTGTAAAACAGTAACTTTATTGCTAACCCACAGAATAAACTCTTTTTTTTTGACATTTAATTTTAAGTCACCTATTATAATAAGTATACTTTACAAATAATAGTACAACATTGTACGAACCAGGGAATGCCAATAGTACTGGTCTACACTCTGTTGCTATAAAAAATATGATTTATGAAGATATTATAAAAACACAGTGTCAAAAATACGAGTTATGTTTTAATCAGTGGTGTATTGCTTAATAAAGAAATGAGGGAAAACGTTTTAAAAGTATTAATATTATTAGTATTTATTACGTCGTCTATACATTAAAACACAAATTTCAGACATAGTAACTATAAATTGCAATTGAAATCTACATTTGAAAATGTTACAATAAAAACGTAATTTTGCTTCACCTTGAACTTTTGAATTTCTGGATAACTTATTAGCAGAGCTTCGAACCTGGTTACATTAGGGCATGCATCAGTTACTGAACGATGATGCCTAAGCCATTTTTATACATAATCGTCTGTTTTTCAGTTCTTTTTGGTTTTTTATTTATTTTTTGGTGAATAATGATTGCATGAATATTTGTTTGTGATTTTCGCTCACTTTCAAGGTCCCGATGTATTTCTTTTTAGATAAAAGAAAGTTTAATTAAATAATTTTTTTCTTAGTGTACAATACCCATATTGAGTCTCGGTTCTCAAATGACACTATATAATTTCACGAATTATTTCAGCCACATACAATAATAGTCTTCCACTAAAGTCAAGAGGCAGGACACAAGTGAGTAGGATTGACACTTTTTTGCTGAATGCCTATTTCTTAATGTTTAAGAATTCTTCAACTGCTTATTAGTTAAGGGAAATATATGTATGTATATACCAACGAATTAAAATCATAACGAAAATGATCTTGTTTTATACACAATATAATCATTTATTGGTTACTGGGTAAATATAGTAAAATAGCAAACAAGATGTTCATAACCTTTTACACACTTTTACATCTATACCGCTAAATCCCGATCACCACAGGGGGAAAACTAACACTTAAATGCTCAAGAAGACTTTGTACAAAATTATATAATAAAAAAATTCTCTCACTTTTATATAGTACTCTAGATAATGTTCATCGCAATCACTGTACTACAACCAAGCCAGTAAATCTTTCCCCGCTGAGTTTTCGAAGCGTGAAAATTTGGGGAATAGCATGAACTTACTTGCTATCAACAGCTCAAACAACAGTGTAACATGAAAAGTCTAATGCTAAGAATGGCGATTCTTTGCTTTATTTTCGAAAGGTTTCAATTCAAGCCGTTAACAGTAATATAAACACAGGAAATAGGTGTGAAAAGATTAAAATTAAAAATCCTCAGGAACTTTACTTTGGAATTTTGTGGTCCATACTAAAAATCCCAACAGATTTATTCATTTTGTTTCGTCGAGTTTCTAAGCTACTGCTATAATATAACAAATACAGAAAGTAAGTGTGAAAAGGTAGTTGTTGTAGTTGTTTTGAATCAAGCACAAAGCTACACAATGGGCTATCTCTGCTCTGCCCACCACGGGTATCGAAACCCGGTTTTTAGCATTGTAAGTCTGCAGACATACCGCTGAGCCACTAGGGGGTGTGAAAAGGTAAATAGCACAAAAACTGTAACCATAAGTTATTTGGAACTTTTTGGTAAATACTAACGTAACTACACATTTTGTTTTGCATTTCACGGTCTTTTTTTTTAATTGCAGTTTAATTACTTATCCTCAACCTGGATGAAAGGGTTAATGACTCTTGTAACGTATTGTAATTTCTCTCGGTCAAGTATCTTATTTATTATATTACTTATGTTATGTATTACGATTTCGAACAGCAGGAAATTTTAATTTTAATTTAGATGTTAATTAAATGTCAGTATGCATTGAATTTGTTATATTTGCCAACAAGCTTATTGGTACACACTTTTATTTCTTAACACAAATATATTTTAATATACAAGAAAACAAAACAATACAATTTATAACAACAGGTATTACAAATACTTATTACAAATAATGATTTATATACAAAAATTTTACAAACTCACAAACAGTATTCAGTCTTCTATCTGGAACTGAATATTTTATCGACAATTCAGGTTCACGAGACACAAATTAGTTTTTTATTGAGATACACATACGCTTCACTTGACGGGAATGCAAGCCAGCTCTATTCTCCAGAAGCGAGTTTTTCTGCTAAAATTATGCGATGGCTTTTAAGAAATACTCACGTCGGAAGTTAATTCTCTGAAGCTGGTTGACCCGTAATGTTTGCAACATATAAACGATCTTGGTCAAATATTTGTAGTTTTGGGATTAATAAGCGCTTCTCAATATTATAGTTTCCAAGGCTTATAGAATACTGACTGTAGCAAATCAGCAATACGAAGTCTGTTCAAAAAAATACGCGGACTGACGTCATAAAACAAAACGTACTTTATTTAGAAGTTACAGGTCTGGGACCCCTTCAAAGTACTCTCCTCCCCAACGCACACACTTATCCCAACAGTGTTTCCACTTGTTGAAACAGTCCTGGTACGCTTCTTTTGTAATGTCCTCCAGCTCCTTCGTCGCATTTGCCTTAATCTAGGGAATCGTCTCAAATCTTCTTCCTTTCAAGGGTCTTTTGAGCTTGAGGAACAAGAAAAATCGCAAGGAGCAAGGTCAGGTGAGTAGGGTGGGTGGGGTGGGGACGAACAGTGATCGAGTGTTTGGCCAAAAAACTCACGAGTTCTGAGGCACAAATTTCGCAGCAACGCGGTGCATCTTCAATTTTTCGGTCAAAATCTGGTAACAAGATCCAACTGATATCCCACACTCTTCAGCAAGCTCCCTGACAGTCAGACGTCGATTTGCCCGCACCAGGGTGTTGATTTTGTCGACGTGTGGGTCGTCAGTTGACGTGGAAGGACGTTCAGGACGCTCATCATCTTCAATGGACTGTCGACCATCCTTAAAACGTTCATGCCACTTGAAATATGCCGTACGCTTCATAGCAACATCACCGTAAGCCGTGTTAAGCATAGCAAAAGTTTCAGTCGCAGATTTTCCAAGTTTAACACAAAATTTCACAGCAAGTCGTTTGCTCCTTCAGGTCATTCATTCTGAAATCCGCCAAACGAAAAAATCGCACTTCACTTAAAACCGCGTAGCTAATACACAAATGAAGATATCTGCAATCGGGAAATGGCGTCGTAATCAGCTGATCTGTGCAAACCTAGCGACACCAAGCGGATTCCCCTGGAACCAACTGGAGCCGCGCAATTCAAACAGTCGGCGTATTTTTTTGAACAGCCCTCGTATATTCTATTACAGTCTTCGCGTCTTGCGATAGTTATCTTTTGTACTCATCAGGCAAGATTGTGGAAAGTTTAACAATATTTGAAGATACACTAGTATTTTCATAAAATGTATATCGTTTATTCTTACTCTCGAGATTATTTTTCAAATTTAAAGAACAGGCTGTATTTGCGCAATACACGTCATATGTATTAAACTAAAACAAACATAGTTATTAAAGTAAATGTTTTACAGGAAATCCGTTACACCCTTTGTCATAGGGGTATACAACTCTTTGCAAAGTTATAGGCCCGGCATGGCCTAGCGCGTAAGGCGTGCGACTCGTAATCCGAGGGTAGCGGGTTCGCGCCCGCGTCGCGCTAAACATGCTCGCCCTCCCAGCCGTGGGGGGTGTATAATGTGACGGTCAATCCCACTATTCGTTGGTAAAGAGTAGCCCAAGAGTTGGCGGTGGGTGGTGATGACTAGCTGCCTTCCCTCTAGTCTTACACTGCTAAATTATGGACGGCTAGCACAGATAGCCCTCGAGTAGCTTTGTGCGAAATTTCCAAACAAACAAACAAGCAAAGTTATAAATTCGAATTCATTTAAAATAGTGACGGAAAGGCGGCGTCCCATCAAAAGAAAAAAATATGAGGTGAAGGAACGTCTCTCCCACTCTATTACACCACTGATTTTAATATTACTCTCTGCTTATAAATTTATTATTATAAGAACTGCAAAAGTGACCTCTATTTACTGTTCATTACGATTACAGACACACCTATGTTAGAAGTTTATGTATGTTTGATACTGAATATCGATACTAAAATATGAGTTGATATTGTAAGTTTATAAAATGCGACTTTAACGATTGATATACTTAAGTAATACTAACTATGTCTGAGAACAATGTGATGGTATGTATATATTTTTTGTCGTGCATATTTATATGAACATATTTGATTATGATCGTTATGGTTTGGATATAATACTGTTGTTTATGTAAGTCGTTATCAAACTTAAAGACATAAGTAATTAAATGTTGGATTTGATTGATGACAATTATATTTTATACTATTAGTTATTATAGCTATATTAGCCTTTTTGCTGGTATTTGTAATTGGTACATCATTAGTTAAGAAGTAAATACTATACTGATAATAGTATTTGTTTGATGGTTCTTGAAAATAGTATCATGTACTCGGATTCGGAGTGGCGTCAGTCGTAAGTTAGGTTTTACAGTATCAAGTATCTTTAAATATTCAAGTAGTTTAAGTGTAACAGGATTGCTCAATTTCAAATTATACTGAAGTTTATACTTATTTATAGGATATCTACAACTGGTCAAAAAATTATCAATAATTCCTACTAATAGTACTATACAGTATTTTTAATATTAACAATAACAACATAAATACTAAAACTAATATGTATCACTATTAGTGTTAGTTTATTTAATAAATTTGCAATATTTAATAATAAATGAATGCTAATGTGGTAATGTTAATATATAATTGCATCTGACAGGTTTTAGTTGTGTAATTTTTACTTATTACATTAATCATGGTTTACTTAAAGTAATATTCAATCTCTGATGCAGCATTTTCATGGTCTAATGAAACTTGAAAGTTATCTTCCATAATGAGTCCCAGTGACTCGTATGAGATATGAAATTTGTATTTTATCACAGAGTTGTTATGTATATAATATAAATAATATTTTGTGTTTTGATAGTAATAATGCCATCAGCAATTAAACATATGGATAACAAATGGCCATTTGGTTGTTCAAAGCTGTTCTTGCATATCTACCCTTGAGAAAAGTAAATGTAGCTTTATTCTCTGTTTTTCAGAAAATCATTGATACCTGTCATGAACTCTTAATTTGTAAGTCCACACTATTGCCAAAGGCAGTTCATTCCATTAGTCATTTTATTGTTAGAAAAGTAAAATTGCTTTAACTGGAATTTAACTTCTTTTTTCTTTTTTTTTATACCAAATCGTGTGCTCATGTTGTTTGATCTTATTGTCTTTAAATCAGAGCATGAAGAAGTCATAAGCCTTTATTTTGTTGATCTTTTGGATAATGTTGTGAAAGTCTGAAAGATCATTTGTTGTCCTTTTTTCAAGAGAAAATTAGTTTTGAGATCTTAATGCATCTGTATAAGGCAATCCTTCCATTACAGGAATCACCTTGCAACAGCCTTTCTTTGAACCTATTCCAATAAATGAGAATATTTTTTAATGTAAGGAAGTCAGAACTGTACACAATATTCTGGGCATTATTTTTATGACAAGTAAAAGAGCACTACATATCCTCCAGTTTGTCTAGATCCTTTTCTTCTATTGAATGAGTTATTTATATTAAATATTTTATCCAAATTATGATTGCCAAATGCAATTCCTACTATTTATTACAATTAAGTCATTCATCAAATTTCAAACTTACCATTTGCAACAAGTTATTCTGTAATACTTCAACATCCTCAATACAGGTAGAAATACCCAAGAGTTTAGTATCTTCAGATTTTACTAAAATACTCATTATTTTTTTGTCTTTAACAGTGGTTTTAATATAAATAAAAGGCCCCTTATACATTCCACTAGTAGTTGTAACAAGGATCCAGTTTGACTGGGCTCAATTTGTTAGAACCTTTTGCTTTCCAACCATCTTATAATCCATTTAACTAGCTTTTCTCCAAAGTCTAGCAGAATGATTTTCTTAGCTGATCTCTTTTGTGTGGTACTTTATGAAAAGCATTTTGAAAAATTTAGATATACCAATTTCACAATATTTCCATTCTCCAGGTCGTAAATATCATTTTTTGTGAAAAGCTTTGAGATCAGGCAGTGCTTCTTTTGGTAAAATCATGTTGTTTTTCATTATTAATGTTTATATTTTAGTAAATGATTTTATAGTCTTAACACTCTAGAAAGGTTCTCACTAAAGAAATACATGTAAGACTGGCCTGCAATACTTAGGATAAGTTTTACTATCCCATTGAAATGAAAGAGGCTTTCTCATGTAACCTTTGACCTCCTCTAAACAATTAGAGAAAGTATCAGTACTTCTACTTACCACCAAGAGCTCAGTATCTATATGATTCAGTTCCAATACTTTATTAATATAATATTCAAATAAAAAATATTGTCAATATCTTCAGTTGTTATAAAAATGGAAGAGAAGAAAAGATATGAAACGTGACCAGTTTAATATTCCACTTTAACCATGTACCTGCAACATACTTGTAAAAAAAACCTTGTGCTTGCTTTGAACTAAAACAGCCAGCAGTTTCCATATACCTTTTTGGCATTCTTAATATATTTTTAGTCAAGTGTATAGTTTTTTAGCTATGACATAGCAATGCATAGAACAATTCGTGACGGTGAGAAAATCCACTTGTAGAGAAAATTATATATTTAAAAACGACTGGTAGGGGCCATCATCAAGTTTACAAAAAAAGAAAGGGTTATTGTCCAGTAACTGACCATGTGTTTGAAGGCAGTTGTGTAACTGAGTGTAGGAATGTAGAGGGCATGCCTAGATGTTTGATTATATTTATTAATATAGGTATAAAGGTGTTCCTTTGTATTGGTTTATTTTGGGCTTGGGTTGTACAAGTAAGGTTTCTTTAATTTTGCATTTGTTTGTTTGTTTCTTTATTTAGTATTTGGGTGTTTTCTATGGTTATGTTGTGTTTATTTGACTTGAAGTGTTCGAAAACTTATGTAGGTTACTTTTGTGTTCTTTAAATCTGGTTTCCATTTTTCAACTTGTTTCTTCAATATAGAAATCGTGGCAGTTATCACATTGTATTTTATAAATAATGTTGGTGTTGTGTTTGCCAGTGTAGTTTTTACATAGTATGGACTTTAGTTTTGTACCTGGTTTTTCTTCGCTCCTCTATTAGTGCTTTCTCTACCTATACCAGCCGTTTTTAACTATATAATACATAGAATAACAGAATTCTTTTATGTTTTTTAAGTACAAATTTTCAGCTCATAGCTCCTTCATTTCTTGACTGATTTGAAATCTAATTACAGTTGTGGACTAAGGAGGTCAAACCATTTCAATTGATGTATCTAATCATGCCTAAGATCTCAGGTTAATTTACTCTAATATCTTCTAAAAGAATTTCAGTTTGAGGGCAAACTAGTAGATATGCTGATGAGTCATAAAACTGAATTGGGTATATGTGCACAAAAATACAGCTAATAAAAAGGAAACAAGGAAATCCTCAATAGCTACAGTACTTGAATTCTTTTAAGTAGGATTGGAGTAAATTAATCCATCAGACATTTTCTAGCCATGGCAAAGTGGCTCATAGAATGACCATGTTTTTTTTATTGAAGTATAAACATATAGCTCATAGCTCTGTTTACCAATTTGAGATCTAATTACAGTTTTGTACTCAGAAGTCAAACCCTTTTGAGGTCTTGTAGATTATACATCTCAGAATGGCTGGTATGGGCATCACTTTTACTGATAAGGAGAGAACAACCTTTTGACCTAAACTCTTTATATAGGCTTAGTATAATTTATAAGAGTTCATATGCACATTTGCACACATTTAGTATATATACTATAACTTGTGATGCAGTGTGTGTACCATCACAGAATTTGGTAGACTTTTAGTAAATATTGCAAGTTTTCTGTGGACAAACAAATCAGATTTTTTATGAAATATTTTTACTAAACATTTGTGAAAGCAATCTGTTTTGCTACCAGTCTAAGTGCAAAGTGATTTTCATGTTATGATTAAAAAAACACTTTTTCATCCTCAAAATCTGAAATATTATTTATGTAATCTCTAAAACCTCCTAAGTACATTTCAAACATTTGTCTTCAGTAATACTTTATATTTTGTCTGTTATATTCTCTATCCTAACTATGTGGGAACTGTCAATTTAACCATCAGGAAAAGAAAACAATTGGAAATGAATGTAAATTATACTTTTTGTTCCAGAATGTGTACAGATTATAACACAAAAATAAAAATGTTTGGTCTAAATAACTTAAGTTTTATAACATTATGTATTTTATATATTTATCATTTTTATTATATTGAACTTCCAGTAATGCCTGGCTAGCACAACTTTCATCATAGGAGTGCACATGCACTCATGTTACAGTATCCAATAATACAGAACTGACCTTTACTCTTTACAGAGTGTATCAGTATTGTCTGTGTTTCAGTGGAGTAGTAATATTTTGTAATATAGTCACATTTCAATTATTATACATTATATATGTATACAGATTACTTCAATTTAGAAATAAGTTTTTAAACTTATTTTTCTTAATGTAGAACATTAAATAAAGTAGTAAAGCAAACAATTCTCTTCTAGCTCTGACTTTTGAACTCAGTTGCTGTTTGATGTAGGTTTGCTGAGCCTTTTAAAATTTTGCTTGTGAAAGATATGAAAGAAAATATTTGTTTAGGCTTCATATATAGTTGAATAACCAAAAGATCATAAATTACTATATCAATACCATAAAATTCCACTTAGTTATTAAAATTAAAATAATATGAACTTTTGAGCAAACTAAATACATGATCTACTTCCATAATCTTGGTTCAGAAGAATGAGGATGCCTTCTAACAGCTTAAAATGGATAAGAAAACCACTGGGAGATATATTAAACTGTTGATTGGTTATCCACATGTCATAATGAAGTAATTGTATATAAGGGACTGTTTCAAAAAATGGAAAGAGGTAAACAGGGCTACTGTTTTATTCAGTACATAAGCCATATTTCTACAAGACAAAAATACACGAGATACTTATTTTATATTCTAGCTTGTCAATATTGGTAATTTAAGTTCCTTGTTCATACAAAACTATAGACTTAGTAATTTGACATCACAAAAATTAATTTGAAATAGTGATATATTCACCATAACACATGGCTTGCAAAAATTGATATTTAGATATGTTCTTTTAATATTTATTTTTAAATTAACAAATGAATTGATACATAATATTCATAAAATAGTAGTCTAATAAAATTTTGAATGCTATGAAGTGGTCTTTGACCTGTGACCCACTGCAATATGATTAATACCATTCTCATAGTTGAGTTCAGGCAGTAACATGACCCCATAATGTCAGGTTTAGTTTTTGTACTTCTTGCTCTTATAGTGGTTTGAAGAGTTTGTCTTTGGTGGAATGCCTACACTATTTCCTCCATATTTTCAATGTGGGATTCTAACTTTTTGTGAGAGAAGAAAAAAAAGCGTATTGAAAGTTAATATTTTTAGACATTGAAAATGTATTTCCATTAGGTACTTATACCTTTCCTCCTGACTACCACTGCTATTCATCTTAGATCCTGTCAATTCTTGAAAATGAAGGTTGAGTGGGAAAATCATAGGGAGGTAGTTATACCAAAATAGTGGAGGGTGGTCAGATGCTTATATACATGTTCAAAAACTGTGTAAAATTTGTGGGGTATATAGACTTATGCACTGAACATTGAAATGTTTTAATAGCACTTAAAGTGCAGAATGTATTTCAAGATAGCTTTGTGTGAGGAAATGTTTTCAGCATAAGAAAATGTTATACAGTAGTTGCCTTCTTCTAAACCTCTCCAATAAATCAATTTCCATTTGGTTTTTAAGGCCATTCTTGCTCCCTCACCCTTGAGAAGAAAAAGAGAGGAGTATAAACTTAAATCTGTTCTATATTTTTCAAGAAGTTGTCAATTTCCCTTATAAACTGTTATAACATGTTGGACTTAATTACTGCCAATAGTAACTCATTCCATAAGTAAATCATTCTGTTAGAAAAAAACAAAGTCTTAATTGAAATTTAGCTCATCTTTTTTTCAAATATTAAATTACCATTCCCTTTTTTCTCACCTGTTTCTCCTCTATCTCATCTATCTGTGTTCTTTCCATGGCTCTTCAATCAGAACTCATCTGGCTTTAATATTGCTGGTTACTGGGTGGCTCATTCTACTACTTTATTGTTTTCCCAGGATATCAGAACTTTTCTTCCCCAAACATAACTATTCTTTTAACCTACCTGCTTAGGTTCATAGTATTCTTCTCCATGCACTTACCATACCTTCCCTGAGCCTTTGGTTTCCTGGTTTTTATACCATACACCCCTTAAAACGTATCCTTTATCTGCCTGGCTGTGGTTATTGGTGTTCTTATCTGTATGCCATCGATTCCTCTTGCATTCTGTTTTAGTATTCTTATATTCATGTTTGTTTGAATTGAGATTTTTCCCCTTAAATATCTGAGATGCATGAGCGATAGTTGACTTCTATCTCTCTTCGTTCCGTTTTCAACTTTATTACTCTTAGAATCCTAATTAGTGCTTCTGTTCTGTTTGTTTGACCCATAGCTCTTCCTCCCATGGTAACTGATCCTGTCTTTTTATTCTGTGGAGGTCTTCAACCATTCATGTTATTTATCCTGTTACTCTCACTAGATTTGCCCTCCACTTCATTCATTTAGTGTATTCTTCATTGAATGGAGAAGCATGCTGATGTTTACAGCGGTCCTCTCAACAAATTTATTACCCAATTGTTTAATTGGCTGCTAAATCCTAATCTGTTGGAGAAGACTGCTTATGCTAGCATGTGGATAACCTTTCTACTTTTTTACAGATTATGCCACAATATAAAATCACCAATTGTCAATTATTGTAGCACACAGACAGCTCAGTTCCAGTTATATACAGTAAGATTAATGATGTCATTACATAGTAGTATTGACAGTTTAACCTTAAAAATTTTAACTATAGAGAACATATTTTGAAGCTTCATTAAATTTGAAATGGTTGAAGATATCAATAAATGTGCCATGCATAAGAAAATTTGCAATCTCTTTTTCATCATTTATGAGAATAAGTGGAAAATAAAAATGGGGACTGACCTTGCAGCTAGTATATAACATATATGACCATTGTGAGAGAGAAACAAATTATTGAGGTTCATTTCCTAAATTCGTCATTCATGTGAGCCATAAATTTATAGAATTTTGCTATCACTCTACACATTTTGGACTAAACCAAATAAAATGTTTCAACCAAAGGTCAGATAAAGTGACAAGTTTGAAAGTTTTGGTTCATAATCTGGCATGATTCTAAGGCTTCCATGTTATATCATATAGGCTATATTCACATGGTGTATTCTGAGGTGTGTCAGCATAAACTCAGAGTGCACATGGGATGAGTATTCATTATTCACAGAACATCTCTGTGGTAACTTCAACTTGCACACAAATTGTGTTACAAGGTTAGCTGTATAGTATATTGTATGTGGATGTTTTTGTGCAAAGAATGAAGTCATGCCTCAAATCAACTTTTTCTAAAATAAATTGTATGTTTTTCCACTTTTGCAAGATACAATAATAATAAGAGTTTAGTGTTTTTCTCTTGATGTAACTTGAGAAATAACTAGTTCTGTAAGACATTGTATAAAGAGCAGAAAAATATGTTTAACCCTAAGAAATGGTGAACTTAGCATAAAACTTCAAGTCTGATATTAGTTGGGAGGGGAGCTGCATAGTATTGTTCCATTGTTCCAAAAGCTTTGTGGAAAAAGCCCTTGTAGATCTTTGGAAAGCACATAGTATGTATTAGCTTTGTACATAGGATCCTAATGTAGGGTCCATAAAGAAATGGGTGTACTTCATGATGTGTGGAGCATTCTTTAACCTTCCTTCCTTCTGTGTGTCAACTTTTGTAAAAAGATGAGAAAATACATTGTTTTAACTGATGATATTGTATGGTGAATAATGTTTCATGTTTTGTGTCAAAGGAAAAAGTACAGTCATGATTATAAGCTTGCTTACAAATTGGAAGATTGTTGGTTGTCATGAATAGAATACTATGAGTGGTGTTACTTTTAATTTCTCAGCAACTGTGATTGGGAAATTTTACAAATTTTTATTGTCCAGTTATGCAATAATTGGCCTGATTTCTGAAGCCAAATTGATTACACAGGTCAACAAATTTTTTCGAAATCTCAGTTGCATAAGATTTTTTTACTTATTCTTACCCTTTGTGACCTGCTAAATTCAAATATGAAAACGGTTCAGCTCTACATGCTCTAGTTTTAATGCAATTTTAAGTTTTTCATTCTAGCCGTTTGTGGTCAAATTAACACGTTTCCTGCGATGCCTATATTGGCAAACCGGCAACTGCTGCGATGCTCTTGTACATCTGTCAGCTTCAGTGCTGCATGAGCTATGATAACGTGAGGTTGTCGTTACACTTGTCTCTTGCCTGCAACTTAGTTAAAGGTAAGACAATAGTGGGACACCGTGGGTCCCATCGCAGGAAACGTGTTAATTACTTACACGCTTTATGTTATCAACAGAGATATTAAAATTGTTTAGATTTTGTTTCAGATCTGATCATGGCTACAAGGAGACGTCAATGTGAGAACAAGCGGACGCTTTCTGTTATATTTGTGGATGCTTCACGCTTATTCGTCAAAGTAATATAACATCATTTCTGAGGCGTGCTTATAAAGCGTACTTTGGACTTGCTCTTGGTGACCAAGACAAGAAATGGGCCCCACATATTGTGTGTCATAACTGCGAGGAAATGCTGCGTGACTGGACAAAAGGAAACGTAAGGGTTTACCTTTGAATTCCATGACCTGGCGAGAACCGATGGACCACACAACTGACTGCTATTTTTGTCTGGTCAATACAAAGGGCATTGGCAAGAAAAACAGACACAAAATCTCATATCCTAGTATCCCCTCAGCAATCCGACCTACTCTGCACTCTGATGAGCTCCCAATCCCAGTTTTAAAGGATTTCTTCCATCTGAAGATGTGGGTAGTGACCAAGAGCAAGAGACTGCTGATGAAACTCAAGAAATACTTTCAGAATCTGGCGATCCTTCTTATGAGACCCCACAGTCATTAACTCCTCAACAGTTTAGCCAGCCAGAGTTGAATGACCTTGTGCGTGATTTGGGTCTCTCCAAAATGCAGCTGAAGTGTTAGCTTCCAGGATGCAAGAAAAGAATCAGCTGAGCCATACAACTAAAGTGTCATACTTCCAAATCGGGAGCAGGCTTTTGTGCCATATTTTACAGAGGAGAATATGTTTGTTTATTGTCATAATATCTCAGGTCTTCTCAGGAATTAGGGATGCCAGTATACCATCCAAATGACTGGCGATTATTTCTAGATTGTTCTAAGCAAAGTTTGAAGTGCGTTCTACTTCATAATGACAATGTCTATGCAGCTGTTCCAATTGGACACTCTGTGTATTTACTGAGAGGAATATAATGTCATTAAGACTGTGACTGACCTACTAAAATACCACGAGCACAACTGGACAATTTGTGTGGACCTCAAAATGGTTACTTTCCTCCTAGGTCAACAAAGAGGATTTACAAAGTACCCCTGCTATCTTTGCATGTGGGACAGCCGAGCTCGAGAAAGCACTGGAACCAGAAGGAGTGGCCCATACGTGAGACTCTGAAGGCAGGTATGCCAAATATTGTCAACGATCCAATTGTCTGTCATTTGAGGAAAAGATCATATTTCCTCCTCTCCATATCATGCTGGGCTTGATGAAACAGTTTGTGTAAAATATTTTCTCAACCCAAACGAGCCTTTTTTTGCATATAAAGTTTATGAAGGCGTTGAATACTGACGGTGAATGCTTCCAACACATATTTTCTGTGCTCCCTGGTTTGTCCTTCGAGAAGATCAAGACAGGTGTTTTGATGGACCACAGATTCGTGCACTTGTCGTGATCAAGAATTTGCCAGAAAGATGAACGACAAGGAAAGGACTGCATGGCTTTCATTTGTGGCGGTGATGGCAAACTTTCTCGGTAATAAAAAAGCTGACAACTATGAAACCCTTGTAACGAATATGTTGTCAGCTTTTCGCGACCTTGGATGTAACATGAGTGTCAAACTCCATTACCTGTACAGTCATCTTGATAGATTCCCTGAGAACCCAGGAGCTATAAGTGACGAGCAAGGCAAGCGGTTCCATCAGGACCTCAAGACCATGGAAGAGCGTTACCAAGGGAGATGGGACAAACATATGATGGCAGATTACTGCTGGAGCATTAAACGAGAATGCCCTGAGACAGTCCACAAACGCAAGAGCTACAAGCGGAAATTCATGCCTGAGTAGACTGCAATTGAGCTTTCCCTCCTCATAGTAGCAAATGTCTTATCTACTAATCAGTTTTATATAAATAAATTGAATTAATATAAATAACTTGAATACATTTATACTATCTTGCATTTTCTTTTTTATTGCCCAGCTATATTAAAGAGTTTTATAACATATTTTATCACATATTTTTCATGATAGACTACGACGTCAATGTGATGATGACGAAATTTTGAGATTTTCAAATACCTTGATTGCAAAAAAAGTAGAGCACTGAGGAAAAAACTAACTTCAGATCTGAAATCAGGGCAAGAAATTATGTAATACCAATTGTTTGATATAAATGCAACAAAAATTTTGTTGACCAGTGTTATCAGTGAAACAATAAACTTCTTTATCTTTGTTGCATGCTTACTTCGTCATCTGACCATTTCTTCCTTGTTGGGCTATGTTGTGCCTTCTCTTGCTTTTTGTCACACATCATAATGACTTTCATTCTAAATGTTTTGTTACACACATGCCACTTTTTGAAGAAGATATCAACACAACTGCTCTCTCTTGAGCTTCCTCTATTTTTTTATTTGACCATTTCACTGTAATTTCACTCTATCTGACAGCACTCAACCTAAATTATGCTGTTAGTCTTAATTAAAGAAGAAAATTTTTTGAAACTTGAGAAACTCATTGAGAAATGAATCAACTGCTATCAACATACTAAACCACTAGATCTGTAACAAATAGAATAGAAACATATCCCATTTCTTAAAAGCATGCATCACAATAGGAATTTGTGACCGGAATATGTGCAATAAATGATGCCAGATTCTCAAAAATACCTCTTTAGAATATGTTGGTATGAAAAAATAATAATAAAAAAACACATGAAGTACAATTTTTATATCAAATAATACACCTGTGAAGAAAGAGTTAAGGTGAGGGTATTATTGGTGTGTATGAACATTTGTTTTACATAATACTGTTATTTGTGTTTAAATAAACCACACACACTATTAATTTGTTTTTTAAAATGCATGTAATAGAATATGTTTGCCATTACTAACCACATTTTGTCACTTTGGAATATTTTCTAAACAAATACTCATGTCTGATTTTTAAAACTTTCAGATACGTTATTTTTAGCTTGTTGTTTACTACGTACTAAAGAAAAGAGTATGAAGAAATCTGGAAAAGTGTGCTTCCTAGTAGTTTGTCATATTCTTAAATTGTTTTTAAGTTCATTTCTCTTTGATAAGCATAGTAATTTTAAATTACTATTTTTTTTGCAGCTACGTGCTTTATATGACTTTGAAGCACAACCAGGGACTGGTGAACTTAGCATTTGGACCAATGATATACTAACTCTTACAAGACAGGTGAGGGTATTGTAGATGTTTGAAAATTTCTGAAATTAAGGCTGTTTTAAAAATATTTTGAAATAAAAGTGAAGATTGATTGCAATTAATTGCATCTAAAAATCATTTTTCTATTTATTTATCCCACTTGTAAAATAAATCAAATCCTTTTGCAAAGCATCATCTTCTACACAACTTTTAATATCTTTAGCAAACTTATTTTTTTTACTATTCCTTTATGTCATCAGTATAAATAAAGGAGAACAAAGGTCCTAACATTGGTAATGGGGTACTCTATCTTATTTTAATTCAGCTTGAATTAGTTCTATTTATAACAAACATCTCCTTTCTTTCCATTCAATTGCCTTTCTATCTAATGCACCAACTTCTCTCCATATCTGTAGAGAGAAATATTTTAACAAGCCTTTTTTGTGGCATCTTTCATATAAATCAAGGCTGGTGAGTTGGTCCATTAACAGCTCCTTTTTTGACTGTTCAGAAACTAGTCAAGTAATTCTATCCCATATTGAGTACCACATATACCCGTGTTATATCCAAGGTTTTTTGGTTAATGTTTTGTGTCGAAAGAAAAAGGAAGTACAGAGTTGGGATTATAAGCATACTTGTAAATTGGAAGATCGTTGTTGTGAATAAAATGGTGTGGGTGGTATTATTTTTAATTTCTCAGCACTGTTTTTATGGTATTCAGAAATTTGACATATACTACCAATTCTGATTGTCACCCAATGGCCTGATTCCCATTGCTAAACTGATTATTGGTAAAACTCTAAACCTTTTGCACCTTTGTTACATACTATCTTCATCACCTGGCCATTTTTTCCTTGTTGGACTATGTTATGCCTCCTCTTGCTCTTTTCATACCATACTGTCTCTGAATGAGTTTATCATTTTTCAAAACTTGGTACTTGAGAATTTAACTAAATATTAATTACTGATTTACACAGAAGATATGTATATCTGTCTTACAATTGCAGTATAAACTGTATTCGTGCATGTTAATGTTATGTGACAAAAGCTTCAACAAGATCACTAAGTAACTTATTAACTGTAATGTGTTAAGACCCAAAGTTCCATTTCTACCTGCAGGTAAGTCTTGAAATATCACCCCTACTAATGAACTGAAAAACAGCAAAAGTGTTAGTCTAAATAACAAGAAGAGTGTACTTAGTGTGTGGTAACCTAATATTTTTATTTGTGTGGTATGCTCCTAACTCGCTGAAGCATTTATAGGTGAGTTATGTTATACTATGAAGTTTTACTTTGTGTAGCCAACAGTTAGGATTTTTTTAGTACAAGTTAGCGACTGGTAATATTTTTGATGCACAATGTCAAAATGGCTTTATTGTTTTTAGAAGGCTGTAGATGAACTATAAATGGTTCTTTATTTTCTTATAATTTACATTATTTATATTAATTAAAGTTTATTGGCTATTTGATCAATATTTTTTTTTTGTTTAACTGGTCAAATGCCCTACATATGTATGTAAACACAAACTGATCTCTTCTTTTCTCTATTTAAGTTGCACCTTCTCAGTATAGAGATCTTATTTAGTTTTATGGCTATTTCGTATAGTAACTTCAATGGCTTTCAACAAATTACATCTTTTTTAAAAAATGACCTCTGTTTGCCCCTGAAGAAGAAAGGTCCACCTTTCAAAAGAGCTCACATTATAGGGTTTTTATTTCATTTCTTTGTCATACTTAAATCTCAGTGTGGCCAAAATAATAAGTTTACAAAGGCATGTGTTGAAGTTGATAATTTTGGGTGTTAGTTTACTCCAAACACAAGTGTGGAATTTTCATATAATTGAGAAAATGCTAAAAAAATCTACTCGTTTTTCTCACAAATCTATACGCCTTTAGCATTTAAGTTATTTATGTGTATTTTTCTTGTATAGTATGGTTCTAAACATTTAATATAATTCATTTTACAGCAAAGCATGTAGAATATCTGAGACACGAATTATGTATATATATAAAGGAATCATGATTGACATTAATTTTATCATAAACTAAAATATCGTTTAATGTGTATAAAAACTTAAATTAGTTTTGAATTGGCACCAAATTGTCATCCCAGAGCACTTCTAACTGACTAGTATTGTTGGCTGGTTGTGTTTTTACCTAAATAAGTTATAATTAGAGTTTAAATTGTATTTAGGTATTACAATTACATTTTAGTTATTATGTGGTAGTTATGATTTAAAATGTGTAATTAAAAGGTTTAAAATTTTTAAACTGTACATTATATCTGCATCTGTTCTCAAGGTTTGCAATATTAAGAGCTGAATGAAAATTTTGCCAAAGGATTCTACATGTCTCCTAAAGAAATTGTAATATGCTTTGAGGGCACCATCGACTTGTGTCGAGATGAATAATAAGTGGTAAAGGAAAAGAACAGAAAATAAAACACTAAAAGTTAATTATGTGTAAAAAAGAAAAGACCCAAATCACGAATATAAACAAAACAATAGCTTTAAAGATATTCTACAAAAAATATACTTTTTATATTTTTTGTTTTCCTAATTTCCAAATTTTAATCATTTCATTGCATTGTACATTACTGGTAATAGCTAGAGTTAGTGATATTGTAAAGGAACTAAATACAGTATAAGCATTTACCTTTTAAAAGTCTTTTGATATTCATTTAGGAGTGTCTAGAGCTTATCCAAATAAAATTTAACTGTGAGATGGAGAAAAGTATTTTTATACTTAAAATGAAAGTCATCTTACACTGAAACTATTTTAACAGTGAATGCAAATAACTACTATAGATGAATAACATTTTCATTAGAAAGATGTAATTAAAATAATGTCATTATTTGTTTAAAAATATTTATAAGCTTTAACAACACCTTTATAAGGTTTTGCGAAAAACGTAGAGATGACATAAATTTGTTCCATAAATGTTCTCCCTTTGTTGATAATTTCATCTGCTTATATTTAATGGGTTAACATAAAATGAGAAAGCCTTGAACACTGTCTTAATATTCCAACTCAACACTAAGTTCCTTTTATTGTATTAATGAAATATTTAATTTCAAATAGATATAAAACGCCAACCCATTCTCTAATTTGTTTACCTGTTTTCATTTTTTTTCTGTATTTTTGTTGCCATACGCCATGTTGTGTGTAATTAAAATGTTTGTATTTTTTTACTTTTAATGATTCCTACTGAGCCTAATTAAAATGCAGCTATCAAAACTTTTAATTTCAATATTTCAGTTTATCTTTTATTCGGTTCTCACATTTTCTGGACCAATATTCATTCCAGAGACTAATCACCCTATTAGAAACATAAAGCTATCTTATCTGAATATAATTCCTACTGTGCCAATATTTATATTTGTCTTATCTTGCCATTCTTACTATTAAAAATGATGCATCATCAGTTTCAATTCCACTATCTTAACCGTTTCAGGATTGGCTTGGTATAATATACACAAGCTCATCTAATATTTTTACATATTAAGTATTTGTACTATAACATTGGATATGTCATGTGTATCTTTACAAAACTGTGTAGGCTTTTAGTAAAGATTACAACTATTTCATACACAAAAAATCATATTTTAAATGAAATATTTGTACTAAAGATTTGTTTGTGAAAATGTCGAGTCTGTTCCATTACTAGACTAATTGGAAAGTGATTTCTTATTATTATTACAAAAAAAAGCTATTCTTTGTCCCAAATTCTCGTATTATTTCTGTAATCTTTAAAACATCATAAATACCTTTCATATGTTTCTTTTCAATAAGACTATTTTGTTTATTTTTATACTCTAACTATATGGGGTCTGTCACATAACCAACCTTGTAACCATCATTAAAAGAATTAGGAAATAAATATAAATTATGCTTTAATTATGTTCAAATTTTTTATCTGAATTCAATTTGTTGAAATTTGCATTGTTAATTAAACTTTTAATTTTGTTTTCTTTTACTTTTATTGCAAAATCTTAACCCTTTGATTGCCTTGTGATATAGTTTATAGCATGCAGTGTCTCTTATTATATTTCATGCCAGAAATAAAACTAATTGGTGAAATTATTTGAAATTCAACTAGTTCAATCCTAAAACTGTGTAATTTCAGAAAAGTAAAATGTTTGATTTATTTTTAATGTAGTAATTGCACATTCACTCTGAATAGTTGACTTGCAAGAAGTGTAAAAATACTGTTTTTATCTTAGTTTTCACATTTCTGTAATATATGAAACCTCGTAAATGAATATAAAAAATGTTTTTAAAGTATAGCCAAATACTAAAGACTCCACTCTTGGCAATGGACTGAGCTTGGTTTCTACGTTATAGTACAAAATCTGTATGGTGTTAAAGTTTCTTCTTTAAGTTACTTAAATGGAGGGGAATATGTTATTTGTATTGATTATAAGCATACCATTCAACTTCAAACTGTCACTTAACAACACAGCTTCAATTTTAAGTGTGTGCCAGATCTTAAGAAACAAATAAATGGTTTCCAGAGGGAAGAAAATAATCAGGTGTTTCCATATAGTGATAAAATACACCTATGTGATAGGCTTTGACAATTTAACATAACCTTATGTTAGCTACTCACAGTTGTATGTATAAGAACTCTTTAAAAGTTGAAAATTGTTAGTGGATCACATGACAGCAAAAACTACATTTTTAATTGCTGTTTAAGATGTTTCTTTTTAAAATAAATGAATTAAATGTAGATAATATAAAAACTTAAATTATAACAATAATAATTTAATTAAAATACATTGATAGTAAAGTTGTTTCATTACATTTTGAATGAAATGCAGTGATAATGCAGCAAGGAATTTTATAAATAGCAGTGATGACTGTAAGGTTAAATTTTTATTGTAGATTCTCAGATGATGGTAACTTATACCTAGTCTTCTGTGAGTAATATTGTTCAGGCACAGGCCTTATTTCTGCTATGGCTTCTGGAGGCTAGTGAACTATTAGGAATGTTGCAGCCATTGTTAAATGTGATGTGGATTACCACGTGCTGACTTTCTTGCTTCTGTTCCATCAACTGCAATTCTTTCTTCCCAGTTGGGAATGGTTTTATGGATTTTTCATTTTCTTATATTTTGACTGTGCTCTTTATTATTTCTCTCTTTTGGTTTTTACACCTTACTCCATGACCAAAATTCTTTGGCTTTACTCTTTCTTTTCTCCTTACTTATTATTAGGATTTATACTGATTCCTTTCTCTAATAGCTTATTTCTTGGATGCCTAGTCCCTCATGTTTTAGACGTTTTTCCTGACTTGTAGAATTTTTCTTTCCCTTTCTTGATTTCATGCTCTTAGCATTTGTTTGTCCAATTTGGGGATTAGGCTCATTACCTTTTTATATTTTGCTGTCTGGTCCTTTGTTTTTGGAGTTTATTCTTTTCTCACTACTCACTTGTATTCTCTTTACTAACTCCAGTTTTTCTCTGATGCACTTCATCTTGCTTCAGGTGGATTTTCATAACTATTTCTTCTCCCCTCTTAGTCAGCTTAGCCTGTTTCACACTTGCTCTGTCCCATCTTACTTTTCTTCCCTGCTGTTGGAACTTTGGGTTGGATTACATTTCTCTTTACTTGTTCTTGGGTAAATAACATTTGTTGAGCTCTTTCTTTGTCTGGATATCTTCTATGGTATTTTCTTTATGATCACTTAGATAGACATTATGTAGCGTATGTCCTTATCTTTCCAGTTTTTTATTCTTCCCAACCTTGCACTTTATTCATGTTACTAGTCTAGATCAGTTTACCTTTAATCTTCTCATTCCAAGTTTCAGGCCTTCATATTTTTCTCATCCTTCCTCTATCAAAAGTCTTTTTCTTTGCCCCTTCTGTTCACTGCTGTCAAATAAATTTCTTCTCATGCTGTTGGCCATAATTTCTGCTGACAGTAGTTTTTCATTTCTCTACCTTGTTCTCTGTCCTAACTTCCCATTTCCTTCTTCTATTCCCTCCAATCTCATCTGTGGTCTTTTTCACCCTGTCATGGGTAGCTATGGTTGTTGTGTTGGATACACCTACTTGCACATCAGTTGTGGTCCATTCTTCATATTTATACTAATTTCTATAAATAATTTGTCATTTCATTCCTTGCTCTTGCTTTTGACTTAATGTTAGTCCTTTTTGCATTTGTTGGTATTGTCAAGGCTTTCACTCACTATATTCACAACCCAATACTGTCAATGTTAATTTTATTTTTTGGATGATTGACTTCTTTAGGCTCATTCTTGGATGGTTTCTTCTTCTCGCATCTCTTTTCTTTTGCAGGCTACTGAAATGGGGGGGGGGGGTTATATTGAGATGTAAAACCTTCTCACCCACTCAATTTTTATTAATTCTGGACATTTTTTTATCTTTTGTATCTGTTAGGTTAAGCCTTCACCTGTGAGACATATCAGGTCATCAAGTTTTGTTTTATTATCTTTTTGTACAACTATTTAGCTGTTTCTTTACTTGTACTTCCACTCTGTTATGTTTCTTTGTTCTTCTCCAACTTTCTCTTCCAACATCCACATACTAACTGAGATTTTAATTGGGAATTGCACATTCTTATATGTGCCATGTTTGAGCCACTGGTTTTTTGCATTTGTATCATCTTTCCAATATATTTTGTCCCTGCCTACAATTACCATCTTTCCATTGTCTGTGCCATAAATGCTTCTCACTCCCTCTTTCATAACTTTTATATATAGTTTCTCTCTGCATACCAGTCCTTCCTATGTGAAATTGAAATCACCCAGGAAGGTTGTTGTACTTTATTTTCTATAGCCCTTTCTTTTAGCTCTTACCTATTTGGTTGTTTGGATCTGTATTAGATCCTTTGTTGCATTTGAGCTGTTCAATGCTTCTTATCACAATTCTCTTCCTTTCAGGATCCTCACCATTCTCTGTCCCTATCCTGAAACCCCATTATTTTCAGAGTCCTATCTCCTTCCATTCTTACTGGATGTGTCCATTGAATTCTCTGGTTGATATGTTTGTCTCTAGTTTTAGATGCCTGAAGGTTATTTCACATTTATTTACATCTGATTTATCTTTCCAAAAGATACCATCCACTGACAATATAGCTATTCTTTAACATTGGATTTGCCTGTCTAAGCATTTTCCTTACTTGGTACTATATATAAGCATACCACTTAGATAATGTCTTCACTTTTTCTTGACAGAGGGTTGGTCATGGCTTTCTCTGATTACTGTGTTATATGTACTATTTGTACATATATAAATTTTGAAGTTTCTTCAGGTGTGTGCAATAAATGTTTTATCAACCCTTCCACTACTTCAAGATTGCATTCTGACTAATTTGAGTGTGGAGACAAGTTATCTCAGTATTTACCTTTTTTTTACCTTAAATTGTATATCTGGTAGATACTCATTTTGCACATTCCTATCCATCCTTCCCATTTCTAATATACACTTTTGTTTTTTTCTTGTCAAAGACTGAAGTTATCATGGGTGCAAGTGCAAAGAAGACGTTACGTAGAGATTTCATTGCCCTTCTGTTGGTGGAGGGCATTGTTTTTTATTAATATGATGGCATATTTATGCACCAGCTCAGTTAAATTTTATAAACATAAAATTAGATGGGAATTGCTTCAATGCTAGTACCATGCAAATCTCAAAGGCAGACATACAAGAAAGATAGCTAACTTTTGTGACAGATGAGTACCTATCCGAAAATACATTTTCAGGTAAGAAAAATGTTACCTTTTGATTAGTTTATCTTTGTAATAGTAAATATAGTCATAATTTAAATTATTGTTGGAATAATGAAAATAATATACAGAAATTAGTTATAACTATATGATTATTTTTATGACATTGAGCAATAAATCAATTAAATCTCCCAGCTTTAGTTAACTGTCTGGAAACAACAGAGTGTTTGAAAAAAACTGTTGTTGATTAACAGTTAACATTTTTGTAAATTACCAAAAATTATTCTTGTAGTTTGTGTGGAGGTGCATTAAAACTATGCAGAATGAAAGCTACTAAAATTATGTTTTAGTAAACTGGTAAAGTAGTAAAAATTGAAGGCATAATTTCAAATTATTAGTAATCATATTCTTTAAAAATACTAATTATCTACTATCTTTTTTAAAGATAAGGTCCAATATATGTTTCATATTCTTTAGTCCTTCTTGAACAGTGTTAATTGGCTTAACATGTTGCTCTTTTTACTTATTAACAGAATGTGGGTGAGGGATGGTGGGAAGGAACCAACCAGCAAGGTGAAACTGGCTTGTTTCCAGCAGAATATGTTGAGGTGAGTTATGGTTCAACTTGTCAGTTTTCTTTTTTCACTATTTAAAATTCTAATTTTTTATTTGTTTTGTACATATATAAATTTTGAAGTTTCTTTAAGGAAATGTTTTCTGAGAGTGACTGTTGATTTTCCTCTACACTTTATTAACACTATGTTCATAAGTGAGGATGAAAGTGCATATACCACAACCTTTTACAGAGTGCCATTTAACATGGTAACATGTATTGGATGTTGGTTATAACTTACTCATTTTCATCTGTGTTACTCATTCAGTAAAATATTATAGTGAAGGAAGTATCAGGTGATTTGAACAAGTACACTGAAAAGCTGTAGTTTGTACATTTCAGAGGTTCTAGAGGTTATTCAAATGCAATATTCAAACTATATGATGGACATAAGTATCTTTATTCTTTACTGAAACATCTTGCACTCCACCTTGTCAGAGCCTGGAACACAGTGACATTGTCATTTCACAAACATCTGAACACAAATACATTTATAATATATCTGTTTTTCTGTGTACAACAGACTTATATAGTTTACTAAAAGCTTGCTACATTTTTTTGTAGATACACATAGTAACTTCAGAATTATAGCCAACATTCCTTCTCCAATATGGGATTGGACTCATGGACTGACCTCATGCACATTTGGCTAAGGGAAGATTAAACATGCTGTAGGCTAGTTGAACACAGAAGAGAACTGACGAAATTGAAGCTTACTAATTTTGTTGAAGTGTACTCTCTATTTACACAGAGGCATAGATATGGTTTTCAGCGTCCGGGGACAAAGTCAGTTTTTGTGCCCCCTTGTGACAAAATGTAAGCCATAATTCCTAATTCTAAAACATCAGTAGTTGCCCCACCCCATGTGCTGTGCCCGGGGAGAGATGTACCCCCTACTCACTTTCTCCTATGAAGAGAATTAAAATAGATTAAAGATGTAGATTTAACATCAAAATTCTGGATTAGTTAGTGAGGATAAATTTTTTATCTCCATAGATTCTTAAGGGCTTTGATGTGAAGTATATGATCAATAGGTGGTGGTTAACTAGAGACTCTGCAGGTACAGGCAGGAGTCCAGACACAATTTCATATGGCTAGAAAATGTAATGACATCAATTACAGGCAAAAATTCAAATTTACTACATGGTAAGCTATTTTGCTACTTGATGTCAAATTAGATACCAAACATTTAGTTCTTTAATTTTGGTTTTTGAATTTAATCCTGCTGTTGCAATCATTCATCAGTTTCCTAAACACATTATTAACTGAGGCATACACTGTAATTTCAAATCAACTTTTCATGATTATGCAAGCAACAAAAAGTACAAATTGTCACTCTGTATTTGCTTAATGTTGCACATTCATGCAAGTTGTCAAATCCTGCCAAAATCATTAAAATATTTGGTATTCAGGTTCACAAAAGTCCAGCAAGAAAGTAAAGAGTACCTGCAGTTACTCAGAATGAAGATGACTAAGCAGAGATTAAATCAAACTTAGACACAAAGAAACAAGTGAAGAAATAGTCTTTATTCATAGCAATGTCTTGTGAATTCTTATCTCAATGACTTGTTAATTATTTGCCCTTTCATTTACTTTTGAGGTTCAGAAAGGAGTCTTCTAAATATCTATCAGAACAAAGCAAATTGTAATTTACCACTGAAATTCAGACCCACTGTTAAAACAGCAATGTACAAGAATTTGTCATTTCACCACCTATTTCAGCCAACATTAACAGGGATGAAAAACTCTTAATTTATTATCACTTTGCACAACTTGTACCCTTGCAATGACTATCTTCGCTCCAGAGGTCTCGGACACAAGATCACATTTAGCTGAGTACATATTTAAAAGTTTTTGACATCAGTTTAACAATAACATGATTAATTGCACATTAGAAACTGCATGGAAATTGTGAAAAATTACAAAAATATATTTAGAAAAAGATGCAATCCTGTACGACTAGTTAAGGAAGGGTTTTCTCACTGTTTCATTGATCACATTCCTCCATTTCCTGGTAAGTCGACCTACTTACAATGCTAAAATCAGGGGTTCGATTTCCCTCGGTGGGCTCAGTAGATAGCCCGAAGTGGCTTTGCTGTAAGAAAAACGCATAAACCTTCCATTTCCTTATCTTGGGGTCATCTCAGACACCTGTAGTAATAACTGAATTGAACATTTACAGAATGATAATCATTTCCACAGATAACATACAAGACACCTAAATGAAAATAAACAAGATTATGTATACACAAACTCCAGCCAACAGGTAAAGAAATGATAAAATACAAAATTAAATTGAAATCATAATCCAACTCAAAGAACAATGTAATAGCACAGATAAAACAATAATGAAACAAAGCAGAGACATTTGTAAATTATAAACAATTTAAAAATAAATGCAACTAAATACAAAATTAAATGCATCAAAACTGAAAGTGTTGGCCAGCTACAAACAAAACTGAAAATTAAATTAAACTGTATTTGTATGTGAGAGGAAATACATACATACAAACAATATTCATGCATTAAAATTGCAAAATATAAAATCAGAATTGACCCTAATATAATGATGAAACACAAAATAAGAAAATGCAAATCTGTGTTTACATGTATAGTTACGTGACTGAAAAATATTTAAAACAGTTCCACATAGTTAATTACCACAAAATAAAATATGGCTTTTAACTTTGACTTAAATTCTTTTTTTTTTGGTTTTGATTTGTTTTTCTATAACTATTGCTTATCAATGCTGTTTTATGGTGACTTTCCAGGAATCTTCAACTATTGTTCCATCTGTTTTCCTAAAGGCTTTTGTGTTATGATAATGGTAACATGCTTTGATTCACGTACTGTAACATCCTCATTTCTTTTGTATTTTTTGTAACACAAACTTTTATATATAGTAAACTGTCCCTGTACAGTCTACCTTACAGCAATCACTTTCCCATTGCAGATAAAATATTTCGGTCCCAACAGGTTGCTTGTCTTTACCATTATAAAATATTTCCTTAAGTGACCATTCCCCTATTTCATTGTATGACTATTGAAATCAGTCCTGAGGCCGGTATTAATTTTTTCTTTTTTTTTTTCCATCATAAACATTAACAGGTATGGTTGTTGTTGATTATGATCATTTTCAATATTTGACAACATTCGGTGTGTGTCACTTAAATTACTGTGATAGTATATCTAATTGAATTTCATTGTCTTTTTGGACCATGATTTTTAAAATTTTTGCTATAAAAAGTTTCAAAATACATGGTAACATGAAGCAAATGTTACACTAATTAAGTTACATAAAGCTTGTGCTACTTGTAAGTGGTAGAACCTCTTGACCAATGTATCATTTGTGCATTCAAAGCCTACTAAGGAACAAATAGCATCTGCTCTACTCAGTGTTATCAAACATGGATAAAAGTATGTTGCTCACAAACTTGGTGAAAAGTGCTAACGTGCTAGATGCTTGTGTTTGAATCAGTTCTGCCATTAATGAAATGAAAATCCAGGACAGAATCAAAGTATTCTGTGAAATGTTTCATTGATTTCCTCTCAGTTGACAACAGCAAAGACAAATACTAAAATGTTGCTTTGGCTCAACTGCTATAGCTTGATAAAGACCACCTTACCAATGTCATCACCAACCCCAATGAATATGCCAACCAAGGTGACAACTTTCCCACCATTGAAGAGTTCTGTGATAACATGGAATAAGAACTTCTCAACAAAAGAAGACGACAGTGACCAGTCTTCAGATGCAGAAGTGTGCTGGAAATGTAAAGTACATTGCAGACATGAATGAGTTTGCGCTAAAACCCTAGCACTTGTGAAAATGATGAACAATTTAAGTTATGTAGAAGGTATTGTTCAAAGTGAAATTGTTTACATGATGTCCAGAAAACATTTCAAAATTTTTTTGTGTGTGTGTGTAATGAAATATATATGCACACATAGTCTGTGACTAAAATTTGTAAAATATGTTGATGAAAATAAAGACAATAAAATAGAAAATGTTCAAAACATAAATTATTATTAATAATTTGGGTGTACAATATGCAGATATTTAAATATTTTCTAGTTAATTGATGAACTGGTCAGTCTGTAGTAAGACCCAAAGGTGGCCTTAATAGGGAGAGTCTACTTTGTGTGTATATTTATGAGAGAATTTCAAAATGTTTTATATAACTTCATTGCACTTTCTGATCATAATCTAAAGATCATGATGAACTTTTGTCTGTAGTAAAAGTAAGTTCTTTATGGATGATGTTATATTATTCATAACTAACCTGGAAAGCAATTGTTATAAGTACTGGGAAATAAAAAAAAAAATTGCAAGATTTTATAAGTCTTAAAAGCATGCTACTACATAAATACTCAATGAGGTAGTTAGCTACCTTTAATATTTCACAAATTTTATTCAGTATAGCTGAAACTGGAAAGACTAACTTCAAGTAGCTTGGTTTGTCTCAACTTTCCTGTGCTATACTTGAATAATGTTACAACAAAGAAAACTATGTAATACTTATTTAACTTAGGAGTTGTAGTTTTTAGGATATGAAATTTGTTGTTATGATAATATGTTGTACAAAGTGTTATTTACAGAAAATGGTGGAGGATGGGAGTTAATTGTAATAGAATTTTATGGTGGTTGTTATTTTGCTTAAGGAATTTTTAGAACTTTTAAGGGTGGAGGATTGCAGGTAATGTTTATTAGAAGTGTTTTTGGAGTGGCTTAATTTTTCTACTTTGACTTTAATATACCTCTTTAAGGGTAACTACCTTCCTACAACTGGCTACAGACATTGAAAGGCAATAGGGGTTGAGACATTGTGGCCATAAGCACTCAGCTCCACACTCTTAATTGAATTTTCATGATTGATGAATAGTTTCTCATCTGTGTTTGGATTTTTGTATGATAGATGGGATATCTCCAGTGCTTTGGGGTGAGATTACCACAAGCAATCTCCACCATGATTTTTAGCTTATGGCTGGAAAGTATGATGAATTTATATAAAGGTTTTGAAGTATTTTTAAGTTCATTATTGTTTGATGGTGCCAGTTTTGATTACCCATTGACAATTAATGTAAATGGTACAATAATTTTGAAGCTAATTCTTATATGTATATATAATTTACTACAAGAGTAATTTATGTATATATAACAAGCTTAAAATTTATTAAAGAATATAAGGAGGAGAACTTCCAGAACTCATATTTTGAAACACTATACTAAAATGTTATAAATGTGTGTATTTGTTTTTGTTGTTTTTTTAAATTTGACATTATTTGATCAACAGTGAAATACTTTTCAGGTTATTTCAACCCCACTTTCAGAAGTTCCATGCATTCCTAGTGGTCTTGAAGCTAATGTTGCTACAGATTCTCTGTCATATATGACACACCAGAAGTTAGAACCTGAACCTGTTGATGAGTGGGATGATGAATGGGATGATAATGAGTCAACAATTAGTTCTCAGGTGATTTGAGATTTCACTCAAAACAAAGTTTACATATGTAGAAAATTATACAAAATGTTTATTGATTTTTCATATCGGTTGTAATCATCCATACTGTTACTATGTCTATTTCTTTACTTCTCAAGGGAAGTGTCCAGAATTTACCTTGGTTTTAGTAATTTATGCTCATGAATGGATATTCAATAACTATTGTAGGATGACAGGATAACACTTGTTCACATTAGCTGAACAGTGGATGACATCATACTGAGCCATATTTTTTCTTCAAAATTTGTGATTTACAGAATTGGGAATTTCATTTACATAAAGTACTTCTTGTATCATGTTTTGGAAACTACTGACAATATGATTAGTATAATATTAATAAAAATAGCCTTTGATTCTGCTGAAAAAGGAAAAGCAAAGCCCTGTTTGTATACAATACTGACCTAACATAAACACTTACAAAAAAAAAGTGGGACAAGATAGCCAATGGTATAATGTAAAAACAAATGAATGCCTTTGCCATATAAATCTTTATTGATATTAACTTTCTCACTATGGGTAGGTCAAAGGGTGCATGTCACAATTTTATAAGAAAACATTTTTTTAAAATCCTTAATCTGCCCTTTTATGAGAATTGTGACATCTATTCCCCTAGGTCTTCCTGTCCTCTAATTTATTTACCACCCCTCTAAAGTACAGAGTTAAATACAAATTACTCGTTATAGTATAGATATTACTAAATCAAAGTATAATATTTATAGCCTTCAATTTTATTTGTTTACAAAGTTATAAACTAGAAAATCAGACCCACTTGCAACATCCCCTCTCTCACAAATTGCCAACAGTTCTCTCTGATGCTTTATACTGTTATCATTTATAACCAATAAAAGGCAAGGATTTAATCTGTTGCTTGATGTATAATGCTGTATTTTTTTCAGTACAGAATATTGTCAATTTTGTCTTTGGTTTAAAAGTTTATTTCTTGGTGATCAGAACAAGCAACAAATTGAAATAATTTTAGCTTTTCTTGTCCTAGTTAGAAAGCCAGTTATAATACTTGTAGAACATCATTTGTTTTGTGTATGTGTTATTTTGTGTTTTAGGTGAATTAATTAAGTAAATAAAAAGTATTTATTGTATGAGTACCATCACGATTAAGAAAAAAAGTAGGCTTAAATTTTAATTAGCATCTTAAAGGAAAAGTAAGAGAAAAATTAAGTACTGTATTTCTGGTTTTTCATGTATATTATTTATTTATTGTTATAAAAGGTGAAAATTAAAGACTTGTTAGGTTGGATGAAAAATTATATTTGGTAAGGTAATGAAAAAATTAAATGAAACTTGTTCACAAGGTAGGTTCACAGTCACCTTCTGCTTTGTCTGTCAATGCTGTAATGTGAGTTGTAAGTCTGCTAGGTAATTTAGAGTTGATGTGGTGATTAGTTGTTAGATGTGGTTCAAAGGGGAATAAAATAGTAAAATGAACTATTAACAGGTAAGAAGATTATGAACCTTAACTCTTTCTTAACAGCATGTGGGTAATTTAATTCAATAACATGAGCTGCATGCCTCAGAGTGAGTTACAACATATAATGCTGCAGTTAGTAGTTAGACATGACTCAAAAGTTAATCATAAGGATGATAAATAGTAAAATTTAATTATAAATAGATGTATACTGTTACAAGTTTAATGTTACTTAGGATAAATGAATGTAATTTTCATGTTACAATTTGAAGTAATTCTAAAAAGAAAAAAACAAATTCATATTTTATGATGATTACTAGGTCAGTCAAATTGTCTGATTCTATTTTGAGTTGTGGTAGAGGAAACAACAGATAAGATAGAAAGTGTTGCTGAGAGAAAGTTTGAAGTGTATTTTGGAGGTTTTATGGATTATGCAAAAGAAATCTGATATTTTTGAGATGAGTAAAAGTATTTTTATTCTTAAAATTATTTTGCAAACAGACTATTAAAAATACTCATTATATTAATGGACAAATCTTTAGTTTATTAAAAATTTAGTTTATTAAAAAAAGTTTATTAAATAATTGGACATGAGAAGATGGGAGAGTGGCATCCAGTCACTGATATTTCTCCTCTATATAAATGCCTAGATTCTCTGAGGTTCACTAGTTACTCATTTTTCAGTCTGAGTTGATATTTTTTGTGATGTTCAAGTTCATTGTAGTCAACTTCTATCTATACATTGCCATACTGGTGGCATCCTACTACTGTCTGCATTTTTTGTGCTCGAGGATAATGTATTGCAGTTTTGTAATTTTCCTTTCTGAATTGCATCAGTTTCACATGGGTTCTGTTATATTGTATGGTTTCTCTCATAATTCCATAGATGCCTTGTTAATGATGGTGCTATTTCATCACTTGTCAGAACATCCCAATGGCAAGATTGTAGAAAACAGTATGTTTTCTGTAGACGTATTTTAATTCTTTTTGTCTTAAGTATTGAAACTATATGAGCAAAGCATGTAGCTAATAGAAGTCATAAAGATGAATTTCAATATATATATTCAGTATTGAAAAATTAAACATCAAGGTATTATTCTATATTTAACTATGATTTCAGATTGTTATAGCATTAAAAACAAACTCTCATGTATCAGTAAACATTCTGTCTGTTAAATGTAATTGCACTGTAAAGGATACAACTTTTAAAAATGTGTGTGACTGTGAATTATTTTTTCTTTCTTTTTTGTAGCCTGAGAGTCAGGGACAATGTTCAGGATCTGGTATTGGTCTTGCAGTACCAAAACTAGAATGGAAGAGCAGCAGCACTGGAGACATCAGCAGTGTTGGTCATGCAAGTCAAGATGGTTCAGGGAAGAGAACTGTCAGAAAGAGCAAGAATAGGTTTTTATTTATAAACATTCAATTATTTTTAATGGAAAATGTGAATCTTTCTGATAGTGTTTTGTATAAAACATAAACCTAATATTGACACCGACTTAGTTTGAGTAATATAGACTAAGTCAACTAATCAGAATACTTTGTGTGGTATTTTTAGATACTCATGACTGACATAGGCTGCAATAACAGTTTTGAATGGGAAGATAAGCTGTTTTATTTTTTGAGAATGTTTCACATATCGTACAAACAAGTCTTCTGTTTTTGCTCTTCATTTGGTTAAATATCAATGGATTATTAGTGTAAATGACAATAGGTTGTTGGAATGCAAATACATACATATTGAAATGGTCTAAAGCTAACATTAAAGCAAATGTTTCTTTTTCTAAAGTAGTATAGTTCTTTTGGTGGCAGTTAAACTCTTTAGAAAATAAACAATGTTCAATACCTTTGTCATCATCTGACTGTAAGAGTATAGCACCAGCACCACAATTGCTTGCATCAACAGTTGATGAGAAAGGCTTATTAAAGTCAGGTGCCTTCAATACAGGGTAAAAGCACAATAAAGTTTTCTACTTTTCAAAAGTAGATTAGCATATTTGGTTTTTCTTTAAAAGGTTTTTTAATGGTACAGTGATGTCAGGAAAAGATTTACAAAACTTAATGCTATAACCAGCTATTCCCAAACATTTCATCAAACTTTTATTGTTTTTAGGAGTTAGATAGTTCACAATGCAATAAAATTTGGCTTTACAAATGTAATTTTTTGTCAAATTTACAGTGAGATTGACCTTATTATGCCTTTCAAAAACATCACATAATACTCATAGATGTTCTTCCGAAGTGCCATTGTAAATTGCAATATCATTGACATAAATTCCAACATCTGACAGATTGTTGAGACATTGATTAATTATTCACTGAAAAATTGTTTGAGAATTTTTAATCCCAAACAGTATTACAATGCACTGGTATAATTCATCAAAGTAACAAAAGCAGAGATTTCTTTTGCACTGTCAGTTAAAGGAACAGCACTGTATCCTCTCAGCAAGTTGCACTTTATGATATATCAGGCCTTTCTAATTTTATGAATACAACCTTCCATTTTTGAAATGGGATAGCAATCTCAATCTGTCTTTGTCAAAGCATTTACTTTGCAAAAGTCTGTACAGAATCTAACCACATCATCAGATTCAGGAATCAAAACACAAGGTGAAGACCAGTTAGTTTTACTGAGTTCTAAATCGCTGTTTTCCAGTATATAAGATATTTATTTATGGATTTTGTCACCCTTGGTTGGATTTACATCAGTAAGATTAAAGACTTGTGAATGATGTATGCTGTTTGAAAGTTAGTTATTAAACTAATGAATGAGATATATCTGTAGTCATTAAATGGTTTTCTGTTTCATCACTGTCTTATGTACAAGTTTATCTATTTAATCCCATTTCATGTCTCCCAAGTTATTGTGTTTTGGTTTTTGTATTGGTTAGTAAGTTGTTACCATTCTTATTGTCTTTTGTACTTTGTGTAGGTTTTCCACTTTTGTGAAGTCTGGTGGTGAATCTTTTATTTTAGGACAAATTAAAACAAATGTTCCTGCAGAATCTGTTATCAAAATATTGGTGAGTTTATGCCATACCAAAGAGTTATGTTACATGCAATCATCAAAATTACAAATCTGAAAATGCTGAAGATCTGTCATTTGTACATTGAAAATATGAGTATAAGAAAAAAGAAATATTATGTCCAAGTCATTATTATGGCATTAAGAAACCAACTAGTTGTAATGATGTAGGCAAAAACTAATACTGGTAAGTTAAGGCATGTTTTTTTTTTCCTTCTTCTTCTTCCAAATAGCAATAATTATGGATAAATGAATTATTTTTTTTCCAATGGTGTCAGATTTTTGAACATTTTAATTTATTGCCTTTATATTAATTTTTTGTTGTCAGGTGTATAGTGATTTTGATAGTATTCAGTTGCATACTTTTACTCATATTATTGTAGATCTACTTCAAAATAGCAGTTTTCAATTAGACTTGTCTCTTAAATAATGAAAGCCTTTTGTTGTTTAGATGCTCTCATGCCATCAACAGTTGTGTAAATCAAAAGTTTTGAATATCTTTGACATTGCAGAGCATATATCAACTCCCCAAAATTATCCACTCTCACATTCTAAATAATGAATTATGCATGTATCTGAATTTGTATAAGCTTTGTTTTCTCCTGTAGATTAGACTTTATTGTTAACAGTTGTACTGTTAACTTTTCTCACTATGAATTGTGATTTCATCTTTAATTTTTGCTTCAAATTCTTCTTCCAGTATCAGATATTCTACAGCTTCTTCATGGTATTGGGAATATTAATTCTCACATTCCTATGAATTCTAATTCGTAGAATACCTGCTTTTGTGTTCAGGCAGAATTTGTCAGCTAACCACAATTCTGAATAAGATTCTGATTGTTTTTCCCAGGAATGTTTCATTTTAAATCTGGAACTAATTTCTCTTATGCCTAATATCATGTTGGATGATTCAGTTCTGGAAAAGTCATTTCTTTCCAAACAATCAGTTGGTAATTTATATCCACTCACCGATCTTTGGTCAATTTATAATTAACATCAGTCAATGCTACATGTTCTGTTTCACCCTACCATATGGCATAAGCAAGGTGTATCTTTTCAGTTCACTCAATCTCTTTTGTTTGTTCTGGCTAACACATGGATTGTTGGAGAGTGTTGTCTCAAATCATTGGTTTGTCTGTGCAATCATTGGTGCTGTGAACCTTTGTTTCATAAGATCCTTCAGTTTGGTCTTAATATATTTTCTTCCCTTTTTCCAATCCAGTCACTCATAAATTATGGATCAAGAAATATTTTATCTGTATATTGTCTGTCGCACTTCTCTGTGTTTTTACTCCTATCTCTTTGTGGTTTCAAAAGTATATCGACTTTGGAGACCTGTCTCATTTCATTTTTTCCTGAAGATACCTCAAAATACCTCATTTTAAAATGGAATATATGTTTGTTAAAAATGTTGTTTATGGCCAAAGACCTAGAAAGCAAATGTTGCAATTTTCATATCAGGGAAAATTGAGGATATTTTAAAATATTTCCTTATAAAACGAAGAATGTAAAACCTACGTAAAATCAAAATTTTACCTGATAACTATATTTTGATGCCATGTTTATTCATGATAATAAAGTAACAATTAAATTTGGAATGCAACTCCAAAATGCTGTGACAGTAGTAAGAGGGCTGAAGTAAATTATGAGCAAATGAAAACCATGAAACATAAGATGTAACACAATGAAGTGTCTGTATCTTATTTAAAGTTAAATAGCTTTTAGTAACATAAAAACTGTTAATTTTTTAGGTGGTTAATTAGTAGTTAAAGATTTATAATTTTCAGATAGGTATTGCAAATGTAGATAAACTAAAGCAGGTGTTGCATATCTGGTCAGTTTCTGTCGCACACACATTCAAAAACATGTTTTACAATTACAAAGACTGCATTTATATTGTAGAAATAGTCAAACTTTCTATTTTTAGAATCTGTATCTGTAGATTTATATTTCTGTAAATTTTCTATTTTTGTGCAAATATTAATACTTTGGGTAATTTTTATATTCCTTTAGAATATATTTTTATAGTTAGAACTTTTCAGAGGCATATCTAATATTATTAAATTTGGAAAGTACGTACACAGAAACTAGTGTGGTGAGAGCAACCACTGATTTAGTTATAAGCTTTGTATAGAAAATGTTATGTATGTGAAATAGATACTTTGTAAAACAAAGATTCCCTTTTCCCATTCACTAAGAAAACAAACAGTTTTGGTTTTTTATTTCATTAAGCATTTTATAAGAGCTAATCTAATAATGTGTAGTTTATTATTTTTGTGTATTGGTACATGTCACAGCATACCTTTTCAAACAATTACAAATTAAACAGTAGTAAACATGTGCACTGGATAACAAATTGAGTCAGTAAAATTCATCTTTTTTTCTTTATTAAGAAACCCACATGTTTACTTGAGTTTTAATAGCTGTACTAAACTATGATATTTATGCTGTATGTCAAATCTGAACATGTATGATTTAATTCTGGAAGTTGTTCTGTATATTTGCAGGATGTAGATGGAGAAATAATGTGGGCACCTTCTTCTAACATTTATACCTGTTCTGTTACATCTCCAAAAAAAGAAACCAAACTCAAAGGTCTAAAAAAGCTTTATTGCTTACCAAATCACACCATCAGTATGTATATGTAATACTTTTGTTTCTATACATTTTATGATAACTTGTGAACATAATTATTAACAATCTTTATATTACTTAAGATTATTTTCGTGCAGGAAGAACTCTCAACATTGCTTATTTTTGAATTTTTAAATAACTAATGTTTTGTTCTATATATCTGTAATTTTGCATTTCTTTATTTTTTATTGAACATTTTTTACAAACTAACTTTAATTCTTTGTAATTCTTTTTACTTTCACATTGTTTCCTTGTCCCAGGCATCCATTAAAAAACAAAAACAAAAAACCCACCAACCAACCATCTAGGATTGAATTCTAGATTATTACCAACATAGAAATAATACTTCTTGGGCAGATAAATGTAGGTGCTTATACTGAGGCAAATAATTTTTTGCAAGAGCAATGTCATCCTTGTTTGTCACACAAAACAACTTTTCAATACATTTCTCATTATAACCAACTTCTGCAAAGTGTGGTGAGATAATATTTAGCCTAAACACCATGATATACTTTCCACATTAATATCAGCTTCAAAAAACCACATTTTGACAGATCATTTGCACAAAAGTCCAATAAAGCTACATCATGGACTTGACAAACATGTTAACCATCATTATATTGAAAACTGTCATTGATTTTGAGGTATTTCTGGAAGCTTTTCAATCAACTTGTTTATTATTTTGTTAACTTTCCTACTCAGTCAATTTGGCTAAGTATGTGGCCTTAAATTGACCTTTACAGTTCATGTACTATAATGTTTAATATGTTTTATGTATTTTCATGAAATTTTGCAAGCTTCCAGTAGACATTGAGTCTTTTATACAAAATTTAGAATTTTTAATGAAGTATTTTCACACAAATTCATCCTTCAATATTTTGAGTAAAGTGTTGACTGCTTTAAGTGCAAAATGACTTTCATGTTTAAATTAAAAATTTAATCTTCATCTGAAACTATTAACTTTTATTTGTATAATCACTAAAACTTACTAAATAAATTTTAAATATTTTTCAATCAATTTCAATAATTTTATAACTACCATAAAAAAAGAATGAAATTAATTTAAATTATCTTTTTTCTTTCTAGAATAGCATCAAGTTGTAACAGGAAACTACATTTGTTTATTCTAAGTAGCTTAAATGTCATAACAGTGTATTACTGTTTTTACATAAATATTTTGTTTCATTGTTCTTTGTCTAAATAATCCCACCACACAAGTTGTAAATCACTCGATGAATGCATAGCTAACACCACTCTGTCAAATAACACAGTACATAAGCTTCTCACAAACATATCTCATGAAAAGATTATGTATTTTTTGTTTATTTTACTTTGTTACCCAATAAATTTCTAATTTCTACATTTTAAATACTTTTATAATAACAAATATAGAACATGCATGAAAAACAAGAAATATATTTCTTAACATTTTTTTAGCTGTTGATTGTTTCAGCCAATAATCACAAACATAAATCTATTGGCTAACTATTGTGTCTAGTACTTAACCAGCATGATTCCTTTAAAGTAGATAATGTAATGATTTCCAAGCATAATTTCCAATATTTTTATCAGACTAGTTGTAGCACTGCCTATGTAGGGATGGGTTGGATTGTTCATTGCAATGGTATTTTAAATATCTTCTCAATAAATCATCAGTACTTTACAATACTACATAGTATTTTGTTTTATAACAGTATTTATGTAACGACTGAATGAAAAATTCTGAGAATATCTCATTGTTATAGCAAAAGGTTTGAATTTCTCATTCTTCTTTTTTCTGCTGCTTTTTATAACATAACTTAAAAATCAAAACAATGGTATTAAGCAATTTCACTAATATGACAGTTTCAAATGGAGTGAGTATCTGCTTTTGTAAGTATTATTAATAAGTAGTAATTAACAAAAAAAAACAACAATTCTACTGTAAATGTTGTTATTGTAACCTCTTTAGATTAGTTTTCTTAGAGAAAATTGGTGGTTTTTTTTAAAACAGTTTAATAAGTACAGGATGAAACATGCATGGTTTGGCAGAATGTTAACAGACGTAAGTAAGATAAACTCAATTTTAATTGAATAATTATATTACTCTATGTTAATTTTTGTGTGTGCTATTATGTATGGATGGAGTAAATGTTATCCCTACAATCTTGTTTGCATTATTTTGGAAAGATTGAAATTAGTAATTCCTATGTTTGCCTTCTTTTTTGAAAAGTGTTTTGTTTATTTGTACAATGTAAGTGGCCAGGGCAAACTTGGTAAAAGTCAGGAAATTTATTTTTAAAGCTCTGTATGCATCCTGTGTTGACTTGCATATTAAATGTGATAGACATTTGAATATTGTTGGTGTGGCAGTTAGATATACTGTCAATATCCATATCCCATTTCTCAAAAAAGGGGTTAAGTGTCATAAACTAGCTACATTATATCCACCATTCAAATAAAGAAATATTGACTAATTTTCTTCTGTAACCTGTGGTAATGTTGAAGTATATGAGTAGCAAGTCTAGTATATTAAAGATATCATCTAGAACTTGATAGAAACTGAGCCACAGAATCTGATGGACTACTAAACCCTTGGTTTTTGTTTTGTTTCTTCTAACAGCTATGTTGTGATTGGTGTAACTATTTCAGTTTAATCACTAGAAAAGAGAACCTCAAAAGAAATTCCACTTGTTTCACAATAATGCTTATGTCAGTCTAGAAATTTGTGGTTTTTGGCCTACAGATACTGATGTGAAGAGCACCTTCATTTGCCTGGGTAAAGTTCTGAGCATATGTAGTAGTAATTTGGTAATAATACACAAATATTGCTACAATTTGTGAATCAAATGTGACTTTTAGGCTAGAAATAGCAAATTATAAATGATATCTAAATGTGTACCTGTCAAAGGCAATTGTTAGTATAAGCTTAGTGTGTGGAATAACATGTAAAAGTTGTCAAATGTTATAATGACACTGTTTTCAGAAGTTGACAGAACCTTGGAAAGGAAAGGTTTATGTTGTAGTTTGCTGCACTTGCATTTTATTTTTTAGTGTATATTATGAAAATTCTTGCATAAATACTATAATATCATAGCCTCTCCTCATCACTCAAGTGAAAATATGTCACTTGTGTTGTCATAGCTTGCACCTGTGATGACAAAACAAACTTTAGGCAAAACATCTTTTAAACTGTGAATGCAAAGATTAGTTACTGAATAACAGAATAAATAAATAATCTAAGTAAATCTGTGTGTGTGTGTGTTTTGGGAGTTGATAAGTAATGCTTATCTTTTGAGGTTGTACTTCAACCCTATAATTATCACACACTAATATGAACAGTGTTATGAAAATTTAAAATGTATAAAAGCTCATTGGTGTTTATGTATTGTTTGGTGTTAAGACTACCATTTTCAAAAGCAATGACTATTTTTTACACACTTCTAAAAATGCAGTTGTTCTCATTCTCAAAATTAAAATAAAATACAAACAACTTAATGTACCGGGTAAAAACCAAAAACCCAACGAGACTGGAAACAGTTTCACACATTTACATTTTGATGTATTTTTACTGTGCCATCCCCAGGAGTGCAATGTTTTTTTGTATAAGTGTTATTCTTGCAAAACATTGCACTCCTGAGGATTATACAGTAAAATATGTCAGAATGTGTTGAGTTTACGAGACTGTTCACAACATCATTGATATTTTATTTTTAACTTGTATAGTAAGTAATTTGTATCTTATTCTAATTTTGAGGAGGGAACACTCTCATTTTTAAAAATGTGTTGAAAATAATTATTGTTTTATAACATATGAATTTGTAATTAAAACTAGTTAAAAATTAGCACTATTAAACAAGGAAAAAAAACTTGATTTTCTCCCAAATTTTCAGAAAAAGTTGTTATATAAACTTACCCAACCAACCATCTTGAATATTAAGTATATAAAGAACATACGCCACCCAAAGAATATCAAGTTCCCATGTACTTTAGAACACATGATCTCTAGTTAGAAAAGGTAATGTACATATGGTTTGTTCCAAAACAGACATGGTGTAATTAAACTGAGCATTAAAATATTTTTCATTGTACATTGTTTTCAAAATTTCAGTATATGTAGCTTTTCTTATAGTATTTCCAAATTTCAGCAACATTTTATGATGTATATATTTTGTGAGTCATTAAGCTTAATTTAAATTTTTCTTGTCTTTGAATAGAGGTAAAATTTTATAAGCTGATGTATCCATAATGTCACTTGTGGTCTGTTTATTACTCTTCTGCAATTTAGTTTGTAGCCCAGTTTTATTATTTGTCTGAATTTATGTGCGATGCTTTGGTTTTGGACTTTGTATAGTTGTAATATCAGAAGTGAAGATGATGATTTTTAATTTAATATTCCTTAGCCACTAAAATTAACATGGGGTATGTTTGTGAGCTGCTTAGAGGTCTTAAACCTAAGAATAAAATAAGAGAGCCAAAAAAAGATGTAACCTTGTTTTAAAGCAGCATAATTTATCCTCGTAATTTGTTTCTTAAAGATTTTCATCTCTGTTACATATATAACACACTATATTGTCCAGGATGTTTACTTGTTGTGAATCTAGTAGAATGCATCAATTATAAAAGGACATCAGGTATGATAAGTTGGTAATTAAGCTCTGTTCTTACCTCTGTTTTTCTACACCTTAATTGTTCAAGGTTTGATTATGATATTTACATTACAGTACTATATAAATAAGAAAGAGATTGTATATTTACTCGCTTTCAAATTGTTTCCATCAGTTTATTTATATTTTTGTCTGATTGGCAGTTTAACAATATACAAGTTAGTAGGAGATACAAACATTTTGACTGGCTTCATGAGCGGTTGGAAGCTAAATTCACTCCAATTCCTATACCACCACTGCCAGATAAACAGGTTTCAGGTAATTTGATTAACTTTGCTTTCTCCATAAATGGTGGATATACCACAAAAATTCAATTTTCTGATGAAATAAAGTAATCTATTATTCTGAAGAAGTGATAAGTGTACATCCTGTGATATTCCTCCTGTTAAATTAAAAGTTGTTATATGATTATATACATTTATGTAGGCTTATCTATCCTATATGAAAAATGTACCTGTGAAATTCATCTCTGACTATATAGAAGATTCAGTGTGTTAATTTTAATATTCAAACCAATAAGTCATGTTATAACTACAGCCAGTGTAATGTTATGATGGAATGGTGCACATCAAAACTACATTTTGATATTGCTTAGCATTTCACAGGTGATGTGATAACATCAACATTTGATTGATTTTAGGCATGGAATATAACAGCACTTTCCCGCATGAAATATTCACACATTCATGTCATAAAGATGTGTTCAGGTAGGGGATTAGATTCTCATAACAAGGATATATTTTATCCTTAATGGTATTTAAAAACATGGAAATATGGAACAACTTGGAATATCGGGATCATCCAGACAGAGACCTGTGACAAATCATAACCCTGATGTGGTGAGCAGTTTGTCTTCTAGCAATTCAGAGTCCATGAACAAAAAAGATCTGTGGCAAAAGCTATCATTGATATCACTTAATTGTTTTCCTTTTTGCAATAGAAATAATTAATCAAAATAATATTTCATAATTAATCAAAATACACTAACAAAACTTAATGAAAGTATTTTCATTTGGCTAAAAGAAAATTCCTCTTTTTTTATATATATAGTTTTCTCTCACAGTTTGTCTTGTACACTTTTCAACATCTTACAAGACATTTTTTTTCTGAAACAAACATTAAGGATACTTTTTTTTAACCCCATCAGCACTTGCTCATATATTACATGACCTTGTAACTCCTATGAAACTATGAAGGTGCACATGCTACAACTGTGAAAGTACTCAATGTATATTAACACTCTCACTACAGGCTCAGTTGAATTGGTTGATTTCATAACCCCAAATTGACTATTAGTTTCCATACTATGACTTCTATTTATTTTTTTTGTAACTTTAAAAAAATTTGTAAGTTTTTTAATAATCATTAAGAGTGATTATTAGTAAAAAAAAAGTCAGAATTCTTAATAAAGTTTTTTGATAAAAAATTTTCTCCATGAATATATGGGGTCAAAGTGTTGAGTGTTGAAGTGCAAAGCATTCTTCAGGTCAAGATGAAGAGTACTTTTCTTCATGTGCAAAAATTTTAAATTTCATTTGTATGCTCTTTAAAACCTTGTAAATAGATTTTTATTTTATTTTTTCAGTAAAACCTTCCATTTTATCTATTATTTTCTCTGACTGTCTGGGTGATTGGTTTGACCAATTGTGTAACTACCGTAAAAATCTAAATTACACCTTTTTGTCGTTTTTAGAATGACTGTTTATTGTAACATAAAACTACAGTTGTTTATCCTTAATAGCTTAAGCCTTGTAACAGGATACGTCTGTTTCTATTTAATAGAGGAAACTGTTTGAAAAGAGAAGATGTTAGAAAGCTAAGTTCTTATAATGTTAGATTTTTTAATGTCATTTGATTTCATTACATTTATCTATAGAAAGTAGAGTGAAAAAATATAATTAAACTTGCAGTGAAATTGTAAGACATGCATTGTTTTATTTAATAACTATTGTCTAAAAATTTATATGCAAAAATGGCTCGTTTGGGTTGAGAAAATATTTTACGTAGAAGAGCGAACAACGTTTCGACCTTCTTCGGTCATCATCAGGTTCACCTGACAAGTGGGTTTCTCGACATCACTGATTATTGTCTAAAAACTTGGCTGCTGGTACTCCATCATACTATGAGTGTTTATATTAATTCTACAAATAATAAAATAATTTTGAGTTAAGCATTCCCAGTTTGTTAGGTATAATGAATTGGTTTTATATGAAAACTCTAGACTGCTATGTACTTTTGAAGAAGATATAAATTGAGCATTCTCACTACTACATAGAATTTGCAAGTTAGAGAAAAACATTGGAGACTGTTCTAACTAAAGCTGAAGAAATAGTTAATGAGAAATACAGATTGTGGGAAAAGGCAGCAGGACTTCATAAGGAGCTTAAGTTTTTACATGTAAAGGAGGCATCAGCTAAGATTACCAATGACATTCAAAAAGTTAGAAGTGATAGTATTAGGTCTAAAAGTAGTGAACTTAATTGTAAAGATCTTATTCTGCTGAGCAACAGATTTCAGCTTTTGACTTATGTATATGAGGAACTGTTGGAGGGAGGTAAAGCAAAAGGAATAGAGAAGGATATGGATTATGGACTTAAGAATTTATACTTATAGGTGATTCCTTGACATGGCATGTGGATAGAATAGTTTGAAGGATAAATATGGAGAAAAGTTAGATTATGCTATTGTAGGATCAGATGAAAGACATAACTGAGAGCAAGAGATATAAAGAAGGGGACTGGCAGTAATGCAATTTTTGTTGTGCACATTAGGGGCTAATGATATAGGAAAGAGCATGTCACAGGAGCTTATTAATAATTACAATGGTTGATAAAACACTTAAAAAATAAAAGTCACAAATTAATTATATCAGGCATACCATCAAGAATTAATTGTAGAGATGCAATTTTGAGTGGGTCACTAGAGCTAAATGTGAGGCTGAAATTAATACCGTATTTTCCGCCTAATAAGCCGAATTTCTGGCCCTAAATTTTGGACCTGATTTCTGGGGGTCGGCTTATTGGCCGATCACTCCTTTCGGAAATTTCTTCTTCTTAGGAAATGTTTTTCTTTTGAATTAATTACACTCGCCTAATTACAGTGAGCGGAGCCAATAACGAATGACATATTGATTCCATCTCTGTCTCAATATGACACGTTCTGCTTTACTACAGAACGCCAATGATCACACACAACATGCATGCTGACGCTGAAACGAGACTAAGAAATCATTTTGAAGAAACTTGTCACTTCTGAAAAATGGCTTCGGGCTTATTGGGCGGTAATAAGCAAAAACCCTCATTTTCAGAGCTGAAAATTGGCCTCGGCTTATTAACCAGAAAATATGGTTGAAAACCAGATTAGCTGGTTGAACTTGTGGGATCAGTTCAGTGGGAAGAGGGAACATTTTGGAAGAGATAGTTTACACTTAAGTAGGAAAGGGTCTGGCATGTTTGCAAGGGCTATTAATTCAGCTGGAAAGGAAATTTTAAAGTAGGACTGTATAGTGATGTGGGCAAAGATAAACTAAATCCAACAACATTTGAGATTGGGAGGAAAGTTTAGCATTAGAAATCAGTATAAAAGTAGTTATAAAGATAGGCTTAATTCATACCATCGTAATGCTAGAAGTATAAGAAATTAAATAGATATCTTCAAGGTAATGGTAAGAATAGAATATTTTGATGTAATGATGAGTAGATTCAGGCATATTATTTTATTAGTGTTGCTAACACAAATTAGAGTGAAATACGGTTCTGTTAGTGTATCTAATAAAGTCTGTAATCAAGTATTTAATTTTCTTAGTGTTACTACTGAAGTCTGAACCGATTTTCTTTAGGTCAGTGTAGACTAGAGTTAAGCATATCTCTTTGTCATTGCTAATATATGTATTCATTTAATTTTTATTTATTTTTTCTTTTCTTTGGAGAGTAGTCACCTTCCCACAACTGTCTGCAGGCAGCAAAGGGTAATATAGATGTGTGACGTTGTAGGCTTGTGCACCAGCATCTCGCTCTCCTAATTTCTATTTCTGTTATTTTTCATTTTTTATTTCTGTTGCTATTCCTTTATTTTATTTCTGTATGGAAAACTGGCAAATGGAAATTAAGAATGTATCCTCTGTTACATGGGTCCTAGCTTTTTTTGTGAGTTTTATCAGTAAAAATCTGACATTTTATTGGTGTTACTAGAAAAGACTATAATCAGTTATTTTATAAGTTATCTAATTACAAACACCTTAGGTGTGAAAAAGAGGTGTGGCCAAAAAGGGATTGAGTGCCCAACTTAAAGGAATGAAATAAAAATTGCTGACTAAACTAGTAACTACACTTATAGCATTGTAATAATTTCACAGTAGATATTCATTCATTCGTTATTACTTGGAACAAAAATATACTTTACAGAACCGTATTCTTTAAAGTATATGGTGGTAGTTTTTCTCTTTAAAATAGTGTTAATAACTTCCTTTATGAAAATGTCACACAAACTAGATTAGAAATTTATTTTCGTAACTCACATGTACTCAGTACAGCAGCATCAAGCATCATTATTTATGCTAATTGCCTAAGTTAATAACATGTGATACTAAATGCTCTTTTATAAGGAGAAGTTCATAAAAGTTAGCAAATTTGTGTTAAGAAGTTGGGGATGGATAGCAGATAATAACTGTTCACCTGTATGATTCTAAATCAACTGTCTTTAACACAATTGATAAAAAAAATAGAAATTGTCTACTTCTATTCTTGATTGAAGCTGTAGTGAACATATCTCTGATAGCTCACATGACTTTTGCCTAGGCAAGCACAAAAATATTTAAAATTGAATGTGTGCTGTTTTGTATAATTTTGCACACTTGTATTTAGACCAAATCTGACACACAGTTGTGGGGTATAAAGACCTATCAGTGTGTCAAACTTGAAAACCTATGCAAAAATTGTTTTTCTATAAACTATTCTTTTGATACTTCTGTTGTGAAGAGAAAAAAAAAGGAAGAAATTAAATAAAAATTTGATATTTTTTAACATGTGTATTTCTTAATGGATGGATTACCTTAAAATTTGGTGTGTGATGTAAGGATTCAGTAGATAACTTGGATTATCGTAGTTCAAGCTACAGAAAGTTTAAAATTGCTAAACCATCACTCCTGCTTGTAACATACTGTGACCCACAGGATGTTTTGGCTACATTACACAGTACTGTGGCTTGATAATAGTTATAACTATAGTTAAGTATATCAGTTTCTAGTCAAGAAAAATACAATGTATCATTTTTTATTGTAAGAGTGAAGAGTCCAGTTAAAGCCTAACATTTGCTAGTAAAAGCACATTCAAGATTCGTAATTCTCTTTTCATCTGCTGTTTTAGTATGTATTCTTTAGCACCATATGTTCTGTTACTATCCATACAAGAATATTATTTATAAGTGGATTTTCAGATTTTATTTGATGGCTGCCTTTTTAAATGTGGATTAAACATGCATGGATCTCTGAACAATTACCAACACCTAGATATTTAAATTGAACTATGTTTTTGGATGGCTCTGGTGTCTTAAGAGATTGTAGTTATTGGGTGAAAAATCTCCTGTTGCAAGCAATTTAGTCTTCATGGTATTTAGTTTTAATTTTCTATTCTCAAATAGTATTTACTTTCTTTATTAGATCTTCTGCTTATTGTTTAGAGATGGCACATATCATAAACATAATGAATGTATACTCCTTGTAGCAGTTTCTTCTGTTATGATGATTTCAGTACAAGAACTGAACAGATGAATGGCATAATGCATTTTTAACATATTTGAAGTATTTCAGATGCACTAATGTGTTCTCTGTTCCACCATACCACTTCTACTTGATCTATGTAATGGAATTGTAGCAGACATATGATATGGCCACTCATCTGAAGTAGTATTTCAGATAATTTTGCATGTCTAACATTGTCAGCAGCTTTGTTTTGTGTGGCTTTTTACCTTTTCAGAGTTGTATTATGAGCAAGCATGCCATTACATCATTATTACCATTGAAACTTGTAGTCAAGTATGTTTATCTCTTTATTCCTGAAGTCTGTTTTCAATTGTCATTTTTTTATTAACTTTTGTATTTGATTTTTTATACATTTATTTATGATGAATAGTAATGCATGATTTATCAGTAAGCTCCTAGCAATATGTCTGCAAACTTACAATGCTGAAAACCAGATTTTGATACCCATAGTGTGCAGAGCACATATAGCCCATTGTGCAACTTTATGTTTAACTGGAAAGCTCAGTAACCCTTTCACAATGAATACTTCTTTAAATATCTTTCTATGAAAGTCACCGAGTTACTTTCAAAATTTAATTAAATGATTTTGTTACTAATTTATGTCAATTAAATGAGTGTTATAATGTATTTTATAATTGGAAGTTTTATGCTGTCTAAGTTTTAATTCCTTTGTTTAAAAAAAATCCATTAAAATGTATGTAAACTTCTGGTTTGTTGTCATGTGGCCCACAAGGTATGAAAAATCTCAATTTTTGCACTGTCTTGAATCCCAGTCATGTAGATGTGTGTTTAGGCAATAAGTATGCTTATTTGCCTTTCTGACACATTTGTTACAAAGCTCTCTGACTGAGTTCTGTTGAAACTAGAGAAATTTTCCAACCCCTGGCACGTAACACAATCACCTTTACAAGTAACATGTTGTTAGTTGATATATGTGCATATAGTCATTAGAAAGAGCTAATGTTGCATTATAATCAAACAATAGTTCTTTTGAAATTGGTGCTCAATTATTGTCATCAAATAGGCCTAACTGTAAGTAGTATTGTTGGTTGCTTTGTCCATGATAACACTTATAGTTGTTTCTTACCTAAATATGTTATAGAGACTGTTAAATTGAATTTAGGTTTTACTTTTATATCCTAGTTAATTATGTAATATATATATATTTGTTTTAACCGTGTTATTAATAGGTTTACATATATTTTTATCTCAAACATTGCCCCAGTTCTCAAGGCTTACAAACTTTTACAGGTGTAAGATAATTTTGCCAACAGCTTACATATCTCTCCCTGAGGGCATTGTTGACTTATGTTGAGATGTATAATAAACAGTAAAGGACAGGAAATAAAAATAAAGCATTAAAAATAAATAGATGTGAAGAATAAAGACATGAAATTACAAATATCACCAAAAAATCTTTTAAGATATTCTTAATTTTACAGATTTCATTACACTGTATGTTGGTGAAAACATCTACAGTTAATAATGTGGTAGAGAAAACGAAAAGTAAAATATGAACATTTACCTTAAAAACTTTTAATGTTTATTTATGAAATTCTATAGGTTATACAAGTAAAACTCAAACTGTAAGGCGTAGAAAATAACTGAAAAGAAAATCATCTTGCTTTCAAAATATTGAGAGTTTGAATGCAAGTAACTACAATAAGTAGATAACAGTGTTAATAGAAAGACAAAATTAAAATAGTCGTTATTTGTGGAACAGATATTTATAATCTTTAATCAAAAATTACCAGGTTCTTGAAGAAACTCAAAGCAATCTCAATTTCCATATGTATTTTTGTACATACATCATTCTCCACTCAAGTTTCCTGCAAACTGCACAAGACCATTGTGAAAAGGTTAATCAGTGATACAGTTAAAAACTAGAACTAATGTTCAGATCTTTTAATAAATAGTAGTGAAGACTACTGTAAAGTATTATAAGTTAATGTGGTTTACTAATTGTGAGTAATTTACTAATTATAAATTTGATGAATGATGATAATAAAGTATGCTTTTGATTTTGCCAAGAAATCATAACTTACATTATCCGAAATGTACTGTTTTTAAAACTGAAGGGAATAATTAAGTCAATTTGCATTAAAAATGAAGTTAGTGATGTTTAAATTTCATTTGGTACATACTAAGATTTATTTTGGACGAGTCTCCAATTTATTAAGTTACATACATTACCTTTTACAATTTCAAATAGCTGGAAATTTTAACTTAAAAGTTAATTGAATGTTGATTTGTATCACATTTATGACATTTGCCAACAAGATTGATACACACAATTTTCTTTCTTAATACGAGTATATGTTAATATATAAACAGCAATACAAGTTGTAATAATCATTATTACAAATGATTTATATATAAACGTTTTACAAACTTACCGGATCCTCATTGCATCAATTGCAATGGCTCTCACCTGTCCTACTTTTGTTCTTGCCCTAAATGGTTAGAAGAAAAAGAGGTGCAGCGTTTGAAAATGATTCATAACATTGCTTATCCTGAGGCTCGAAAATTGCTGTCCACCACATCATTTCAGACGTATGGTGCTGCACTTCGTTCCACAGCTACTGTAGGTGTGCAGACAGATCTCTCTGTGCCTCCTAAAGAATCGTTCTCCAAACAAATGAAAAGTCTTTTGACCTACTTGGTAAAAAAATTGATGAATCAACTTCAACACCTATCTCTGTCCTTATATACATTCCATCAAACCCCAAGATTCACATCCTTCGGTTCCAGGTACTGGCATTTCCTCAGATACATCTTCTTCTCCCACCCCAAGATGCAAAATAATCATTCACTCACATCCTCAGTCTCTTGAATCCCCTTCTAACAGCAAAGACCTGCCCAATCGACCCAGAGCAGGATCCATGGAGGTCAATAAAACCTCCCTTGAATAAGGACATTAAGGAAAAAAGACATGATCATAAACAGAAGGGTTCTCCACCCACTTCACCTACACGTAAATAAAAATGGCCACCCTAATACAGTGGAACTGTTGAGGTTTACATTCTAATCTGGATGACATCAAAACACTGATTGCTTCCTACCATCCTCTTTGTCTTTCCTTACAAGAAACATTTCTGAAACTTGTCGATACTGTCACTTTTTTCTTTATACAGAAATGACAGGCTGTGTGATGGATGAGTGCATGGAGGGGTGGCACTGTTGGTTGATCAACATGTGCCCACCTTGTCTTTGCCACTTGACACATCTTTGGAGGCTGTAGCCATCTGTGTTTCCTTGGGTCATACCATCACTGTTTGTTCACTCTACCTGCCACCTGAAGAGACATATGATCAATCAGACCTTTATGCTCTCAGAGTTGCCATCTCCCTTTTTCATCCTGGGGAACTTTAATGGACATCATCCCCTCTGGGGAAGTGCTGATATTGATAGGAGGGGTCACTCTGTAGAGCGTATGCTCTCTGATCACAACGTTTCTCTTTTCAATACTGGTTCTTCCACTTATTTCCATGTGCCTAGTCAGTTTTTTACTGCTTTTGATCTCTCAGTTTGCTCCCATTCATTCTTCCCATTTTTCATGGAGGTTTGACAATAATCCACGACGCAGTGTTTATTTTCCTATAATCTTGAGAGAGACTGGCCGTGGTTGATACCCCCTGACCCGCATGCCTCGGTGGAAGCTAGATCAGGCAAACTAGCTCTCTTTCACTGCTCTTGCAGAACTTGATCCTGCCATTGTCTGTAAGCCATCAATAAACAATTGTGTGGCAGCAGTAACTGACTGTATTATACAAGCGTCTGCTCAATGCATTCCTAAAACCTCGACATGCTTTTCACTATATCCTTGTCCATGGTGGAATCCTGCCTGCCACATGGCACAAAAGGCTCAAAAATGAGACTAGGATACTTTCTGTAGATATCCCACACTCTCAAACTGCATCGCTTTCCAGCGGGCCCATGCACAGACATCAAAGCCAGAAGGAATCTTGGATTAAGTTCACAACCAGTATATTTTCTACCACAAGTACCAAAGTCATATGGGACAAGAATTGAAATGTCAGTGGGCAATATAACTCTGTCCCTCTCTGATCTTGCTTTCTGATGGCCAGGAAGTAGCTGATACCCGGAGCATCACCGATACTCAAGGTGAAAGCTTTTGCAGGGTATCTAGCACTTCTGCTTCGCACCTCTGCCGTTTGCAACTATCTTTACTATATGCTTCGAAACTTTGTTCCTTTCCAAAGCATCCCACCTGGTGTTGTGTTTTCCTTCTTCGGTGGGCCATGCTTTTTGAGAACAGATGGTCTGCCATTGCTTCTTTTGGCCTTCATATCCAGGCACAGCTGGATGAATTGGGTCTGTCCTTGGATAATATTGCTGTATCCACCGGTAAGTCCATCCCACCATGGCTTCTTACTGTTCCCAAATGGGACCTATCTTTAAGTCATCTGAGAAAAGTAGACACTCCTATTTGGAAATACTGTCTGCTATTTGCTGAACATCATTTGGATCATCCTTCAATTCCTATTTATACAGATGGTTCAAAATCAGGTGACTGTGTGGGCTCTGCCATGGTTTGTTATGGTTTGGTGGTTGCATGCAGAATCCCCCTCTACAGCTTCTGTGTTCACTGCTGAACTGTATGCCATTTCTCTTGCCCTGGATCACATAGAAGCTAAGCAATACTCAAACTGCACTATTTATACTGACTTGCTTAGTTCTCTACTTACCCTGGAATTGCTTCACGTTGGTTCCCACCCTGTTGTTGCCAATATTCAAAACTGACTGGCCCATTTCTCTTTAACATTTATTTCTATCCAGTTTTTTGGGATACCAGCCCAGTTGGTATTTGCGGGAAAGAGCTTGCCGACGTGGCAGCTAAGTCTATCTGCTATGGCACTATCACCCCTGTGCCTGTCCCACACATGGACTATGGTCCTGTATTCAAGGCTCGGCTCCATGCCAGCTATCAGTCGACTTGGAGTGAGCAACGCGAAGACAAGCTTTTCCAAATAAAACCTTATATTGGGCTTTGGCCGCCTTGCTTTCATAAGGATTTGAAAGAGGAAGTTGTTCTAACTAGACTATGCATTGTTTTATTTGGAACTGATGCACCAGTGTGTAGTTTGTGTAACACTCAGATCACAATAAGTCACGTTTTACTTTCTTGTCATCGTTATGACTCTCAATGATGGCATCATTGTAAACATGTTCTGTTCCAAGGTGTGTTCGTAACGTTAGACAGTGTTGTTGGTAATGATGACACTTTCCACCTTGGTAACGTTTTTAGTTTTTTAAAGGCTAATAATCTTTTTAATGCCATTTAAGTTTTTAATTTATGCATTACATCTTTTTAATTTGATTCCCTTTTAAAAATCACAGTTTATCTAATTCGATCTGAAATGAGAAACTGGCCTTAACATTAAATAACTCAAAACCAGGACTAGAAAGGATAACTTCAGGTGACTAATGCTGCTGTTTGAACTACCCATTAGTCATCCTGGCGAGTTATTATTATAATTTTGCTTCACATCTTTTAAAACTTTTTTATTACTTTCCTTTTTGAAAATGGCCATTACATCAAATAACTCAGAACTAGGACTGGAAAGGCCAACTTCAGGTGACTGACAGTTGTTTATGTACTTACACTACAGAAAGTCCTTTACAACTTGAATTACTGTAGTTTTTCTCTTGACGTTGTAGACTAGATGTAAACATTGGTTTTATGCTATTTATGGTGTTTTTTTTAACTTTGTTTAGTTTTACCTTAATTTCCTTTTATGAATTTTGCTAATTTACTTTTAACTTTTTACCAGGTATTTGGCACAGATATCCTAGCTGCTTTGTGCCATAAAACACTAAATCAACCAACCAGCCAAACTTACAAATGATACTGAGTCTATTATCTGGTCTGGAACTGAATATTTTATCAATAGCTCAGTCAGTGAATTAATCCTAATTTATATGCAAATTTTTTACATATTTAGAAACAATATTAAGTCCTCTATCTGATACGAAACTGAATACTTTGTTAGTACATCATGAGGTACATATTACTTTTATGTTGATACATAAATACACTTCACTTGATGGGAATTCTAGCTGACTATATTCTTTATACAAGTTTTTTTTCCCAATAAGAATATCTAATTGCCTTATAGAAATACAAGATCCAAAGTTAACTCATTGAAGTGTGTGATATTTGAAATCTATTAATGTTCTTGGTAAAGTATCTATAATTTCCCGATTATTAAACGTTTGTTACAGTTATAGCATCCTAGGCTTATAGTATACTGACTTTAGCAAGTAAATAGTATCCTATAACTAACTCTTGGCATATCAATCTGTAAACATTTTAGGAGACATTCTTGAGCAGTTCACTTGGCAACAATACTGTCAATCACTAGCATTACATACACACTTAGTATATTGTTGATTCTTATGCTTGAGAATCTTCTACAAATTTAGAGAACAGGCAGAATTTGTACAATACACATTTAACTATACAAGTTACCTAAATTTCTAAATATATATTAAACTGAAAAGAACAAGGATATTAAAATAATGTTCAATCCATTACAAGTTAAAGTGCATGAATTATTTAAAATCGTTTTTTAGGTCGTTATCAAAAAGAATTTGTTGAACATCGAAGACTTCAGTTACAGATGTGGGTTGACAGAATTTGTAGACATCCAGTATTGTGTCAAAGTGATGTATGGAACCATTTTATCACCTGTACTGATGAAAAGGTAAGATTAAAATACTATAAATTTACTATTTAAAATTATCTTTTGGTTTATAATTAGTTAATAGAAACTTTCTTTTCTTGTATAAGTGTACTTTTAGAGCATTCCAAATGAAAAGCATTTAGATCAGTTGCAAAAGAAAATCTGTAAATAAATATTAAAAAAACAAATAAAACATTTGAAGCATTCATCACAGCAAAATAAACCGTAAAAAGACATTTAATTTATTGTTACATTGTATCTTCATCTTGACCTTTCAGCTTCGATTTTAATGTAATGAATAACAGAAGTGGTAAAAATAGAACTTCTACAAACTGTTGAAGAGAAGTGAAGTATTTAAACTTAGTCTAAAACTATAGGCTGTTTCAACAAAATAAGAAAGTGTATTTAAAAGTATTTTAGGCATCATTTTTTCTTGTGCATCTGGAAATAGAAATTGACTGTGTGACTAATTCAAATGTGCATGCTAAAAAATTAAAAATGATGGAGAGTTTTACTTTAAAAGATGACTTTCCTCAATTTTTTCTCCACTCAACAAGGCAAGAAACCATTGCTAAGATTCAAAACAAGAAATTGACCTCCCCACCTAAATTGTTATTGTTCACCAAAAACATTAAATTAATCTCTCATATACTGTGGCTAATGTAACCTTTAATACTTTGAGATAATAGTTTCATAATTTGGTATTGTTATTATTGTCAGTTCTATCATATTGTAAGTAATCACTTTATTAAGGGACAAATATTCCTTAAAAGTTCCTATGGTGAATCACTAGTGAATTAAGGTCTTTTACTTTCTTAAAACATTTATTTCACAATGTCCATTTCAGTGAACCAGTATTCCAAAAACCTAATTCAAATCATTTTTTGATGTATTAAGAATAAGCATCATCATATTAATTTTGTATGTTTTTTTTTAAATTGAGGTTCTTTGAAATCAATAATTTTAATGTAGTTTGTTACATGTAGAGATGGAAGGCTGGAAAACGAAGAGCTGAGAAGGATGAACTTGGTGGTGCTTCATTTTTTCTTGCAGTTCAACCTCCAGAACAATTTCTTGATCCAGTTTCTGTGTATGTTGAACGTTTTCCAATAATTTCATTTTATAGAACATAAAACTTTAACATTTTTGCTCATTTATTTAGGTAAATATCAATATCCATCTACTGTGCTTATGAAAACTAAGCAGTAGTGTAAAATACTAAAAATATGAAATACAAAACAATACTATTATCTTAATAACAAAATTGTCAGTATTAATGTTACTTATAAACTTTGAGTAGACAACCTTTGGTTACTATTTTAATGAGTAATTAAGTTTTGTCCATTATAATTTAAAGAAACCTTTAGCTTTATCAAACACATAAACTTAATTCCATATAGGCAGCATATCTAATGAATTTTAACTACAATAAAATGTAAAGAAATATTAAAAGTATATTTAACTTATTTTCTGTTTTTTCATTTAGTTTTATTGATGTTTTGTAAAGCAGAACTGTAAGTCACTTTCATTAAAATGACATTTTGGGAATGCTTACATTTGTTTCAGGTATTTTTGTTTGTTAAACAACAAAAAAATACAAGTGTCAGCTCTTTCAATTATAGGTTGTTTGTGATATTTTATCAGAGAGAAAAAAACTGATCATTTCCAGAAATTTGTTACCAAGTTTGATGACAGTGTAAAGCAGCTGTTTATAACATCTATGGATCAGTCAAAGAAGTATACAGGAGGGAAGTATATTTGTGATGCTGTTAATGAATTTTTACGTATTGTGAATAAAAGATAAATTGATTAGAAACTGCTTTAACATATTAGTTTAGTATAGTAACCGTATTCATCTGTAGGAGAAAAAAATATTCATATATATATATATATATATATATAAGTATGTATGTATAACAAAATATAGTTAGATGAACATAGTAATTCACTCATTAATATTAGTTATGCTCCTTTGGAATACATGAAGTTAAAGGAAAACTTTGCCATATCTATTCTACAGGTATACCTGTTAATCATTTAGGGAAAACTAATTAATATTTTTAAGAGTAAATTTTAAAAAAATTAAATAGGCTTAGAGTAGTTACAAGTGAACTGTATTTGTTGAAGCAAGATTTATTCATTTTGAAACTTTACTATTTAATATTTAAGATTCATTATGACTGCACTTATTTGACATAGTTAACAATATTGTGTTACATCTATTTAATATGGTTTAATTCAGTTAGTAAGATTAATTTATTATGGCATTATTTCCTTCATATTCTAGAAATGGAACAGAATAGCTTGCAAGCTTCATGAACGAATAATACTTTTTCTACTGCTGTTGTAGACAGGTGTATAAAATTTCTCTGTTCTTCAGTTGTTCATTATAGAAGTAATTGTTTTACAAGGTAAACATTATTTTCAGTTAAACTTCCTGTTATTTGTCATTAGTAAAGATGAAATAATCAACTTTCTTCACCCACTAGGCAAATACGTAAAATCTAATAGTAATTGTCATAAACATTAGATTATAGAGGTTCAAGCATCATATTTTAAATGGAAAATAAAGCATTGATTTTACTGAAGAGAGCCAAATTTTCATTCAGAAATTAGTCTATAGCAAACAATCACATATTTTTTGAGACTCTTGCTGGAACAGTTAACCTCAGTTAAGGGAAAAACCACTGAATTTGTTACTATTGTTTCAAAAAACTTCCTAAATTTTCAAGTCATTTGTGTGTGTGCATAATTAGAACCATTTGTGTTTAAGTAAATTTTTGTCATTTCTGTGCAAAGTAATAAACTTTGGAATGTATAAGTACATACAGACATTGTACAGTGTTAAAAATTTAAATATTAATAAATTTTGATTCTTTCTTTAAAAATAATACAAAATAATTGAAATGTGCAGGAGTGATAATATGGATGTAGTGATTTGAGACCTCAGAATTACGTTTTTTCAGACCACAATCATCTCAAGTCACATACATCAGACTACTGTGGGATGCAACAGTCATATAATGATATTTTATTTGGTATCTTTCTTTAAAATTATCATGAATTATACTTAAAGGTTCCTTAACTTGTGTCAGATGGCTGTGTTATGTGGGGAAACAGTAAATGAAGTGTGTGCTTGGTTCAAGACCATACCACATTACTAAACATTGACTGTAAACCATTAGCAATACAAAGTTATCAATTCACATGTGATTGAACATGTGATAGACCAAATGGTAGAGGTGGGTTGAAAGAGTTAGTAAAACTGTATTTCTTTGGAGTGGAATATTTGATAATATAAATTTCAAAACTGTTTTCAGTGCTTGTTGTTTTTAAATTATTATTCAGCAATTTATTGTTCTTTTGGTTTTTATGCCTGCTTTTTGTAATATTCTGTTTCGTTTCAAAACAGTAATATATACTTCTTTTAAAGTAGTAATTTTATGGCATCGGAAACGACCTAGAGTTCTATCAGATTAATTTCAAAATTTTCAGGACTATCACTATCACCTGTTTAGATCTTTTTAAATATCATTTTCCTTTTGCTTACAATGAAATAATATGGTAAGTTAACATAACCAAAGGTACTGTTTCAATGTTCTTTAAATTGTAGTTGAGTGATAATTCCTTTTATTTTATCATGTGTTATATCTTTATCTGTTGTTTTATAGAGGTTGAGTATATTGCATTAAAATTTGCCTAAATGTGGATATATTGATTACCTGTGTTTTAAAAGGAATACTGCAATAAAATCTGCACATTACATATATTTACCACACCATGAAAACTACAAGTGAAAATTTTGAATGTATGTTTATATAGAGGTTTTATAGAGGTTGAGTATATTGCATTAAAATTTGCCTAAATGTGGATATATTGATTACCTGTGTTTTAAAAGGAATACTGCAATAAAATCTGCACATTACATATATTTACCACACCATGAAAACTACAAGTGAAAATTTTGAATGTATGTTTATATAGAGGTTTTATAGAGGTTGAGTATATTGCATTAAAATTTGCCTAAATGTGGATATATTGATTACCTGTGTTTTAAAAGGAATACTGCAATAAAATCTGCACATTACATATATTTACCACACCATGAAAACTACAAGTGAAAATTTTGAATGTATGTTTATATATATACTGATGTTTTGCTATTTGGTGGCTTATAAATTCCTTCTGACTTAAATGTGTAATTTTAGCTTTACTACCAAAGGTCTTTAAACTGGAGCTGAGGTATAGACTATAGTTTGTTATATGAAATTTGTTCAAGGTGATTTCTAAGTTTGTTTTTTAACACAAGTACTTCATTCCTGGATCTACAAACATTCTATTGGTAAATTTGTTTACTTAATTTGTAGATTAGTTTCCTTCCTTTTTCTCTACTTCTGCTTTCTAAGATTCAGAGTGGATCAGCAATAAGTCTGGAAGCTTATAATCATAAAAACTGTGTTATTACACAGCACAAATAGCCCATTGTGTTACACTGCACTGAACAAAAAACAATCAGTTTTTTTCAAGATATATATTTTAAGCAGCTTTTTCCTTTAAAACAAAAATTCAGTATGTAACATTTAGATGGATTTTCAAGTATAATGATTTAAGCAAAAGACATCAGTAATGTTTTTGAACCCAAAGATGCACAATATAAGGAAAAGGAAAGAATACAGAAGAGTGTGTTATATTAAAATGATTAGTCTTATGATGGCATTCCAACTATGTTGCCATATCTAATTATACTCTAAATGATAACTGTATATTTTGACAATAGCTGTGCAGTGTAGTTTCCATTGCAAGATGCTCTAATGAAGTTGTCTTGTTCAAAACATACCCATTATTTATAGAAACATTCCATAATCTATATTATGTACAAGAATGATAAGTGTTCATTTTAACATTATTCTTACAGATAAATCTATTAGTTCTGTGTCTAGCAGTATTTCTAGTATGGCTTCCCATGGAATAGCATAAATACTCATTTTATTTTTTATTTTCCAACAGCTTAAGATATGTGATATAACTGTTGAGTAGATATGATATGAAAGCAACTTGTATTATGTTCTGGACAAAAAAAAACGTTTTTATGTTGCACATTCTCACCTATGGTGTGTGAATGGCTTTTTGTTACTGACTTTTGAGTTCTTGAATTCTCACCTATAACAAAACACCACACTCTACTTTCCATGACAAGATATGTTTTGTTGTAAGTCTGTTTCTGGATGATTCTGGTGTTCCAAGTTAATTCATGTTATTTTGTTATCCAACTTTATTGAGTAGAAGAGATATTTTTGTTCTGGAAATTCTAAATTCCTGAGCTGAATTTGTCTGTGTTCTATAGCATAAATATTTAGCCTTGGAAATAGTTGCTAGACAGCACTCCAAAAAGTAGTCAAATATTGATGGAAATCATGCTAAATACAGAATGGGAAAACAATATCAAAATGTGCATCTAATGCATACCATTCCACAACAGCCATATACCATTTATGGTGGTCGTCTAGCTTTCTGACTTGCATATTCAAATTTTTTTAATTGAATTTATTCAACCTTCTCACCATTGTTAATGATTAAGTAGTATAATCATTTTCAGTAAAAGTTATCCTTAAAAGGTTCAACAGATTGATATATAGTATGTTTTTGTTTAGCTTATTGAAAATTGATAGTCATGTAACATTTTCTATTAAAAGTTGGAAGAAATATACACCATGTTATTTGACATGTGCAGCATGAAAATAAATTAAAAGAGAGTGCACATAAATTATCAGACTGAATGTGAATGTACAACTCATGATCATCTAGTTCATGTTGGGTCAAAAAATACTAGCCATTCAAATGTAAAATTAATATTTTTGAAGAATTAACTGGAAAAGTGTTTTTGAGTATTTGAACCAATCAAATGTTTAAGGTTAGATATAAAAATTTGTACCTGTGACAAATATTTTGTACTACTGTTACATGACTAGCATTCTCTGACATAACTCAATTTTTATTTACTGTTGTCAACTCTGAATAATATAGTTCTTGAATAAATTATAATGATTTTTTTACATCAAAGAAAATTATTGAAATTAGTAATCAGATAATGTTGCATCTGTGTTTTTATTATTTTACAGCTGCTGACTCTTACTGTGGTCAGAAACATATTGTTAAACAGAATTCTGTAGTTATATGGATACATTACTTTCATGTTAATCTAGCTTCATGTATTGTGACATGTGACTTATCAGACAATAATTAAATTTCCAACACAGTAGATATTTTATAGCTAAACTTAGTAGGACCATGAGTGTTTGCACAAGTTTATTATTAACCTTGCTTTCGTTTCTAAGTCATTACATTGTAAACAAAGAGTTGTTGTTTTGTACAATATTATACAAATGTAAATGAAGTGCATCAGTTTCAATATGAATATCGCTAAAGACAAAAATTATATAATTCAAGAGTTACTTATAACCATCAAGCACAGTAAACACCATCTTAAGTATTAAAAAAAAAATAGTATTTCAGACTTAACTGTTGGTCAGATAAAACTAGTTGCACAGTATGTACCTTGTGTATTTTTAAATTACAAAATAATGAAAATTGTAAATATTGTGAATATAAAATTATTTTGAAGCCTATATATATATAGACATGCACACAATTTTTATTTAAAGCTAATTGTTGATTCTCTCAACACGAAAATGTATACATATGGATAAGATCATTAATGATGCTTGTGGTTTATACTCAAGCCTTTATCTTGTAGAAGTACAAATAAAAGTGTGATTTTTGTTGTTGTTTTCTTGAAGGCCAAACAGCATAATATTTGTAGGCTATAACCCCCCCCCATCTGATGTGGATGTCTGTACGTAGTGAGGGTACCTCCTGGATAGAGTTTTGTATTTTCAGTTTATCTCCTTTGAGATCCAGACATCCACCTATGTATTTGCCACATGTGGGGATCCACAAAGAGAAGAGAGGATCCTTTGGCCTTTGAAATTCTGTAGATGGTTGGTCATCCATGGTCAGTCAGCTGGTCCTATTGGACCAGAGTACCAGTATTGGGCATTCTGAATGGGTGTTGTGGACATTGTGTGATGCTGGTGTTTGGGTATAGTGCTCATAAAACCCTCGCATTGCTGCATTGTCCTTGTTTGGCATTGTAGTGCATCACCTTCTAGGATTCCATGCTGAGTGAGGTCAGTAGGCACTGAACCATTTTCCTTTTTATTATGGATACCCCTATCCAAAAATAAAATGGTAAAACTCAGCACATTGGTAAATGGCCATGCCTTAAGAACTTTGCCTACCAATTTTCAACTCCTCTTGGTCCTGTACTTTTTTTTCTGATTTTTCATTCATTGTCTGACAAAGTTTGAGGGCAAATGTTTCTCCTTTTATTTAGAAGGGATCAGATAGTCATGCTGGCTCTCCAAAATCAGTCAAGAAGCTATGATCTGGGGACATCTTGGAAGAAACATTTACTCCAAAACACAGTGAACTCTTGAATTTGAAGGCCAATGCTACTTTTAATTTCTCATGAGGAGTTATTGCTGAGAAGGATTTGAAGAACAACCCCAACTTGGAGATCCTTACTGATTTCTCAAACCAAGGAATTTCTGCAGTGCATCAAATCTCCACTCATAAGAACAGAATTATGCTGCCTACCAATGTTCTGATTTTGACGCTTACATCACCACGTCCACCTGTCACTGTCACAGCAGGATATCTAAACTGTAAGGTATGCTCATATATTCCTAATTCTCTCAGATATTTCAAGTGTCAGTGGTTCAGTCATTCAAAAGCATCTTGTGGTCTTTGCCACCACAACACCTGCAAGTGCAAATTAGACACTCACTGTGTTAATTGTAGTAAAGTCCACCTCTCTTACTACCATTCTTGCCCTAAGTGGATGGAAAAGAAAAATGTACAATTTTTGAAAGTAGTTAACAATATTCTTACCCTGAAACATATACTGCACTACTTTCCACTGGTACAGTAAGAGTGTGTACAGATATTTCTGTGCTTCTAACATAGTCATTTTCAAACCATGTGAAAAGTCTTTTTGCCCTCTATGGATGAGAGAGTTGACAAGTTAGGGTTTACTCCTGTCTCTATTCCCACCATTGCTTCTAGTAATTGCCCAGGTCCACTTCCTTCAGCCCTGATTTCTGGCATCTGCCCAATCCATCTTCTTTTGCCCCACAATACAGAACAATTATTTGTTCATGCCCTCAATCACCAGAATCTACGTCTAATGACAGTGATCTTACCCACTCAATTGAGGGCAGAATCCATGGAAGTTGACAGACCTCTTTCTAATAAATAAAAACAATGTGTCCAGAAACCAAAGGGTTCTCCCCCTAATTCTTCTCCACCTGATTAAAAATGGCCACTTTAATACTGTGAAATTGTTAAGGTTTCAGTTCTAATGATGACATTATGGCCTCGATTGATTTCTATCATCTTGTGTGTCTTTCTTTACAGGAAACATTTCTGAAACCTGCTAATATAATCACCATTTGGCTGTTTTCTTTATACCAGAATAATGGGTTGTGTGACAGGAGAGTGCATGGAGTGATACACTGCTATTCTATACACAGATTGTACTCTTTATACTGACTTTCTTAGCTCTTTACTGACCTTTGAATTGCTTAGTATTAGTTCTTTCCCTGTTCGTGTTGATATTCATCAATGGCTGGCCCATTTTTTCTATCTTATATTGGTGTCAAGTTTTGCTGAATATCTGGCAATCTCGATACTATTGGGAACAAGCTTGCTGATACAATGGCTAATTTCCATCTACTCTTGTGCCATCACAGTTGTGCCTATCCTGTATGTGGACTACAGTCCTGTTTTGAAGACTCAGCTTAGTACCAGTTGGCAGATGACTTGGAGTGAGCAACATCATAACAAGCTTTTCAAGATCAAACCTTCTGATATTCTTTGGCTGTCTTTTTTCCATAAGAATTGGAAAGCAAAAGTTGTCCTAACTAGGCTACACTTTGATTACTGTGTTTTACTCATTGTTTTATTTTATCTGGGATTGATCCACCAATATGTGATGTTTGTGACACTCAACTCACAATACTCTACATTTTACTGTTGTGCCATCATTATAAATGTGAGCACATCACCATTAAAAATACGTCTTTTTTATGGGTTTACCCCTGATGTTGAGCATTGTCATTGGCGATGTTGAAACTGTGAAACTTCCTTGTGTTTCTCAACTTTTTATGAGCCATTGGCCTTTTAAATTGTATTTAAATTTTTATCTTAATTTTGGACATTCTTTCATTTTAACTCTATTTTTACATTTTATAATTATTTTTAAATAGCCTTGTTGCTTTGCATCAGTAAATGCCAACCAATGTAGTGTAGGATATAAATGGTGATTTTTAAAACGGGAGAAAATATTAATTTTTTTTTATAAACTATTCCAAAAATATTTATGGTTTTTAAACAACCTCACATTATACTGCTGTTTTTTCTAACATTTGATCTCAATCTTTGTAGAATGTTTACCACTTTGCTTTTTGCTTAACAATTATTGCTTACACATAGGTGAAGAGAAGTAAAGACAAAAAATCAAATATGTCAACTGAGAAATCTAAGAGTAAGATATTCCAATTTCTGCTGTTGAAGTGAGGTTTAAAGAACAAGTGCTTTCTAATTGTTATAAATTATTTTTGCATTGCTTACTGAAAGTATTAAATTGGTGACACCATTATTTAGATAACTCTTCTAGTTAGTTTTCTTTGTTTTGAAATTACTGATGATACTTATTGACAGTTAAGTTACAGATTTATGAACTGTGTTTATTTTAGTGTATTTGAAATTCGATATTTCTTAATATTTTATTAGAGACTTTACTGCAGTCTTTGTTCTATGAAGTGTGGGATTTAATTTTATTTTAGACTTGATGTAATATGGCCTAGCATGTGAAATGTTCATAAATATGTACACTGGGACTTGAAATAAGTGCTAGTAAAACATCTCAGACTTTCTTGCAAATTCAACTGCATCAGTCTAAGGCTTTAAGCCATTCAGTAGTGTTAAAAACTAAATTACAGTTTTGGAATATCTCACTAGTTTTATGTTATTAATAGATAATATTTTATACAAAGCTAGAAAAAACTGCTAATTTGCGGTTTTCAAGATAGTGTGTGTGGGTGTGTGTTATCAATGTGTAATAAAGAAAAACTGGCATGATTTACTGTACAGTATTTAGTTATGTAACTTGATAAGCTTGATAAATTAATAGCATTCTTATTTTTCCTTAATTTTTTAGGTTTCAAGAGAGAAGTTCAGAAAGTAGCTACTTCTTTCAGAGATTTAGGAAATGCTTTTGAAATGGAGACTTCACCTCGTAAGTACACACAATGAGATGTTCTACAAATTCATATCAGTTGGTTTGTTCAATGAGGAAACAAATTTCTCTATCTCTGAACCAATTTAACTAATAGTTCTAACTATGTGTGTGTTTCAGCTTTGAAATATCAAAGAAATTTGTCTAATTTGAGTTATTTTTAAGTGTACACAAAACTATAATAATCTTATTTTCTTTTAAAGATTAAATTGTGTTTACTTCTTGGTATTGTTATATTTACTGTTATTATTTGTAAGTTATTTGTATCTGTAGGCTTTATATATATATATATATATATATATATATATATACACACACACACACACACACACACTGGTATTTTAGAAATGGGACAGTTGAGTTAACTGTATAAAAGTATTTTTAAAAACGTACAAATGTTTTTCATTCTTTCACTTCAAAAGAAAAGAATTAGTATAAAAGTAGAGTTTAAATACAGTCAGATATCTGTTTATCTATATATTTTATCTGTAAGTGCAAATGTCTCTCTCTCTCTGCGAGTCTGTTCCTTATTCACAGGCACATCTTTAAACAGTTAACACATCTACAAACCTTAAACTCAGAATACAGATAAAACTTTGTATTGAAAGTAACATGGATTATGTGGCCATTCCTTAGAGGCTGTTTAGAGACCATAAATTGAGGCAAGAGTGAATTGTGTGTGAGTCTGTTCATTATACACAGCAACTTCTATAAAGCTACAACCATAAAACTCAGAGTAGAGATAGAATGCCATGTAGCCACAGCTTCTTAGGCAATTTTTAGACCTCAGATTGAGGCTAAAACAACCAGTTTAGCAATTTTTTGCAAACAGGATAACTAATTGGTCTTAAATTGAAAGGCCAGAATGTTTTGGTAATGTGAGAACTATTACTTATTATTTGTTTATTCTATGTGTGAGGTTTTTTCCTAATCATTCTATGATTAATTATATATTAAAATGATTTAAAAATTTCATAGAATCTTCATTTGCTTTTCTGCTTATTCTCTCTCTCTGCTCTCTCCTTCTCTCTTATACACATAATGCCTACTCTCTAATTCCCCTTGACTGAGAAAAGTTGCTTTCTTTTGAGCATACATGCACACTCTCTGAGCTAAATGGGCTTGCTTCAGCCATCTTTTATTTTGCTTGTATGTACTTAGTAAATTCTTCATATAGTTGACTTTTGTAAGATGTTTTATATTGGCAAATATTCATTAAAAATAATGAAGTTAAAATACTACAAATTACACTGATCACACAGCAGAAATCATAGCACAAAAGATATGGAATTTTGTTTTGGAAACATGAAATACCATGCAAGGCCTGTATAAAAAAGCAAGAGCAAAGTACCTGGTTTTGCATTGATTAAAATAGCTTTAGCAAAATTGTTGGTTTTTTTGTTGTTGTTTTTTTTTGTTTTGTTTTTTCAGACATTGTTATTTGCATTGTCTTTAATCAAAATTTTCAGTTAGGTGATGGAATAATTTTGTAAAGCTTGGTGAAAACTTTCCAAATTATTTAAAGCCATTTTCATCTGAGCAATGCAGGATATTCTGCTAGTTAAAACTAAATATATCATTTCTGTGTTTATCATGCTATTAATATATGTTTTTAGTTTCTTAAGAGAACTGATATTCTGTCCAAAACAAAATACTTCCCTCTATGTAATTTTAGCTCATGTTACTTATTAACTAAAGTTTTAGTTATGTAATTATATAGCCTTTTGCATGCTTCTGTATGTGTTTTGATAAAGTTTACATGACTATGTTCATTACCCATAAAGAACAATATAAGAAATGTTACAGAAAAACCTGTCTTCTACATATGTTAGTGTTAAATAATAACCATTTAATTTGCATATAGTTTGTTGTTGTTTTTTTATCCCATAAGGATATACTGTTGTGGTGTATTTACACATTGTTTCTTAATAAAATATCATATTACCCATGTGTTATTCCAGAGGATATGGAGAACTTGTGGTAATATATAATTGCTTAATGCTGTTTATTTTGAACTTTCCTGCTTTTATGCATTAGCTTAATTTTTTCTGTCACAATCAACTATTTCCTCAGCTGTCTGCTTTTCTGAAGGTCAAATAATTTCAGTACAAGTGTGAACTTTTTCCATCTTTTTTTTTAACCATAAAAGATGCATTAATGCTCACTTAAAGATGTAAATTTGTTACATAGATTCACTGAAAATCTAACAATCACATAAGACAATAGTTGAGAATCGATATGTATATGTGTATTAAGTTATAAATCCAAACAAATTACTGAGGGTCATACTAGACTTGCAATAGCCTACCCATAAGTGGAAGAATGCAGGAAGATGTAAAAACTTGGTTTGTATTGAACAGTGATTAATAAGGCTGTTCAGTATCCATGACCCTGATACATCCTTAAGTGCAGCAAATGAACAAGCAGAAGGGTATCACTGATTTTGTCAGAGGACCTTCCTTGTCATTTCAGATTCACATAATGAATCAAATTGTCTGTTAGAGCCAATATTATCATTGGCCAAAAGCTATCCATGGAATATGAAGTTAAAATAAAAGGCTTATTGGAGTTTATTGAAAAGCAGTAGGCAGATTTAGACATTCTTATGCTATATTTACTCAATAACATGGCAAAGTAACCTGTACAGCAGTGAGTACCACAAATGCTATTACACCCTCAGTCCTGTCTTTGGAGACAATTTAGTTTCACTTATGAGTTCAATTTTGCATAATTCTCAAATGGTGGATGGATTTGGTGTGTAAACCATCTTTCCAAGATCTTTTATTGAATGATCTGAAAGCTAAGGTAAAATGTTATGGTACTTTAGCAACTGTGTGATTACAGTTAATGTTATGCAAAGATGCAGTTACTCTTCCTTTATACCTAATTATTTAGACATCAAGCTAGAACACAGTACTGATATAAAAACTGTGATTAAACTACTGTTTATTGGTAAGAATATTTAATCCAAGAAGAAAGCATGTTCTTCACCAACAGACAAATATGACAGGAATTATTTTAATTGTCTTGTTTTTCTAACATGAATTACAAATATTAAATGAGCAACAAATACTTGGTAACTTTTCAACTCAGCTAAAAATACAGAAATCTTATAAACTTTGAAGCTATTCACCAATATATACATTATTGTATATCATACTGAGATTCAGTCATTTTTTCATTGTAATAACAGCTGTGTTTATTCAACAAATTGTACTCGTACAAACTGTTTACTGTGGTGTTACTTAAAATGCTGTAAAATAAATACTTGTACAGTTTACATTTTAACCATTAAAATGAGGAGAGATTTTCTCTTGGTACTGTTGTATTTAAACTACCTGTTGAAGTGACCTTATCTGTAAGAGGTGTTTTCAGACTATTTTGTGTATTAGTCTTTTTTTCAATTATAAAATGATTTGTAAGTTGCTAATGAAAAGTCAAGTCTTAATAGTTTCATTGATTAAGAAAGTTTTTAGAAAGCTCAGGTTTTTCTTTGTGTTTCAAATTGAAGTTATAGCTTTAGGAAATAAAATGTATCTTCTTTTAACAAAATAATTTTTTTCTTTGAGTTACATAAAATAAGAAATTGAAAATGAAATCAGTTATTATAAAATAAATTTGAACTAATTCTCAATTTAGCATTTTTCTTTACATCAAAGGCTCAACATCCCTAACATTAGCAATAAAACATACAGCTGACACTTATGAAGAAATAGGAAACATTTATGAAGAACAGGTAAAATATGCTTCTTCATCTAAAAATATTTCAAATTTTAAAGTGAATTGTAGCTGCAACGAGTAATGTGTTAAGTGTAATATTAAACATCAAGTAGTTAATTTAATCATTCAATCCAACAAACTGGAACTGAAAGAAACTAACCTGTACTTCAGTTGAAGTAGTACTTTAGATTTTTTGTTTAACCATCTGAACATATGCTCAGTCAACTTAATCAACCACATAACCTCTTTGTACTCATTTGAAGTCTCTTTAGATTTAATACTTTTGACTTTCAATATAGTGTGTATATCTTCATAAAATTTAGCAGGCTTTCAGTTAATGTGTTAAGTCTTTCACATATAAAAAAAAAATCATATTTTAAGGGAAATATTTTTAATAAAGTAAAATAAAGATTTGTACATGAATATATGGAGTATTTATTTGAGATTATCATATTCAAAGTAATTTTCATGTTAATATTAAAAATACTTCATATGAAAAATCTCATTTCTTTTGTGTGATCCCCAAAATCTCTGAAAGACATTTTGTCCAGTAAAATATATATTTCATTTGCTATTTTTTTATCCTAACTTAAAATTGAATCGATCTATTTGATTGACTTCTCAACAACCAAAAAATCTTCAAAATCCAAAATACCCCTTCTTTTATTTTCTAGAATGACTTCAAATTGTAACATGAACCTAAATTATTTTATTCTAAATTGCCTTAAGTTCATAACAGTATACATTTGTTGATAATTAAGTTTTATTGTTTTACTGCCCTTTGAACTGTCCAACAACTCTCTGCACGTGATAAGTTGTGAATCACTTGAGGCACGTGCAGCTCAAGTTACAGTATTGATTACCTTATCTACATACTGTATTCTAAAGAAGGCTGGTATTGGTATTAAAACTTCAATTAAAATAAAGTACAGAACAGTGTTTTGAACTTTTTATGGTCATCTTGTATGTCTGATGAATTATTTTCATTATATTATTTTAATATTTATTTTACCTAATACAATCGAAACTAACCTAAAAATATCCCTATTTTTACATTTTAGTTAATATTTATAGTAATAATAGAAAAGACCTGGCATGGCCAAGTGGTTAAGGTGGTTGACTCATAATCTGAGCATAGCAGGTTCGAATCCCCACCACACCAAACATGCTCACCCTTTTAGCCATGGGGGCGTTATAATGTTACGGCCAATCCCACTCTTGTTGGTAAAAGAGTAGCTCAAGAGTTGGTGGTGGTGGTGATTAATACTTTACTGTGTGACACCAGAAGTTCAGGATTTTGTAAAATATTTCCTTATACAATTAAAACTTTTATACTTTTAAAATAGTGATTATTAGCTAAGCGTTATGCTGTGTTAATTGGTGTAATGGAAATAAAAAGTAGGTTAATAAAATTCTGAATGTAAGATATTAAAACTATGTCCTGTGCAGTAAAGGATATCTGGGTCAAAAGGGTTAACATCAATTCTGTAACTTAGTGAGACCAAATTCAGGGGAATTAGTTGAACTGAAGAGGAGTGGTATTCAACTTAAAACCAAAAAATGCATTCTAATAAAAGGCAGAATCTGTTGACCTCTGAAAAGCATACTTAACTACCAAAAAATCTTGCCTTTCAGTAGTATTTCTCTATAAAAATGTGGAATTTAGAGGTTAACCAGAATATGTTCTGCATGCACAAAATAATAAAAGCTCTCATGGTGGCTTTCTATTACTGATAAAAAAAAAACAAAGAAAAACTCATGAATATTAGATCCATGGTAATCTAGAACAATAACAAAAAGATACCATTGATTGATACATATTCCATCATATGTTGTACTGGTGGTGCTGCCCTAGTCCTAGTGCCCTTGCTACTACTCATGCTACAACTACTGTTACCATTACCGTTGATATCTTGTCATTCACACGCCAGACAAATACTATATTTATTGTTTTGCGTATATATTTATTTATTATTGTAAAAATTAGAAAATTATTAGTTTAGATATGGTTAGGTGAAACGAAAAAATGTTTTTGAGTGTAGATTTTACACTGACAAACACAACACCAACATCATTTATAAAATATGATGCAAAAACTACTGCAACTTCTATACTGGAGAAACAACCAGAAAAATGAAGACTAGATTCTAAGAACACAAAGAAACACCTTCACATGGTTTTGAACACTGCATATTGAATAATCACAACATAACCATAGAAAACACCCAGATACTAAGTCAGGAAACAAATATAAACAAATGCAAAATGAAAGAAGCCCTACTTATACAGTAACTAAAACCAAAATTAAACCAGTATAAAGGAACATCTTTATACCTATACTAATTAATAACCTAACATCCAACTGCAATGCACCCTACAATTCCCTACCCATTTATACTCTCATGCCTAAGAAGTGTCCAACAACAGTCACTTGCAAACTCTCTCTTACTTAACCTGAAGATGACCTAGGAATGTTGAAACGTTCTCTCCTTGTCAATAAAAGTGACCATACCAGCAGTTCCAAGATATATTCTTATCATAATCAGTTGTGCCTTTATCAAAAGCAGTAATGAAACATCAGATTGTTTCTAGAAAATACTGAGATAAAAAATTTGATGTGTTAATTTTTATGTCATTGGTTTTTCGTGTGATATACAACTTTACTGAAAATAATGTAAATGCATGAACGGAATTTTTTCTTTCTCTAAAGCCTAAGCAAGATTTTGAACCAATGGGTGACATTCTTCATGAATATAAAGGCATGTTAGCTGCATGGCCAGACATATTGCAGCTGCACAAGGTACTTTCATGATCCAACAGTTTTCTTTGTGTAGTTAAATGTGCTCTACTTTTATATAATAGTGTGGTCTCTGGAAATGTTTAACTAGACAAATAGAAGCAGTGAAGAGGATATTTTTACTCAAAACATTGTTACTAGTGTAGGTAGGTATACAGAAACATTAAAATGTTAAATATGTAAAAGAAAGATACAAAATTAAGTATAATATGCTTTTGTTGTTGAAGTTTACATTTTGTGCCTAAGTCATTTAGGATCTGTAACTGTGCAATCATCATTATGAGAATATTGGAAAATAATGTATATATATTGAAAAAATGAAGTAAAATTGTAAAAGGTGTAAAATTAAAAAAAAAAAAATCTTATTCATAGAAGCATTTTTCATGATCAGAAGATGCATATCTTAAAATAATTAGATATTTGCAGGAAATATTATCTCTCTATCTCTGACCTAAGTCAAAAGGTATGGGCTTATCTTTCTTCTCTGCATTTAAGATACGACAGTGATGCTCATGAAAATGTTTACTGACCAAGCAGACCTTTTACCTGTGTAGAATTTACTGTATAAACTACAGATAATTTAGCATGAAAATGTTTACTGACCAAGCAGACCTTTTACCTGTGTAGAATTTACTGTATAAACTACAGATAATTTAGCATGAAAATGTTTACTGACCAAGCAGACCTTTTACCTGTGTAGAATTTACTGTATAAACTACAGATAATTTAGCATGAAAATGTTTACTGACCAAGCAGGCGTTTTACCTGTGTAGAATTTACTGTATAAACTACAGATAATTTAGCATGAAAATGTTTACTGACCAAGCAGACGTTTTACCTGTGTAGAATTTACTGTATAAACTACAGATAATTTAGCATGAAAATGTTTACTGACCAAGCAGACCTTTTACCTGTTTAGAATTTACTGTATAAACTACAGTTAATTTAGCATATAACTGAACATATATAGAAATTCAACCTGGTGATTAAGTAATGCAACAGGTACAACTGAAGTGTAAGGAAGGTAGGACAGTAGTGTTGGTATTATGTTGCTATACATCTTCATCTAACTATGATGTCACTCAACTAGGTGTCTTCCAAATTTGTCATAGAAAATCTAAGACAAAAACTGGATATTTGTTATTTTAGATATTAGAAAAGGAATAAAGTAATGGTAAGGGAGAATAATAGGTAGTGTACCTGAACTGTTTTTATGAGAAATATAGAGCCACTTACTGCATGGACTAATCTTTATTGTTAATGTCATTGATTACTCAGCATATGTTTCAACTCACCTTATAATGGTAACAGTTCCTGTACAAACACAGATGTTAAGGAGCTTAGGCCTAAAATGCCACCTTGGACATTAAAAAGTCAATTTTGCATAATTATATGCTATGTCACCTTCTACATTTTTAAGTCTGGCAGGTAAATATTCTGTGACCTTTTTACCATCTTTAAATTATTCACAACAAGAAAAGCAGTATAAAATCTAATCTGATTTCTGCACTTTGTTGATTAGTTAATTAGTCGTATAGAAAATGAAATGATTGTGGTTTATCACTGAGTAACTAAACAAATCATATATTTGTATTAAACTTTAAATTGTTAAACTATAAAACAAGGTTTCTGAGTAAAGAAAGCATAATGTATTGACTTTTGGCTTCATAACAGTGAACTATGTAATAGTTTAGATGTAATTAACAGTTACATCACTGAATTAAGCATGTTTCTTCTGGAATAGAGGTTTTTATCATTTTAAAAAATTTTTAGTTTCTTGAATAAGAAATTAATTATACAAGCTGTTCTTTGTATTGTATACTAATACAGATTACTGTAAAAAGGGATGTCACATTAGACATTGTTGTATTTTGAATCATCATAGTACAAATGCCATTTGATAAATGTGAATTTTTTGACTGGTAAAATACGTGACCATTCTTTTAACTTTTAAATGTCTCAATTTAATTAAACATTGTTTTTTCTCTTTTAGTACAATATTATTGCTGTTATGTTCAAAATATCAATTATTTCACCTTTTTTCTGTACTATCATTAAATTAAAAATTGTGTTTTTTTATTTTACATAGTGATTCAGTAATAACAGTATCCATGTATTTCCCCTGTTAATTCTTTAACTGAGTATTTTTTTTATATCTAGAGTGCAATGAATAAAAGAAAAGATTACCAGAAACTTACAGAAGAAGGTAAATTAAGCACAGAAGAAGTACAATCAATTTACAAGAGGATAGATGTAATCTCTCATGCAACTCTTGCAGAAATAACTCATTTTCAGTTAGAGCGAATAGAAGATTTTAAACATATGATGAAGAGCTTTTTATCAGCTCAGATTGATTTCTATCAACAGGTAATATCTTTTTATAACACTTATTGTTTTATTGAATGGAAAAAATTTGAAAACTTGCTTATTATATCATAAAGAAAAAAAAGATTAAATAAAGGACTGACTTTTATTGCTTTAACCCTATCAATACAGGTAGCAAGGGGTCAAAGGGCATGTTATATTTGTTGCCTTGCATTCAAAATTTTATTGAACTATTTTATGAATGTATGTCAATGACCTTGGTATCAAATTTTAGAATTTAATTCAGTTTTTAGTATTATACATTATTTAATTTATAATTTTAAAGTAAATATTATAGAGAATTAGCTAAATATCAATTTTTGTGTATCATACTGGAACATCATCTTCCAAGTTTGGTCAGATTACATTTTATAATGCCCACAATACAACATCTATAGTTTTGTAGGAATTATGAAGTCAAATTTTCAATACTGGCAAGCTAGGATATAAAAATTAAAACTTCATATCTTTTTATTTTGCTAAGATATGACTTATGTACTGAATCATACATCGTGGCCCCATTCAACTCTTTATTTTTGAAACAGTCTCTTATATACACTCACTTCAGTATATCACATGTAAATAACCAATCAACAGCTTAGAATGTCCCCAGAGTAGTTTTTTTTCCACAATTTTAATCTTTAAAAACACTACAACTTTCTTTTGATCCACGATTTCAGTAAGGTAAGTGTTATCTTTAATCTGTTTAAAGTTTCATACTTTATAAAAAAATTTTAAGTCTTGGTTATTACTGTTATAAAATTTATCATCAGGAAAAGGTACAGATTATGAGATATTCTTCATAAATTGGTATTTCAACTGCTGTCTTTTCAACAACCTGGAAGAATTTAAGACACTGAACTCTAGATTGTATTAATACAAATGAGAGAATATGTTTAGAGAATTTTATCTTGGCTGAACATGTATTCCTCTTTAACATTGTTGATGTGATGTAATATATGACTCAGACTTTTTTTTCAACCATTGTTCTGTCATCCACCTTGCTTTTTCCATCTCTTTGCATTGAAAAGAGAATAAGAGAAGAAAAAAAAAAGGTGGGAAAAAAAAGAATGGAAAGGAGAAGAGGAAAACTAAAACCTAAATTTTTTATTAAGTATTAATTCACCACATGATTAGGCATCAACTTTAAATACTTACAAACTGTTAAGTTAAAGGTATAAGTACACATATCACATGTGTAATTAAATTGCAGTGTTGTTATTATGTAGGCTTAGTACAATTTATTATGATTTAGTTTCAAAGACAGAATTAGTTTCTGTTTTATTTTTGTGTCTATTTGGAAAGATCTACTGTTTTCTATAATTTGTTTTTCTTTTAAACACTTTTCAACTACTATTCCTTTTATTTTTTGGTGTATTGACTTAAAACTTGGTATAAGTCCCCTTGTGGGATAGCAGTAAGCATATGGAGCTACAGTGGTAAAATGCAGGGTCTGATTCCTGTGATAGACAAGACAAGTAGCACAATGTGGCTTTTCTATCAGATAAATAACAAACAAAATCTGATAGTGTTGTGCCTTGTTCCAACATGCCCCAGATATATTTTTCATTTTTTATGATTTAGATTTTTTAAGGATGTTATGGAGTCAAAGTTAAAATAATCGAAAAATGTATATTTTGTGTTTCTTTATGGTCATATTTAGTGTCTGCAAGATGAAAACTGGCACAGGTTTGAATTTTTATGCACCCAAGACATTGGCATAAAAAAATTTATATTTGCTCTTTTTCCATCTGTTAGAAGGGGTCAGAGCCCACAAAAAAAGTATAATTTTGGGTTCTATGGTCAGTTACTTAGCTGTATTTTGACCAATTTACATGAGCTTTCATACAAAGATACAAAAATTGTATACTTGTCCACTTTTGGTATTTATATGGGGGGGGTGATTGTCTTTTAGCTTATATTTAAAAATTTGAATCTCAAAATAGCCCTACACTGGTCTTGCATTACACCTGTTAGAACTGCCTTTATCAGTCATGTTCTGGTTCTTTGTAGCCATATTTTGCAGATGGAGGCATTTTCTGAATACTAACATTTTGTAAGTCTGAGGACATTCCAGTGATTTCTTCTAATTATAAAATCATTGCTTTGAATAATTGTGTGTAAGATTTTGGAGAGAAGGTAAGTTCTCGTATTATTTGGTTCCTTGTATGAAACAAACTCCTCTCTATAAGTGTATTTAGTCCACCTGGGACAACTTGATTTTACTTGAAATGTCAATCAGGAAAGCCTTTTTTAAGAGGGAACATCTTATTTCTGTGTTTTGTTTTAAGAGGGCTAATGACATTCTATGGAGATTCAGTTTTCTCCAGGACTTGCATTGTTATGAATTGTGTAAGCGTTATATAGCAGACAAATCATTGTGTCCATACTTGTTAATGCCACATTAATTCTTCATTCCATTGGACTGGTGTAAGTCTAGAAACCACAGAGATTACTTCTGATTTTGATCGTGTAACATTACACTCAAAATAAAAAGGAAATTTCTTATCTGAACCTTCAATCTGCAAAAAGACTTGTTCATGGACCTGATATACCTGTACCTACTTCACTTGAGATTCTTGATATAGTTTTGTCCAATTCTGAATCTGATGCCAATAGAAATGATGATTGACACTGTTTTTAATACGAAACAACATGTTAACCACAGGAAACACAAGAGGAATATAATGATTTGGTAAAATATTTGACCTTCCAAAGGGTTCTTTAGAGATTTTGTGGTCCAGACTTCAGACTAAGAACTTTATTTTACTGATACAGAAATTGTTAGGAAGAATTTATACAATACTTTTTGCAAGAAACTTCACTGGTGTATTGCAACAACATTGCTGAATTAATACCAATGGTAGGAGCTGCAGTTTATGAACCAAATGAGTGGTGATTGTTTGTAGATTTCTACAAAGTAAATGTAAAAAGTGTTCTTTCTCACAGTGGTAACATGTATACATCTGTTTCTATTGCTGATTTAGTTCAATTGAAGAAAACATGAAAATCTCAAATCTCTTATTATCAGATACAAAAAACATGGTTGGCTACATTGTGGAGCTTAAAATTATTTTGTATATTGTTGAGTCAACAATCCAGTTATACAAAGTTTCCATGTTTTTTTATTTGAATGGGACAGCAGAGCACAAAATAAGCACTGGATAAGGAAGCAATGGCTATGCAGGGTCAGTCTGATACTTGGATTGAAATCATTGAACATGAAAATTTGTTTGATATAAAGAAAGTCATATTACCTTCACATAAAACTGAGCATGATAAAGCAGTTTGTAAAGGCCTTGTACGAAAATGGTGACTGTTTCAAGAATCTATGTGGGTAGGTATTTCCCAGCTTTTTCAGAATTGAACCTTTAAAAAAAGGATTTTTATTCAGCCTTAGATTATGAAATTAACTTTGAATGAAAGAACAAGGAGGAAATTTGAAAAAGAAGCTTGAATTGCCTTTAAAGATATCAGTGACAATTTTTTGTGGAAAGAGTAAGGACCCAAATTATTAAAATATTATCAATAACATGCTCAGTAAATTCAAATTATATGGATTGTAGTCTGAGCTTAAGTTCATTTCTTACCTTCACTTATTCACTATTGGCTGGAAAATCCCAGTGCTGTTAGTGAAGAATAAGGAGAAAGATTTCTTTAAGACATTGGTAAAATGGAGAGGAAGTATCAGAGGTGGAACATCAGCATGATGGTTGATTACTGCTGGGCACTGAAATGAGATGGTCTAAACATAATACATAAAAGAAAGAAACACAGTTTTGAGACTAAAAGACATAGGTTTCACAAAATTTGGGGGGAATGAGGATGCATACTCCTTTAATATCAATGTTCTTCCATTTTCTTCAATTTATTTGTATTTTTGTTGACAAACATAATAGAAAGTGCTCATTGTGGTAAATGAAATAATAATTGAATCTAAGTTAGTTTTTTTTTTCGTTCCAATTTGTGAATAGTTATTACATGGGAGAAATAAAATTGATGATATTTTTGAGGTCTGCAAAGGTGAATTATGGAAAATTCAAAATTAAAACCAAAACTACTTTTATGAAGTTTAATTTCACGAACCTGTGTTACTGATGGAATTATTAAAAACCAAAAGTTATTGGTGCAAACAACAATAGCTTTATATCAAAAACTAAATGAAAGATTACATTCACTTAAATTCATGTTCTCTTGCTAACATACAGAAGCAGTAGACCATGCTAAATGTAATTTAATAGTGTATTTATTATTTAAAAATGTGAATGTTGAATAAAATGTTTAATTCCATTTTTTGCTATTGGCTTAAAACCAAAATCATTCAGAACTGATTTTTACAAGTTAACAGAGCTTAATATGTTCATGAAAAATGTATACCTTCTTGAGAGGGCTAAGTTTAGGAGCACATGGGATATTATGTTTGTTTGTAAATCTTAAAGTTTCCACACTGTGAATCTCTTTAACATTTGGGTACACTTAAAATGTTTCAAAATGATAATTATATTAAGCATTAATGTACATGTTTTTCTTTGTTTATTCTGTAAGGAAAAGAAAACATTTTAATGAAAAATTAGGTTTTCATTATTTTAAAATTCTTCTTAAATACAAAATAATTGATACAGGGCACAATTTTAATGGCTTCTGTGTTTATAAGAGAGCCTCAAATAGTTACTATGAAACCTTTTGTACAAAAAGGTGACTAAATAACAGATTATTTAATATTATAAAGTGAATTTAGTTTTCAAATTGTGGCAATACTTGTTTGAAATGAAACATTGAAATTAATAGCTTTTGAGTGTGCCTTTTTCTAAATATACTCGAAGAGGGATGTATCATATGTGATGTTAGAAATCAGTTGTAAAAGTTTTTCTTAAATACTGAACAAAGGCCATCTCAAACTCAGTTTTTTTCTTCTTTGTAATATATGGCATATCCTTTCAGATACCAAGGCAAAAACAAAAAATTATTTGTCAAAGATACATTTTATTTCTCCATATTTTATTTATCCTAGTAGAAGAGGTAACTGTAAATGTAGGACCAATATGGTGGTAAGGAAACACTGCCCATTAAATTTATGTATATATATATATATATAAAATGTTGAAGCTGGTTATAAGTGCTCTAGTTTACAATGCTTTAGTTTCAACTTACATGTACCATCTGCAGCCAGTTGTGTAAAGGTGGTTGTCTATAAGAAATAGAAATAATTAAATCAAATATTCCACTACATCCATACCTATAGGAGTAACAAATTAAATTAAAGTTAGTGTTCTAGCCTCCATGAAGAGCATTTGCTTGTGTGAAGAGCATCATAATAGCTAAGATGTTTTGGTGAAAAGCTGGTATTATTACAAACGTGAAAAGTGAAATACATCATTACGTTTTCTTTCAGGTGGTTCAAAAACTCCAGGAATCATTGAGCAAGTACCAACAATTCTGAACCAAGTTTTTAAGACAAGATAAGGTGCAGCAGAAATTGGTTTTTATTTTTGTATATTCCTAAGTGTGTTAAATATTACTTTCATAGCTTACATTAAAATTAATATATAAATATTTTTAATAGTTGTAGTCAGTCTTAATGTTAATTTTATCAGAGAAATCATATTGAATGATATGTAGAATTCAGTTTAAAATGAAATATGTTTGACTGGAACTTATATTTTTGAAAATCAAAAAGTAATTCAGAAGATATTCCTGAAAAGAAAATTAGTTTTAAAACTAGTAGTATTTTTTTCTGAATATGAAAAAGAATGATTTTTATTAAATCTATACATGGTTCTAAACTAAAATTAAAAGCATACCATTTCAAAATGGACCTAACTCAAGAGTTCCTTGTTTCTAATTGAGTTAATAACTGAGGCCTTAAAACAATGTTGATATAGTTGTAAATGATAGAAGAATACGTGTGTAACATAATTTGATAAATGTTTTTGGAATTAGTTAGATATTTTTATATAAATACAGGCTGAGCTGAGAAACAACTGTATTACTGTGACAGTTGGTTTCTGCTCTGTTCAGTGGATTTGTACCTCGCATGAATGATTTTGTTTGCAATTTTAATTTGAAATTTATATACATGGTTCTTTCCATCACACTGTGATTTGTGGCTCATTTTATGAACAAAAGTCACAGGTATTTCTTGTATTCAGTTTCTACATAGAATCATGATAATTTTATATATCTAGTCTCACTACGATAACATCAGCATATCAGTTGTCTTTTATAGAAACATGGCAGCTGTTTGCATTAAATTTTATATATCATAAACCTTTATTCCTACCATTATAGTACTGTCTTTTATGCTTAAAACATTTTTTGTGGAGACAATATAAGTAATTGAAAATCCACATTATTGAAAAAAAAAGAATTTAAAACAAACCTCTCATTGCTATTGATTCTTTTGTGCTTTGTGTATGGTTATTTCATATTAAACTTTAAGAACAAATTTTCTGTAGAGTGGAAGCTATCATTTAATAAAACATATTAAGCTATGAAATCATTTTCTTGAACATAATTGATTTATAAGGCACCAGTATAATAGTCATTAATTAATATGTACCATGTAATGAAAAGTTAGATTTTATATCTGCACAAAAAAGCAATTTATTTTTAATTTATCTGCTTGAAGTGTTTAGTACTTGTGTTTATTTTGAATATTGTAAAAACCACCTAGAGCTACGCCTAGATGGAATGACATCAGAGATAACATGCCAAAACTTAAAAATGATAAGAACACACACACACACATTATAATAAAATGATAAACAAAGTATTTATTTTAAATGTTTTCTCTTAGGTTTTTAAGCTTTGCATTTTTTTTCATTTTTGTTAAATAGTAATTATGCATATTGGTAAAAATGATGATGTAAGCTGTATTTGTCTTTTAAGAAATTTTTTGTAATCAGGTATTCATAGCAGATACAGTTTATTGTCTTAGAAAATTTATATTTTTATATTATTTACAAGTTATTTTATAAATTAAGTAATTAATTACTACAAATAGTAATTTAATAAACTTTCTAGAATGTTTTGTTTTATACCCTGTTTTTATTAATGGCTTTATTTTTCATAGTTTAGAATTTTCCAAAATTTACTCTGCTTGCAGAAATGTTTAAGGATAAATATTTGGTAAATGTTTTTCATAACTGTAATATATGTTTTCAGAAAGAGTTTACTTCCTCATGATTGTTTAGCAGTGATCATTTAGTTATTTTGGTTAGTATTCATATTACAAGAAGGATGATGAACTAGAGAATTTATTTTTGTAACATTACTAACATGTAAATATGTCTTCAAAAACAACAGTGGTGAAATGAAATATTGTCACTGAAAATTTAGTGGCCATGTAATAAGCTTGTATCAGATATGATATTACAGAAAGGTGTTTCTTTATTTTTAAATTATTGCAAGCTCTATTATGGACCAAGTTAATTTGTGTTGGTAATTAAACTGTAATATGATTGTTTGATAGTTGGTTTGCATATTTTGTTTACTTGTGCTGAAAATAAAAATTATGGAAATCAATTTGCATTTAGGTGATCTTTATTGAAATAAACCTAATGTTTTAGAAATATTACATTTAAAGAAGAGTATGTTCGACCTGAATTAAATTATTTAAATACTTCTGGCTCAGTTTGTCACTATTTGTTTTGTTTCACTTCTTTAATTTTCATGATTTTTGTTACATTTAAATTGGATAAGTTTTCTGTTGTGTGAAATTTCATATCAAAGCTTATATTCTTAAATGAATATTTTTGGACTCCATGAAAATTAACCTAAATTGCATCTGTGTGTATATGAAACATATTTAAAAGGTGCAAAAACAGCTCTGATGCAATCAAAATGTGCTGTTTCTTGGTGAAAGCTACATTTTTCCAAGGAACCCTTGAACCCCCAGTATGGCTTCATAAATCATTTCCTTTTTCCCCAAAAGTAGTAACTGCTTTTACAGATTTGTTTTTGTGTTTGTATGTAATATACATGTGTTTTTTAAATGGGAATACAAAATTGGGATAGAGTATTTAAGACTATAAAAGCAACTACGTTTTGCTCTATTAAAATTTAGAATAGTAGGTTACTAAATGCAGTGAATATAAAGTGAATTAATGTTTTAAAGAATAATCAGTTTACTTTTTTTCATATCAATTTAATAACTCAAAATAGAAACTTGTGATATTGTATTTATACCACAGAAATCTACTAAAAACTTGTTGAATATTGTCCAGATTGTTTCTGATATACCATAATTGTAATTAATATTAGCTTTCAAACAAAAATAACTCTTTTCATACTATTTAACAAGCTGTCTATGAGCACTCAAATTTAGTTTTTTTTTTGTGTTTCTTTTTTTATCTAAATTTGTTTTCTTTTATCTTCCATTTCACCTTCAATGCAACAATATCATCAAAATACTGACTCTGAAGTTGACAAGTCCAAGTAAAATGTGTCTGTTTATATGTTTGACCTTCAGTTTGAATTTTTTACCAATATATTTAGTGTGTGTGCTCTATATATTAACATACTAGTTGTCTTTGTAATAAGTCCATTACACTTTGTTACACACAAACCTATACATATTGTAGTTTCTTGTCTAGAAGGTACAAAAAGGAAGGGAAGCTGAAGACAGTGGTTGTTACTATGTTCAGTATGTGTGTTCATTTGTACTGTCACATTAAAATGAACATTCTTATCAATGTTTCTTGTATCATCATAGACATAGCTTATGAGACCTTCAATAAAATTGATGCTCTATCAACGTTCTGTTCCATGGAGAGATTCTCCAATATGCATAGGATGCAGATTATTTGTCAATGTGTAAGTAGGGTGAAGTACATGTTCCTTGTACATTTTCAAGGGTATTGGGTATTTTTTGTCAAGTTGTGTGACTGGACAACTGGGTAATTCAGTTGTCAAGTGCTTTTCCAAGTAATTGAAAATGTATGAAACAAGACTTTTTCATAAGGAATCCTATTCAATGACTTTTGTTAAAGGTGTTAGTGACTGGATTTTTCAAAGAAGCATTATTGCCCATGATCCAGACCTTATTTCCTCTCTCTCTCCATTTCATTCATGGTATCTTCAGAAATTCCTAGAGACTGGTAAGCATACTTTGCTGCTATCAGTCATATAAAAGAAGACAATTGAAGCACTAAATTATTTTCAAATAATGCACATAATAAATTCTTTATGCAATATTTCTGTTTTAAACTTTGTTTCGGCAACTAAGTATATAAATATATGTAATCACTATCATACCTATGATGTTGAATTTATACTTATTTTACACTTTAAATACATATTGCAGAGGTTGGGTAATTAATGTTAAAATGACTTCAAAGACTCTTCACATCTAATTGTTCTCTATCTGATGATTGTGTATCTTTACAATAACTTTGAAGCATTGTTTGCATTTAGACCATGAAGCAGGTGGCCAAAAATGGGGTCAGTGGTATCATATCAGAGGGAAACTTGTCACCATTTCTTTTCAAAAGTATATTGTCAGAACTGTTCATTTCCATAAGATAACCTCCTGGTGACACAGTGCTCACTTTTCTCTGACACTTTGCATTCAATGCATTATTGAATTAAGATGACCTTCAACTGAGTTTTATCCTAAAAAAATTCATTTAATGTGGAAAATACATTGCATATTGTCCCATTAGTCATCACATATTTACTAAAAACACTTTTTTACATGATGAGTCAATGACATTTGTGTAAATCAGATCTAAATAAGAATAGTAATTTTTTTAGCATAAATATATTTAATTTCTCTTGTGTGCACAGTAAATTGTAATAAGGTTGAAAAGTAAATATTTATCAAATCAGCTTGATATATTATCCAGAGTTAAGGTAAGTTTGCTGACCCCCAGAAAGGTGATAACCCATTTTACTGGCCTACTTTTTGCTTTCTGGTTACAATCTCTTTAAGAAAACCTAATCCAAAAACACCTTTTCAACTAACAATTTGGAATTAAACGCTGTATTATACACCAAAAGTTTAGTTACATAGTCTTTAAAAATAGTGTAATGTATAAATTACCAGAGTTCTAGAAACAGAATAATAATATTTACAAGATTTTCATGTTCACTTTTTCTTCCACTGTTTGAACTTTTTATTGGAATAGGCCACAAGATTTAACTAGAGAAACAGGCTAGGAAAATGATACATTAAAGATCTTCATAAAGCTAGGACAAATGTAAGCTGACATTTCTTGATATCTGTAATTTTGTTTCTTAGTATAAATATGTAGAATATAAATAACCATGTCTAAGCTCTTCCAAGGAACCAAACAACTATTTGTAAAATCTTAAAATATTTGCTTTTATGACGATCAAGAAATGACATAAGGTGATTGGGAAATCAGATAAAGTAATCTACAAGATTATTGATTATATATAAGTACAAGCTTGATTTGGTGTCCTTACTTTTTAACAACTTTTAAAGGTAGTCTTTGTAAGTAGTTTAAATCAAAGCTTTTTTGAGCCTCAAAGTTGGCCTTAAATAAGTTAAAGCTACAGCATTCATATACAAGTTTATTATGTCTTTAAAGAATGAAAAAAATGGCAAGTATTGGTTCATTGCAAGTAAAAGTTACACACAGAGATCAATACAGTCCAAAGTGGGTTGAAAAGTACCTTTGTAACCAAAAGAATATAAAGTAATTAGTTTAGTTTCTAATTGGTGATTGGTCTCATAACATACTTCATATAGAAGAATTTGATCAGAAAAATTTATTCATCACCTGTGATGATAAGACCTACAGAACTTGCTGGTAAAATCAAGGTGGGAAAAGGGTAGAGTACAAGAGTAAGCAGGAATACAGAAGGAGGCTGCTACAGAGATGTTTATCTGTGCAAAATACACTTCCAGACTTCTTTTCATTTCATCAAAATCATGAAGGTAAATATGACCTTTAGTTTTCTCTTGTTATTTACAATGTAGATTTAAGACTAAATATATCTTGACATTGGAACAGGAAAGAATGTATATCTTTTCAATATTTGAAATGGTGAAACTGATAAAAAGTTGCAAAGATGCTCTTCCTGATTTGCATGCCTTAAGTAAATGTAACCACCACTTGTTTCTCCAGGAAAGGAAAGTGTTTCAAAGTGATGAAGTTTTTTGCTCAAAACAATCAAATCATTAGGAAAGTCATCTGTTCTGTCAAAACAAATTAATGAATTATTGAAGAGTATGTCTGCCATGTTTACGTTGACAAAAATGAGATGTGCTATTACTCTTCTATATGAATTATTTTGGAGTAGGTAAAAATGGTTCCTGACCTTAACAACATGAAATGCTAATATTGGGAAGTTTAAAACATATCTCAGCTATGGACAAAAATGTCAAAATTAATTACATCAGCCATGAAAAATACCACTTACTGATGAAAAAACTTAATTTTTAACTTTGATTAGATAGTTTTAAATGAAAAAGTGTTTTAAGTAGGTAAATTGCAAATTTGAATTTTTCGCTCTAACAGGAAGTTAGTTTTGCACTATAAGTATTGCCACCATTCTGGTCTGTAAAATAAACCCATACAATAATATTTCTATTTATCAAAAGGTCAACTATGACTTTTTAAATATTAAGTATTATCCATTGATGGAAAAAACTTTCAGTATGATTGGTGAGATATCCAAAATTTTGACATGTCTAGCTTGTGGACTATGTCATGGAAAGATCTTGGCCAAATCATTTGTGTTGGATATACAAGACTGTTTAGTGTAAGAGTTAATATTTAATAGTCATTTAGTTTTTATGATGAGAATGTTAAAAGTTAATTATTTTACAAGTAGTTTGTGGCCCACCTACAACAATACTTCACAAGATGGATTGAGTGGCCAGGTGTGACAATAGTTTGAAGGACTGACAGGTCAACTGATCCCTAAACAGTTCATAATCATGTACCCAACTGACATATCACTATCACTAAAGGAGAGAACACCAAAAGAATTCTAGACGATCAAGTTGGAAGAAAAGTATGTAGAAGCCTATGGAGGAAGTATAATGGGCAAGTCCAAGAATGTCAAAGTCGAAACCAGTGGTGGCCGAACCAGAAACAGGAATCTACAAAGGTGACAGGAGGTTAACAGACAAACTGGAGAATGGATACTATATTTGGTATAAAATAGGGTACATTTCAAAGAAGTGAAAGTTTATTATCAACAAGCAAAAGCAGTAATTTCAACATAAAGCAGCTGGAGTTACTTACAAAGATAGTGCTGGTAAGAAACAAGAAAAAGTGACTATCACAATGTGTGATGCTGCCAAAAGAAACAAGATCAAGAAAACACTTCAGATTCAGGATAATAAGGATGTGTCATTTGATCAGTGTATGATTAATGGTCACCTGAAGTTTGAAAATAAGTCATCAGCACCAGTAGTGATCAGAGTATGTTACAAATATCTAGAGAAGTCAGCAAATCACAACATGTCAGTTGGCAAAGGCTATATTGGGGCCAAAAAGGTGAAGGGCCTACAAATAACCAGGTGACAGACAAGTTGCACCTTTGTGTGTTAATTGGTGGGACAGTAAGAAAGTTTTCTTTAGCAAGTATAATGGTGGATACTCCACATCATACAGGAGACTGAAGCAATGTGTTTCAAAGCACCAGTATACATCTTGGTGCTTGGGAACATACCAGGTAGTAGAAATTTGGAAGAACTAAATGGAAGTAAAACTGTTGTGGCATCTTTAGTCACTACAAGAGCTCAAGGGAAGAATATAAAACAAGACATTTAAACCCTTGCAAGTATCAAAAGACTGACATCCTGAGTTTAAGTCTAGGGAAGCAGAAGAAAAACCCTTTTCTGCAGAAACTTCAGAGAACAGTGCCTGAGAGAAAGTTGAGCATAATACAGTATGGAAAGAGACTTGGAAATCAGAGGATCATAAAGAAGTATCCAACTGGACCTGTCAAAGCAGTTTTATTGATGAAGCTAAACACACACAGGCAGTAAAAAGTACTTGTATAACAAGAAGTTCAAAGATCAACATTTTGAGATCAGGCAAGAGGCCTTAGTTCTACTATATACAGCAAACAACAAACTCACTTAACAGTGGAAATGACCTTTTTACTACAGAAAAGAGGTCAACTGAATACATTATAGTGTGAAAGTGGATGGGACAACCAAGACCTACTCTGCCAATCTATTGAAAAGGTACTTTGAGAGGGAAGAAGCCCTTATGGGTAGAACTATTAAGATGCAAATGGACATGACAGTTGTGGCTGTCATAGGAGCAGAATCTGAAAACAATGACTTTGTTATCAGAAGATGAAGACTTACTATGCCTAATACCACTGGGTGAAGATAAGACATCCAAGGACGTCAACATGAGTAATGAACTGACTGGCAAAAAAAAAGAAAGGGATACAAGATATTCTGTGCTAGTGTACTTGATAGATTAGGAAAAACAGGTTTCAAACACAAGATCAAGACAAATACAAAGGATCCTGTCAAGGTGAAGGTCTACTGGAGGTCTTGTGTGAGGAGAGCTTGAAAAAGGAACTGTTAATGTTGGTGCAGACTATATGAGAAGTCTTAGTGTGTGAGCTTAGAATTGTCTTTATATGTAGTGAAAAAAATTCTAAATATTTTTATTCAAGAGGAGCTTAGTGTTGGATATACAAGACTGTTTATTGTAAGAATTATTAATTAATTCATTTGGTGATATTTAATGATTTTTTATAACAAAAAGTGTTAAACATTAATAATTCTAGAGAAGATAGTCACAGAAAATTGCTTTACTTACCTCAGTAAGTGTTCTACATTGTGTATGTAGTTTAGTTATTGTAGTATTGTTAGTATCATATTTCTCAAAACCTCAGCCATTTTCTCTATGGTAATATTATTATATCATATAATCTTCTTGTTTGTTGTAAGTTCTAGACCTCAGGAAGTGTATAGATCAAGGTGGCCAAGTGAGTACAAGTCAAGTATAGTTCAGTCAAAGAAACATTAGAAAACATGAAATTAGCTGGAGTATAAGTGATTAATCTTGATTAATGATTTCTATGGTGTGTATAATAGCTGTAACAATAGAAATGGCAAAAGTATCTTGTCTTGTCAACTGGGTTTTGAAGTAACTGAACCAGTCTATGTATCTTTTTGATGAAAAGGAGATAGTAATCAAAGCTCTGAATGCAACTGTGATAATAAAAAGGAAGTCAGAAAAAGTTAAGTTAGTGGAAGTAAAGATAGGCTGCATGACTGTTAGTTTAGTTGTAATGGGCATTATTTTAAAGTCAGTTTAACAGATGTAAGGAGAATAATTTGTCTTGTCAAAGAATGTTCTCTCTAAAGTAATTGAACACATCTGTGTGGACATTTACAAGGTGTGAGTTATTTAACTTTCAAGATATAAATGTGGTAACCTAAGGAGTAATGCAAATTAATCTATAGCAGATTGTACAGCGAGAAATGGAATAGAGAAAAATAATTTGTCTTGTCATTTGGATTCTAAAGTAATTCAATCAGCCTGTGTAGAAATTTAACAGGGAAAAAAGAGAATTATTTAGTTTTAGATACGGTTGTGATATTCCATAGTTTAGGGAATTTTTGTTTATACACTTGTTTTGTATACAATATTTTAAAACAAGTTGATTGTGTAGTGTTCATTTGTTGTTCAAGTTATTACCAACAAGTCACAGACGTTAACTGTGAAAGTCAGGCAACTATACTGTGTCCAGAAGCAAGCATACATACACCATGTGTTTTATGTCTTTTATAAATAAAGATTTTTTTTCTTGTGTGTTGCATATAAATCTACTATATACATATATATATATATATATATAATTATCTTTGTTCAAACTTGGTTAATTTTAGCTAAATATAGTATCAATTTGTGCTGTCCCCTGACAATCCGTCAAATATCAGACCACTTATTCTGCTCTTTCAAGGGAGCTACTTTCACCCGAAATTACCACCCATTTTGAGAATATATGATGCAAAGAAATTAGAAGTCTTTATTCATTCGATACCAGCGCTTCTACGGGGCTGAGGAAGTGTTAAGGCCAGTCAGCCCATGGCCTGGCCACGTTTACGTGGTATTTATAGCTACAACTTATGTGTTTAAAGTTGCATATTTTAATTCAATACATTAAGTTGTGCATATGCAGTGTTCGTAGTTGAAGTGGTTAAAAATTCATTTCCATACCATTAATGTTTCAAACCTTTTCCGGGACACATAACCCAGACCTTTACCCCCTCCTAAAACAGCTTGCTTCGCGTACTGTTAGCGTGCTGTTTAACCCATCGTTTATAATATTTTTTAGTTATGGCAACGGCCCAACCACTTAAAAATTGTCACCTATGGCAATTTTGTAAACTAAAATTATGCCAGTCTTACTGTAATAAGGTCATTAACTTTAAAGATTTATTTAATGTTTTTTTTTGTTTATTTTACTTTTTCAAATAAGTATTTCTAGATTATAAAGTTGTTCTTAATATATAGTAAACAACTGCACGGGATTCCTTTTAATGGATACAGGGGTATTCTTAATATTAGATGGGTGTAAAACGGATTAAAGTTGTTCATTTACTATTTCAGGCACATTTCAATTTGTAATCTAAGCGATGTACTCTTGAAATCATTTATAGTGTTTTGGGTTTTAGATTTAAAAAACAATTAATTACGGTTCTGCATCGTAGATAAAGTACAGAGAATAAAATTCAAACTTGTACTCAAATTTGTATGGTTTGGTGTTTGTGTCAATGTTTTGTGAACCATCATGGAAGCACAGTTATTTTCTATATATTTTATGTCAAACTGTGAGTGCTGCTACATGTATTAACTTTCATTGTGCTATACTTAAGACCTATGCTATCTGGGAATAGACTATAGCGAATAATGCTGCTCGTATTAGATATTGTTTTAGCCTTTCTTCTTTTTTTTCATTTACATCAAAGTTCGTGGCCATACGTGTATGTAACTGTCTTCATTGATCTCTAAAACCATTATATTTTGGATAATTTCTAAGGTGCGATAAGGCCACAACTATAGCCTTAGCGCAACAAAGATCATCATGTTACTTCTTATAGACAACTGATTGTTTAAGTAATCTGCTCTAAGTTAGCAATCTAACACCAACTGCTCCTTATGGGTGTTTCTAAAGTAATGATTTCAGTTTTAAGTGGTATGTCTAGTGTCATAACTTTTTACATCGTTTAACTTTTCCACTATTTTACAGAATCATGTCAGGTGTTCTTGACAAACGGAATATGTTCTAAGATAATTATCTGAAAAAATAAACTATACAGAAAGAGGTAGTGTTGTGCAGCATATCCTGTAAATTATTGGTAACAAAAGTCAATATTCGTGAGAGATTGCCCGTATGAGTCATTAAACATATTGTACGAAGTAGTAGAAATGGCGTTATATCTTTTACGTGTTGTGTTAACGTTTTTCGAAAATTAAAAATATCGCAATAGGGACGCTTACGAGTTGTCTTTTAAAAACCGTAATTAGTAAATATGCATAAATAATAAGGAAGCTAAAGCTTGTAATTCAAAATATCAGTATATATAGTTACCAGTATAAGAAAATCTTCCTCTGCTTCATCTAAGATTAACTTTTGGGTCTTGAATGTAGAATGAATCTACGTTGATTTGGTAGTCTTTTTATACTAAGCAAGTGATACGTAAATGAATGTAAAATAAGTATACTAATTCTTGGAATATACAATTAGAGATATATAGGAGTCTGGGGAAACCATATTTTTCAGTAAATCGCACAATATGTTGTATACATGTACGTTAAAACTCAGATAATGTTTTAGAATAATCCGACCTGTGGAATCAGAAACATCGTATAAACATTCCAGTGATGTTGAAGAAAGTGTGTTCCTAAAGCTGTGTAATCAAACTATAACATATAAAAATTGAGAGATATAAGATTAATCTGAATTTATTATTGATCGAGTTTGCATTGTGAACAAATGACTGACTTCACGAAAAAAAAAAAAAGATGTATGACAGAAGCACTGGTGCCACAAAATGTCTGGGAGCCAGTGTAAGCCAGAACAGTCATTGAGATACCAGATATTCATTGCTTTACAAATATCGTAGTCGAAAATATGGGCTTAATTATGCACTCTGATTGAAAAATGGTGTATCGTAAATAAAAGAAAGGACATAGACATGATGCAATGTAACTAACATTTGATAGAACAGAACAATTACCAGAGGAAGGTAAATAGAAAACTACAAATTGATTGCAAAAATGTGCAATACTTGAGACACCTTGTTCAAAGAAAAAAATGTTTTCACTTTATTATTTGTCATACGTATATGGTGTTCAGCTTGTATTACCTGTCTCATTAGTACAAAAGAAAAAGCTATATTTTCCATAACGCTGAGCCAAACCACAGTCTGATTTCTGGCGAAAGAACATTTTCGGACTTGATTATTAATTGTTATAAAAATTAATCATTCTATTTTCTTTAAACAGTGGTAATAAATTGCATATCAATAAAAATGTATTTGATTGAAATCTATAGATGGAGAAGCTTATGAACTAAAATTATAATATATTTAGCAACAAAGTTAACCTTTCTTGAAAAAATATCCACTGATGTCGAGAGCTTCGATGATATCACATGCATATTAATTACATAATTGGTCCACTATGACCAACTGTTAGGGAGCTCTTCTCGTAAATTGAAGCCCGTAGGTTCGAATCCCCGTCATACCAAAAACATGCTTTCCCGTTTAGCTATGGGGGCGCTATAATGTTATGGTCAATCCCATTATTTGTTGGCAAAAGAATAGTACGTGGGTTGTTGATGATCAGCTGCCTTGCCTGTTGTCTTACACTGCTAAATTAAGGACGTGTAATACAGATAGTTCTCAGGTGGCTTTGAGCCAAATTCAAAAGCTAAACTAAGTAATTAAACACTTTAATTACGTATATATTTAATTGTTTATTAACGTCCAGCTAATTAATTAATTGTATCTAATTACACTTTAATATATGCCTGTATGGGCGGATACAGTATTTACAATTCATAAGAAATTGAAGAGAAATCCCATATTGTATAAACTATGAGACCATTTCTGAGAAATATCAGATGGAACATTTGCAAGTTGAAATTAATAAAGTGAAACGTCACTTTAATAAAGAATATATACCTTTATGGGCAGATACAGTATTTACAATTGATAAGAAATTGGAGAGAAATCCTCTATAGTATAAACTGCAAGACTATCTCAGAAAAACATCAGATGTAACAGTTATAAAACTGAATTTCATAGTGTTATCAAGTCCTAGAAAGAAGAAGGGGTAAAAATAAACAGTATTTATTTAAGTGGAAAATATATCCAGTTAAGCTTAATAGCTGAATCTCTCAAGCTGATGTGAATTGATTATTGTCATAAAATGTTATGTATAATTCTATTATTCATTATTTAGCATGGACTAGTTCTATGTAATGTTACCTAGCACTAGTTTTCTGAATTATTTTTCAAACAATAACTCAATGAATCACACATCTTCTAAGATCTGTTAACCTCGAAGGCTCGTAAGAAGTGGTCTTAGCTGAGCTACAGTATCCACATAGTTGGGTCCCCTATTGGTACAGCGGTAAGTTTATGGATTTATAATGCTAAAATCAGGGGCTCGATTCCCCTCGGTGGACACAGTAGATAGCCCAATGTGGCTTTGCTATAAGAAAACACGCACTCACATAGTTATAGCAATGTACCTGACAATACAGAATTGATTTCCCTTTTTGTGGCTCTATAGGTCTCAGTAAAATCATATTAGTCCAGGTCATTACAAAGAGCATGAGGATTTGATTGCAATATTAAACCAGTTAGAATAATTACATAGTGAATTCAATTCAAATTCTCTATTTAGGTACGATACATGCACCAGAAAAGTGTCAATATGAAAGAGGAACATGTTATATGTTACCTTATTATCTGTACTACCTGGAATTGAGGTTGGCCGTATGATATAAAAATCCACTAAAGCCACATGTACTTTTAATTTGCATGAAGGATTTTATTCCCTTTATATTTAATCAAATATTATGGAAACCATTATTGTCTGTGATGTACATGTTCCACTGTTATCACTGAAACGCTTAAAAACCTCATTATAGACCCACTCCTAAACAAACTTTTTAGATTTTAGAGATATATATAAAGGATTGTTATCTAGATGGGTCGTTGTATACAATATGAACACAGGAAAGTTAGGATTTTTCTTCATTTTCGTCATAATGAGAGTACTTTACTTTAGCAACCCAGAGGTTTATGACATATAACACGATTATCATTATGGACCCTGTTTACCATATTTTCTAATAATCAATAGAAACAAGGTCATGTTTTGGGAAGTATGTTAAGTAGCTTATATTGTTAAGCCTTACCTCATTTGAAGTAAGCTGGATTAGCCTTAGGAAAAAAAAAAGATATCCGTTCATGTGTAAATTTAACACCAAATGCCATACAAAGAAAATCTGCTGATGCTTAAAACGACAAGTAATATAAGGAGTTCGAAACTTGAATCGAAACATTTAGTAAAGTCTCGTGTAAAGAGTCATTAACACCAAGAGATAAAAAACAATGACTAAATTTTTTCAACAACTAATTATATACTTCCTACCTCATGAAAAGTCTTGTTAGTGTAAAGAAGGCTAGTAAACCAAGTATTATCCACAGTTATCAGTGACTGATAAAGGACCAAAATTTCTGTATATCAGGTTCAGGAGATGGATACATAGATCTGGCACAATCATTTCTTCATGTGAAGGCAAATATTGTCAAGCATGATGGAACTGATATATAAAAAAGATGAAAATAATTCTTGAAGCATGGGCTTGGTCCCTGAAACCCACCTCGTAACCATTGTGCGCTTGTTATAGTTTTCATAATATATCACTTAAATTAGGAAGTGCATCTTCACTAAATTTGACAAATTATCGGTAAACATTACAAGCTTTTCATATGCAAAATATCAATTTTAAAATTACGTTTTAAAGTTAGTTAAGCAATGATTTTTTTTCACATGTTGCCTATCCAATATGTGAAGTAATTTAATTTTATGATTAAAACTACTTTTATGCATCAGAAAGGTATTACATTTTACATCCGAAATCCTTATAATGCCCAGATAGTTATCAAATGCTTTTAAAGTAAAACCTTTACATTTTATCTGTTATTTCTAACCAACGAATTCGGGCGATTTGACAGATGTCGTAACTATCAAAAAAATAAGGAAATAAATGTAAATTATGCCTTTTTTGCTCTAGAATGAACACAAATTATAACATGAAAACACAAATGTTTAGACCAAATTGCTTAAATATCATAACATTATACATTTATATATGTATATATTATTTTTATTACATTGACTTCTCAGCCATGCCTGGCTAACAATATAGAAGTTACAATGGCGCAGCACGGGTGCAATTATTTTATTGTATTTGGAAATATAAAACTGAACTTTAGTCTTCACAAAATAATCTGGCTTAAAATATAGAACAATAAAGCAAACAATTATCTCTTATAGTTACGACTCCTGTACTCGATTGCTGCTTGCCTTAGCTTGCTAATCTTTGAAAAATTTTGCACGTAGAGGAGGTGAGGCGAGATATTTTCCAGTTTTTATATTTATATTTAATTAACCAAAAATCATAAATTACTGTATTGATACCATAGAATTCCATTATAATTTATCAAATTTAGTAACTAAGGTGTATTTGGGTTTAAAAAATATGAAGTTTCGAACAGACAAATAACTCAAGTTGCCAGCAAAAAAGGTTTCTCTCGAAAGAAAGAGAGAATGCTCTTATATTTGGAAATGGCCTAGAAAAACAATATGGGAATACTCTGAGCTTTGGATTTGTTATTACGTGTCCATATATATGGACAGAGGTGAACGTGACCCTGTGTTTAATTCAGTACGTGAGCAATGCCTTAAAACAGAAACAATAGGGATAAGAACGTTCTTATTTTATACTCCAGCTTGTCAATATTAGTAAGTTGAGATCCAATTCGTACAAACTATATAAGTTTAAACAGTTGTGCATTCCATATACTACCCCACACAAAAACCTATTATTAGCTATTTTTCTTTAATATTTTCTTTTAAATCAAGAAACTAAGTAATATATAAAACTAAAAGTTGAATTATAATCTACAGTTAGATACAAAACTTAATTACATAAATTCATAAAATAGTAGTTCAGAAAAGGGATCAGAAAAAGATAAAGGATTTCAAACGCTTTTAATGTTATTTAATCAATAATGTATGTTCCATTATTATTAATTATTTCCTGCCAACGATTCACAAGTTTTTGAATGCCGCTTCTATAAAATTATTGGGGTTTGGAGGAAAGTAATGTAGAGAGGGTAGTTTCGACATTTTATGTCTTCCAAGCTCTTTTCCATCAAGATAGTTCTACAAACGTCGGAATAGATGATAATCAGATAGGCAAGTCTGGAGAATAAGGAGGATATGAAAGTTTCTTCCAGTCTAGCTCTTCAATCTTTGCAGGTATGATCCTTGTTGTATGGAGCCGTGCATTATCCTGATGTAACACAACACCTTTACGATTAGTCAAAGCAGGTCTCTTTTCTTCAGTGAAACATTTAAACGCTCTAACTGTTTTTAATAGAAGTCTGATGTAATCGTTACCTTGAGTGGCAGCAACTAAAAATGGACTATACCAACAATATCATACCAAACGCTCAACAAGACTTTCCCAGAGTAGAGGTCTATACCTGCATTGAGCCATTGCCTACGGCGCTTAACATTTATTTAATGTATCCATTTTTCATTTCCAGTCATTAACTTGACCAAAAAAAGGTGAGTTACGTTCAGAGAAATGCAAATGTCCATTCTTGGCTTCTTTCAAATCATGGGGGACCAATTTTCGAAGTTTTGACACTTTTCTAAGCTGTTGCAAAAGATAGTGAACTGTTAAATGGGTTGAATTAAGCTTCTGTGCCAGTTCTTCAATTGTTACAGCACAATATTTATCGAGTGCAGCTGGCAGCACTCATCATTAAACTCATCAGGACGACCCAAACTTGGCGCATCACTTAAGCTGTAGTCATCTGATACGAGTTTCTGAAACCACCTTCGACATTTTCTTTCACTGAGAAATTCCGCACCATAAACACATTGAATGTTTCGTGTAGTTTATTCTGCACTATTGTTTTTTTTAACTCTTGAAGCATTATATGCCGAATGTGCTCCTCAGATACATCTACCTTCATAAAGGTTTATTTGATTAATGATCTGAAAAAGTTGGGGTTAATTTAGTTTCTTTTATTTTTCTGAACATTTTTATAAACGTCGTACTACATATTTTAGTCATTTAAGCCTTCTACAAAAACAGAAATGATGATGCACTTTCTGTATTAAATTTTCAGACATTACTTATGGGATGACGTGACATATATAATTACTACATGAAGAATTCATTCTGTAGTTTAGGTATCAATGCTCCAAAACAACCTACTTAGAATATTTTTCGAATACTCCTAAATTAATAACTCATTTTGGGTCATTCCTGATACTAAAACACCCATTTCTATTGCATATGTAAATATAATCTAGAATTCTAAGGCACCACAGAGAAACGTGAAAGAATTATGATATGAGCATTATACGTTTAATAGCAGTATTTTAAGAATTGAATAGCTTAAGCTAACAAATTTTGTAACAAACATTTTTAAAATATTGTTGAATACCCTCTGGGAACTTCAGCGTGGCACAAAACAAAACTAGTTGTATACCACTCATTACTATAAAAGTTATGTATAAAGTATTTCAAAACTAAAGTAATTCAGCTCAGAATTTCAGAAACATATATGTCAGTGTCTGAATTAATACAACCTTAAAATTACGTAAATGGTACAAAATATATTCAAATAGTTATTTTAAAAACTAAATAAAATTATTTTAGACCTCAATACTTGCAAATTGTAGCACACATCGCCAACATAATCCTTCTCTGAGCCCTTTCCAACAGTTCAATGCTCTTCCTATGGTGAAAAGCCCAAGACTGAACACAATACATTAAATGCGTTTTAATCCGTAACCAATACAATGCAATTATAGCCTCTTTAAACTTACATTCAACATTTCTGTAGATACAACCTAAAATCCTATTTGCCTTATCACGAGCAACAGCACACTGCTTTGATGGCTTTAGAAACTGATCAACTATTACACCAATATTCCTTTACTTCATGACCCTGTTAAGGCTATTTCCATACAAATTATAATTCAAATTATAATAACTCAAATGCATTATGTTGCATTTATTACAGTTAAAACCCGTCTGTCACTCATTTGTCCAACTCACTAAATGATCTAAATCCTTTTGTAAATAAGCAGCATATTCTTCACAGCTAGTAACACCCAATGCCTAAATATAATCTGCAAATTTAAGTAATTTATTGGCCATTCCTATATCATTGATGTTAATAAAAAGAGCAAAGGTCCCAGTAGTGAGTCCTGAATGATCCCATTTGTAACATTAGTCCAGCTTGACTGAACTCCATTTGTAACACCTCTTAGCTTTCTTCCATTCAGTCACTTTTCTGTCCAATTTGCTAACTTATCTCCAACACTTATCCAGATAATTTTATTAAAAAAGGTATTCAATAACCTTTTAACGAAGAATATATACAACAACCTTTTAACGAAGAATGCAAGTGCAAAGATACATATACAAAATAACATTAAATATAGAAAATAACACATAAAAAGCTTTAACAGAGATTGTCTACCACTTTAGAAGAACGTAGACTAGTATATTATACTTAGGTACAAACAAAAGGGAATGGTCGTTATTTTTGGTGGGATTAGAGTAAATTAATCTATAATTTTTTTTTTCCTTTTATTAGCTATATTTTGGTGTGTTAGCAATATCAAGAGTGAAGCATACGTATACTCTTTTCAGTTTTATTATCATTAGGATTTCTACCACTTTTCTGTCAGGGCGAGAATAGAGTAAATAAATCTGTTAGATTTTGAGCGTGGTCAAATACATCAATTGAAAAGGTTTGACAACCTAAGTTCAAAACGATAATTAGATGTCAAATGATATGACGGAACTATGAATTAAAAATGTGGACTTGATGTAAAAAAAGAAAAAGCTGGAAGTCATTTTATGAGCGCCATGCCACGGCTAATAAAAAAAACAGCTTTGTATTTTGTGAAATAATTTAAAATACCTTAATATTTACATAATTTAATTACACAAACGAAAATAATTTTTACTGGTACAATAATCACCATACAAAAACCAAATTTATGAAGTATATAATAAACTAAAGCTTTCAGAAAGCCTTCTCAGGTGGCTCAGCAGCAAGTATAATGACTTATAATGCTCAAAATCTGGTTTTCAGTTAAATAAAAAAAAATTCAAATATTTATTATAGAATTCAGATGCAATAAAAAATAAAACCCTTTTGACATAACTAAAACTTTTATTCATAACATACAGAGACTGGCCATTAATAATGAAGTTAAACGAAAACTTCATAAAAATAAAATCATTTACCTTGACTTTGAGAAATATCCCTTGTTAAGTTATATATAAAATTATCTTAAGCTAATCCTTTTTAAAGAAATATATGTACCTAAAAAAAGAAAAAAGGAGACATTAATACTAAAAAAGGGATAAATGAAACCGTTTCAAAATAATTATAAGAAAAGATTTCTAGAAAATATACAATATACGTATATACATATATAAGATTATACAATTTACCTAGAGTTTGTAGAGGTTTTACTCCCCCTCATCTTAACCTAGATATACATAAAAAAAAAAGAAAAAAGGAGACATGAATATCAAAAATGAAGGAAAAATGAAACCGTTTTAAAATAATTATAACAAAATATTTCTAGAAAATATACAAAATATGTATATACATATATAAGATTGTAAAACTTACCCAGAGCCTGTAGAGTCTTTGCTCCACCTCATCCTAACCTCACTGGCAAATTCTCAAAGACTGTTTTCATGGATTTTAGATCATCTTTGGTCTTGGCAAAGGCTCTTTTAGTGTTGTACTATAAGCAACATACCTCTTCCTTAAACCATATTGGAGTCGTTATCTTTAACTGCAGCTAATTCCCCACTCTAGAGAGCTCAAGCGTTGATACAGTCGCTGGTCATATTCTGACAGTGCCTTTTGAGCACCAGACAGTACTGTAGCTTTTGATTACCTTTGTTGGATTTGTTAGTTTCACCCTCGATTTTTGGCTTCGTTCCCAGGGTCTCTTTGGCAGTAGTACCTCAACATTTGCAGAGACATAAGAGACTTTCCTTTGGCAGCTAGTTGGCCCATTTGGATGGTTGTCGATTTTATGGTGGCTGCGAGAGACGCGTTTGACTTGGTGATTATCACATCTATCGTGATCAGTGCTGATTATGAACCAATCCCGTCTCTGCCATCCCAAGGCAAAGGATTCAAGGCTCAAAAAAGGTTTGGAATGCTCTGGCATAATGCAGTGCACCCATCAGAGGTAAGCTCTGTATAGCAGAGTATGTATAGCATTGTTATAGAAAAAATGCACCTACCAAGAGGATATTTGATTGGGGGCCCCACCCATCCCCTTCTTAGACAATGCCATCAGGGCCATTTTACACAGATTTTGGATGGTATAAAAGACTTATTTTCTTTGGGACCAAGAGTGACATTGATGTTGGAGTTTCCTCCTTAACTGGGGGATTCACAGCCACCGAAGATTACAGAGCCAACCAAATCACAAATGCGATTACTCTCTCTCTCACACACATTTAATATCTCAACAAACAACACATCCATGAGTTAAATCATGGAGAAATCCTGAAATCTTAAGCTTGACAAAGTCATAGGTACCCTCTTTATAAGGCCCAACATGGCCAGGTGGTTAAGGCGTTTGACTCGTAATCCGAGGGTCGTGGGTTCGAATCCCTGTCGCACCAAACATGTTCGCCCTTTCAGCTGTAATGGCGTTATAATGTCAAGGTCAATCCCACTATTCGTTGGTGAAAGAGTAGCCCAAGAGTTGGTTGTGGGTGGTGATGACTAGCTGCCTTCCCTCTAGCCTTTCACTGCTAAATTAGGCACGGCTAGCACAGATAGTTCTCGAGTAGCTTTGCGCAAAATTAAAAACAAATCAAACCCTCTTTATAGAGGAAGCTTTAGGCATGTTTGCGATACTTTTCCCTCATAGGTAGAGTCTATGATAACAAGACTTCGATAGATGATGATTTGGAACCTACAAAATAGCCAGTGGCCTTTAAAGTAGAGAAATTGATTATGGCTTAAACATGACCCATGATACCACGTTTTGTATACTTACATTAAAAATGTTATTAAGGTACTATTATTTATCAACGCTCATAAATTTGAATCAAATTATAGTTATAGGATTAATCATTATTTATTTTTTAGTTTATAAGTAAGTGTTAAAGAAACTGCTAAATATTGATTTTTATTTTTCACGTAGTACATCCTTTTTTGCTTTAGCACAGATTGTATTGTGAGCGTCATAAAATGAGAAGCCTATAGTTTTTAACAAATTAGAAACTTAAATTACCTATGTTGTCAAACTAGAATGTAAAATGAAAATATCATACCTTTTTTATTTGTTAATATATCATTATGTTTATTGCACCCACCACAGTAGATCTGTTTGTCTCTTTCTCATTTGAAAATGCTTGTTTACCTGTGCCTACCTCTCTTAACTACATGCTTATAACCAACTGGAAACGCTCACTTTGAATTGCATACTTCTGTCAGTCTCCCTAAAATATTTATATAGGTAAATCCTTTATAACCGTTGGAGAGTTGAAAGAGTGGTGATCAAGGCAATATTCTGATCAAAAATGAGATTTTTAGACCAAACATAGCTCAGTTAGGAAGCCTGATAAATTGCAATGAAGTTTTTTCCATCGGTATAGTAGCTTTTATTTTTTTTATTTCAAAATGCGTGTATAAAAGCAATATACAAATTTTGCATTCACGAGGATTATTAAGTAACATTCACGAATATAAAATCTTCATAACATCATAAGTAGTAGAAATCATTGATTTCTTTTGTTATTAACTATTCAATGTTTAAAAACAATAACTGAAATCTGAAACATCATTTGTCAACAGTACTAATGTATATACATACGTAATGTTTGGTAACCAAAATGACAGTGTAGTGTATAATATATTGTTACGTTACTACTAAGACTACGAAAAATAAGACTTTTGTACTTTATAAATGGCAGTTTTGTGCTATTTTTTATGATAATGTGAGCCACATTTATGCCATGTGATTTACAGTTTCCTTGGTGGGATATTAGTTAGATTAGTTTGGTTTGAGTTTCACGCAAAGCTACACAAGGGCTATCTACGCTAGCCGTGCCTAATTTAGCAGTGTAAGACTAGAAGGAAGGCAACTAATCATCACCACCTACCGCTAACTCTTGAGCTACTCTTTTACCAACGAATAACGGGATTGACCGTCACATTATAACGTTCCAATCACTGAAAGGCGAGCATATTTGGTGTGACGATGATTCGAACCCGCGACACTCCGATTTTTGGTGTTACGAGATTAAACCCTCGACCCTCGGATTACAAGTCGAGTGCCTTAACCACGTGGCCATGCCGGGACTATTAGTTAGATCCATTTCAAAGGTAAAAAATGAAAATTAGATAAATATGAGTAGATACATAATGTTACGAGACTTAAGATGTATATAATAAAGATTTGTGGTTTCCTAATTCAAGTTAGTTATTTTATATTGATTTCCTTAATATTTACGGTGGTTATAAGGTTAGTCAAATCAACTAGTCCTCTATAGAATTAATTAACTATTATTCCTGTTGCCCTCTGTTTTCCCCATCAGACAGCAAATGAACATGTCATATCCTTCAACCCACACTGTTTATAATCATCTGTTTGTCACGTAAACAACACCAAGTTCCAGGATAAATGAATGGAGATGGAGACTGCAATATGTTCCTGCAAACATGAGTTGATTCACGTTAGACAATCAAAGTGTTGACAATTAGCCTTCATCAACACTTTGATTGTCTTTCTTTAATGATTTTCTTTTAGTTAAAAGTAAAGTACTAGTTTTTGAGCAATTGACAAAGTCTATAAGTTATTTCTCCCTCTAGTACTTTTATAGTTTGCATTTGCATGGCTTAATACTGTACATTGTACTAAAATAATGTTGAAAGATATTCAGTAGATCTCCGTGCATACACCAAGTTGTTACTTGTTGTAATATCTAAGCTACAGTCTATGAATTTAATTTACTATTGATAAATTTATCCATTCGTGAATATTTCAACTCGATCCAATTTAAATATCTGTAATATTATGTTATTGGTGATATCAACTAAAATTATATTTTATCTTAAACGTAGTGGGGTCTCTTTGTTACTTTTATCTCTTTTATATATATCTATTGTGTACCAAATATTCCAACGCCAATTGAAAATAATAGGTGCACTATATTTTCAAATGGCTTTCAAGTTAGTTATCACGGTTAACCTCAAATTCATCACTTTTCCCCCCCAAGATAAAGATAAGATATTTTATTTCCATGTCTTTGTTGTTCATTGTTGTGTGTTCCCCATTAGTGCAGCGGTATGTCTCTAGATTTACAACGCTAAAATTAGATGTTCGAGCACCAAGCGGTGGGCTTAGCCCTATATGGCTTTGCTCTCAGAAAACACACATACTTATTGTTGTGTGGTTAATTCAGTAGCATTACATAACACTCTTAAATGAATTTATGTAATTTTCACATATGTGTTTAAAACCACACACGTATATTTGTTTTACATAAATTTAGTGCTAATTCATAATTCCCATTACACTTTATCAAAAGCCCTAATAGTTTAGAGTCGGGTATCTTTGACCTCCATGTGAATTATTTTGCAGCTTGCCTGTGTTACCTTTTGAAATTTCATAGGTTTCTTTAGTGACGATATTACCATCTAGGAACCATCAAACTAAACTTGATTTTTTTTTTTTTGGGCATAACAAAATAAACAATCACAGACAACTTTTAAACAAATCAAGACAAACTAAAAGTACAATCAGCTATTATTAATATTCGTAATGTCACTACTCAAACTTAGTATATGTTCAGAGGTTACATAACCACCCTCACTGCTAATAGAATCAACATACTTCCTAGATACATGAATGGGAATCTAATGAGTAGAGGGCAACATGTTCCATAAAGTTTTTATCACTCACCTAGATCATAGGAATAATTTTTTAGAAACATCAAGCAATATTTAACATCATAAAATTTACCAATTAGCCAAGAAATCAAGAATCACAATGTATTTTCAGTCGTTAATTTTGCATTACATGACTAAACTAATTTGTAAGGTAAATGAAATATAGTCTATACGAATATAATTTGCATTATACCATGAAATACTTCTTTTAGCTTAAAAATCAAGGGCCATATTGTTACGTTTTCGTCGTGTAAACAGTAGATATACAGAGCATTATATCTATCTATATCAGCTGTTTCAGTTTAATGATTAAGTGGTGGTTATGTAGTGTAGTGTGTCACTACTCGAAGCATGAAAAGTAAGGGTTACAACTCTCTTTCAACCATTAAAATTTTTCATTTACCTGACTGTACTAAATATTGATGATTGATTAATAATTACAAAATATAACACAAACAATTTACCAGACAATATTTCCTGACAGCTCAGAAATTAGAAAATACTACTTCCTTAAAAATAATATTTTGCTTAGCTGCTAGTAATCAAACAGTTATAATTAGATAATGTAGTACATACATCTTACCCTACAATAACACCCAACAGCTTGGAAGCAAAGGGTGCAACACCATTTCAATCATTGGTCACTATAATGACTTTGCTCGTTATGTTAATTAACTATGCATTATATTACCAGTCGATGGCTGAGAAAGGAAGAAATGCCATGTCCTTTCATTCAGTAATCTTTCGACTCAAGTGTTGTGATCAGTTAAACCCAACAATATCTAATTGGAGGTCAATGTTGGTGGCAAGGTCAACTGACAAGCTGTTTTTGCTTCTAAGAACAATAAATTTTCACCCAACTTGTAATGGATAATCAAATAATTATTTTTAGCTCTTTAACCCTTATTGAATAAGTTAGTAGGACTTGAGCTAGTATCCTCTTCCTCTTATGACGCATCATTGTCATCTTTATTCTCTGTATCGAGCCATTGTATGAGAAGTTGAGCTGTGACATCTGGACACAGCTGAACAGTGCGTTTCATCTGCTTTTGTAGGCCTCACATCCGATATAATTCATATTAATGGACCAACATACCTGGGGATATAATACAAGCAAATCAAGCTGGATCCAAATTGCTTGTGTGTTTCTAGAATGAATCACAACCAGATTAAATCTCACACTGATATATTCATCTTTTACTATTTTATTGTGACACTTCTGTCATTGAGAAGCCTTTTCTATTCGTATCAGGTGAACTCACACGCATCTGCCATTGTAAACCTTAATAACTTCAAAATGTATCAAGTTAACCCTGAAGATGGCATATGAAGGTCTAAACACTGTTTTCTGCTCATCGATAAAAGTGTTAATACCCATACCAGCCGTTTTGAGATATATTTTTATTTCAAGTGAGTTTCTCGTCATCAAGAATTACTTAAAAACTTCACATATCCTGTAGAAATTGTTGAGCATGTTCTTATGAAGATGATCAAGTATCGTGTTGAAATGGAGCACTATTTTATCCCTAAACATGAATATGTTTGGCAAATGTTCTGAAGATCTTCACTCAGTTACTCTGTATTCAATCATTACACATAGTAAGTGTACATTCGAGCCGATTTAGCTGGGATTAGTAAACGTAGCAAACATTTACTTGTTTTTTGTTTTTTGTTTCTTGTATTAGGTGAATCTGGAAATGATAAAGTAAAGTTCAAGCCTTCACCAACTTTCACACAACTAAGAGAACATTTGTGTATTTTTCAAGTAGTTTTTCTAAATGAATAAACACCCTTTTTCCTATCCAATACAAAATAAATTAGCAAAAGAAAAAATTCTATTCAATATTTTATCAACACACCAGCAATGAATAAGCATCGGCATATTTTATGAAATATTTGATGGCAATAAGTGTGTACTGATGAGCTTTTCCAGTCTCAAGGAGTAAACCAGCAATATCCATTTAAAACCTGTGCAGAGGAGATCCAATAATTCTCTGTTGGAATTTACCCTATTTCAGTCAGTTCTTTCTCTGGAAGTACACAACAAACAGTATTCACACCAATACCAAACATATGGACTCAAATTTAGGTATAAGACCATCGTCATATGTTAGAACAAGTGCAAGTAATATCCAGTGGTGTTGGAAGGAGTTGCAAAATGAGATTGCTTGGTTAGACCTGCAAATTTTATAATGAAATTTTTGAAAGTACAAAAAGCTGCTAAAAGCAGCTTCTGAGCAGCCAAAGGCAATTAAATCCAGTAGCGTCTGGAGAAATGTTTACCAGAAAATTAATATAATAATAAAATTTACAGTTGCTACATAAGTCAAATAATAAATGTAAAAGTGGAAGTGCTGTAGCACCCCTAGTTCCGCCACCACTGATATTTATATGCCTTTAAGTTTTTATATATGTAAAATCTGGAGAATCTCGTACGTTTCAGATTTGTCGATCACTAACTGCAGCACAATTAGAGTATCACACACAGATCGGTGGTTTATAGTGATGGTATTGTACATCTCTCCGTTCCTGTGTTATACGTTACGTCCGTCAATGCTATACTCTGATGGTACAACATTAAGTTTACGGATTTACAACGCTAAAATCAAGAGTTCAATTCCCTTCGGTTGGCTCAGCAGATAGCCCGATGTGGCTTTACTCTAAGAAAACACACACACCATTACTTATACTTATCGTAATATGCCCACCGGCTTACCTTTGAGTTACTGGGAAGTCATTTATCAGAGATATAGCTCATATATAATAACTTATTTACGAATAAAACGCTTAATTAAAAACTCAAAAGGAATATATTTCTTTTTCAACAAGAATTGAAAAACAAAGTTTGGTTTGATTGTTATTAAGTACAAAGCTAAGCACCCTCACACGGTTATCAAAACTCGGTTTTTAGAGTTGTCGACTTACAGCAATACTTTGAGGAAGCTAAATCGAAGTTTTTTTGATGACGAGAGACCCAGTTGAAGATGACCTAAGAAGGTTGAAACGTTGTTTTCTGCTTTATTAATAAAAGTGTTAACACACATACCAGCTGTTCTGAGATAGATTTTTAAACGGAAGTTAATTTCTTTTAAAACTTTAGTTTCAACTTTTTCCGACAGAGGACTAGACAATTTAATGCTAGTTGCTTCGCATAGTTTTTGAGTGGTGCAGCAGGTTGATTTTCATTTGATGATTGTTATGCATTGAATGTACACGAAACTAAACTATTTTCTAGTATTTCTGGAAAAAAAGAATAAATTATGAATAACGGTTTTGGAAAAATAGTATGGTGGGGATTTTCACCTGCTCTGAATTTTGTTAATGAAACTTATATATCAGGTAAGCTTAAATTGCCAGAATAGGTTTGTGATTAAATCGGTTACTATGGTAACAAGGTAAAGATACGGTCTAACAGTAACAGCGGAGCAATTTGCGAAAAAGCTTTGATCGCCTGTACAGTCTTTTTTGTATTTTCTTTTTAAAATTTTAGCATCAATAATATTTAGTTTTCAATAGAAAGTGATTATACTTGATAATAATTAATAATTATCGTTCAGTTTGACTGTAGAAATTTATATAAGACAGTGTTTTCGAAACTTTTTTTCACTATCACATTGAGGACACTAACTCACTGATCTTGATTTGCATAACATCTTTGCTGGCATATGCAGTGTTGTTTCTTTTAGAATATCTTATATGTTCGTAATTACCTTTTATTTTGGGAAACTCATATAACGCTTCTAGCAACTTGTCACAACACACAGTTTGGAAACCACTGATATAAGACACAAAAATAGCATATCCTGTTGTATTACTATTAATAAGAGAAGGTGTGAGAGCATCTTTCATTCATAGTCAGAAGTAGCAAAATGATCTAAACCAAATTAGGCTACTTAATATATGTAAAAACAAGTTCATATATATGCTTTGATTAAACTTGTTATAACTCATTGTACATTTAATGTTTCTGGGCACCAGATATGATGACTTCAACTTGTAACTTTAACTCTTTTAAAGTGCCTTTATTTTGTCATATGGAAGCTAGAAAAATAAAATAAAGATTTTTCAATTCTCTATCAGTTTTATTTAGTCAAAATGCAGTAAAATTACAAATCAAAAAGCATGTGAAAACTTGTAAAGTGTGTTGTCCTCAAAATTCATAAAAGTTGGTCAGTTTATACATTTCACTTAAAGTTATAGTCTCTGAAAATTGGACAGTTTTATACTAGTTCAGATATAATGTGTTGCATGAAGATATCAAACTGGTTTATTTTTGTGGTATTCCTGAATTAGGGAAAGTAATGGCATTCAAGGTGAAGTTATAGACATCTGATTCTACTCACTGAAAGTGGCATAGAGATTTTGTTATGGAAATATTATTTTTATCTGTATCAAATCATCCTTAATCCCAAATAAAGCTAAGTATAATTTAAAGTTGAAAAATTGTGTAGCTTTTTTTTTTTAATCAGTTTGGGTTAGTTACTTCCAAAGCACATCATGCCTAAAATACAGAGATGTTCTAAAAAGTGTAAATTCATTAAAGTCTATATACCTTTTTTATTCTTGTCTGCCAATGGATTTCATTTTGGGAAAAGGTGCACAGCTGTGTATCATCTTTTGCAGTTATTATATTAAAAATACTCACAATCTATGATTAGAATGTAACAGTTTGTGGATAATAAGGGACCATTTGGTTTTTCAAAGCTATTATAGCACACTCATACTTACATTATGTTGCACACAATGTAATTAAAAGTCATTTGTCCAATATATCAAATAATCCATCCAAGTCATACCGTAATGCCTCAACATTCTTAACCCAAACACTGACTTTTGAAGTACTTCACAAGTAAAAAGAAACCAGTTTTACAGGATCTACCTGTATTAATAATAACCTTTTTCTTACTTCCATCTGACCATTCTACAATTCAAGTAACTAGTCTTAGCTATTTTTGTGTGTAGGATCTTATAAAACAAATTGTTTTGATAATATAAGTGTGCCAAGTCTACACCTTTTCTTTTGCTAGATTGTAAGGAGCATGTTTGTGGAACAAACTGAAAAATGACTGTGAAATACATACAAACATTGTTTTAAATCCAGTAATACAACAATGTAAAAAACTATAGAACAAAGGTTGCTTTATGTATCTATTCCATCTAAATAGATAGTGATTGACTGAAATATAGTTGATAATGCATACTTAAAGTTTGAAATTTGATAAACATACAAAATAGAATAGACATAGATTCACTAAAATCTTTGGAACATTTACTTCCTAACCGATAAATTCTGTACTCACTGTTAGTTAAAGATATTATTAATTTATCAGAATGAGCACAGGTTCTGGAACTATATTAATACTGCCCCTTTATTTGAAAATGGTATCTTTGCTTGAGAAGAATAACAGTACCAACAAAGAGGAATAATTATACAGTAAAGTTTTTATATTTATTTTACCCAATTTGATTTTCATTTTCAAATATATTAAACTAATATGAAATAAAATGCATTCTACTTGATCCTTGTGTTTCTGATATATAAAAAAAATATTTGAATTATAGCAAGATAAATTTTAGAAAACATTCTCCTTTTTCCAAGAAGTAATGGCATATTTTCAACAATGTGAACATATAGCTAATTGTCTTGACTTCTAGTTGGTAACATAATTTGGTGAGACCTATTGTTTATTAGAATTCATAATTATTTTTCTTAATAATTTTTTGTTTCTGAAGGAAGACTTCATCTATTAGCCACATTATTTTCATTGTTCATTTTACCCATGTTTTTTTAGTTTTCTGCAACATTTTTACTAAAATAGAATATTTTCAGACTTGCCTTTTCTAACTACCCCTTGTGTATGTAAGAAACAATGTTGTGGGACATGTTATGCATTATATAATGTTGTATTTATATTCACATATTTTTATATGAACTTTAGTTTGTGTGCTGTGTAGAATTCACATTTCACTCGTTTAGACAGTTATTTCTGTGGGGCAGTATTTAATAAGTAATAGAGTTATTATTTTTTCTTTCAGATAAGGTATCTGTTGACCAATAATCATTATTACATCTGTCATCATGTTATCATTCATACGATAATACTATAATGTAACTTAACAGCCAAATGATATATAATGTACAAGGTGTTATTCTTTATTAGTTTGTAAAATATTGTAAACATGCGATGTTCACATATACAGACTCATGTAAGTAACAACATTGTAGGACATACTATACATTACATTATATTGACTTTGTTTGCTAGTAGGACCCATAATTCATTTGCTTGGCCAGTTATCTCTGGTTGCTACTTTTGTTGTTCTCATGGTTTGTAATTAAACTAGCAGCTAAAATGGTTATTAGCATGTGTATCTGGAGGAGAGGTAATTAAAAACTAACAATATAGTTGATGTTACTTCATCTGCACCATTTTTGAAAGGAAATGCATGATTACTAAAACACCTGATATTGCATTTTGAAGACTGTGCAAACCAGTAACAGGATTTCAGTAAACTTGCTAGCACAGTTTGATGATATATTTGTCAAGTAGAATACGTTTTATTCATCATCCTTTATCAAACTTTTTTTTTAGCACTGGAACCTTCTTTTATGGAGCTGAACAACTTGTGGCTCCTCAGTCTTGAGGCTTCCAAAACAAATAATATGTTAAATACATCTCTACTGGGATGGTTCAGTTCTAATAACAACAGTATTTTCAAGCCAAATATGTGAAAAACTATAAACAGACTTGTGGTTTGTCATTCCTTTCAGATCCCTCACACACACAGTGACAGTTGTTGCTCATAGTTTAATAAAAGGACACAGCCAACTGATACAAAGTCTTCTTCCAGCCACAAGGAATATTGCTAGAAAGGATATTAGGGTTGTATATAGTATTGGTTATGAATAAGAATGTAGAGAACAAAGGGTCTTTGTTGATTTGCAGTGAGTAAACATGGTAATATGGAAAGAAGCTTTTCTGGGTGTTTTATTTGCCATGCTTTCTTCCTTCTCTCAAGCTAGCAATTAAATTTAACTTAAAACCAACTGTCTTTAAACTAACAATATGGTTAAGGAATATTTTAACTTTAAGAACACTTACATGTTGCACAGATGACACAAATTTGTTAGCAATTAAATTCGACTTAAAACCAGTTGTCTTTAAACTTGCAATGTGGTTAAGGAATATTTTAACTTTATTTCTAAGAATACTTATATGTTGCACAGATGACACAAACTTGTTAACAAAGAATCACACTAAATTACACAATGCAGTTTTATCAGTGATTTGAAAGTACCAAATACAGATTACCAAACATAATCTCTTAATATATTTAAATATATTATTAATATCAAATAAAACTCTTTCTTTTCTATTTGGATTTAATAATGTTTTAACTATACAATCTCTGTCAATGATATTTGTAAAAGTAAGAAAAATTAAATCTACTATGTAAAGCAAAGTGTGTTCAGAAAAAAGTACATGGTCATTTCATATCTGTTCCTTATACATTTCTAATTCAACCAGCACCAAACTTGGCACAGTGATATAGGATGACATGAGAAAGGTCATGGAGAGGGTGATCTTTCATCTAATTTCATATTGATATAATTTTGAAAATAATAAGTTTTTATTTTCAGTATCAGTATCTTTATTTTTATTGCACATTAACCCTTTTGACGCGGTTGGCGACCGCAGTTGACTTGAAGGCTCAGTGCGGCAGGTGACCTTCCTTTATTCCTATTATTCTTATGTATTGAATTTAACATATATAGTATTGGGTACAACCACTGAATATTTCAGGGACCTTTGTTGAGTTATTGCTGAGATATCGTGCTTTTAGTACTGATACCGTAAATAGTTGAATATCAAACATTTATATTCAGCACCATGCCAAACATTAAAAGTTGTTATTCAGTGCCGAAAGGGTTAATGTTTTCTTAATGTATATAGTAAATAGAAGCACAATTTCCTATCCTTTGTTACAAATAAGTTTTTATTTCACCCATCCAGTATTCGAATGGGTATTCCAGCTAGCATAATGCAAAAGTAACATGTTATTAAAGTTAAACATTATTTAACTTCATTTAATCACAAAAAATAAACAATGTAGCAATCCCAGTAATCAAAATCAAAACCAACTCTAAGTTAAACATTAATTAGAATACAGGAAAGATCAGAAAACAAGATCACAACAAGATCTCTTTAACAAAGAAACCTACATAAACATACCACCTAATGTTGAATAAAATAAAATACCTTTTACCTGAGACAAAGCAGTGTGCAAGTACATCACAATAATAGTTAGAGAATAAGTTGTAAGATAGTCAGAGATATAGTTAAAAGATTTATATTTTAGATAAAAGAGTTGAATCATTCAGTACATTTTCAAGAAGTATTAGAATTTGTGTTTCACATCATGCTTATTGAGTTTCTTCATACAAATAAGTTGATTTGTTTTACTTCAGTTAATATAATTTGAAGCATAGGTTTGGAACAAGTTACAATAATGTTCAAGCTTCTAGAAATGCTATAGGAATAAACAAATTAATTTGTATAGTTTACTTAGACTAGCCTTTTAATTGTTTTCACTGTATAATTTAAAAGAACCTGTTAAAGAAAGTAAAATGCTACAAGACCATATACAAAGTAGATAAGATCTATGCTTATTTGCATATGACTTGCTATATAATTTACTATTACTTTTAATATTAGTAGTACTATTAATATTATTACAAGATATGCACCAATGATCAACTAAAAGTCATGTCTTCATCCACTTGAATCAAACACTGAAGACAAGTTGAAAGAAGTAACTGGGACAACTCCATCTCAAGCCCAATGAAAGTTGTCAATCTTTTGCTGAGATTCTTTACAATCTGTCTACATTTCACTTTCTTTTTTAGGCTTCCATTGTAATCCCAACTGCTTTTAGGGGTGGGGGCTGATTGCAGCTATTTGTTTTGCATCTTGACCTTGATTTCTAAAATATTTCACAGTGTTTTGGTTTATTTGTTTCTTAGATTTACTTTGTTGGAATTCCTTACTTTATGGAATTGCCTGACACAAAGTTCTGTCTTGGTGCTCCATCTTTTTAATGATGTGTTTTCTGGGAAATTCAAGCTGAGGCAACTCATCATCAGGTTTCTACTGACTTTGGTCTTCCTGGCCCAGGGGATCTCTATAAGTTTATATCCTCAGATACCTTGTTGGATTACCTTTTTCTTCTCAGCATTTTTAATATTCTACCAATTGGAGGGCTGGTTGTTATAGATCATGGAGATGGCTTGCCTCTGAAGCAAGCCTTGTCTTTGAGTCAGTGAAAGTTCTGCTATCCCTTTCTGCACACAAAAGATTCCTGTGCTGAAGACCTTTGGGTCACATGGGTGTTTTTCTCTGTCTCTTTGGGACTTGAAGGAGGCTTCATCTTCACTTTGGGTTATTGATCCCATGGACTTGGTCCTCTACCTTAATCTATGTTCTTATTCTTTTCCTTTTATCATCTTCAGGAAGATAGACAATTGATGATCTGTCATTGTTTTATTGTCCTTGAACTAATTCTTTGTCATCTCTTGGTTCAAGGTTTATGATATTCTCAAATTGAGATGAATGTTCTTTTCTGAACTGTTGCTAACCAGTATTATTGTTTTGGGTGTATTTCTTTACATTTCTGTTTGTCAGTCATTTGTCACTTGTTATTAAAATATACATTATTGTCAGGTATGTAATTTCTAGGCCCTTTCTATCAGGTTAACTATAAAATGCACATGTTTTCAGTTGGGATCTAGGGATATTTGCTTGGAGGATACATCCATTGACCCTTCATTTTTAATGTTTGGATGTCTGGTCCTTTCTCATGTCATCTAAAGAGGAATTCTTGGTTGAAACCTCCTTTCTCTTTCAGGAATCAACTCATTTAGGTTAGATGGCTAATTTTTCCAAGTTTGTATTGATCAGATATGGTATCTGACTCATTTTAAAAGTTTTTCCAATGAGTCAGCAGTCAGTTTATGGACTTGCATTACTACAGTTCAAATTTTACTTTCCTGCTTCAGATGAAACATAGATGACTTTTTGTGCTAAAACAGTTATACAGTATTCTACCTTATATCACTTTAGGCCATTGTGTTTTAAAAGGGAGTCTTTTTATCTTGCTTGCAAGCCAGGTCTAGCTTTCTCCTTTATGACTTCAAGACATTGAGCTTCAGGTTACCAAAGCTGTCATGTACCCTCTCTGTGCTTTGGATGTTCTGTCTCTTTTGTTGTCTTTGAATTCTTTAAGATTTAATTGTTTCTTTCAGTAGCACCCATATAAATTATATTCAGTGGATGCCAGCTGATAACAGGAGTATGTTTAGAGGTAAATTGTCTTTTTTTGTGTCTCTCCTCTACATATGACAGAAATTAACCCTCTTCTCTTATCCTGCTTCTGAACACCTGTACCTTTTCCAAGGTCTACTTTGCAAAAGAGTAGTTTCTTCATCACTTAGCAGTGTAGTGATTAGTATGTAGGGATGGACTGAAAAAAAAATGACTACCTCATTCAATCTATCTTTCTATGATGCTTAACTGCTAAAGTTCAGTTATAGCCTTATTTAAGCACCTAATTGCCATTATTGAGTGTTTCACAGCTTGTAAGGCTCTCAATATTATTGAAAGTGCTGCTAAAGTGGAGAACTGGGAACTAGCTAAAGAGCTAATTTTTCTTTTTCCATGCTAGCCAAAAAATGTGTGAAGTTTTCATAATGGATTTAGTGTGACAGAAAAGCATTTTAAGAGTACTTGCAAACAGGCTATCATTAAGTGTGGTAATTCTTAGTATAAGATTTAAAAGAAATTTTTTGTATAAACTACATCATCATTACCCTTTGTAGATGTCTCTCTTACAGTATCAACATCTGAGATTTTTTCTACAAGTATAATGAAGAAGCTGACAAAACTGATGTGAAATTAAGAAAATACACTGCTGGCAAAATCTTAAGGCCAATGAACATAAAGAAAAAATATGCATTTTGTGTTGTTAGACTCAACCACTTTAATGAGTAGAGCTTTGAAAGATGAAAATAAGAAAAGGGAAAATAAAACTAAAAAACGTTTTTAGCATTTAATAGGGAAAATTTTTATTTTTGTTTTCCCTTTTCTTATTTTCATCTTTCAAAGCTCTACTCAAATAAGTGGTGAGTCTAACAATGCAAAATGCATATTTTTTCTTTATGTTCATTGGCCTTAAGATTTTGGCCAGCAGTGTATATATTACCATTGAAGTGTGAAAATATAACAGATGTTTACTTATTAACCTAATTCAATGATACTATTCAACAGAGAAAGGAGGAAACAATTAATAAAAACAAATTTTGCAGAAATTATTATGGTGTAGAGATGGCAATACTAAAATGTACAAATACAAGGTATGGATGTATATACAAAACCATACAAAAATCACTACATAAATAGCGAGATATTCCAACAATTACTTTTATTTACAACTAAAAGTTAAATTCCTTTCAGTAGTATGAATTCAGGTTTAAATAAAAGCATTTAAATTGAATAGTGTTATACAGTCTTATAGTTTAATGCAGATATGTATCATATTTTTACAATTTTTTTTATTGCTTTTATCAACATTCATGAGATATTGACTGCTTCACAAGCTTCCATTATCTTCTGTCTAGTTTGTCACGTCCTCTTGTTGTTATCTATTCAGACAATTCTGCTGCCCTTTATTACATCAACCAACAGAAAAACATTTGTTCTGTGATCTTTGCATTCTTACTGTTGACTTTTCTTTTGGATCCATGTTCACGACATCAGTATATTAGTCTCTCTTGACCCAGGAGCTTGGATCTAGTTAACAGATGAACTGTCTCGATAAGACTAAATCCTTCCAATGGTGTGGCTCTGTGTGACTTGTTGTTTAAGTGGTTTGCTTCTGCAATATCTTAACAACTCCCATCATGGTCAGATTTCCACATATGTATATAAATATAACTTTACTGATACAATTTTTTGAAATTAGAGTACAGATTTTGGCAGTCAGATACAATCTGTAAATTATGAGAAAATATTCACACTTAAATTGCACTAAACATGCTCTTAAAAACTATTGCACAAGGTTAAAAGGTTTGTTTGGACCTTGTCTGTTTTTTGTATCTGCCCTTCTTTCTGGATATTCATTAGGCTGACCCTAATGTGCTTCTGCCAAGTTGGCTCCATTTAAAGATAGAGAAGTTGTGAACTCTTGTTTCCCTTTTTTCCTTAATGGTGCTTACAGTGGTAATGTAAAATGGGATATGTGGCATTCTGGAAAGTATTTAGTAGTGTAACTTTGAATTGTCAAATAATTTTTATAATGTTAGTGGTCTGTACTAACCATACAGTACAAAAACAAACAAAGCAGTTGCAGAAGAGAGCAAGTGTTTGTAATCACAGTGTTTATTTTACTAGTAGTCACAGAGCCAGTATTACTCTGTCATTAATGTTTTTGCTATAACTTTTGGAAGTAATCTCTTCCTTTGCTGTTGAGCTAAAGCTCATCAAAACCTTGTTACAAAGATATTAACAATCTCTTGTATTATTATTTTGTAACTTATATATTTATTCTTGACAATTCTTGAAAACTACAGTAATGGAATGTTTTTTATATAGCTTTTATTTTTATTCACATAATGCTTATAATTCACAGTGAAGTCTGTACCCAGTACTTGAAAATCTGAAAAATTTGCAGCTAAATTTATTAGCTTTATTGTTTTATAAGTTGTATGAACGTGTGTAATGTGTATTGAAAATTAACAGGCATTAATTTTAATATTTCATTTTGCAGATAGAAGTGAAAGAATGAGTATGTCTGAAGAAAAGATTGGTATGTATAATTGTTATCAGACACTACCTCACAGTATGGATAGGTATTAGCTTCTTTTATTTGAAATCTTATTTCCCTTTTTTTTTTTACTTTCTTTTTTTTTCTGAATAAAATTGGGAGTGGAGAAGAGATGTTTACATTCCAAATCATATGTACTTCTGCTCAGACTTGTAGCTAATACTAGCTATCAGGCTTTCTTTTTTTGCCTGTCTAAGCACTGGTCCAGTTTTTTATATCCTACTTAATTGTCCTTGGCAATATTTGGCTCATGACCTGCTCTGTCTTGTCAATGCACCCTCTATCCTGATACTATGTAAAAGCACCTCATTCAAATAATATTATCACTTTTTCTCAACAGACCATTCATTGTAAGTGTTCTTAGTGTTATCTAAGTGAATTATATATATATACCTATTGGCATGTTTACATATGTTAGAAATTCCTTGATTATTGTTTATAGCACAGAGGCAATCACATCTGTTCTATTATACCTCTAATATGTAGCATCACACAACAATTGGGAGGGAGCTGTCTTAGTGTTCTTATTCATAGTGAGATGGAGACATATATTTGGTTCAGTGGTGCTCCTCCAGAGGGGTCTGGCATGGCCAGGTGGCTTAGTCAATCAACTTGTAATCTGAGGGTCATTGGTTCAAATCCTTGTCACACAAAACAAGCTTGCCCTTTCAGCCAGGGGGGTATTATAATGTGATGATCATAACTCACTCTTTTTTGGTAAAAGAGTAGCTCAAGAGTTGGTGGTGGGTGGTGATGACTAGCTTCATTCTTTTTAGTTTTACACTGCTAAATTAGGGATGGCTAGTGCAGATAGCTCTTGTGTAGTTTTGCACAAAATTCAAAACAAACAAACAAATCCTCCAGGGTCTCTGAGGCCACAGTTGCAGTTGATCCTGGATATTCTGGGGAGAACTTTGATGAGCTTTTTCATACACCTTAATTTGTTTTATTAGCTTCTCAGTCTCTTGTGGGATTAAGGTAAGCTTATGTACTTGTAATGCTAAAGTCTGAGGTTTGATTCACTATCAGAGGAATAACATTTAGCCCAAAGTTGTTTTGCTTTAACACAACAAACTTACTTGAGAACATGCTCTTCCTAACAATGGTAATCAGAACAGTCTTTATAAGACATCAAAAAGAAGGCCACTTTGGGATCATCTGCTTTCGAGTTCTTTTCTTCAGTTGGTACATTGAATGTAATGTTTTTGGTCTTTCTTCAGTGCTTACTTGATGGCTGTAATGTTTGGTCACAAATATTTAGTTTTCACTCTATCTGCATATATTGTAGTTCACACAGAGAGGTTAACTACTCAATTATGGGATGAGGCACCTAGGCTTTAACTGCCACAGTTGTTGGAACTGCATTATTTAGCCTGCCATTGCTAGGTGGATGTATATTTTGGCTCACTATATATGCTCCTCAAAATCAGGGGCCCTAAGGTGAAAAGGTGTTGGTAGTTCTTCTGAATAGATCAATGCCCTCTGTTGGGACAGGGATATATTTACAGATTCCTAACCATAGCATCAAATGTGTATCTTCCTAACATTAAAACTTGTCAGACTCCCATTATCTTCAACAGGCTGAAAACCATTATTCGTATGCTTATTGGTTCAATTTTTGTCTTTTACATGTATCTCTGTTGTCATTGATGTCTTGACTCTTGACTTTTACTGGTGCTTACAGGGAGTCATACTTCTGCCCCTTTTTGAGGGTTCTGACCCCTGACATCAGCCTCTCATTACCTTTGTATCCAGAACAGATTCTGTCCATTTCCACAGTTTTCTTTCCACTGCAACATAAGAATGCTGCTAGCAGAGTTGAGGATTATTGTATGTTTTCAGCTGTGGGAACTCAGCTCCAAGAAATTCTGGATGTGGAGTAATCTTACCCTTAGATTCATGGACAATACAAGTCCTTGAATCAGGATTAGTCATGCAATTTACATTATCAACACCATTATCCACCCAACTTGTAGAGTTTCCATCTTCTGTAGATCATTGTATTTTGGAATTTAGATCTAAGGCTATAAGTGATTCATTGGTCTGGGGGTTGAGAGCATGGTGCTAGTTCTTCCAGGATTTATTCCTATTGATTATTAGATTTAAGAGATTGGAGATGGATGTTCAGTCTTTGATAATTTTTCATTTCTGTTAATGCCTAGATTCTTAAAGGTTCACAAGTGACTTATTCCTAAATCTGAGTTGGCTTTTTTTACTATGATTATGTATGTCAAAGTTCAATTTAGTTAGCTTCCAATTTTGCATTACCACAGTGGAGGTATTTTGCCACTTTCAGCATTTTTTGTGCACAAGAATCAATTACAACAGTTCAGGGTTATTACTTACAGACTAGCTTCAGCACCACATGAGTTCTGTCAATTCATGTGATCTTTCTCTTGTTACCCTCATTACCTAGTCCTGTGCACACACCCTTCAATGGATAACTGGTTATGCTGGCACCATCTCATCAAGTGTCTGAACATCACATCCAGATTCTACTTTATGAACAACCAATGCAAGCTTCATTCTCAGAACTAAGACATTTGTTGTTTTTTTTCCAACTCATTCTGTTGTTAATCTGTTTTTTTCTTCATTTATCCTTGTCTAACTCAGCTAATTCCCATTCAGCTCCATATTCTTAGCCTCCTATCCTCCAACAGCATGGATGGTTCTTCCTTTTTTTGGGAATGGGGCATCACTCAAATGCCTCATGTCTTTGAATGAGTGCACAACAGATATTTTCAGTATGCTTTAATGTAACTTGACTATAAAGGTCAATTCACTGGATTTTCTAGTTTACTTATTCAGGATATTTCTTCAATATTGAGGGGTGGTTAAGTCTAGAAAATATTAAGATGTGGGTTCCTCTGCCCCACCTCATCCAGAGATCCATATTTTTATGAATTCCTTGCTTCAGAGATGAAGTGCATATCTCAACAGTCAAGAATTCTGTGGTCTACATTTACCTACATAATGTTTTAATCCTCTTTGCTCTTCAGATAGTGATGCCTTATGGTTAGGGTTTATTAAAGAAAATATCTTCAGACTTCACTCCAACAATTCCATAGTGGTGTCTTTCATTTTCTATCAAAGGGAACGTGGTTCCAGGCTCTTTATTTTGAAACCTTAAATTTTCTTTCACAATTCATTCCTATCATATCACCCTGTTAGCTTGCCATGTTCCAAAAGTAAGTACTGCATTAGCAGATCAGTTGTCTCAGTCAACCAAATTATCCCAGTGGTGTGTGTTGCATCGGCAGATGTTCAAACCAATTCTGCATGAACAACCACTATTTTAATATACATTATACAGGTTGCAACTGGCTGTGTAGAAATGAGGTGTTTCATTAAACCACCTAGGAGCTGGCCTAGTATACCACTAGGTATGGTAATATGTTGGACTACTACTCAAGGACAATCATGAGTAAAGCATAAGGGGCTCCTGCCTATCCCTGTCAATCATCAGAATAAATAAATCAAGGCTGATTTACTTGTAAAAATTTAGGGAACTTGGTATACCTATTGCACTGTTCCTCAGGGCTCCCTTGTGCACATTACCTTCCAGAGTTTTCTAGTGGAGCTAGGGAGTCTTTACTACACCTGGTTTCCAATCACTGGGTTAATTACAGAGGCTTTTCCTCCATTGTTTTAGAGTAAATTTCTATATTCTTGGAAAAAAGAATGAAGTTGGGAATCCTCCTACTTAGATCTCTGGATGTTTTTCCAGATTACAGAAGGAGTGACACCAGTCTGCACAGGAGCTTACTAGTAATGCTAATTAAGTTTTGATGCTTGGCTGTCCAGTTGGAGTGTGCATAGCCATTCTTTTTGTTCAATATAGATTCAGTACATTGATTATGGAAGAGAATCTACTATCTCCTCATAATTTCAAACACAGGGTAGTTCCATCTTGGATTCTTGGTTGAACACAGTTGTTCACAACCTCCCCATAATTCCAAGAGCAAATGGAATGTACCTATCCCATTTAACTGAGGAGTTATACTGATGCTCATAATTCCAGACTGGGTGAGTTTTCTTCCTTTGGTTAAGTAAGATGTACACAATCCCATCATCCGAGACTGGGGTATTGTCTTTTGGTCTTTTTCAGGTGGAGGAGAAGGTTTATTCACTTCAGTGTTTTTTACTTTCTGTTCATGATTCTTGTGTCACTGAAGCACCACTTTATGGCTACAGGTTAAGATACATTCATAGGGAGTATGTATGGATGTGTGTATATATATATATATATGTTTATATAACACTATGGTCCAATTTTCTTAGTCACCAAAGTTAAATATAGGGACCAAGACCCATTAATTCCAACTCAAGTAGTGGAACCTTGGCTCTGTGGTTGGAGCTGGCCTAAAGAGATTATCACTCATGTGCAAATTCCACCCACAATCTGGGAATTAACTTCAGGGGGAAGAGCATTTTTGTTCTGGATGTAGTGTAATTCCCTCACTTGGGTGTCAGTCTTCTGTTGACACACCCATGATCTATGGAGATGCTTTCCATATGGATAATATCCTTAGCAGCCTCTCCATCTTCTTAATGTAGAATTCTAGCTTTAAGTAGGAATGAAGGTATATATGTTTGGGAAGTTAATATTTTTGCAAATTGAAAATGTATTTCCTATATTACTTTCCTCTTTTGACACTTTCTCACCCTCCTTCACCATTAAGAGCTGGTGTAAGAGACTGTAGATTGAGTCAGTTTTGAAAAAGTAATAACATTGTGTTAATAAGGTGCTTATATACAATACCATGATAGAGGGCACACTGATGTAGATAAAGTATGTTACAAGACAAATATTGCCAAGGAGAATTAAGTGAGATATAAAAGCTGGAGCAAACAAGAGAAAATCATCCCAATGCTCAGGTGAAGAAAGGAAAAAAAACCTAGTAGTGGAATAATAGCTATAAGTGTAAGCAGAAGTAATTATTGTGAATACATTTTCAGTTTGGGAAAATGCTACTGTATGTAATGTATCAATCAAATTAAATAGCACTAAAAAAATATCATAGCTGCCTTTATTGCTACACAGATGTACATACAAATAGAATTTAGGTAGTCTTTTATTAATTCATTTTTACATGTGCATTGTTCCATCCTTGTTTGGCAGTTAATGAATAGTTAAGGATAAGATCACTGAATTTTAGTAAAGAAAAATACTTGAATTGTTCTATAGTGCTTTAGGTTATAAATCAAATAATTAGACAGTTTTAATTACTACAAGATATTTATCAAATAAAGAGTACTGTATTTTTTTTTATATTTCATTGTGTATGTAATTGAAATGAAAGATTAAGTGAATTTACAAGCATCAATATGAGGTTTGAATAGATATGAGCAATTAGTGGAATTTGGAAATAGGTGAATTGTTGGGTTCATTTATCAGTGACATTCAACTAATCAGTTACTCTAATATGAAATCTGTATTACTCCAAAATAATAATCATCAAAACCATTAGTTTAGTTGGTTATTTTAGTGAGTTGTGACACTAGCAGTTAAGCTGAACAATATTTAATTTATCCAAAATGATAATGAGAAATTATTATAACAGTAAATGGAAATCTTGGATCATTGAAATAATTGAAAACATTAATAATCAGAAACATTAAATTTGATTAGTTGATAATTTTCGTGATTATAATTAGTGTAGTTTCTGTTCATAATTAATCAGTTATATTGATTGAGTTAATATTTAGAATAACTTGGAAGAGGTGTTGATATGCTCATATTCAGAGCAGGAGATTGCAAGTTGTTTTTTAGAGAATAAGAGCAGTGACTTGAGATGAAAAATTACATAGATGTATTTTCATGCAAAATCAAATAGTTGTAGGTGGAATTGGCATTTTGCAACAATATTGATCTTTTTTTATTTCTTTATTTTATTTTTATTTTAAGTCATATTATTGTTTTTTTATATACACCAGTACATACTGCCCCACTTTAATTACTGTAAGCTACAAATTAATTGCCTGGCTTCATATATGAGTGTTTCAGACTTAGGTAAATGTTTTAGATAAGTATAAGTTTTCTTTGCAATCTGAACAGTGAAGTTATCTTTAGATATCTACATTTCAAACACATTGAAACATCACAAAAATGTTTGCTAACTTGATGTTATGTGTAATACACATTAACTGTTCATTCATATTTTTAAAGCTTTCAGTATAATTATTTTGTTTCTAATTTTTCAGTGGGGTTCACATTTGCTTTAGCATACTGAATCAATTTTTTTTTCCATTTGGAAAACAATTTCTAAGAAATTAGTTGGAAGTAGTTAAACAGACACCTTATGTCAATGTTATAATAAATGTTATTTTTTAATATTATCATGAAAGTACTGACTTATGTAAAGTATATTTCAAGTTTTCATTTGTATAGTTTAAGTTAAATATTTCATTTATACAGAGTAAGTTAAAAAATTGTATTTTGCTTTGTTTTTAATAATTCTTAAGTTTTAATCAGTTTGTTAGTAAATCATTTGTATCTTTTATTTACTCTAAAAATATATTTTTATATTGCTTATATGTGTTTTTTTGTTTTATTTCAGAATCTCTGCATATTTTAGTAGTTGGAGCTGCTGATGCAAGGCATCTGTTGAAAACAGTTGCTAAGTCTTATGAACATAGGAATCTTCCCTTAGAAGTAAAAGTTTGAAATGAATGTAGCTCATTCTTTTTGGTTCATAATCACAAAAACTAAGGTTCTATTCTTGTAGTGGGCACGATACAGACACTTCATTGTATAACTTTGTGCTTAGCAAGAATGTATCTCTCCAGTTCATTATGTAACACCAAAAATATAAAAATATCATAACATAAAACACATTAGTTACAAATGCTACTTACCATCTGCATCGCTAAATGCTATTATTTTGCACATTACCATGAACTTTTTTGCACATGTCAAAAGCCTACCCTACAAACTTTCATTCCTGCATATGCCTACATGTATTGCACTAGCCTATAATCTATAACATAATCATCATAATATTGTAGCCAATATTATTACCAATAGAGGGGCAACAAAATCTTTATGTACAGTAATCTTTGTGAGCGCTAGCACATGATCATAGGTTCATTTCTTTCTTCATCACTGCCTGTGTTCATACATGTTTTTTCCTGTGTCTTTTGAGTTTCTACTCATCTTAATTGATTGCCCTTGCTTGCTTGTTAGAGTTCATGCCTATTTATGAAAGATCTTGGATTTAACTTTATGGTGAGGTATTTTCAATGTCATGGATAACTTTATTGAGCTGTGACAAACCATGGTGTACTAACAAATAAATTTATGATGTTTCAACCTTCATTCTTCATGCAGTTTTGTTTCCTTCTGCTTATTTCTTCTCTGTTTCATGCTTCTGGTCATGTCTTTCTATTCAGTGAAGCCTGTCTTGCTTGTGAAACACTTTGACCAGCTCTTCCACCTCCAGTCTTGCTTTCTGATAAAAATCAAGTTCTTAGTTCCTTCTTTTCTGTTTGCCATACTAAAGAATCAGGTGTGGAATATTCTATCTTCCAATGCATGCATCACCTCTCCACCAGTCTGCTATTACATGATGCATGTGACTTCTTCTATTTAAATGCAGACTTCTTTCTTTAGAACATTTATCACCCAAGAAGTAGTTTACCTTTCTTTTACTTCATTCACACTAACTTAATTCAAATTCTCTTAATTCAGCTTAATTTAATTTAATTTTAATTTTCTTTGAGAAAGTTTGTTTACCTATGTTTGATATACATATCATATTACACGTGAATTTCGAAGTTGCTGCAACTACTTTGGTGCATATCATTCATCTGTTTCTTCACTTTCAGCCATCAGGGAATTTTGCATTCTTTGATTGTGAGGAAATGAAGCTCTACATAGAAGGCATATTGTATCTTGTTCATGACCTTATTTTTCCTGTACTTTTTAACCTTTTACAGGTTTAGGCTGAAGATAATTTTTATTTCCCCTCCTCTCCCAGAGTTTGCTTTTCCTTCTTTTGTCTTCTCAAAGATTCTGTTAAGCCCTCATAAATTTTCTTGGAAATTATGTCTCAGATGTTTGCTGTTTTATTTCTTGATATTATTTTTGTCTCCTTATTCTCTTTCATTTGAGTTTAGATTTGATGATGGCATTGATATGCCTTCCTTTTGTGAGCCTTGGTCAGTCTGTTCTTGTGACTTTTTTGGACAGGTTACCATATTCTGAAACACCAGTTGTTGGTTTAGTTTACCTATTTTGGGATACAGGTCACAAAATTTCCTGTTCATACTATCTCTGCAATGTTTTACAGCCTTGGCCTTCTTCTTCTTTCCTGAGGATTTTTGCAGGAACTCTATGGAGTTTATAGAGATATTTCCCCCTCTTCCCTTCTACTGTTGGGCACATTTTACCTTTGACTGTGGTCCTATACACATGCTTCACTTCTGTTTTGGTCTTTTTGGGGCTGCAACCCTATATTATCATGGATCCATCACCTGGTTACAAATGTACAGGTCATTTTTATGGCCCCTTTTGAGTTTGACACAATTACTATTTCCTTTTTGTGATGGGTGACTATCTAACAGGGCTCTGCCTTTTCCTGTGAGAGACTCAATGTTCTTTGTCAGATCTGGCTGTGGCTTTGATTTCCATTTCTAGACTTTATTCTCTTCCGCCCTGTCTGTCATAGTTTCCTGCAGTACCACTGCTTGCCATTTTTTGCAGTGATACATGGCACTTCCTTCCTTCTCCTTGGGATCCCTGATTACACAAGGCAGTCCTTGTTCTCCTACCCCAAGAGGTGTTTTACCTGCTCCATGCAAGTTTTACTGCTGCCAGTTTGACCATCGTGGAGTAATAAACCTTATAGGGTCCTATGCTTTGGTCTTGCTTGTTTTTGTTTAATGGTTTATCCCCTTGCTCAGCATATTCACACACTGAAAATTATGTTCAAACATGTAAATGTACAACTGGCTTTTTCTTGCCATTTCTGAATGAGAGTCAGTTTCTCCTATATATCAGCTCCTTCTTAAAGCTGTGAAGGTGGGAAAGTTGATTACTTTGTAGTGGTCTTTCCTTCATCCTCCACCAGTTCTTTGTATATCTAGGTATTTTCTTTAACACCCATCTCAGTTGGATCCTACCTTCTCCTCGCAGGCTTTATTCAGTGGGGTTGGCTATTTCAGCTGCTTTGTCTGCTCCTTTACTTCTAACTGGCAGGATTCTGTAACTTTTGGGGTGGTGGTCATTTTTGACACCTCTCATTCCCCTTGGCAGAGCTCATATACATTTGCTTCAGTGGAACCTTGCACAGGATTTCTTGGATCCTCCTATTCATCTTCCTTTTCTCTTGCTTGTAAACCTTCAGTGGTGATAAACAAAGCCCATATGTTGGAAAGAATTCTGCTTTCTCCTCCTCAGCTTGAGTTACATCTGTTTACAGATGCTTTCCTTCAGAGCTGGGATGGATGAGTCAATTGCCAAGGGGTTTGGGGTCATTGGTCTGTGAAGGAGATTTCTCTTCACATCAATATTTTCAAATTCCTGACTGTTCATTGAGCTTTAGTTGTTTTTTTTTTCTTGCCAGCTGCTGACAGGTTATGATCCTTTATAACTTTTCTACTGGGTGGCTTCTATTAATTACCCAGGGTGCACAAGGTTCATTCCATGTGTTTTTGCACTATGGATCTTCTTTATTTTATTGGACCCACACATATCAAGTTTTTTTTTATTGCATGTTATATTATGGGCACTTTTACTCTCTCAGTCATCATCTTTCCTGTCTGGATCTTGTTTATCTCATGAATAGTCTCTGCATCCTGCCATTTTTGGTGACTCTGTCTGCATCTGGATACACTCTTCATTGATACCTTTGCCACCTCTCTCAGTCATAACTACCTTAGTTTTTGTCCACAGTTCCCCATCCTCTAGTCTTGGCTCTCAGTGCCTTTAGCCAGGATTGGGCTCATATGTTCCTTTTTGTTTACCCTCCCATCCATTTACTTCTTCAGGTGCCTCCTTCATCCATGCTATTCCATGCATGGTCCTTCTTATTGCTCATTTATGGCCCACTAAACCTGTGTATCCTCAGTTTCTCCAACTGCAGATGGTCCCTAACTTTCTTTCCTCTTCCCTTCCATCTCAACCTGCTCCATCAACCCAGTTACTGGTACTCCATCCTCCATCTTCACACCTTGCTTTTATCAGGTCTTTAGTGTGGTTTTCCAGTTTTTCTCACAGAATAGCTTTGCATTTAGCCTGTTCCATTTCTTATTTGGTCTTCTGTCTATACAAGTAGGGTATATGTCACTCTTGAGCAGTGACTCGGGGTTTCTAACTTCTCACCAAAAGGTTACCTGTATCTCCATGTCTCTCACATGACTCTTTGATAGGTGTTCTTTAGTCTCCTCAATTTTGAGTTTCGGGCAGTATTTTGCTATGCCTTTCGTTTTTTGCCATTGCAGCATGACCATTGCTTCCTCTTTCCATGCTAACCCATTTTTTCCCTAGCTCCATTGGCCAGTGAAGCATCCATTACTTCTGGTCTGGGTCATTCTCCTGAACTTTCATGCCATCATCTTACCTCTTTTTGAATCTCTTTCAGTATGTTCCTGGTGCCTCCCAGTAGCACAGTGGTATGTCTGGTTTCACACATATGGAAACAGGTTTTAATACTCATGGTGGGCAGAGCACAGATAGTCCGTTGTGTAGCTTTGTGCTTAATTCAAACACACAAACAAACAAGTGTTCTCTGTTTTACCTATATTTGATATTGTATTTCTTCCTCATCACAGATTGTAGTCATTGTAGGTCAGTCAATTTTGCCCTTGACATTCCAAGGTTCTTTGACTGCTCCTTCTCCCTTATTTTTTTATCTGGATTAATCTTTATTTCTTACAGTGTCTGGGGCTCGTGACATTCAGTTCTGCACATTTTGCCCCACTTCTGATCTGGATAAAGTCCTCTGCCTTGTCTGTGTCCTTCATTGTTATATTTCTCACACAGCTTATTTCTGAGGTCCTCATTCCTCCTGGTTATCCATTTGCAATCTTACTCTTCTTGTTATCATTCCCCAGTTATCCCAATCAGTTGAATTTAATGTTTTATTCAAGTTGTTTATTCTTTCTTGTCTCCTTCGTGACATGATATTTTTCATGTTTCCTCACATCAACTATATCACCATCACTTCTCCCTTGCTTCTCATTTTCATTGGCCATTGGAGGAGATTCTACTATAGGGTATATGGAAGCCTTTCAACACATTGATCTCCAACTACCTACACTACATCACAGTTTCTGTTTCCTTAGAGAAGCCCACATGTTGGCAACAATTCTGCTTTCTCGGTCTGAATTACATCTGTTTGCATTTGCTTCCCTTCTGAGCTAGGGAACATAGTTAATTGCCAAAGAGTTTAGGGTCATTGGTTTGTAGAAGAGATTTCTCTTCACATCAATGTTCTCAAACTCCTGGCTGTTTGCCTGTGGCTATTCTCTTGACATTGTAGCAGTTGTGACATGAGGTAAGTCTTTACTAGTGTTTCTTTTCATTCAAGGTCTGGTGCTTCAGCTTCACTTTTGATTCCACTTTGTGGCAAGTGGTGCCTTACCAAGTATTTTGTCTTTACTCTGAATTGGTCCCACGTAGATGGCTATAACCATTGACAGACATTTTTCTATCAAATCCGTACTGTAGGCCATGTTGATTTCTATATATCCATGGCTGTCTACACTCAGCCTTGAGATGTGGTGTTTTTCAAGATTACTGAAGTGTAAATTCCCTGTGATACTTGCATCATAATATACCCATTCCAGACTGCACCACCATGAATGGCATGGGTAAAGCAGAAGGGGATGGCTGCCCATTCTTGCCATGCCTTGACTGAATAAATTTGTGAGGTCTGCTTTTAAAATAGGTGATGGACTTCTTTCAGATTGGGGACAATACAATCTTGAGTACATGGTATTAGGCCACCCTGAAGTCTTTTGATAGGCTTCCTCTGGACTCTGGGACTTTAGGTGAACACAGTATAGGTTCTCATCCTACCCTTGCATGAATGTTTGGATCTAGCAAGTGAGGTTTTAGATGTGGTTGACTTGCTGAGTGCTGTCTGTCACACCCTAGCCACTCTACACCTTAAGGCACATTATGTCTTACCAACCTTCCATAGTGGGATAGAGTGATTCTACTTCTTTTGGGTCTTTTTGTTGCACTATCCTTTTCCATGTGGATATACTGTCTTCTTGCTCTGCCATGTCTGGTTCTCCTGTTCTTTTCACTTTAAATTGTGAAGAGATACCTGACTCATATGTGGTGCATTGCCTATTCTCAGAACTTCTAATCCGTACCTCTCAATTAATGGGTGTTGTGATACTTCTGAGTAATATGCCTGTGCTTCCATCATACTAGTTCTTCCTCCAATTCAATGTGAGATTCTTGCTCTTAGTGGTGTAGAGAAAAAAGAAACATTTCTGAATTAACTTTTGTACCTGAAAATGTATTTCAGATAGATTCTTAGCTTTCTTCAGTACCTTCTGACCCTTCCTCACCATTTCCATTGCATTGTCAGGAATGAGCATATGATCACGGGAATTAATTCATACAAAGGTTGTGTCACCCTGTTATTGGTGGAGAGCTACAATATCATAGGCTGGCTTAATATATGTAGGAACATGTAGGGGTGGAATTTTGTTGAAAGGTTATGGCATATGCAGGATATTACATGGTAATTTAGCACAAGATAATAACTCTTGGTGGTACAAAGAGATAAATATTTACCTGAAATGTATTTTCAGGTATGAAAAACCTTCACATTTAAATATTTAGAAAGTTCCTTACCATAGCTAATTGAGAAATAGATCAACAACACTTAAAAAATTGTATCTGATAGAACATAGCTCCAGCATATGGGACTAAGTTCACTATTCATTTAAATTGTGATGTTCAACTTTATTAATTATTAATTTTTTAACATTTTGAATTAATTTCAAAATGTATCTTTATTCTACCATAATTATAATTAGTAGTGTAAATTAGAATAACTAAAAAATCCTTGGTATTGCACAGTATTAGTGTTAATTGTGAAATTTGAGTTACAAAATACATTTTCTATATAAAGTTGAATACAAGTTTTCTATAAAAAGGATTGTATTTCACATATATCTTAGTAGTTATTTCTGTATATGTGGAATAAGTGTAAAGATTTCCAAGTTATTCATTAAACATGTTTAGACCTCAGAGAAAGAGTCACAGCATGTTTTGCCAGTTGAATATACATTTCAGTTTTATTAGTTAAATACAAAAGAATTTCTCAAACTCCTGGACCATCATCCAGAACACAAGTGTATGACCAGTGTCTATCAGTTGTGGCTTGGCACAGTTATAGGTACCTGGTACAAGACTGAGTAATATATCTGCTCACATCCACAATTTGATATCTTCTCAGCATACAATTGGTTAAAAACAGACTTTTGCTAAGTTGGAATTTATGCTACGTGCCAAATGACTATTTTCAGTGTAGTACAATTACATCTGTAATTGTTTCAATCACATACTGAGTGAACTAATAACACAGGGAGTATTATTTTTTTTTACAATATAATCATATTTCTCCTAATAGTGAGATAATAGCTGCATACTAAATTATAGATAATCTAGAACCAGATCCAACAATATTCTTATAATCCAATATAGTTGTGGTGTATAGTATGATTATAAGTAAGTATTGATTAATATATTATCCCCTAATTGTGCATAATGGCATCATTAATTCTGTGCATTATAGGGTGCACATCATATGACAATTTCTACTTTCATGTGCTAAAGTATTAGATGCTTCACTGACATAAAAATTTAATTGAACAGTGATTGACATGAATTAATAATAGTATTTTTTGGGTTGTGATAGTATTAAAATGCTAACTTTATTTGAAATTGTTTTGTGCATTGTCAACCAGCTGTAGTTCTTTGAAACCAAAAAATATACATTAACTTTTATATATATCAGCACTTAGTTGTTATCTTCAACTATAATTATATCAGTCATATAAATAACATTAGCATTATGAAAAAAAGTAATATTTAGAACTCTCGGTGAGCACAATATAAAAATTAGCACTATAGTCCAAACTATTCATTTCAGTTATTATATCGATTTTTCAGTTTTAAATCTTTCCTATGGGTATCATTTATTCTGTCAGGTATTGTTGTCATTAATTAGAGAAGGAATTTTTGTACTTTGATCCAATGGTCAGTCATAAAAACAATTTGTCATATACACTGCTGGCCAAAATCTTAAGGCCAATGAACATAAAGAAAAAATATGCATTTTGCATTGTTAGACTCAACCACTTATTTGAGTAGAGCTTCGAAAGATGAAAATAAGAAAAGGGAAAATAAAAAAAAAAATTTTTTTAGCATTTAATAGGGAAAATGTGAACACTATGAAATTAGCCTAAATACTAGCTGGTCAAAAGTTTAAGATCATAGCAAAAAGAAGTCCTAAATAGGGTATAAAGTGTCCAACAAGAGGTCTCAGTAGTGAGTTGCACAGCTATCATTGTGAATAACTGCAAACATTTGCTTTGGCATAGTTGATATAAGCATTTGCAGAAGGCTGGCTGGAATGTTATTCCAAGTGGTGAAGATGGCTTCACGAAGATCGTGCACTGTTTGGAATTGACGTCCATTTCTATAGACTTCCCTTGCCATTCACCCCAAAACATTTTCAATGGGGTTCAGTTTGGGCGAACACGCTGGATTGTCCAAAAGAATCACGTTATTTGCCATGAAGAAGTTGTTTGTCCTGCGGGCACTGTGGATTGCAGCATTGTTCTGCTGAAAGATCCAGTCATTTCCACACACGCGAGGGCCTTTAGTCAATAAGAATGCTCTCTCCAATATGCCAATGTAGCCAGCTGCTGTTTGATGCCCTTGTATAACATGAAGCTCCATTGTTCCATGGGAGGAGAAAGCACCCCAGATCCTGATGAAACCTCTTCTACTGTGTTGTGTAGAAAATGTCTCCAATGGAATATCCTTATCATGCCAGTAACATTGAAAGCCATCTGGACCATCTAGGTTGCATTTTTTTTTTCATCAGAGAACAAAACTTTGTTCCACTTCTCTACATCCCATGTTTGGTGCTTCTCAGCAAAGTTTAACTGAATTATTTCGTGGTGTAGAAGGAGGCATGGCGTTTATGGTTTTTAAAGCCTTTCTCTCATAGATGCTGTCTTATTGGTCTTGAGCTGCATTCTGCATCTGTAAGGGTCTTAATCTGGTTCAATGATCAGCTGGCATCCTGCTGGACAACCTGTTGAATCCTCCTGCTGGACACCGGCTGGGCCAACCACTTGAAATTCGCGTTCCATATCCCTCAGGGTCTTTTAAGAAATTTGCAACAGCAGTTTTGCTATGCCCAATCTCACCAGTGATGGCACGTTGAGAGAGACCTTGTCTTTGCAGCTCGACAATTCTGCCATGTTCAAACTCTGTCAACTTTTAAGTCTTTGCCATGTTTTAACCAAATGTAACACAGGAGATGTCAGTGGGAGATGTTGACAATGCTAATGCTTGAACACAAATGACTAAATTTCGTTATGTGTTTATCAATTAATGCTTCGTTTCAGTATGATCTTAATCTTTTGACCAGCTAGTATTTAGGCTAATTTCAGAGACATCACATTTTCCCTATTAAATGCTAAAAAAGTTTTTTTTTTTATTTTTCCTTTTCTCATTTTCCTCTTTTGAAGCTCTACTCAAATAAGTGGTTGAGTCTAACAATGCAAAATGCATATTTTTTTCTTTACATTCATTGGCCTTAAGATTTTGGCCAGCAGTGTACTAATATATCTGTATCAGATGGTTTTGTTCTAATATAAACACAAATAAAACATTGATGTATAATCTAAAACTGATGTATATTTTCACATTAATACTACTAATAATGTTTACACATTATAGTTATGTACATTTATATGTACTTTAGTATCTTTAAATACATGTAATTCTTTTTCTAAGATACTTCATCCTGTGATAGAACATTTATGTTGCATTGAGAAAATGTGTTATTAGTTGTGGTTTAGAAAAAATATATATATGAAATGCCGTTAATTTACTCTTCTTACTGGGAAACATTTTGTGAAACATTGCATTTTATTGTACTTGATAGTTATAAATTGTAGATATTTTAATGTAAGATATGTTAAAATTTTTGTTGAAAATTTTAAATATTATTTTGAACAGATGTATGTTGCAGAGAACAGCATTGAGTCTTATGCTCGACAACTGCTGTTATTAGGAATAGCCTTTGAACAAGCTGAAAGTTTTGGTCTACAAGGTGATTTCTTGTGTATTCAAATTTTACAAAGTTAGTTAATTATGATTGTACAATTATCATAATGCCTAATGTGTGGTAAAAGTAAATTGTTAAGTAAGCAAGTACACTTACTGAAAGCATTATACTAATAAATCTGTTTTTACTTCTAAGGGGATAAGTGCTGTTAAACAAACTGTTATCAGGATATTTTGTATCAACTGTTGAATGATGTATATTAATTTACATAAATTTCTAAACTATGTTGGAATTTTTATCACATTCTAAAACCTACTTGACTGCTAGCATGTTACAAAATATTGTAGAACAAATAATATGATGATTTATTTTTCAAATTATTAATAAGAAATATTTTTATGCCTATATAAATTTTTTGATTCAATATGACCTATGAGAGGAATAGAAGAAAGTATTTGTTAGGTTATATTTAAGTTGTAAAACAAAAATCTGACCTCTGTTTACTATGATTATATTTTGATGAAATTAATTTGAATACATTTAACAATATAGTTAAACCTAAAAATAAAAAAGTGAAGGCCTAAGGTTATCTAAACATTCTTTTTGGCTTTTATTGCATTCTTGTGGCTTATTTATATTGATGTTTTTCTGCATGGTATTGTGCATGCTCTCATGCTCCAAACTTCTTTTATTTTTGCAAAATCAGACAAAACTGTTCCTTATTAACTTCTATGGAGAAACACATATAGTACAAGAGTATCATATTATGCAAATAAAAACATTACTTGTTAATTATTTTTTCTTCTAATTAAGAAGTATGTATTATATGGTATTAATTTTATGAAAAGACAATGTTTCTTAAAACTTTATTAGTTCGTTGTTGAATGTAATATGAGGGATTTAATAATTTCAATTATTAAATATAACATTCATTTAACTTTTAGTATGAGAACTTTTGTTTTTGTTATTTTTTTCTCCTGATGAATGATAGATATTTAGCTTGTGTTTTACAAGTGAATGTACAATAAATGTACTTCTGCAGGGTCTCCATAAGTATTTTGTTTCAAGAGTAAATAAAACTAAAATTAAGAGGAACAAACATTTTTATTCTTTACTTTTGAAGTTCATTTATCATGCTCTGTTTTATCCTATAGAATGTACAATTATTCGAGTGATTAGTGGTATGCATGTTTTACTGACATCACAACAATACAGATTGCAAAGTTAAATACTTCTTCAGTCATTGTAGTGTCTATTAGGAAATAATGCTATATATTTTTATAATTCTATGAGGTAAAAGTATATTATGAGTCACTTTTAACTTATTTTTTATGTGTTTCGATAATAATGTAACATATTGTGTTGAAACTGTTTTGTTAGTCTTGCCACCAGAATGAAGAGAAAGCCAAGATATCTTATGGAAAAATTAGATTAACAATAAAATTTTAGGAACACAAAATAATCAAGAAAGTGTAAAGTCAAAACCTCAAGATTATTACTCTACATTGCATCATGTAAAAACAAAGTTAATCTGAAGATAATGTAACATACAAGGAAAGAATGAAGAGGAAAGTTTAATTCCAGAAGATTTATATATATTAGATATGCACAAATGTTGTAATTTAAGTATTGGGCAAGTGTTAAATTTAGTTATTTTTAAAAATGATAGTTTATCACAGGTTCCATAACCGTGCAGATTATGCATTGAGTAGTTTAATTCCCATAAATTGATGATTGCTGTATTATTGCATTTTGTTACTTGAACTTTCTGAGTATTATTACATGAAAATATCTTGTAGTACATGACTTCTGTTGGGCTGTTGATAAATATGCATACAAAATGTAGTTCAAGTAAGGCAAAGACAGACAGTTAGCTAAATAGATAGCTAGAATTAAGCTGTGTGATTGTGAGTTTAGTCTCAAAAAGTGTGTAGTGGCACTTTTTTGGTTTAGTTATTCAGACAAAAAAGACAATTATTAAATCTCTGTACACAACTGTAGTAACCAACAGTGTAACAAAAATGTGTGTATATGTTTGAGTTGTTTTAATATGTTATTTTAAAATAAGTGGATAATATGCTATTTTGTTACTGTTGAAATTTATTGCTAAAACATCACACACCTACTGTAAAGAATTTGTAATTCTGTTAATATAATTCTCATATCCAGCTTTGTCTCCCAGTACTCAATGACAGAATGTTTGGTCTATGGTTAGTGAGTATTTTCACTTAAAAAATGATTTTACATAAATTTTGAAAGTGACACAGTGTAAGTACTGAGATTTGTAACAAATTCAATGAAAGCATGTGGGTTCTTCTTTCTCATTATGCATTTAAAGTTATCATATCTTTAATAAAGATCCAATGAAGAACATGTTTTAATAGAGCAAATTTAAAAAACCTTTGAGCAACCAATTTGAAGATTTCTTTCTTTAGGAATGAAAACTTTCAAATACTGTCACTTTATTTGGCCTTTTTTCAGACACCATGTTTGTTTTAGAAAATATTTGGTGCAAAATGTGTAGAGTGATAGCAAATGTCTTTGAACTTATAGCTAAAGTGAATAATGAATTTAGGCAATTAACCTCAATAATTTGTTTGCCTCTCATAACTGTCACATGACATTACATAACAGTCATGAACTAGTCACAATGCAAGTATACTCAAGGAGAAGTCTTCTTATTGACATTAAGAAATGTTGCTTGTTTATCACAGCATCTCTTAGCTATTTGAATATTTGGTGTTATTTGTTTTTCAACATCATAATTGGCAATAATATTAATTTAATGCTATAATCTGTTGATATTGTATATAAAATGTCATATCCTATGACAGTTGCATTTAGGTTATACAAATGTATGCATCAGAAATCACCACTTGAGAATTCAGTATGGGAACTTCAAGATATACATTTATTTACCTAAGTACTCTATGAATAATGAGATTTTGAGTAATTTATATAGTAAAAGGTTAATGAGTGCTTTTAACAGGCTATTAGTTTTCTTGATACATAAAATAATTTGATATTTTGACACATATTTATGGTTGATAGTCATCACTGATTAGTTATAGCTAATAAATGCAAGAGCCTTACTTGTTCAAGGTAGTTTTTGTTTTTTTTCTCTCTTGACGAAATTAAAATGATCTTCTAAAAGTATTTGTTAAAATGAAAAATCCAGTGGTTAGCAGATTATTATAAAGTGTACATTGTATTATAAAACCATAAGTACACTTTGTAAATGTGAGACTATAATAAAAAGGGGTAGTAATACCCAGTAAGAAGTTCATTGAGAAACTGTTATGTATGATTAACTAAGAAGTTAGTAATTTTTGTGTATAAATGATATGTATGTATGTATATATATATATATATATGTATACACACACAGAAAAGACTGAATTGTTTTGGAAGTACTTGGAAATACTCTTATCAGACAATCAACTGTAAACTACATAAAGAAGAAGTCTTCAGAATTAATTAGGTAAGTATATTGTATTTTATAGTTTATACTAAAACAATTTGATTTATGTGAATTAATGCTTTCTCTGAACAACTGAATTCTTGGATGTTATTCAAATTCAGAAATGTATATGATATCCAGAAATATATGACTTTCTTTCACCTGACTTTGCAAATGAAATATATAAAAAATTCCTCAAAAGCATGTTTTATGATTAAAAGCATTATATGATAAATATGTTTTTCTTATAAAATATAATTATTAATTTCCTGCAGTTTTGTTTCCAGTCTATGGACTGTATGCTCCTAATTGTTGATAGATAGTGTTATTCAATATTCAGGGCACAGATAAACTTCTTAAACATGTTTTGTACTGTGCATACAGGTTAAAATAATAATAAAAATAATCCTCAGTATTTTGTAGCAAGTTGAACAAGTTGATCCACTTTTGGGACAGTGTTAAACCTATAGACTTACAATGTTAAAGTCTGGGATTCAATTCCCCTGCTGTGGACAAAACAGATATTCCAATGTGGCTTTGCCATGTAACAAACACACACTCTGAACAAGTTGATATATGTTATGCATTTATTTTCTGTGCACCTTATGCAGACATGTCTTAAGTGTGTATACATGTATCTTAAATTAATAATTTTTCAAGAAATTTACATGTACAACATGTAAGGTTGTTTATCCCAAATATAACTTTTATTTTCTTCTGTTTTTGTTTTTTAATCAAAATTCTAACTGTAATAAACTGCTTTAAGAAAGTAATTCATGGATACTAGGCTGTGTTATGGTTTGTTATACACATAATTGGTGTTGCTCTACTATCTTGAGATCAGAATGGATAAAATTACACATTTCAAAACATAGTAGAACATACAAATATATTGTGTAATATGTGCATGTGTAAATTTAATTTAAAGTTTGTCATTTTTGGTATAATATTAAATGTAGATACATATATCAATATAATATTAGTTGTTTAAGCCACCAGTAACTCTTGAAAAGATATTTTTTGAATATGCATACATGTGTTAATTAAGTACTATAGATGAAGTAACAAAACAACTGGAAGTAATTATACTAATTTTTATATAAGTTATGCACATTTCAACAGTCTTTAGTTCAAAGAAACTTCACCAACTCATAACTGGATTTACCTTCTGAAATCTCAAACTATTGAATTGACTAGTTGGTATCAGGTATTTATGTACTGTAGGTTGAAACCTAAGTTTGTTTATTGATATTTTAATGAAGAATATATATAAGTATTTGATATTCATATATTTCTTCATACAGCTATAGAAAGTAGTATTTGTTTAATGAAATATAATATGCACAAAAGCTAATGGTTTGGGTAAATGTGAAGATTTAAAACAAATTTGATTGTTTTACTTTAATAAAATGTACAATTGACTAGAAATCAGTAATAAAATTGTTTTTTGAAATTGAAAACAACCTCATTTTAACTGGGATAAGTATTATTCATTGTTACCTTTATTTAACCATTGCTAATGGCATTGAATCTGGATATCGGTGCTTCTGTAGTTACATTTGGTAATATAGATCTATATCTAAGGGTTATATGTATGGAAGGAGGCATTTTTATGTTATAAAAATTTTTATAGTAATTTTTTTAATACATATGTTAGAAGTAACTCATGATAATGCAAGTTGAGAAAGTTCACTGTAAATTAAATGTTTCCTATAAAAGGAACTTTGTATTTCTAAGGAACATAGTTTTGTGTGATTGAAATTACTATAGGATATGTATTTTCAAATACAATTATATCCTCTCACACTTTAGTGTTATCCCAATGAAAGTTACTCTTCTTTGTACATATAAGTATTGGTATGAATTATGCTTCATTTGCTCCAGTCTTTATACCCCACTGTTGCCTATAGCAACTTTTAATCTTGTGACTCTCTCTGCCTACATCAATGTGCCCTCTATGTCAGATATAAATAAAAGCTCCCCACTACTACTACTTATTCACTTTTTCTTGAGGGTGCTGCCATGCCTCATTTTCCTGGTTTATTGGGTCAGCATATCTTGACTTTCCATTGCCTGAAAAACTCTTATTTGGACTTTCAAAGATTATATCCTCCTTTTCCTATTTAAGGCTCTAGACAACGTATAAAAGTTCACCGTAATCAATTTCAGTATTCTTTCACAATAGTTTCGTGCTCTTTTAATTTTTGCAGCTGTTGTCTGAGGCTTATCACAAATCTCTGAAGCAATATTCAGATTATCTTAGTCATTTATTGACTACTACTTTGTTAAATTATCAGCTCTCTTTTTTGTTTGTTGTTCAAATCTTTTGAGAGAGATGTCTTGTTAAAGAGAGTTCACTTTCCTGGTTTGGCTTTTAGAGATTTCAGAGAACCTTTTCTTAGACAATCTCTTTTTGCAGGTATTACCTATTCCATGGTATCTTGTGTTGATGTGGCTTGTTGCCACTTTTCCCTTTCTGCCATAGTTTCTTGACTGTTCCAAAGGCCTTCTACAGGATGGCTTTATGCATCTCCTATCCAAGTGTCCTAACATCTAGCTTTAATACCAAAATCAATTGTAACACAAGGGAAATTCTTACCTTACTAGTGGGTATTGTCTTCTAGTATGGAACATTGGCTACCTTATAGGGTCAGGTCCTGTAGCATCTCAATTCAGAGGGTTTGTGTCAGTGTGTGAGACATTTACCACAGATCAGTGGGTCATTCTACTTCTCATTAGAGGATAGGTCATTTAATTCATGTCTCCTCCTCCATTGTCTCTCATACCAGTTGGATTTCCACTACCCAAGGACTAGCCATTCAGCTCAAACCAACCAGTATCTTTGTCAAAAGAGGCTATAGAGCACATTGATTCCTATTTCAAGAGTTTTTATTCCCAGCTGTTTATACTAATGAAAAAGACAGATGATTGGCAACCTATCTTGCTGCAATCATTTCATCCAGCCTCTTTGGAATTAATTCTTTCCCTTCTATAGCTCTTTCATTCTGTCAGTAGAAAGACAAAATCTAATGTTACCTATTCCTGACTTCATATTCTGATCTCAGATTCTTCACAGTGTTATCTCCATTTTGTGTATGATAATCCAGTTTTTTAGTTTCATTATCTTTCATTCAACCTCAGTGATTTGCTCCACATCCTGTCAAGTGAAACTGGTGATGGCACTTTGGCTGGGAAAGCCATGGCTTTCATTCTTCTCAGGAGTATCAACATCTTCCCATTCCTCACTGGCTAGCTCTTTTAAATCAGCTTTGGTCAATTTTCATTCAGCAGTTGATATTCTTCAACTTAATGCCTGTCTTTTATGTGGTCCATTGCACAACATCAGAGATTGAGTTTTTGGGTAGCACCCTTATTAACAGAATCCATTTGGCATTCTTTTTTTATAATTTTATCAACAGAATTGGCTTACTTCATGTCAGTGGTTTCTCAAAGTTTAATCCTTCTCCTTCCAGTGTGCCATGTCTCTCAATTTTTAATGTAGTTATTTAACAAAGGTTTAGCACCTTTATCTATTGCCCTGTTGTATTAGCTACTTTTCATTTCTCTACTGAAAGAAAAGTTTTGGGGTCCCTGGTTTTGTTACTACTTTTGAAATACTTTTGAGTTATATTTGTTGTCACAAGCCTTTCCTGGTTCTTAATTTGGATATCACAGGGGTTCTCCATGCCTTATCTCATCCACTTTTTAAACCTTTAGGGTCATGTTCACTACATCATCTTTCACATAACAATTATATTATTCTGTTTTTGGCTTGCAGGCATCAATGTTTGGATGTGTTTCTGCTTGATGTTCACAGGAGTCTTTATAATTCCACTAGTTGTTGTGTCCAGACATGGCTTTTCTACCCAAAACTTCAGCTGGTAGAGAAAAAAATAAGACTTTCACTTCCATCCATCTTCACTCCATTTCACATTTATATGATCAGTTGAATCTGGATTGTCTTTTATACCCAGTTTGGGCTTTTTGATGCATTGAATTATTTATTTATCCGTTGGTATCCTACTGTGTCACATAACTTATCTTCTATCACTTTTCCAGGTTGGATTCTTCATTTTGTTCATATTCTTTTTACACCTTTGTGTGGCTTTAATTGAAGGAGTGGAGCCTCATCTCATCAAATTCAATTTCTCTCAGTGTTCCTGGAAGTTTGGTGCATTGGCTACTGTAAAATATTGTGTAGGCTGGTATGTAGACCACACCTAATATATTTGTATTGCACTATTTACATGATTTAGTGTTTTTCTCCTCACATGGTTTAGACTACCATAACAGCTATTATATGTGCCTCAGCTCAATGATGTAATGCCTTTTGTGTTATTCTATTCTTTTTCAGGGACATTTTTATTATTATAATTTGATCCTACTCTGTAGCTGGTATTGTCTGGTCAGGTATGCTTTTTCTAAGTCTGCACTAGCTACTACTAGTCTAATAAATAAAATTCCTGGTAGCAATGAGCTCTGTTGATATTGGATGTTCCATAAAACCACTTTGGTACTTTCAAGGTGGTACATAATTATTTCATACCATACATGATATACAGTACTGGATCACAACTCACAGATTATCTTGAGTAATGCATAAATGGATTTGGTCCATCCCTGCACCCTGAATTGAATAAATGTGCATTGGTTTGCTTTCCAAAATAGAGAGCATTATTCACCTATTGCACTGTCTTTGGAGCATCGTTTCTTGAGCCTCCCTAGTGCAAATTCTCCCCCATTTCTCTTTAGTGGAATATAGGAGTTGCTGAAGTAGTGAACAGAGATCTGTTTCTCCTGAGTAATGTTTGAACACTTTATTCCACTCAAGGAGAAAAGTGCAAAGCTAGATATTCTCCTACCCATAACCCTGGATGATTTTCCCTGATGTTTGGTGAAAGCAAACCAGGCTTTTGGGATCCTCCTCATAATTTTGGTTCAGAGTCGGCAATTCACTATCTGGTTATGTTGAACATGGCTCCTTTTGTCATAACATTACTTTTCATGATGATGGAAGAGGGTTTTCAACTCCTTATAATTCAGTACATGCACCGTCAAGTTCTTGATCTGTTAGTTGAACTTCATTTGTTCCACATTCTCATAATTTGAGGGACAGGTGTGTTCCCTTGCTTCTCAGGTTGGGAGTTATGAATTCAGTTCATAATAACAGCCTAGATGAATGAAGTTGGAATACTTCCTTACTTCTGAGTTTGGTATGTTGCATAATGTACTTCTTCAGGTTTTGGGGAAGTTTTTTTCCCTTTGGATGTTTGTTGCTATCCATTCATAATTCCAGTGACTCATGTCCAACATTCTGTGACTTTCAGGTTGGGTTCCTGGGCCCATAATTCTGAGTTTGGTTTGTTATATTTCCTGCTTCTTCAGATTGTGGTGTGGGTTTGTCCACTTTTATGTTGGTGCCTTCTCTTCATAATTTTGGTTGTTTGACATGCAAGATCTTGTACCTTTCTTTTGGTATCTCTTCATATCATATTGCCATAATATAATATCATGATGCTCAAGCTGATACATTTTGGATCTACTTTTGGGTCCACAAGCTTTTAATTTGAATGATGAGATGTGGAACCTCGTGTGTATGGTTGGGGTCTATATGATTCTCATAAATACATTCAATATTTCCAGACCAGATAATTCTAATTTTGCAGGAGGAACCAGTTTTGAAATATATGTTTCTCCTTGCATGTTTAATCTCACAATGTTACAGTTTAAAAACTTTGGCCTTTACCCCTATATTTCAGATTTTGCATTATCTAGGTGAAAAGCATTCCTGTTCCAGAATTAGTGTGTACCTCACTAGTGTCCTATATCATATCTTAGCTTGTGCACATTTTCTACATAGATGCTTTCTGTGTGGATCTTGCCCTCACCAACCCCTCCACCTTGTTCATGTGTTTTAAAAGCTTACATTTTTGTATCCCACCTGAGGATAATTTAAGAAACACTTGAGTGTTAATGATGTTTATCATCAAAATTTTAATTTGGTTGAACTTACTTGAGAGCATTTGTCTGCAAGTAAATGATTTTATATTAAGACAGAAAACCTGAGGGCCTGTAACCCCTCCGCCCCTGTCTACACCTTTGACCAGTGCAATTCACGTTAAACATGAGTTTTAGGTGTGAGTTAACTCAAGACTTATAGCATGCAAGTTTTCTAAAAACGATTTACAAGGAATAATGCTGTTCTGTGAGTGGAGGTAAGTATCTGTTAGAAATACATTTTCAAATGAGAAAAATGTTAACTTTCAAAATATACATGTGTTTTAAAGATAATTCTTTGTGTAACTTTGTGCTAAAAACAAAGAATGCAATACAGTAGTTATTTATTTATTGAAACATGTTGCCTATGCAATGTGAGAGGAAAGTAACACCAGAATATTTAATAATCAAAGTCTTACTTATCCAGTTTAGAAAAAGATGTTAATTACTCTTACAAAATATTGCTGGAGTGCTATGTTAAAAATATTTTTGTGGAATGTGTGAGTTGCGCCAGTCTAAAAACTATATACTATGAAAAATATAGTCAGACAATAATGAAATGTTTATAATCTTTTCAAAATGTTGTACTAAAAAGAAACTAAGAAATAGTTTATTCAGAAAGTATGCCTAAATTTTGATGAAATTTTTTGAAGAAGATTTGCATGATGATAAAATAGAAAATATTATGATGTACTTTCTTTGCTACCATGTTAATACTGTTAATTTTTAACTCTATTATGAGGTGTGGGTTCCTTTGAGATGATGAATGCACAGCTGCAAATCATATTTCATAATATAATAAAAATAATAAATCTCACTTTCTTTCTACAATTTTTTCTATAAAGATGTTTTAGAATTAACATTTAGTGATTTTGTAACATTTGTTTAGTGTAATTCACAAATAAAAATTTAAATAATATTAAAATTTACATTCTTCACAGGTTAAAGGTATCTTGTCTAGAAACAATATACTTAAAAAAATATTTTGTAATTTTTCTGTCTATCTCAAAACAGAAATTTTATTTGCTTGGCATCTATCATCACTTTAAATAATAATGTGAAATGTTTTTATTACAGGCATCTGTTCACATTACATGTTATAAAGTTATTAAAGAATGTGAACAGTTGGTAATGACAAATAACCTTGAAATTAGCTGCAAGCAAAGGTTTAAATATCATTGGATAGAGCAGATGAAAAACTATTTACATCATTGTAAATTGAATAAAGTGGTTTGCAAGTAATATATGGTTTCAATAAGCAAGATTTTAGATATAACTCCTACAGAAAAAATCATCTCTTATTTATGTTAAAGTTTAGAATTTTTGTGTAGCTTTTTAGATGTTATTTTCATTCCTAAAAATGTCACTATATTATATTTGTTTGAAAGTTATGGAAAGTTTTTCTTATGACATAAGGTAAGCCTTACTAATTTTAGAGACTATGACAGTAATACCAAAATATTTCAGTGAATCAAACTTAATTTATTTAATTAATGTTTAGTTCAGTTTTTTTTAATTTTGTGAAAAGCTACTAGAAGGCTATCTGTGCTAGCCTTCCCTAATTTTGCAGTGTAAGACTAGAGGGAAGGCACCTAGTCATCACCACCCACTGCCAACTCTTGGGCTACTCTTTTACCAACGAATAGTGGGATTGACCATCACATTATAATGCCCCCATGGCTGAAAGGTCGAGCATGTTTGGTGTGAACGGAATTTGAACCCCCGACCCTCGGATTACGAGTCAAACGCCTTAACACACTTGGCCGTGCCGGGCCCATTTTTTAATTAATGTTATTTTTTCATTTATTGTATTTACTTAATGCATGCTAATAGATAAGCCTTCAGTTATATTGAATTAAGACTGATTTTACCAAAGACTAATAGTAGCAAAAATATTATTATATAGCCTGATCATCTGGCACCATTTTGAATGGTCTGTTGCTCAGTCAGTGATAAATCTTGTCAGTTTGTATAGCATTTTTATTCTGAGCCAAAAGAGATGACAACTGTAGTCAGCAAAATAAAGATTTAAACTAGATATACTAATAAAAATCAATCATGTTGAAACTGACTACACATAAATTAGATCTTTCTGATCAATGTTGTTGTTGTTTTTTAAATTAAAGTCTAAGATGAAAGAAAGTATTTTAATATTTTCTTCAAAACAAGTGTCTCACAACAAAATTGTGAAATTTTCACATAAACAATTGTATGAAAACTAAATAAAATTATATACAATTTTTGAAACCAAAAGTAGATAGTAATGTGTAAGTTCATGAAATATGGTTTAGCATTTTCACTGTGAGAAGGAAAAATCAGGGGATATCAGTGACATTCTTTCCACTCTGGAAAAGGTTAATTGAAAGCCTAAATTCTTAATCAGTAGTAAAAAAAAACAAAATTTTTACATTAATAGGAATATTTCTAGTCTCATTGCATATTTTTAGTGAAAAACTTGATAATTATTGAGTACAATGATGCAATTTCATGTCGTGATTCCTTATGGGTTTTTATAACATTAATTGTTTAAACTATGATATAAATTATTCATAAACAGTTTGAATGCTAACATACACAAACATTTAAATTTGTTATGAGATATTTTAATTTTTCTTATATTTATGTAGTTTATGTTTATTTTATAACAGAATGGTAACAGATTTTGAAGAGCTTAAACAGAAGATGCCCTTCATAAATATTGAGGCATTAAAGGTGAGATATTATGTACTTTCAGTATATTAAAAGAAATTTAATCCCTCTTCATCCTAAAGTATTTACCAAATCCCATTTTATGACAGGTATATGAGAGGTGTCTTGCTTCATCTATGGTGGCTTCATATAAGACATCCTTATCTACCATTTTCTGATTTTCTAAATATCAGAAAGTTTTTAAATCCCCAGTACTATCAGGTCTTCTTAAATCATTTCATATTCTTCAAAGGCCTTTTTCAGTTACCATATTGGGATTCTACAGTTTTACATGCATTGTCTCATTCTCACTTTGAGTCCTTATCTTTATTTTCTTTGTTTCACACTTCTTGAAAATTGTATTTTTGTTGGTGTTGGCTTGTGTACATTGTCTGTTGGAGTTATTTACAATCCTTGTGCATAGAACTCTTTATCATACCACATTTGTCCTGCTTTACCCTAATAGGTCTTTTCTACCCAAGACTGTGGCAGCCAGAGAAAGGGAAAGATTCTTCTCACCAATCTATTTAACAACCATTTCTTACCTTTATGAGTGCTTCAACCTTGACTGTTTGTTATGTCTTGTCAATGTCCTCGTTTTAGGTGACTCATACAAACTCATTTCAATTCTTCATTCACTGGGATCCTTAAATTTTCCATGGCTTATTTCTCTTTACCTTAACGAGGTGGCTTTGCAAACTGACTTTCTTGGCTTGTAATGGATTATAGTTATCGAGAGGAATATTTTGCATGTCACATCTCACCAGATTTGTCACATCTCTATGTTATTAATTGCCCAGTTGATTTGCCCTCTGGAAGACTGTGCAGGCTGCTATGGGAACTACTTCTACTACTTTCCTATCTTGTTACATAAATGATCTAGCAATTTTCTTCTCTGAGGGTTATCATCTATTCCCTGTAGCTATTTTGACCACATATGTTAGACTTTAACTCGAAGTATCTTCCTCACTCATATACTATCTTCATTTCCAGAGCCCCTTTATTTCTCACTGAATCCCACTCTGTAGTTAGTGTTTCACAGGCAGGTATTCTTTTTATTTTTGATTCCACATTAGCAACCATTTTCATTGTAATTACTACATGTTGCAACAGGATCAAAATGAAATGTTCCATAAGTCTGTCAAGGTGCCTATCATGGACCACCACTCATGGACTATCATGAGTAAAGCTGAAGGGAATTCTGCCTGTTCCTGCTGATCTTCAAGCTGAATAAATCTTGGTCAGTTTGCCATTACAAATGTAGGGAACTTTGTTCACCTACTGCATAGTTTCAAGGACACTGTACCTCTGGACTTCCAAACATATATTAACCCCAGACTCTACTAGTGAAGCTTGGGAGTTTTACAACCCCAATTTCCAGTTGCTGGGATGGTATATGTATAATATATAATATTGTGGTCCAATAGCCCAGTGTGGTATATAAGGACCAGAACATCTTAACTCTAACCCCAAGTTATAGAACTTCAACTGTCTTATTCAGCTCAGTCATGCAAATACATGTTTACAGATTAACATTAATTAGTCTTCTGCTGAAGTATGTGCATATTTCATTTACAATTGCTAACAACTTATGAAGTTGTTTTTTGTGTTGGGTTTGTGAAAGCCATCATCGAACATATTGTGGGGGTTCATGTTGCTGTTTTGATCCTCTTTTCCATATCTGTCACACATTTTCCTATAGGGAAACTTTAAGCTGAAGTTGAGGAGAAAGAAATGAAGAGACTTTTACCATCCAATACATATCTCTACATTTTGAATTTTTATGTCTACTTTAGATACATATCTTCTGCTTGTGTTTTCCTTTTTTCTCTTCAACCTGTTTACTTAGTACCCAATACTTTCTTTAAGATTAGATGTGCTTCCATTGTTTTACACGTTGTTTTCCCTACCCTTTCAGGTAATATAGAAGATATTATATAAATATAGTTTCTTCTTCTTTAACAAGTAATTCATAGTACTTAATGTTTTCCTTACCCTTTCAGGTAATACAGAAGATATTACTTAAATATAGTTTCTTTGTCTTTACCAAGTAATTCATAGTACATAATGCTTGGACATTATTTCTTACTCCTTAAAATGTGTATATATGATATCATTTAGATCTATTTCATTACTCCTTAACATGTGTATCTTGGGAACAAATGTTTCATTGTAATTAATTATTCCTTAACATATATCTCTTTGTTAAATGTACATGATTATTTCACTTAAATATAATAAGAGAGTTATGATTTAGATAGATGTAAAGTGTGAGTGTTACATACAGTATTTTTAAAAGTAATAATTTATTGCAGGTTTTCTTATGTAACTGTTTATGAATCATTTGTTGTGTAGTTAAATTGCTTTGAATTCATATAACTTTACTTGAATCTTCAGAATTTTTTTTGTTGCATTGTAGAATGTTCTAGTCCTCAGACAGGCAATATATATATAAATATATAGGCAACTAAGTAAGTGAAAGGAAGTTTAAATTAGTGAAAGTTTGTTTTGAATTTTGTGTAAAGCTACACAAGGGCTATCTGCACTACCTGCCCCTAATTTAACAATATAAGACTAGAGGGAAGGCAGCTGGTCATCACCACCAACCAACTCTTGGACTACTCTTTTACTGACTGTTAGTGGCACAACTTCTTAACACCCTCATGGCTAAAAGGTTGAGCATTTTTTGTGCAACAGGGATTTGAACCTGTGATTCTCAGATTACATGTCAAATGCCCTCACCATTTGACCCTACCATACCAGGCCATTAGTGAAAATAAAAGTGAAATTAGACTGTGTGCCAGTTTAGATGTAACAGTTGATTTTTAAAGTTTCACAGCTCGTAATAACAGAGAAAAAGGAGGATTTTTTTTTTCTCATGAAAAGGTGTTCTGAAATAAGTGAACTTTCTTGTGTGAACCTTTAATGATAGATATAAAAGATTTTTTAGACTGATTAATGTAAAAGTTATTATTTAGCTGAATTGGTGATTTAATATTTAATGATTATTTATTTTTGTAACAAGATAGTTAAAAATAGTTATTTTAATAGCAATAGTTAAGACCAGTTTCATTGAATAACTTAGTAAGAGTCAAATTTTGTGTGTGGTTCAATTGTTATAGTGTCATTGATGCCAAGTTACTTGAATTTTTTAGTATCTTTCTTGCTAAAGTAGCATTGTGTAATTTATAGAAAGCTTGAGGCTTCAATAAACAGGAAATATGTAGAGATGACTAGTAAGTGCAAGTTAAGTAGAGAAAATTCAAGTCAACAGGAAGGTAGTTAGATCAAGATTGAGTGATTTGCACTTTAGTAGTGACTGGTGATTTCCAAATAACTTAAGTCCTACAAAATCAGGTAATGTTCAGTCAGAAAATGCTATGTTGGTAGAAGTGAAGTTAGACTGTATGATTGTTAATTTAGGCATATTTTTCATATTACCTTTAATGAATATTATTCCATTATGGCATCAGATAGTTTATAGAAAGTTCAAGGTCTCCTTGAACAAAATTTACATATAGGTGGCTAGTGAGTGCATGTGAAGTAAAGGAAAGTCAACTAAAATGAAGATAATTAGACAGATCAAGACTGAGTGATTTGCAATTTAGCTGAAATGTGTGGCTTCTAAAGAAGTTAAGTCATACAAAGTTGAATAATATTTAGTCAGAAAATATTAGGTTAGTAAACATGATGATAGACTGCAATATTGTTAATTTAGTCAAAATAGGCAACATTTTAAAGTGAATTTCACAGTTTAACAGAGATAAGAAGAATAATTTGTCTTTTCAAAGTAACTGAACCCACCTGTGTGGGCTCTGACAAAATGAAGACAATTGTGGGTAAAAGTAAGTAAATTATTCACTGATACTATTGTGATAACAATAAAGCAAAACATTTCATCTTGTCAGTTGGATTGTAAAGTAATTGAATCAGCCTGAGTAGACTTCTGACAAGAAAAGAGAATTAAAGAATTGTTGCACATAGCTTGTACATAAACCCTGACATTTAGCAAGCCAGCCAGGATTATATAGTAGTAAAGAGAGGTGGAAAAAATAGAAGTGAATGGTATCAAAAATAAGAAAGTCTATATTTCCTGAGTGATAATGGTAGCAAAAACAGTGTGAATACTATAATTATGGCAACAGATTCTGATAAGTGAATTGAAAGAAGTAAGCATCTTGGGTTGTTATGTCAGTAAGCTATGAGAATTTGTTAAACAGCAATAAGAACTCGAGATTAAAGGTCATAGGTAGATACAAGAAGAAGAAAATGAGAAAAAGTAAAGACTGGATATAGATGGAGAAAGAATGAGAGCACAAAGAGAGAAAGAAGAGAAGAAGAGACTTGAACTAGAAAAATAAAAACACAAAATTTAGATTACCCAACAGAAAGATAAAGGACCTAATAATGACAATGGTGTTTAAGCCAGCTGACATAAGCTGTCCAAACTTAATAAACAGGTTTGACTTTAGATTAACAAACTCACCCAACAAAAAGATAAAGGACCTCAGAATGACAGTGGTGTTGGGGGCAGATGATGCAAGCTGTCTAAATTTAATAAACAGAAACCTGACATGGATGCTTTCATGGAGAGATATGAAATATTTGACCAAAATCAAAACTGGGAATATGGTGACCTGGCAGTCTGTCTCAGCCCACTTCTCACATTAAAAGCTTACAAGTAGATATAAGCGTTATGTCACTCAGAAGTTGCCATGGATTATAACAAATTAAAAGTTCAATTACTGAAATTATGTGAACTTACTGAAGAAGGTTTCCATCAAAAGCTCAGAGAGGTTAAATCTGATACTGGAGAAACTCTAATTCACTTTGTGGCATATCTATGGAAATACTTCATAAGATGTATTGACAGGGCCAAGTATGATGACAACTTTAAAGGACTGGCAGATCTACTAATATGTGAACAGTTCATGATCACATGCTCAATTGACATGTCACTGCTTCTAAAAGAGAGAGCACCATCAGACAAGCTGGCAGAAAAGTGTATAGAAGCCCAGGGAGGGAATATAACTGGTGAGATTGTGTCAGTGTGAAGTCCTACTGCAGGCTTTATATGAGAAGAGACTGACAAAGGAATTTCAAATGTTGGTGTAAACTATATGAGAAAGTTTAGTATATAAACTAAAATTGTCTTTGTGCTTAGTGAAAAAAAAATTGTAAATATTTTTCTTGAAGAGGGGCTTATTGTTGGATATACAAGATTGTTTAGTGTAAGTGTTGTTATTTAACTTATTTCTAAAAGTAATTTAATAATCTCACTATATAACTATCTGAATCAAAACTTCTATTAATCTTGAACAGAAATAGTAATATATGTCTAACAATAGCTGATGGGGAACTGGACACATTATTCTTTGGGTATTGGAAGATATAGAAAAACTATTTAATGTAAATGTTCTTATTTAGTTTATTTTGTGACTTAATGTTGTTTAGTTTTTAAGACAGGAGTGTTGAAGATGGATTGTTTTAAAAGTGTTAGTTGTAACAAATTTTGTTACTTAACTCTATGAGTTGTGCATTGAGTTACATTTGCAATATCATTTTTGTCTAGCCTATACTAATATTGTTGATGTCATATTAGGTGGATCTTCAGTATTTTCCTAGTTACCTTAAGTTAGTATTGTTAAATTATCATGTTGCATAGTTTACAGAATGCTCAAGACCTCAGTGAACAACATATAAATGTGGCCAAGTATGTGCAAGTAAAGTGAAGTGATGTAGAAAAGTAGAGAAGAAAGTCAAATGCAATTCAGTCAGAAAATCTGTTAGCAAAAGAAAACATGAAGTTAACATGTGTGTAAGTGGTTATCCATAATGGGCAATATTTTAAAGTGAGTTTTACAGTTTGATTGAGATAAAGAAAATAATTTGTCTGGTCAAAGTGTGTTCTAAAGTAATTTAACCCATTTATGTGAACTTTTGATAAGAAATGGGAATTATTTAGAGCTTGAGATACAACAGTGGTATCTATAGTGTAAATAATTTTTATACATAGTTTGACTTGTTTTTAATATTTGATTTTGAAACAAGCAAAATGTGTGTTTCTGTTTATTGTCAGATTTTTTGCCAACAATCCACAGACATCTACTGTAGAAGAATCCTTACCCACTCATATAATAAAACCCTGACAGGGCTCTTGTTCATGATTTCTCACCCCCTTCAAACTACTTACCAGCTTTCAGCTGCTGTTATGGTGGACCTTGAAGGATCCTAACCGAATTGGAAGTAACGGTAATGATAAAACAAGTGTGGTATGGGTATTTCTGGTGTGTAGTGCAGACCACACCCCATCCAGTATATATCTAGATGCATCGTGGTCTCCAAGTTGCTGCTAGACACAAAACTCACTTACACTCTGTTTTTTCTATACTTACTCCTGCAAGGATATGACTCCACCTAATATGCTTATGAATTAATTGTTATTTCTTTATATCCAGCTTTGATGTTTTATTCAGTAACCTTACTTCCATGGCTGATGAGAGACTCATAAATTCTGTTTGTTGAATGGTGGTTTCATAACTTACTTGATAAGTATCTTCAGTTGTGTCCAATTTACTGACCTTCTTCCATAACTGGCATGACCTTTTGGTGTCTGATGGTCAAGGAGCTGTGCATGGATACTTTTCATATGTGCCCTTTCCTTATCCCTGTAGCAATTGATGGTCAAGGAGATGTGCACATGTGGTACTGTCTCATTGTTCCCAAACCTTAAATTACATAATGACCATTCATTGGTCCATCCACTATCTTGACTTGGGAATTTAGCTAATATGCATACATAGGTGAGGGATTGTATCAGAAGCTAACATTTTCCTTACCTGAAAATGTATTTCTAATAGATACATGCCTTCATACCTAGGAATACCTATATTCCTGGTGCACATGTATTGCTTGTCTTCTCAAAAAATGAATATTTTCATACAGGAATGTGGAGGGAGCATTTCTGCAAGAAACTGTATTGCTCTTCTACTGGTGGAGGGTTTTGTTGCATGATACATTATCATCCAGTAGTGTACTTTCACATGTTTTCACATTAATTTTAGGTGGGAGTTTCACAAGGCAGGTAGCATGCAGTCCTCTAAGTCAGAAAAGTGCAACTTTAAGAAGAAAATAGTTAATCTATGAATGGAGGTGAGTATCTATTAGAAATATATTTTTAAGTAAGGAAAATGTTATCCTCCTGATTTTTCATGCTTCTATATTGTTCTTCATCAGTCTGTTGTGAAATGTATATAAATAGTTTATTTCTAATCAGACTTCAGTAATTTTTTCTGCAATGTCAAAGTGATTTTATATTTTATGTTTGCAGTACAAGGAACGAGATAGCTTAGAATCTGTGTTTAAGTTTTGGCGAAATCCAGATTGTACCTTGTTTGATATATCAAAATATTGGTAAGTATTAGAGGTGTTGAAAGTATTTAAAATGTAGTAAAAATGGCTTTTGATAGTCTACTATTTATTAGAACAATTATGTTCAACTTTTTTTTTTCATTTTCTCATAATTTGTGTTTCAAATCAGAGTTATATGTTTCAGATTTATTTTTTGCTTGTCATAAATTACTGCTCAGGAAATTTTTGTTTCTTGTGTCAGAACTCATCAGGTGGGCTGATCTATGATATCCAAATTTATTTGTAATGTATCAAAACTTTAATGTCCTTGTTTTGAAAATCAAAAGTTTTTAAAGCACATAAGCTAATATGCCTAACACTTATCATTGCTTTGTACCTAATCATGAATATTAGACCTGTTGATTACCAGTGCTTTGTGAGCTCTCTGTTTTTAACACCTTAACTTTAAAGAATGGGTTTTATTTTAAATATTTAAATTTATTGAGAAGGGTTTTTGTTTGATGTATTTGAATATTGTTAGATTTAGCAACTGGTAGGTGTATTTCTAATCTTTTTAAGAAATAATTCTGTTTGATACAACTAAGTATTGATCACCAAAAATATTTCATTCATTTTCAGTTGAATGTTGGTGAGTAAAGATGTTGAAAGCATTAGCATTTATTTAATAAAGGTATAAATTAATAATAACATAATTATTAAATAAATATATTCTCTGACATAGCTCTGGTAAAATGTCTAATTTATCTAACTAGTGTGAACTGATAATGATGTTTGATGCTTTTAAGTTTTGGCACTGTCAAATGTTGGTTGGTTTTATAAAACAAAATCTAGGTGTTTGATACATCTGTGTTTTGATATAATGAAAAGGTATTTTTTATGTATTTCTATATTGGTAACAATAACTAATATTAAATGTGCTATGTTATGGTTGGATTGCCTGTGTGTTGTATCAACTCATTGAGGTGAACTCTGAACTACAACAGTAATGTGATGTTCACAAACACATTAGACATATCAAAAAGAGTTAGTTTTGTGTCAGTGGTACTTTTTTGAGAATTGACTGCTTCAGGAATCAGAGGTAAATAATGAAGTCAACTCTGATGGTTATAAAAACAGTTTGTTGGTTGAATAGTCTTTACTTAGATGTGAAAGAGGAAAATTCTGGTGGTACAAAGCTCTCTTCACAAAATGCCATATGAGGTAATGTTAGTAAAGGAATTATTTGACTGCTCTGATGATTGACCAATCATTAATACTTGTTGTATGGTTTATCACATTGCAGAAAACTACTGGATAATTCTGTTTGAAACTTGAAATGACCATTTTTAGAAATTATCTGACCCCTGTGAAATTAAATGTTTATATATATATAAGTATTTGTCTGAATTCTCAGCTATGAAAATTTTCTTTGTGACATTTTTTTAAACCTGTATAAAAATGTTTACCTTTATTGTATATTTCAATTAGTGATTTTTATATATTTCTACATTCTTGTAAGGTTATTCAATGAAGTTTTTATGTTATAGAACTGTATGTTTTACCTTTTTTGAGTAAAAAAACACCTCATTCAGTGTCATCATATTTACATTAATTTATGAGTAATGAAAACGTTTTACCATACTTATAATGAAACTTTTTAAATATTAATCTTTTGTATATGTAGTAACTGTTCCACCTGTTTTACACCCATGTGTATATTTTTTTACATTTCTTTTGGGGAAATTTCTTTTCACATTCAAGCTGTTACTTAGGCCAATTTGGCCAAATGTAAACATGACACAACAAACAGCAAACATCTTGATGAAAAAAAAACTTGATATGATGAAGTGCAAAATTATCTAATTAAGCCAAACAAAACTCAGTGTGATCTTGTTTTGCCAAAAAATGTTTATTATCTTATTATATTGCAGTAACATAATTCACATGAAATACAAAATGATAAAGTAAGTGTTTTGCAAGCTCAAAGATAAAACTAGGACTATAATTGTGGCAGAAATTGTTCACAAGTTTGCTTGTTTTTATTCTAGCAACATATCACCAAGCTAAGCTTTACACTTTGGGCTGACCTCTATGTGAGTCATCACTGAACTGGAATCTGTATTGTTTTATACTGTTAAAAAAATAAAAAAAAGACTTAAGTTTTTAGACTGTGTCTATGATTTGCCAAAACAGAGATATACAAAATTTACATAATATAATGACGACTAAAGCTGAGTAACAGTGACTGGCTATAGCCAATAAATCAGCACTTGTCTTGAAATTAGAATACTCAAATTGGTGCTATTTTTATCAAAATTATTTTGACTTTTTTTATAGGGGGCCATATTATGTTAAAAAAATTCAAATAATTTTACAAATGCTAAATATTTAATTCAAAATGAGCTAAAATCAGTATTAAAATGAAACATTGCAACTTTTGGAAAAATGTATGTGTAAAATTAATTGAGTGAACTTCAACTATGGAGTATTTACAAAGTGTGGGAAAAACAACAAGTTTGTTTTCAATACATTTTTTAAACTTAGTGATCCAGTGTTTGCCCTTATGCATCTATTAAGGTAAATACCCTGACATTTTAATTATAGTCGGCTCGGTAATCTTGGATTTCAAGCATTGAGGTTAAATGTTCTATTGAAGATTAGTAGAAATTTACTTTCATGACATATCTTTTGTTTTAACAACACAACATTCTGTTGTGTTATAGTAAATGATCATACTGTGAATCTGGTAGATATTTAATATTGTTTCTGAAAGGCAGTAAGGTGGATATTCACACCATAAAAATTTGATATGGGCATGTATATTTTGGCAGAATGGATTTCATTTTGGTAGAATAGAACTACATTAATTTTCATGTTTGTCAAGTGTAGCAGATTATGCAGCATGAAAGTTGGTCAGCCAGAAAACTTGTAGAGTGATGAACAGGAAGCCTAACACTGTTGATATAAATAAAGATTTTACTCCTTTGTTTTCTTCTGTACCCAAGACTTTCCTTTCTTGCCATGTTAATTTTGTGAAACAAATCTTTTTAAATTTAATATATATCTCAACTTGTTTTTTTTTCTCATAATATTGCAATATGATATATGTAAATAGACCCAACTATAAATTATGCTTGATTTATCTCAACTGTTTTGCTGACAAAGCAGAAATTGATGCAGTAAAATTTTTTGTTTTTAAATCTATTATTTCAAATGCATGATGTTCAAATAAACATGATGAAATCCTTATAGGTTTCAATAATTGGACCTAGGGTTTTGTTAGATGTATTTTAGTGTCATTTGCCAAAATTTTATTAATTCTATATGTCTTTTCTTAACATGAATATTTTAAATATATGAGCATTTTGATATCTGAAGTATCTCAATATTTTGCAGTTTATTCAGATAAAATAGCTTTTTCTGTGCTTGTTTTGTTCATTTTGTGTGTGCAGAAATTTTTTTTACTTAGCAGAATTGGTACTTTTTAATCTTTAAAATTACTGATAAGATCTGTTGACCTTTTTTAAAGAATTTCAGTAAGTTGCTTGTAATCAAATTGATATTTATTTACAAGTTCCTGTGATAGTGACTTTCTATGATTTGGGTTAGATATACACAACTGTTTTGGTTTAAGTTTAATGCAAGCATTATGATTTAGATAATTTATATAGTACTGCTGTCATTAAATTTTCTAGTAAAATTAACGATGAATCATATGCTGTGTAGTTCAGTTGTTATAAGTTAGTAGTTGTTTACAATAGTGAGCTGATTGTGTCATGTTGCTAGAACTTTCTGAATTTCTATTTGGTTTAATCAAATATTTATTGCATCAGAATATCTTGTATTACATAAAATATTCTAGACCATGTGATCATATCTTTAGTGATAAAGTGTATAGTGGTGAATGTTAAAGTGAAGTTATCTAAGACTATACTGTAATAACAGAGATAGAGGAGAATAATTTGTCTTGTCAAAGGATGTTCTGAAGTAAGTGAACCAGACTATATGAACTTTGCAAAAATATAGAGACAATTATTTAATGCTCTGGATACAACTGTGATAACAAATTATGTAACAACTTTTTGTATGTACATTTGACTTATTTTGAATATATTATTTTATAACAAATGAATTGTGTGCTGCCTGTTTATTGTTGAAATTTATCACCAACAAGTCACAGACACCTACTGCAAAGAATTCAGACCTATAAAATTTGACACTTTTAATGAACAGCATAAAACAAACATTTACATTTTGCAGAAAACAAGTTTACATTAAACAAAGGAATAAAAATTTAAAAAGAACATTCTGTTGTGATCTGATTAATTGTTGATATAGAGTTATCTGATAAAATGTAGCAAGTACATTTATTTTCTCTTAACTCTAAACTTTAGTCATGTTTACTTTAGTTAAAAAGAAACAAACTGCCAATTCCATGTTTGTTTTTAGATCTTAAATTTTACATAGTAAGCTCAACATTTACCCATTTTATATCTACAGGATCTTTAGTAAATTTCATTGTTACATTGTGTTCTCTCATGATTATCCATAAAATTAACTTATTTCACTTTTTCAAAATAATATCAATGTAAAAAGATTTATAATGAAAATTAAACTAGAATAAATTTATCTTTTAAGGGACTTGAGATTACGCCACCTTTTAGGTACTCGTTTTGACTCAAGAGATGGTGTGTTTGATTGGGATTATAACATGAAAATGCTGGATAAGGGTGTAAGTTTTTTATTAACATAAACTAGGATATTGTCCACAGAAATATATAATTTTTGGACAGAAATTATTATTATTATATACCTTTTGAATAGTATTTCCAGTTATTTAATGGTGACAAGATTTTGTGTGTGAAACAATATAATAGCATTACAAATTTTTGATTACTTGTGCCTTTAGCATTCTTCATATTTAAAAGAAGTAGTATTTTATATAATAATTTTAATAGAATTACAGTTTCAGGAGGAATAGTTTTGTTGAGTGCTGTTGATATAAAATTTATTCCATTTTAGTGATCACCAAATTCCTTTTGGATACATAATTTTTGCTCATCCTCAACTCTGTTATCTAAAATAAAATTAACAAAAATTAGTTATTTTCATTTAATCAAATACAGTACTTTTTTTTCTATAACATAGAAATTTACCTTTTGCTATTGTGGATGATCTTTAGAATTTTCAATGACAGCAGCTTGAGAACTATGACCTTAAAATAGTCAGTTTTGATAATTAGTTGACATAAGGATGAGCAACAAACATGGTGACTACTAAACAAAAACTCATTTTAAACCAGTAGAAATCAGAAATACCATTTCTCCTTAAATTGTGATCCTGTTAAAGTTTGTAATAAGAGTAAATTGTTTACATGTGTTTTGTTAAAAATATGTTTACATTTCTGCATAATTTCTTGTACATTGTATAAAATAATTTATGTGCTAAATTTATAACCATGAATTACTCAATTTTAAAAGTGGTATATATCAATAATTTTTTATGTGCTTGATATATTTCTTTGTATATCATAGTTTTAAACACATTAAAATATGTCTGAGCCATGGCTTATAGCACATGAGATAAACATGATTTATCGGTAACTTGTGTGAGTTTTTTGTGTAGTTTATAAACCCTTTAGATTATTGAAATAATATTTTACAACTCCTCAATTTCTTGGAATCAGTTTGTCATATTTGAGTTTTCTTTGTGTGAAAAATAAATTGAAAATAGACTTGGATGGAAAGGTTGATGCAGTTTAACTGTATTATAAAATAAAGAACCAGTTGTTTTACATTTCTGAATAATGACAATTATAAGATTTTTTTTAAATGAGTTTGTTATGGTATGTTATCAGAAGTGTAATGCTAAATTTTATATTGCTGGAACTCTTCCAAAATTTGTTAGATATGTGACATCACCTTCAAGGTAAAGGTCATGTATTAAAAATCTAATTTCTGTCATTTTTATCATTTTAAATAAGGAAAATATATTCATAACTAATTTTTGAGACTATTTACATTAACACTAAATTTAATATATATGCAATTACTGAAAGAAAGCACACAACTCAACTTCCTATAAATTAAGCAGACAGAAAAAAACAACTGGATACAACATAAATATCACTAATGCTAAAAATGTGTATGTTTTATTCATGCAGTATAATTGTAAAATGTATTTTGTTCAATGTTTTAATATTGTATTTGTATATCTTATTAACCACTTGATCTGTGACAAAACGTTTCATCATTTAACATTCTGACATGTGCTGTTGAATTGGAGTAGTAGCACAGTGCCTGACAGAGTGTGTACTAGCTGGGCACCTCAAAGCACCATACCAGTGAGCATGGGAGTTCACAAACAGATAAAGTGTTTACTGACACTCTTAGAAGTTGGTTATTAAAGACATTTAATATGAAGTGTAAATTGAATGACTTATGGTTTACACACATATTTTTGGTTTTTGAAGTGTTGAGACTGCTCCAGTTTGATCACTACACCCTTGTATGTTGCAACAGTATATTTTTAGCCAGCTGAGGGTACAAATATTGTAGTCAAAGTATATGGAAAGCAACATCATTGTTTACTAGTTTGTAATAAACTTAAATTAAAACTTGAGTAATAATTATGGTTAATTTTATGTCTTAAATTGTAATACAAGGGTGATATTATGTTTTAGGCATCAACAATCAGTTTACCAGAGTATAAGTACTGGAGAAACACGGGTATAGCTTTCAATCTGAGGGAAGGAGATTACAATGAGCCTAACAAAACTTTAGCTTCAGAGCATGTAAGTTGGAAAAAAAAATGCATTTTTTTAAAAATCAAAATAGAATGTATACTATTATTTTAAGTTAAATATATATACAAAATTTAATGTATTCACTCCTACTGGTAAATATCAAATATAGTAGCTTCTCTGACAGTATGTTGTTAAAGATTTACTTTGTCTAATGTAAATCGGGTTATTTGTGGTTATGTTTTATTCATGAATTTTCATAAAATTGATAACAGAGAGAGGTATTATCAGTCTGCAGTTACAATACATGAATGAATATATTATCCTTACAGCCCTTTCTTTCACCGTTGGTGGTGTACTGTCTGGTTCATGGGGAGGGGAGTCATCCATGTAGTTTTTACTCTGACTCATTGTCAGTTTTCTTCCCTGTGCTCTATGGTTTGTTTTGAGGTATTCTTTTTCTTTACCTAATGATGTATTATTGGAAGAACAATAATATGAATTTTGTTGCACATGCTTCATTCAGTGTAACAGTGTGCTACCATTTGTTATATAATGTATACAAATACTGCTTGTACAACTGTTAATAGTTCGTTTTTCTTTTAGTTGTATGTTTAAGGATAGACTTTTGAACACAGTTTCTGGGTTAATTGCCTCTTTTAGACTGAAAACATTGTGAATTATCTTGTTTACAGTTCTAGGGAATTTTCTAGTGTAATTTCAATGAACTACTGTATTGTGGAGTACTTTTGACAACAAGTTGTTCAACTTTATTCCCTATCTCTAGTGAGTAAATGGTAGCAAATTTGGAGTAGTAGTGTTATTCCTTGCCAAATACATATGTTTTGATACAGTTCATTACTCCTTAAGTAGTAGTAACTCATTGCAAATAATGTTTAGACATAGTTAATCATTGCTTCACATGTACGTATAGAAGATTCTATTAGACATAGTTAATTACTCTTTATCATTTACCAATTAAATTATAGGGTTTTGCCTTGTGTTATTGCTTCTTTCCATGCATAACTGCTGTTGTTTAGACATAGATACATACTTTTTAACATTTAGATGATAATGTTTAGATCCAGTCCATTACTCCATAACATGTAACACACAGACTGCATTGATTAATCATACTTCTATACTCCTAATGTCACATATAAGGTAATTTTCATCATAGTTCATTATTCCACAACATGTACACTTAGTGAATTATATTTAGTCATAGTTAATTACCACTTCATATGTACATAAGTAGATAACATTTTAATCTCGTCCCTTCCACACTAACATGTATGTACAGATAGAAGATAATATTTCAGTATCATTTATTATTTCTTAATTTGTAGCCCTTTAATGATGAGGTATATGGACATAGCTTATTACTTCATAGGAGGTAATGTTTCAACATAATTTTGAGCCTGTTTCTTTCAGGTGGGTTTCATAACCTTTCATGTTTCTGCTATCTTACTGACATGACTACGTCCTTCCTTTGAAATGGATTCTCACCTACTATTTTTCCATTGTTCTGTTTTCTACTTGTTCTCCTTTTATTGTCTTGGACACACCCTTCATTGCTAATCCTCTAGCTGGCGACATTCTGGGGTGATGAGATTGATGGCAGATCAATTGTATCAGCCCAGTCAGTTTCTTTCAACAGAATGAATGCTGCATCACAGAGTTTTCCATTGGATTTGCTCCCAGTTAAGAACACTAATGATTAAGATTTATTTTTTGTTTTTTCTGGCTTACATAAGTTACTGGTCAATATTGTTTGTGCTGCATGTATACAGGATGTTTTATCATTATACCTACATCATTCTATACTCATATAGGTTCTGCTTATCTAATACATTGGCAGCCAGGGAAGAGGATAAGTTCTTCTCACCAGTTTATCTGATTGATATTTCTCACTTTTATAACTGATCAGATCCTAATCATTTGTTATGTCCAGTGAGGGATTTGAAGTGTTATGTTTCCCACACTAATGCCTTTAGAGACACTAGACAACAAATTTTTATTATTTGTGATCCATCAGTTCCCAGAACTTATCCACAGTTACTTTGCTGAGGTGGATAGTAAAATTTATTGATTTTGTTTATTTTGTTACATCTCATCAGATTTGTAAAATTTCTATGATCTTTGTGGCCCAATTTAATTGCCTATTGGAGGACAATGTGAAGATGGGTATGTGAACCTCCTCCATAACTTTTATCTCACATTACTTGCATCATATGTTGATATTTTCCTCTGAGAGTTTTTGATTACCTCCTGTAGCAATCTATAACTACATTCTCCCTCAGTGTGGATTCCTGTACGTGGTGAGGGGACCTCCTAGGGAAGGTTTTGTTCTTTCAGTTTACCTCCTCTGAGATCTAAACATTCACCCACATGTTTGCCATGCATGGCAACCTGTGAAAGGGAGAAGAGGATCTTGGTGGTTGTGGGGTCCAACCCTAACACAACACTTTGGCCTTGAATTCCTGTAGAAGGAGGCCTTGGGGTGCATGTTCTCAACAGGTGTTATAGACATTGTATCTGATGATGATGTTTGGATATAGTGCTCATGAAACTCTGGCATTGCTGCAGTGTCCTTGTTTGGCATTGTAGTGCATACCCTCATAGGGCTTCATGGTGGGTGGGGTCAGTGGGTACCAAAAAATTATTTATTATGGATCCTCCAAATAAAAACTTCAATAGTGAAAAAGTAGTCCAATTTTCAATATCTGTAACACCTGTACCTCATTTTCCTATACTACATTCTTTTTAAAACAAACCTTTATGGCTGATGTCTCCCTTTTTCATTCAGAAGGGATTAGAGGGACTAGCTGGCTCTCCAAAGTCAGTAAAGAAGCTTTGCTCTGGTGACATATTGGTGGAAACATCAACATCTCAACACAGGAACTCCTCTTGCATTCAAAGGCAATTGGGGACATACCTGTTGAGGTTACACCCGATGCTACTTTGAATTCATCAAAAGGAGTTATTCTTGAGAGGAATTTGAAGAACAATCCCGAGTCAAAGATTCTCACTGGTTTTTCTACCCAAGGGATTTCTGCAGTAAGGTGTATCTCCACTTGCAAAGATGGAATTACAATGCCGACCAATATCCTCCTTCTGACATTTATATCACCATGTCCACCTGCCAACATCAAGGCAGGTTATCTTAATTGCAAGGTACAGCCATACATTCCAAACCCTCTCAGATGTTTCCAGTATCAGCGGTTTTGTCACTCAAAGACATCATGTTGTGGTTCCTTGACGTATGCTCATTGTAGTGGCAAGGAACACCATGCTTATGAGTAAGAAATGGACCCTCGTTGTGTCAATTGCAATAGCTTTCCCCTGTCCTACTTTCATTCTTTCCCTAAATGGTTTGAAGAAAAGATTCAGAGTAATACTTACCCTGAGGCTCAAAAGTTGCTGTCCATCACTTTATCTCAGACGTATGCTGCTGCTGATTCGTTCCACTACTACAGTGGGAGTGCAGATGGATCTCTCTGTGCCTCCAAAAGAATCATTCTCAAACCAAATGAAAAGTCTTTTGCCTCTACATTTAAAAAAGTTGTGGAATCAATTTCAACACCCATCTCTGTCCCTAACACACATTTCAGCAAACTCCAAGATACACTTCCTTTGGTTCCAGGTACAGGCATTTTCTCGGTATATCTTCTTCTCTCACCCCAAGATGCAAAATATCATTCGTTCACATCCTCAGTCACTGGAATCCTCTTCCAACAGCAAATATCTGCCAAATCGACCCAGGGAGGTCTATGGAGGTTGACAGACCTCCCTTGAATAAAGACAATAAAGAAAAAAGGCGTGGTCATAAACAGAAGCTCTCTCCACCCAATTCGCCTACACAGAAATAAAAATGGTAACCTTGATACAATGGAACTGTTGAGGTTTATGTTCGAATCTGGATGACATAAAAACACTGATTGCTTCCTACCATTCTGTATGTCTTTCCCTACAGGAAACATTTCTGAAGCCTGCCGATACAGTCACCTTTCGTTAGTTTTCTCTGTACGGAAATGACAGGCTGTGTGATGGACTAGTGCATGGAGGGGTGACACTGTTGGTTGATGAGCATGTTCCCACCCTGTCTTTGCCACTTGACACACCCTTGGAGGCCGTAGCCATTCTCATTTCCTTGGTTCTTACCATCATTGTTTGTTCTCTCTACCTGTTGCCTGGAGAGACCTTGATGCTTTCATTGAACAGTTGCCATATCCCTTTTTAATCTTAGGGACTTTAATGGACATCATCCTCTCTAGAGGAGTGTTGATATTGATGGGAGGGGTTGCTCCATAGAGTGTATGCTTTCTGATCACAACCTTTCTCTTTTCAATAGTGGTTCTTATACTTGTTTTTATGCACCTAGTCAGTCCTTTACTGCTATTGATCTCTCAATTTGCTATCCTTTGCTCTACTCCCAATTTTCATGGAGGGTTGACAATAATCCATGAAGCAGTGATCATTTTCCTATAATTTTCAGAGAGACTGACTATGGTCGATGCCACCTGACCCACATGCCCCAGTGGAAGCTGGATCAAACAAACTCACCCTCATTCATTGCTCTCACAGTACTTTATCCTGCCATTGTCTGTAAGCCATCAATAGACAACTGTGTGGCAGCAGTAACTGACTGTATTTACAGGCAGCTGCTCAATGTATTCCTAAAACCTTGACATGTTTTCCATGATATTCTCATCCATGGTAGAATCCTGCCTTCCACATGGCACAGAAGGCTCAAAAATGGGCCTGGAATACTTTTCGTAGGTATCCCACACTCTCTCATCACATTGCTTTCCAGCAGGCCTGTGCAAATGCTTAGTGGGTAAGATGTCAAAGCCAGAAGGAGTCACCGATACTCTAGGTGAAAGCTTTTGCTGGGTATTTAGCACTTCTGCTTCTTCGTCCACTTTCTTAGTCATCAAGACTTGGGCAGAGTGATCACCTATTTCATTTTAAGCCGATTGTCTCTATGACTATAATCGTTCCTTTACACTGGTTGAACTCAAAATAGCCCTTCATTGGTCTGGCAGTACATCAGTTGGACCTGATGATGCACTCTATGAAATGCTACTCTTGCTATTCTTTTGATTGTTTTAACCATATCTGGTAGGAAAATGTTTTTACTGATACCTGGTGCCAGGCTTTTGTCCTAACTTTCTCTAAGCCTGGGAAGGATACCAAGATTCCTTCAAACTACCATCCAATTGCTTTGACGAGCTGTCTCTGTAAGACCTCAGAGAGGATAGTTAATGTTCGTCTTATTTGGTTCATCGAATCAAACAACCTCCTCTCTCCCACCCAGTGTGGGTTCTGACAACAGTGCTCCACCGTGGACCACCTGATTTGACTTGAAACATCAATCAAAGAAGCCTTTCTCAAACAATATTGAGAAGGCTTATAATACAACATGGAGGTATGGCATTTTACAAGACCTCCATATATATGGGTTATGTGACCATTTGCCCATTTTTATTGAAAATGGTTTAATGGACAGGCAATTCCAAGTTCACATGGGTTTGACACTTTCCTATTCTTTTTTACAGGAACTTGGAGTCCCTCAGGGCTGTGTTTGAGTGTCACATTTTTTAGTATAAAGATTAATGCCATCAGTGAATAACTCTATCTTACTTATAGAGCAAATGTGCTCTATGTCAACGACTTTCACATCTCATTTAAGTCGTCAAACATGAGGTTTGTTGAGCAGCAGTTACAGACTGCCCTCAATCTTTTACTGAAGTGGACCACAGCAAATGGCTTTAACTTCTCTCTCTCTAAAACAATGTACAAATTTTCATGCACTTTTGCTGCCAATGGGGTATTCACCCTGATCCTGAACTCCATACTGGTGAAGTTATGCTACCTGTGGTCCCTGAGACAAAGTTCTTGGGGCTTATCATGGACTGTAAACTGACCTTTATACTACACATCAAACAGCTATGGGTCAAATATACAAGATCACTGAACATTCTTCGTGTCTTCTCTTCCATCACTCGGGGAGTGGATCTATGTTCTATGCTGAAGATATATCTTGCTCTTATTCAATCGAAACTAGACTATGAATCACTGGTCTGTGGCTCTGTCAGGCCTTAGCCTTAAAGATGCTGGACCTCATTCATCATCAAGGACTTCAGCTCTGCACTTCCCCAACTCATGAACCTTCTTTGCACCTCTGCCATTTGTCAACTGTCTTTACTGTATTCCTTGAAACTTCATTCCTTACCAAAGCATCCCACCTGCAGTTGTGTTTTCCTTCCTCAGTGGGCCATACTTTTTCAGAATAGATGATCTGCCATTGCTTATTTTGGCCTTCATATTCAGATGCAGTTGGATGAATTGAGTCTGTCCTTGGATAACATTGCTGTATTCACTAGTTAGCCCATCTCACCATGGCTTCTTACAGTCCCAAATGTGACCTATCTTTAAGTCATCTGAGAAAAGCAGATACTCCCAATTGGAAATACTGTCTGTTATTTGCTGAACATCTTTCAAACCATCCTTCCATTCCTATTTATACATATGATTTGAAATCAGGTGACTTTGTGGGCTCTGCCATGGTTTTTTGTGGTTCAGTAGTTGCACACAGAATCCCTTCTACAGCTTCTGTGTTTACTGATGAATTTTATGTCAGTTCTCTTGCTCTAAATCACATAGAAGCTAAGCAGTACTCAAATTGCACTATTTATACTAGCTTGCTTAGTTCTCTACTGGCCCTGAAATCGTGTCACATTAGTTCACACCCTGTTCTCACCGATATTCAAAACTGACTGGCTCATTTCTCTTTAAAATCTTCTTCTATCCAGGTAGACCAGGTCACATTGGTATTCACGGGAACGAGCTTGCCAACATCTCAGCCAAATCTGTCTGCTCTGGCACTGTCATTGCTATGCCTGTTCCATACATGGACTATTGTCTTGTATTCAAGGCTCAGCTCCATGCCAGTTGGCAGTCGACTTTGAGTGAGCAACGTGAAAACAAACTTTTCCAAATAAAACCCTTTATTGGACTTTTGCTGTCTTGTTTCCATAAGGATCAGAAAGAGGAAGTTTTTCCAACTAGAGTATGCATTGGTCACAGTTTTTTAACTCATCATTTTCTTTTATCTGGGACTGATGCACCAATGTATTGTCTGTGTAACTCAGGTCACAATAAGCCACATTTTACTGTCTTGTCATTGTTACGACTCAACGACGGCTCCATTTTAATCATGTTCTGTCCCAAGGTTTATCTGTAATGTTAGACAGTGTTATTGGCGACCTTAGAAATGTTTTTAGGTTTTTAAAGGCCATTAATCTTTTTAATACCATTTAAGTTTTTTAATTTATACATTAGACCCTTTTTTAATGTGATTCCCTTTTAAGAATAAAAGTACATCTAGTTTGATTTGAAACTTTAAAATGGCCATAATGTCAAATAACTCGAAACCAGGACTGGAAAGGCCACCTTCGGGTGACTAATGCTGCTGTTTGAACTACCCGTTAGTCAACCTGGCGAGTTATAATAATTAAATTTTTGCTACAAGTCTTTAAAAATTTTATTACTTTACTTTTTGAAAATGGCTATAATATCAAATAACTCAAAACCAGAACTGGAAACGTCAGTTTTAGGTGACTAAAGGTGGTTTTTGAACTTACATGTTAGTCTTCCTGGCAAGTTATGATAATTACAATTATGCTGCAGAATGTCTCTTACTGCTGTAGACTAGATGTAAAAATTGTATTTAATGCTATTTATGTTTTTAATTCAAAAATTAAACTTTGTTTTGTTTTACCTTAATTTTCTTTTATGAATTTTACTAATTTTACTTTAATTTTAACTTTTTACTGGATGTTTGGCACAGATAGCCTTGTTGCTTTGTTCCATAAAACACCCAACCAACCAACCAATCTGAACTACATCCACTATATCATAAAGAAGTGTGTGTATCTTTATTACTATTATTGTCTTTTATTTTATTTTCTGTTCATTGTCTCTTACCTCTTTTTCACAGGATCATACTCTGTTGTCAGTGTTGCCCAATCAGGTCTCCTTTAATCAAAAGAATTCAGCCCTAGTAACCATTAACACAATATACTTTATCTAGTTTGCGACAGTCTCTGTAGAAATGTTGGACCACCATTCATGGACTGTCACGAGTGAAGAAGATTCTACCTATTTCTGCCAATGAATGGATCAAGTACATTTACATTGGTTTGCTTTTGAAATTTTAGGAAACTGTTTGACCTATTTCACTATTTCATGATCCTTGTTCCTCAGGGCTCCACAACACACATTACTTCTCCCCCTCTCATATTCTACTTGTGGAACTAGGGAGCCCTTACCACACCCATTTTTTTAGTCACTGGAATGTTGGTCAGAGATTATTTTTGAAGAGTGTTTGAGTCAATCTCCTCCACATTTTGAGAAGAACCCAGAATCCTGAATATTTTTTTTCCAGATGTTGATATGAGAGGGGCCAACCTATGCAGAAGCTTACTCATAATACTGGCTCAGGTGTGATGTTCAGCTATCCAGTTGGGTTGAATATAGCCCTCCTGTATAATTAATATTGGTTCAATATATTGTTCATGGAAGAAGGTCTATTGTCTCTCTTAATTCTGAATGCAGAGTATTCCCATCCTTGGTCCTTGGTCAAGCACAGTTTGTTCCATGTTCTCCCCATAATTCCAGTGACAATTGGAATCTTTCCTCCCCAAATGATTGAAAAGTGAGTATGAATTTAATGTGGCATATAGAATCCATTCATTTTGAGCTTGAGGTGTTGTCTTTCGGATTTCTTTTGGCTGAGGAGAGGGTATATCTGTTTTGTTGTTGTTTACCTTATCATTATGGTTCCAATATCTCAGAATTCACCACTAGATAGCAACAGGTTGGGATCCACTTACAAGTATATATATATATGTATATTGTAATCCAAATACTCTAGCCACAACAGGGGGACTTGGAAACCATCACCCTGTAATTCCAACCCCAAAGAATGGAGTCTTGGCTGTCTGGTTGAGGCCAATGGTGATAATGGATCATGTCAAATTCAACCTCTTGTGCATGAATTAGGTTCCAGGTGAAGAGTGTACCTGTTATGAATGTACTATCTTACTAGGGTGCTAATCTTCTTTTGTCATCCCCACATTTTATGCAAATGCATTCTCTATGGATAATGCCCTCACCAACTTATCAGTGTGAATTCCAGCTTTAGTGTAAGATGAGATAAATATATTTTGGAAGTTAAGATTTTCCTAAATTTAAAGTATATTTCCAATGATAATTACCTCCTTTCACACTCTCCCACCCTTCCTCCCCACTAAGAACTGGTGTTAGAGACTGTGGATTGGGCCAGATTATAAAAGTGATTCTATTATCGGAATGAGGTGCTTATGTACAGTACTAGGATAAAGGATGCATTGACATAGATGGAGAGTTTCATGAGACAGATATTTCCAAGAGCAGTTAAGTGAAGAATAAAAGCACAAATCTTGCTTCATTCACATTAGCAAACTGCTTTGTGCAGCTGATCCACCTTATTTATCTTGATGTTCCCAATAACCTTAACCATGTATTTTAAGTTAGATCTCATTACAATTGCCATTTGGTGATGCTTTTACCTCCTGATCTCTGTACCTTTCAGTGGATATCTTACTGATCAGCATGGAAATTAACTACATATTTTTTATATTAACTTCATAATATCTATGTATCTTCAATTTTAGGATTTCATTTACCACTCATGGTCCTTTTGTTAGGCTCAAAGGCATCATTTCCAGTGAGTTTTTGTCTAATCTGACCAGCATTCATTTTTAACTATTTCCAATCAGCCTGGGATTGTGAATGATTTTAAATTCAAAACAAATATTACAAAACAAGATACAGTTATTAAGTATGGTCTCTTTTGGTGATCAGTGGTAAGTTTACAAACTTTCAACACAGCAGGTAGTCTAATATGGTTCTTTTCTAAAACAAACAACAACTCTTCTTATATATCAGCAATTTATAGTTGTATTTAGCCATCTAAGCAGGACATTCTTATGTTCTTTAACCTGTGCATATATCCTAGTGAACCCAAGTCTTTCAATTTATCTATATTTCTCAACACTCTTTTTCACAAATATAGAGACTTGATTGGAAATTATTTATTTATTTAAAACGAATGTTGTCTCTTCTTCTGTGAGACCCTATCTATAGATTTGTGCAGTTAGGGTGAGTGTGGGTGTGTTTTCTTATAGCAAAGCCACATCGGGCTATCTGCTGAGTCCATCTAGTGCAGTTAGGACTCTCAAATGTTGTGTATGTCTATGCATTTGTCATAGAAAAAATTAATCTGCTATGAAAATGTGTTATTCTTTGGAAGTGGATAGAGAATACCTTCTGGTTGGAGATGATGACTTGGTGAACATCTTTCCAACCTTTGTATGCATTTCCTTACATGAAATTAGAGATATCTGAAACAGAATTTTCATTATTACTAGGTTTCTCAGCTCCAACCTATATTAGCAGCATCTGTAATTTGTTTTTATATTAATTCATTTATTTATTTTTCTTTGGTGGCTGCTTGGATCTTTCTTTGGTTAGTTGTGTGATTTTGTGATTCACTGAAAGTTTTCAATATGGACAAGAGACACTACTGCTTCTGAAATATGTCCTTTCTGAGCTGTTCCCCTGAGAATCTTTCCCTACAGGAGTAGAACATGGTGTTACTTATACCTGATTTTGCCACCACCAACAACCCATTGTTGGCTCCATAGGTTCAATACGCTATTAACTACCAACAAAACCGAACCCTTTGCTTGAATTCATAGGTTATGAGCAAAGAAGTACCTTGCTGAAAAGAATGTCTTTATAAATTTCCTTTGTGTTCAGTCTTTTTATGAGACTGTTATTCTCCATTCATTCTCCCTCAAATCCAGTTCTGGAAATTACCTTATGGTTCTGGATTCTACTCAAACTCTCCTTGGGTACATATTTCTTGCAGTCTAGATTATTATCTGGACTATTAACTTGTACGCCACCTGCTAGTACAGCGGTAAATCTACGGATTTAAAATGCTAAAATCAGGCGTTCAACTCCCCTTGGTGGGCTCAATAGATAACCCAATGTGGCTTTGCTGTAAGGAAACAAACAAACAAAATAACCTGTATTTTTATATTTTTGGTTTCTTTTTGTGCTCTTTGCTTCCTATCTCCTTGAGAGTGTATTCTGGCTTTCAGTATTTCAAAGGGAAGTTTGTGTGATTTTAATTTACATTGTTATCATTAAAATGGCACTTACCTTCAGAATGCCTTTTCTCACACATCCCAAAAACTGAAATTTCATAACAGCTGCAATTTTTAACAAAATGTAAATTCTGACAGGAAAGCAAATCTTATATTAGACACTTTGATGCATGTAAAATTAGTGACATGAAAGAGTGGAGGTTTGTAGGTAAGGGACACCTGCTCTGCATTGTATAAAAGACATTTGAAAATGCTGTTTTATTAACAGCATTAGTTCTTCATACTCAACAAAAAACTTCCAGTATTTCAGAAGTAAATGTCTATTTGAAATTCATTTTAATTCTGGAAGTTTATAAATTAACAAATGATAATCTTCATTTACAGCTTTTTATCTATTTGCACACATAGTTAAAAGTCTTACTTATTAAATTAACTTGTTTTCTTATTGTCAGATTATTACAATATATGTATCTTTCAGTAATACTATTTATTGTTCAAAACTGAAACATACTGATCATTATATTTTCTCAGGAAGGTCAGCAATACTTAAGAAGGGGATACTGGGGTGATGTTGTTTCTAGTCCATACCTTGCCTTTGGCATTGAATGTGAAGATAAAGAATACTTAAAAAAATTCAACAACATTCACTGCAAGGTAATCTGAGGTTTAGTTTGTGTTTGTTTTTCTTGTATTTATTAGTATTTCATCATTAAGTGTTAGGTTTTTATTATTTACATGGAGAATTGAAAAAGAAATAATCTTTGAGTTCTACAGTCTGCAAGAACTCATCTTAAGCAGATATAACTAGTATTTCTTTTGATCATGAAAAGTGTTTTCTTCTTTTGATAGACTGCACAGGAGATATCAACAAGGAATGTAACAGCTATAATGTATGAGCTAAAATATTCTAGATCATATAAGAACTGCACTGATAACATTTTTGAAGAAGGAGAGGAAAATCATGAGGGTATGTTTACTACTACAATCTAAAATATTTAACATTATGTTATATTGAGGAAATTTCTTTTCACTTATACCCATTCATGAAATTGTTAATATTCTGTCAGAAAGATTCAACCATAAATTTCGTTGGAACTCTACAATGTAATGGGCTTTAAAATTTTCACTAAATATTCACATACATTATGACTTTCATCGAGATTTAATATTATTTCTACATTGAATAAGTTAAGATATTCACAAATGCAGATATTTTTCTCTTCTAAATGTAGGCCTTTTAAACAAATGTAATTGAAAAAAATGTTGTTACTACTGCACAATGAAGTCTTTCAGTTTTTCAATGGTATAACAACAACAATGCTAACACACTGGATAACAAACTACTGTAAAGAATTTATCTTGAATTAAAAAAACATAAATCAGTTCTTGGTAGTTCTGGTAAATGAACCAGAACCTGAAGGATGTATTTTGAAAAGAGAATGATTTTGGTCTGATTATTGATAAAAGTTAGAAACCTTTCTTTGATTGTTCAGATTTCATTAAAGAACAACAGCATTCTGGAATATTCTAATAGAAATTTTGAACTCAAGAGCATTTTTTTCTCTATTTGTAAAAGTTGGGTGACCACATTAATGTGCCAATTTATTAATATCTAGTCTTTTCCCTCAGTCATTTGTTTCAAATACTATTCATTTACATAAACATATTTGACTGGTCATGATATGTGTTAGGTGTATTTGCTTGAGTTCTGTAAGTGTAGAGATAGTCTTATCATGGTTATTCTACAAAAGAGTTGTAAAAGCAAGGATCTGATTTTGAAAGGGGCATGTTATCATAGCAGGTGCCTGTATAGCAGGAACATCCTTATTGAATATTATCTTTAACTAACTGATTTTTATAGAATTCACTACCTCCGAAACTAACTTTATGTTCAATAATCAAACTACCTACAAATAAATAGCCTAAGTTTGGGAAATCCTGTGTCACCAGTTTGGCCAAAATTTTCATGACACAAATTGAATCTCAAGTGACCAATTCATCCTTACACAAACCAGATATGTTGATGATATAATTGCTGGATTCACATCTACAGACCACACACTTAGTTTTTTTAACTACATTAACTCGCTACACCCCAATATTAAGTTCACCTGTGAACAGGAAAAAACTAACCAAATAGCATTTCTTAATCTCAAGATCACAAGAACCAATAAATAATTCAAAATAAAAATCCTTGGAAAAAATCACACATTTTAGATTATACATTCCCTGAGAATGAAACAAAACAAAAACCCAACATATTAAGGAACTAAATAAACACAGCCATAAAACTATGCTCAACTGATAAAATTAAGGATGAGATCAAGAAAATAAAACAACACTTCACCAACATCAACAAATTTCTTCCAAAAACTATTTAAAAAATTATATGCACACACCTAGATCAACAAGACAGTCAACAACAAACAAACACTAATAAATTCCAAGAAACAACACACAAAACAAAACATTACACTGCTGCATACCATATATTCCTGACATCAGCAAAAAATAACCATCATTTGGAAAACACTTACAACAAAACACAACAATTCAGTAAGCACGAAATTTATTCAAAAACTATGTACAAAACTAAAGTCCATACTATGTAAAAACTACACTGACAAACTCAACACCAACATCATTTATAAAATACAATGCAACAACTGCTACAACTTTTATATTTGAGAAATGAGCAGAGAAACAGAAATCAGATTCAAAGAACACAAAAAAACACCTTTACACATTTTTTAACACTGCAAGTCAAATAAACACAATGTAACCATAGAAAACACCCAGATACTAAGTAGGGAAACAAATATAAAAAAATGCAAATTTAAAAAAAGCTCTACTTGTACAACAACACAAACTAAAGTTAAACCAATATAAAGGAACACCTTTATACCTATACTAATTAATAACCTAACATTTAACAACAGCACCCCCAGCAATCCCGTACCTGTTTACATTCTCGCCCCTAAAACATGCACCTGGCAACAGTCAGTTGCAAATTCTCTTTGTTAACCTGAATATGACCTAAGAAGATCAAAACATTGTTCTGTACTTTGTTTTTATTAATGTTTTAATATCCATACCAGCCATCTTGAGAATATGAGGGATAAAGTGTTGTTTTCAGTGTTACCATAATGCTACATTTCTACTATGTTGGACAAATATATATGCAAAAACGGCTCGTTTGGTTTGAGAAAATATTTTACATAGAAGAGCGAACAACGTTTCGACCTTCTTCTGTCATCGTCAGGTTCACAAAGAAAGAGGTAACTGATCGGAAGCTGACCACATGTTTGAAAGGGGTTGTGCAACTGAGTGTCAGAATGTAGAGGGCGGTGTTAGATGTTTGAATATATAATTTTATTTATTTTATTATATTGATATAGGTATAAAGGCATTCCTTTATATTGGTTTATTTTGGGTTTAAGTTGTTGTATAAGTAAGGCTTCTTTAATTTTGCGTTTGTTTATGTTTGTTTCTTTATTTAGTATTTGAGTGTTTTCTATTGTTATGTTGTGTTTATTTGACTTGCAGTGTTCGAAAACGTGTGAAGGTGACTTTTTGACTAACCTCATAATTAACAGATCCGACCGACGAGATACATTTACTTAACAAAGGACTCAACTTCGTAATAGCACATAGGTACATTCCAACCATAGAAATCAAAACATGTTTAGAATACATGTGATTTTATACTTGTGATACTTTCTACAGAAAACAAAAACAAAGAAACAACAAAAACAACCAATAGAAAGAAGATAACTTAGATAATTTTATTGACATCCAACAACCAAACTTCCCAGGTAAAATTACAAATTTATATTTTCCAGAAACACCTAAAAACAACATCTTAAACGATTTTTTCAAAGACTTTTCTCACAAAACCATCAACATAATTTCACAAAACAGAAAACTAAAAAACAACCTTACAAAAAGAGACATTAGTTCCATTAAAAACCTAAAACAAGACAAAAACATAAAAATTCTAAAAGCAGATAAAGGTAACACTATAGTCATAATGAACACGAATGAATACATCCAAAAAATTAAGAACATCCTATCAGACACGAATAAATTTAAACCAATACACACAAATCCAACAAAGACACGAGACACAACTGAACAAATTACTACTACAAATGAAAAAAGCCAACACAATTTCACAAACACTTTATTCCTACCTACGTAAAACCGACTCACGCACACCACAAATATACGGCATCCCCAAACCTCATAAACCAGATTGTCCATTACGACCAATAATGTCCACATATGAATCGTTTAATTACAATCTTGGTAAATACATAGCATGGGCATTCTCCAAATATGTAACATTGGCCAGCTCATTCATCAAAGACTCTTTTAATTTTAAGTCTAATCCAAATCAACTTAACCATAAAGCCTTAATGGCCAGTTTCGATGTTATATCCCTCTTTACAGAAGTTCCAACCACTGAAGCCTGCAAGATAGGCTTATAACTCTATATCGAGACCCTAACCCAACTACAGACATTCCCAGTAACCAATTAGCAACCCTCATAGAATTCACCACGATAAAGACAAACTTCATGTTCAACAACCAAAACTATATACAAACAAATGGCCTAAGCATGGGCAACCCAGTATCACCAGTTCTAGCCAATATTTTTATGACACAAGTTGAAACACAAGCAATTAATACAGCATTACATCCACCACTATACTGGTACAGATATGTAGATGACACGGTTGCGGGATTCAAATCTACAGAACACATACTTAATTTTTTCAATCACATTATCTCTATACATCCCAACATTAACTTCACATGTGAACAGGAAGAAAGCAATCAAATATCATTTCTTAACCTCAAAATCACAAGAACCGACACACAATTCAAAACAGAAATCCACCGAAAAATCACCCATACTGGACTATACATTCCTTAGGACTCAGCACATGAAACAAAACAAAAACTCAACATACTAAGAAACCAAATAAACACAGCCATAAAACACTGCTCACCAGATAAAATTAACGATGAATTAGAAAAAATAAAACAATACTTCATCAACATCAATAAGTTTCCTCCACAAACCGTAAAAAACATTATACGCACACACCTAGACAGAAAGCAAAATCAACCAACAAAAGTAAATATATCTCACGAATCAAAAAATCACGAAACCATATACTGCTGTATATCATATATTCCTGACATCAGCAGACAAATAACCAACATTTGGCAAAAACTAGTAACAAAATATGACATTCCAGTTAATACCAAATTTATTCAAAAATCAGGCACAAAACTGAGGTCTATACTATGTAAAAACTACACTGACAAACACCACACCAACATTATTTATAAAATACAATGTGATAACTGCCACGACTTCTATATTGGAGAAACAAGTAGAAAAATGGAAATCAGATTCAAAGAACATAAAAAGTCACCTTCACACATTTTCGAACACTGCAAGTCAAATAAACACAACATAACCATAGAAAACACTCAAATACTAAATAAAGAAACAAACATAAACAAACGCAAAATTAAAGAAGCCTTACTTATACAACAACTTAAACCCAAAATAAACCAATATAAAGGAACGCCTTTATACCTATATCAATATAATAAAATAAATAAAATTATATATTCAAACATCTAACACTGCCCTCTACACTCTGACACTCAGTTGCACAACCCCTTTCAAACATGTGGTCAGCTTCCGGTCAGTTACCTCTTTCTTTGTGAACCTGACGATGACAGAAGAAGGTCGAAACGTTGTTCGTTCTTCTATGTAAAATATTTTCTCAACCCAAACGAGCCATTTTTGCATATATATTTCTCTACAAGTGGGTTTTCTCGACATCACTGATTATGTTGGACAAATAATTTCCAAAGTGGTAATACAATCATCTACATGCTTGTTTTATCTGACGTTGATTCAAATAGCATATCAGTGACTTCCAATACAATATCTAGCCTCCTTTCACAAAAAGCTCTTTTGTCCTTTATTGACACAGCTATTTGCTTGCCACTTACCCTAATATATGTTAACATGAGCAATCTGCACACTAACATGCAAATGATTATGCAGCATGTTTCTTTATACCTGAAACTATGGTTGCTTAAGAGAGTAATACTGCACACTTAGTACCCTTTCTTCTGTATTCCATATTTATTATCATTCCAATTTTTTGCCTGGTCAGGATTTTTTTATGGTAAATGTTATGAACTATTCACTTCCATTTCTGTTTGTTAATTTCTTGGTATCTTAACCTCTTTTGTGACCTTGGATTTGCCTGACATATTGTTCTGTTTCTCCTGATGTTTTTTCATCTTACTTCTCATAAGATCTGTTACATTACCTTCCTTTGGAAGACATCATCAGTGTCAGTCTGTAGACAACTCTGCATTATTTTACATCTCACTATCTTCTGTTTCTTTGTGAGTAGTAAGATGTCCATTCAATTTATTTTTCTTGCAGGAGCTTTTCTTTCATATTTGGTTCCCACTCTGTGGTAGTTGTTGCCTGACCAGGTATACTTAGTTTTAAATCTGCACTGTAAGACTGGCGCTCATATAACGTGTCAAAAAATCCATGGCAATGAGGGTCTTTCTACATTGGACCTGATGTCCCATTCCAGATGCTGCTAGATGTCTGGTTAATCGACTTTGTCAACATGTTCTCTCTGGACTGTACATTCATGGGCTAATACAAGTCAAGCAGACATAGATAATTACCCAAACCTGATTTTGTCAACATGTTCTCTCTGGGTTTTTTTTCCATATACATTGTTATATCACATAACCAGGTCATATTACACCTACTGTTGAGGGTTCTGGACTGTACATTCATGGGCTAATACAAGTCAAGCAGACATAGATAATTACCCAAACCTGATGTACAATTTCAATTGTTACCAGGTGTTGGTTCATCAGTTCTATCAGTGTGATTGCTCTGCTCTTCAAAATTGGGCATCACAGTCACCCATTGCACTGTTTCTTGTGCTGCAGTCTTCTAGATTCTCAAATACACTCTTTCCCACTTTCTTATAGTGGTGTATGAGAGTCGTTATCACTTACCAGTTCTTAACCATTAGGGTGTTGGATTATGGAAACCTGTTCTCCTAAGAGTACACAATAACATCCAGCTGATAGTAGGGTTGTAATATTCTGCCACTATAGATAGCATGATGTCCTTCCTACTGTAGACCAGATGTTCTATTCCAAATGCTACCAACTGTTAGTTATAGTTAAATTCCTATTTATGGTCTGTTGTGCCCCAGCCACTACATACCTATGGATCACTTTAATTCTGTAATTGTTCATGAAGTCCATCCTTTGTTTTTGCCCTTTTTTGTGGTACATTACTAATAGGTGAAAAGTATACCTGGCTCAAAAGTGGTGTTGTCTCTATCAGGTGTGTTTTTCATTTTGGTGCTTTCTGAAGGAGTATCATCTTATCACTAGCCTTGCACCTGTTCAATGTGGAATTCTAGCTTTTTGTGACAGGAGGTAAAATATCATTTTGGAAGCTGATATTTATTTCGAAACTAAAAAGGTATTTCTCATAGATATGTAAATCTTCTCACATTTCACACCTGTCCTCACCACTTATGGTATGGTTTGGTTTTATGTGACCAATCTCAAAGTGGGTAACAGCTACAAAAGGGCACTTGTTACATATGGAGTAGTGTTGTATTCCTGTTGGTTGAGGGTAACTGTATATTCATTTACATGTTACTATGCAGATATGTCACATTAACATACATGAGAATGATTGAAAGTATCAAGTCTAGTGGCAAGCAAAAATTATGTTGACAGAGAGCAATATGACCTGAAAAAAGCTTCGTATGTGAAGAGGTAGATATCTGTCAGGAATAGATTTTCAGTTTAGTAAAATGTTCACATTAACTTCAGGAATTATTCATGGCCAATACAATCACCAGATTGTTAATCTGACTGGATATTTTTGGGTTAAAATGAAACAGGACATTTTCTGACACTTTCTGTTGTAATCTAAACCTATTATTAAGTGAAAGTTACAGTACATTGGCCATTTACTGTAGAACAATGAGTTTTGGGAGGTGGTAACTAAAAAGTCTGTTGTTTTTGTAATCTTCCACGTTATTTATGAATTATTACACCATAAAGAAATATGCAGATACATTTGTATCGTTTTGAAACAGTCAGTTCTTTATAGTAAAGAGTATAGGCTGATGGTTGGATGCTTGTAACTATATTGCATTTTTCTAGAAGTTTTTAAAATGCTGGTGGAAGATCTGAACTGTCTTGTGATTTTTCTTTGTTATATTATAACATTCTCCAAAGATGACTGTATGCATGCAATGTATATGTTGAACAGTTTTCTAAAATGTTAAGCTGTTTAAAGATGATTTAAGATTAGTAATTCAAACGTTTGTACATCAGAAAAGATCTAAATTCTAATTTTTATATTACTTCTCACTCTTAATATATTAAAATAAACTATTGACATTTTATATTATACTGCATTCAGTTATTAAAACATTTTCTGAATAATCTTTTCCAATGTTGATTTCAATTGTTTATAGATTTTTAGTATACTGATTAGGTTATAAATGTGTAGAGCCAATGCTTCTGTTTTATTTTGTTCTTGACTCACAATCTGTGAGTCAGGATTTTTAATCCCATCACTAAACATATCTACCCTTTCCTTATGAGGGTGTTATAATAGTCATTCCCACTTTTAGTTAGTAAAGGAATAGCCAAAGTGTTGGTGGTTAACTGTGCTAACTAGCTACTTTTCTTCTAGTCTGTAACTTCAAAATTAGGGATGGCTAGCGTAGGTAGGAGCTTTATGCAGAATTCAAAACCAAACTGATCTTTTCTTCAGGTTCTTTGTTGACAGTATTATTGTATTTCATGACTATAGACATTGATTTTTCCAGAGGGTGAGAAGCTTTATTTTAGCATTATAATTTTACCTGTTGTCCATACATAAACTCACATCTCTTGACAGGAATTGTTCATCTTCTTGGCTTATTTACCCACTTTATCACAGCAGTGGCAGCTTACAGTTCAGTAATGAATTTTGACTTGGCACTATTATTCTGATTACATATTGGTGATATTATTCCTTTGTTTTGTTTTTAATGTACTACGTGATTATGTATGAAAGGTTAGACTTAAGCACTTAATGGTGTTCAACTGTTTAATTAAAGTGACAAGTAAGTGACTTTTTTTTGGATTTATTACTAAACTCATGAAAAGTATTAGATGTAAGAGTTATTTTAATACTGCATGGAAAAAGAAATCCCATCTTTTGTTAGAGCAAGCAGGAACTGACTCCTTATGTAGTTGGAATTTCAGAATCTTTAAATTAGTACTAAAATTAAGATATTTATTTTTATAGCAATTTAAGCAGAATTTATTTCAGTAATAACATTAGAATACTTTGAATTTTTTAATCAAATATATGTAACATATTACGTATTGTTACTTTAGGGTTTGAGTGTTATTTTTTGCAAAAACCAAAATTAGAGCTGGTTTAATTAGCTGCAGTAATTTAATATTGTACTTTGATCAGTCAGCTGTATCAAAGCCTACTTTTATTCTGACTGCTTTTTTACATTGCAGTCTATTTACTTTATATTAATGTTAATTGCCTTACATATTTGATCATTTAAAACATGATTATATATAAAGTTATATCAATTAAAATAAATTTTTCTTTGTTAAATTTTTCAAATCATGTAGGCTGAAAGCTTGTTTTGAACATCAAAAAAGATACTGTAGTTTTATATGTATATCCATTATTGTTTTCTTTATAACAGCTGATCTTAACATGTTCCAAGTATCATTTCTTCCTGTCAACTTTATTTCTTATCTGAATAGGAAAGCACACTATCAAAAGTTGTTTGATATGGTTTACTTTTCTAATAGGTAAGTTCAGCTGTTTTGTTTATTTAATATATTATGCTTCTTTCTGAAACATTAACAAATCCATGTTATTTTATGTGAAATGTACAAAAATGGTATTGAAACTTTTTACAACAACAGGTTTGCTTGTATAACAAAAAAGATTGAAAGATTTGTCATGCTGACTCAGTCATTCAAACTGAAACATTACTTGAATGCTCTAATCTTAATGATAAAACTGTTTAAAACATACTATATATTTTTGTTCCCTGCTGGAACAGTGGTAAGCTTTTGGATTTACACCATTTAAAATCAGGGGTTACATTAGTGAACAAAGCAGATAGTCTGATGTGGCTTTGTTATAAGAAAAAAACAACAACACACACACATACATATTGTACATTTTGGAAAAATTACAACTTCTACAAAAAAAATATGCAGAAAGAGGATGCACAGAAATTATATAAATGCATACATGTTTTTATAATCTGTTAACAATTAAAAACTAAAGCACTTGCATGTTTCAAATAACCATTAATGAAAGAAGTTTAATAGATGAGATCAGCTCTATATTCTGATAGGAAAACATTTATGGTACATAGGTAATGGGCAAATTTGCTTCTATAATCTACTTCTGGTCATTTTATATAACTTACTTTCAGTGGTAATGAAAAATTCAATTCATACTATTGTACTTTTCAACATCTATGTTTAATACATCTATACAGTTTTAAGAAGAATGTTTTCCACTACAGACAAATACTAATACTGCTTCAGTGATTTCATTTCAAAATAATTATAAGTATAAATGGCAATATTTTTTGAACAATCCAGGTGACAGCAACTTACACTTTGTAATGTTTTAGTTAATAATAAATTTTGATAAAAATTATTTGTATGTACAAATATACAAATACGCTACTTAGCTCAGTTTCACAGATCAATATCAGTTTATATCACTTTATTCTGTGAACCACATGTTCAGATAATTTTTGTGATAGTTTGATTGGATTGTTCATATAGCATTTTACTATTCTCTGAAAAAAACATTTCACAATAATTGCTCAAGGGTACAAGTCAATTAAAGATCCATTACATGACTTGTAAATTAGATGAAAAGATCCATTACATGACTTGTAAATTAGATGAAAAGATCCATTACATGACTTGTAAATTAGATGAAAAGATCCATTACATGACTTGTAAATTAGATGAGCTCTGGCAATGCAGGTATCATTAAATTTTATTTTGTAAATTATTTAATTGATCTTAGAATTTATTAGTGTCAGACAAGTGTTTTCACTCTTTTTATTTATTGTGTATGTTTATTGAGTTGTTTTCAATAATAAGTATAGTAGTTTACTTATTATTCATGGATTTTTTTCAATATTCACATTATTATCTTCTTATTTCATTAAGAGTGGAAATTAAGTTATTTTTTTTATCCATAAATTCTTGTGAACTTACAAAAATATGTTTATATTTTATGTTTATATTTATAATAAGTATAGTAGTTTACTTATTATTCATGGATTTTTTTATTCAATATTCACATTATTATCTTCTTATTTCATTAAGAGTGGAAATTAAGTTATTTTTTTTATCCATAAATTCTTGTGAACTTACAAAAGTATGTTTATATTTTTCTTACAGTATGGTTCACCACTTCACTCCAGAATTCTCAACTTTCTTGAAGCCAGGTGCTGTTGTTTTAGTAGAAACAGCCAAGTGAGTTTAAATAAACAAGAGTTATTACAAAATCTAATAACTTCTTTTTTTACAAATAATTAACTGAAGATTGTTTAAAACAGTTTCTGTGATTTATTGTGTCTTTGAATTGATAAAACAAGGGTTTATAAGATGGGAAGTTCACCCATCCTTCAAATTTCTTTATTAATATGTATTATGTTCATCACAAAAATTATCAGAAAATCCGTTTTATTCTTTTTCATAAATTACTTATAAAAATTGTCATATTTCTTATACTGTGTACACAAAGTATCCATATTCCACTTTCAGTCATTGTCCAATTCATAGTAAATATTAACAATGATTGTTGTAATATTCTGAGCACCTTTAGATGTGATTGTTACTTTTTGTGTATTTTCTGTGCCCTTTGAATCCAGAAATCACATTTTGACACTTTTTTGCACAATACTCAACTTTGGCAATACCAAGCTAGTGTAGGTGAATCACTGCTGTCACACTGGATTCAGAAAGTATACCCCTTACTTGAAACGTAGCAGGACTGTCTTTACATGGATAAGACCATTTATTACTTTCAATACTAGCCAACATGTAACAGAATTTGCCTTCAGGTACATATTTTTGAGTGTATGATACCATCTGTTTCAGTTTCAATACACTCAGTGTTAATTGCTGTAGACAGTATTCAAACAACTGTAGAAAGTCAAAACCATATCATCTTTTCAGTCTTAACTCCACATTGATTTTTTTTCCAAACTTCATACTCTGCAATCTTTGTTGAGTTGTTTTTGTTGTTTTTGACCAATTTGAGCATATGTTGTATCACAGCAGAGTATGTCAATAGCAATAACTCACTTTAAAAGGAATCAGCAGTTTTTATACAACACATACCTCCTTTCACACAATAGCTTTTCTTAATCTTCCACTGCCCTCTAATGCATTGAAAAGAAATTTTCTTGCTTGAAGCACTATCCTTTATACCCCAAAAGTTCAAACTACTCATTCAGCATGCATAGAGCATGTGGTAACCCTCCATGAATAGGAGCACAACACACTATCCTAGAACAGGTGGCTTTTTCTATTCTCCTTGATGTGAACCTAACATTCTTGAGGCCTGGCATGGTGAGATTGTTAAGATGCTCAATTTGCAATCTGAGAGTTGCAGCTTTGAATCTCTGTTCCACCTAACATACTTGCCCTTTTAACAGTGGAGGCACAATCAATAATGCTATTTGTTGGTAATGGGTGTGATGAGCAACTACCTTCCTTCTTGCCTTTCGCTGCTAAATTAGAAAAAGCAAACACAAATAGCCCTCGTATAGCTTTGCATGAAATCAAAAACAAGCAAACTTTCTCAATTAGCTAGTATGGGTCAGATAGACCTCTTGCTTGTTTTCAATTTTTTCTTTCATATTTTGGACTTCGTTCATGTTTATTCCTTTTTATACCTAAGTTTTACTTTGCTCATTTTTACATTCTGGTATGTTACTGACTTTAATTATCATTTTTCATACAAATCAATGCTAATCATGAATTTACATATTACTGTAACTATTGCCAACCCTCAGTTGTTAATATATGCATTCTCTCCAGTGTATATTCCATGATTGATGAACTCTCATCTTGGATCCCTTGAATCACCCAATTATCTTTCCTTCATTTTGATCCAACCTTGCTACTAAGCTAGATAAAGACAATACTACAACTGGTATTCCTCTTTCACTTTCTCGTCCAAACCTGTATCTTATTACTGATGCATATCTCAATACCATGAAAATTTCCAGAGTTATTTGTCCAAACCCAGGCTTATTCCAACATTTTAGAGCCTTTAGCTGTTTTGCTAACAATGTCTTGTTTTCTCCATCTTTTGAGAGGGATTATTGGTTATGGTGCATTCTTACAACTACACAGTGATCTCATATATCACCAAACAAGGAAGTACCCAAGTCCAGCTTCCTTTATTTTCAGGCTCTGGAACTCCTTTTCTGGCCCATGTGCACCAGCTAAAGCTCTTGGCTTATCATATTCTTGTTGCTTTGTATCTTATTCTGGATTGGTTATCAAGTCACAAATGGTCATTTCCATGGATTGGTCCCTTAATCCTCTAGTATTTTAGTGATTGTGCTCTGCACATCAGTATTTGCCACCCAGGTAAACAACAAACTGCTGCCCTTCTGATTTCTGGTTACTGATCTTCAGGCTTAAGGGGTAGATGCCTTCAGTCAGGAATGGTAGACCTTCACATTTAGGGCTTTCTCACCTATGTGCCACCTTCCCAAAATAATTACTTTCATCCATAGCACTCTTTGTTGTGTTCTCTTGGTGGCTTTGCTTTAATCACCTCAACCTTGATTCCCTCTCCTGAGGCTTCTGCTGTTGTCATCATCTCTGCCCATCTCCCTGAATTTTCTCTCCTTTGTTTACTTCAGCTGGACATCCTCCACCCACAGTTCCTTCTCTCTGGCTTTATGCATGGCTTTTGTAAGATCCCTTGCTAGGAGACAGCATATGATGCCCTATGTTGCTTCTCTATTTTCCCTCTTGGTCTGATCTTCCACACTGTTAGTTTACCAATGACCTTGAACAACATTTAGTCATTGGTCTTTATGACAATGTTTCAACCACTCCCATCCTCCCATTCCTCACCTTTCCCAGTTCTTCACCTGGCTAATCAATCAGAATCTTTTGGTTTCAACAATTTATGATTATAGAGCAGACTTGTCAAACACATTCCTGGTATAACACTATATATGTACTATGGGCATGGGAAACATCCATTATAAAAAAAGGTCAAACCAATGACAACCTTAAACCAGGACCATTTCTTCCTTCCCAATACATCAGCTGTCTTTGAGAACATTTCTGCCTTTGTACCAATTTCCATTCCTTCCATTTATGATATTTCTTTCAGGTCATATCTGGATCACTTCATATGTCCTATTCAGGTTCTTCAATGTTACATTTCCCATTCCTGCTTGTTTCTTCTCTGGAACCCTTCTGTGTCATATGACCTCTCTTTGCCTTTGTGTAGCTTTGCACAAATTCAAAAAACAAAACAAACAAACTTTCTCTGATGTGACATCCCTCCAGACTCCCCAGTGGTGTTTATTCCTCCTTTCCTTGAGTGGAGTTTGGAAGTCCTTACTACTTCCCAGCCTCTGGGGTTGTGGACATTAGAGGCTTTTTCACAAGTGTAGAATGCACATCTTGACATTATATGCCATGACACTACATTCAGAAGAGAGCAAAGCTGGGAACTCTCTTTCCTTCTACCACCTAGTGGTTTAATCCTGGCTGTGCTGATGTTGGTGGAAGCTGGACCACCCAATGCTGAATCCTCCTCATAATACTGGGTTCAGGTAGATTGAACCTTATTCCTGCTCAACAAAAGGAATTCCACATTTTCCTTATAATACTTGATGCATGATGTTTCTTCCCTTCTCATACAGTTGAGGTTATAATTGTTAGTTTCCTGCTTATAATATCAAGTGATTCAGTTGAGGCTTAACCATTTTCAAAAAGGTACTGCTATAAACACTTTTCTGTACACATCACTGTGTTACATTCAAAATTTAATTAAACACTTTTAGTATCATCATATGTGAATGAGCTTAACACCATAATGTATGTTATGATTCAGATTTTTATACATCTTATTTCAAAAGAAACCTTTAAAAACTACTTAAAACTTTACATATACTGTTATATGACCAACAAGCTATGAAAAGTTTCTACTTTGACACTTCATTATCTTGAATAATATAATGGCAGTTGTGTAAATGTAGATCTAGAATATAAGATGATTACTCAACCTATTGGCACACACCTTTCAGAGATCTCTGGATAAATATAGTTGAAACAAGTAGGAAACCTTGTCAATCCCTGATAACTGCCACACCCATCTTCAACAGATTTGTTTAAACTTTATAACCTACATGTAGATATTGCATATGCATATATACAGTCTTTAGACAAATATTATTTTACATTATAATCTAACAAATATTGTTTTGAAATTTGCACAGAATTTTATCACATATTACATAGAGCTGACTGTAGTATTGTTGGCTGCTTGATCAATTATATCACTTGTGGTTGTTTCTTACTTTATTATGTTATAATTAAAGAAACAGTTACATTGTATGTAGGTCTTACCTTTATATTTTAGTTAATTATGTATTATTTGTGTGTTATAATGCATAACTGAAAGGCTTAAACATTTTTTTTCAATATACATCATATTTTGCTGATGGGTTTTGCATCTCTGCCAAAGACACTGTTATATGCCTCAAAGGCACGGACAACTTGTGTTGAGGTAAATCATATTTAAGTGATAAAGCACAAGAATATGAAAGGAAACATTAAAAATTAACTACATGTAAAGAGGATAAGACCTGAAATTGTGAATTTAACTGAAAGAAAATCTTTAAAATATTCTACAAAACATTAAAAGGTTATACTGTTTGTTTGTTTTTCTGTTTTCTAATTTTAATCATTTCATTGCATTGTTATTGATGATGATAGCTAGAGTTAGTGATGTGGTAGAGAAAATGAAAAATAAAATATAAGCATTTACCTTAAGAACTTTTTATATTCATTTCGGAAGTTTTAGAGATTATGTAAATGAAATATGAAAACTATAATACAAAGAAAAGTATCTTTATATTTAAAATGAAAATCATCTTGCATTTAATTTATTAATAGTTTGAATGCAAGTAACTACAATACATAAGTAACAAATTTTTAATAAAAACACTTAATTAAAATATTACCTTTATTTTTGTACAAAGTAACTATGATTTTTATCAAAGTATTACCAGTTTCTAGAGGATAGAGTAAAAATCTCAATTATCATATGTACTGTTTTGCAAGTGAAATTAAGGACACTTTTTCTGCAAATTACATGAGCCTGGTGTGAAAGGGTTAAACACTTTTCCATAAGCTCAGGTTCAGTTAGTTGGATATCCTGTCTTTTATGGTTAATTTGGAAATTTATCTGGTAGATTCCATTTGCCTGCTTCCTCGTTATAATTTTGGTTTCTTGAAGTGTGGCACTCTGTTTTCTTACAGGAGGGGTTGATGTATATATTAGTAAAGGTCAAATTGGGCTGGCTACTGTACACTGTGTATACTGGATTTGATTGTACATGAGATCCTCCACATATTACCTTGCACACTTCCTACCCTTCCTCCCTACTTCTCATGTTCTTTTGTTTATCATTGGGCCTAATCTCGAAAGTAAGTTTCACATCAAGTAGTGTAGAGGGAGCCAGCTAGTCTAGCAGGGTGTAACATCTATTGGTGGAGGGTTGTCACATGCTGTATGCACACTAAATGAGCAGATCAAAGTTTCGGGGTATAAAAATTAGGACATCAAGGGAGAAAATGTCTTTTCAATGCAGTAGAAGGTAGTGGAAGAATGAGAAATGTTACTGACTGAGAGGAGGTATCTATCTATCAATATTTTGTTTTCAATGTAAAAAAGTGATCATGTTGGTAAAACCATGTGTAATAGCTTCCAGTGTTTATGCAACTATTTATTTTTCTCCTACTCAATACACTTTTTGAAAATCTTTCACAGGTTGAATTCTTTTGCAGGATTCTAAGTATACCCCATTTGTAGAGAGAATGGCACTGGATGTTATGTATTACATAAAGGGAATTCAAGGTACTCCTAAATGTATCTAACAGTTATATTATGTTATTATATCCTGATGCAAGTACTTCTGCATCAATTTGGAATATATGATGAGTAATTGCCACATCATCATTTCTCCTATCAGCAAGATATGTGGTAAGAACTAACACATGCATGTGGATACATGTAAGAATATCGTTAGTTTAACAAGTGAGAGCTGTTGCTATAGAGAGTAATTTTGTACTTGGAATGCATATATATATATATACTCATTTGTCATCTCAAACTAGGATGGCAACACCATTGATCTCTTGCTTAAAGATTTTTGCTAAAGTACAAGTATGGTTAGATATCAGTTCTTGGTGACTGATTTCTACAATCTTGATAGAGAAACAGTCAACTTGTAGAAAGTATTCTCTCAGATAATACAATAGTGTTTTTAATCAGGAGAATCCCCAAATAGAATTAAACAGGTGTTATATAGGTATTACCTAAAGATGCAATATCATTAGTCAAGGCATCAAACTTAGACTTGTTTAATCCAGTCAAGTTTAAGTGTTATTATCAGTTAGTTTGTAAGACTTATCAAAGTCTGTACCAGTTAATCTTTTTTTTAACCCCTGCATTCATGTTTTTCCTAAAATAAATTATATCTATTCTATTACAATTGGTAATGTCTTTCAGCTTTGTATACATCATCTGGCATGTTTTAGGTACAACTTTTATCTGTGTAGGTGTGTTTTATAGCACTGGTTCCATAACTTAACAAATATTTTGCTATTCTTCAACAGGCTTACTCTTATCAATTTCACTGTCATTTGGATAGGAATCATCAAGAACACAATGTTAAGAATAAGTGTACTGTGATATCATTTAATACAAATGATGCAGTTTTTGACAAGAGTTTCTACTCTCTTTGAATGTATTTTCTCTATGCACACTACTGTGATACTGTGTTTTCTCTTTTTCTGTCCAAACTTCATAAGTCATACAACTTATCCATATGTCTTCAACAAGATTGAATCATATTTCATTTAAATTACTTCAATATGTGCCTAATAATGCACTCAGTAAGCTAATTACTTTTCCCTAGTGGGACAGTGGTAAGTTTATGGACTTGCAAAGCTAGAATTTGGGGCTCAACTCCCTGTAGTGGACATAGCAGACAGCATAATGTGACTTTACTCTAAAATCACACACACTATTTAACAAAATTCTGTAGGTAATAATTATAAGTTTCATTGTATTATAAAATTTCCAGTATGTAACCATGCATTAAGCCCATAAAAGCCTAGACTTAGCTTCATTAAAATTGAAACAACTTTCATAGTAAATATTTATATTTTGCCATCACTTGCAAACAAATTCCATCCTATAGATTCTTGTCTGTTTCAACTGTAAAAATGTTATTGTCTTTAAACTTTTGAAAAATGTGAAAAATTAAATCTGATTTAATTCAAAGGTTTTAAAACATAAAGCTTATTTATTTTGACTTAAATTGGTGTATGATCTATGTTTTGATAGAAATCAATAGTAACTACCCTACTGAATTTCAGTTTGTTTGGAAGCAGTAGGATATTTATTACATTATATCTTATTAAATAAATAATTCTGTGAATTGAATATTCTCCATGTTTCTTTGTTTTGTAGTACATTTTCATTTACAACTCATATATTGAAGATGTGAGTACTAAAACTCAAATTTAATGAAAAACACTCAGAAAGCTATTTAATAATTTCACTCATGTTTTTCATTAGAAAGATAATTTTGGTATAACTACCTTCTAGATAAGACAGTACATCTTTTGACATAGTTTTCTCTTCATTGTTTGATAAATAACCTAATTTGTTCAATAATGTTTAAAAAAAAGAGTAGTTTTGTAGATATTTTAATGAGTAGAAATAGATTTTACTTCTGGTGTAAAACATATCCTTCACTCTTCTATATAATTTTACTTCTCAAATTTTTTTCTTTTGAGATAGATTATTCACTATTTTAATTAAGAAGTTTTTATGATTCTTGCCATGTTAACCTCAAATATAAAATTGGCATTTTTACATAACATCCTCCTCTTGACGAAATGCTGACTACTTTTTAATAACCATAGGTTTATATTGGACCTGACATCTGAACAGGAAGCAGAGTATTTGAAGAAAGTTACAAATATGGCTGAAGCTGCAGGATGTGAAGTGAGATTTTTATGTTCTTATTTTTGTTCAGAAAAATTACACTGTAATTTTCAATGTCGGACACATTTACGTAAGAGTTTTGCATTGGATCTCACAAGTTAGAAAATTAGAGATTAAAATTAAAATAAGGATAATTATCATCTTAAAAGTATGTTATTGAACTTATATTGGGTTATTAAAAAAAAGTAGTTAATTATACTGAAGCAGAAACTTGAACTGAAACACACAAGCTATTTAAACATCGAAAATTGTATTGAAACAGTTATAACCTCTTAATAGGGACAGTAAAACAGATTATCTAAGTGTCAAGAAATGAAAATTAAAATTAAATTTTAATTCATTAAATAGAATACAGAAACTGAAACCTAAACTATTTAATAATGCAAGAACAACACTGATACATAGGTTTCAGAAATGCTACTTCCACCTCTTTGCACCATTATTACCTCAAAGTTTTCTTATTGCAATTTTGATTTCCCTTACCATTGGCCCTTTAAGCTTCTTTCAACAGTCTATGCCATCTGAAACAGTAAAAAAAATTCTTGAGGCCCGAGCATTTTTTTCAATTGGTTCAATAGTGACTAAAATTGCTTTTCTTTTTATTGACTTTGATATTCAGTTGTTACCCCTTTAGCTTCCTTGGGTATCACTCTGTGGTGAAGTGTTTTCTACAAACTTATCAAGCTGCAATGAACCATGATGAACTAACAAGTTCTCTGATGATGTTTCCAGATTTATGAATCAGGTGGTTGGTTTCAATCTGTCTACTTTTTCTCCAGTTCAGGTCTTTAAACATGTTGTTTCTTGGACTTCTTTAGAACCTGCCTCACTTATAGACAAATCTGGCCAGTTTTTTCATCTCCAACCTTTGTTTCTGGCACTTCACTACCTAATGAGGGACAGGTGTTTCATCCTTTTTAGCTTTCTATGCTCCTAAAGCAGGTATGTGATATTCTATCTTTTTTACCTGTATATCTTAATATCATTTTGGTTGTTTTACTTTGTGTATTTCTGTTGTTATAACTCTGCATTGTTCCTCATCTTTCATATTGTTCTTGTCTTTCCTATTTCTTATTGAATCAATCTCTTATGTCTTTTCTGCTTTTTTTCTCATTTTTTTACAGCTATCTGATAATTTTTGTATATATTTATCTTTACCATTTTTTTTTTATCTTTGTCCTTCACCTCTTCTGTGAAGTTCTTTTTATGACCTCAACAGCCTTGGTGGAAGACACCTATTGTTTCCATTTCTTCCTCTTCTGTCTTTATTTTGACATAATTTCCTTGTTTTAGGAACACCTGAGTTATATGTTCCTATCTATACCTTTCTTTTATAAATGAAACTTTTATCTTGCCCATTTACTTACAGAATTGGTCTATGGAAGTGCTTCTGGCTCCTTGGAATCCCAGTCCTTGGCTACTTATCTGAAATCTTCTCTTGTTTTCTTGATTTTCTGATTTGCTGGTCCTCTGTTTTCCATCCTCAGAAGTCATGTGAAGCTTTCCATCTCATGTTCCTTGTTCATTTCTGTTCATGCATCCCCCTACTGCATGGCTCACTATCACAACTATTGGTGGTGATTTTTCATTGAAACCAATCCTTGAATCTTGTCCTATCACTGCCAGTCTCTCCCAAATTACCCTCCTGTTTCTGTTTTTTCCTTCTCCAGTGACCCTATAGTTCTACATGTTATTTTTCATTTTCATCATCTCCTCATTCCTACTCCACCTCTTCTTTCTCATCATTCTCTTCCTGCCATTCCTTTGCATCTTAATCATCAGTGGCGCGTGGTATCCTTTATGTTGACTAGGAAACTTTATAACCCCTCTCCCATCCAACTCAGAAATTTTACTCCTTTCTTTTTGTCCTCCCCATACTGCCATGGATTTAACTCTTTCTGGCCAACTTGTCAACTCTAAATCAGTTTCACATTGTTCCTCAAATCTGGTTGGATGATTTCCTCAGTTTGCATTGGGCCCTCTTTCCTATGTTGTTTAACCATATTTGACATTTCACATATTTTCCATCATTTCCATTATTATATTTTTGTCTCAATGTTTCCCATCTTGACAGACATTAGCAGTTTCTTCTTCCACTCTTTTTAAAAGGCCTATTGCCTGGTCTGACTGGTCTAATTTTCCAAGTCTGTTTTGATTCCCACTTAATTTCTTGTCCACATGGAGGTTTTCCACACCTTATGTTTGAGGTAAGCACAATCTTCTCTTCCTTGTGTATTCACAGCATGGTGAGCTTTGATATCCAAAGCTCTTCTCTCTCTCATTTTGGGGAGTCTGTTACCTCCCTAGGAGGCATGATTTCTGTTTATCATGCACACATGTCCTTTTTCATTGGACCCTAGGTCATCATTATAATATGTCCTGTGGTTTCTTATCCATTCTTGTGTCTTTAACTTCCTCTCTACACCTCTGTGTTAATGGTTCAATCACTCCAACATAACTTAGGGTATACCACTCTTCCACTAGTTCAACTTGCATCTTTACATCATTGCTTCTTTTCCTGGTTGGAAGACAGCTCTCAACACCACTCTTGCCTGGAACTGGTTTCTAAAGAACTTTCTGCATATCAACTTTGTGGAGATAATTCTGACTTATTATCCTTGTTTTTTTTGCTCATGTTTGTCTGGTGATCTTATGATGATTCACTTGGACAGTTCCATGGTTGTTACTTTATTCAATCTAAAGAGGCATTTGCTGCTGGGTCCTGTGTTTTGTAGCTCTGGACCTTCTTTCTTGGAAAAAAACATTCTTCATATTCACCATGTCTTTGGGGTTTGAATCTGATGTCAGACTGTTTCTCTCATTTTGATAGGTCTTTCCCACAGTGTGGTCCTTCCATCCTTTGATCTTCTGCTGGATATGTTCTCATTTTAAAACCCCTCTTATTAATGCTTTTCTAACTCACACTTTTAAGATCTTTTCTCAATAGACCTCAGCCATCCATTTTTGATGTCAGAGTGCTGCTCTTTTTCCTTCATGTATGAAAATTTTCAGGTTTCTCTTAAGACTGTGGATTTTCACACAGTATAGCCCATTTTCACTCACTCATTCTCTACTAGCTCAAGTTTGTTTTTTTTAACACCCATAATACCACTATCTGTACTGGTAGTTTTGATCAATTCTTCTTCATATGCTCTGCCAACATTTGTTCCAACTCATAATCATAATATATATGGTGCTCTTTGAGAGGTAAATGTCTGAACAGTTGCAGAATAATTCTTCAAAAGGGAATAAAGTGTCTCAGGTGTCACTTCAACAACATTACCTGGTGGTATAATTTTGAACTGTGTTTACAAAACATCCTGAAACACCACTTTTATATTAGTAAGATCTTTAATGTCGATCTGTATTCACTCTCATGAAGTCCACAGCTCTTATGCATATTTCATTTGATATTTTATGACTTCATCACAGATCTACAGTTCATTTATTGCACAAGCTGTGCTTGTAGAAAACTTATGTAAGACCTGTAAATATAAATAAAAGATTTCATTACTTGAGCTAAAATCTGCAATGATCACTCTGTATATGGATTCAAGCTTTTCTATATGCTGTGAGGAAAAAAATTTTAATATATAGAGTGGTATTTTGTGTTGTAATATATGACACACCATCACATCAAGGCAGTTCTAGCTCTTGTGTATCAAATACAATTTCCTTGTGTCCACATACTTTCACAGACACATGCTATGTAATGCTGACACTGAACCACTCAACAAACCTGAAGGAACAAACAGATAGCAGTTACCTCCTCAATCAGCAGCTAGGTCTGATCAGCTTCACTAGTTTACTATTATAGGCTTGGTAGCATTTATAGCCCCTCATCTTCCAAGCACTTGTTGACTAATTTGACCATTTGAAGAACACAGGGAAAGATATCAGTACAAAACTGATACAACTGTAGTAACCATAGTTCCTGTCTTGCTCTCTTCTTGAAACATTACCTTTCCTCATCTTTATGATTTGCTCAATTCAAGCATTTGGTTTAAGATATCTTAGCTGCTCTAGTGCCACATACTGATGTTAAACTTAGATTAATTACATCATCTGTGAAAATAGCATATTCTGTTCTGGGCTCTAATTATATAAATCAACACACTCAGGAGCTGAGTTTCTGGTGGAGTTACTCCTACAGACTTTGTACAGTCTAGTAGTTTGGTTTAAGTCACCACCTAACAGCAGTTTTAGTTAAAGATATAGCATGCAAGTAGTTTTACACGGTCTCTCTAGACAGTTTCTATTCAGCCTTATTTAACACTATATATTCCTGGTAGACTGCTCATTTGTTTTAGCAATTAAGATCTTATGATCACCATATTTATAAACCTTAAATTCTCTACTAAATGAAAGTATTACAGTGGCTTCCTAGGTGCAGAGTTAATCACGTTTTAGATACTTTATAACATCTTATGCCAGACCACCTAAAATAAGCAGCATAGATTCACCTTTTTATCATGATTCATGGGCTTATAAATAGCTACCGGGCTAAACGTCTTAAACAATCACTAGATCTTTCTTCACTAAACCCTTAAGAAGTAGTGATGAACTTTGTTTCATCTCACTACTTCTTTCACTCATATCAAGAATATCATTTTAATACATAAAGATATTTTATTTATTTACCAGTACATATTTACAAATACTGTTCTATCATGTTTTATTCTTAGGTTGTCAGGTGTCCAGAACCAAAAAAAAACAATTTCATAAAATTTATATTTCATGGAAACAAACCAGAAGACAACAGTGAAAGTTAAGAAGAAAGAAATTTCTTTGAATAACATTTGAAGAGCATTTCTACTTAGTAGTCTACCAAGTTTTGCTACTTATAGTACTCTGTTGTGCTTTAGTAAGCTTGGATTTTTATGTACAAACTTACATATTGAATAAACTGATGTTTCAGTTGTTTTTCCCATTTCTTTGCTGTATTAATAGCTTGTTTTATGTATGCTTTTTTAAAAAACTTTTAATAACCTTTACTGCACTCTTAAAATTTGTTTTAATAAATTTTTTGGTGACAAAATGAAAAATAACTTTAGTTTTCTTCTTCTTTTCTTTTCATTCTTTAAAATATATATATAAAATGAGGATATTATTTCTCATGGTTTCTTTTCTTTTGTAAGACTGACAACCATTGTATATAAATCAATGAGTTGTAGTAAAAAATAGTTATATTTAAGTCAAAATCTTCAATATGATAAAATATAATTAAAATGCATGCAATATCACAACATCTAAAAAAATATAGTTTTTACACTTGCTCATTATATTGAGTTAAATATAAATGGTTCATGTATCATTTAGTACTAAAAATTTAGACTATCAAAAATAGAATGTTGATGAATGTGAAGAAACAAAATATTTTTAATTACATAAAGTATAAGTTGCTTGAAGGTCATAATATTATACACAGGTCATATTTCTTTTTTTTAAAATGAGGATACAGATATATATACAGCATTAATATTTTTATAACTATAAAGTATTCTTAGAATCCATTAGGTCTGCTCTTACATCATATAATGATTTTACTATAGTTAAATAAAATTATGGTTGCTGTAATATTGAATGCTTTCTAACTGACCAGATCAAATAATTATCCATCATTTTAATTTGTTCAGTACATCTGTTTATTTATTTCTCCTTGAACAATATAATTAATTATAACTAAAGTGGTTTTGTTTAACTACATCTGTTGAAGAATAGTAACGTGAAGCAAATCAGGAAACAGAAAATATGTTTTCTGTAATAAACAAATTTTAGATTGTTTCATCACACAGGTGTACTGGTATCATGTAATCCTTGCCAGTATCATTTATTTCAGTTTCTGTAATGTATAAAATGATGTTACTGAGAATAAATTTTAACCTGAAACAAGTTTCAAAACTGGTACTTACTATATATAAGCACCTCATTCATATAATGAATAACTGTTTGTCAGCAAGGTATTATGATCATTCAGAGATACTTTGGATTTTCGTAATAATAATACTAAAAACTTAAATAAACGTTTTCTTTTGATTGGCAAGTCAATTTACAGTATAAATTTCCAGATTATTAATTCCACACAACAAGCAGTTAGCTCAAAAGCTACTTTTGAGGATAATTCTAAACATTTTTGAGAGACTTTAAATTTGACTCTTTCTGTGCCTTTTTCTAGTATAGTGGCTTTAAAGTCCCCCCATGGGACAGTGGTAAGTTTATCAACTCGCAATGGTGGAGACCAAGATTAGATTCCTGGGTGGATGTGGCAATTGGCCCAAAGTTGCTTTGCTCTAACAAAACAACTTTACCTCCCAAAACGTTGTACTAATCCATGGCAATCAACAGTGTTTAAACAACCTATAAAAGCTAAAAGGAAACTACTTTGCATGACATTAAATGCTCTTTAATGAAATATTTATGCTTAAAAGTTGAAAATGAATAATAACTTCCACCTGTATAATTTTTTCAAAGCTTGATTTGGTTTCCTTAGCCTAGACAATACTTATGTACCTGTACATACTTTCACCCTGTAGTTTTTGCTGCTCTAAATTAACTGCCTCTAATATGAATGGCTAAAAACAATCCAATTTTGGCCAAATGTTTTGCACATTCCTACAATGAAAGTCAAATGAACTATTGGTCTGTTTTTGTTGAAGAATTTACATATGTAGTTTATTATCCTTAGACAAAATTTGACACCTGATTTTGGGTTGTAAAAATTATTGCTAAATTTTAAAAACATATTCTTGACGATCATTTCCTCTGTGTTGAATAAGAGTATTTTCAAGAGAATAATGAAACATGATTATAATCATATTTGTATTTTTAAAAACTGTTCAAAAATGAACTTAAGTTTTATTTTGTTTGACAATCATGTTAGAGACTCAGTCGGAGCAAGCATTTTAGAGATAAACAGCACATTCGCTACTTTAACTTACCATATCTTTTAAATAATCAATGCAGAACTGAACATTAATTTAAATTAATTGAAAAATAATTAATTATCGGTTTAAAGATAAGGTGCTCATAATACCAGAGTATGGGAAAATGGAAGAAACTATGAATTTTCACACAATCCACACACACATGAGTACTTCTAAAAATCATGAAAATTTTTGCCCAATAAATAAACGAAATTCAACTGATTATCACAATTTTTAATTTCTCACTGACCTGTTTTAAAATAAGTTTGTTTGATTGTTTTAAAACTTCATGCAAAACTACACGAGGGCTATCTGCGCTAGCCATTCCTAATTTAGCAGCATAAGACCACCATCTTTTGAGCTACTCTTTTATTAACGAATAGTGAACTTAACTCAGTGATGTCGAGAAACCCACTTGTTGAGAAATTTATATGCAAAAACGGATCGTTTGGGTTGAGAAAATATTTTACATAGAAGAGCGAACAACGTTTCGACCTACTACAACCCAAACGAGCCATTTTTGCATATAAGTGAACTTAACTGTCACATTATAACATCCCCACGGCTGAAAGGGCGAGCATGTTTGGTGTGACGAGGATTCGAACCCGCAACCTCAGATTACGAGTCGGGCGCCCTAACCACCTTGCCATGCTAAGCCTTTAAATAAATATTAAAAACATAATAAAAAGCTAAAATATATTTAAATGTTTGTTAAAAATCGATCCAATGAGTGAACGGTAAGTTGGAAGACTTGGACCGTTAAAAACGTTTTAATCTTTGTGATTTCCGTTCCAGTTGAGACATAGAGCAAACGTGCATAATATTACGAAGGAAAAAAACAGTCAATATTTGAAACCAAAGACATTGCAAAAGGTCTTTTAAGAATTGTTAGTTTGTGATTCAGGGAGCTGGTAAGCCTTTTTTGTTGAATTTTAAACTTATGATAAAATACTCTCAAACTGTATTTTGGCCGAAATTTGTCCACAAATTAATCAAAATATGAATATACTCACATGCATTTTATAAGTGTTTATTTCGATCAGAATTACAAAGCAAAATGCGTGTTATTCACTTTATTTGATATTATCTCTGTGAAATGATAGAATCAAAAACTTGACGAATCTAAAGTTACTTCCAAAGAAACTTTGTGGAAGTGTATTAGAGACAATTGGAGTAAAATCTCAAAAGAAACTTTGATTAAATATGTTGCATCAATTCCTGAAAGACTGTCCATAGTTGTATCTCAGAGCAGCTGGTATGGATATTAACACTCTTACTGATAAGGAGAGAACAACGTTTCGACCTTCCTAGGTTATCTTCAGGTTAACTGCAGACAGTTATTAAAACAAAAGGAAGACACAAAATATTAATTGTTTGCTGAACTCGAGCATTTCCACAAACTTTGTTGTATAAAATACGAAAATTGATAAATTCTTGATGTTTCACATGTGATTTACCTTCCATTGTTCTTTTAAATTAGCCTGAACTCATTAAAAGTTGATACAACTAACTTTTAATGAATTTTAAAATAAATATATTTTAAGTGTTTTTTCAGTACAATTTTATATTTTATCTGTTATGTTTCTACCATAACTCCATATAAGGTTGGTGAAATCAAAATAAATCTAAATCAGCCTCGTTTCCTTTCTGGAATGACTTCAGAATCTAACATGAAACTACATTAATTTGTCTTAAGTATCGTAACAGAATACAACTATTTATAACTAAATTGTATTGCTTTTCTGACCATTGAACGATGTCTACCTGCTATCCGCATTATTATGAGTTGTAAATTACTTCTTGGGAAACGTGCAGCTCGCATTATGCAACTGAATTATGTTACCCATGAGTTGCTCACGTGCTTTCCTCGTGAAACATTATTATTATTGTTGTTTATTTTACCTAAGTAAACCTTAACGAACCTTAAAAAATCCACATTTTTACATTTTAATTACTTATGTAACAATAAATAAATAAAGAATAAATATATAAATAAAAAATAAAGTACTTACCAGCCCTTTCTTTTTCTATGCTGTCGACTGTTACTTAACACTACTTTTTCATACTAATGATCGTAATGCACTAAATAATTTTTAGTTAATTAAATAACGCACCAAAGAACATATAATAATAAAAAACAAGATAAGTTTTCTAACTATCACAAATATTCTGGCTTTCTAACTATGCGACAAAGCCTTTACAAATTCACTCAACCTAGTCATTATCTTTCCTGTGGTGGCCCAGCATAGCCAGGTGGTTAAGGCACTCGACTCGTAATCCGATGGTCGGGGAATTGAATCCCCATCACACCAAACGTGCTCGCCCTTTCAGACATGGGGGCGTTATAATGGGTCGGTCAATCCCACAATTCGTTGTTTAAAGAGTAGCCCAAGAATTGGCAGTGGGTAGTAATGGCTAGCTGCTTTCCCACTAGTCTTACACTGCTAAATTAGGGACGGCTTTGAAAAGCCAGGACATATACAACTAAATAAACTTTTGCATTATTAAACCATTGGTATGCAGTAGAAGTTTTCATATTTTTTTTGTCAGCGAATTTAGCGCAGTTTTCTTCCAGTAAGTCACCTTAGATCTTGCTTTATTGCTGTTTATTGCCTATTTGTGGGGAAGACGATGCAGATGTAATTTTACTGGATGATGTGACGGTCAATCCCACCTTTCGTTGGTAAAAGAGTAGCCAAGACTCGGCAGCGGGTAGTGATGACCAGCTAGCTGCTTTCCCTGTGGTCTTACACTGCTATATTAGGAACGGTTGATTGGTTGATTTAGTTTTATATGGCACAAAGCAGCTAGGTTATCTGCGCCTATGATTAGGGACGGCTAGCGTTCATAGCCCTCGTGTAGCTTTGCGCGAAATTCAAAATAAACCACCTTTTGATGCGTGAATATGTTGCAAGAATATCTTTGGAGTGAACTGTTGTTTTATCGTAATTATAAAATAATGTGTGGGTATAATACAAAAAGCACGGCAGAAGACACGTTATTTTTAGTTAACTTATGTTCCATATCTTACAGAAACTTTACATCAAAATTAATCATCTTTCTAGTTGGTCTCAGGCTTCTGACCAGTACTACATATTTTTACGATTTTGTGTTATTCGGCGATATTTTTGGCGTTTGTTATGACATTTTAAAGTGTAAATGAATTATTCACATGTAGCTTTCACCAAATTTCAGCAGCTATATTGATATAAGGCGTAGGAACTGTGAACACAAACGATAACATAGATTTTCTTATAATATGCATGAGCTAATTTCATATTATTTAACGTTATTATTATTATTCGATAAAATATATACCACATACATCAGGTTCATTACGTTTTCTTACAAAATAATTGAAGCACCATCTACACAAGTTCTTAAACATCGGCACGTAAAATTTTATTTGCCAGGTTTAGAATGAGAGAAAAATAAGTTACCCATTGTGTCCCAGCCAATTACAAGTTTCAGTAATCAGTTCTACAGGATATAATGTTTCATATGAAAATGTTTTTCAGTTTATATTTCATTTTAATTCATCACAGGTATTATATATGGAAATAACCATTAATCAACTGTATAAATAACAAATCTTCAAAATTATAATCAGAATAATACTTTCTGGTATAACTTTTTTATGTTTATTATTAAATATTACTACATGAATTTGAAAAATAGTTTACTAAAATATATTTGTAAAATTTGTTTTCTAGGTTTCATACCAATATAAATTGTTATGAGAGCTTTATTGTCCGTATTTGACAAACTGTTAAGAAACAAGTTTCAAAGTGCTGTAACCAAAATGAAATCCTGAGCCCTTATAATTTATAGCTGTCGAATCTATATATCTTTAATCCTTGTTACAGCAAACCTTTTTACTTATTTTTATAATTCATTTATAATGAATATCAAGTATAAAGGAAAAACTATCATAATAATTATATTTATAGCTAAAATAATATATTATGCAACACAAAAGCATAATGTTATTACATACACCCTCATCACAAATAAGTATTTAAATACAAAATAAAAAAGCTAAATCAATGAAAATATCAATCCTATACCAATAAATTATTATTACTCAGTTTACCTCTTAAGAACAGTTAATAACTTTTTTTTTTTTTAATTTTTCCTTAGGCCTGTAATTTTATTTATATTCCGTACATTTCGGGTGAGTTAGTTCATTATATATATTTTGTACTATTTTACTTTTTCATAGGTATTATACCCCCAGTAACAAAGCGGTATGTCTGCGAAAATACAAGGCTATAAACCGAGTTTTGATACCCGTGATAGGCAGAGCAAATAGTCTACTGTGTAGCTTCATCCTTAATTACAAATAAACAAACCACAGATGTTATTACATCTTGGAATTTCATAATGTATATTTTCAAATGTTTTAGCATCATACAAATATACTTTCAACATTTTATTATTTGCACTATAATAGTAATTTATAATTATTGTTCATTGTATATACAGCAATAACCGATTTCCTATATTTCCTGTTAATATAACTTTTGTATTAAATTCGTCCTTCTTATTCAAAGCTATAAATTTAAACATTTTTTTAATTAAATAAATAGTATTGCATCACAATGAAACAAATTTGCACCGAGATACGTTAGAGCCTCAAAACAGATGATAATATGGAAGAAGAATGTGAAAAAAATTGAGTGATGCAATAATTTTTTCCACCACTATAAATTTATTTCTAAAGTTGTAATACTTTTATTTAATTTACAAAGAGATCAAAAGAAATTTAATTTTAGTTACTTCCATACGTATAAATAACACTAGTTTAGAAATCACGCGGTTTTCGGCAGACCCAAGTGGCCACCATTGCTATGTGTTGAACTTTTGAAGCCTACCAATTAAACTAACAATGACAAAACGACCTTATCACACAACTTATGGACATTTTCTATCTAATCTAAACGTTTGGATAATTTTGTAATTTTATTTTAATAAATTTGTTTAGCCAAGATGATCTAAATCCTATTTTAATTTAGAAGTTGGTGTAAAAATCGTTCACAAAACATACATTTCTGATCTGCCATGTGAATAATGCATGAGATTTTGGTCCAAAGGAAAAATATTAAGATTAAAATTTGTTCTTTTTCCTCGGGCTTTATTGTGTCATAGAAAAATATACATCTCAATTATTGTTGCCAAGGGACAAGAGTTGGCAAATTATGTCCCTTTCTGGGAAGGGAAGAAGAATATTAATGTATCTGTACCTCCAAATTTTCTTAAATAAAGTAGACGAAAATAATGAAGAAAATTTATGATATAAATATAATAAAAATTATTCGGATCAATTTAAAACTTTGTAGCGAAAATTAATACATATGTTAGAAATATATATATATATATATATACACATACATACATAGAAACAACTTGAAGTCCAAAAAGAGTAACACAGATCATTACACCAGATGCATCATTGATGTATTACATGAACTGTACTAGATCTAAATACAATAAATTTATCAACATTACTCTTTTAAATATCCCTTTTTCTTCTTTCTACCGAGTTCTGATCTAATGGCCATGTTCTACTCTCCACCCTTCATTTATTACTAGATCTTTTTGGACTTGTAAAAATGTATCTCAGGACGGCTGGTATGGGTATTAACACTTTTACCGAAATAAAGCAGAGAACAACATTTCGACCTCTCAGGTCATCTTCAGGTTAACAAAAAGAACTTGAGCCCTTTCACTCCAAATGGTCTCTGCAAAATCTCATAATTAAAGGCATGATAATTATACTGTAAATATATCATCTTGGCGAAACTCAGTTTAAGATATTTCACTAATATTATTATTCCATAATCAAATTAATTTTTTTTAAAGAAATGCTAACATTCTATTCATTATAATAGTGGCTTTCAAGATCACCTGACATTAAGACCAAGAATAATTTCATACCAGTGCATTTCATAAACTTTATTATTACCAATAGTTATTACAAGTAATGATTTATATATATAATCGTTTTAAAAACTTACAAACAATATTAAGATTTCTTAATATTTTATGGGTATTTTATGGGCGGTTCACGAAAGGCAAATTAATTCTTAGTTGATAAACTTGCTAGTTCTCTATTTTTGGTTGTTCTCACGCCTTTACCAGCTGACTTTTCTCTGGCGAATGTATACAATGTTCTCGTAGAAAACTAACGTCTAAAGTTAATCCACTGAAGTTCAACGGTTTGCAATGTCCGAAATCTATAAACGTTCCCAGTCAAGTATCTGCACTTTCGAGATTAATAAGCGTTAATCACAATTACAGCTTCAGAGGTTTATAGTATACTAATTGTAGCAAACCAACAATATTAAACTGTTATTTTGCGTGTTGCGACGGCTACCTTTTATAAGTTTTAAGGTGCGGTTCTCAAAAGTTCAGTTCACAATAATATTGGCAATAATTAGTATTACATATACACACATTGTACATTGTTTATTCTTATACTTGGGAAATTTCTACAAATTTAGAGAAGAGGTGGATTTTGAAATACACATTCAACAATATTAGTAACATGAATTTCTAAATGTATATCCAACTAAAACAAACGTCGATATTAAAACAAGAGCAAGAAACAATAATACGTGTTTTATGAAAATACTCGCGTGATTGGTATAAAAGTTAGCCGAGAGACAGTAATAGATTTTTTTTGGTCGCTACAGTATACTTATAAGCCTTGGAAACTTTAATTGTAATTGACGCTTATTAATCGTAGAGTTTATATGTTTCGAACATTACGAACCGTTCAATTTCAGAAAATTAACTTGTACATATTATTATTTATATATTAAAATATATTTGTGTTAAAAAAGAAAATTGTGTGCATCAGTCTTATTGCCAAATACTACAAATATCGACGTTCAGTTAACTTTTAAATTATCATGTTCGCCTATTTGAAATCGTAAGACGTTAATATACTTAATAAATCGGAGACTCGTTCGGGATAAATTATAACACGCAACACTACGTTTTTGTGGATTCTTTCTAAACGTATTTATTGAATATCAGTGGACCAGAATACCACAAAGTTTTATATAAAGTTTAGTCATTTTTTCAAGTATTAAAATCAAAGCACAATAAAACTGATAATTTATATTTAGTGTGTAACATGGCTAATACGTTTAATTTCACAAATTATTTTCTTTATTTAATAATTAGCATTTGTCGACACTCAATTATTGATTTCAAGTGACACTTGGACTGGAAAATAAATTAATATGCTTTGTATTCGATTATTTATTTTTACCATTATTTTAATATTTTAAGTAAATGTTCAGTAACTGCTTAATTCAAAGATTTTCATAGGATGTGGTTAGAAATAAGTTTACTTATACACTTCGTCTATATTTTCGTTAATGAAGGAACTACTGTTGATCTTAAAATTCTGAAAAATTAGAAAGCCTTTAAAATACTTAACAGAATATCCTAAATTTTTATCAAATTGATTTCTAATATACATTAGCCGTCAATAAGTACCGAGTTGCGAGTCCGCCTGTTATTTTAAAGGTAAGTTTGTTGTTTGTTTTTGGAATTTCGCACAAAGCTACTCGAGAGCTATCTGTGCTAGCCGTCCCTAATTTAGCAGTGTAAGACTAGAGGGAAGGCAGCTAGTCATCACCACCCACCGCCAACTCTTGGGCTACACTTTTACTAACGAATAGTGGGATTGACCGTCACTTATAACGCCCCAACGGCTGGGAGGGCGAGCATGTTTAGCGCGACGCGGGCGCGAACCCGCGACCCTCGGATTACGAGTCGCACGCCTTACGCGCTCGACCATGCCAGGCCTATTAAAGGTAAGTAGCTGTAACAAGAATCAACGCCATATTATTTGAGGCTTTTTTTTCTTTTGCATAATGCTACTGTTTCATATATGGCGAAGTAAAACAGACTCAAAACTCCTCATATATTAAATAGTTCTTTATTTTTTCGACTTTAATTACTTTTCGTGCTGATTTTAGACTTTGTATCGGAGTAGTTTCTATAATAGTAATATGCAATAATGATAGTGGTACCATAGTTTTGCAAACCCGGCATGGCCAGGTGGTTAGGGTGTTCGACCCATAGTCTGAGGGTCGTGGGTTCGGATTCTTGTCCCATCAAACATGCTCGCCCTATCAGTTGTGTGGGCGTTATAAAGTTAAGGTCAATCCTATTATTTGTTGGCAAAAGAGTAGCCTAAGAGTTGGCAGTGGATAGTGATGACTAGCTGCCTTTCTTCTAGTCTTACACTGCTAAATTAAGGACGGCTAGCGCAAATAGCTCTCGTGTAACTTTGCGCGAAATTCAAAAAACAAACCAGAGATTGGTTAGAAAAACGTAAAAAAAACAACAACATAAAAACTTCTTGTTCGTCCATGCATGGACTGTGCCCTGAAATGGGCCTGAGTATAATGTTATACTTTTACTCTGGCCCAAAGCTTAAAAAAAAAAACACCTAAAGACAGACGCTATAATCGTTCGGGAGGGAGGAAGAGGTCAAATGTACCTGACCCTCCTGGGTATTTAACATCAATACCCAAATACCGACACAGTGAAACTAGAAAAACGTACCCTTGGGCAGCGAATACTAGAGGCTTTGAGTGGTTAATCTTCCCCACATAAACCTCCTCATCGCGTGGCGTCGTTCTCACGAGCTCAAAAATATACAGTATGTATGGAAAGAGAAAACAACAGTGATAGAATAAAGGTTTGGGTGATCCACTGAGAATTTAATTTACTTAAGACTACGAACTCGTTCTTCCCAAATCAAGAACTCCCACCCCTCTATTTAAAAAACAACAACAAAAGACTCAATTTGATTTTTTGTCTGGCAAGATGAAATAAAATTGTCTTATTCAGTAAAACACACTATTTTCTCTCTAATTTTGTCTAAGTTTGTCAGTGTTGTTAATATAAACTCCATTGTTTATTTCACGCTATGTTAATAAAATCACCACAAAATAAACAACGATTCTTTTTTCAATCATATATAAGGAATGGTCATTATTTATAAGGGTAGTGCAATGTAAATAGCGATGGATTGAGATTTTAAATAGAATATTAAAAATGTGTGATAAATACCAGTTTATTATTCCTTTGAACGTGTTTTTTTTAATAACGTGGGTTCTTTACAACTTCCACTGGAATAAACTCAGTCGTTAACTTTTACCATATAAAAATATATTCTTTCGCCCTTATACTGTACACTAACACAGACAAACAAGTACCCTACCCCTACTCTTAATTTCAAAATTCATTATTACAGTGAATTTGTACTATTTGTTGTAAAAACCATTAACATTGAGGGTACACAACTGAAGTAACATTGCATTCCTATTATTATAAGTAACACAGTGAAATAATTATATTCAATTACTTACATTCATTATTAAGGATGTACGTATATTTCGATCTAACCTTAATAGCTTGCTTTGATCATAAGTTGTTATTAATACAATCAATTGTGAGTACCCTGCCACTCTAAAGCGAAACACCACTCTGAATGCACTATTAGCAACTTAAACTCCTGCGTAAGTATGAGAAGTTGTTATTCAACTAGTACGTAATTATTGATCAAAACGTGATACTTAGCCACTCCCATCGTGAAAGTTGATATGTTAGTTAAATTATTGGTAGCACAAGGTTGAGTGTTACTATGAATTCACCCAGCGAGAATTTAACTTCGTAACTATGAAAATTAAAGCTATGAATTATTAAACAAATGAAATATTTAAGAGCAGCCCTTTATCAACACATTCATAACATTAACACAACATGGCCACAAGAGTATCTACATGAAATATGTGTGCGTCCTTGAAAGTATAACCTCCCCTCTTCCACAGCAGGGAATGTATACCTGTTTTTACTAAGTTAATCTGATTGGTGGTCTGAAAATAACATACTAGGTTTATGAAAGCGGTAGAGCTAGTATGTTTGTTAGAATGTTGTCTTGCTTTCTACTGCAACGTATGTAGTCTAATCATGTGGCTGATTTGTTTTATTATTACAGCTATGTTTACAACACTTTCAAGTAAGTGTCGTTTTATGCATTATTATAAAACCCCTTGTGAACTTGAGCCATAAATTTTAAAGTTTGTAAATAGATTTATATTCGTCGTTATTTTGGGTTAAATTAATTATTACTTTTATGCAGAAAACTATAATAACAGTATTTAACAAAACAGGCTGGTTAATAATTATGAACTCTGATAGCGAGAAAAAAACTGTGTATTGTAAAATTAGTTGTATAACTATATAGTACTAGTGTGATTGTCAAATAGTTTATTATATGGCTAAACTACACAAAATCTTCACCTAACTTTAGTTAAATTTCAAGTTAATTAATATAAAAAAACTTTGAAATTTAAAGAACGGGAGTGCATAGGCCTTTCTGATTCTGGAAACTGGGATTTCCCGATGCTTCTGTGCACATTGTGGATTCCTACTGATAACGGTGGAAAGTAAAGCAGGCGAGTTTAGAAAAAGGAAAATTAATATATGGATATTGCTATTACTAATTTGACTTTAGAAAGGGAGAGTTTCACTTTAATTGGATGAGTATTTGTCCATAGTCTCATTTAAAAGATAACATTTCAATAAGTTGCGTATTATAATTTTTCTCGGGCAAGTCCCTAGTTTTATCTTGTTACGTACGTTACTTATGATGACTTCAAAAAGTCAAAGTTGAAATTAGAAGTTAATATGTACCAATTTATGATATTTGCTAACAAGATTGATGCACACGGTTTTCTCCCTTAACACGAATATGTATTCGTATACAACTTATAATAACAATTACAAATAATGGTTTATATACAAGTTTTACAAACAATACTAAGTCTTGTATCTGGTCTGGAACTGAAGCTTTTATCGGCGTTAACGAAGAGAGAATTAACATTTTGTTGATACACCTGTACACTTCTTCTCTTGACGGCTAGCTTGCTTAAAGCGCTTTTAAACCTTCACCGACGACAATATCTGATGCCCACATATAAATAATAACATCCGAAGTAAATTCACTGAAGTTAAATGTTTGGTAATGTTCACAATCTGCAAATCTCCTGGTCATATTCTGTAGTTTACCTATTACTAAGCGTTAATCGCAATTATAGCTTTCGAGGCTTGTAGTATACTAACTGTAGCGACCAGTTATGTCTTTTAACGCGTCGGTTTATAAACTTGTAGAGGTTCTAGAAAGTCCAATTGTCAACAATACTGGCAATCAGTTATTTTTACACACATCGTATATTGTTGATTCTTGCGCTGGAGAATCTATAAATTTAGAGAATAGACGGGACTTAAGCAATATACATTTAACAATATATACGTTACATGGATTAAACTGAAACAAATGTAGATATTAAAATAAATGTATGAAAGTAAATTCGTTACAAGCTTAAATTTAGTCATAAGGCATTTGTGTTTTCAATAGCTAACGACGTCGTTAGCCTCCCTCCCCACTCCAATCATTCAAAATGGTATATTTACACAATTTAGTACACCTATGCACAGCTTGTACTGTACTTTTTGACTGTAATTATGCATTGTTTTTAAACGTTTCCATAACCAGCATGATGACATTGTAAGTTTATTTCTCGCCGATGTGAGAGCTTTTTTTCATTTTCGGGCGTTAACTCAGTTTTATGTATTTGGTGGAGGACATGGTTTCAGAAGCGAGATCTTTGAAAACATTAGTGTTCTAATAACATGACTACTACCAAGAGCTAAAAAAATGTTTTCATAACTAATATCGCAAATATGTCCTAGCAAATTGAAAAAAAAAGCTCAATTACCACGTCTGTTTTATTTTTTTTTATCGGAGGTACGCAACTAGATTTAATTTTTTTTTTTTTTTTTTTACTCTTCTAATACTGAGAAATAATGAATTTGTCTGTGGAAAGCAAATACCTTCGTTTGCAAGTACTTATAGTAAAATACTTCAAACTAATAGAGGTATACTCAAGGGTTACTTTGTTTTAATGTTAAATTTAAAGAAAAAATATGTCGGACGTGTAAGTAGTTTGTTTTGTGGCTATCTGCGCTAGCCATCCTTAATTTAGCAGTGTAAGACATGAGGGAAGGCAGCTAGTCATCACAACCCACCGCCAACTCTTGGGCTACTCATTTACCACCGAATAGTGGGATTCACCGTCACATTATAACGCGTTTACGACTGAAAGGGCGAGCATATTTGGTGTGACGGGGATTCGGACCCGCGGCCCTCGGATTACGAGTCAAGTGCCTTAACCATCTGGCCATGCTGGGCTCGTTTAAGCAGTAGTGTTGGGGCCGAATCATGTTTTGTGGGGGGTGTGAAAAAATTGAATAAATGATGAAAAGATAAAGTCGAATTCCAATTTTTAAGCTTCATACAAAGAAATCGCAGCATGCAATACAAATCGCAATAAATATCCAGGTGTCGCGATTCTGAGTCTTTCTTGAATTATTTTTCATTGTTTTAGGCCGAAATTATGCAAACTTCTGGTCAATGAAAGCTTATCTTTGAACACGAAGTTGTTTCTCTTAAATAATTGTAAAAAATTGCAAAATACAATGTGAAACCGCAAAATTGCATGTATCTTTGCATGAACCCAACAAATTTTCATTACTAATTTGGGGAACATTCATGAATAGCAGGGGAGTAGAGAAGTAGTAGTAAAGAAACAACTAAGAAATGTCTGTGTGTGCTCCTGCAATGACCTAATGAGCCTCCATACAAATTGTGGTGAAAATTCATCCAGGCCTGGCATGGCCTAGCGCGTTAAGGCGTGCACTTCGTAATCTGAGGGTCGCGGGTTCGCGCCCGAGTCGCGCCAAACATGCTCGCCCTCCCAGCCGTGGGGGCGTTATAATGTGACGGTCAATCCCACTATTCGTTGGTAAAAGAGTAGCCCAAGAGTTGGCGGTGGGTGGTGATGACTAGCTGCTTTCCCTCTGGTCTTACACTGCTAAATTAGGGACGGCTAGCACAGATAGCCCTCGAGTAGCTTTGTGCGAAATTCCAAAACAAACAAACAAATTCATCCATGCACTGCCAAGTAGCTAGATGGACACGCAACAAATAGCACAGTGTTACTACGTTTGTATAGATATAGCTTGGATTGATAATGCTGGTGATCTCATGTTTATAAGCCATGATTAACAAGTTGTTAATCCTCAATTCGTCAGAGTCTCTGGAAGTCGTGAATTTCATCTTATTGAAGATTTTCAGCATTAGCCTAAGAGACTGAAAGTTTTCAGACAACGGGTGTGCACATTGTTGTACATTTAAGTATTTTTTCTTTTGGTAAATGAATAACCAAGAGACATGAAATGAACGTTACAAGTAGTTAAAGTTTAGTAAGAAGGTTCTCAAAAATGCACACTCCCTAGAGTCAGTTGCTTGCACACAATAAAATACAAAATCTTCCTATGGTAAGGGTATATTTGTCTATCTACTGTTTACATCAATCCCTTTTTACTTTTCGTCTCTGGAGTCAAATTTCAATATTTTATTAGTGGAGCAAATGTCAGTCAGCATACTACAATATTTTCCATCAGTAAACCAATGGATTCATGGACAGTTTTTCTCCATTGATGAACTTCTGTTCTCATTGGTGTGGTAGAGTATTTTCAGCTTAACTTTTTTAAGTCCAACTAATTCTTGCTTTCTTGATGTCTCATTAGTTGTGTATGGTCCTTCGATCTCGTTGTCTGTATTTTTAATTTGATACCAGCTGATAATTTAACTTATCAGCTGTAATGGCCAAATTTCCCCCAATAAGAGTTATCTCTTTCTGGTATCTTCTGAGAACACTTATTCTATACAGATCTTTGCCTTCATTTCCTCCCAGTATTTCCCTTAAAGCTAGTTTTAAAATGTCTAATTTGTTTTATTTTGTTTAACTAGCTATTTGATTACTTCATTCATTTATTCTGAACTCTTTTCAGTGGGAATTTGTTTTGGTATCTGTGATCCTGTAAATTTTAGATGGTACCTTTTTATTAATTGATCGGTGACCTTAATGAATTCTACTTCTGTCATTATTTACATAGTTTTTTTTACAGAAACGTACGTCACTTTACTTCAGCGTGATCTTCGTATTCATGTCTTTTATGGTGTCTACAACTTTGTCATAGAGTTACGACAGAAAGTGTTCGTACCCCTGCGTCGTGAGTAGTTTTTTCTCATAACTTTAAACGTATCACAATTAGGATAATGAAAGTAGAGTATAAATTTTTGTGTAAATTGAACAACAAATAAATTGTTTATAAACAAATAACCAAAGGGGCAGAAAGTGCGCCCAAGCCTCAAGTTCCGAGCATCATTCTTGATATAAGTGCCTGATATATCAACGTACTCTTCTTTTTTCATGATTCCGTTGACGCGGTGAAGGCTGCCTACATCAGAAGAGCTGAAGGAACCCCATAGCATGATGGTGCAACCTCCATGTTTAACTGTAGGGACGGTGTTCTTTGGAAGATTTCGTTCCTCTTCTTACGGAAAATATTGCGAACATCATTGTGGCCGCAAATCTTGATTTTAGTCTCGTCTGACCAAACAATACTCTTCCAATAGGTAAAGGGTTTATCTACATGCTTTCTTGCATACCTCAATCGTGCTTCTAAATGAACAGGCTTTAAATATGGAGTTCTACGAGGACGGCATGCTTTGAACCCAGAAGAGCGTAACATGTTTGTAACTGTAGAGGTGCTAACTTCAACCCATTTCCCTTACCAGTTGACGGAGACGGCGCTAAATTGGCGGGAGTATATTTTTTGCTGGCTAAATTCCAATAATTATGACCCTAGTGTCTAGTTCTGGAATGGTGTAATGTAGTTTATTCGCCAAACTAAACAAAATTTTTACGGGAATATCAGTTTTTTTTCACACATTCTGAAATGTACGAACATTTTCTGCTCCTCCTATTTTTGGTTATTTGTTTATAAACAGTTTCTTTTAATTTACATAAAAATGTATGTAGATGTGTGTTAGAGGTATAATATATTATAAATATTATACTATTAGCCTAATTGTGATACTTTTTAAGTTATGAGCAAAAGCTACAAGGGACGCAGGGGTACGAACACTTTCTATCGTAACTGTACCAATTAACCCATCATTTCATAAAGAGACTTTGGTTGAGATAATTTGGCTTCCAAATCATTCACAATTTTAAGTAAAGTTTAGTCTTTCCTCTTTACCCTATTTCTGATTTCGGTTGTAGACATTCCTTTCTTGTGAAACTTTCTGAACCTATTGGATAGAATTATCTACCAATCTTTGGTATTTGCTACAGCTCTCAGCTACGAGGGTGCTCAATACTGTCAAAACTGGTCCTTTTAAAGAAGCAGCAAAATGAATCGCTTATTAACGATTATTCTACCCATTCACTATTCTAATAATTTCAAACTGATTAGGCTATAAGTGCCATGATACTTTACCATCAAAGACCATTGGTTGAAGTGAATTATAATGAATTAGATATATTTTGGAATTATACTTGGCGCTTTTATGGTCATAGTTGTTCAAAAACGTCCTTCAGTAATAGGTGTAGACCGAATAATTTCTAATCCATACTTTGTAACAGAAAGCGTTCCTAAGCCGATGCATGTAGAGGTGAATCTAGTTTAATCTTTACATTTAATATTTTGTTTTCCAGAAGTTTTATTTTTTCCACATCATTCTTGTATTTTTAACTTCAATTTTGTCATTTCAGTCTCTATATTTCTTTGTTCTTGCACATTTTTCAAAGTTGTTGTAATCTCAGGGCACATCTGTAACTTCACCATATTTTATTTTTTATTTTAATTATTTAAATAATAAACCCATTTCTCTTAATTTATTCCTTAATACTGTTATTTTCTTCCTTGTTTTTTTTTCATAATTTTGTCTTTTTTTAAATTTTGTCTTGATAATTTCATCATTCCAGTTAATACCTCACTTGTCCTTCGTAGTTTGGCTAGGCATGGCCAAGCGTGTTAAGGCGTTCGACTCGTAATCCGAGGGTCGCGGGTTCGAATCCCGGTCGCACCAAACATGCTCGCCCTTTCAGCTGTGGGGACGTTATAATGCGACTTTCAATTCCACTATTCGTTGGTAAAAGAGTGGCCCAAGAGTTGGCTGTGGGTGGTGATGACTAGCTGCCTTTCCTCTAGTCTTACACTACTAAATTAGGGACGGCTAGCGCTGATAGCCCTCGAGTAGCTTTGCGTGAAATTCAAAAAAACAAAACGCACTCTTAGTCATTAACATCGTGAATGCTGTATATTGAACAGTTGAAATTTAAAGTTGTAATTTACGTTCAGTAAATCTCATTTTTGACACCAATGTGTTCTTTTGTTGGCATCCTTGTTAATCAACTGATGAAATGAATTCAATGTTTAGTTCATAAAGTGTTGAAAAAATACTTTTATTTTCTTTTTAAAAAGTTAAAATATTTGTAGATCTGCAAGAAAGTTATGGTAGTATACATCACAAAATGACGTTAGTTAATATACAACAAATCAACTTTCTTGTAAAAGTAACTGCAATTTTTAACTGACTGATAGCCTCCATACCCAAGTAAACAAACCTACATTCACCTTTACTAACTTTCAACAAATTGTAATTAACTTGACAATGTGTACAGATCCTCTTATTTATAATTCTTGTTTAAGTATGAAGAGTGTTACATATTATAATTCCAAATAGGTGGGAATTTCAATGTATATCAAACTTATTTGCCAACAAGACTGATATACAATGTTCTTTCTTAATATAGAAACAATACAATTTATAATAATAATAATAATTATTATTATTATTACAAATAATGATTTATATACCACAGTCTTACAAACTTGAAGACAATACTATGTCTTACATCCAGTATAAAATTAAATATTTTATTGGCGATTCAGATCCACGACGAGCAAATTAATTCTGAGTTGTAATTATTACACCTCATTTAAGTTAGCTAGCTTGGTTGATCTCGCGTGATCGACTTTTTACCAGTTGGGTATATTTAACGTCATCGTAGAAAACCTAACATGCAAAGTTAATTCACTGAAGTTGAACAGTTTGTGATGTTCGAAACCTATAAATGTTCCTATTCAAATTCTCCAATTTATCGATTAATAAGCGTTAATCATAGTTTTATCTTCAGAGGCTTGTAGTATACTGGTTGTAGCTGACAAATAGCCTTTCGGCGTGTCGGTTTATATAGTTTTAATGTGGGATCATGGAACGTTCAACAATGTTCGAAAACATGCTAGCGTTTACGTAAAAGAAATATTGTTGATTCTTACTCTCAATAATCTACAAATTTCAAGAACAGGCTAGACTTGTGTGAAACACATCCAACAATATACGTCACATGCATCAAACTGAAACAAACGTAGGTATTAAAATAAATTTATAAAGGTAAGTCCGTTACAGGAGAAACTATAGTCATATATTCTTCAAATTTTGGAGGTGTTCTTCACTTTCTAATGAATAAATAACAACATTAAATGACTAATAGCTTATAACAAAAGGATAGGTCCAACGAATAATGGAAAACTGAATTTGTGATAATAGACAATACACACAAGCAAAACATGAGGTAATGAACTTGTACTGGATTGAAATTAGTCTCTCCAACTGATCAATTAGAGACCATCTATTACAGTGTTTAAATATAACATTTATTATTTCACATTGATTAGCACTACACGTGGCTACTCATTCTTAATATTACTTTAATATAGGAAAATGCGAAATGCGTGGAGGGCTATTAGGATGAATCCATGGATCATCTATATCTTTCCCCATTGGTTAAGATATCTTATTTTCTCTGTAGAAAAGAAGAATGAGAGGTGATTTTGTTGCAGGTTACAAGATTACTTGGAACATAAATTGGATAAAGGCATTGTGCTAAATTCTAAAAGTAACCGGATGAAAGAACACAAGATTACGATTTGGAAAATTATGTGCCATGAGGATTTATCGCCTATCATAATTTTAGTATTAGTGTTATAAATACGTGCTGTATATCATAAGTAATATAACAAAATGTAGACAAAGGAGGATATTTGATTTGGCCTTCTACACTATCGCTGCACACCGATGCTTTTCAAAACCGTAAACAGCTATCTGCTGTGTTTCTATTTAGAAAATCATTGATTTCCCTTTTTAAATTCATGTAAGGTGCCAACGTAGCTCAGGCATGACCATTCAGTATTTTAGAGTTTGTATCTATTCATAATGTTTTCTTCAAATAGATACTTTTTACTTTCCAATTACTGTCTGTATTGTAAAGAAATAATTTTTGTTAACTTTTATAATGTAACGGTTACATATAAATCCTGTTTTATAAATAGTGAGTACAGGTTTCATATTCTTAGTAATGGGAAAAGTGAACTTTTTACGGTCATGAGAACCTGGAATATTGGCATTTAACAATATTCAGAAACTAGTAATAAATGATTAAATTTGTAAGGTAGTTGTTAAAGAATAATCTGGATACATTCGTGCTCTTTGATTAGTTTGCTGCTGATCTAGATATAGACAAGTTTTATAATTCAAACATACCTCAAACAGCAATATTGTCTTTTTTTTAAATGGATCAGTGGCATTGTATTGATCTTTATTTGAATATGTAAATGATTTTATTGCTTATATGGTAAGAAGAATTGATACAATGTCTTGAAGGTGTATTTTCAATGACAATTAAGCATCACATCCCACATACAAAGCTGAGATTGGTTGAGACAAAGCCAAAGGTATGGCACAATATTGCATTTGGAACAAATCTTTCAACATGGGAGTAGTATTGAAATCTAACAATCTTGACTCTAAGATCAATTAGAATAATATACAGATCATGACATTTATGTGCATAAACCGTGAAAGTTGAAAACCAGAAACAAAAGTGTTGGATTAACAGCCCAGAAACTAGTACAAAGTTCAATGGAAGCATACCTGTTAAAGGAAGAGTGAATAAAAGCAAAGATGTATATTTCATACTCAGTAGAAAACATCACTCTTTTTCTAGTCTCGTTAGTGTGGATTTGTGTACGTGGTGAGGGGACCTCCCAGTGAAGGTTCTGTTCTTTCAGTTTACCTCCTCTGGGATCTAAACATCCACCCACGTGTTTGCCGTGCATGGTGACCCGTGAAGAGGAGGAAAGGGTATTGATGGTTGAGGGATCCAACCCTAACACATCACTTTGGTCTTGAATTCCTATAGATGGGGAGCTTTGGGGTGCATGTTCTCAACAGGTGTTATGGACATTGTATCTAATACTGGTTTTTGGATATAGTGTTCACGAAACCCTGGCATTGTTGCAGTGTCCTTGTTTGGCATTGTGGTGTATCTTCTCAAAGGGGTCAGTGGGCGCCAAAAATTATTTATTACACTGGGGAACACTCATTTTGTTGCATTTAAAAAAAGACCTTTCTATAGTCAATTTGAGTGTGTTGATTTCAAATCTGAAGTCGGTTTTTTGTCTGCAAGCTACAGATTTTATGCAATTTGACATTTTTATTTATTTTTTAATTTTTCGTTATTATAGGAAATTATAGGAATAGCTTATCAATTTGTTTGTGTATTTTATTCAGGTAGGAATTTGCGTTTGTAACTTTTGCGTTTGTACACTTCATCTGGACAATCTCGTTTAATGCTCCAGCAGTAGTCAGCCATCATACTTTTGTCCCAGCGCCCTTGGTAGCGTTCTTCCATGACCTTTAGGTCTTGGTGGAATCGTTCTCCTTGTTTGTCACTCACAGCCCCCCAGGTTGTCAGGGAACTTATCAAGGTGGCTGTTCAAAAAATGAAGCTTGATGCTCACGTTGCACCCCGAGATCACGAAAAGCGAGGAACATTCTGTTCACAAGTTCACTGTAGTTCTCCGCCTTATTGTTTCCAAGGAAGTTCTGAACGACTGCCACAAAGGATAACCATGCTGCCTTTTCTAAAGCGGTCATCTTAGCAACAAACTGATCATCACGAATTAGGGTTCGAATCTGTGGGCCATCAAACACGCCTGCTTTGATCTTCTCAAATGATAACCCTGGTAAAGCTGTGATGATGTGTTGGAAACATTCACCTTCGGTTTCCAGCGCCTTGACAAATTGCTTCATCAAACCTAATTTGATGTGAAGAGGAGGAAAGATGATCTTATCTCTGCTTACAATTGGGTCTTGTATGATATTTGGCATGCCTGCTTCAAGGGTGTCACGAATAGGCCAGTCCTTCTGGACCCAATGTCTGTCTCGTGCTCGGCTGTCCCACATACAGAGGAAACATGGAAACTTGGTGAAACCTTTCTGTTGTCCAAGAAGAAAGTTGACCATCTTTAAGTCTACACAAATGATCCAATTGTGCTCATGATATTTTAATAAGTCCATGACCATTCTCATATCATCATAGTCTTTCCGCAAATGCACTGAGTGACCGACAGGTACTGCTCCATAAACATTCCCATTATGTAAAAGAACACACTTTAGACTGCGTTTTGAACTGTCTAAAAAAGAGTCTCTATTCAGCAGGACTATAGTAAGGTACACACAGTTCTTTGAGAAGCCCTTGGATGTCATGGTAGTAAACAAACTGTCTGTCTTCTGAAAAGAAGGTCACTAAAAGCTGGTCACGCTTTCTGAAATATGATACTTTAACAGAGTGATCAACAAGATTTCTGCCTTGTAATCTTGATGCCAAAAGCTCTGCTGCTTTCTTTGAAAGACCTAAATCCCGCACTAAATCATTCAGTTCAGCCTGGGGAAGAGGCTTGGGGACGGGGAAAGGTTCAGTGTCTGAAGAACAGTTCTCCGATTGTGTACACTTTTCTGACAATTCACTGTCACAACTGTCTTGTTCGCTTGTATCATGTCCAATGTCTTTATCGTCCAATGAAGGCAAGCCTTTGAAAACTGGAACAGGAACTTATTCAGAGTGCGGAGCAGGCCGAATAGCTGAGGGAATGTTCGGATACGTAATCTTATGTCGGTTTTTCTTCCCAACACCCGTTGTGTTTACCATGCAGAAATAAGTCAGTTACATGGTTGGTGGGTTCGCGCCAAATCATTGGAACACCAAAAGGCATACCATTGCATTTTCCTTTGGTCCAGTCTCGAAGCATTTCCTCACAATTGTGGCACACAACATGAGGAGCCCATTGCTTGTCTTGATCACCAAGATGAACTTCAAAATATGCCTTGTAGGCACGCTTGACGAACGAGGATATGTTACGTCTCTGACGATTGAGTGTGTAGCATCCACATATGTAGCAGAAGGCATCAGGCTTGTTTCTGCAATGATATCTATTTTTGGAAGCCATGTTTGATCTGAAACAAAAGAAGAATGATCAAAATATTAGAAGCTATCTATCTATCTATATATATATATATATATATATATATATGGACGTGAAAATGCTTATACATGGTTTACGCAAGTTCACATTTGTACAATTTCATTAACCTCAAATTGCATACAAACTAGAGCTTGTAGAGAAAAACTAATTTTAGATTTGAAATCAGCGCCTAAAACTCCTTCAGAATCAGTTAAAATATCCAATGCAACTCAAAGTTACTGAAAAAGTGTTCCCCAGTGTTATGGATCCTCCAAATAAAAAAATTAAATAGTGAAAAAGTAGTCCAATTTTCAATATCTGTAACACCTGTACCTCATTTTCCTATACTACATTCTTTTTAAAACAAACCTTTATGGCTAATGTCTCCCTTTTTCATTCAGAAGAGAATAGAGGGACTAGCTGGCTCTCCAAAGTCAGTAAAGAAGCTTTGCTCTGGTGACATATTGGTGGAAACATCCACATTTTAACACAGGAACTCCTCTTGCATTCAAAGGCAATTGGGGACATACCTGTTGAGGTTACACCTGATGCTACTTTGAATTCATCAAAAGGAGTTATTCTTGAGAGGAATTTGAAGAACAATCCCGAGTCAGAGATTCTCACTGGTTTTTCTACCCAAGGGATTTCTGCAGTGAGATGTATCTCTACTCGCAAAGATGACGTTATGATGCCGACCAATGTTCTCATTCTGACTTTTACATCACCACGTCCACCTGTCACTATCAAGGCAGGTTATCTTAATTGCAAGGTACAGCCATACATTCCAAACCCTCTTAGACGTTTCCAGTATCAGTATTACAGTAGTTTTTCTCTTACAGCTGTAGACTAGATGTAAACATTGGTTTTATGCTATTTATATTTTAAACTTTGTTTCGTATTACCTTAATTTTCTTTTTTGAATTTTACTAAATCTACTTTAATTTTAACTTTTTACCGGATATTTGGCGCAGATAGTCTAGTTGTTTTATGCCGGAAAACACCAAATCAACCAACCAATCGTATGTTGGAAGATGTTTTAAATAAACTCGTTTCCGTTAAAAATAGAAGTTAGTTGGTTGATGTATTTAAAAAGAAAGTTTTTTTTTTTTTTTATTACTGCTGTAAAATATCTAGTTCTGCACAACAAATTTCTAGGGAAGAACTTTGTTCATAAAATAGGCACAAACCTCTTGAATTTCATGGAAAGAGTACATTTATATTTGATTGCAGATGAAATGAAAATAGTTAACAATAAGATTTTGAACTCTCATTGTTTTTTGATTGAATGATTTTTAAATAGTTTTTTTTTAATATTTGTAACCATAGTAATTTCGCTAAAAGCCTCTCAGAATCTGATTTTAACATACTTTGAGTGTCAAGGGCATATGCATAACGGTTGAATAATATTTTATTGATTTTTTTTTTATATGCATAAAAATTACCAAAAACTTTGTTACACAAACTATTGATACAAGTCATATTTTTTGGTAAGTTTATCACCTAAAGAGTGTTGGGTGTTTGTTGATGATGTAATGAGATTTAGCTAAATCTTTCGAACAAGGATGGGAAGTTTCTGAACATCCCCAGTTGGTTTTTTTCTTCCGGTAAAGACCTTAAACTGGAACTACTACAAAGTGAATGATGACCCTAGAACAAGTATTAGGTTATAAGTAGGAGATATTGAAGAAGAATCCAGGAAAAGTAGCAATTTAACTACGTAAATAGTCGCATTTTATTTAAATACCGTAAATAAAGTGATTTTTTATACAGTAGGATGCTATTGGCAACTATCTCAACAGATTTCGTCGATATGTGCAGCTACAAGAAAATCATTGCAATTTGTGTTGCGCGGCAGGAGAACCGCAAGGCTGTAGCTGACTCTTCATGGTATCAGCTGGAATATTCGTTCTAATCAACATTTTAAAAACGCTGAATATACGTTTAATGTCAGAATATTATATAAGATGTTTTCAGGCTTTATATGTCGTGTATTGTCAATAGATGACTAAATCAAATGTTTTAATTTCATTACCTTACATTATTATTTATTATTAAACTTTTTTTTATGTACTATATTTTTGCACGCTAATGTACGTGTGATGGCATCACACGTAATTTTTGTAGGGAATGTGTAGAAGTCGTGTATTGTCAATTAATAATTGATTATATATAAAAAAAAATGTTTTATTGCTTTAATTATTTATGGTACTTAAATAAAATGACTTTTTTATTCTGTGATTCTATTTCCATTCACCGTTGAATAAAGCTTTTTTGTGGTAGAGAGTAACTGAGTTTAACCAATCAGTATGCTTTCCTGAAGTAATCGGAAGAATGACTGTGTGCATATTAAAGATTTTCTTTTCACCAGAAGTTACTATATGCCTTTAGCAAAATGAACTAAAAACACCATAGATATTTGAATCATTGCTTGCTATCCTACTTGTTGAGTGACTGTACAATTTACTACTAAACAAGTTGATTTGCTTTGTTTAGTCATTTGTAGCATAATCCTTCAATTATTTTTGGCTATTTACAAATGTTTAAGTTTGTAGTTATTCATGGAGGAAATAAAGTAATTTATTTTCATAAGGTAGACTGAATGTTATTTTAATCATATCACTGTTGAATGAATATGAAACAATACTTAAAATGTTATTAAGTATGACAAATGTAATAAAGTTTATTTGCTTCACTTTCAGCTAAACAAAGGGTAATGTTTTTGCTTCCTGCCATTTGCTGCATTTCCTAACTTAGCTCTGTTTGATGCTGTGAACTTTTTATACTGGTTTAAAAACATTTGTTTGAGTAACTTATTTTTCTTCAACCAGCGGATAGGATATTTTAAGTATTTTTGTCAACAATCTCTTTTAGACAAAAGATAGCAATATAAACAAGACAGTGGTTGCATAGATATCAGACCAACTTTATAAGATGGCAATGAGGGAAAACAAAACATTGGAATTTATTCAAAAACTAGTGTATTGTTAGCTAAGCTCTTGTATTTCCAGTTCATTATCCTGTTAATTTTATGGTATGATCTGTGGCTTCACTTAATTCAGTTGAACAAATGGAAGTTCAGTGACATAGATTTGATAGCAAATTGGATGGAAGTGTTCAAATAAATATTCTTAATTAGTGAGAAAACTTGATTGAAGATGCTATGTCTAGATATATTAAAAAAAACAACACAAACAAACAAGCAAATAATTTTTTTTTTTTTTTTTGTCCATAAATTGAGAGAAAGTTGCATTAGAAAAACACAAACCTTGTTATTAATCAGAAGATAGTTATTGGGTCATGCTGAATAGAGATTCAAAACAGCTTTTACAACATCATGCTGGACTGTGCAGTAAAAAAAAACAAAAAAACTAGAATGTATTGTTGAATAACTTTATGAATTTGTGTGCATTTGTTATGTGATATGCAAAAAATTAACATTATGCTCCCAATGTATTGGAAAATTGAGTAAGAAATTTGGATTAATAGTAAATGGTGTTTGTGGAATGTGTTCAGATTTTGACAGAGTAGACCATGAACATGGGCATTGTTATTGACTTTTATACAATAATAATTGGATGCACTTGAAACCAATCTGTTTATAAGAGTAACCTGTTCATTACAGTCAAATGCATGCATTGCCCCAAGAATGGTATTTGCAGCTTCTTTGATAGTTGCTTCAGAAGAAAAGTTTCTCCCCTCCACTAACATGTTTTCACTCTCCTCCATCTATTAAAAAAAAAAAATAAAATAGAAACTCCACTGGTTGCAGGGAACCTCCAGTATGGATCAGCAGATTAAAGGTAATTAATTTGCCAAATGTTTGACTTGGATCAAATCGGTTAGTTGGACGTTTAGAAGTACCTCATCATCCTCAATGCAATTGGAGACATCCAAGAGAGAATGTTAGTAATCTGTAATTATACCCTATCAGTAATTCGGGTAAGAAGAAAGCTCAGCCCTAGGGCATTCCACGAGTAACAAGTGTCCAGTTTGATTAGACAGCCTTGGTAACAACGTTTACAACTATTTTATAATCCAGTTGACAAACTCCTATGAAAATCTTGGGTATGTTGTGTTTGCATTCTGTCTATCATTTAAAAATGAAAGAAATAACAGGTTGTCAATGGATTTTTTTTTTAAATGTACTTTGGAGGATCCCTTGGATTTTGTAATGCTGAAGAAAAACACATCATCTGAAAACTCCTGTGAAAGCAAAGTGTTCAAGGCATTATAGTATTAAATTTGGTGGTTCTTTGGTATTGAACCCTCAGCAACATGAAGCTTTTCAAATGAAGAAGCTCAACAGAATGCATCAAGTTTCGTCAAATTATCAAGAACAATTTAATGTTCATGTTCTCTATGACTGTTAAGGATTCTGTCCCATGCTACTTTTAGGAGATACAGATGATTTGATGAATGTAATAGGAAATGACATTTGTAAAAAATACGATGCATAACTGTTGTCATCTACTAACAATGTGCAACAAGCTCTGCCAGAGAAAGGTATTCAGAGAAAAGTTATACTTGTAGTGCTATGTTAGTTGATGATTTTCAAAAAAATGAAAGGGTGATTGAAGACTGGAAAAGAAGCTTTTGAAGCAGATAGATAGCACTTTTGTCAATTGAAGTCTGGGTTTCAGCTAGAACCTACAGTATGATCTGTCCAGCATTATGGTAAGTGAACTGTACTGAAAGCAGTAGAGTACCATATATATGAAGGCCTTGACCTTGGCACTGCAACACCACATTTACATGATGAGCTAATATAAGATTCTAGATTCACAATAATCTTTTGTAAAATACATGCTAATACAAAACTAGTTTCTTCTTGCCAGCTTTCAAAGCTCATTGATTGTTCATTTATTACGTGCATTGTTGATACCAGAGGTAACAGCAAGGAAATTGAATCTCTATCTTTCTGTTAGTGGATATAGAAGTCTTGAAGTTGGAATTTTGCACAAACTACCAAATGAAATTATTGATGAACAGCTGTAAAGTGAGGTTAACATTTCACTTGTTAATGAGGTAACAGTTGAGGAATTTTACTTGTAGACAATATACACTGAGGAATGTTAAATCAAACCATGAGGGAGAAAGGTTTTAAAAAAAACATTTGTGATAACTTTCTTCACCACTTAATGTTCAAGAAACCTACTATAAGCAGTGCTATTTTTAGAAATATTAACTTTTAATATTGAAATGGTTGATAGGATGGAGTTTGGGGAACATCTGTGTGAAAGTGATAATTGCTTAGTTAGGTTTTGATGTTTTACTGCATCTGTAGATAAGGGATAAGGACATTTGGTTAAATTTTAGAATAGCAAATTTTGAGGGGTTGTAACAAGAATTGCTTGTGAATTGGGCAATTAAATCAGTTGGAGATACTGGCCAAATGTGGAAAAATTTAACTGCTTCTTAAATATTTGAGATAAATACATGTCGTGTTAAAAAAAAAAATACTGTGAGTATAAAAATAAAATTGCTCCGTGCACTACTGAACTTGAATGGTTGGGAAGGGTTTAGAGGAGCACTCTCAGGATGATTTTTTGAGGTTGAAATGTCATCATAATAAAATGGGTTTAGATTTCTGAAACAGCCTTGGATGATTACCAGATTTTTTGCTGTTCTTAAATTTGATGTTATGTATTTGACACTCCTACCTGCACAATAGAACAACTACCACTCTGTTAATAACTCTATCCCTGCACTGTTTGAAACCAGCAACCAGCACATTACATGCAACTATCACATAGCACAGGCTGTTACAGTTTGATGTAAAGGCTGCATAAACACTGTGTGTCTACTTTTTAAGTACAATACTTGTATCTTTATTGATACCTAGTCATGGTAAAACAAAGGATTTAGATATCTTTACAAATTTAGTGTGCCAGTCCACCTTTTTTCTTGATTACCATTTTTGACGAGTAGTGTAGCCCAAAGCATATGATTCCTACTCTATATGTATTGGATTTGCACTGAGAGAAAAGTACAGTTTTCAAGGCAACATTTACTTAGCTGCTTTCCAAGAGCCAGTTTATCATGTTAAATGAGCTAAGGTTACTGTCTCTAACCCAAAGGCACAAAATGAAAGTTTTCTTCATGCTACATACTTATTGAACCAGCCTAATGAGAAAATTATTATTACCATATTAGTTTAGGTAAGTGGCTGATAACGTTTTTTTCATTCTTTCTTTACATTTATACTGGTCTGCCCCTGCATTAAGTGTTGTGAAATCCGTAAGTTGCAATGAAAGAGCAAAGTGCAAGATAATAGATAAAAGCAGTTGACTAAATTAATTGCTATAATGTAAAGTTTTTTACTAGGATTTCAAGTTTCTGAACTTCTGTGTGCTTTTATGTACAAATTAACAGATGTTAGTCTTTCTCAAACTGTAATTATTTTATTGTGTGTATCTTTTTTATTTTATAGGTCATGTGTTGGACTATAACAAGTGGTATCATTATCATTATGTTGCTGAAATTGCGAGACCAGTTTTGGACACTAGTAGTTCCAGGACCAGTATTTTTCTTGCATGTGAGGTGATAATTGCAGGAACTGGAAAATTTTTATTTGAGATGAAGGTTAGAATCCACTTGCTTTACACTTCAAGAGCTAAAAAGTGTTCACTTATTAAGAATTTCGTTTAGTTAGACAAGACTCAAAATCTATTTGTCAAGAATTTGTCAATTTTAATGTTTATTCTTTGTGAAGGTATAAATTTGAATTTTTTCACATTTAATAATTTTTACTTGTGTGTCTTGAGTTATTAGCATAAATTTTATTTTGTTTTTTAGTTCTGAAAGAGAACACATGTGAATTGTACTCCTGTTGGCTTTATAGTATTATGTTATATGTAAATTAATTACAGCTGAACTTGTGCAGCCTGACTCTTAAGGAAGGAACAACTCCTAATGGGAAAATATTGAGGAAAAAACAGATGCTTTTTGACCTTTCTTTGTGAGTCACAAATTTATCTTTTCATTACATATTCTTAAGTCAATAAAAAGCTTAAAATAAATTTGATTGTGTCTAATTTTCTTTTTTTTTTCAATCATCAGATTTACAGGGAAAGCTGTTTTTAAACTCATTTTTTTCATCTAGTATTGTATCATTGATATTATGGATATAGAAGAAGAGCTTGTAATGTGTATTCAAACCAACCTTGTCATTGACAACCATCTAGTCAGAAAATTGTTCATTTATGTATTGATTTCTTAACTTTTTGTGTACAAGAAGCATGCAAACTTCTCATCCACATTTTTCTACTCCTTGGTTTCTGAAATTATCAAACTCACTTTTATGACATTTTATATTCTGACAGAAATTATAGATAAATGGGTATTGGGATTCAAAAGATGAAACTTAGTTAAAATATGTGGTAAAATTAACATTTTTCAGATTGGAATATTTTCTATTTAAAGCTACGGGTGCAAGTGTAGAAAAGGTACTGTTCATTTGAGGCATTATGAAATTTGTTTTGAAATGATCCTTTACAGTTTTGAAGATTTTTGGAGGATAGTCTGTTAAGTAAATGTCAAGTTAATCATTTTATCAGTCTTGCACCTGTTTTTTAAGAAATGTTGTCTCAATATATGGTACATTTAATAAATATTTTTTTGCATTTGACTGTACTTTTGTGCATTTTACTTTTTACATGGAACTCTGTTTCCACTTTTCAGTGTCCAATTTTATTATAATTTAAAGAAAATTTTTTATATAATATGACACATTTTGGAAAGTTCTGATAATTTCTTAATATTATCTAATGATTTACCCATCTTTCAATTTAGACAACAATACTACCTAATAATCAAATTTCATTTGCGAGTCTTTTTTTTTTTAAGTTAGTCAGTAATGTAAATATGTTTTTAAAGTTTGATTGATTTTTTTTTTTAATTACTAACTTAACAGTATTTCATTAAAGAAAAATGGCATTTGTTTTGAAAGTTAATTGGTACATCATTTCAAAAATTAGAACTCTAAACTGTTGATGACCTTGAGGAAATCAGTAAGTTGTATTGAGAACTGTAATGTATATTATCCTGATATTAAGTAGTTTGAAATTTGCACACAAATGTGTCTTTCGATTCTAAGATAAAATATTTCAAACATATAGATGCAACATTCTTAAAATTGTTACTTGCTTTAATCGTTATGTATTTTTATTTCAGTCTGTTTGCCTGTAGGGTTTCTAAACTTTATTTAAACTACAAACTGATCTTCTGTAGGTTCAGTTCAGCAGTAAGTTTGACAGTTTATAATGCAAAAGATATTGTTCCAATGCATATGGTTTGTGCAGCTCGGATAGCTTTTATGTAGCTTTGTCATTAAATAATAAAACAATTACCAATACTTATTTGGTAATTTAAGTTTACAATTGATTTAATATTTTTAAATCTGCATTTTTGATACTTTGAAGAATTAAAGAAAAAGGAATCGCTAGTTCCTGACTGTTAAAGGAACATTACAAAAATATGGTGAACTCGTTAAAATTATATCACCGTAATGAAAGGAGTTCAAGGCTTGAAGGGTTTTCACCTCTTTCTTTATGGTGGTTTTCTGTGTTCATTCACCAATGTAATAATCTGTTTGATTAATTTAAACTGTGGAAAATGTTAGTAGTTGTTGTATCAGAAACTTAGAAAATAAATTTAGGTTTGATTTTAGAAACAAGTCTTTGGGTCTTACAAAGTCCAGTTAAAACTTTGAATTACATAGACATTTTTAGTGATCATGAGAAACTTGTTCTAAAAAAGAATTTGAACAAAACTTTTCTAAGGCCCTTTAGGTATATATTTTTTTCCTTAAACTTTATCAGATATTTGGCTAATGAGCTGTTTATATATCATCCTCCTTTCAATAAATTATATCTGCAATGTATTAATAATCTTAAATGGAAGGTGAGATTTGGAAAATTTCTTGTTCTTTAGCATGGGTATACCACATGGAGATGATACCACTGACAGTAATATTCAAGTACAGATACAATCTGAATTTTATTTAACTTTCTAAAGGAAGCAGAGAATCCATCTTTTTTCACAATAACATGTTTTTGTATCTTTAATTTTGACAGCTTTTACTATTGGAACAACACAATTAGTGACTGTTACTTCATTATTTCCTTTTAAGTCTTGCTTTAGTACAAAAAAAGATAAAATGTGACTATGGAATGACATTGTCTACTTTCATTTATTCACTGTTTACAGTTTTAGTTTAATACCATTGAAATTGTGTTGCCTTGTTTGCATAATAGAACTTTTGACAATGTGCTACACAAAAGTTTATTTAGTAAAATCATATCATTAGGTGATGAAGAAAGAATAGTTTATTAGTTAGATTGTAGGATGATTAGATGAAAGCAAAAAGTTTTATTTGTGGAATACAGCCATATTGGACTCTTGTTATTAGGTGAGTGCTTCAAAGATTGGTATGTAGGTTTTTGTTTCTTATTTATATTTATGATATTGATAGAAGTATAATGACTGAATTAACTAAATTAGAGGATAGGAATTTTGGACTAGTGAATTTGTTCACGGACATTCAGGAAAATAAGTTTTTCTTCATCCACCAAAGACAAAAATAGCAGATGAAGCTTATAGTTTTGAATTTTAGGTTAAGGAGGAGTAGTATAATCTGAGGATTATTGTGAATGAGAATGAAACAGAAGAGACATGAGAGAGGAAGAGAGAGAGTGATGTGGAATAGAATTCATGGAGACTGTTTAGAATTTCTTACTTGGTAGGGGATATTTTGAAGTTTTTGATATAGCTTTCCTTTTGTTTTTTGTATTGTGGATTAGGTTTTTTTGTTGATGTACCTCTTGGGTATTGTTGGCTGTTTACCTGTACTTTTATACTTGATGGTATGTTAATAAATTAAAGTTTGCTTTTGACTTTTGAAATCTTTGGTATTTTTAATTATATTGAGAGTGTTGAGGTAGTACAGAATAAATAATATTTAAACGAACATAGTTTAAAAATGTACTTGCCATATAACATACAATAGTCTGTACTGAAGAGTTAGGCTTGAAGATGCTTTTTGTTCTGATCATAAAAAGAGATATTAACTTTATTGGTTGATGTGATGTTCAGGATGAATTAAAGCTTATTTTACTTATATGAATCATTAACTTCATATATACTCGGTGACTAACATTACCCACTTTACCGGTCATCCTCAATGAAACATGAGAGATCATTACCTCAAGAGGTAACTGTTTAACTTCATGCACTTCAAGTTACCTTGCTGCTAGCTTTCCAAAGGGAATCTCAAAGTGTACTCACCCAGGTGATTGACATAAAACAATAGACAGCTAGAACAAAATTTACTTCATGATGATCTTTATGAGTGTGTTGTATGGAAACTACAAATACACTTTACACATAAGAAATTTTAAAAATTTATATATTAATACAAGGACATAGAAAACAGTGTATGCTTATATTCTACAATGCAGGTACTTATACAAGGAACAAATTTTGAAAACTTGTATACAAGTACAGGAGATAGAAAATGTATGGTATGCATATATTCCATAATAGAATAAGTGGTCATCATTAGCAGTAGAGGCCAGCAAGGGTAGGTGTGCAAGGACAGCTTTGAATGAACAAATGGTTCATTGTTATCTATATATTATGTTACAGGTAAACATTGTTGAATCTTGACCAATTGCTAGTGAATTCTTTCTCAGTTGGGGTACATTTTGGTGTCTCGTGCTCTGTAAAAGCCTGTCACTATTTTTTGCTATCAGTCAACCACCAGTAACTGGTCACAAACTATGATGGCAAATGTTTTTGAATGTGTGATTGAAGAAATAGTTCTGTTAATGATGTTCCTGCTATATGAGTCTCCCAGGCTTATTTTTCCATTAAAGTAGTATATTAAATGAAAATTCACTTTTGTTTGTATATATTTAGAAATTACACTGATGTAGTCTTTAATCTCATTCTTTTAAGAAATATACAATTTTAAAATGATGAACACACATGTTGTGTTTTTAAAGTTCAAATGTTTTACACCAACATTAATAGACATTTTCATTAACATTAGTTTATGAAATATTTTAGGTATCCTCTCTATTTCTTACTGGATGAGCATGGCATAAGTGAGGTGTTCATAAACAGTAAGGAGGAAAAGCACTCTGTGAACTTAAAGAAAGGAATACTTTCTGCTTTTAATGTTCTGAAAGTTGATATACTTGCAGACACTGAAAGGATTGTGAAGGTATGCCCTGTTTGTTTGTTTTTACAAAATAAGAAGTAAGGATTAGTGCATCTATTAATCTCAAAATACATAGTTTTGTTCTCAAAACTGAGACAAGTCTCTTTATTTTGTTTCTTACAAAAATGAAAGGTAACCCAGAGTTTTTGATGAAGAAATTTGGTCAGTAATACTAAATTAAAGCTATGTAAACAAGTCCTATTTGGTAAGCAGAGAATGTACCTGGTATGTATATAATGTAAACAATTTGCAACCTTAGAATATTGTATAATAAGGTAGTTGTAAATATTTTCAGATTGAGTTTTGTTAAATATTAATTAATAATTCTTGATCAAGCTTTTTGTATTGGAGGTTATCTAGAGTGACAAGTTAATGGACTAAATTTTATTATACTCCACTGTGGACTGTGGAGAAATATGACTTGAGCTTACTTTTGGATCTATTTCATAAGGAGGTTTGAAGAACTTTTTTTTTTTTTTTTTTTATTAACAAATGCAGCTTCAAGTCCTCTGAAAGAGTTCCTGTTAAGATAAACCAAATGATTCAGAGTGCAGGTGTTAGTTAAGGTTGACCAATATGTGTTTTTATAATTTTGTTTCTATAGTTTGCAAATATATTTATTTGTATTTTCAAAAGTGACTTCAAATTATATGTAAATTTTGTTTTCTCTGTATTATTGACTAGCTTACTTAATATTGGGGGGTTAAATATCATCTGAGATTAATTAAACCTCACTAATGCTGGAATTCGTATGTTATTGTAAATCACACAAGAAACTAAGAAAGGAAATGCTCCATTCCTGTCTCTATGCTATTAAAGTTTTATGTGGTAACACTGAAAGCAGTTTATTTCCAGAACCGTCAAGATCTTTATGGAACATGTAGTTGGAAAATTATCCCAACTGTTGGGTATAATGGAGAGCATGTAAGGATAGTAAAGAATATGTTTGACTGTAGTTTTGAAAGTTCATCAGATCTTCAGAAAATTGCTTTATGGACTTCCATCTTGAATAAACTGGTAAATATCTTCATGACTAGTTTTATATTTAAAAAATGCTATGTAAAAAGTATTCTGATGATGTGCTTCATCTTTTACCATAAAGCAAGAAATGCATGTCTTTGTTTCATGTTATGTAATATCTTTAGTTTGTAGTAGTAGAGTTTAAATTATATGAAAACTTGTGAACTGTAAGAAATGTGCACTAAAGGAAGCAACAGTTTTTTCACCTCATTAACATATTTTTCTTTTACAAGTCTTCTCTTCCAACTGTTCTTAAGATACATGTTGTCTGATATATTTCCACTAAGACGGTTTGATTCTTTGACAGTGTCACTATGCCTCAAGAAATTAAGATATCAAAAAGCTTTTATCACAACTATTAGATGTGGTTTATGAATTGCTGCCTTTGAAATAACAGTAACTGTACAACAAATTACTGATTTTAAAATATTGATCAATAGGTTTTATTGAAATTGTTAGTATTTATAACTTTAGGTAAAGTGAAGCTAAGTGTAACATTCTGTAAAAACAATTATGAGGTAAAGTTAACATGAACAAACACACCATAATTATGAAAAGTAGATTCATGATAATCACAAAAAAACATCATAAACCTGACTAATCTGTTAAAATAATGTGAAAAGTCAGTGTTTGTGACTTGAAACTTTCCATTTAATAATTATGTTCACATAAGAATCTGTTTAAACCAATACATTTGAAATCTCAAGGAGAGTTTACATCTCGTCATAAATGTGGGATAAAGTGAGGTGGTAGGAAGCTGGATACAGGAAACTGGAAGTTTGTTGAACTACAAAGAGGTTGATTATGAAACTGCAGAAGACTGCTTCCTATATATAAAGGCTTGAATGTAAAAGGTGGATGTTGACATTAATGAAACAGGTGTAAAGATTAAAAATAGCCAAGACTGTACCAAAGATATCCAGTTCAAAGTTGGCATGAGTTGTATAAAAAAAAAAGTGATAATTAGGGTCTGAATTGATTAATTAATTAATTCTTAAAGATTCTACGTGATCAGTACCTGAATTGTTAAGGGTTAACTGGAGATTACAAAGTTTCTTCCTACTTTTATTTATTTTTCTAAAAAAGACTGTAGCTTGGGATGTGGGTGGGTTGAAAGCTACATACCTATTGTTGTACCAATCTGACACTACATTGAGTGATTATTTAGGCCTTAAATCTCATGGTACATGGGTTATTAGAAGAACATAAGGAAATGAACAGAATCTCATTGACAAAAGGGTTGTATAATGTTGGACTAAACACTGATCCTTGGGTGACAGAGGTTTTAAACATGAAGGGCCTAGAGGTCACATTGCTGATCTTAATTTTACCTGTTCTGTCAGTTACAAAGCTCATATCCAGCATACAGTGGAAGTAGTTACTTGATTATCTATTAAATTATAGTGAAATCTGTTGTGCCATACTGAATGAAAGGCTTTGGACACCTAGAAAGGTATCTATGATTGTATGCTTTCTTTTGAAACTGCAAAAGATGGGTTTGGTAAATCTCATAATGTGGTCAGTCTACATTTTCTACTTGAACTTGTGTTTTCCTAATAATATTGTTGGTTTATAGGTAAGTGTTTAATCAGTTCATAATTAATTTCTCCAACTTACCAAGGGTGATTATCAAGTTAATGGTCTAATTGACAGGATTAATTCAGTTATTTTTCTTGGGGTTTACCTTAATTGTATCTGATTTCCAAAGAGATGGTAACAATAAATAGTAAATTGTAATTAAATTACGTTTTATTTGAAAAGGTTTTTCAGGATTAAACTATTAATTTTATACTCTCCAGGGGCTTTGCACTTTATTCTTCCTGAGGTTAATTTGGATCTCTGCAAAAGTTATAGGGTGGGTATACAAACTGAGATCCAGAAACCCCAAAGTTTGGCTTAAAAAAAAAAAAAAAAAAAAGCTTACATTGTTAAAATTACGTATGAAACAAATTGAGATTTGGGGTTATAAAGGTGCTTTCAAAAATACTGGGCAAAAAGTTGAAACAGTTTATTATTGATAGTGGCACTGTTGTTGTTATATTGAATTTTATTTATGGTGTTGTTTCATTTGTTGTTCGTGATCATTTTAAGTTTTTGCCAGTGTGTATTAATTGCTATGGCAACAGATTTTCAATTTGGCAGGAAACACTTGTGTGGAACAATTATGGAATGTTCACGCCAATAGACCACTAACAGCATTTTCACATTCACATTTTCTTTATTGTTAAAGAGTCAGTAATAGTTTTCATATTCACATTCTCTTTTTGACATACCTTAGAGAATATTGTTCTACCATTTTTGTCATTTATTTCTCTTCCATTCAGCCCTGTAAGTACTTTGTTGTTGGTTTTTTTCCTTTTCATGGTCATGATCCCATTCTGTTTTGGATCATCAATGTTTTGATCTCTTCATTTAAGAAAATATTTAACATTGGGTAGTTTTTGGGTGACTTTTATGTTCTGTTTTCTACAATTTTGAATCTCTTTTGACAACACTGATTTGTTAGAAATAAACTGTTATTTGTAAGTACAAAGTTTTTTTGTTGCAACAACAGTGTGGTGACATTTACTAAATCTAGATCTTAAAAATATATTTATTTATTTTGATTAGGAAAGAATGTTAACTTATTTTGTCATTACTGAAGGCATTTTAGAGCTATTTTGCTAATTTGAGGATTTTGTTTATTACAAATGTAAATTTGTATATGACTAACAGCTGTTTCAGAATATGAAAAACTGATTACTATAAAGTTAGTAGTAATGTAAGTATCCATCTCTTCATCAGAAGTGTTTGACATTTTATTGATAAGTGTGTTAGCTAGATGATAATGAGAACAAGCATAAATTACATTGACATTGATTCAGAGATTTTCCTTTATTTGGATCAGGAAAGGACACTACTTGAAAGGAGAAAAAATGACTTGCTCTTTTTAGAAATTAAAAGATCATATATGAAATAAAAATCGCTTAAGTAGTGTGAATGAAATGGATTGAAATTTCTTCTCGCAATAAAATAAATTAGGATATGTTGTTACCTTTTAGTTTCATTTCAATTTATGTAACATCTATATTTTAATTCGGTGAGTTTTCTGCTGTCTTCCACTATAGAGTACATTTTACAATTACCCCTGAAACTGCTTGCAAGTCCATAAAATTTCATGTTTTGGGGGTTGGCTGCTCCCTTTAAAAAAAAAAAAAAAATTTAAGTGCGAGTATAATAATGAAAGTTGAGATTCAATTCAAACACCAAGCTTTCGATAGACAAAGTGGGGAAGGTAGTGATGTAAGGAGTTTTTTTCTCCATGTAAAGTCAAGATGGCTTATTCTGCTATGTGATCATTAACTGATCAAGTGATGATACATTTACTGCCATTCCTATATTGTTTGGTTTTTTTTTTTCAAGCTCAGTAGCTAGCCTTACATAGTTTATTTCTTTAGTGGTAACTTTCTTTCCTTATAGTAATATACATGTGTGTCTATATATATAGGTTGGTTTTACTTTTTGTGCAGAAAGAGATTATTTTACTTGCATATCTCTATCTTCCTGTTATTCAGGATATTTTCAAGGAATCTGTAAGTTCAAGTATTGAATGCAGTTATGAAGTATATGTACAAGACTTCAGAGTGAACAAAATAACCTGCTTTCAAGACTTAAATATCCAACTTTCAGTGCTTGAGATGTCTAAAACCAGGATGAGGTGAGAAGAAATTGACACTAATGATATATGAAGTGCCTTAATCTGAAATTTGATACTGAAGGTGAAAACTATTGACAACACATAAGATATTTTATTTACAGTTTCAAACATTTCAGAGTAACTTATTCCATCATCAGTAAAATTTGAAAATTGTGTTACAAAGAAAATTATTGCTAAAATTATAATATAACATAATCATTAGTTATTAAGAAAAGTTGTAAATAAATAATTAAAACAATGTTTATATATATATTTCACAGCAGCCAAGTTAAGTGTGAAAATTTAGAACAATTTTAGATCTGGAGAACTTTATGAATCATTAATAGTAGGGGCAGTCTTTAGCTATGAGCAGACTGTCTTTAATGTAGAGTTCAAGGTCTGAAGATCCTGTTGGGATTATATAGAAATCATTAATTAGATATTGTGACCTGTGGTTTCAGAATGTGCACAAATGGTGAGTGGCTGGGTTTAAGTAATGGAAGGTTCATTGTATTAGATAATCCTAAATGTTCACAGACTCTAGTTTTTAAGCAGTGTTTCATTTTGCCAATGTATGTAACCATATAGTCACTACACATATATTTTGTATACACTCCATGAATGTAGAAGTTCAGTTACAAAGAACAAATTATTCAACTATTTAAACCCAGCCACTTGCCTATTCAGACACATTGAAACCACTGGTCACAATATCTCATTTAACAATTTCTCTATTGTCACCACAGGATCTTCAGACCTCTAACTCTACATTAAAGAAAGTCTACTCGTAGCTAAAGACTGCACCAACTATTAGTGATTCATAAAGCTCTCTAGATCTAAAATTGTTCTAAATTTTTACATTTAACTCAGCTGCTATGTAACTTGTAAATAGATAGTTAAAATAATGTTTATATATAACTTTTCTTAACTAATGATTATGTTGTTATATTATAATTTGAGCAATAATCTTCTTTGTAACATGATTTTCAGACTTTGTTGATGATGGAATAAGTTACTCCAGAATGCTGTAACTTGTGAATAACATCTTTTTAAATTTTTTTCAACAGTCTTTTTCTTTGTAATGAAAATACACTTTCCTATCAGGAACCTTACGTGACAGTATAATAATAATAATAATAATACTAATAATAATGTTTCTGTCCAGGCCCAGCATAGCCAGGTGGTTAAGGCACTTGACTAATAATCCAAGAGTTGTGGGTTTGAATCCCTGTTGCACCAAACATGCCTACCTTTTCAGCCATGGGGGCATTATAATGTGACAGCAATCCCACTATTCATTGGTAAAAGAGTAGCCCAAGAGTTGGCTGTGGGTGGTGATGACTAACTGCTTTCCCTCTAGTCTTACACTACTATATTAGGGATGGCTAGCACAGATAGCCATCGAGTAGCTTTGCATGAAATCTTTTAGAAAAGCTATAAACTGAATTTATCTTGCTCTCAAAACAATTGGATAAAACATGTCTTGATTGTCTATCTGCCAATAAGGTGCCTTAGATAAGTATTCTTTACTTGAAAACTTAATTTTTAGATCATTGATATTTAGTTATATCACTCAGATTTTATTAATTTTTAAATAGTGTTTGATTTAATGATGTAAACTGATAGACATTTCTTGATTTATAAAATTATGGAAATATTCATGAAATGTACTATTACAAGAGAGATTTATTCCATACAGAGCTAAAGGTGGTATAAAATCCTAATTTAGGTATAAAGGCATGCAATAAATTCAACTGTGTATTCATGTATTAGCAAACATTGGTACAGTAAAATAAAATCTATACTCATTTAGTGAAAATTTACAAATATGATATTGTTGAGAGGATAAAACATGTACATTTAATAATTTTTCTAATTTCAACATTTTATGCTCAAATTCTTCATCGGTTATTGTGTTAAATTCATTAAACTAGAAGAAAATGAAATCCATATACAATTGGCAACTGCTATACATTAAGTAGTTAGATACTTGTTATTACAAACAGTCTCTCTGCTTATATCTGATAAGTTACCTGAAATATTTGGTGACATTTTTGCCTTATTAATAGATATCTAAAAATATCTTATTTCTAAGAGACCATCAGGACTATAAACGTAATACTGTGATATTTGTATATGACTATTATTTTCTGTTTTTGTCCTTATTAGATTTTTTTTCAGATCTGTACTAATAATAATTCATAAAAACTGATTTATGATTTTACTTGTAGTTATCATTTTTCTGTGGTGACTGAAACACAGCTCCTTGGACATTAAGTAAAATTATTTGGAATGATTGTTATGTTAAATGTAACTTAAATGTGGATTTCTTCATTGTACAATGAAGAGTTAAATAGTGCTTGGAATGTAAAGGTTTTATTGACCTAAAATTTTCCATTGCTTTGAAAATTTCCTTATTTGGTGTAACCACAGCAGTAGAGTAAGGAAATCTTCAAAATAATGGGATGCAATTTTGTGGGAAGACACTGTACTTTGTTATGGATTGTCTTCTTGACATGTACACAAGATAATGTTTAGTCTTAGTTGATTATACCTTGCCATGTATGCAATTGTTAACCCTATCAAGACAAGTCTTCCATTGAGCATAGGTCAAAGGCCATGTTATTGCATTTGTAGACTCGCATTCAAAATTTTATTGAACTTCTATTTTATGAAATGTGTCTTAAGTATGGTATCAAAATATAGCTTATACCTTGAATGTTAGTATTATACATTAGGATTTTTTGTCAATATATTCTTTTCAATTGAGAAATTAACTAAATATTCCTTTTTTGTGTGCTATATGTTGAATGCAGCATTGGTTGAAGTTAGATGTTTATGATGTTCTAATACAAAGTTTGTAGTTTCTTCAAATTAGATACTCAAATTACTGATATTAACAAACTATAATATAAGATAGTAATCACCAGCTTTTCTGGTTTATAATATATACTGATTGAATCAACCAAGGTGGCTCCCCTCACCTCTTCCATTTTTGAAAATGTTTACTTGTGTACATCTACTTTACTCAATGTTACATCAAAAGCTCAGAATTTCCCCTGTGAAGTATGTGTGAAAACTATTTCTGTTCATGAAAGATTTCAAGTGATAAGGGATGATATTAGTCAAGCCCAAAAAATCGTAGTTTAGACTGAAATACAGCATAGTACTAAACTTTAAGTTACAGTGGAATTATATAATGTTTATATAGTAACTTGACTTTTCATTACTTCAAAATGTATACATAAAACCTAAAAACAAATTATTTTGCATTCCCCACTTGCAGAATTTGATGCATCTTAATAACTCTCTGCAAGCAGTAAACAAGTACAAAGTTTGTTGCTACAAAAGATGATTATTTTCTATACTTCACTATTTAATGTTCTATTTTTACTGAAATTTAAGAAATTTGTTTATAGTAATGTATATACATACATTATTTTTTATTTCAGTTATAATGTATAATGTTACAAGATTTAAGCTGTTTAGACTAAGCATTTATGTGTTTCTGTTATAATCTGTAGTTATTCTAGAATGAAAAGAAGCATCCTTTATATCTCTTTCCTAATTTTTAGGGTGGTTACCAGGTCTGTCAAATGGATCAAACCAGTATAGACACTAATGAAAATAATGGATAAAACAAGTTTTTGTCTACAAAAACATTTGATAATTATCTGGAGGTTATAAAGATTTTGCATGTGGAAGTTAAATTTCTTTTGATTCCTAAAAGTACTTTTAATTTTAAAATCAGAATTATTTTGCATGTTGTATAGTCAACATTTGACAAGAAAAATATTCATTTGAAAAACATTACTTAGAAAATTTGAAACTTTATAAAATCTTTTAATGTTTTTGCGTTTGTTACAGTTAATCTTCACAAAATTTGCATATCATCAGTAAACATTACAAGACTTTCGTACACAACATGAGTTGAGTCCTGGGACCAAATATGTAGTGAGAGTTAACATGTGGTTCTTGTTCTTAACTTTTTAATTTGATATAAGTGATAGATAATACTTAGTCTTTGTCAGTTAGTTCTTGCATGTTACACATCTTTATTGAGATTTGGTTCTAATTTATATTCCTTAACATGTTACTCATTTGAGTTGATGTTTTGCCATAGCTCATTGTTTCTCTACGTATATCCATAGAAGATAATTTTTAGATGCAGTTAATTCCCTCTTACCAAGTTTTACTTGCAATATCATGTTTTTGGTCTTGGTTTATTGATCCTTTTTATATATACACAAATGTTGATATTTAGAAGTAGTTGTTTTTTCTTACCATGTATACTTAGATATTGTTTATTTCTAGTTTACTACTTCATCACAAATAATAAACAGTATGTTCTTCAGTCATGGTTCCTTAATCTTTATACTACTTATAATGTGATGTTCATCATAACTCATTACTCTTCAGCATTTGCACTTGGTATGTACTGTTTAGGTATAGCTAATTATTCCATAATATGAACACAAGGTGGATGAATGTTTGACCTAGTTTCTTTTTAGCATGCATTCTTAGATGTTTATGTTTAATTCTCATTCATTACCCTTTAACACATATACATAGGAGATGATATTTTGATATTAATTGGTCTTAGTTTGCAACACTTTGTATAGACATTATTCATTACTCTTCAGTTTGCCTTCTTAATTATTAGTGTTTATCATTGTTTTTACTGCATAGTTTGTACCCATGGATAGTTTTATTTAGTTCTCATGTATTACTCCTTGACAAGTCAAATGTAATGAATACTATTTTGTTATAATCCATTACTTTTCAGCATTCACATGCAGTGAATAATGTTTTGTCCTCCTTGTTTATTGTTCTTTGACATGCCTCCATTATTTATTTAAAAAAAAAATTTGTTACTTTTTTTACCTACCATCAGCAGATAGGACTGGCTTGGATACAATCATATGCTCCACACAATTTAACCCATTGCCAATGTTTAAATGAGGCTACTAACTCCAACCATCTCCCTTAGCTGATACTATATAACTCTCTCACCACAGGCTCAGTGAGTTTGATGGACCACGGACCTCTTTGTATTCATTTAATGTCTTTACAGATTTAATAATTTTAACTTTCAATATAGTTTGTATGTCTTCACTAAATGTGCTATTCATTCAGTTAACATTACAAGTCTTTCTTGTCCAAGAAATTCATTTTTTAACTGAAGAAGTTGTAACAAACTAAAATAAGGGTTTGTCCATGAATATATTGAATATTTGTTTTGAATAGTCCATATGCAAAGTAATTTTCACGTTAGTATTAAAGACACTTTTTGTTATCTCAAAAATCTCAAATTTTCTTTGTGTAATCCTTAAAACCTCTTATACGTTTTGGACTTCTGATTCAGTTTTGAGTTAAGATAGAGAAAATAACAGATGAAATATAAAGTATTAATGCAAAAAAAAGGTCAATGTATACTGTTATGAGCTCAAACTTACTTAGGATAAACTAATGTAGTTTCATGCTACAATTTAAATATATTCTGGATAGAAAAAAAGGTAATTTAGATTTATTCCAACCTTCTCTTAGGTGCTTACAAAGCCAGTCGAAATCTATTTATAATTGCATTTTATTGTTGTATTGCCCTTTGTAACAATGTCAAACTACTATCCATACATGTGCAGCTCACATTACTGTATGAAATTGTATCATATATGTGCTGTTTGTGTGCATGTCTTGCACCTCGCTAGTACAGAGGTAAGTCTACGTATTTACAAGCTAAAATCAGGGGTTTGATTCCCCCTCAGTGGGCTCGGCAGATAGCTCGATGTGGCTTTGCTATAAGAAAGACACACACACATGCCTCATGGAATTTCTTTTGTTATTATTTATTTTACCTACTCTGATTTTAACCCACCTAAAAAGATATTTTTACATTTTAGTTACTTTCACAATAATAAATAAAAAATTAAACATAAGAAAATGAGAAATATTTTGCCCAATTTTCTTTTTCTTTATTGCTGTTGATTGTAGATTATACCAAAGCCTACATATTTTATACTAATGGTAGTAGTGCTTTAAATAATGTACCAGAAAACATAGACTTACAACATGCAAAAATAATACAATTTCTTCTTACTCCCAAAATTTTTCTGTCTTTCTGACTATTTGATGAGAACCATTACAAGTTCATCCAATTTAGTCATTAACCTTCCTATGGGAACAAACCTTGTACTTTCTGTGAAAATCATGCTTATTTGTTCAGAACACAATGGTATACAATACATCACTCAATAGATGAAAATATTGATTTCCTGTTGGTTATAGCCCATGTCTTTTGAGTGTGTTCATACCTTCTATGTTGTGGTAGTGTTATACTTTGTTGTTGGCTGTCTTTTCGACAAGACTGCATCCTACCCATTGGCCTTCTGTTCTACTTTCTCATTATTACTCCTCCTTTTGTTGTTTTGTCATCAATGCTTTGCTAACTTCTTCTGTTTTGTATTTTATACCTTATTCCAGTTTGGGACACCAATAATTGATGCATTTGCTGCTTATTGGAACATTCAACTGCAGGCATTTTGGTTCCCACTCCCCAGGAACAGATGAGATTGGGTAATAGACAAATCAGTGGAAAGGCATACAGGTACAGAGTTCTAACTATGTTTCAGTTAACTCCCCATCATGTGCTGTTAGCAGCACCAGACTGGCATGATCACCTATGTTTTTTACCTCTTCAGTATCTTCAAGAGTGCCCCTTCCCCATCACTTCTCATGGCACTGAGGTTTAGCTTCTAAAGTTGCCATGTATATGTGCAAAAATGGCTCGTTTGGGTTGAGAAAATATTTTACATAGAAGAGCGAATAACGTTTCAACCTTCTTTGGTCATCGTCAGGTTCACAAAGAAAAAGGTAACTGACCGGAAGCTGACCACGTGTTTGGAAGGGATTGTGTAACTGAGTGTCGGGATGTAGAGGGCGGTGTTAGATGTTTGAATGTTGTTTTGTCATCAATGCTTTGCTAACTTCTTCTGTTTTGTACTTTGTACCTTATTTCAGTTTGGGACACCAATAATTGATGTATTTGCTGCTTATTGGAACATTCAACTGCAGGCATTTTGGTTCCCAGTACTCGGGAAAGGTCGAAACGTTGTTCGCTCTTCTATGTAAAATATTTTCTCAACCCAAACGAGCTGTTTTTGCATATATATTTCTGTACAAGTGGGTTTTCTCGACATCACTGAAAGTTGCCATGTGTTTATCTCAGTCTCTGCATAGTTCCACGATGAACATTTATCAAAGAAAATTACACACATATCGACAGTGGTGTCTCCTGAGGAAATTGAACACACTTTGTCCAGATGTGTCAACCATATTCCATTTTCATCTGCAGTCACCTTACATAAGAAAGCTTTTTTTGACTATATTTAGATAATCAATGAGATGGAAATGATTTGACTCCACATTGCTGTCTGGGCATCTCAAGTTATTCTAAGAGGTCTTTTCAGTTACCTAACTGGGATATTAAGGTGGTATTGCATATTTGAACCCTTAGCCTCTATTTATTTTTTTGTTGCTGCTGCTAGCCTGTGGATTTTAACAGTTGGAGTAGTTTGCATTGTATATGCACACTCTTATTGTTTCCTGTAATTTATTCCTGATTATCTTAATGAGTTCAGTCCAAAAACTGATCCATAGTACTTATTTTGGGCTCTCTTTTATGGCAAGAAAATTTCTACAAGTGTCGTGTTTTATCAGATTTGTCACATCTCTGTCCTTAGCTGCCTGGTTGAATTGCTCACTGGAGGACATTGTGCAGACTTGTATGTGGACCTCTCCCAGTACATATATCTCACATTATTTGCATAATTTGGCAATTTATTTGAGTGCTTTTGACCATCCCTTGTTGTTATCTCGACCACATCAACTAAATCATAAGGAGAGGTACTTTGCATTGCTTTTCCTGTTATTTTACTTTATGGGGGCCCTTTGTCTCTTTCACTGGATCTTACTTTGTGGCAAGTATTGTTCAAGCAGGTGTACTTGCATCAAACTAGTTCTGCATTAACATCCTCTAACTAAATACTTTATCTAGGTTGTAATAGGCTCTGTAGAAATGAGGCATTTCATAAGACTGCCTAGAGGCTGACCAGGTGGTATTACTGTACTATGCTGGACCAGTATTCATGGACTATCATGAGTAAAGCATAAGGAGATTCTACCCAACCATACTGATCATTAGATTGAATAAATCATGGTCAGTTTGTTTTTAAAAATTTAAGGCACTTGATTCTCTCTGTTCCTCACATACATTCCCCCCCATATTGTACTAGTACTGCTTGTGGAGTCCTTACCACATCTGGCTTAGTCACTGGGATGATTGATAGAGGCTTTTCTCTAGTGTTAGAGTGAATTCCTCTACTCTTGGTCCTTGGATGTTTTTTTCCAAGATTGTGATAGAAGAAGAACAATCCTATTTGTAATACAGTATCAGACTTAATACTCAGCTGCTTGGTTGGGTTGAGTGTAACTTTTTTTCTGATCAACACTGATTCAGTATATTCTTTGTGGAAGAGGATCAATTGTTTTATTGCAATTCTGAGTACAGAGTAGTCCCAACTTGGTCCAATTGTAAATGTTTAAACATTTAAAAAATATTCAGTTTGCACAACAACACCTAAGAAACAAGCAGACAGTTCGTTTTTACTGGTATATAGCCCCAGCCACCAACATAGAATATAGGTATCATGCCCTACAATTGCAATCCCCAAACTATTCCTGACATCTGAAGAGAACTTTTGTTTTTTTTAACAAGCCTTTTATGTGGCACCCTGTCAAATGTTTTCTGAAAATCCATATACACCACATCTACACCTCCACCCCCATCTACCTAAGCAGTAACCTTTTTCAAAGAATGAGAAAAGATTAGTAGGGTAAGGTATCCCTCTAGTGAAACTATGCTGATTATCCAACAAAATTTTAAACTTTCATAAATTAATTTGCACTGTATCTTGTATAAAAGCTTTGAAAAACTTTTCCTGCCACTGGTGTAAGTTTAAAATGTCTGTAATTACTGGTGCAACTTTTAACACTTTCAATGAAAAGAGGAGTAACATTATCCAACTTCCAATCTTTTGGCACCTTCCCACTATCCAATTACTTAAAATACAATAGCACGTGGCTCATATATCCAATCCTTAATCTCTTTCAAAGCCCTTGGATAAATATTATCTGGCTCAAGTAAATTATCAGTCATTAATCTTCCCATCTTGTTTCTTAACAAGCTCAGAATTAATGTGATTATATCATTCAACCTTCTTTCCTTCTGACAATTTCAGATTGAGGAATATTTCTTCAACCTTCATTAGGAAAAATTATAGAATTTGATACTATTTCTGTATTAGAAACTAATAAAAACAATGTTATCTAAGATTTATTGTCAAGTTCTTTGACCAATTAACATAGAAAACCATCTTGAACAGTTTCTAAAGACCTGTTATATGATTTGATTCTAATATTTTGCAGTCTGTTGCCTAAAATTAAAATCTTGCACAGTTAAACCTTATTAAAAGTTAATATTTTTTATACCCGTGGAAATTCACGTTACATTAATCAGTTTCATCTGGTAGTCCTTAATAAATTACAGCTAAAAATCTTCTCTCCATGTAACCATTAACAGAAATTGAAATAGATTCAACTTCACTGATTTTAATTTTGATATCTCCAAGTTAAACAGGTTGTAACTCTCATTTCTTGAGTAAAACCACTCCTACCCTTCTTTTCAGTATTCTATACCTATTAATCAATTGATAACCTTGTATTTCAAAGAAATTTCTTCTGTAGTAAATGTCTGCATTTAACCAGATTTCAGTTATTCTGGCCAGTGTTCTTGAGTCATTCATTTTATTTCTTATAATTCTTGCTTTACAATATTATATAACAGTTAAGCCTACTATTAAATATTGCTTATACCTTGTTCCTAAACTGTACTTTTTTTCTACATGTTACAAAATAATAACAGTTAAGCTTACTATTAAAACATGCTTTTTTCCTTTACGCACAGTGATGAGAAATTTGGAAAGTTATTATTAAGAAAGATGTGGAAAACATATGCAGTCTAGTGTAATTATTATTTCTAGTATCAGACTGTTGGCTTTATTGCTTTTCTTACTTTCAGTGTTTAAAATTATTACTTAAAGTTTCAATTTCAACTATATATATATATATTAATACAATTTAAGGAGTGGTATTGAAATATGTAAGAGCTGTGTACAGAATAACAAGTGCATAGATTTTGATTTCTGTTTGGATTTATCCATAGTAGGAAAGTTGAGTTAATGCTTTCAATTTTTAAGTGTAAGATTACATCTTAAATTGAATGATATCATAACTACGGGAATTGTAATGAGATTTGTATATTCATGAAAATTCAACCATTAATGTTGTTTTATGATTATTTTTTTAGAACAATGTTTTGGAGGCAAGCAATATATATATATATTTGTAAATGCTCTTTTTGATACTATTTTCTGTAAGAAGGGAAAATATTTTCCTACTTTCTGTTCTTCCTTGGAAGATTTTGTTTTGTAATTTATTGACTTTACATGTACAAGTTAATTACATAAAGTAGATATTAAAAATTAGTTTTTAATTATTTCCTGTTGTAAGTAATAAGCCATATCTCTTAAAAATAGATAACATAGAGTTACACTGTGTTATACTTGTAAATATCTATTAAATATTTGTTTGAGATAGTGTAAATATTCAGACATCTTACTTTTTAGAGTATTAAAACATGCCAGTCTACATACTTTTTAGAAAAAAAAATCCAGGTTAATCTTAGTAAATAAATTAGTGTTTGGTCTCACTAAAAGGGTCACCAATATTGAGTATTTTTTGTGTGCATAAAACATAACACAGGTGTGTATCTTTACAAATGATAAAAGCTGAAAGGTTGCACATATTATACAGTGTATTGATTCGCATAACAGCACTTACATTTTTTTTGTTTTTTTTTCATAAGATCTGATTGTTATAAGCTCAACTTCTTAAATTGTATTTATCTCTCATTAAATCAGAGAATTAAAGTTGAAAAAATGAAGATGGAGTTAGTACTTGGCAGAGTAGAATGTCAAATCTTGCAAACCATGAGATCATTGATTTTAGATAATAGATTTTTCACTAAACATCATTGCATACTGATAGTTGAAAGACTACTCATTTATGACTAGAAACCTGTAAGAGAGTAGTATAGAATAACATTTTGTCTGTTAAGATTTGTGATATAGCTAACACACCACTTTTATATTAGTTACAGGCTTCAGCTGAACAACTGGGGAAGATCAAAATTACGTGAACATGTATTTCCTAGAAATAATTCTGGACTGTTGAGGAGTACACTACTGATGAAGAGTTTAGATAGCATCTTTAAAATTCCCCAAAACTCCTTAAACAAGATTTTGTCAGAATTAACTATTTTATCCCAGTCACAGCTTAGACTCTCAACTCTTCAACTTTTCCAAGATTTTGTAGTACAGTTGCGCTTAGCCACTGATGTACAACTACTTGTTGATAGTGTAGAATCCTGCCAGTTCTTCGAAACCCATAGGAAATGCACAAAGGCAACAAAGGTTTGTATTTGATTGTTGTTTACCTGAAATCTGAGGTTTTCAAAGGACTTAAAGTATAAAATGCAAAAGTTATTAATATATAGTATATAATTTCTTATGAGTTATGAATTATCACATTTAAAATGTCTACTGTTTTTTGCCATGTGTTGATTTTTTTTCATGCTTTTAAGTTTTGTAAAGCTGTATTTCATTACTTTCAGTTAAATTTTATTTATTGTTTATTTATTTCACTTGTTCTCTTCTACAAAAGTGGTCTTGTATAATAAGATAGTTTAGAAGGTAAATGTAACATCACCATATGTTATATGGAAAGAAGTGGAGGTAATGATAACTCGTCTCTGAATTTCTTTTCCTCGTTGTTGAAATATGAATTTCAGTTGAATGAGAGATGATGTATAGGTTTATTCTAGTTTTCAATTTGTTGCTCTTCATTTCACTGCTCCCTAGCACTGCCTGGGAGAGTGAAGAAACCAAGATTAAAAAAAAAAAAAACAGTTATAGAATTTAAGCTGTTTGTGTGGATTTGATGTGTAGTAAAGTGCTCACTTCTTGTAATCTTAAAATTTGTAGGTGTTTGAATAACAAGATTCTTTGAAAAGGCTATTGCTTATGTAGATGAGGGTAAGGGTATAGATTTGGTATATCTGGATTTTCAGAAACCATTTGACAAGGTGCCATGTAATGGTTATTAGTTTACTATCACAATTAATAATCCATTATTATTCATAGGACTAATTGGTAATTTATTTAATGAGAAATTTTTTCTTCACCAAAAAGAAAGTCATAAACAAATAAGTAAACTGTCATTTTATCATATGAATAATAATAATAATAACAATGTCACTTGGGATGTATGTTAATATTTTTGTTTTTATGCACTAACTACTAATAATGACTGTGGGAAAACAGCAGCAAAATTTTATGAGAAGCTTAAGTATTTACATGCAAGGGATACATCAGCTAACAATAACTTTCAGGAAGATAGAGTACTACTAGAGTAAAATAACAAAATAGTATATTTAGTTAGTTATATTTAGCCTATTATGTTGAGCAACACATTTCAACCCTTGGATTCTGGCTTTTGAAACCAAAGGGGTCAGAGAAGGATTTTGATAAGGTTATTATAGTTCTAAGTTATTCCTTGACAAAAATGTGAATATAATAGTCTTTGGGGTAAATAGGGAGAAAATAATTGGACTCTGATACTCAGGGGTGCAAATAGAAGATACAACTCGCAGAGCAGGAGATATAATAAAGTAGGCTAACAGAGGTGCAGTATTGGTTGTGCATATGAGTCTAATGATGTAGGGAGAGGTAGATCAGAGGAGCTAATTAATAAATACAAAAGGTTGATAAAGGCATTTAAAGAAAGAGACCCATAATTTAATTTTCTTCAGGGATACTGCCCAGAATTAATTGTGGAGATGAAGTTGCAAGCAGGTGACTATGGCTAAATGTTCAGGCTTAGGCTAGTATGTAAGGATGAGCAGATTGAATGGTTGGATTTGTGGGATCAGTTTAATAAAAGAAGGGTAGTTTTTTGAATAGATATGGCTTACAGTTAAACAAGATAGGATCTGGCTTCTTTGCTACTATAATTAATTCAGCTCTGAGGGAATGTTTAAACTAGGATTAGACAGTGGTGAGGGCCAGGAAAAACTAAATGTAAAAAAGAAGAGGCAGAGAAAAGTTTAGCATAGGAAATGGATATAAAAGTAATTAAGGATATGCTTAATTGTTACTTTGTTTGGAATTGTTTGTTTTGGAATTTCACACAAAGCTACTCGAGGGCTATCTGTGCTAGCCGTCCCTAATTTAGTAGTGTAAGACTAGAGGGAAGGCAGCTAGTCATCACCACCCACCGCCAACTCTTGGGCTACTCTTTTACCAACGAATAGTGGGATTGACTGAACATTATAATGCCCCCATGGCTGGGAGGGCGAGCATGTTTGGCGCTACTCGGGCGCGAACCCAGGACCCTCAGATTACGAAGCGCACGCCTTAACGCGCTAGGCCATGCCAGGCACATAATTGTTACTATTGAAATGCTAAAAGTATAAGAAATAAATGAATTTTTTTGTTATGATGGGAATAGCTGATGGTTAAATGAACTGAGAAGAATTATCTGTTGCAAATTGGGTAGTTGAGTTATTTGGAGACACTCATCAAATATGGAAAATTTGTAAAGATAAATTTTTAAATATTCAACATAAGGATATTTCTTGGGTAGCTTTAAGTACAAAAACAAGGTCAAATCAAAAATAGTTTGAGAGAAACTAAAGAAAAGCATTATAAATTTTAAGACATTTAAATTGACTGGTACAACAGAAGACTTGGAAGATTAAAGAATATCAAGTAAATTGATGAAACGGGAATTAGGACATCAAAAAGGATGTACGAGGAAAGGTTGGCTGAAAATGTGAAATTAAGAATAAGGATTTATTTAAATACATTAAAGATAAAATGGAAGAATTGGGGTTGTACACTTGGTGGATGATAAAGGAAAGCTAGTATTAAATGGCTGGGTTGTTAAATTTTGCTTTTTCTTTGGTTTATACTAATGAAGATTTAAGCAATATTCCACTTCTTGAACAGTTGATAAAAGGAAACAAGATCAAACAAAATAACTGCATTAATTCTGATATTTATATTAAAAAAATTGAGAAGTTTCAAAAACGATAATGCACTTGGATGAAATAATGTAGGTTAATTAATGTCACTCTTCTTTTCAAGGGAGGTAATAGGTGTTCCAGTAATTATAGGCCTGTTAGTCTTGCATCAGTTCTTGGAAAAAGTTTTCGAAAGTATGTTAAAAGATTATTTTAAAAATCATTGAACAAAGTTTAGAATTTCATTGGATAGTCAACATGGTTTTACCAGTGGAAAATATTGCCTTAGAAATCTTTTGACATTCTTTGAAAAGACTATTGCTTATGTAGATGAGGGTAAGGGTATAGATTTGGTATATCTGGATTTTCAGAAACCATTTGACAAGGTGTCATGTAATAAACTTGTAAAAAAGTTGTCTTTATGTGCAGGAGATAAGTTAGCAGAATCTCTGCAACAAAGCAGAGGGTTGTTACAAATGGAATTTATTCAAACTGTATTAATGTTACAAGTTGGTACTTGGGACTCATTCTTAAGACCCCTGCTCTTTTTGATTTACATCAATGACATAGATAAAGGAATAATCAATAAATTACTTAAATTTGCTGGTTTATTAATATTTTGGGTGTTGCTAGCTGTGAAAAGGATGCTGCTGACTTAGAGGATTTAGATCACTTTAAATTAGGCAAGCATATGGCAGATGAGTTTTAATTATAATAAATGTAAGATAAGGCATGTGGGTTATCATAATTTCAATTGTAATTTGGATGGAGATAACCTTAACAATGTTATGAAAGAAAAAGATATTGGTGTTATAGTCAATGAGTCTCTTAAAACTCTTGGAGTCACCTCCAACTACAACAATTTTATTTTTCTAACAGGGTGGCTGGATATTGGAATGGGTTGCCTTCAGATGTTATAGAGGTAGTAAATGTAAAGAGTTTAAGAAAGTGATGGATAAGTATATGAATGATAATGGATGGCTTTAAGTTTTTTTTATTTTAAGTTAGTTTAGTGTGGAACGTGTGAGGTGGACCAATAGGCCCCATGTTGTTATACTTCTCTTTTAGTGTAATTTCACATGCTTTTATTATTTGGGTTTAAAGTTATCAATCATTTAACTTAAGGAGTTTACTATAGAAAGATTACAACATATACTATTCTTTTTTTTTTTTTCAGGATGCTGCTTTTACACTTCTTAAAGATGCCCTCTTTCACTGTTGTGCCTTACACTGTACAAAAGGATTACTATCATTGGTTGATCGTGGCTATTACTTTTCCTTATATGAATTAACATTCATGTTTTTTCCTTGCATTGATCTTGAAGAACAAACAGATCACCAGTTCCTTCTACAGATTATGGTGAGTATTTGTATATAATTTTAACTTGGAACAGTCTTCGAGTAACTACTTAATTTTGAACAACTTGGTGTTCTCACACTGCAAGAAAAAAATGGTTTGAAAAGAAACATGATCAGTTTTATTATAAATCTATCATTTCATCTTTCAACTCCAGTGCAAAATCATAGTGTTGTTATAAAATGCTTCAAAATGTACCTGTTGGATAAGTGAGATAGTCCACGTTGTTACTGTTTTCTTATATTATCAAAAATATTAAATATTTGATATCATCTTTACTTCAAAATTCTTCTTCTACAACTCTTCCCTTTAGCAGAGGTTGCTGTCCTTCACATGTGGTGCTTTCTCCCAATCATCTTTTCATTACCAGAGATTCCTTTCTGCTTTGTATCTTTTTTTTTTTTAAAACAAACAAACTTCACTTACCAATTCCTGTCAATTCTAATGTTCTAATCATTGCTTGTTCTTCCCTTTCTATGACATTACTCTTCCTTTTCTTGTATTTTCGTTTATTTCACAAATTTCTGCCACTTTCTTAATTTTCTTTTTCATTCTTTCCTCTTTCAGTGACAATTCCAACATCCATCTCAGCATTGTCATTTTTGTTCTTATTAACAATCCTTCTTCTTCTGTTGACTCCATAGAGTACTAGTATTATATACTTTGCTTTCAGCACTCTTGTTAGCCTTTATTCATAGGTGATTGTGGCTATTTTCTCCCATTTCCTATAACTCACCTTAATTTTATCTGCTTTCTCGCTCTCTTCTTCACTTTGAATTTTACGTTTTAAAATTCTACCTATTTACACTTGTGATCTTAATCTTCTTACCTCTTTCATTCAGAATAGCTTTCATTTTGTTAGCATTCATCTTTAAATTTCTTTTTTAAAACTTTTCTGCCACAGTTTAATTTGTTGATGACCTTGTCCTAACAACTGAAAGTGATTGGAAATTACAAAACAATTTACGGTTCTCGTAGGGATCCCTTATTCTACTCCTTGTTCAAGAAACTACTGATAGCAATGAACAACAGGGGATTAATGGTTGACCCTCTGCTTAGCTCATTGCTCACTTCAAACTTGACCATATTTATAATTTTTGTTGCTCCTTCATACGAAGCTGTCACTAGGGTAATCAACTTTTTGGGCACTCCTTTCTTTTAAATGCATCGATATGCTAATTCTCAAGGCACATTTTCATACACTTTCTACAAATCTACAGATGCATTGTATAACTTCTTGTTTCATTACAATTTCTTCTACAACTGTCACAGAACAAAGATTGCATCTATTGTTCCTCTTCCAGGCTAAATTCCAAACTGTATTTTGTCAATGTCTATGGCTTCTCATGTTCTCTTTTCCAGTACTTTTACTTTCAGTAGATGCTCCACCATTTTATTTCTCTCTCATTTTCACATTCAAGAACTCTTCCCTCCAGATGTTCTCCAACAGGATCCATACATACTGATCTCTGTTATCTCCTAATGTCTTGTCTATCTCGATAACAATATCTGTTGGACATTATGCCTTGCTTATTTTAATATTTCTTGTCATTTCATTGACCTCTGCTCTACTGACATCCAATACTACTCTTATTATTGATAGTATCTCTTTCGGTTCTTCTGACTCATTTTAAATATAACATAGTTTCTTGTAGTATTGTTTCCACCTCTTGTTTTACCACCTTTTCATTTGTCAGTAGTTCCTGTTCTCTGTCCTTAATTACTTTAAGTGTGATGTCTCTCTTTACAATACTTTTCTGCTTAGCTACTCTGTATAACATTCATCTCCTCTTCTGGTGTCTTCATGTCATTATACTAATATTTAATTGCCTCTTTCTTTGCCACTGCTATAAGTCAATATGCCTTTTTTTTTTTTTTGTACTTTTTTGTACCCCATTCTTGAATGCTCATTCTTTATTTGCCGTTCTTTGTAAGCTTCTTCTCTTATTTGGCTTGCTGTGTTTATTGTTTGCTACCACCATCTATTTTTCTGTTTGGGTCCTTGTCTTTTTGCACTGCTACATATGTTTTTTTATTCTTAATTCAGACATTTCTTCAATACTTTCCAGTATTGAAAGTACCTTTCAATACCTTTCTGGCAGTCTTTTTGGCCTCCTGCATCTTTTGTTTCACTGCCTCTTTGTATATCTCTTGATCTTTTCATTTTTAGCTTCCACATCTTAATCTTCTCAGTTCCATTCTTTTTTTCTTTCATTTCCCTTAACATTCTATATTAATGTTTCTTGGATTAAGATATAGTCATTCTTGTGTGTGATGAAGCAGTCCTCTGTTTTGAATCTGGTGTTTGTCAGGAACAAATTACGCTTTTTGTCATTTCTAATAACCTCTTTCCTTCCGTGTTTCTTATTCCATAGCCTCTCCTTTCAAACCTGCCCACTTTTTCTTTTCTCCTACATGTGCATTTAAGTATATTCCAACAGTAAACATTCTATTATCTGGTATTCTCATAATCACATGTAGTAGTTTCTCTTTAAAATTCTCTCTTAATTTTGGAGAATCCCATTTGTAGACTATACAGACATTGTTCAGAAATTCTTTTTGAGTTGTTGCGCACATGCATGCACACATGCACACCAATTCAATGTTATCTCTTTTTTTAACCACTTTCATCTTAATTTCGTTATCTAACAGAATTCCAACTACATTCCTTCATTTTGACTCTCCTACATAGAACAGCTTGTAGCCTGCACTTGTTTGTTTTGTAATTTTTGCTTTCCATTTGGGCTTTATGAGCACATACATTTTTTATTTTTATAATGTATTTACTAATTCTTTATCTCTTTCAGTCATTGTACTGAAATTTCATATTATTGCCCTTAGTTTCATAATTTTAATGGCTAGAGTGCTCAGCTTGGAATCTGCAGATGTTATGTGTGAATCCATGTTGCTCATCCTTCTAGCCATGCCTTAGAGATGTTATAATGTGATGGTGAATCTTGCTGTTAGTTGGGGAAGGAACAGTCCAAGAGTGGACGGTGTTGACTAACTACTCTTCTTCTATTATATTACTACTAAATTAGAGATGGTGAGTGCAGATATTCCATGTGTAGCATTTTGCAAAATTCAAATCAAACTTAGCTCTAGCCCTCTTCTTTAGCCACGTTTACTGGTCTAGCAACACCCATTGCTAACTCTTCATACCACACAGGGGGATAGCAGTGCACATTGCCTGTGGGCTACATTACTGATCACTTGAAGCTAATAGGGCAGTATTAGACTATGTTTAATCATCATCTCTCATAAATGTTATACAACAAAATCAGACTTAAGAAAAAACAGCAATCTTTTACTGTTTCTAACACTAATGTAAGCATAGTTAATGTGCTTTCCAATAAAGTAAGTATAATTTTCATCAGAAGTTAGCAATATTTTAAAGGCTAAGTACATTTGACTGTGTGATCTAATTTGGAATCCTTTGAGGATTCCTTATATACTTGTTTTCAGATGATTCATCAATTAAGTTTTGTCTCCTTGTTTATAGTTGGATTGTACATATTATAATTTATATCATGTTAAGTGTTTATGTTGCTGAACTTGTACTACTCTGACAACTACGGCCCTCGAGGTAATTTTGTCTGGCCTGCCAGCAGCTAGCCGCTTGGAAATAAATGATGACATTTCATCAAATGTCCAACTGTCATAGCAAAATAAATCACACAGATGGTCACTTTAAGCTGGCAAACACAAGACGTTATGAAAAAAGAAACAAGGTTGTCACGCGCATTTTTAACCAATAGAAAAACTCTTCTTTTGTCCTTGCGGTCCATTTATTCATATTGAGGCACGTATCTATGAAAGCATTAGGATTTCGAAAACAAGTACAGACTTAACTCTCATCCTATTGATTTGTCTTGTAAATTCAGCAGCCTAGGGTTACCACTTCAGCAAGCTCATTTCTCTTAGTAGTTGGGTTATGCGCTTTTTGTAACTCGTTCTTAGGTAAGTGTCGTGGCAAAAGAACATTTCAATATATTTTGTTTGTGCATTCTTGGACCAGTACAATACTTTTCTCACAGCGTTCTGTGTTTTTTATTTTCAGATCCTGTTTTTTTTTCACCCATCTTTATGGCTGCTTTTAAAAGAAGAAAAGTGGACTCTGAGTGTCGTGCTTTCAATGAAGAATGGAGAGAAAAGTACTTCTTTGTGGAAACAAAAAAACCAGAAAGCTACTTGTGCACTGAAAGTGTAGCCATTTTGAAAAATTACAATCTTTGGTGTCACTATGAAACAAAACATCTATCAACATATTTGAAATTTTCAGAAAAGTTCCATTCTGAGAAATTTGAATCCATGAAACGTGATTTTAAATCTCAAAAGAATCTCTTCACGAAAAAGTTTGCTGAAAATGAATCTGTCACTTGTACTAGTTACAAAATAGTGCATAGGATGATAGAGTGATGGCAACTTCATCAAAGAGGGTATGATGGAAGCAGCAAATGAGCTGTGTCCTGAAAAAGCCAGTTTCTTTGAAAGTATCAGCCTTTCAGCAACTTCAGTTGTATGGAGAGCAGAATAACTTGGAGAGAACATTGCATTACAGATATGCAGATCACAGAAGAGTTGGGATCAGTTTGCAGCATGCATGGAAGAACAACTGGAGAAGACATTTTCATGGAAGTGCATAAAACTTTGCAAGACTATAACCTTCAATGGAATCAGTTTAGAGGTGTAACAGTTGATGGAGGAAAAAACATGGCTGGAGTAAAGAAGGGTCTGGTGGGGCTGATCAGGAAACAGTTGGAAGATCTTCAACTCCCAAGCACTCTGTTCATACACTGTATTATACATCAGCAAGCACCTAGATATATATCTTGCGTACTGAAACCAGTCATTTCTGCAGTGAACTGCATTCAGGGTCATGCACTTAATCATCACCAGCTCAAGGCATTTCTTGAAATTGATTCGGATTTCTGTGACTCTTGTCACAGAGGTGACAAGTCTTATCACACGGCAGTGAGGTGGCTCAGCTGCGGTAAAGTCTTGTCTCGTTTTTATAAGCTGAGAAGAGGGAGAGATATATTTCTTATTGAGAAATATAGAGCCGATCCACTTATGTCGGATCCAACCTGGTGGTCAAAGTTGTCATTTTTGGTTGATATCACATCCCACATGAATGAATTGAACTTAAAACTTCAGAGGAAGAATAACCTTGTCTGTGATTTCTATAGAATCATTAAAGGATTTCAGAGAAAGCTGTCATTGTTTGAAGCACATTTGGAGGGAGGAAACATCTCTCATTTTCAGTGTTTCATTGAGTTTCATGCTGGAATCACAGATGTCAACCTGGAGTTTTAGAAAAAGATTATTGGTAATTTAAATAAGCATTTTTTAGAGAGATTTTCAGATCTCGACAGAATCGAAAGTGACATTCTCCTTTTTCAGAATCCTTTCGATTGTGTCATTGATGACGTGCCAGTAGAACTTCAGCTGGAAGTCATTGATTTGCAAAGAAATGACTTGTTGAAAGCAAAACACAGAGAGGGGAAACTTATTGAACTTTACAGCTGCATACCTGAAGATGAGTTTCCAAAGCTGAAGGACTTTGCATTTGGTATGACATCGGTGTTTGGAACAACTTATGTCTGTGAAGAAGCATTTTCAAAAATGAAGTATGTGAAGTTGGTACATCGATCAAGGTTGACTGATGAACATTTGAAAGCAATTCTAATGATTGGATGCAGCAATCCAAAACCGAACATTGAAGATATTTTGAAAGCCAAATGCCAATTTCATAAATTTCACTAACTTTTTTGTAGCTTAGTGAAATTCATATATATGTACTCACTATGTGCAATGTGACAATTGTTTTTGCTAATGTCGCCTTCTTTGATAAACTTTTGGTGAATAAAAATGTTGGTTGTATTTCTGTTTGTTTTTTATTATGTGTGAATTACATGCTACTCCCACATGGCTAATGTGGCATCCTAAACTTAGTGTTAAGTCTTTTACAGAGAGCTTTCGTTCTAACTTATGAAGATTGAACATAATGATCATGTGGCCTGTGCTTCTCATTCCCCAAGTACTCTGGCACCCTGTGAAGAAAATTTGGTGACCCCTGCTCTAACCTGTTGACACTTTTGTATTAGTGGTGAAAGTGTAGCTTTTGCTATATGCATCTATATCTATTTTCTCGTATCTTGCTTCAGCAGCTTTTAAATAGTGTTTTAATTATTTTGTTAATTCATTTCAGGTAGTTATCTTTTATCGAAATAAAAAAAAAATCTGTCAAATCATAAATAATACTTATGTTTGTCAGTTGTTCACCCATAATGCTTAAATTATTACTCAAGTATTATAGTGTTTTTAGTATGAAAACATATTACCATAATCTTATTTATCTACTTTGAACATGCCTTATTTGCTGTGTACATAAAAGTCCATGTGGAATGATTTAAGTTTTTCAGCATATTAACATACAACTTAAGGACAGAAAATGAACTGTTGGTTCATCTCGGCCATCCCATCCACTAATCTGAACTTTATTCAGAGTCTGAGCATATCATTGAAATATCTATATAACCATCCTTTAAACTGTTAAATTTACTGCATTCATCACACCTGAAGGAAATTCACCCTATAAGTCCAGCTACCTTGTTAGAAAAATAAAGGGCTACTAAAATGATGGATGTGATGGAAAGGTTGTGATACAAGGACAAGTTAAGATTTTTTGAAATTTTCACTGGGAGCGGGGGAAGTTAGTGTATCTGACTGAAATGTTTAAGATTGTTAATGGAATGGATGTCGTTAATGCGTCATCTTTTTTGTATTTAATGTTGAGAATGATAGGCCTAGGGAACCCAGATATAAATTTGGGCAGGGTAGGAATTATCTTCAATTTAGATAGTTTTTTTTTCCAACACAGACGTTGACCTTTAGAACAGGTTATTTTTGAATGTGGTGGATGCAGTTAACTTAAAGGAGTTTGAGGGAAGGCTTTATAAATGTATGAATGATAAAAACTAGCTTTAAGTGTGAAATTTTCATTTCAGTGTTAAGTTTTGTGGATTGAATGATTTAGCTTGAATGATCAGGTCTCATGTTATCCTTAAATTATACTTGTACATGTAGTTATGAAAAAAATGGTATATTTTTAATGAAGTTTAACCTGATTTCAGGAACTCTGCCAGAAAACCCATTTACAAGGCTGTTGGCTGTCATTGGGTAATATTATAAGAAAGCTGAAAGACAAGAACGAAGTAAATCTAGATGAGGTATTAAGTATTTTTGTTGTTGTTGTTTAAACTTCTGGCAGCTTTGCTACTTACTAGTGATGAGAAATGTTCCAACATAATTTGTTCTTGAAAAAACTGGTTATACCTTTATAAGAATAAAAACTATTTTTTCATCTTGAAGCTTTATTTTTTGTTAGATTTAGTACTGTTGAATTATTACAGTGCTTGGATAATGTTAGATTGATTAACTGATTAGTTGAAGTATTGGTTGATATATATGCTTTAGTTCCTTTTCTGTAGGAAAGGGAAAAGATATGTATGGATTGTTACATTCAAAAAGTTAAAATTTAACATTTGATGGGCTTTTTGAGAAAATGAATGAATGGTTATTTTTTTCATAATCAAAAGCTCAAATTTTACATCTGAAAATTCTAACTACATATAGATATTTTGTATTTTTAAACTTGTAAAATTCAGTGTTTAGGTCCTCTGAAATAATAGAAATTGCAATTTATTTAATTTTAGTCTATAGGATTGATACGTTGTTACATTCTGAAAAGAGTATGAAAGTTTTAGTTTGAAATAGCTGAGTTTTGAAAAGTGGGATGTATCTGTAGGAAGTTAGAAATATGGTTTTATTTTCACCAAATATAGATCTGCATTACAGATTTATGAATAAGAAAATTTAAAATCAGTTTCTGCCATTTAAATGCGCCATAAGACCTAATTGTTGGATAAATGTTCTTACTGATGTACAAGTTTAACTCTTTAATTCCAAATGAAAATGATGATGATGCTATTTAAGTTTAAATTCATATGAACTAATTTGTTTTGCTAAATATGAAGAATTGGTAATTCTCTGTCATTCCCAGTTTTTTATTAAAATTTAACATCTACTGCAATAAATCCATATTTGAAAGATTTGTAAGAAAAAAGTTTTTTTTTTTATAATTTCATTTTTTGTAGAATAAGAAAATATTAGAAATTCTGACCTGGATATACCATAACCTAGATCATCAGTTGAATGTAACATCCACAAATGTTTCAGAGAAAATTAAAGGAGAGAGACAGATCATCCATTTACTAACCATTCTTAAGGTATAGATTAATGTTCTGTTTTGTATTTTTACTACTAGTTGTTATATTGATAAATAATCAGTCCAAGTTTAATTTTATCATTGGTTTTTGTGTATATAGTCATTTTCTAGCTTATGAGTTTAGAAACAACTAGACATTTAAGTCATTTTATAGTTTGTGTTTAGTTGCTCACTCTGAGGAATGCAGTAATTTAGGTGTAGAATTTACTGGGTGAATTAAATGTATGCATAAAGAGTGTCTAAAAGTTTAATATTTTCAAATTTTTTGAGGTTATGGTTTATTAAGAATTTCTTTGATATGTTGCTTTGTTTTTGATTACACAGAATGTAATAATTTAATAAAGTATCCTACAAGACTGAACAGTTCTGTACTATATACACACAAGTTGCTGTAATTACACTTTATTAACTCTCTCAGTATGGGCTCTGTCTAAATGACCAACCACAAGACCTCTTTTTTACATTTCATACTTCTAGCTTTCAATATAGTGAGTATGTCTACACACACACACACACACACACACACACACACACACACACACACACACACACACACACACACACACACACACACACACACTTGGTGAAGTATTGTTAATAAACAAACGATTTGTTTATGATTATATTGAGTATTTGTTTTAAATAGTGTGTGTGCAAAGTGATTTTCATGTTAAGGTTAAAAACACTTTTCCTTATTTCAGATATCTTTTTTGTATTCCCTAAAACTTCCTAAATGCATTTCAAACTTTTTTTTTTTTTGTAAAACTTTATATTTTATCTGTTATCTTCTCTATCATAGCACAAAATGGAGTCGGCCAAATTGACCAAACTTGTAACCATACACACAAAAATAATCTAAACAATGTAAATTATCTTTTCATTCTTTTAGAATGACTTCAAATTGTAATGTGAGACCACATTTGCTTATCCCAAGTAGCTCTAAGTTTGTAACAGCATACATCTATTTATAATAAATTTCAATTGTTTTGTTGCTCTTTGAACTGTAACTACTGGCTGCACCATTATAAGTTGTAAATCACTTAGGCATGTGCAGCTCACTTTACACTATCAAATTACATTACTCACTTGCTACTTCAATCTACTTGCATGCTTTTTCTCATGAAACAATTTTATTATTATTATCATTTACTTAATCTTATATAATCTAGAAATATCCCTCTTTTTGCAGTGTACTTACTTTTGTAATTATAGTTAAAGAATAAACATTAAAAACAAGAAATATAATACTTAATTTTTTTTTTCTAGCTCTTAATTTTTGAAAAGAGTTAATCTTAATTGTTTATACTAATTATAGTTTTGCATTTAATTTTTATTTAATTATATAATACACCAAACAATTTGGACTAATAACATTTAAAAAGTAGCACACACAGTTACCTTGCCTCTCAAATTTTTCTGGCTTTCTAAACATACAGCAAGAGTCATTACAAATTTATCCAAGCTAGTCGTTAACTATTAACAACATATGAAAGAGAGGATGTGATAGGTAGGTGTGGCAGGAGGAGTCTAATTTTTTTTCTGTCTCAGAGCTACTGAATAGAAAAATCAAAGACTAATAAATGGGGTTTGTTTGATTAATAATGATTTGATAATTTGTTTCTTTTTGTATTTTGATGGTAGACAAAATAGAGAAGATGGCTTACTAAGAGAAAATGTAATGTATGTCACATTTTTAAACTTTGCCTTGAAGAATGAAGAACTTAAACCTTGTATACAATTAAACTATTGATTTTATGCTACTCTGATTTGTATAACGTAAACAAAAAGTAGTTTAACTGAATTTTAAATTTAAGACACTAAAATCTTGACATGAGCAATAAAAGATACCTGTGGAGATATGTTGAGGAACCTTGGCTTAAAAAGAAAAAATAAATGCAACATTTAGTGTTTTCATGGTATTTTTTGTTATGCCAGTGACAGTTATTGTAAGATGTAATGACAGTTTTTGTATTTGAAATAAATTTTATCCATATAAGTAATACATCTGTTTTTATAGAACTTAAATTTCTCAGTCAGACACTATGTGTATCATTATAAAGGCCTTTGTGTGAGGAGTTTGGATTTCATGTTCGATTTCTTCATTCAGAAGTTGATTTCAATTTTAGTTGTTTTTTTTTATTTGCAAAGAATTACACCACACACACTCTTTCAGTATATCAGTACAATATAAGCTTAAAAATATTCTTCTCTGGAAAGTTAATTTCTTTTATAAGTATTTAATGTATATATAGTATTTGATGATGAGGATACAATTAAAAATTTCAGGTATTTTTCATTTACTTCTTTCCTCTAAATTAGGTTACTCAAAATATTGGTGACATAGTGCAGGAAAAGTTTTCAGAAGTCACTGAGACTTTACTAAAAGCTGCAACAAACAAGAAATTTCCTGTTTATCTTCAAACTTGGGTCATTCAGGTAATATAGTTTGTTTATTTCAAGAAATGTTATTTTAGAAGTAAACTTGTGAAATTAAAATGCATGGTTTGATGTCATGTAGTAATCAAAGTGTTGAGAGTCTAGTGTGTAACTTTTTAGTAAAAAATAGAACAAACAAGCAAAATTAAAGTGATGATATTTATAGACTTCTAACTTAAACCTATAAATTATGCTGGAGATTTTACAGAAATTTGTATAACTATTTTTATATGGCCAGGTGGTTAAGGTGCTCAACTCGTAATCTGAGGGTCACAGGTTTGAATCTTCGTCACACCAAACATGCTCTCCCTTTCAGTCATGGGGGTGTTATAATTGACAGTCAATCCCACTATTCAGTGGTAGAAGAGTAGCCCAAGAGTTGGCAGTTGGTGGTGATGACTAGCTGCCTTCCTTCTAACTTTATGCTGCTAAATTAGGGATGGCTAACACAGATAACCCTCCTGTAGCGTTACGCTAAATTAAAAACAAATAATTATTCATTTCACTTTTGTTTTCTTATTTATGTTTTACAGTATTTTTAAGCCTTGAAATGGATTAGTTTTGTGTAAAAGCTTTAATTCAGGTGCTTGTGTAGTTTTTTAAACTACTAACTAGTTAACTTGCGTTTTATGTTAATTTGGTCTAAGTATATATAATTTTATTCAATTAAAGTTGTTCTTAAAAGATAGATTAATAAACTGAAGATGAATATTTAAAAAATAAAGAAAATTCCATCAATTATTTTGATACTAGATCTTCATGAAGAAAGTCAGGAGATAAACAAAAATGATAGTTTTTATTTTTTGATTTGTTGAGAAACAGACTGGGAATCAACAGAAAGTGAAGGTATTGAAAAGTGGTATGGTTTAAAGATCACTGACTAGAAAAAATCAAAAAATGTAAAACTAAAGTGAAATAAAAAAAAAAAAACAAACTGCCTAAAACTGTTTGAAGTGTTTATGGGGATACTTCTTGATTGATATAACTGAATACCTCCCAACTAGAGTTTTTTTTTAAGTTGACTTTGTTATTGTTTTTCAATGCCATAAACTTGAAGGTTATTTGGGTTTTTTTATGCATTATTAAGTATCGCCAACAGAGATATTGAAGACGTGATGAAACCTCATAACAATGATAACATTGCATCTGATGAATAATAACTGCAAACCTTTTCATAGAATTCATGGAAGAAATGTCAACTTGCGTCAAGCAGACTTTGTAAATCAACATCCTAAGATTATTCTTGCTTAACTGTTTTAAGATGCTTATTGAAAAAAATAATTTCCAAACTTTTACACTGTATATTCTGTATAAATTTAGAGATAAAAGTGAAAAATTGTTTTATTGTAATCTTGTGGCAAAGTGAAGGGATAAGAAATTAGTGATATAATTAATTAATTATATGAATTAATTGTTGATTTTGACCAGTCTCTGTTATAAACATTAAGTGTATTTTTATGGTTAGGTTTTGGTTATTAAATTGCTATTGAAATAATATGTATTTGTATATAGAAGGATATAACTCACTAGTATATCATTTTTTAACTTTTGCATAATAATTACAGCAGTATAGGCTGTTTGTAGTGATGTGATAATGATGAACATAATGTACATAATTAACCTCACAACTGTGTTTACAGTTTATATAAATATTCAGTATGTTGTAAATTAAATCCATTGTGATAAAAATGTTTAAGAAGTTGTTAGAAACTTTCAGGGTGAAAAAATAATGAGAATGGGGCTGATAAAATCAATTTTGATTGTTACTCCAAAAATTATGCAAATGTTAAAAAGTGACTCTTGCAAAATTGCAAGGAAATGTTAATTTTTTCTCAATCAAAATCTACACTTTTAAATTTTTGATGTTTGAATTTTTTAAAGACATTTGTGGATTTATTGGCACTATTGACTTTTATACCTATCTGTTTTATAGGCTCTCGAAAGAATGAACACTGATAAGATATACAAACAATTATGTGATATTCTAAAAGATGCTGGAGAAGCTGTGGAACTTCGTATTTCCATATACAAACTTCTGTTTAAACAAAAACTAGAGAATGATTTATTTTTTGAATACATAAAGGATGTAATAAAAAATGAAGATGGGGAAGAATTTAAGTCTTACGTTGCATGGGATATCATTGGTCGAATAAATGAACTACAAGATTATTTAGCTGAACGTTTTGTCTTGGAGCATGGAGCTACATTTTAGTAAGTTGGATAGAACTTAGTTATATTATCAAATCCTTCAGTAATGAAAACATAAGGGAATGGATATGATAAACAACGATAATAGACCAACAAAAATAGCATAAGACTAATTATTGGATTAAATATACTCTACTGTTAAAATATTTTTTTAATACTGTTCCTGGTTATAATACAAGTTTGTATAGACCACTTTATCTCCAGTATTGTAATACAAGCAAAATTCTATCAGCACAGTTGACAAAACATAAAATCATACAAGTTTTTTGTCATCAGTATAATTAAGTAAACCAAGAACTTGCTCATAAAAGTAATAGGTGATGGAATGTGTGAGTGAGTGTGATTACATTGCTGGAATGCTTAGTGTATTTTTCTGAATGATTATTAGAACTATTGTGAACATGTGTTTTTTTGAAGATTCTGCATTTGTGGAAAGCTTATGTGTAAAATATATTGCAGTTCCAGTAAGAATGTACTCTTAGAGAGGCTGAAGAGGCTTCTAGATACCACATCATTCACAGTTGAAAATAAAACTGATTTTGAAGGAAAACTAGCATTTGTTCACAGTAACCTGCATCTTAGTGACATTCTTGGTGTACATTGGGACTCTGTGAAGATTACCAGTGACTTCTCATATTTTTCTGTCTTTAATGTTACTGTAAGATTATTTGAACATCTACTTCATTTGTTTGAAATTGGTACTTTTGGAAATGGTAAGTACAAATAAGCTAACCTGTTTACCTGTTTATTGCAAATGAATGCTTAGACTTTCTTGCAAGTGTAGTTACAGTGTGTTCTTTAAATGCATTAGACATGCACATGTGTGACAGCTGCTTAACATTATCCTCTCTACAACAGTTTGTAGTGGTTGGTATATGTTGACACAACATAAATATTTTTTGTAAGTCGTTGAATAGGTATGTTACTCTATACTTCTGGTCTAAAGTTTATTTATAGCCTAAAATCAGAAAACCTTTTTCAATCTGCATAACATCTAAATCCTAAGAGCAAAGTTTCAAAAATGCATGGTTGGAAATTTGGCACTTTTGTTCAGTTTATCACTTCATAACTATAACAGATTATGTTTGATTTTTATGGTATTTGTATAATATTAAATACAGTGTATTTTTTTTCTCCCATTTGTAGACATTTAGTAGGTTGTAATATTTCTACAAGTATATCTGTATTACTTAGGTAGGCAATTAACTACCAAAATAGCACCCGTTAGGAAGTTAGAGATTTGTTGCTGTTTTATAGTTTTTCATGTATAATGTGTATACCCATTTTTTAAGTATTTTTACAATTAACCATAGTGTAAAGGCCTTGAAAATAAATTAATCATGTAAATCAGCTGAGAATAGCCAGCTTTTAAGAGACATGTCCAGCTAGTTGAACTTAAATGAAAATTTACCTGAAGTTTATCTATTTTTCTCGATATATTATTATTGGCCAGGTATTTACTTTTAAATTTAAAATGGAAAAATTGAACAAAAATTTGTCTTGTGAGTGGAACATGTGCTTTATGGTTATATACAGCTAACATGTTCCATTAGTGGCATCTGAACATTTCTTATTTCAGGGTACAAAATACCCAGGTTTGCATTTCATTTTGTGAATTAAAATAACCTCATTTCTGAATCACTTTCTTCTTTGCTTAACACAATGTGTGTATCATTTTTTCTCTTGTATATTGTCTTTGAGACCTCCAACAACACATTGAAAGTGTCATAACATTCATGATGTTTGAAATGCAACAGTTTGGAGCTTCCAGCCTAGCCCCATCTTTTTCCCATCTCTGCAATTTCGTATGTTTTATACTCTTGTGCTAATTAAGTCAACTCTGCAAATGGTATTCCAACAGAACTAATAAAATTTTTGGATGATAAAATTTATATGTGGAGTTTTCTTCTTTAAGTAAGACATGATATGGAGGAGACTTCCTAACTATCAAATATTTTATTCAGTAATTTAATTTTATAATGTGCCAAAAGGTACAAGAATGTTATAGTGGTCTTGACTTAAATTATTTTCTGAATGTTTTAGAATAAAGATGTTTTGTTGCAAGATATTTTTCATAAAGTGTAGCATGTGAATTCTAATACAGATAAATTTGCTAAGTAGAATAAATATGAATAATAGCTTCATAACCATATGCAATCTCATGGGTTTTAGAGTTCACTTACTTGGTTTCTCTTTTTTATACCATTCTTGGTTTTATCTGTGGCTGTATGTACCTCTAATTTTAATTCTAGTTTTAAGCAATTTATTTCTTTTGTGTAAAAATATACATATTTTGATTGATTGTTTTTTATGATTTACATACTCCTGTTTTTTGAAGGTAGAGATAAAAAAATCAAAGCATCTCTTGTCAATTCTAAACTGTGCATATATTATAAATCAAAAAGTCTGGCCACATGAACCATAAATGTTAATACATGAAAAGTGATTCTTAACTTTTGAACTTACTTTCATGATAAATTCAAAATTGCACTCCAATTACTTTGCTTCAAAAAACGTTGTGATTTTTATTTTCTCTTGCTGGCTATTTTATTAATCTTGCAAAAACCTTTTTGTTAAACAATAAGAATCAGGGCCTCAAATGGTGAATCATTTCTCTAAGTTAATATATTTTCCACTTAAAAATCATTCTATAAATTCAGTTGGGTGAATAAACTGACTAAATTGTTTTAGATAGGAAATAACTGTATAGACCATTACTTTAGTGAGTTTCCTTTTTTTTTCTTGCATTATTTGTAAGTTATTTAAGCAGTAATTGTTCTTACTTCTTTCACTCTCTCTCTTTCTGCAGAAAATTTGATATTTGATATTATAAAATATGCTAATTTTTATTAGATTGGAAGACTTCAGTGGACTTGCTGATGTGGGAATCCTTCTTTGAAGAGTCAGTTTTTTTCATAAAGAAATGGGCTAAACAGTTTATTCTATTCTTCAGTGATAAACCTGATACAGATACTTCACATATTATAAATGATAAGTTAAAGTTTGTGAGATTTCTTCAAGAGAATATTAAGAACTGGCATCAGAAACTCTTCTCTTCTGATAGATTAGAGATTCCATTATTGTTGCATTATCTGAAGTTATTGGGTAAGTTATTTCCATAAAAATTAGTTAATTTAAAGATGTAAAAATATAAAATAGTTTTAGTGAGTGATATAATCTAAAATAATTTGTTTAAATTCCTTGTGAAATGTGGTAATAAGGAAAGAAACCTGTGACTTTTTGGTTTATTTTTCTTAAACTGGAATTTTGCAAGTTTTAAAGATATGTAATAGGTGTTTGTTTTTTCAGCCAAATCTGTGCAGAGGTTTTCTTTTGAAAGACAGTTATTTTTGATGGTTTATATCAACACAATTGTGAGGAAGAATTAGAACAGTGAATTTATTTAAATTCTGGTATATGATGCAGAGGATTATTTATTACCTATGGTAACAATTGAAATATCTGGTTACTTTGTTCCTGGCTATTCATGTTGCCTGTGACAAATTATTCCAATTCAGTTGAAGTGTGGTTAGTTGCAAATGTATGTGGCCCGAAAATTAACATATTTTGGGAGAGTAATATTATAGGACTTGCCAATGTCCAATCTAAATTCTTTTATCCAACAACCATAACTATGTACCATAAGGAAGTGCTGTTTTTGTAAAGCGGTGATGCCAGAAAGGTTTATTTCCATCAAGATGAAGTAATTTATCCAGGTTATTGTATCAGTTCTTCTGGAAATACATAAATTTCATCTTCAGACATTTTTCATAAGTGTTTATACCTTTTTGCTCAAATAAGAATGTGATAATTTTTATCTATGCATACTGATGGACTTTAGACAGCATGTTAAGAAGAGGGGACAACACTAACTTCAGAGTATTGTGCTGTGGGAATTGCACTTTAGGGCACTGATCAGTGATTTGGTCTATAAGAAATAACACCATTATTGGTGGAGGAAGGTATATTAAAGCCTAGCCACTTATTGTAATATTACCATAGATGATAAATAATCTACATATCTATACTGCTGTTCTATACAGGAAATATTTAGTTTTTTGATGTTGATGGTGAACATACATTTTGACAAATCTGATAACTGTACACATTATAATAATTCAAAAGGTAATGCACATAAAAACAGGACAAAAGCTGGGATCTGTATACTTTTAAAGAAATTATTTTTAAATTATTGTTTGCATTTGGCATATATTGTTTAAAAAAAATATTGCACACCACACTAAACTATAGTATTCTTCCCATCTAAAAAATTAGTAAATTTTTCCAAGTTTTAATTGGAACATGGTAAAGGTGGTTGAGGCCGTGTGATAAATTTGGACATAGGAAGTCTAGTAGAGGAACTTATCCATTGTTTCATGGGGCAGTGTATTTTAAACTACTCTATCTTGTGTATGTAGGAGCTGCTTTATGACTGGTCACATGGAGCAAAGATGTTTGTTTTATTGGTTATCTTTAGAAAGAGGGTATATTTTGAATGCAGTTTAACAATTTAAAACCAGAATTGTTTAAATATTGAAGGAATCAAAATGTGCTGTAGGATTGTCATTTTTCAATGTTATTTAGTTGTTTCATTTCTAATTTTTGTTTATAAAAATACTGGGTTGTGAAATAACTTTATTTTCTTGTTTCTGTTTAGTTTTTCATTTTCATTTCAACTTCATTATTGTATCATGTCTCCTTTATTCTTCTTTTGCAAATTGCTACATCTGTTGTTTTTTGTAGTAGGTTTGTAAAATGCTAGTTGTTACAAAGATGGAATATCTGTGTGCTAGGTTTGACCTTGAAATTACCACAGGGGTTCATTTTTTTCAAATTTGAGGCATGTGGACTAAAAAGATTGCTGTTTTGATAAAACAAAAGTATTAACTATCTTCTACTATTATTATAAAACAGAACTTGCCTGCAGTGTTGTTTTATAGATATAAATAATTTGTTATGAAATATTTTTGTATATTTCATCAGGTAAAGATATTGGACTCTTTGCATTTCAAGATGTCAAGGAGTATGCTGAAATTATTTTCAGACAGCTTCAGAAAGACAAACAAGATTTGTATTATAATACAACAAGAATATTAGAATTAGTTGATTTGAAGTATAGATTTTCAACAATAATAGGATGGCCTCTTTTGTGGAAATTTAATGCTCTATTAGGTGTTTCACCACACTTCAATTTTAAGTTGAATCAAGAAAAAACATTCTGCGGAAGTTTCTTTCTACAACCAAGGTAAGTTTTTTCCCCTAAGATAGTAGTTCCTTGAAAGCTGAAATTTCAGAGGGTGTGCTTTTCTTAAAATTTAGTTTTGGAAGAAAAAAAATTACTGAAAAACTGCAAATATTTGAAATCTATTTAACATTGAAAAATTACTAAATTTCATCTTTCTACTCACTTGCTTTATTATTTACACTTGTTAATAAACCACTATGCATGTTTTGAGCATTTTGGTTATATCTACACCCAGTTGCCTAATCTCGACAGAAATTTATGAATCTCATTTGCAGAAGGAAAATGTATTAATTTGTGACTGGTGAAATAAGAGAGATGAAATACAAAGTTGAAGCCAAAAATAAAACACCTTATTTATTTATCAATCCAAGGAAGAATCAGCTTAACACAAGAATAAGAAAAAAAAGTAAAAAAAAAAGGAAAAATTAAGACTAAGTGAATTAATTATATTTGACTGTATAACTTGCAGTCAGCAAGCAGTAACACAATGAGAACACTACAGGACTTTCACAGAGTTTTAGCTTTCTTACAAATGTGAATTGCTCTCCTCAAACTGAATCCACAACCCACCTCAACCTTCAAAAAGTGTAAACCACAAAGCACAATCTCCTTGCAACTGACTAATTAGTAAAGGGCACTGACATGTGGAAATATCTCTGTTCCATGTAACAGATATAAAGTATTTCCAAAATACTAGGTCAAGGACATAATGTAACTATTTTATGAAACAGTAGACAGGTATTAGGATAAATTATTTGTTTTGATAGATTAAAAAGTTATGTAGGGCTGGTTACTGAACTTGAAAAAAATGAACCAAAAAAGATGAGGATAGTAGTAGACATATCACTTAATCAGGCTACTGATCACGTAAAGACTAAACTGTCTTGACTTTACATAGTGAATAAAATACTTAAAATGCTGTCTTCCCCACTTTCTCTTGAAAGCTTGGTGTTTGAATAGAAGCTTAGCTTTCATCACTATACCTTTCCTTTAGTTAATTTTATAATACTACTTTTACGACTATTTTACAATAGAATAACATTTTATGATTGGAACTTGTAGTTCTATTTATTTTGCCAGTGAGGAAGCTAGTAATGTAGGGATTTTATTCTCCATATAAAGTCAGAATGGTATTATTCATTAATGCATCCACTTACATACCTATCTTGTTTAGTTTTTTTTCTTTGGTTCAGGAGCCAGCCTTACCCAGCTTTTTTTATTTAATGATAATGTGTTTTTTATACTTTTTATGTAAAATAATATATGTGGGTTACTAGGTTTTAGTGTATTCTAAAGCTTTTTCATGGAATAAAAAAACCAACAAAAAACAAAGTAATCAAAGATCATGAACACTTTTTAATCTGTGAAATGATGATAAAATCATAGCTATTGCTAGAAACAGTTAAGTGTTAGGCCTGTTGAAGAAAGATGATTGTGAATAAAAGTAAGAAATCTGTTTTGACTATTTTCCCGTTTTTGACTAGGATGTTACGGATAGCTGAAAAGTGGCATGTACACTGGAAATAGAATGATTATATCAGGTAGCTCTTTAGACCTAGCTTTTCTTGATATGTACATGAATGGATTTTTTTTTCACTCCTCCACTTCATAGATAGTTGGTATCGTAAGCACACCAAATGCATAGTGTACAAAAAACACACTGCATTTTGCCTTGTTAAACCTCACCACTTATTTGAGTTGAGCTTCGAAAGATGAAAATAAGAAAAGGGAAAATAAAAAAAAAAAAACCTTTTAGCATTTAATAGGGAAAATGTGAACACTATGAAATTAGCCTAAATACTAGCTGGTCAAAAGCTTAAGATCATACTGAAATGAAGCGTTAATTGGTAAACACGTAACGAAATTTAGTCATTTGTGTTCAAGCATCAGTATTGTCAACATCTCCCACTGACATTTCCTGTGTTACATTGTGTGAAACCTGGCAAAGGTTTAAAAGTTGACAGAGTTTGAACGTGGCAGAATTGTCGAGCTGTAAAAGCAAGGTCTCTCTCAATATGCCTTCGCTGGTGAGAGTGGGCATAGTAAAACTGCTGTTGCAAATTTCTTAAAAGACCCTGAGGAATACAGAATAAAAATTTCAAGTGGTCAGTCCAAGAAACTTTTGCTGGCATTGAGCAGGAGGATTTGACAGGTTGTCTGGCAAGACCACCAGCCAATTGTCGAACCAGATTAAGGCCCTTACGGATGCAGAATGCAGTTCAAAAACAATAAGATGGCATCTACAGGAGAAAGGCTTTAAAAACCGTAAATGTCTTCAAAGGCCACGCCTTCTTCCACACCACGAAACAGCTGGGTTAACTTTGCTGAGAAGCACCAAACATGGGACGTAGAAAAGTGGAAGAAGGCTTTGTTCTCTGATGAGAAGAAATTTAACCTGTATGGTCCAGATGGCTTCCAATATTACTGGCATAATAAGGATATCCCACCAGAAACATTTTCTACAGGACACAGTGGAGGAGATTCTATCATGATTTGGAGTGCTTTCTCTTTTCATGGAACAGTGGGCGTCAAAGAGCAGCTGGCTACATTGGCATGTTGGAAAGAGCATCATTATTGACTGAATGCCCTCACTTGTCTGGAAATGACCAGATCTTTCAGCAGGACAATTCTGCAATCCACCATGCCTGCAGGATAAAGGACTTTTTCATGGTGAATAACGTGATTCTTTTGGACCATCCAGTATGCTTGCCTGAACTGAACACCATTGAAAATGTTTGGGGGTGGATGGCAAGGAAAATTTATAGAAATGGATGTCAATTCCAAACAGTGCATGTTCTTCATGAAGCCATCTTCACCACTCTGAATAACATTCCAGCCAGCATTCTGCAAATGCTTTTCTTGACCATGCCAAAGTGAATGTTTGAAGTTATTCACAATGAAGACTGTGCGACTCACTATTAAGACCTCTTGTTGAGCATTTCCTACTCTGTTTAGGACTTCTTTTTGGTATGGTCTTAAACTTTAGACCAGCTAGTATTTAGGCTAATTTCATAGTGTTCACATTTTCCCTATTAAATGCTAAAAAAGTTTATTTTTATTTTCCCTTTTTTTATTTTCATCTTTCAATGCTCTTAAACAAGTGGTTGAGTCTAACAACTCAAAATACATATTTTTCTTTATGTTCATTGGCCTTAAGATTTTGGCTAGCAGTGTATATAGTATTCTAAATGTTAGTCATCTAATGTTCATGTGCTGTTAGTCAGTAATTCATGTTTTACCCTGTATATAAGCTTTTGCTTCTTCAGCTTCCCTTTTTTTTTATTGTTATTTTTTTTAATGAACACCATATTTATGTAAGAAAAAAACTTCATTGGGAAATGACATTATTTACATGAGAATTAACTTTTTTACAATTTTGCATACAGTAATAATAAAATGTAGTCAATGATAAAACTGTTACTGCTAGAACTAGGTAGATACTAAGCATATTGAAAAAAGGATGGTGGTGATGAATGAAAATAAGAAATCTGTTTTGGCTAATTTCCAGTTTTCAACCTTGGACAAGTGCAACATATACAGGAGATAGTGACTATGTCAAGTAGCTCTTTATAGCTAGTTTCTCATGATGTGTAGAGAAAAAAATAGAGGACTTTTTGATTGATCTAATACATCAGATAAGTCCCAAGTGATTCAGGTTAAATTTGTAAAGTGATCTATCTATCTATCTATATATTAGTTTGTAACAGCTTAAAGAAAGGAGTGAAACGTTTTTAAAGATTTATGTTGTAATATTTGTTTAACTCTTATCAACACAAGTTTGGTCTATTTGACTGACACAGGACCACTTATTACAACTACAGATACTTCAGTTGTAATAATACTTCTTTCAGTATAATGTATATCTTTACAAAATTTGGCAGTGTTTTTCACATTAAAATTTTTTTTTAGTTCATTCAAAATACTTCACTAAAAATATGAAGATTTGTTCATGAATATATTGAGTATTTGTTTGGAACAGTCCATGTAAAGTAATTTTCATGTTAAAATTAGAAATAATTTTCCTTGTTCCAAAATCTCAAATTTCCATTGTTTTATCCCAAAAATCCTAAATACATGTCAGATGTGTTATATATATAGTAAAAATGTTATATTTCATTTGTTATTTTCTCTAACCTAACTCACAACAGGATCAGTCAGTTTGACTGATCTTATACCTACCAAAATAAATATTGAAACAAATCTAAATTACCTTTTTTTCTCACTTCAAATTGTAACATAAAACTGTATTAATTTATCTTTATTTTTAAGCTTGTAACAGAACATATATCTCTTGATAATTAACTTTTATTGTTTTTACTGCCCTTTGAACCATGTCTAACCACTATCTGCATCATAATAAGCTGTTATCACTTAGGGCACATGCAGCTCCCATCACACTATTGAATTACATTACCCACAAATCTTAAGTAACTTAAATAGGTCCCTATTTTTGCATTTTATTTACTTTTATAATAATAATAAATAGAGAATGATCATGAAAAACAAGAAATAAATTACTTATCCAATCTTTGCTTTTCATGCTGTTGATTGGAAAGAACATTTAAGCCTGTGTATTGCATACTAATGATGGTAGTGCATTAAATTATTTTTGTCGAATTAAATAATGCACTGAAAAACATAAACTAATAGCACAAAAAAGCTGATAATTTCCCCTAACTCTCAATTTATTTGGCTTTCCAACTATGCAACAAGAGCTGTTACAAATTCATCCAAACTAGCTAATTCCCATGGGAATCAAAATATAATTGTAAATGTAATTGTAGCTTATCTATTCAGAAAACAACATAATATAATATGTTGTTTAATGTATGAAAACTTGAACTTTCTATTGGTTATAATTAAGCATGAAAGGGAACTATTAACAAAGTCTGAATGAGTATGGAACAGGTAGGTGTGGCAGTAGGGACATGATTTTCTCTTTATATCTCTGTAGCCAAACAAAATTGAAGGCAATAAAAATTATGGTTTGTCTGAGCAATAAAGATTCTATAAGGAGCAATTTACATTTCATTTCATGCATTTTAAAAAGGATGGTGAATAAAACAGAAAAGATGCCTGGACAAAATGTGTTACTATTTAACAGTAGGGAAGTTAGAATTTTTAAAAATATTTCATTATAAAATTAAGAATTTAAAAGTTGTATACTATTAAAATACGGATTTATAGGTAAGTGTTTGTCATATTAATTGATATTACATAAATAAAAATTTAATAAAATTTTAAATGTAATGCACTGAAACTTTGTCACATGTAATAAAGGATTCCTTGGTCAAAAAGTTTAAAAAATTGTATTGCAAGTTCCAAAGAGAAAAACTTATCTTTTTTTTTAACAGTTAAAAAAAAGTAAAAATATTTATTTCTGGTATGATACATTGCTTTAACTGACGTGTGGAGCTATTGTTCAGTGCTGCCATCTATACATAATTATTTTTGTATGCCACAAGCCTTGAACTTTCATGTGTTCCACTGTGACTGTGGTTCAATTGCTTATTGCTTGTAAATAATCATGTAGCAACCCTCCACTAATAGGAGTGTTAAAACACCTTCCTGATGCATGTTATTCCCTCTATTCAATTTAATTCAACTAAATTATAATTATCTATCCAGTGATCATCAAGTGCAGACATTTGCTCTTTTTTGCATGTTCATTACTTTGTGTGTGTGTGTGTGTGTGTGTGTGAAGTAGTGACTTACTTAATTGATTTATTTGCAGTAATTAATTTTGTCTGTAGTTGTTTGCTGTGGTAACTTACTTTTGTTACTGACTTTTTCACAGTTTAAGATGAATTTTAAGTTTGTGTTTTATAGCTTCTAATATTATTACTGCTATTTTGAATGTTGTATTGACTTCAGGTCTGGAAGTCTTAACTGAGTGATTATCACCTATCATTCATCAATAGATTGATTTTTTTCCTCCCAACAATGTTCAAGTTCTTTGAATTTTTCAAACGTGTTCATGACAGCAAAGATTTGACAAAGTTTTTTTTTTTTTTTTAACTATTCCTGTATGTGCTGCACCTTCCCATTTATATACTGAAATCTGTTATGCCTAATTCTGCCTTTTTGGATATGCTTTCTCAGCTATGTTCCATTTTCTTGTTTAAACAGTTTTCGTGTAATACTGCTTCTTTTATAAAATGACATCAGCCATTACTATCCATTTTGTTTTTTTGTCCTTCCTACAAGGTTTATGCCAAGTATTTTGTTTCTCATGTGAGAACTGATGTAGGCATGCCTCATCTTCCATGGACTTCTGACTTTATGCTTTGGCTTATCAGAAGCTGATCAATGTTTTCTCAACTCCCAGCAGTTAGTGATTTTTGCTTACGTGGGGGACTGTCCCTAATAATACTCTCTATTTCTCCCACTTCATTTTTCTACGTTTGTCTTACCTACATAGCTCTCCTATAGTACTTGTCCAACATACTTCTCCTTCCCAAGGCACTCTATAAATTTCCTGATGTGTTTTTCAGAGGATTAACTTTCCCTCTTTTCCTCATCAGTGTTATTGTCCATTTTGGCTTTATCCTTTCACACATGACATTGTTGCTGTTGGTGTCTTATTGGGAAGAACTCTGCCTTTTCACAGGTTCGTCTACCTTATTATTTTTAAGACTTCTAGATTACTTCTTTTCTCTGCGTGTTTGCTTTTGGAGATTTTTCATAGTTTTTAGGTTCATGTCTGGACTCTGCAATTGTGAATTATTTATTATAGGAATTTATTTGGTAGGGCATGTGGTTTCCACCTCATATGATAGTCTCTCACTTTCTTCATTAGATAACTATTTCTTTCTTGTCAGGATACTGCCTACCAACTGTTGCTATACTTCAAAGTTCAGTGCAGCCATTATTGGATTTTTCAAAATATATTTCCCTCTCTCCAGGGGTATGTATTACTTAGGGTTTGGATTCTGCTCAGTGGTGAACATTGATTGTCCAGGTATGTTTCCTATATCTCAAATCCTCATTGTACAGCCATGAGATATACCCATTGTCTATAACACATACTGCTGAGATGGGATGTTTCACAAGATTGCTAGTAGGTTTTCCTTGCAATGTATTTTCTTAATGGATATGCCCATTTTGGAGTATACTAAACCAAGGACTTAAATAGATAAAGCATAAAAGGATAGCTTTTCACCTCTCAGTGGTAGTCTGATTTTCAAAATTGGGTTTTGGTGTTGACATTCCTTTGGACTCTCCACTCTATTTTATACCTCTTATTCTTCCAGTGGACTATTGAAATTCTGAGTTTTATTTAATGTGATTTGCATATGTGGTTAGTTGTGGATTTGCGCATATGCCCATTTCATAGGTAGGTTTGTACAAAATACACTTCCATTCTACTCAGTGTGAGGTGAAAATGAAGTGAAACATCCTCAAACCACAAGTCAGAGGTATTATTTCTAATGCTGTTTGTTTTGAACTAAACTTGACTGGCCACATATGGTTCATTTTGCTCTGGTCAATCTACATCTTCGGGGACATTCATTTTAGCTTTCCCAACATTCATGTTTGTAGATAGTTCTTCTACAAGATTGAAATTCTGGCATATTTTGGTTTGTATTCTAATCCAACTGGTTTGTCTTTCTTCTTTTTGTTGTGCTTTTTCCTCTTTTCACCTGTATGCACAACACCTATTTCCACACCGGCCACAGAATATACCTATTACAGGGGTGTTGTGGTCTCCCACGTATGCTTCACTCCCACTTGGAATCGCACTCCATGGATATTATCTGGACACTTTCAATATGGGATGCTAGCTATGCATATGAGTGGAGGTAACATACCATATTGGAAGTCATTGGTTTCTATATTTGAAATAGATTTCCAATAGGTGCTTGCCTCCTCTCAATTCCTACTATTCCTTCCCACTAAAAAAAATGGTGCTTTCTGCCTGATCTCGGTGATAGTTTGGTAGAATCAAATAGAGGGAGTCAAATGTAACAGGAGTATGTATTACACTCTTATTGGTAAAGGTTTTTTGCATGATGATTACATGCGAGACTCAGTTGAACCACGTTGATCATGGGATACATAGGAGTTCAAGGCTTATGACATGCAAAACAATTTTGCATACTGAAGGCAACATTGAATGAATAGAGCTATGCATGTTAGTGGAGGCAAGAACCTGTCAGAAATATTTTTGTTACAGGAAAACAATTTCTAAATTTCCCATCACATGTTGAATATGTAATGTGTATGTCCACAATTGTTATATTTCTCAGTAAATGTTTTTTAGCAGATGATTAAGATCTGAAGTCAGTGGCAGAAAGTGCCTAGAGCAAATTATAAGGTTGATAAAACTAAATTAGAGTTTACTACTTTGAGTTAAAAACAAAATATTCGCATACTTCGGAAAGAAAATTCAGTATTGGAAAGTAGCTCTTTAGCTCTAATGGGCAAAAAATCACTATAAAGGGGGAATGTCAAGTCTTAATGAAAACAAGGATGGTGGCCAGAATAAAAAGTTATATAAATTAAAAAATATGGAAAAAACTTGTTTTCTCTCAAGCAAGATCTAAAAATTATTTGTATATTCAGATATTTAGTACAACTAAAGTAAATTCAGTATTTTGTACTAAAATTTATTGATGTGCCTTACTTTCAGATTTCACTGACTGATGGAATAGGTGTGTTTTGAAATGTTCAACTCATTTAAATTTTTTTATCCTACCCACCCCTCTTTTCCTTCATTTACAAGATTACTGTGCATTAAATAATATAAAAGGTATGTTAATCTAACATGTGTTGAGCATTAATTGTCCTTTATAAAAATGACATTGTTGGTCTTGTATTGAACATGGAACTACTACTCCTATTGTCATTTGTGCTCACTTTGATGACCATGACTATTGCCTGGTAGCATAACTTCTGTTGTAATGACCTTCTGTGAAGGATAGCAGGGTCAACTTTAAACTATACATCTTGACAATTTGTTTAGACTCTCAAATGTATGTAAGTTGATTTCTAAAACCAGGTTTAAACAGATCAAAGGCACAAGAATTCATTGGAATTGCATTAGGAGACTGAACAGGTATTTGAATGAATGTTGCTGCTGTGAATTTAGTGTTTTCAGTCATTTTTCTGATTAAATCAACTTTTGATTTACAAAGTGAAGCTGGAAGCTTCTAAGCATTTGTCTTAAGCTAAAATTCATTACAGTGAAGTGTTTTCTTTCTTAACCATGTGCTGCATTTTGTAGATGGAATGTATTTTGAAATTTGTTGCTGTCTAAGGTATTCTACTGGTCTGTAACTTTCTGTGAGCTCAAACATATAGGTGTTAATTATGGCACCTGTGGTACCATGTCTTGCTTTACTTTCTGCAGATTGTTCTTGTAAAGTGTTATTAATTCCTTCTTATTCTGTGTTTCAGAAATGAAACAATATTAAATCCATTCTATATACACACACACACACACACACACACACACACACACACACACACACACACACACAACTGCTAATAAAAATAGTTTTGAGATCTTTCTGTAAGTATTCATATCAGTTAAAAGAAAGTAATTCACTTGCACAGTAATTGTTCTTGGTTGTTACCCAACAAACTTCCTGTTTCAGTTTGTAAATAATGCAGAAGAAATGCAAAAAATTTTCAATATATCTCTGAAGTAATTTTTTATTACCCCCCCCAACATGTATACATTCAGGGGCGTAGATCCTGGGGGGGATGTATCCCACCCATCATTCTAGGTGGGGGGTATGGTGCATACAATCATCCTCCTCTACAGTTTGGTCTGAATTGTTTTATTGCATCACAGGCATACAAATTGTGTGTTTGTTCTTTTGATTATCGTGTTCTTACCAATCGAATTACATAATTAGGCCTAGATGTAGGCTTTTTCAGTAGCCGAAATGTACATTTTTAATATAGGCGTGCTTTTAAGCTTTTTGATCTAAGTGATAGTTCATAAGTATCAGTCAGTAGGCCTAAGTATACATGCAAGTATCATGGCAGCAAGATTACTCTGTAACTGCATGTTTACAGCTTTCAGGTTCATGTAATCAGAAATTATCAATTTGCAAATTGAACAGTCCACAAGTTTTCTATTTATTTAATCCTATAGCTCTGAATTAAACAACAAATATATTTAAAGAATCGTAAAGTATTATTTAACAGAAATTTTCCAATTTTAGTGCAGGTATGACTGTGACCAATCAAGTGATGCTGGACATTCCATACCTGGCATGGACTGGTATTCAATCTAACCAATCATTATATATGCCATTCCAATGGAAATTTACACTGGATGTAGTGAATAGACATGAGTATAGATTATCTATTAACGAACCAAGGAAAGAGCAGGAATATTTCAAAGTTTTGTGAGTTTTTATATGGAATAATTCAGTTGCTATTAAAATAAAACAAATAAGAATATAGTGTTTGAAAATGTTCTTAACATTCTGAGACTAAAATTAAAATTTAACTTTTTTATTGTTTAGAGAAATGTTTCCTTACTGCAAGTAATTTAAAAACATTTAGATATACCAAATATTAATTCAGACTCTCAAGTTTGCCATTTTTCTATTAGTAGATTGTTTAATGATTTGTAGTTTAAAGAATGTTATCAGAATTTATACTGGAACATTTTGTGCTGATAATTTTTTTTTATTATTATACTGATAACTTTTCATATAATAGGTTATTGCTATATTGAGTAGATAATGTATCTGTTTGATTCCTCTGGTGACTATAATGAGTACCTGGGATTTTTTAGTATCTTTTTTGAATTATGCGAGTTCCTTTTGGTGTGTACAGTATCATGATTTTCTTATTTATATGAGAATTACAAGTAAGCTTTCTCTAAAACCATTAATACACACTGTATATTATGATCAGTACAATCATTTTGGTCTACCTTACAGTGTAAAATAATAATATTCACAGACCTGGGATCACTTTTCATTTGCCAAAGTAAATAACAGTTGCTTGTCACTTTGCCTCATCAGCTATCTTACTTTTATCATCCATAAGTTGAGGGGAATTTTTTTGGAAAGTCTAAGACTCTCTCCAAATTAATTTAACAAAGTTTAGAATTTTGATTAATATTTCCAACGTGGTTTCGCTAAAGGAAAATCATGCTTTATAAATATTATGACGTTCTTTGAAAATGCTATTGTTTATGAAGGTGAGTGAGAGTGTAGATTTGGATTTTCAGAAAGCAGTTGATAAGGTGTTGTGTAAAAGGCATAAAAACAATTATTTCTGTAGTTGTGGGGAATAAGTTGGATAATTGGATAGAAGAGTGGCTGGATGCAACAGAGCAGAAGGTTGTAATAAGTGGAGTTCATTTAAACTGGATTGATGTCATAAAGGGATACCATTAGAATCTGCAACTATTTTTGTTTATTTTTTATTTATATCAATGATGTAGATGAAATAATGGTCAATAAATTACATAACTTTGCTAATGAGTTTAAGGTCTTTGGTGTTGCTGGCTCGGAGGAGGATGCTTTACAGAACAATTTAGGTCATTTATTGAATTGGGTAAATAAATGGCAGATGGATTTTAATTATAATAAATGCAAGATAATGCATATGGGTTATCATAATTTGAATAGGAATAACCTTAACAAGTGTTATGAAAACAAGGAATCATGGTGTAGTGGTGTATCAATCTCTTAAGCTATCCAAGCAGTGTGCTGTTGCTGGTGGTAAAACAAAGAGGGTTTTAGGTTGCATTTACAGAAATATTGAATCCAAGTTTAAGTTAATAATTTCATTATTTACATCACTGGTTAGGCCACATTTGGAGTACTGTGTTCAGTCTTGGGCTCCTTATCTCAGGAAGGACATTAAATTGTTGGAAAAGGGTTCAGTGGAGGGCTACTAAAATGGTACCTGGGATGAGGGGATATGTAAGGAGAGGTTAAGATCTCTGAAATTGTTTACTCTTGGAAAAAGAAGAGTTAAGAGGGATCTTTTTAATATTTAAAAATTGTTAGAGTAATTGATAGTGTTGATGCATTATATTTTCTAAGTGAGTGATAGTACTAAAGACACAAATATAAAATTTTGCAGGATAGGAGTCATCTTCAGCTACTTTTTTTTTTTTTTTTTGAGGTGATTTGCCTTTGTCCTGAGTACCATATATTTACAGAAGTTTTCTTGATGGGTTTAGGGCTTTCCTTGATTTCCAAGTTATTTTGGGTTAGTGGTGAATCGAGAAGGTTATTCTTGATATCAACATCCTCGAACCGTTCACTGAGCTCTGTATCATTTCCTTCTGTTCCTGTGGGAGTGAGTGGTTAGGGTTCGTTCTGACAATTCTACTGTTGTCATCTGTTTTACCAAGCATGGAGGAATCAAGTCCAGATCTCTGTGTATTCATACTCTAAATTTCCTGCACATAGTCAGTGACTACAGCATAACAATTTGATATGGGTGTGTCATGATGTAGGAATTATGAATCTTATGACTGATTGTTTATTCTGTTCCAACCAGGTTCTCCCCATAGAGTTATCCCTTCATCCAAAGGTGTTTATGTGGGTGTGTTCACAGCTGGTGACACCACATAAATATATGCATTTGCACTTATTGGAATGTCAATCTTCTATCATTTTGGTCTCCCATTCCTCATCTCTTAGTTCTGGTTGTTGATACTTTCAGCTTAAATTGAAGGGAGCCTTTACTTGTATGCCTACCATCTGATTATGCTCCTTTCCAATGTCTTTTCTCTTATCCAAACCACATCTTGTCATGTTCTGCTGGTTGCTCCATCTTTGCCAGGTCAGATATGGTCCCTATTGGAGAATCAGCTTCTGTCCTTCCCTCTATTTTGATCACTATGTCTGACAACTGCAATAGGTCTTATTTCATTTCAACATCACCAAGTTCCATCTTTACATGCAACTTCTGTCTGGTTCCTTGCTGATACCATTTGCTCTTCTTTATTATTTATGTACCAGAGGTATTGATTTTATTCCAGATTTTGGTCTGTTTGCCATGACTTCCAACCATCCAATCCTGCTGTTCCCTACCTGATTGTTTGATTAAGGTTAGTCTGTTTTAACTATTTCTTATTATAGTGCTTTCCTTTGGAACATCTTTCATTCTCCCATTGGCAGAATTATCTACCCTGGTTCTTTTACTTCTTTTTTGTTCCTGGTCTGTTTACCATCTCCCTTTATTCTGCTGGATTGGAATTTCAGTGTTGACCTTAATGCCCTGTCTGGTTCTCCCTTTAAACCCAGTTCAATGTGATCCTAGTACTATTTTTCCCTTTATACCTATTTTCTTCACCTCTTGGCATGTAATCATTGTCATTCCAATATTTTTGCCATTAATGCTTTACCATTCCTCATATGCTATCTTCTATCTGTATCGGGCCTTCCCTTCCAGGATTATTAGCTTCTCAGGAAGGTTGTCTAATCTTTTGTCTTATTTCACTACTTTCCATTTCCTACCTGCACTCCTGTTTAGATCTGGATTGACTGCTTTGTTCAGTTCGTTCTCTGCCACGTTAAGTCTTGTAGTGACTTATTTCATGGTTTTTGGTCTTATCTGTTTTATGGAATTCCTCTGTTTCACACACTGATTGGATCCATCAACTCGCACAGTTGGTGTATTCTTTTATGTGTGTGGAAGGTCACCTAATGTTTCTTTGCACCATATTCTCCATCTAACTATTCTTTAACAGCTCAAGACTTGCCATCCTTTGGAAGAGATTGTACAGGTTGATATTTGGATGACTATCAATACATTTGTTGCACATTATCTGTACAATCTAGCTGTGACTTCTTCAGATTGATGTTATCTTCTTCTGGCATGCTTACACACATCTGTTTACCTTTGACTGGGGTAGGTCAACATATATTTTTTTTAAAAATCTTATTTCATTGATACACATCATATTTCAGGATCCCACTTGCTGGTTGGGGTGGTGCCTGGTCAGGTTTGCTTATTATTATTATATTAGAATTAAATCTTAAGATTTCTATAATGCTTACTGTTGAGATGGAATATTTCTGTAAGACTATTGGTTAACTTATCTGGTAGTGTGTGTTTCGTATGTAAAGGAGTATTACATATGGACTTCATGAGTAAAATAAATGCCACTTTTGTCCATCAATATACATTGTTACAATCTGTGTCTTTTTGCTTTTCAGAATAAGGAATCACAGACACACATTGCACTGTCTCTGGACATTCAATACATATTTCCCTCCTTTTCTTCTAGTAAAGTACAAAAGTCCTTGCCACTTCCATGTTCCCAATCACTGGAACAACTGACCATGAGGTTTCCTCCTGTGTGCAGTTGATACAATAACTAAACACAACTTTATAGCTTATATGCAACCACTCAGTGAGAAAAGGGCTATCATCATCATTATACTTACTGATTATGCATGAACATAATCTTCTGAATTCAACACAATTTACCTGGATGTTTTTGTCTGGGCTCACTGCACTTGTTTTCTGCTCAGATGGACCACACTTGGTATAATCCAATGTATTGTAAGACACTTCCCCTAGATATTTTTTGCTTGTAAAGATCACAGTTGTTAATTATACAAACTTGTGTAAACTGTTTCTTCTAAATATTTTTGCCCAGGTAACTGTTTGTCAATTACACATTAAGCATTCTGTTTTTGTCCATGCTGTACTGTTTCTTATCATTTATACAGCATTTCTCCACAAAACTATGCTGTAATCTCTTTCCTGAGGTTATGGTGCCTGCCTGTTGCATTTTGCTTTGTATGTATTACTATGTTTATTACTGGATGAAAAGCATACCTGTTCCAGAAATAATGCTATACTTCACAGGTGTGTGACTTGTTTTCTTATTATGACATTTCTTTTTTTCACTTCATTGAATACCGTTACACCTTTTTAACAGCCTTTCCACCTTTGCAATGTGAGATTCTAGCTTTGGGTGAGAGGAGGTAGTAGTAATGAATTTCCAATAAACTTGCCTCCTGTCACACATTTCCCTCCCTTCTTCCCCACTGATATACTGGTGTTTCTAGTTTGTACCTGCCAATTCTCAAAAGTGAGGAATTGTGCTAGAGTAGTAGAGGGAGCTAGTTGTACTAGTATGGATGACACAGTAACATTGAAGGCTAGTCAAATGATCAGCATATTCTGAAGGGGTATAAAAGACTGGTACCTTGTTAGCAAAAATAATTTTAGCAACATTTAGAAAGCAGAACAGAAAGCAAATCATGATAGCATTGGATGAGGTAGGTAAGTACTCATGGAAAATATATTTTCAGCATAAGAAAATGTTAACTTGTGTCCTTCAATATCCACTGTACTTTAGCAATGGCTTCAGGCATAGTGCTCCAGTTAAACCTGCATAGTGTTTTTAATTGAGAATTTGCAACTGGATCTGTGTGATTATTCAATTCTATCACAATTATTGTCCCACAGATACATTAGCATATTCAACCAACAGTGAATTGCTGTTGTGTTCAGTGTAGATTACTGGCACAATTTCAGTTACTGATCTCGGATATGGTGGTAACTATGTGCTCACTTTCAGACTGATAATTAACTGTTTGCTTTCTGAACAGGAAATAATTAATTTCATGGGTGGGCTCTATAACCACATTAAATGGCATTCACAAACTGTCTCCACAGTAAACCAGTTATCACTGCTTATGTACATGAGTGTACTATGATTTTAACTTTCACTCATGCAGTCGATTGGCCCTTGGTCTGGTTTGGCCAGCATCTGATAACTCCCATAAAATATCGTTTCTCTGGTTTCAAAAGCATATCTGGCCCATTAGCTCCACAGTTCAATTATCTCAATAATGCTGATGTCAGAATCAAAGTCAATAATAAATACCTTCATCAATGATGGTTTTGGTCAGAGTGCCTCATGCACAGCTAGATCCATCAGTGATATGTTTATTCTTTTATCAAGCAGGGACTCTGTTTATCACTCTTCTATTGTTATAGGCTCATACTAAGACTTACTAGCTCTGAAAGAACTGAACTGTCCTTTGCACACACCCAAAGTTGGTGACCATGTATGACTTGGGTTTCATTAATTTTTTGGAGTTATAGTGGCATTGTACACCCCTTTTGTTTTCTCCCCTGTACCTGCCATGCCATCATTGGAAATGGATAACCTAGTCCACCATGCTGCTCATCACTGTATGGGTAGTGCACTTGATAGTGACCATTGCTCTAGAGCACTTGGCAACAACTGTCTTACAGTCTCAAAAATTATGCCTTACATAAGTACTTAGTGGAATCTAAAGCTGAACCATTTAGACTTGTTATCAGTTGCTGTACAAGCCTCCCTAGAGACCAACCATTCCTTGCACTTACTTGCCTGAAACACAATAGAAAATGGTCCAATTCTTCTTTTGCTGCACCCTTTGCTGTCAGTGGCATGACTTGTTTTGTTTTTTTCATGGTGTAAGTGATCATGGCCAGAACCTTTCCATTGTAACCTCTTGGCTATCACTTGGCTAAAATGTGCATGATATTATGGGTACAGCATTTTAGGCATGTTAATGAACTCTGATTCTCATTCAAGTAATCAATTACTTGTTCAGGTAGAACAGTGAGTTACCATAAAGAGCTCATATCACTTCTTCTTGGTCCCAGGTTCATTGTGATAAATAGTTGTCCAGGTCCTGAGAAGTTCACTATTGTACCATGACTAACTGTATTAATCATCCAGTGTCCATTGTTTCACCTTCCGTGAGATATCTTTTGTTTGCATTTCTTGTTTCCTTGGATCATTTTCAGATAGCTCCAACCAGAATATGATCTTAGTTGCTCTTGTTGGTGAAGGTCTTAGATTTTTATACATACTGCTCATTTTGGTTTCAGACTTGCAGAATTTCCATATACTACACCATCATGGTGACTTTCACTTAAATGTGCTTAACTTGCACTAAATGAGATCTTTAGAGGGAGTTTGTAAACAATCATTATAGATATGTCTGACATTAGCAGCTTTTCTTTTTTGAGTGGTCAACTGCAATGAGATAAAGTAATCAACAGGCAGTATTATAACCATACCATTTGTGGATATACCAGATATACCTAAACAAAAAAAAAAAAAAAAAAAAAAAGGAAAAGAATAGAGGCAGATAGGATGAAAGTGGCTTAATGATTTTAACAATGTTTTTATAGAAAAGCTGCACATACCAGAATAGCTGACACATTTTAAGTAATAATACATTAAAATAATAGGGTAAAAAAATGCAGATTATATACAATACTCCCCAGTTTCCATAACATCACTGTCTTATATATACAAGATGCGAGCCAGTTCTTTGTGTATGATGTCACTTGTTTACCTTGTCTATTTTCATCAAATTTCCAACCATACCCTTTGAACTATGCATATATTTTCAAAATAGTCATATAATAGTTAGTTGTGCCTTAAATGCTTAAATCCAGTAGATAGCAGATGATGCTAATGCATGGAAGCAATGTAAATTTATTCATTTTGCCAGCCTTGTCCTAAGTTAAAATAAGCTCTCAAAGGATGAAATTTCAGCTATGATGCTGTTATAGTCTGTTAGTATGGTAAAACAATTAAGGTAAACTTGACATGGTTTTATTTGGTTTTTCTGTTGGAAAGAAAATGTCTTTTCTTCCATTTGCAATATTTATGTAGGGCTTTTTATATATCCTTTACAAACATGATAGAATTCTGTTGTATGAATCTGTTGGAAAATATTTGTTGTAGTTCTATTGCTGCTAAAGACTAAATAAGAACATTTCTATTAATGATAAAGAAATTAACTAAGTTATATTAAAAGGCTTTTGGAGCTTCAGTCCATCATTACATTTGGTCATGTTCAATCTAATGATCATGCATCTTGACAATAGCCCTGCCATGTAGTTTCCGTTGCAAAAGACTTGGTACTAAGTTTTTCATGTCCAAAACACACGACTCCTTCCTACATCCTTTCCATGGTAAATAAAGTGTATGATGGCTTCCAGCATTTCTTTTAATGATGATTACATGCAAATCTATAGGCACAGCATACAGTGATTTGACCAGTGTGAATATATATTTGTTCTTCAGCTTCTAGAGATGTATGCAATGGTGGAATGGACTTATGATTAAAGAATGTTGTACGTACTTGATGCATTTACTTTTCCAGATGGAGATTCTTGATTATGTTGCATACTGTAACCTGGGTCACATGAGTAATACATGACATTTATCTCTTCATGTGGGGATTTTCATGTTTTGCAAGATGCACCTTTTGCTTGGGGTATGGCATTTTGTAAGTCTCATTGTGCATGGTCCATAACCTTCTGTTTTTTGATGTTTATCAATGTTTTGAAAATTCTCAATCTGAATATTTCATATGAGCTTTTTAGGTATATGAATTTTTCTGTGGAAGTATCTACAAGAACTAGTATGGAAATATTAATTTTGAATTTTCATTTTCTAACACTGCCCCTCGGTGTGGATTCCTGTATGTGGTGAGGGGACCTCTCAGGGAAGGTTCTGCTTACCTTCTCTGGAATCTAAACATCCAACCCTAACACACCACTTTGGCCTTGAATTCCTGTAGACGGGCAGCCTTTGGGTGGCCCCCTTGGGTCAATTGGCTGGTCCACTTGGGCTAGAGTCAACCAAGTACCAGTGTTGGAAGTTCTCAACGGGTGTTGTGGACATTGTGTCTGATGCTGGTGTTTGGGAAAAGTGCTCACGAAACCCTGGTGTTGCTGTAATGTCCTTGCATGACATTGTAGTGCATCCCCTTGTAGGGCTCCATGGTGGGTGAGATCAGTGGGTACCGAAATTTTCCTTTTTTCCTATGGATCCTCCAACAAAAAATTTAAATCAAATAGTGAAAAAAGTCAACAGGTAAATGACCACGTTTTGAAGACTCTGAGAAGCAATCTTCAACATTTGTAGTAACACCTGTACTCCATTTTCTTATATTACATTGTCTTTCAGAAAAACCTTTAGGGCAAATGTCCCCCTTTTTTATTCAGAAAGGACTAGAGGGACTTGCTGGCTCTCCAAAGTTAGTAAAGAATCTTTGATCTGGAGACATATTAGTTGAAACATCCACATCTCAACACAGTGAACTCCTCTTGAATTCAAAGGCAATTGGGGATGTACCTATTGAGGTTACCCCTCATGCTACCTTGAATTCATCACGAGGAGTTATTGTTGAGAGGGATTTGAAGAATGTCCCCGAGTCAGATTCTCGCTGGTTTCTCCACTCGAGTTTCTGCAGTGAGGTGCATCTCCACTCGCAAAGATGGAGTTACATTGCTGACAAATATCCTTATTTTGACATTTACATCACCACGTGCACCTGCCACAATCAAGCCAGGTTATCTAATTTGCAGGGTACGGCCGTACATTCCAAACCCTCTTCGATGTTTCCAATGTCAGAGGTTCGGCCACTCAAAGACGTCCTGTCATGGTTCCCTGACATGTGCTCGTTGTGGTGACAAGGGCCATGATGCCTATGAGTGTCACATAGACCCACATTGTGTCAACTGCAATGGTTCCCACCCTTTCTACTTTTGTTCTTGCCCAAAATGGTTGGAGGAAAAAGAGGTGCAGCATTTGAAAACGACTCATAACATTAGTTATCCTGAGGCTCAGAAGTTGCTGTCTGCCACTTCATATCAGACATATGCTGCTGCACTTTGTTCCACAACTACAGTGGGAGTGCAGACAGATCTCTGTGTCTCCAAGAGAATCGTTTTCAAAACGTCTTTTGCCCTCCATGGTTAAAAAGGTTGATGAATCAACTTCTCGTTCCTCCCAAACATTCCAACAAACCCCAAGATTTACATCCTTTGGTTTCAAATACAGACATTTTTTCAGATACATCTTTTTCTCCCACCCCAAGATGCAAAACAATCATTTGTTTGCATCCTCAGTCACTGGAATCCCCTTTTAACAACAAAGACCTGCCCAATCGAGCCAGGGCAGGATTCACGTAGGTCGATAGACCTCCTCCAAAGAAGGACAGTAAGGAAAAAAGACAGTCATAAACAGAAGGGTTCTCCAGCCACTTCGCCTACCTGTAATTAAAAATGGCGAACTTGATATAATGGAACTCTTGAGTTTTACGTTCTAATCTGGATGACATCAAAATACTGATTGCTTCCTACCATCCTGTATGTTTTTCCTTGCAAGAAACATTTCTTTCGGCAGTTTTCTCTCTATAGAAATGACAGGCTGTGTGATGGACGAGTACATGGAGGGGTGGCACTGTTGGTTGATCAGCATGTGCCAACCCTGTCTTTGTGACTCAACACACCCTTGGAGGCCGTAGCCATTCGTGTTTCCTTGGGTCATACCATCACTGTTTGTTCTCTCTACCTGTCCCCTGGAGAGAGATATGATCAATCAGACCTTGATGCTCTCGTTGTACAGTTGCTGTCTCCATTTCTAATCTTGGGGGACTTTAATGGGCATCATCCCCTCTGGGAAAGTGCTGTTATTGATAGGAGGGGTCGCTCTGTAGAGCATATGCTCTCTGATCATAAACTTTCTCTTTTCAATACTGGTTCTTCCACTTATTTTCATGCACCTAGTCAGTCCTTCACTGCTATTGATCTCTCGGTTTACTCCCCTTCATTATTTTCCCATTTTTCAGTGAGGGTTGACAATAATCCACTAGGCAGTGATCATTTTCCTATACTTTTGAGAGAGACTGCTCGTGGTCGATGCCACCCTACCCGTGTGCCCTGGTGGAAGCTGGATCAGGCAGACTGGTCCACTTTCACTGCTTTTGCAGAACTTGATCCTGCAATCGTGAATCAGCCATCAACAGACGACTGTGTGGCAGTGGTAACTGATTGTATTATACAAGCAGCTGCTCAGTGTATTCCTAAAACCTCGACACGTTTTCCATGATATCCTCGTCCGTGGTGGAATCCTGCTTGCCACTTGGCACAGAAGGCTCAAAAACTGGCCTGGGATACTTTCCGTAGATATCTTGCACTCTTGAACCTCATCGCTTTTCAATGGGCTGGCCTGTGCACATGCTAGGTGGGTAAGACGTCAAAGCCACAAAGAATCTTGGATTAAGTTCACAACTAGCATATCTTCTACCACCAGTTTCAAGGTCATATGGGACAGGGTTTGAAAGGTCAGTGGGCACTACAATTCTGTCCCCCTTTCGATCTTACTCTCTGATGGTCAAGAGGTAGCTGATGTCAGGTGCATCGCCAATACTCTAGGTGAAAGCTTTTGCCAGGTATCTAGCACTTCTGCTTGTTTCTCCACCTTCTTGGCCATCAAGACTCGAGCAGAGCATTCACCTCTATCCTTTCGAACTGACAGTCTCTTTCACTATAATTGTCCCTTTTCACTGGTGGAACTGAAAATGCCCTTCATCGGTCTGGCTGTACTTCTGTTGGACCTGATGATGTACACTATGACATGCTGTGCTATCTCTCTCCTGCTTCTTGATATTCTTCTAATTGTTTTTAACTGGATCTTGCAGGAGAAGGTTTTTCCTGTTGCCTGGTGCCAGGCTATTATCTTACCTTTCTCTAAACCTGGGAACAATCCCAAGATTCCTTCAAACTACCATCCAATTGCTTTGACGAGCTGTCTCTGTAAGACCTTAGAGAGGATGGTTAATGCTCATCTTGTTTGGTTCCTCGAATCAAAGAACCTCCTCTCGCCCACTCTGTGTGGGTTTCGATGACAACGCTCCACCACTGACAACCTAATTCGACATCAATCAGAGAAGCCTTTCTCAAATGCCAAACATCTTGTTTCAATATTCTTTGACATTGAGAAGGCTTATGACACAACATGGAGGTATGGCATTTTGCGAGACCTCCATACATATGGGTTACGTGACCGTTTACCCATGTTTCTTAAAAATTTTTAATGGACAGGAGATTCCAAGTTCATGTGGGTTCGACACTTTCCCATTCTTTTGTACAGAAACTTGGGGTCCCTCAGGGCTGTGTTTTGAGTGTCACACTTTTCAGCATAAAGACAAATGCCATCACTGAACAACTCCCTCTCACTGTTGCAAACGGGCTGTATGTTGACGACTTTCACATCTCATGTCAGTCGTCGAATATGAGATATATTGAGCGGCAACTACAAACTGCCCTCAATTGTGTACTGAAGTGGACTGTGGCAAATGGCTTTAATTTCTCTTTCTCTAAAACTGTTTGCATGCATCTTTGCTGCCAACGTGGTATTCACCCTCATCCTGAACTTCATATCGGTGTCGATGAGCCAACTGGCCCATTTCTCATTAACTGCTACTTCTATCCAGTTTTTCTGAATACCAGGCCATGTTGGTATTTGCGGGAACGAGCTTGCAGACACGGCAAGCACTGGCACTATCACCACTGTGCCTATTCCATACATGGACTATGGTCTTGTATTCAAGGCTCGGCTCTGTGCCAGCTGGCAGTCCACTTGGAGTGAGCAACGTGACAACAAACTTTTTCAAATAAAACCCTATATTGGGCTTTGGCCATCTAGCTTCTGTAAGGTTTGGAAGGAGGAAGTTGTTCTAACTAGACTATGCATTGGTCAGTTTTTAAACTCATCATTTTCTTTTATCTGGAACTGATGCACCAGTGTGTAGTTTGTGTAACAGGCAAATCACTATCAGCCACATTTTACTTTCTTGCCATCGTTACAATTCTCAACGATGGCAATATTTTAAACATATTTTTTCCCAGGGTCAGTCTGTAACATTGAACAGTGTTATTGGTGATGGTGACACTGCCCACCTTGATAAAGTTTTTAGTTTTTTTAATGGCCATTAATCTTTTTAATCTCATTTAAGTGTTTGATTTATTCATTACACCTTTTTAATTGTGGTTCCCTTTTCAGAATCTCAATCTCTCTAGTTCAATTTGACATTGGAAAATGGCCAGAACATTAAATAACTCGACACCAGGACTGGAAAGGCCAACTTCAGGTGACTAGTGCTGATGTTTGAACTATCCGTTTGAACTACCTCTTAGTCGTCCTGGCGTGTTGTTATTATAATTTTGCTGCATGTCTTTTAACACTTTTATTACTTTACATTTTTGTACTGGCCATAATGACACATAACCCAGAACCAGGACTGGAAAGCCCAACTACAGGTGACTGAAAATGGTGCATGGTTTTGTTTGTCTCATGCATGTTTTTAAGATTGTCATTCAACCATTATATGGATGGCTAGTTTCTTTTAGTTCCATCCTAACTGGACTTCCACAGCCATATTCTTCTCTTCCTTTGGGAGGCAGCTTGTTTTGATTGGTTGCTCATACTGGAAAATTATCATCTCACATCCTGCTTATATTTGTTTTATTTAGGTATATTCTTCAATTCTTATCTTAGCAGGGCCCATCTTCTCCACTTCTTTTGAGAGATATGTAACAATTGGTTTCTGCATATCTACCCTCTCCTTATCTTTCAGCATTGGAGAATCTCTATCTTTTGGGAACTTTGGCTTCTATAGAATCCCTTATCTACTTGGGTTGTGCACACATTTTCATTTGCAGTGGGCTCAATGATCAGTGGAACCTTTCTAGGGGAATCCTTTGTTTTTTCTCATTAAACTTCCTCCTCCTCTTATGTATACTGATTTCACCTAGTAGCTCAGCAGAACTAATCCCACAGAAGATTTGCTCCTTTTACACTTTTATTTAGATATTCCTCTTTGACAATGCTTCCCTCATGGCATTAACACTTGTTTTAACTCCTGGATATTTTGCATCTATGGTCTCCAGAAGAATCAAACCCTTAATATTAGTCTTTTGGAACTCTTAGTAGTTCATCAACTCTTGCATCATTTTCATATATTTGTGCAAGACCATATGGTTGTGATCCATATTGATTACTCAACTATGGTTTCCTACATCAATTGCCAGAGAGAGAATAGACATTCACTCTGTTTCCACATCATCAATCTTCTCTTGTGGCCCACTCCCTAGAACTATAAGTGGTGACTCATCATATTCAGGGTGCCCAGAATCCTGCTGCAGATCGTTTTTTGAGGACTAATAAGGTTTGGTCTGTGGAGTGATACCTTAGTCCTCAGGTTTTCAAGTGGTTTGCTCTTTTCTGCACTCTCCTATTATAGATGTATTTGCCACTTACCACATCATTGGACTTCCACTTTTCTGGCTGCTTGTTCTGTATCCATCAGCTGTAGTGGTAGATGCATTCAATAAGGATTAGATAGACATCTTTCTCAATGCTTGTTCTATTATTTGTTACCTCCTTTGTGTTCTTTCTCTCATACATGACACTTTTTGTTGAGTTGTCTTTGTAGCTCTGCATTGGTAAGTTCGACTGTGATTAACTCTGATTAATCTTCTTCAGTTGTTATTCTTTCTCTTTTTTATCTCAATCCTTCCTGTTCTATCCAGATATATTGTTATTCTTGTCTATTTCCTTGCAAGATGTTCTGGACTTACTTCATGTGTATTCTTCTTTCTTTCTCTTTCATTTCATTCTTCCTCCTCCTTTGTCTATCAATGAAAATGACTTATTTTCACATTTTTTCACTGCACCATTATTTTCTTCCTTCTCATTCATCATTGACAAAGGTTTAGTGGCATCAGCCATCACTGGTTACAATGTTCCATCTAATATTTTCCACTTTTCCTGCTACCCTTGTTTTTCCTCCCCTATCTTCATTATGTTTTTATATTTTCTTTGGCTTCCTGCTCCTTGTACCATCTCTGAACTTAATATCTATTTCTTCCTCCTTTTTGCTGTGTTTTTTAACATTCTGATACATGCCATTGCCCCTTGCTCCATTCCTTTTCACTGCTCTTATATTCTCTATTCTTATTGCATATTTCTCCTTAAACCATTGAGAGCACATGAAGGGGAAAACATTTCCATTTTTATATCTATTCCATCTATTTCTCACACTAATCCTGAATGGCTCACTATCCTATCTGTATAGTCCATTGTTATTTGTTCTGCACCACTCTTGTTTTTTGTAGTTCCTGTTTCTTCATTCCTTGGAATCCTTCATCCACTCACAATATTTCTCCTGATTCTCTTACTAGATGTCTTTGCCAATTAATCCATATAGCTTATTTTTTAGTGGATGGAACTAATTGTCAATGCTTCCAGGTGACCTCTCATCATATCTAGCACCTTTCTTCCTGGCTGCTCACTTATGTTATCTGCTGGAGGAGATTGTTTAGCATGCAGATGAACCATCACAGTTTCACACCATGTTATCTTTGTCATCTGACCAGTTCTTCTTTCTTAGGTTATAGGCTGCCTCCATTTCTCATTCAGTGTACATCTTGCTGGTTCTTATAATGTAAGTTCTTTTCCTTTTTTCCTTTTACCTTTTCATGGCTGTTGTACCTTCTTAGATCCTACTCAGTGGCACGTGGTGTGTGCTAGAGTGTACTCATCTAAAATGTATAGTGTAGGGTGTTCAGTGCTTAATATAGCACTAATTTATGAGATGGAGTGTTCCTCTAGAATCACTAAAAGTATTCTTGTGGTGCACAATACCCAATCCAGGCAGTACCCCATTCATAGACTATCACAAGTAAATCAAGCAATGGATAGCTACTAATTCTCTAAGCACAGTTAAATAAACTGATACTGGATCAGTTGCATTCATTATAGAGTAGGGCAGAAGTTTTCTATTGATGTAGTACAGTTCACCCTTCTGGATTGATTTTTCCATTCTACCACTGCCCAAATGTCAAGTTCTCCTATGGTCTAATGTTGGATTGGTGCAACAGGGTAGGTGCCTCTTTATTCAGTGTTACTGGGATTGAGGTGAAGGTGGTAGGGATCTTCTTTCTACTGTAGACTTGACAAAAATACCATATGATGCCTTGTTTTGGACTGGAGTTAATAATCCACCACATGTGATCTTGTGCACCCTAGCCATGCTACACAAATTAGTATGTCTATAATAATCATTTGGATTCTAGGACTGTTCTTGTTTACCTCCTGACCTAGTGATGTCTTTTTTTTTCCTTTTTTTTATGGGCAAAGAATTGACCCTGATATAGGTGAGATGCAGTCTCCCACATTTCCATAGTCTAAGTGTTGAACTCCATGGGTTCTCATCAGGGACATCTCAAAGGGGGTTTGTGTAAGTAACTTTGCACTCATCCCTCCAGCACATTAATGTGAGATTCTAGTTATATGTAAGTGATGGTTACATATATTGGAAGTTACATTTTCCAGTACAGAAAATGTATTTCTGATAGATACTTTCTTTAGCCCACACTTCCTACCTGCACAAAAATAGTATATACAACAAATGATTTTAAGTAATAGTCTTAAGGCTTATGGTAAACAAAAAAATTTGCATATAGAGTATAGAACCGAACTGAGAAAACCAAAATTGCTATTATATGAATACAGATGCATTAAATGTGACAAATATAAATTTAATAACAAGTTAAAAGATTTTCTTGGCTAAAGGTGAAAAAGAAAAGAAATCTTTAATATATATATTATGCATTTGGCTTGCTGGAACTAATTCATAGACTGTCACAAGTAAATCAAGCAATGGATAGCTACTAATTCTCAAAGCACAGTTAAATAAACTGATACTGTGATGGTATCACAGTACTGAAAATTTTCTTGTACTGAAAATTTTGTCAGTAATGAATTTGACAAAATGTTATAACATTATTCACATGCTTAAATTAATTTAAGTTACTATATGGTGAAGTAAAATGGACACAAAACCATGGAAACTTAATAGCAGTTTGATATAATAAAGAAGCTAGGTAAATATTAAGAGAAAAATTACCAGGGTAGATTTTGTACTTTCATTATTAGTAATTTGAAGACTGGAATTGAAACAAAAGTAGTGCATTTACCATCAAATGGAAACCTATTCAATCCCAATTCTGTTTTTTATTGATAACAACATAATTAGATGTTATTGAAAAATACTGTAAGCAAGCTTATTGACCCTGTCATATCCCATTTTTATATACTTTGTGAATTGGTGAATGTTGAAGGCTAGTGAAGTTAAGGTAGTTTCTGAGGCTGAGTACCATATATATACTTTGTGAATTGAATGTTGAAGGCTAGTGAAGTTAAGGTAGTTTCTGAGGCTGAGTACCAAACAGCTGGAATTTGGTTTAAAATATCCAGAAAGGGAAAGGTGTGGTTCTCAAACCTTGGGGATACGAGTGCACCAGCTATGCTCTTTCTGTCTACTTAATTTGTGAAAGCTCACTTGTATTCTTAGATCAACTCATTTAAAAAAAAAAAAAAGTAACTTTTCCTAATTATATGAAAATCTTCTTGATAATTTATTTTTCAGTATTTTTCTTTATTATTACTATTGGTTTGCAACAAACTACTTATTTGAGACAAATGCTTTCTTTAATCCTTAAAAAAACAAAACAGATTCTCTTTCAAATTTTACCTGTAGAAAATACAAAAAAGAATTTTAAACATGTATATGAATGGAACACAGATGGAGATAATAGTTATATTTCTTATTCTATTAAAATCAGAAAATATTTATTCTTCATATACCAACTACCTCAACAACTGGGATAAAGATACTATGATAGGGAGTTATTGATACTTTCTTTTATGGGGAAACAAGTCTTTCACTGTCTGTAATGTATGAGAACATATTAAGGGTTTTATGTAGTTTTTAAAGTAATTAAATTGTGTGCATAATATAATATCTTATGGATTTCAGCCACACAATCCATTATATTAAATTTGAACACCAAAAAGAAGTGCCACAAAAAAAGGAAGAGAAAATGGGAATGACACAAATAGACAATGAAAAGGAAAGATCAAAAAGTAAGAAAGGGAGGAGTGCAGATGAGATAAAAGAAAACAAGAAAAACGAAATAGCAGAAGAAGAAGAAGAATATAAAGAAAAAATTGTAAAAGAGTGGTGCACTAGCAATGTCCTGAGTGCAATACTGGGAAGACAAACATGCTATAGAAATTCATTGGTAGAAGTAGGAAGTTCATCTCCTTTTAGCTCCATTATCACCTCAAGCATATGGAGTTTCATCAGTAAGTCTTATGACAAGTAAGTGTGGAGCTTTTAGCTCAGTCCTACACAAATGTGTGTTTGCACATGCATGCATCCTCATACACATGCAAAATCTCTTTTTGCACAGTTTTAACTCTTTCCATGGAGGTTTAGTCAATGTGTGTCTGACAATATAACCACCAGAGTTTTCATATTATAATATTTGAAACTTTTTGAGTACTTTAATTAAATTGGACAGTCTTTCAGTAAACATTACAAGTTTTTTGTACACAAAAAAATCAATTTTTTTAAATTAAAGATTTTTACTAAAGTTTTTTCCATGAATACATGGTGTCAGTGTTAACTGCTCCAAATGGTGTTTTTTGTATTAAGGTTAAAAATACCTTCTTTCCTCTGAAAATATTCAACTTTCTTTGGTATATTCTTTAAAACCTCCTAAAACTTTATACCTAATTGTATAGACTCAGTTGATGTGATTGACCATGTAACCACCATAAAAACAAAACAAAAAAAACTTTCTCTCTAGAGTGATTGCAGATTGTAACAATTGCTTATTCTAAATATGTTGAAGCTTTTAACATTTAATATCCATTTATGCTTGCTTTTATTATTTTATTACTCTTTGAACCATGGCTAATTAAATGATCCTGCACAAGCTATAAAACACTTAGCAAATGCTTAGCTCATGTTACTTTATTGAATTATGTAATGAATGAGCTGCATATGAACATACCTCCTGAAGTTTTATTACCATATCTAATACATTTCTAATTTAATCTACTTTTTTTATTCAAATGGCATTAGTACACTAAGTAACTTTTATTTACTTGCATAATGCACCTGAGAACAAAGAATAGTAAAATTCATGTAAAAAACAAACATTGTCCTAGAACTACATTTAACTTTTTTTAGCTATAGCATAAGAAACTTGGAATAGTTCCCAAAATGTGTTGATCTGAACACTGTGAGAGAAACTTTTAAATTAAAGACAAAATAGATCATACTCTATTCTGAAAGCAGTGTGATATAATACATCATTTGATAGATTAGAACATTGCTTTTCTGTTGGTTATAAATAATACAGTATAAAATGTTAGATAGCTATTGGCAATTTGTGAGGATGTGACAGGGCAAGTAGGTATACTCCAAAAATAAGTCGGTCCATACTTGTTAAAAAAAACAAAAAAAAAAAAAACAACAACAACAACAAAATGTAAAAAAAAACAACATGAATTTGTAATAACGATATTGCAAATGTCTTTCATTTTGTAGTCTGTAGAACCATTACATTTTATTGGAAATTAATTCTGATTTTAATTTTGGAAAGAATGGGCATACAAATGCTGGACTGACAATAATATCAATTTGAAATGAAGGATTTATTGAAGTAGATAACACTTCAGTTACTTCTTAGGTAACAGTTAGAACTGAACATGTATATGTGAAAGATGTATCATTGTGTTTATATATACTTTTATAACTATTTTGCAGTGAATTAGATGAGTATAATGTTATCTATACTCATCATCCTTCAAACAAGGGGATTTTCTCTTCCATTATAAAACTGTTTGCAACAGGTAATCATTTTTCTTGCTTATATTTTAATTTTATTGTAAGAACAGTTTGGCTTATAAATGAAATGGATAGGTAAATGTTTCAATCTCTTCACTAACTTTCTTAGGAAAGACTCTGGAATAATTGAATTTATATTGATTTTTACTTTATTTAAAAAGTAAACAAGAATATAACACTGCTCAATTTTTACCTTAACTTAAAAAGTATCTTTCAGGTTTTTTTAGTAAATAAGAGCATTAAACTTGTTACCTCCATCACTGAAGTCATACAGAGGTAATTTATTTCAGCTTTGTGTTTGTCAAGAAGACTTCTCAAAAATGGCTGAATAGATTTCAACAAAAGTTGTTATACATTTAGATTATGGTCCAAGCTAGAACTGATTAGTTTTTGCAGGGTCAAAGTCACAAAAAGGGCACATAAAATATTTGTATTTGTTAACATGAGGACAAATTCCCCACACTACCTTTGCTCTATAACTCAGAAATGATCAGATTTCTTTGAAATGTGATGAACATATCTAGAATATTATTTTTCATTATCCTGCTAAAATCGGTCCATTTTCATTAATAACAACAAACACTTGGATAACTTTTTATGGCTTTTTGAGAACCAGATATGATCAACACTATGTGGCAGAGGTATGAATTTTATTTTTTCCTTCTACTCTTGTTTAAAAAATTTGGTAATATAACATAAAATAGGTTTACACTGCATTAAAATTCTTAAAAGTGAACTGTTGGTTCTGTTCTGAGAATTGTTTTCAGGATCTTTGAATATTATTTGCATAATCTCTAAAACCTTTTTAAATACATTTGAAATGTTGTTTTTGGTAAATCTTATACCCTAATTATATGGGATCTGTTACTTAACCAACCCCACTGGTGAGCAAATTAAAAATGAATTTGACAAAATAAAACAATACTTTATCAACATCAATAAGTTTCCTCCACAAACCGTAGAAAACATTATACACACACCTAGACAAAAAGCAAAATCAACAAACAAAAGTAAATATATTTCACGAATCAAAAAAATCACGAAATCATGTACTGCTGCATACCATATATTCCTGACATCAGCAGAAAAATAACCAACATTTGGCAAAAACTAGTAACAAAATATGACATTCCAGTTAATACCAAATTTATTCAAAAACCAGGCATACAACTGAGGTCTATACTATGTAAAAACTACACTGACACGCACCACACCAACATTATTTATAAAATACAATGTAATAACTGCCACGACTTTTATATTGGAGAAACAAGTAGAAAAATGGAAATCAGATTCAAAGAACATAAAGTCACCTTCACACATTTTCGAACACTGCAAGTCAAATAAACACAACATAACCATAGAAAACACCCAGATACTAAATAAAGAAACAAACATAAACAAACGCAAAATTAAAGAAGCCTTACTTATGCAACAACTTAAACCCCAAATAAACCAATATGAGGGAATGCCTTTATACTTATATTGATAATAAAATAAATAAAATTATATATTCAAACATCTAACACTGCCCTCTACATTCCAACACTCAGTTGCACAACCCCTTTCAAACATGTGGTCAGCTTCTGGTCAGTTACCTCTTCCTTTCTTTGTGAACCTGATGATAACCGAAGAAGGTCAAAATGTTGTTCGCTTCTCTATGTAAAAAAATGTTCTCAACCGAGATGATCCGTTTTACATATGTTTTCTTCTACAAGTGAGTTTTCTTGACATCACCGATTAAGGACTTACATGTTTGTAATGTCAAAATACTAATTTTAAACAGCATTCCATTCAACATACCACATTACTCAATGAAATCTACATTTGAATGTGTTCTTTTAATATTTAATTTTAAGTTAAGACTTCAACTCATATATAATATTAAGGTGTGAATTACAATCCAGTTTGATTCCAAACATATTGACATAAATTTATAAAATAGTAGTTCAATAAAATTTTGAATGCAAGTCAACAAATGTGATGACATGATCTTTGAACCCTGACCCATTGTTAGAGGGTTAATACCTGAAACACATTTATTGGAATGAATTTCATTATTTCTTAGTTTATAAATATTATTCTTTATTTCTGATAATTCTCATTAAAACTGTTAATAGGCAAAAACAAAGCATATAATATCTGAAGTTTATTTGTGAAGTTGTCTACAAGTTTACAGTTTATTTAAGTGTTTTGCAAACTTTTCAATTAAATCATCAATTAGGTCTCTTGCAAGTTTTGGTTCAATTACTATTGTTTCCAAATTTGTTAAGTACTCTTCACACATAATTGACTTAATGCAGTTTTTAATAGGAGTCAGAGTGCTGAATGACTTCTCTACTTCAGCTACAGTCACTGAAAGAGTGCAAAAGATATGCAGAATTACTAAGAAATTTTGAAATAAGCTTACCTTTAAGTTTATGAATCTTATTTATGAAATCCAATGGATCCAAGATGGTGTCTCCAAAGTTACCCAAATGAATTAATTTTAAATATTTCATTTCTTCACGCAAATCTGTTGACTTCAGTATGGTATTCTTCAATCTAGTTTTCACTCGTATTTCTGCATTTCTTAAAACTTGTGATTTTTTAAAGCTGGAAATTAGGTTGTCAAGAATTACATAAAAAAAATGTTTGTCTTGAATGGGTCTTCTGGATCTTGAATTTTCACTTCATCCAGGGTTTCATCATGAAACACTTTCCTCTTCTTAGTACATATTTCTGGATATCTTGGCTCCGTAATCATTTCATTGGCAACAGCTTTAGCTTCAAAAAGTGTGGTATTTTTTCTTGAATAAAGCTTCATTTAGCTAACAATCATTCAAAGTTCTTGATTTCAGTATCAGTGGTAGTATTTCAAGCTTGTAGCAGTTTGCTTCTGTAGTCAATTGCTATCAACATATTTAACCAGATTGAAGCCATGTGATAATGTGCTCGATGTGATATATTTTAAAACTCCCCTGTCTCTACAGACAGTTTAACTTATTCAAAGATTCAACAGCAATGGCAGTCTTAGTTAAATGAACTGCAATTAATTATTGAGAAGCCACCCATGTACTCCAATGTGCATCAGACATTGAACGTAGAGAAATTTCAACATTCATTTGGAATTTCTTATTGCTGGGGGATTACAGTAAAACAGATCATGGAGTTGATGTATTATCCAAAACAAATTGTTGATGCTTCAGGGCAATACTTAGCAGCATGCTCTACACACAAGACTGTGACATGTGCATGGAGATATTTTCTAAAGGATTACACTAACAAAAAAGTGCTTGTGCACCATCAGATTTCCTTCTTGTGTTGCTTTCATCATTATAGCCTTGGCCATGGCATTCAGTAATAGAAATTGTTTCTTAAGGGTTGAGCAAATCAAGGTTGTAATTGCAACTCCTATTTTTTGGCTGCAGTCAATGAATTTTAAAAATCATTCTTGTATTTTATATAACCTTTTTTTTTTTTTTCATTTGAGGTTAACATCACGAAGGATAAATGTTGTTTGTTTGACATTACTTGGAATCTGTGATTGTATTTATAATAATTCACATTCTTTGTTCTAAGACAAGCACAGCAAGAAATAAATTCATTCTTCATGTCACCAGACAGATAATGCACTTGGAAGTATTTACCAGTTTTTTGAGATTCTCTGTCCATGCAAATATATTTTTCAAAAAATGTATAATAGTGGCTTGAAAGCTTATTTGGTTCTCTGATTATCTTAGGCTCTCCCCAGAATGCTATTCTTTTCACAAAGAAATAATGGTACATTGAGCAACTATTATAGTGTTTGAATTTGTTTCTTCAGCATGTGAAAGAAAGTACTACTGCATCTAAGGTCTTCTATTTCAAATAAAACTCGTTTTGAAGATTGCTAGACTGGTCTTCTGAGATTCTGTTGTAGAATATTTTTTTTTTCCATTTCAACTAGTGTGAATATCCTGATTTAGAAGAAAAAATATGAACAAACTGATTTGGGCTGAGAATTAAAATTCTGGCAAAGAAAACAAAATAATGCCTGTTGGCTTTCACTCCAAACTATCCAGTCACAAAGTGCAGATTCATTGTTTGGAATCTTGTACTGAAGCAGGAACGTAGGAAAAGAGTAAGAAGCAGCATCTGCTAAAGACTGTTCTGGGTACTTCAGTAGACCACATATCACTGCTTCTGTTTCCTGAGCTGTGGTATTTAAAGTCTTTAAAGTTTTAACATCAAATGAATTTAATGCAGGTGCTGAAAGTCCATGTTACTAGTTTCAGTTGTGCAAATACTAAGACTACTGGCTGAAGGTTTGTCTGCGTCATCGTTTGCAACAGCAGCTTTTCATCCACCACTGGAAAAAAAAATGGATAAGTACACAATTTTCTTCAAGGAAAGGTAGATGCTTGGAAATACACACTTGTATTTAATTTAGCCTTTTGTAATTATAATTAAAAATTAAAGAATGAAGTGTTAAATAATCAGATTAATCTGTCCTTACACTCAGTAGTGTATCTTTTCTCTTCTACTTCAAGAGAAGAATCCTTGAAAGAAGTTATTCCTCTATTAACGATTGAGAATCAGATAATTAGCTTTTGTTGTGTCTCTCATCACCACATTCTGATGACAAAACAAAACCTGGGCTGAATAAACTTGTCTGACCTGTTTTTGCTTTTTCATCTTTTTATCTTCTATGCTCCAAATGTATATTTTTACTTCATAATGCTAATACTTAAAACAATGAAGAATTGAACCACTGCAAACAAGAGGTGTCTGAAAAAATGAAATAATATTAACATAAAATTATTTTAAAATCAAAATAAAATGTCTCAACATGTAACCTAAGGTAAGGAAGATGTATTGATTTAGCTAATAGAAATAGTCAAACAAACATAAGAATGTATTGAATAGGAAAGAGCCACTTAAAAAAAAAAAAAAAAGAAAATAAGTAGATAAGTTGGATAAATACAATAAAGACAGTACTACAAAGTTATACAAGAACTTGTAAAGTTTTTTTGTTTTGTGGTCTGCTTTTAAAGTTTCATTATAAAGATTGCTTTGCATTTTTAGCTTTGTGTGTGTGTGCGTGTGTGTGTGACTGACTGACTTAACTCTACATACATAGCTTGCTTTTATCCAAAGTTCCTATTAAATACATGAATCGGTTATTTTATGTCTCTTGTCCTTTTCCTTTTTACGTTCCCCATGTATAATAAGTATAACTTTGTCTACATCTTTCTGATAAATGGTTTCTTAGTCAACAATGTAGTAATTATCTGTTTTGTAATCAGAATATCAAATTTGTTAACATGTAATGAGATTTTAAAATACTGTTGCTGTAAAGACACTTTAAAATTTTACTTGTTTCTTTTTGCTGCTATTTTGTGATAAATTGTTTATGATTAATATCTGACTTATTTTTTGTGATTAATTGTTACTCAAAAAAAAAACCTGTTTTAGTTACATTAATGTATCGCTTTCTGTGTAATAAATGTGTGCATCCTAATAACTTGTTTATCTAGTTTTGATCAAATATGAGTGAGATTATGCAAAGTCTTGATTAATGTGGATTGCCTTGTTTTGCTGAAGATGGATAATGTGGATCCATTTTTTGATAGCTTGTACATCCAGAAATGGTAATGTGCAATCAAATATTTATTCTGATTATTGTGACTATTAAGATAGTATTGAAAGATTGGATTTGTATGTGACAATTTAACAAATGTCATTATTAGAAGTTAGGAAAAGTTACTCTTTGAAAAATAAAACAATATCAATATCTTCTAGCAAATAGAAAGTTAGTAGCTTGAATACATCATTACTAGCAATTAATACATCTTTAATTATGCTAATACTTTATTTTTTTTACATATGATGATGTATCAGCATTTAATGATGAGCTGACAAATTTGTGAAGAAAAAATGGAACTGAGAAGGATTTTGGTTTATGGATTATATAATGTGTATACAAGTGTACCTACAAGTAAATAGTTCTAGTATTATCAGTTGCCTTAAGTGTCTATAGGCAATTAAATTAACACTATAAAATAATAACGAAATTAATATAAAACAAACATTACCACAGAACTAAAATTAAACAATTATTTTCCATTATCAGTTTAAATTATTTAAAGGTTATTAGTGATTCAAGGCGACTAACTTTAAAAAACGTTTTTGTTTAGTATATCAGGATGGAAAGATTAACTTCATATAGCTGGTCTTTTCTCAGCTTGTCTGGACTATACTTGAACAACTCTTTAAGAGAAATGAAGGTGTTGAGAGTTTAAAAACTATTTACATAGTTATTAGTTCTTTTTAACAGAAGCTTGAGATTTTACCTTGAGCTGGTGTACAGGGTACATCACTCCTTAAGTGTACAAAGATTGGATTGGAAGAAGAAGCAGAGAAACCTGAACATTAAATGGTCAACTGTTCTGATGGCAAGACAGCAGGATGGGTGACACATTCGAGGCACGCCTTTGATAGAAAAGACTAGTGGTCACTTACCTTGAGAGTGATTGGGGCTTTTCCCAAATGTTATATCAGAGATATTCATAATCCTTAGACATAGAAATGGTGATGGAAATAGAGTAAGTTGGACCCCCTGCAACAGGAACCTCTCATTCAATATGCTGGGGAAAAAAGTCTTGTATTATGAAAAGTACATTGTAGGTGTACAGAAAGAAATATCTTAGACAGACAAGGTAAAAAACCAAGTTTTCAGCATGGTGAATGTGAATGCATTAGTTGTGCAAAAAGTTTTGGAAAGTCTGTTGAAAGATGCTTTGTAAGGTCATTTATCAAAGTTTAGAGTTTTAATGTATAACCAACATCATTTCACTAAGAGAAAATGTTGCCTTAGAATTTTTAGTACATTCTTTGAAAAGGTTACTGCTTATGTAGATTCAGTGTATCTGGATGTTCAGAAAGCATTTGACAAGGTGTCACGTAAAAGACTTGTTAAAAAAAATTCCCTATGTATGGGATGAGTAAGCAAATTGGACAAAAGAGTGGCTGGATGGAAGTAAGCAGAAGGTTGTTACACATGAAGTTTGGTAATTTTGGGCTAATGTCACAAGTGGGATACCTCATGGCTCAGTCTGAGAACCTTTGAGCTGTGTCACTGATGCAAATAAAAAAAAAAAAAAGAGCAAAGAATGATCAATACTTTTGCAGATGATGTTAAAGTCTTGGATGTTGCTAGCTGTGAAGAGGATTTTGCTGATTTACAAAAGGACTTTGATAATTTAGTGAGTTGGGCAAATAAATAGTAAATGAATTTTATTTATAATAAATACAAGGTATTACATGTGGGTTATCATAATTTGAATTATAATTTGAATGGGAATAGCCTTAACAGTGTCATGAAAAAAAGTGATCTTGGTGTAATAGGTTATTGGTCTCTAAAGCCATCGAAGCAGTGTGCTGTGCTAGTGGTAGTGCATATAGGATTTTAAGTTATTTACATAAATATTGAATATTAATGTAAAGAGGTTATAAGTTCTTTGTAAAAATCACTGGTTAGGCCACATTTTAAATATTGTGTTTAGTATTGGGCTCTTTGTCTTAGGAAGGACATCACATTGTTGAAAAGGGTTTATAGAAGGGTCACTAAAATGGTGGAGAGGTTGGGTTGATATATGAGTAGAGACTGAAATCTCAAAATTTCTCATGAAAAAAATAGTTATGGGGGATGTGATTGAGGTGTTTGAGATTGTAAAGTAAATTGATAGTGTTAATGCATCATTTAATTTTGTTTTTATATTTAACAGCATGAATACTAGAATTAGGGGACACGAGTATAAATTTTGACAGGGTTTCAATCATCTTCAGCTAAGACAATTTTATTTCTCTAATAGGGTTGTTTGCCTTTGGAATGGGTTGCCTTCAGATGTTGTAGATGTAATAGATTTAAATGTGTTAAAAAAAAAAAAGAGCCAGCCCTCATCATTCATATACTTAAAGCTTTTTTTTTTTTTTTAACATTAATGTAATTTAGAGTGTGAACAGCTGAAATGGACCAATAGGTCCCATGATGTTCCAAAGCAGTATGTTAAGTCAGTAATACTGGATTAGGATTTGTAAAGTAATTACATGCATTTAATTTAACTTGTGAACTCTACAACACACAATCTTCCCCATCTTACCTTTTATAGCATATTTACTGCCTTTTGGAACTTAAAACTATGTTTATTAAATATATCAAACATTGACAAATAACTTAATGCTTGATATTACTGCAAGGATAGTGTAAGAAAATCTGAAACAAAATAATAATAAAACATTAAACTAGGGAAACAGCTATAACAAAGATAACAGATGGTATCACTAGCATGTTAATTAAGTTTTTTTTCATATTTCATCACAAAGAAGATTGATATATTTTACTAACTGACTTTTTTACATAACTAGCCAACACAGATTGCTTCTTATTTTTCTAAAATGTGTTTGTATATTTGGTTAAAAGAAATAAGATGGAATTGCTTTTTTTTTATGAACATTTGTAGATTCTCTGTACAGAAGAGAAATGAATTTGAAGTTAGAAGCAGATTTTAAGAAGAGAGAAGGTACTCTTCAAATATCTGCTCCACAGTGGCCTTGGTGGAAGTTTTATGTTACTACATATTCACTTCAGAAAAACCTAACATCTCAATGTTACTCCCTAGTTTTATTTGAGTTTACTGAAGGAAAAAAGTACAAAATTTCATACAGTGTAAGTGAAAACTAGATTCTTGGCTTCTCTGCTTGTGGTATTTTTATATTTAAGTGTTAATGAACAACTTTATTAAAAGAGAGAACAACAACTTTAATAGTTAGAATAAGGAGTACTTCCTTTTGAAATATTTCATTTGATTTATTTCTTTTCAATAAAATCATATTAGGTGTTTACGTATTGCCCTACATCATTAATTATTTTTGTAAAAAAAGAATTTTTAAAGGAAACTACACTGTTTAATTGGTGTTTGTTAAGTCTGTGTGCTTTGATCTTAGGAGTAAAGTATTTTAAGCAATGTGGTAACAAAATAACCCGAAAAGTTAATACTACTGTAATTAATTGTTAAAGTGCTTTGGCTTTTTCGTTTGCATCATTTCTTCACTGCTTGTTTAACTTCTTAGAATGTACACTTATGAACTATGTATTTTGCATCATGTATATTGGATACATTTAAGAAATTATGATTGAAAATAATACAGTTGATGAATGTTAAAACTGCAGTTATTACAGTATAAATCTATACTGTTAATATATGTAAATGAAGAAAAGTATGAAATTTCAAGTAACTGATTGTAGGATTGACTTGCTTATGTGTAATAATTAATTCTTACTGTTAGGTGTTTGTTTGAAACTTTGTTCTTTTCAGAAAATTTAGCTTTATATGTTCTTTTCTAATGCAGTTGGAGAGATTATTACAGTATTTCATAGGGCTTGAAATAGGCCTTCAGACTAGTATCTTAGAACATACAAATTCCTAAATAATTTTATATTTTCTGAAACAAATAATCACCTCCTCAGACAGAGAGCTTCTTTTGTCTTAAGTTTGCATGTTATACTAAAGAGATTCGTGAACCCTCATCCTTGTTGAAACTTCTATATAACTTGACTTTTTGAGTTCTAAAGATAGAGGGGGCAAACATATAAAGCACAAAGCCCAGTCTAAACAAGCTCCAACCTCACTATGTACATTGGCTGTCTGACAGTTTTTGTGCAAGTTCTTGGATGGCCATGTATCTATTTCACCTGTCTTTGCAAAATACTTTTACTTTTCCGCTTCTCTTGTTCTCCTGTATGGGTAAAAAGTGTACCTTGGATGAGATACAATCTCCTGCAGGTGTGTTCCTGTGGAGTCCCTGCCATAGGATGTCGCATTCTATGGTTGCTCTTCGGGTTTTTTTAAACCTATTTTAGCCCCAAGGAGGATGTACCAAGCAAACCCTTAAGAATGTTTTTGTATTTTACTTAAAAATGTGTTGAGAGGGATCCATGCTGTTTAACTTATTTTTATTCATTGAAAACTTGGAAACTACTACAATGGAATTGTATGTATCCATTACTGAAAATAAAATTTTCACTTTAAAGTCATGGAAATCATCTTATTATGCTTTCTTACTTTATCCTCTACATTATTACACAAGTGAATGGTATTTTTCAAAAAAAATTGCTTTCTATGCATATCACTTTTTTGCATATCCAATGGATTCTTCCATGATACACTGCACATCTTGTCAACGTTTGTTTTTCAGGGCCTGGCATGGCCAGGTAGTTAGAGTGCTCAACTCCATGTCCCACCAAACATATGTTCTCAGTTATGGTGGTGTTGTAATGTGATGGTCAATCAAACTTCATTAGTACAAGAGAAGGCCAACAGTTGGAGGAGGGTGGTGATGACTAGCTGCCTTCTGTCTAGTCTTTTACTGCTATATTGGGCATGGCTAGGGCAGATAGCCCTCATGCAGCCTCAGTTAGCCTGGTTGTAGGTGCATTAGGCCAGGAATAAAACAACAAATACTTCTGTGTATATTCCCATCTGTCTCCTCTCAGGGTGATTTCAATCATCCACACCACTCTGTGTCAAGTCTTTCTGATTGATTATTAGTGATTGGCTCAACTGTGGATTCTACAACTGCTCCAACTCTAGTTTGCTCCCTCATTACCTCTTCTTCGTACTCCATCCATTCTGTTAACCAGTTCTTCCTTCCCCCACCATCTTCTTACCTGGTTTTTATCCAATTAGTTCTTGTTGTCTTTTCATGAGATTAGGCACCTTATCTTTCCACTAGTGTTTCATCTCCATTGTCTATTGGAGGAAATTCTTCAATGTGATATGCAGACCACATCACATACATTCATCTCTCACTATCTGTATTGGATAAATGTTTCTTCTTTGTTAAGTTATCTTCCAATTGTTGCAATTGAGGCATATTGTGCACATCCAGCTGTATTAAACAGCACATACCCACACTGTAAGACTGGGACGGGCCTGGCGTGGTCAGGTGGTTAAGGCACTCAATTTGTATTCTGGGGTCACGTGTTGGAAGTTTGAATCCCCGTCACACCAAACATTCATGTCTTTTCAGCCGTTGGGCATTATAACGTGATGGTCAATCCCACAATTTGTTGGTAAGAATAGCCTAAGAGTTGGCAGTGGGTGGTGATGACTAGTTGCCTTCCCTTTAGTCATACATTGCTAAATTAGGGACAGCTAGCACAGATAGCCCTCGAGTAACTTTGCATGAAATTCAAAGACAAACCAGACCAGGATAACTAAACAATTGTAATTTTCATGGATACTAAATGCACACTATTGAGATGGAGTGTCTCACAATATTACTAGTAGGTTTTCCTAGCAGTATATTTGTTTCATTAATGTCCTTGTTCGAGATCATAACCCATGGACTCCACAGATAAAATGCAAGGAGATAGCTATCCATGTCTGACATTCCTTAGATTGAGTAAATCAGGAGTGATCTTTTCATAAAGGATTTTCATGGCAGCCTGTAGCACTGTCTCCAGTGTTGATGTTCATACAAACTTTCTACTGTTTTTTCTCTCCCCATTTTTCTTCCATTGGATTATAGGAGTCCTTTTCATTTTCCAGTTCCAAGCTGCTGGAGTGGTGGATCATGTGATCAATTTGAGAGTAGGGTGGTGGTGTTCTGCTAGTGTAAATGAGATATCCTCTCATCTGTCCTTCTATCACTTAATGATTTATCTGAGGGTATTTTGTAGCTTTAGAGTGGTACATCAAAAGTTCACCCCTTTTAATTTTGATCCCTGATCCTACACCACACATGGATGTTTGTTTCCAGTGACTGGGTATAGGATTCAGAACTGGACTATTCAGTATAAGTCCTCATACATGTATTACAGCTATCTCTGTTCTATAACTTAGGTGGACCCATGTTCACTGCTACTGAGTTGTGAGTCATGATGATTGAACATGCAGGTTACTTTGGTTCCTCCTATTGTGCTATCATATACCAAGTATGTTACTGTGTTGGAAGTAGTTCCTGTCTGAATTGTTTGAGTGAGATATTTCTTAATACAAGGGGCATCTTTATTTGTGTACCAGTGAAATGATGTATCTGGAGAAAGTAAGATCTTAGCCCAGTCTCATATTCTCAGAATCTTTAGGAAACCTAATCTCCCACCACATCATGAAGATCATTTTGTGTTGAAAAGTTCTGGTTCACTAGACATTTTGGTTTGAAACATTCCTTATCATAATTTCTTTGGGCATCAGAATTAGATGGAACTGTATGAAGAGCCTCCAGTGTAATAGGTACAGGCACATTGTGTCCATGAGCAACAGATTATAAGAATATCTGTGAAAAACACTTTCCAAACAAGCCAAAAACTACCCTGGTGTTGAAGCCTTCTCTACTCATTTAGTGTCTACTTTATTATCAAATGCAAAGCCCTTGGAGCTGATTACTGCCTCCTCACTGATGACATTTGAGAGACTGATGTTCATAAAGAACAGTTGATAATTACAAATATCTGTCACCTTTAAGAACATAATTTTTTGTTTTAAAACTTTCTAATTGCATTTCAGGAAAATAAAGTATTCAGATGTTATTTGTTCAAATTTTGTTTGTTTTAGCTTTTAAAAAGTACTTCATAAAGTAAAGAGTATTGTAATGTTGCTGTTTTATCATTACTGCATATTACCTGATAAAGTATTCATAAATAACAAGGTTTTGGAACAACATGAGACCTATAGGTTCATTTCAGCTATTCCATCTTCTAAGCTAAATTTAAAATATCGTTAGTGAGCTTTTACTTAAACTCGTTTAAATTAAAGGTCTTTACAGTATCTATAAGCAACCCATTCCAAAGGCCAACCCTCTTCGAGAAATAAAACTGTCTTAACCGAAGATGACTCTTACCCTCCCAAAATTTATATTTAGGGCTCCTAGTCCTATTATTTTCCTAAGCATAAAAAAAATGATGCACCAATAATATCAATTCCTGCTACAATCTGAAATGCATCAATCAGATCACCCCCCTCCCCATTCTTTTTATCAAAATAAACCAGTTTGTAAGATTTAACACTCTCCTTTTATGACAACTCTTCCATCCCAGGCACAATTCTAGTAACCCTTCTCTAACCTCTTTCCAGCAATTCCATGTTTTTCCTAAGATTGCACACAGTATTCAAAATGTGGCCTAACCAGTGATCTATACAATGAAATTATAACCTCTTTTACACTAATATTCAATATTTATGTAGGTACAACCTAAAATACTAATTGCCCTACAACTGACAAAAGTATACTGCTTTGATGGATTTAGAGACTTGATAAACTATTACACCAAGATCAGTTTCTTTCGTTACACTGTTAATGTTATTCCTTTCTAAATTATAATTAAAATTATGATAACCCATCTGCTATTTATTTGTCCAGCTCACTAAATGATCTAAGTCCTTTTGTAAACCAGCAGCATCTTCATCACAGCCTTAGTATCATCTGTAAATTTAAGTAATTTATTGACTCTTCCTTCATCTATGTCACTGATGTAAATCAAAAAGAACAATGGTTCTAATACTGAGCCATAAGGTACCCTACATTAATCCAGTTTGACTGACTCCACTTGTAACAATCCTGTGCTTCTTTGACCCAGCCACTCTTTTATCCAATTTGCTAACTGATCCCCCATACCTACAGAGAAGTATTTTAAAAATTCTTAGGCAACATTTTCTATTAGTGAAATTATGTTGGCTATACATTAAAATTCTAAAATGTTTTAAAATAACATTGCAAAACAGTTTTTACAAGATTTTCCAAAATTTTACTCACAGTTGATGTGTAAAACTAATGGGTTTATAATTAGTGAGACAATTTTTGTTATCTCCCTTGAAAAGAGGAGTTACATTAGCTAACTTTCATTTCTTTGGTACCTGCCCACTTTCCAAGGACTGATTTTAAAAAGAAAAGTAGCATGTGGCTCACATATCTAATCTTTAACTTCCTTCAAAACCCTTTGGGAGGTATTATCTGCCTCATAAAGTCCTATTGTCCTTTAAAAGTTCTCAGTTTTTCTTAACCAGCTCAGAATTATTGCAGTCATCTTGTTTGAACTTATTTCCATTTATCAGCTGTTCAAGATGTGGAATACTGCTTAAATCGCTGTTAGTAAAAAGCAAAGAAAATTCAAAATTTAATAACTATCTCATAGTTATCAGGTATGAGCCTTTTTTTTATCATCCCTCATGAGTCCTACCCCATTTCAACATTTAGTTTACTCTTAATATACTTAAAGAAAACCTCTGTTAATTTTTACATTTTCAGCCAACCTTTTTGTCACTCATCCTTTTTGATATCCTAACATCCTGTAAGATTTCTTGATCTTCTGTTTAATTAGTCTCTTAGATTTCTTGAATTTATTATGCTTTTCTTTAATTTTATTTCTTGCCCTCTTTATAAACCAACCTGATTTTGTTACTTGTAGCTAACATTTTCTTTCTGTAAGGAATATGTTTAACTTGATTATTTTAAAAACTTATCTTTAAAAATTTTCCACATCTGATTAGTGTCTGTATAAATCAGTTTCCAAATTCATAACAGGTAATTCTTATTGAATCCCTTCAAAGTTTTTTTTTTCCTTTTTAGAAATTTGTAACCAAAATATTCTTATTCCTTATCTCCATATGCAGTAACACACTGAACTTAATAAAACAGTGATTACTTGCATCCAGATGTTCCCAGTTTTCTCCCACTTCATCATTTTTGTATTTGAAGTCAATAATAAATCTCAAGTAACATTGTCTCTAGTATGCTTCTTGATTGATTGGTGAAGAAGGCCCTCTTGAACAGTTTCCAAAAACCATTCTCTCTCGTGATTTCACTCTAACAAGTCCCAGTCTGTACGCCTAAAATTAAAATCATCAATAATTATGACTTCATTAGCAACTGAAATCTTAATCTCATTGTAAAGTTTTTTTTGCTAATTTCACCAGTATCATTTGATGGTCTGTAACATTCTTAATAAAAGTTTTGTTTGTTTTTACTTTTTCATCCACTGAAATGGATACAATCTCCTTACTATTATCTTTGATATCCTGAACTTTCAAAGGATTTAACTCTTTAGTACTGTATCACTATTAAATAGCCTTTAACTATGTATTTCATCTATTTTATTTCTTGCATTATAACTACTTCAATACTCATTCTTTGCTAAATTTTTCTTACTCTTATTCTTTTCATATTTAGTTTATCCTGGCCCATACCACTGTCTAGTCCTAGTTTTAAACTTCCATTACGACTGAGCTAATAGCCTTTGCAAAGAAGGCAGGCCCTATTTTACTTAAATATGTTCTATTTATTTCAAAACATTCCCTTCTTTCACATAACGAATCCCACAAGTCCAACCAGCCAACTGCTCATCTATACATCCTAGCTTAAGTCCTATCATTTAGCTCTAGTAAACTACTTATAACTTCATCCCTACAGTTAATTCTGGGCAGAATTCCTGATAAAATTAAGTCATGACTTTTTTCTTTGAATGTATCAACCATTTGTACCTATTAATTACCTCCTCTGACCTTCGATCCTCTTTTTTTGTATCTCCTTGGTTTGTCAGTTATACCCTTTATTATGCCCCTTTTTAACATACTCTGATTTGTTTTCCCCACTGACCTCACAGACTATTCTATCCACCTGCCTTGTTAAGGAATTTGTGTGTGTGTGTGTGATATATATATATATATATATATATCACAATGGAAATCTTTGTTTGCTTGTTTGTTCCATGTTTTTTATGAGGTAGGTTGCACTTATCTCACATAAGTGTGCTGCATGATAAATTTTCTTTGATATATTTGTCTATTGTTTAACAGCAAAACTAGTAATTTTTATTATTAACATATACTTTACATGAATAAATTCTAAGCAGACTTTACATTTTTTGTTAAGTTTCAGTAAGCATTTAATTTACAATATAGTTATAGGCCAAATCATATTGAGTTTTTTTTAATACTCTTAAATTTTATCAAAAAAAAGTTTGATAGAATAAAATGTAAATATGGGACCATGGCTAAATAAAACATTGAAACAAAAAAGTAAATTAAATATAGGGGAAAACATGTTTTGCGAGTGTTTTGGTAATAAGAGTAGCATAAAAAAAGTAACTTGATGAATGCCTGCTTAAGATATTTTGATATACATGTACTCAAAATCTTGTTTGTGTTTAGACAGAGTGAGAAAAGCCAGAAAAGAGACATCATGTATAGAGATGAAACCAGACACACAATTCATGTCTTGACTGACTTAACACATAAAAAAGTGAAGTTTCAAACCCCACATAGTATCTATTCATTGGAAAAAATGAACACATTACAGCACAGAAATAAAACTGCAGAAATTGTTTTTTCATATGAAAGGTATGTATATGAATTTGACTTTTGAAAACTTCAAAAATGTATAGCTTTATTTAGGTAAGTTTTTCAAAATTTTATTTTGTGCTTTGTTCATGGTGTTAGAGATAATTTTATATATTGCTGGTCATTTAAGAGTCTTATATTTGCCTGGGCAGTCTTTTATATTGTATGTATCTGCTTTTTTACATATTCTTCCTGCACCACTCTATTACTTGAGTAGCATTCATAATTCATTGTACCATTTAACATAAAATTGAAAATATGGTCTCTGTCTGTTGCTTCGTATGGATTGGATGAGGACATGTTTATATTTAGAGGTTTTTGCTCCAGTCATGCTAGTTATTGTTGTGAATGCATCCAGTAATGAAACATTTGAAACATCAATCCTTAGAGACATAGTCAGTAATAAATAGTTTTCTTTATTGCAAAAAATAATTGCCATTCACAATAAGCAAATCTCTGATGTACAAAATTGTTTTCACAATAACAGATTGGATTTTGTACATCACAATGACATCATGTTTGCAACATTGGAGAAAACTGAAATGTAGTTTCACGATGAGTGATATCTGTATTAAATACAAGTCAAAAGTTATTTTTTATCAGTAAATTGAAAAGTTATGTATAATACAACATATATATTTGCCTCTTTAAGTTTTACTGCTTAATCATTGAAAATGTTTGTTAAAAATAAATGATTTTGTGAATTTCTGTGTCTTTGCACTTTAACACTTTAAGTGAAGTAAATTTTTACAATGTACTAAATTGAATTTTATGGCATTGTCATTGTTGAGTGATAGCTTAAGCATTTTATGAGTTTGAAAAATTTAGTTATTTAACAAATTGGTCTTATGATGAACAAAAGTGTCAATAAGTCAACATGTTTTAAACAAGCTTTATCTTCTGCAGAGCTTCTTAGGAAATAATTGTTCAGGGAATCAAAGATGAGTGAGTGAAATATGTACTACCAGCATCTACCTCCTCTTGATATCAGAGAACACAATGTTCTTCTCAACAAATCCAGTACAAAGTCCATAAGTAATCAGATGATTAAATTCTACATGGAGAAATAGGATGACTGTCTTGATGATTGACAACTCATTGAAGTTGATCTGCTAGTCATTATGGCTGTTTTAAACAGTAGTTAGGATACAACATTTAGATGACAAATTGACCACTGAAAAGAAGACATTTTTAATTAGATGACAAATTGACCACTGAAAAGAAGTGACATTTTTAATTTCTCAACTGTTGAGTGATAAAATATATATGGAATGTTTTTGTTAAGTATTTTTAAAGGTTGACAGGATACTGTAGTTAGTTAAACATAGTTAGAACACTTGAGTTTGTCAGATAAGACCCTAGAATATTGGCAGTTGATTATAGCTTGAGATTCTAATCTACCAATAAGATGAAAGGATTTTGCAATACTTGCTTTATGAACATCCAGATTACTTAATATGGCTAGTGTTGGTGGATAATGGTTTGGCAGGTTAATGTCATTAATTTCTCATTCTGTGTTAAAGCACAACTTCATTACTTCACTTAAAAAAAAACTAAGAACTGTGTGCAGTCTTCACATTACTTTTTTTGTCTTTATCTCATGTAGTAGGTTTTATCATCCCAGGATGGTATGATTAATGTGGAAAATTAGCAACTTCACTGGGCCCTGCATGGCTAGGTGGTTAAGGCACTTGACTCATAATCTGAGGGTTGCAGGTTTGAATCCCTGCCACACCAAACATGCTGTGAGGTCATTATAATGTCAATCCCACTATTTGTTAGTAAAAGATTTTCCCAAGATTTGGCAGTGGGTGGTGATGACTAGTTGCCTTCCCTCTAGTCTTACACTGCTAAATTAGGGATTGCTACTGCAAATAGTCCTCGAGTAGCTTTGTATAAAATTCAAAACAAACCAAATCAAGCAACTTCACTTTTGGTGAATGACCTTATAACACCAAACGTTTTGTGTTGTTTTTTTTCAAGTTGGACACTCAAAATTTCACTTTAGAGCTTCAGGAAAATTTCAGTAAGACACAAATACTAAAGTTAACAATACAATGCTTCAGTTGTTTTAAGTGATAAATTCTAATTGAGTATATAGAGTGTTTCTCCAGCATGTATTTTACATGTTAAGTAGTTAAGTTTATTGTTCAAGAAATTATATTATTGAAATAATAAACTGCTACCAGTAGTAAACAATAGTATACCTGTTCAGGCAATATAGTATAGGATCTAAATATGTGATAAAGGATCCTACAAAGAACACGTAAAATGGAACACTTACCACCACAGATAAACAATAACAGCATTGATGATGTACCCAAGGGTAGATAGAAATCTCCAGCCAAGGATATGGTAAGATGATAGAACTGCTGAGAAGATAATGTGAAAAGGCAACAATTATCTGGAGAAAGGATAGAAAATACTAAGCAAATGAACTGGTGAATTCAACTCAGATGGAAGATGGTAAAAAGTCATAGGAGAGGTGAAGGTTTCACAGAAGAAATGAACAGACTCTGAAACCATGGAAGGGAGGAGTACATGTCATGTACCAACAGAGAGCTCTAACATGACAAAGGAGGTGGTGGGATCAGAAGATTCTAGAAGGGCATAGGTGGAACATAGGAAATTAAAGATAAGTACAGAATGCAACCTACCTGAATAACAGGTAACCTGAAGTTCACCAAAGGGAACAATACTCTGGGCAAGTCCCTCAAAAACAACACACTACTAAAAGAGATATTTAGGAGAGGGAGTTGGGGAAGGCTGTCCAAGTCCTAAACTAAAAGGTCATTATAAAAACAATATTTCTAGGACAAACATCAGAATGTTCTGCTTGTAGCATTAAGGTGGTCAACTCCTGATGGACTAGAACCAACACTTCATGAGCTGAGAATAGTGGTGTTGAAGGTTTTTTGTCAATAAAGATTTTTCTCTTTGTGTTCTATATGCAGAGATGCCAACCATTACCATTTGAACGTACTCATTATGATTTTGGTGTATACATTACAACTATATGTTCATACAGACAAATATTACGACTTGTTGCAACACCCAAATTATTATATAGGCCTATACAATAAAGTGATAAATTGTTCCCCCAGGGCTTGAAAGGGGTGAAAAGAAAAATTCTAGTGAGATACAAATAAATTTTGATAATAAATAAAAGACATAGTCCAAATGGCTACTTGTGATAATCATGTTTGTGCTTTAAATAATAAAAAAATATTTGTATCTCTGACGTCTACCAATAGCTTGAATGCAGTGCTTCTCCATACTGGGTACATGGGGGAATCCATAGTTACGTCATCAGTGCTTGTCAGCCAATCAGTGCTTGCATAGATGGGTATTTCTCATTTTCTAAGTGGCATAGAAACATCAATGCAATCATTCACAAGATGGAAAAAAGAGGCCTCGTTCACCAGATTGTGAAAGGGCTCTGTCTACAATCATTACACTCAGTCATTTGAAATAGTTGGTATCTATGTATATGAGTCATGATTCTTTCATTCATTCTTGAAGAAAAGGTTGTGAAAACTGTGGCTGAGTTAGACTTCTTAACTCTGTTTTCAGTTTTATTTTTTTACAGCTCAGATCTAAAAATGGAGGATGGGGCAGTTGAAAAAAAAAATCATGTTTTACTCTTCCATAAATTAAACTTAACATGTCTTTATTCATATGAAGTCTTCAGAATTTTTTTGCAAGTATCTTTAGTTGGTATCTTTAGAAATAGCATATAATTGATCCTAACTTGTATTAATAACCATATTAGGGAAACTTACCATATCACAGTGGTCATTCAACAGAGGTTTCATTAATCTCGAAAAGCTTCTGTATCACCTATTGCTTGAGGTGTGGATTATATCAAAATGAAGGAGTGGTTCAAGAATTTGTACAAATCACTATTAGTTAGGAGTTAACCTCCCTGTAAGTGTGAGAACGATGATTGCTGATTTAGGTTATCTAGAATAATGAAATACTGTACTATGAATCAATTCTGACAAAGGTGGTATTAACATAATACATCCTATTTTGTATTGTGAATATGCTTTTATTTAAGAATGTATCAGTCAGTCACTTAAAAGGATTGATGGTAAAAGCAAACCAGTTCCTAAAGTTTATGCTAAAATATTGCAATTAAAAGTAATAACATTTTGTTCAAAATAAGTTTCTTATTTTTTGTTTGTACATTTGAATTTTATCTTTCTGCTGGTGTTTATTTTAATTTTCTACAAGTGTTTCCTTTCAAATCTCCCATTTTGCAGTCTTTCGGTTTATTTGTTAGTAAAACTTTTGCATAACTAGTATTTAACTATTTAGAACAACTTTCTTATTTTTATCATATGGCATATTAATATTTTAAAAAATGCCACAGTGCATGTTAGATAATACATCTTAAGAAATTACATTGTTTTGGTATATTAGCTTTCTTGATTTTTCTTAGCATTAATACTTTTATTTTACATTTCAAAAGCCTTGCTCTATCCACATTAGGAGTTATATTGAAAAATTTTAATTTCCTTTTTTTCTGTAGTTTAGACCATTCAGATAACTTGAAATGGTTGGTGAAGATCTTCCCTTTAGAATTCTGGGATGAAAAAAACAAGATTTGGGTAAAGTTAAGAGCTTACTGGGAAGAGAAAAAATCATTCTACATACTTACAACTCCAAATTCAGACTTTAAAATTTGTGTTACATCTAGCAGTGTTGAAAAGAACTCTTTATCTATGAAGATTATTCATGTGAAAAGACTGTTGGGAGACTCAAGAGTAAGTTGTTGGAATTAGATTAGGGTCAGTCAGTCCTGTACTTGAGTGAATTGGGTTTAGGTAAAGTTTTTACTATTAATGTTAATTTATATTGATCTTTATTGTAAGCATGCTACAGTGTATTGATTCTAGCCATTATTGTGAAATATTGTTTAATTTTTTTGTAAAGGGGTAGTGGGTTCATCTAACCATATGTTTTTCAAATGTGCAAGAGATTTTGGAATATTTTAGGTTCTCAATCTGTGGTACTGTTTTGTTTATCTTGCTATAACTCTGAAAATTACTTCAATTTGAATTAATTTATATGTTTACAACTATAAGTTATGAAGCAGTTTGTTTCAAATTCAATTGATTTTATGGCAAGTCATTCTAGGTGACAAAATTTGGTGCAGATCTTTATGAATCTTATTCAAAATGGGGTTTAGTTAACTTACTTTCTTCAGTATTTAGAATTTAACTGTGTAATGTTTACTTAAAAAATAATTAAAAATTGATAGCAGAAACACAGAATACATTTTTGATTAATTGAGTGGTATACCTTCTTAACATTTTGTATGTCACTTAACCTTGCCAGTTTACTGAATTTACAAATCTTGCATGTTTGTGACTTGTGGCAGATAAGCCAGCTACAACCGGTTAAGACTGTCTAAATTCACTAAAAAAATGTTGTTGGTTATTCAAATATGTAGGTAGAATACGTATTCATCTTCTGTCACTTTGTGTTTTATGTATGCAAATGTGACATGTGCATTAGATTTGCCTTACATTTTACTGGTCTGGTCATATCCACTAATATTATACCTAATCTTTTGGTAGATAGTGGCAGAAATTTTGTACTTGCCAAAGAAATTACTCGGTACTTCAGAGAATGTCAGCTTATACATTGTGTATTTCCCTGAATTTTCCTGGATCCTTACAACAACTAGTTCAGAAAACAATAATGGAACATTGAAACAGAACTTTTGGAATCTCTGTAAAGTAACAGGTGTTACATCTGTAAAGAAGATATTGGTAAAAAGTTAAAAACTGTTTTTATGTATTGCCAGAAATATTAAGTTTTCTTATGACTTAAAATTTTCAGTATACAAGTATAAAATAAATTGGATCCATCAACAAATATGTTTTTAATCACTTATACTTAAAGTATTTTTTATATATATAACTTATAAATGTGTTTACTTTGAATGTTAAAACATCAATTGAATCAAAATAAAGTTTGAATATGACATTTTATCTTGGCAAGAAAATATGCTTCAATCAATGTTAAGTGTTGCATCTGTGCTGTAAATTATTTGTAGTACGCTCTGTTCTACTTAATGAATAATGTCCTGTCCTTTGAAAAAACTGATTTTGGAAAATATTTAGCATTATTTTTTGCCTTTTTTATATATACATACCTAAAATCTAATTATATCATAGGACCTACAATAATTGATCTTGGCTTGATTGTTAACCTAATCAGTATAGTAAAGGCTTTCAATTATGATGAGCCGTGTTAGTTTCCATATAGGATCATCTTAACTCACAAGTCTAAAATAAAAATTGCTTTTTGACAAAAGTTAAAGAAGAACAAAACTTGTCATACTTAAAAGACAGACGAATAAAATGAATCTATACATTATGTAAAAAATAAAATAAAGTTAATTTTAGTCATTTATGTATATTATATATATATATATATATATATATAAAGTGAAGAAGCAACATGCATCACCTTGTTTTAGGAAGAAGAAAGCAGCCAAGCAGAACAACCTGCGAGATGTAAATATAGGATTAAGCTCCATGTTACTAGGAATGCTAATTTCAAGGACTTGAAGTATGCAATTGACCATCTGACCAATACTACAAAATTAACCTTTGATAATGCCTATGTAAGAGGCCATTCAACATCAGTCAGTTGTACCTTTTCCTTGCCTGATAATGAAGTTGTACAGTTTCAAGGAGTTTATAAGAAATTTGAATCTACCTCTAATTCTTATTTTAGAAGGTATGGTGAAGAAATATTGCTGGCAGGAAATTATAATAATTTTACAAATATGCTTTATTAGTGCATGTCATTTTGTGGTGATGTTTCAGCATTTAAAACCTTTTTGTACATTGAATATTGCAATGCTTTATACATGTATATCATACATTGTTCAGATATAAAAAACTTCTCTGTGGAAATTAATATAATGTTTAAGCTCTAATTTCTTCAGAAATGAGATTGAAGAGACAACATAAAATATTGTTTTTACTAGTACAATTTTATTGAATTGTAATACAATTTATAAAATGTGGATTGTTTGTGGTTCAGTGATTAGAATGTTCGACTGCTGGTCAGAGAGTCCGGAATTCAAGATCTGTTTTTGCTGAACACTTTGAGATGTAGATACATTATTACAGTTACATACATATTATTTAAGAACAACAAGAGATCTATTGGGCCACCTATGCCATCTTATTCACTAATTAAACTCTTAAAATAAATACTGAAAGTCATCTCTTTTCATTCAATTGTTTATCCAGCTTTCTTTTAAAGTAACTGTATCTACCATATCTGAAGGCAGCCCATTACAAAGGTCAACCACCCTATTAGAAAAATAAATATAAGATAGTCAATATTGTTATTCAGTTTTAAGAACTGCAGATTGTTAATAGCATCCATTGTTGTTGACTGACTGCCTCCCGTAGGCCAATGCATCATTTAAGGACAATTGTACTTGAGGAATTTGAGGTCTGTGACTTGACTCTCTAGCTCATTTACTTAAAATGCTATTCAGATTGAAGATTCTAATTCAAATAAGATTTTTCAACTCTAAATTTGAATGTTCTTAATTGTTGTGTGTGTAGCTCATTAGAAAGTGTGGAATTGTGCCATGTTTTGCTTAGTTTAACCTTCTAGCTAAAACAGTACTTTTCCACATATTTCAGGGTTCTTATCCCTGAAGAAGAAAGACCCACCTTTCAAAAATGCTCAGGTTATAGGTTTTTATTGTTTGTTTAATTACTACATCTCAAAACTACATTTTGTTTACATCATGAAAGGTTTTAAACTAATGGTTATCAAACTTTGTGCTTAAACACTATAACATCTGAAAATAAGATTTTGTTCTTTACAGCTTCTATGAAGATAGCGAGCTTCTGATCTTTCCTGCTGATATCATTGTAAAGTCTCATTCCCATTATGGTGTACTTCCAAGTTATCACCAAGTGATCTTCACACACAAATCTACTGTGAATCAGATATCTACTGGAAGAGGAACTGTTTATGATCTAGAATTTGATCAAACAAGGTCAAAATGTGCAGCTTTTGAACTTCAACACAATTTCTTGTCATCAGCTGTAAATTTTTCATCCAGTATTCTTAGGCAGTGTAAATCAAATTCTTCAAGTGGTTCTCTTATGTTCATTAGTATAAACACAGCCTCAGAAGTGTGGGATATGTTGAACTCTCAGTTACAGCGTAAGTGATAACTGTAAAAATTATTACTATGCTTATAATGATAATTAACTATTAATTACTTTTCAAAATGAGTCGACATAAAGCTTAAATATCTTACTTTATGACAAGTAGGGAAAGGAGTGTTATTCATTGATTCTTGCTGATAACATTTTGTTACCCAGGTGATTCTGTGAGGTATATATTTTTTGGAAGTTGATGGCTAATCATTTATCAAAATTTTGAGGTGATAAAAAGGAGTTACATGTTTAAAAATAAAGTGTTTATAATAGAAAAACTATATGTCAGTCATAAAACGTTATATTAACAAGTTTTTAGACTAATACTTGCACAGAAATAAATTAGAAACTACCATATTATAATAGATTATATAGTATTTCAGTTATATATATCTTGCTGTATCAAATAAAAACTAATTCAAACTTACAAGAATAATTAAAACAACTAATCATAAAATAGTTCTGTAACATGTGTTAAGAAAAAATTGTCCATATATTTTGGAGGGTAATATCTTTATTTGTTGGTAAAATGAACCTGTTGTAACACTTTATAGAGGTTAATTGAGGAGAAATGTCTTTTTTCAATCTAATAAGATTTTATTTTTCACATTATTGGAAAGTAAGTGTTGTTTGACTCTTACTGGTAATACCTTTTATTGTGAAAAAGAATTTTTTAGTTCTTTTAATAACAATAATAATAAATTATTATCAAAATATTGAAATGTTTTAAGCATCAGATTTCTACCTGTTTTTTTAATTTTAAGAATAGAATTGAACTGAAGTCTTAAATTTGTTTTCATACATTATAGAAGTATTTGACTTTGATTACCCTGGAGGTGAATCAATGAATTTTTCTCATCCTCTTCTCTCAATCAATGTAACTGCAAGGTGGAATCAAGATAAAGATCATCTGTTTCACGAGAAAAACGCTATTTTTACAAGTGAGGTAAAATATGTATCATATGTTATTTCCCCTCCTCTCCCACAAATGTTTTGATATTTCTTAAGAACAAAATGTTATGTGCATGTGCAAATAATACATAGTATTCAGTGTTTTATACTGTTTTTGATTATTCAGAACTCAAATAGGATAAAAAGTATTCATATTACACATTAGTTAATGTAATTACTTGAATGACCAATTACTTTATACTAATATAATGAATAGATGTCTAAATAACTAACAATATAATGTATAAAGGCCTGTCAAAAATGACAGGAACCATTGTTGAATGATTAACAAAGATGATAGAATTTAATGGGAACGAATTTTTCTGCACCTCCAAAATACACCCACTCTTTGATTATTTCATCATTCTTGAAGTAATTCTTTAATCACCACATTTTTATTAAAAACTGTACAGCAAAATTAAATGCTATTGTGAACAAAAGTAGATGGGCACTTTAAAGAAGCTTGGCACTCTTGAGTCTTTTCACTGTATTGTAGGTCAGGAAGTAGAAAGCATACTACATACATAGTTCTATAACATGTGTTAAGAAAATAATTGTCCATATGTGTTGGAGAGTAATATCTTTCTTTATTTATTGGTAAAATGAACCTGTTGTAACACTTTGTGGAGGTTTATTGAGGATAAATGTCTTTTTTTTTTTTTTTGCAATCTAATAAGATTTTATTTTTCACATTATTGTAAAGTAAGTGTTGTTTGACTTTTATTGGTAATATCTTTTATTGTGAAAAAGAATTTAGTTATTTTAATAACAATAATAATAAATTGTTATCTGTTTCAACTGTACAAAGAACAAAAGATATTTGATTGTAATAAACATTTATTTTTCTTTGTTTTAAGGCTATATAAGTAATATATGTTTAAAAACCAAACTAATGCTAATTAATTAACATTTATCCACCAATTAAGAATTTTTACACAACGACTCTGTAACATTAAAAATAGTAGGCCTTATTTGTAAGGCAATGATAATATTTTAGAGATAAAGAATACAGAATAAATAACATGACACTTTATAGTGTTTAACTTCTTCCAGTGGTTGAGATGCTGGAAGCTGTCAAGAAAAATAACAAAAGCAGTTAACTGTTATAAATTAATATACATTTATTAAGTAAGTGTTAGTCATTTAGTTGTGTCTATATCCAGCAGATCAGCATAACTGAGCATTTGTAAAAGCATTTGTTTATAATATTTGATTTTTTGGAGTTAACCAACTGTTATTTTGTGTTCTGTCATTGGGAAATGTAACTATAGAAAGAATGGTTTATTCTGTTCTGTAACCTTAGAAATAAACTATAAATAAAAAGTTGGTATCAATGATGAGTGTTTATATTTTTGTTTGAGGTTGTGTGTTAAAATGAACAATTTTAACAATACAGTTGCTGCTATTTTAATGTTTGATTCAGTTATAACTATTGTGCTTTTAATAATATTGCTGTGTACATCCTGTTAATATGTTTATTCTATTAATGTAATATATATAGTATTATATTTAAAGGTACTAAGTGTTAGGTTCTCTTTAATTTCTTGTATTTTATTTAGACTAGTATATTACCCAGCATGATATGGAACTTCTCAAGAAATCAGCTTGGATGGAACTTCTTCATAAGTGATAAAGAGACAGTGGAACAATTGTTTTGTGTTTCTATGAAGTCAAACCAGAATGATAATTATCTAATATATTTTGGTAAAGTCTGCAAAACAGAGGTAGGTAAATTAGTAATTTTAAAATGTTAAGAAAATATACATTACCCCTTTTCTTTGATATTCATTTATACGAAACACTTAATTTGAAAAATCTTTAAAAATTAAATAAATGTTAATTAAAACTGACATTTTTAAGTCCAGAGGAACAAATATCCATTGTATTGTAAATTGCATAGTTCTGTAAACTTTAATATCTCAAGTGTATATTCGTATTTGATACATAGCCACTTTTGTGATGAACCCTTAACAAACCAGTTGTCAAGTTTTCAGGTATTAACATAAATGTTTGGGTAAACATGGGACCTATTGGTTCCCCTCAACTGTTCCATCTTCTAGACTAAGTTAAAACTATTAATAAATAAATTTAAAAATCTTAAAGCCATCCTTTATCATTCATATACTTATCAAGCTTTTTCTTAACTGATAATATATAAATGCAACCCATTTCAAAGTTCAACCAAGTAGAAAAATAACTGTTTTAACTCTTCTGCTATGGCTCATGGGTCCTAGGCCATGCCATTGCATTTGTTGACTTGCATTCAAAATTTTATTAAACTACTATTTTATGAATTTATGTCAATAAGTTTGGAATCAAATTGTATATTGTAATCCAAACTTTATTATGAGTTAATTCCTTAATTTAATAGTAAATATTAAACAACACATCTAAACATAGATTTTAGTGAGTCATGAGATGTGCTGAATGTAGCATTGTTTAAAATTAGATGTTTGTGATTTCAAAATACTAAGTCTAGTTTCATACAAATTAGGAATTCAAATCATTAATATTATCAAGTTAGAATATAAAATAAGAACTTTATATCTTTCATTTTTACTGAGATATGGGTTATGTATTGAATCAAACACAGTAGCCCAATTCATCTCTTTCCATTTATGGAAATGGTCCCTTGTATACATTTACTTCAATATAAATTTATATGTATACATTTATACATGTATACAATTGTTATAATTGTGACATGCAGTCACTTAGAACTCGGGCTAGCAACAAAAAAACAAACTATTTTTATAAACAAACCTGTAGCAAAAATATTTCATTAAAAAATCTGATTTTGTTTGTATACAAAATACTTTACTCTTTTGCTAAGTCTACTAAATTTTGTGAAGGTAACTTGCTTTATCAAAAGTTGTAATGCAAATACTTAACATGGGCAAATGTGTAGGTGAACTTGTGTATATTATACCAAGCCCCTAGAAAAAGGGTTAACTGGAGATGACTTTTATTCTGCCAGAATTTATAGTTTGGGTTTCTATTCCTACTATTCCCACTGTTAAATATGAAAAAAAGATGATGCATCAACACTGTTGATTTTCTTTACAATCATAAACTTTCTTTCATGATGCTGTTAATGTTATTCCTATCCTAATTATAATTCAAATTGTGATAACCCACATGCATTACCATGTATTTATTACAATTAAAACTTGTTTGCCATTTATTTGCCTAACTTGCTAAATTATCCAAATCATTTTGCAAATAATAAGCAACATCATCTTCACAGCTAGCAACATCCAAGAGACCTTAATATCATCTGCAAATTTAAGTAATTTATTGATCATTATTTGATCTGTGTTATTGATGGAAATCAAAAATAAGCAAAAGATTCTGAGACTGAGTCCTGAAGTGCTCCACTCATTAATCAAGTTTCACTGAACTACATTGTAACAACCCTATGCTTTCTTTCATCCACTATATAAGAATTGACAAAAAAAAAAACAACAGTAGCAAGTGGTTCACATATCCATTCTTTAACCTCCTTCAAAATCCTTTAGGAAATACTATATCTGTTCTAAGAGCTTCATTGTTCTTTAAACTTTCCAGTTTTTTCTTAAGCAGCTCAGAATAAATGTCATCTTGTTTCCATCTGTCAACTGTTCAAGATGTGCAATACTTTTTTAAATCTTTGTAAAAACTAAAGAAAATGCAAAATTTAATAATTCAGTGACTTGTAATCATCAGATATGAACCTTTCTTGAACATCCTTCAAGGGTTCTTCCCTCATTCTACACTTTGTTTACTCTTAATGTATTTAAAGAAATCCTGACTATTAATTAATACATTTTCAGCCAACTTTTTCTCGCACATACTTACTGATGTCCTAATTTCTTGTTTGACCAACTGTAATACTAGTCTATTTCAATTTCTTAAATTTATGATTCTTTTCTTTCATTGTATCTCTTACATTCTTTGTGAGTCAACCTGGTTTTCTTACTTGCAACTACCCTTTTCTTTCTATAAGAAATATATTTAACTTGAATGTTTAGAAATTTTCCACATCTATTCCATGCCTCCAAGTGATTCAGCTGCCCAATTCATATTTCTAGTAGACTCCTTGTCTGATTTGTGTAAAAAGCCATCTTGAACAGTTTAAAAAAAAAAACTCTCTCATTATTTCACTCTAACAAGTCCCAGTCTGTATGCCTGAAAGTAAAATCATCAATAATTGACTTCATTAACAACTGAAATTTTAATCTCATTGTAAAGTTTTTTTGCTAATTTCATCAGTATCATTTGATGGTCTGTAACAAATTTCCTGAACTTTCAACAGGATTTAACTCTTTAGTACTATCTATATCCCTATTAAATTACCTATAACCATGTATTTCATCTATTTTATTTCTTCTTGTGTTACAATGGTATAGATTAAGCCTACTCTTATAACTACTTCTATACTTATTTCCTATGCTAAATTTTTTGTGGCTCTTTTTCCTTTTACATTTAGTTTTTCCTGGCCCTAACCACTATGTAGTCTTAGTTTAAAATTTTCCTTACAGCTGAGTTAATAGCTGCATCAAACAAAATTTGCTTTAATCTTATTTAAATGTTAGCCATCCATTACAAAAAACAAAACAAAAACGTTCATCCATTGAAGTGATCCCACAAGTCTAACCATCCAACCTCTCATCCTTACATACTAGCCTAAACACCAGCATTTAACCCTAGAAACCTACTTTTAACTTCATCCTCACAGTTAATTCCTGGCAGTATCCCTGACTAAATTAAGTTATGATCTTTAAATGTCATTACCAACCCCTTATAATTATTACTTATCTCCTATAACTTACCTTTCCTGGTATCATTAGCCCCTACGTGCAGCACAAAAACTGCATCTCTGCTAGCCCCTTTATTACATATTCTCTGCTCTGTGAGCTATATCCTCCATCTGTCCCACTTGGTAGCATAGTTTTTTTTTTCCTTCTTTATCACAAAGACTAACCTGACAGTTGTTGCTCAAGAGAGTAGGAAAATTACATTTAAATTCACTACTTTTTCACTTCAGTTGCAATCTTTCTGAATTTCTGAAAGTTGTTATTTGATGTATCCCTTGCATGTAAATACTTAAGCTCCTCCTGAAATCCTATTGCCATTTTCCACAGTCTATACTTCTCTGTATCTATTACCTCTACTTTAATTGACATATCCATCAACCTACAAACCTTACATACAAATTGTACGTCTTCAGTACTAATTTCCTCAAAAGTACATGCTTGTCCCAAGTTCCCAAATAAAACCCACTACACCTAATATACCATAAATGCTTAACTCCTACACTTGTTTTATAGCATGGAAATAAATACTTAATACCAAATGATAGTAGCATGTTATCAACACTGTTACTGTTAACTCTAATGTTTGAGACTGAAGTAATAAAATTTATTTTTTATTATATAGAACTTAGAAATAAAACTTTATTAGTAGTAACAATAACTACTCTTTGATATATACATAATGCTAATAAAACAATGTGTCTAACCTGGTTTATATTATATTGTACCTATAACTTATCGGTTTGATTTAAACTAATGAATCTAAATTCAGGTACACAAGTTGATACTTAAAACAGAGACAATAAACTAGTTTTTAAATTGTATTTATTTAATAAAGCAATGTATTTAACCTGTTTTGTGAGTTACTAGTGTGTTGAAATGTGCCTGAGCTTAAAGTACCATTACACATACCAAGTATATTTTAGTAAAATTTACACACACAACTTTTATTTACAAATCTTACTATATCTGATTATTCTTGTGTTATTTAACCCAAATTAGTACAAAGCATAATATTAAATAATTTTCAGAAATCTTTAAGCTTAAGACCTCAATTTTTCAACTTGTTCTCTATTCTGTAGCACCCTCTAAATAACATATTTCCTTTTTCTTGAAAAATGCAAAAGCTACCACGTGTCTCCAGCTGTTAAAATGTGTTATTGTCTGTAGTCTACTATAAGGATGGCATCTCTGAAGCTAACAGCCTGTGTTCTACAGAGAAAGCATTATTGTAAGAAAATCTAAAACTATTTTATCAATTGTTAGAAAGAATGAGAAGGTGGAGTTTTTATAACATGAATATATGTATTTAGTTTTGACTTTTACTAAAATTATTGTTTTTTCTATTGTGTATTTCTTAGGATTTGGTTGAACAGCACTTCCTAAAGCTAAGTTACGTATCTCCATTCTTACAGAGAATTTATCTTCATGGGATTGTTAACAGAGAATACATTAAATACTTGGCATCAAAGGCAAATAGTGGTATCAGTAACTTAATGAATTGGCTTGTGAAAGTTTTAGAAAATGAAGAACACAAGTTAAACCAGATATTAGTACCTGTCATTAAATCATCTGTTGCACAGTGTTTTAAGAACATAGGAAAGAAGGTAACTGTTTCACATATGCTAACAGAATTATAATGTATGTTAGGTTTATATTTACTTTTTTTTTCCTTGATACACATACATTCTAGTACATTTGCAGTGGTGAGTGTTAGGGATATTCCTAAAGGAAAACTGCAAATTTTTGCAGGGAATTTTTAGGCTAGCAAAAGATTTTTGAGCATGGTGAAATGAATAATAATAATTAAAAAAAAATAAAAAAAAATGTAAAAACATTGTCTCTCAAAATCATATTATTTCAAAAATAAGGTTGTTACATGCACTGGCAAGGATATTTTGGGAGTATAGGAAATTTGATCCCATCTAGAGTATTTTAATTTTTTCACTAAAGTTCTTAATTATGTACATATACCAAATATTTCAAATTTTCTTCAGATTGTTTTCATAACTTTAAAGATTGTGTGCATTACAATCAGTTCATCTGTGAAAGTGCCTTTGCTAGGGAATAGCATTTTTTCTGAGTGTACACTGATCTGTTATAGTGTAAGTAGAAGTGTTTCCAGCTAGCCTTATTACCAAAACACTTCTTTCTTTCTGTAAGATATCTAAAGACATGCTTATCATAATTTATAAATAAAATTTTTTATCAAAGCCTTTATTTTTTAAGTATAATGCAATAATAGTGGGAATTCTCTTATATTGGCTATTAAAATGTGAAAGACTTGTTATTTGATCCTTTGTTTTTATTTGTAAACTGTATTAATTAGCAGTTTTTTGTAGAAGTATTAAGGATTCATTTGCACATTTAAATTACAGGTAAGTGAATCAAAAGAAGAAATTCAAGAGTATTGGCTTAAGTCAGGATCTGCTTATCAACCATGGATTTCTCTTATTAACAACCTTGTTGATGAAAAAGAGTTCATAACATCCTGGCTTAAAGGTTATCTTCCTGGTAAATGTATATATTTTATAAAATACAGTGATTTTTTTATATATAATATCAGTAAAAATTAATTATTTACATGTTTCTTAGCTGTTGTTGTATAAATTGAAATATTTTTGAGATGTTTAAACATGTTTTCAATCTAAGCTAGCTTAGATAAAACATGACTTTATACCCTAATGTTGTGAATGTGTATGTATTTCTCAAAGGGTTGAAATTGTAGAAAAGGCTTTAAACTTTATATTAGGTGACATGACTGAAGTATACTTTCCCAGTTTGGACCATTGTTTTGACACCTGTTACTAAATTAATCTATCGAGGTTTCATACCCCAAACCACAACTTGTCTTTCATAACAAATAAATGACCTACAAACACCTTATTTACAGCAACTAAAATATTTTCTGTAAAGAAATTTGGAACAATTTGTTGTTACTTCCATCTGAACTACAATTAATCCTTAAGCTACCAGAGTTTAACCATTAATCTCAAAATTAAATATTTCTTTTTAATAAAATCTTGGGAGTAATAAATACTTTTTTAAGACAAATATTATTCTTGTAGCAAGTAAATTCATAATGTGCTATTAATATTTTTAAGTTGCCCTATTTGTATTTCAATTTTTAAAGTTATTTTGCAAATTTTTATTTTAGATTTTGTTATAAACGTTACATCAAATGGTAAGATAACATCATTCCAAACTTTAACTACATTGCTGACACTGGTACCGATGGATCTGTTGAAGCTACAAAGTCACAGTCAGGGTAATACCACAGCCTTTTCTGTTGGTGTAAAACATATTGCAATCTGGGAAAAATTGGTTAAGGTATAGAACCCTTTAATTTATTTACATAAAATACAGTAATTGGAAATAAATTAGCATTTTAGAGCCAGTTTTGGGAGAGTTTCCAAAAACTACAATATCAATTTTTTAAGGGTGGAAGCATAAGGGGTTTTGTACATATTTTTATATCTTGTATAGTTATTACTTCTATCTACTTAACTGTTGCCACACTTGATTGTCAATGATGTAATGGTTCTTGTCATGATTGTTGTTTTAATTTTTGCTAATTATTTATTTGCATGGCATCATTATTCCTTAGTGCTTGTTGTGGAATATTTTACCATCAAAAGATTGTTGCAATATCCTTAAAATAGTTTAGATTATTGATGTTTGTTGAGTATCTTTGTGTAATGCTATGACATCCGGTATTACTAAATAATATAATTAATTACCTTAAAATAACAAATGTTGCTTGTAACTGAATAATTTTTCATGCTGTCACAGTTAGTACATCTTTCTGAGGTAGTTTACAATATCATCATAACTTACTTTTATTAAATAATTACTGTATATATACACGTTACCATGACTATTGCTACAGGAGTACTGTACATGAACTTTGAAAATGTGAATATAGCTTACTAAATTGCCTTTTCATGTTGCAATGTTAAGTAGAATTTCTTCATGTGATCTGCAGCAAAAACTATCATGTTTAAAAATGTTTCTTTTAAGAATATATAGCAGAACACATTCATATATCAACATTATTTGTATAATTGATTAATATTAATAAATAATCTCCAGTGAGCACTATATTTGTTATTAACTTGTTTTGAGGTACAAAACTATTTAAAATGATTTAATGTGATACATTTACAGCACAGAAGAGTAGTTATGTTACCCAGATCATATACGCGGTACAAAAGTAGAATAAGCACAGGTACTATGTAGTGAGCTGTGTAGGTTTTGATAATATTTTTAACATAAACAGTATTTCATTGTTTTAATCTGACACTAGTGTTCCATTAACTCATTTGCCAGTTTTCTATGGTATTAGCTTATTGTAATTCTATCAGTGTGTTTTCTTCTTTTATTTTTAGTAATTTGTGAAAGTAAAATAAGTGTTTTATTAAAATCCTTGGTTCTTTTCTAAAATTACCTTATTAGGCTACATGTTTCATACTACCTACAATGTGTCAGCCTGAAAATAACACTACTAGAGAGAGACAAACAACCAAGAAGAAAATAGCTGTACTGTGTAGCACAGAGCACATATCAACTTTTGATGGAGAGAGTTTTAGCTTATCCCATTTCTGGCCAAACAACTGTGCATATCTTTTAGCACATGACTTGTGGGAAGGAGACTTTTCTGTGATCTTAAACAACTCCTCTCTTCTTGTGGTAACTTCTGAAGGAATGGTTGAACTTTTACTTGGTGGAAATGTCCTAGTTAATGGAAGTGTTGAACAGCTAAGTTTTCCTGTTGAATATGGTTTGAAGTAAGTTCATAAATTCAGGTACTATAAGAGTTTTTATAGAAAGTCTTGTGAATTGATTAAGCTTTTGTAACTTAATAGTGAAGGAGGCATGATTTATTGCTTTATCTTTACTTTTTTGCAAAGTTTAATATGACATGTTGCTAAATTTTATTTTATGAAAACAAACTATATTGATTTGAAAACTTGAAGTATGCTAATGTGGCTACTTCTTAAGCACAGCATTATCTTTAAAATTTACGATGGGTGTCAATTCCCATAGTTATGTAAGAGGCTATATTTAAAAATGTTTATTAGTGAATCAGTTATTTTAAACTCACTCCTGTATTAGATAAAAATGTTTTATGAATATCAGATAACTTCCAATCCTGCTGCTGTTAATAGTATACCCATATCTTTTGGGGAAATGGTAAGAAATTTATTTCTTGTGCTTGCGTTATTGTTTTTTGTCACTACAACAAGAATCAGATTTATTAGATTGACTTGTTATGGAATAGGTTTTTATTCTATTTATCTGCAGCAAGATTACAATTTTTTATCTATAATATTGCATTTCTAATAAACTATCTTATCTGTTTTCACATAACTCTTTTCTGCTTGCACTGCCCTCTATAGGTGTAAATTTTACTTGCCATTAGCCTTGATACTCTGAATGCTTCTTTGCTCAACCTCACTCCTCATTTGATACTTGTGGTGTTAAGATGTGTTTTTAACTTGGCTACTTCACAAAATTTTTAATCAGTTCCTAGTTTTGTTTGTATGAACTTAGTTGTTTTTTCTTTACATTTGCTACACTTCATTTCTATAGTTTTAGTTCATATATGTTAACATTATAGGTGTTTTGTTTTCACAAGTGTTTATTTATTTGGAGCTCTGCCTGTGATTTTTTTCTACTTATGCTTATAAGTACCATGAATTACGAGTTTCCTGATAAAACTACTACCTCTGCTGTCTCTTCTGTAATTAACCTTACTTCATCTTTAGTGGCTTTGGGTATGCAGTCATTGGTGGATGATGTTACAGCCCTTGATTTACTGGAAGTTGGCTATCTTCATATGAACTTCTGATTTGTCTCAGTCCTGAACAAGAGAACTGATTTCAACAGCCTGTTTCCTCCCACATCATCATGTTTAGCTCCAGTGACCCCTCGGTGTGGATTCCTGTACGTGTTGAGCGGACCTCCCAGGGAAGGTCCTGTTCTGTCTGGCTACCTTCTCTGGGATCTAAACATCCACCCATGTGTTTGCCGTGCGTGGTGACCCGTGAAGGGGAGGAGAGGATCCTGGTGGTTGAGGGGTCCAACCCTAACACACCACTTTGGCCTTGAATTCCTGTAGACAGGCAGCCTTTAGATGGCCCCCCTTGGTTCAATTGGCTGGTCCACTGGGGCTAGAGTCAACCAAGTACCAGTGTTGGAAGTTCTCAACGGGTGTTGTGGACAATGTGCCTGATGCTGGTGTTTTGGGTATAGTGCTCACGAAACCCTGGCGTTGCTGCATTGTCCTTGCATGACATTGTAGTGCGTACCCTCATAGGGCTCCATGGTGGGTGGGGTCAGTGGATACCAAAATTTAAATAATATAGTGAAAAAACAGTCAATAGGTAAGCGACCACGTCTTGAAGACTCTGAGCAGCAATCTTCAACATCTGTAACACACATACCTCATTTTCTTATATTACATTCTCTTTCAGAAAAACCTTCAGGGCAATTGTTCCCCTTTTTTATTCAGAAGGGACTAGAGGGTCTTGCTGGCTCTCCAAAGTCAGTAAAGAAGCTTCGATCTGGAGACATATTAGTTGAAACATCCACAACCCACCACAGTGAACTCCTCTTGAATTCAATGGCAATTGGGGATATACCATTTGAGGTTACCCTTCATGCTACCTTGAATTCATCACAAGGAGTTATTGTTGAGAGGGATTTGAAGAATGTCTCCGAGTCAGAGATTCTTGCTGGTCTCTTCACTCAAGGAGTTTCTGCAGTGAGGCGCATCTTCACTTGCAAAGATGGAGTTACATGCCAACAAATACCCTCGTTTTGACATTTACATCATCACGTGCATTCGCCACCATCAAGGCAGGTTATCTAATTTGCAGGGTACGGCCATACATTCCAAACCCTCTCCGATGTTTCCAATGTCAGAGGTTCCGGGCACTCAGACATTATGTCGTGGTTCCCTGACACGTGCTCGTTGTGGTGGCAAGGACCACAATGCCTATGAATGTGACATGGACCCACATTGTGTCAACTGCAATGGTTCTCACCCTTCCTACTTTCGTTCTTGCCCAAAATGGTTGGAGGAAAAAGAGGTGCAGCGTTTGAAAACGACACATAACATTAGTTATCCTGAGGCTCTTAAATTGCTGCCCGCCACTCCATCTCGGACATATGCTGCTGCACTTCATTCCACAACTACAGTGGGAGTGCAGACAGATCTCTGTGCCTCCAAGAGAATCGTTTTCAAAACAAATGAAAAGCCTTTTGACCTCCATGGTTAAAAAGGTTGATGAATCGACTTCCACACCCATCTCTGTTCCTACCATACATTCTAACAAACCTGAAGATCCACATCCTTCAGTTTCAAATACAGGCATTTCTTCTGATACATCTTTTTCTCTCATCCCAAGAGGCAAAACAATCATTCGTTCGCCTCCTCAGTCACTGGAATCCCCTTCCAATAACAAAGACCTGCCCAATTGACCCAGGGAAAGATCCATGGAGGTTGATAGACCTCCTCCAAAGAAGGACAGTAAGGAAAAAAGACGTGGTCGTAAATAGAAGGGTTCTCCAGCCACTTTGCCTACCCATCATTAAAAATGGCCACCTTGATACAAAAGAACTGTCGAGGTTTACGTTCTAATCTTAATGATATCAAAACACTGATAGCTTCCTACCGTCCTGTATGTCTTTCCTTACAAGAAATATTTCTAAAACCTGCTGATACAGTCACCATTCGGCAGTTTTCTCTGTACAGAAATGACTGGCTGTGTGATGGACGAATACATGGAGGGGTGACACTATTGGTTGATCAGCATGTGCCCACCCTATCTTTGTGACTCAACACACCCTTGGAGCCCGTAGCCATTCGTGTTTCCTTGGGTCATACCATCACTGTTTGTTCTCTCTACCTGTCCCCTGGAGAGACATATGATCAATCAGATCTTGATGCTCTCGTTGAACAGTTGCCGTCTCCCTTTCGACTCCTGGGGGACTTGAATGGACTTCATCCCCTCTGGGGAAGTGCTGTTATTGATGGGAGGGGTCGCTCTGTAGAGCGTATGCCCTCTGATCACAATCTTTCTCGTTTGAATACTGGTTCTTCCACTTATTTTCATGCACCTAGTCAGTCCTTCACTGCTATTGAGCTCTCAATTTGCTCCCCTTCATTATTTTCCCATTTTTCATGGAGGGTTGGCAATAATCCACTAGGCAGTGATCATTTTCCTATACTTTTGAGAGAGACTGGCCGTGGTCAATGTCACCCTAGCCGCGTGCCCCGGTGGAAGCTGGATCAGGCAGACTGGTCTACTTTCACTGCTCTTGATCCTGCCATCGTGAATCAGCCATCAATAGACGACTGTGTGGCGGTGGTAACAGATTGTATTATACAAGCAGCTGCTCAGTGTATTCTTAAAACTTCGACATGTTTTCCATGATATCCTCGTCCGTGGTGGAATCCTGCTTGCCACTTAGCACGGAAGGTTCAAAACCGGGTTTGGGATACTTTTCGTAGATATCACACACTTTCGAACCCCGTCACTTTCCAACAGGCCCGTGCACGTGCTAGGTGGGTAAGATTAATCTTGGATTAAGTTCACAACTAGCATATCTTTTACCACCAGTTCCAAGGTCATATGGGACAGGATTCGAAAGGTCAGTGGGCACTACAATTCTGTCCCCCTCTCGATCTTACTCTATGATGGCCAAGATGTAGCTGAGGTCCAGAGCATTGTCGATATTCTTGGTGAAAGCTTTTGCTGGGTTTCTAGCACTTCTGTTTGTTCCTCCACCTTCTTGGCCATCAAGACTCAGGCAGAGTGTTCACCTCTTTCTTTTCAAAATGACTGTCTCTTTGACTATAATTGTCCCTTTACACTGGTGGAACTGAAAATGGCCCTTCATGGGTCTGGCAGCACCTGATGATGTACGCTATGACATGCTGCACCATCTATCTCCTGCTTCTATTGATGTTCTTCTAATTGTCTTGAACTGGATATGGCAGAAGAATGTTTTTTTCCTGATACTTTGCACCAGGCTATAATTTTACCTTTCTCTAAGCCAGGGAAAGATCCCAAGATTCCTTCAAACTACTGTCCAATTGCTTTGACGAGCTGTCTCTGTAAGACCTTAGAAAGGATGGTTAATGCTCATCTTGTTTGGTTCCTCGAATCAAACAACCTCCTCTCGCCCACCCAGTGTGGGTCCCGACAACAGCATTTCACCACAGACCACCTAATTCGACTTGAAACATCAATCGGAGAATCCTTTCTGAAACGCCGACATCTAGTTTCAATATTCTTTGACATTGAGAAGGCTTATGACACAACATGGAGGTATGGCATTTTGCGAGACCTCCATACATATGGGTTACGTGGCCATTTACCCATGTTTATTAAAATATTCTTTAATGGACAGGAGATTCCAAGTTCGTGTGGGTTCAACACTTTCCCTTTCTTTTGTACAGGAACTTGGAGTCCCTCAGGGCTGTGTTTTGAGTGTCACACTTTTCAGTATAAAGATAAATGCCATCACTGAACAACTCCCCATCACTATTGCAAATGGGCTGTATGTCGACGACTTTCACATCTCATGTCAGTCGTCGAATATGAGATATATTGAGCGGCAACTACAAACTGCCCTCAATCGTGTACTGAAGTGGACTGTGGCAAATGGCTTTAATTTTTCTCTCTCTAAAACCGTTTGCATGCATCTTTGCTGCCAACGTGGTATTCACCCTCATCCTGAACTTCATATCGGTGAAGTTTCGCTGCCAGTGGTCCCCAAGACCAAGTTCTTGGGGCTTATCTTTGACCATAAGCTGACCTTTATACCATACTTAAAGCAGCTATGGGTCAAATGCACAAGAGCACTGAACATCCTTGGTGTTCTCACTACTACCAGTTGGGGAGCAGATCGATGTTCTATGTTAAAGGTATATCATGCTCTTATTCGATCAAAACACGACTATGGATCAATGGTCTATGGCTCTGTCAGACCTTCGGCCTTTAAGATGCTAGACCCCATTCATCACCAAGTACTTTGACTCTGCACTAGGGCTTTCCTCACCTTTCCTGTTCAAAGCTTATACGTTGAATCTCATGAACCTTCTCTGCACCTTTGCCGTTTGCAACTATCTTTACTATATTCTTCCGAAACTTCGTTTCTTACAAAAGCATCCCACCTGGGGATGTGTTTTCCTTTCTCAGTGGACCGTACTTTTTCAGAACAGACGATCTACCATTGCTCCATTTGGCCTTCGTATCCAGGTGCAATTGGATAAATTGGGTCTGTCCTTGGATAACATTGCAGATTCTACAGGTCAGCCCATCCCACCATGGCTTATTACAGCCCCCAAATGTGACCTTTCTTTCAGTCATCTGAAAAAGGCAGATACTCCAGATTGGAAGTACCGTCATTTATTTAATGAACATCTTTCAAACAATTATTCCGTTCCCATTTATACAGATGGTTCCAAATCAGGTAATTCAGGGGGCTCTGCTATGGTTTGCTGCGGTTCGGTGGTTGTGCACAGATTCCCCTCTACAGCTTCCGTGTTCACTGCTGAACTGTATGTCATATCTCTTGCCCTGGATCATATTGAAGCTGAGCAGTACTCCAACTGCGCTATTTATACTGACTCACTTAGTTCTATACTGGCCCTGGAATTGCTACTCGTTGGCTCACACCCTGTTCTCGCTGATATTCAAAACTGACTGGCCCATTTCTCATTAACTGCTACTTCTATCCAGTTTTTCTGGATACCAGGCCATGTTGGTAGTTGCGGGAATGAGCTTGCAGCACGGCAAGCACTGGCACTATCACCACTGTGCCTATTCCATACATGGACTATGGTCTTGTATTCAAGGCTCGGCTCTGTGCCAGCTGGCAGTCCACTTGGAGTGAGCAACGTGACAACAAACTTTTTCAAATAAAACCCTATATTGGGCTTTGGCCATCTAGCTTCTGTAAGGTTTGGAAGGAGGAAGTTGTTCTAACTAGACTATGCATTGGTCAGTTTTTAAACTCATAGTTTTCTTTTATCTGGAACTGATGCACCAGTGTGTAGTTTGTGTAAAACTCAATTCACTATCAGCCACATTTTACTTTCTTGCCATCGTTACGATTCTCAACGACGGCACACTATTTTAAACATGTTTTTTCCCAGGATTTATCTGTAACATTGGACAGTGTTATTGGTGATGGTGACTCTGTCCACCTTGATAATGTTTTTAATTTTTTAATGGCCATTAATTTTTTTAATCTCATTTAAGTGTTGGATATTTATTCATTACACCTTTTTAATTGTGGTTCCCTTTTCACAGTTTTATTTTCTCTAGTTGAATTTGACATTGAAAAATGGCCAGAACATTAAATAACTCGACACCAGGACTGGAAAGGCCAACTTCAGGTGACTAACGCTGCTGTTTGAACTATCCATTTGAACTACCCGTTAGTCGTCTTGGCAAGTTATTATTCCAATTTTGCTGCATGTCTTTTAAACTGTTATTACTTTACCCTTTGGTACTGGCCATAATGACACATAACCCGGAACCAGGACTGGAAAGACCAACTTCAGGTGACTGACGGTGGTTCTGGTACTTGCCTGTTAGTCTTCCTGGCGGGTTATGATCATTACCATTCTGCTACAGAAGTTCTTTACAACCTTATAGATTGGATGTCAACATCGGTTTTATGCAATTTTCTGTTTTAATTGCTGTTTTGTTTTTACCTTTGTTTACTTTTACAAATTTTACTACATTTACTTTACTTTTACCTTTTTACTGGACATTTGGCTACTCATTAATACGATTTTGCTATATGTCTTTTAAAACTTCTATTATTTTACATTTTGATAATGGCTGGTATGACACATAACCCAGAACCAGGTCTGGAAAGGCCAACTTAATTGTTAGTCTTCCTGGCAGGTTACGATCATTACCATTTTGCTAGAGTAAGTACTTTACAACTTCTCTTACTCTGCTTTCTCTCTTAACATTGTAGACTAGATGTCAACATTGGTTTTATGCTTTTTCTGTTTTTTCAATGATGTTTTGTTTTACCTTCATTTCCTGTTCTGTAGTTTACTACATTTACTTTATTTTTACCTTTTTACCGGACATTTGGCGCAGATAGTTTAGCTGCTTTGTGCCATAAAACACTAAATCAATCAATCATCTCCAGTGAATGTGCCCAGGCCTTTTTCTCTTTTTCCTGGAGCTGATAAACTAGGTTTTTTATCGTTGATTAATCTCATTCCAACTCAGCTGTTTTTAATAACTTGTTCTTCTCCCCTCACCAGATATTGGGGTTCATGTTAATGTGTTTCCTGACCCAGTTACATTTTAGAGTCAGTATACCTCGAATCCCACGTAATCTGCATTTTCTTTTTTGACTCTTAGCAGTTTGATTCTCTTCTGTCTCTGTGGGGGCACAAATTTTAATACTTTGGACACATTTTTCCACTCTGTTTTTCTGTCTTACTTATCCTCTGTCTCTCATATCCTTTCTCTGGTTCACCTTCTGTCTGTGGTTTTTCATCATTACCTCCCCCTCTTTAGGAGCTTCTGATGAAGAGTCATGCCCCAATTTTCTATACTTTAATACAGAAACTCTGTAATATAATTGTATGTGACTTACAGTCCATAACATAAATCTCAAAGGCACATTTTTCTTGTGGCATACGAGTGTGGAACACTGTGACTGCTCTTGAATGTTAATTTTTTTTTTTTAATACTAAATTTATTATGTGACAGCAAATATTGAAATTTGAGAATTATAGCTGAGAGTAGATCATGTGACAGCAAAAACTGCACATTTATTGCTGTTTTTGATGTTTAATTTTGAAATAAAGGAATGATACTTTAATATAAAACTTGAAATTATAATTTACTATATAATAATATTAAAATCTATTTATAATTAAGTGGTTTAATTAAATTTTGAATGTAACTCTAACATGCATAGAAAGTGTTTAAAGATGGCATCTTTGCTACACTTAAGTCAAATAGGTTGCTTGATTTGCTCTGATATTCATACTTAAAAATATTCTCAGGAGAAAATGTACTATAATGTCTCAGCAAACTTTTATGTTAGTATTTTATCTGTTTTGCCATTAATGTCTTATAAAACCTGGATTTAAAGTTTTATTAGCTTTTTGTAACTTTTTGTTTTAAATAGTAATATTCATTGTATTTTGCATTTTCATGGTTTATTTATGTTGCCTAATTTAAGCTGCAAGTTACTAAAAGTTTATAAATAACTCTTTGTCTGAACATTTTCTTTACACTATCAACTTGTTTAATAAAACATTTTAAAAGTAATGTTTTAGTTATGGTAAAAAAGTGAAAAAATGAAATTCAGGGTTATAACACAACATTGTATTTATTCACTTTAAGCTATCAAGTTCAGTTACAAAATCTTCAATTGGTAAATACAGTTTAATATGAACATTAAGTTTTAACACAAGAATGTAAAATCTTTTTGCATGATATGCAACATTTAGCATATCATATGTAGAGAAATGTTGTGTATATTAAATAGTTATATATTTACACGATTAATTATATGAAATGTGATAAAAGATGTATATATTCAAACAGACAATAGTTTTTTTCAACTTATTCTTGCTTCTGTATTTTTGTGAGGCTGTGTTTTAATTCCAGTAATTTGTTTGCTATTATCTCTTTTTATGTTGTTGTCTGAAATGAGAATCTTTACTTCTAGTACAAAATTTTTTCTTCTTATCATTTTGTAAGCACACTTAGTACGTTTTTTTTTTTCCCCTCCTTTGTACTCGTTCAAAATATATTTTTTTGAACTTATGGCTTTAGTTTTTGTAAATGACTTTCTAACATGGATAACATTTTTTCCATTATATGAACACTTACATTATGAATGATTATTTTTACTTTATATTGTTATCTAATTTCTCTCGGTTACCTTCTGAAACAAAAAAATTACTGACTTCATGTTAATTCTTCAATTTCAATTACTGTTCAGTTAGCTATGTAAATTCATTTATTTGTTAAAACGTCATGGTTTTCTTAAGAAAATGTTAAAGATTCACTACATCATTTATTGACAACAGGAATACTTTTCTTCTGATTGGTATAGTTCTTTGTTAATGGTGAATAATTATCGAGATTCACAAAATCATTTTTTTTTTTTTTTTTTTTACTATTGATATTGATTTTTCTGGTTAAGTATAATACTTTACTAATGTCAAATTGCATTAAAGATTTACTGGGTCATCTTAATTTGTAATCACCACCTTATCTGATCATATCTTTACACAATGGAAAAGCTCATATAATAAATGTGTATGGGTTGAAAAATTTGTTCTTCCCATTAAATAAATATAATTTGAAACTATTTTTAAAAGTTTTTGTAACATACTGCTGCAGCCAAAAATATGTTGATCACCCTTTGTATTCATTAAAATAAATTAAGTAATAATAAGTTAGGAATGACTTATTATTGTAGGTCTCCTCTGAGAATAACCAAGCTTGACAAATTTATCCACCTTAAGGTGAAAGGCTTGAACATTGGTTGCCACAGTGATAGATTGATGTGTGCTTTTTCAGTGGATGAAGATTGTTATACAGGTGTTTTTGGACTCCTTGGGAACATTCAGTGCAAAACTATGAAGAATTACTTAGTAAGTTATATATAAATAGCTATTGAATAGTAATGTTTAGAATGTTTTGTAGAAATCTGAAATATTTCACTTTTAAACTACTGTTATTGTTTCGTTTTTTAAATTGTGTGTGGTAGTACAAATAGAGATTTATATCTATATTGCCCCAGTAGTAAAATCGTGAAGGAAGAATACTTGTAATTTTTATAACCCACATTTGATTAAACTCATTATTTGACCCAGTTTAAAATGTATAGGACATTTAGAAATTCAAGAAAGATTAACTGACCTGTCTTGTTATGAATATACCTGTAATAGTGCAATCACATGAAGAATATTTATATAACATGCTAATTTTTTTCCAAGTCCTTTCTTTTTTTGTTTTTCTTATTTTTAATCACAATCCTTAGATTAACACCTACGGTAGTATGAAATGGAGTTCTTGTATTCAAAGTAGGTTCTGAAAATTGTTCATTACATTTGTAAATTATATTTTCATAACTGTTTGTGAAATATTCTGTTGTTAAAGATGTGAGGCGTTTGTTGAATGTTTCAATTACTTAGGTTCACCTTGGAACAAAACAACTTTCTCAATTTAAAGATTTTTTCAAGGCTTATAATGATTATGCCTTATTATGCAAGAAAATATAAATTGTATTATAGCTTTATTAATGTTCTAAAATAGTTCTCTGCAAAGATTGGTAAAACCCTATGACACAAGAAATTTAGGTTTGGTTATTAATTGCTAAAGTTGTATAAAACCATATTATTACTGATATTGATTTTAATATTTTTTTATATTATTGATATACATGAGGGAGATCATTACACTTTTAGCTGACTAAAAGTTTAAGCAAATGAATTGGAGTAACAAGTTCTTGTTGGACAAATATAACCTTGGTAGTCATCTTTACACACATGTGAAGCTTGTGCATGTTGAGACTCATAATTGTTTTTATTTACATTCTTGGTTATCTAATTTCATGAGGTTACATAATAATGATAATTTTTAACTATGTAGATTATGTACATTTGTTTTTGTTGCTTTAGCCAAGAAACCACAGTTCTGGATTGAAAAACTTAGTTCAACATCTAAGGAATTATGAAATGTCTGGTAATGACTGTTGTGTCAAGGATAGAAACACCATGAATATATGGCTGAAACAGCCTTTGAATAAAGAGGAATCTTGTCCAGTCAGGAAATCCCACACTCAAAAATTGAAAGCACAAGTTGACTGTAATGAATATTCAGTTGAGTTGGAATGTTCTTCCCAAGAGAAACAAACTAACTCCTTGATGGAGAACATGTTCAAAACACTGGTCCAATTCTGTGATGATAAATCTTTATCAGGTTAGCATGTTTAAGTAATACTTGTAATGCTGATTACATAATCAGCCAAGGATGATTTTGATTGTTACCATAGTTAACAACTTAAAAATATTCAGCATGTTCCAGGACTGTTGAAATGTAACAGTAAAATTTATTAAAACTAAGAGTACAAAAATAGGCAACCTCAGGTGTCGTATCATAAATTTATGTCAAAACTTTATAGCTTAAGATATTTTTATGGAAAATTAATTGTTTGCTAACAACAGTTTTAGCATTATAATTTTTTTATAATTACTTTGTTCATCAAACTGTGGGAAATCATATTATGGAAGATAACTAATAATGGAAGATGTCCCTACATTAGCAAAATGTTTTGGGTAACACTCTAAAATCCAAACTCTTCACTATATTAAAAAAAACAACCAAAAAACATTCAAACAAATTGGTGAAAAACCATTGTTAAATTAACAAATGAACCAATTTTAGTTCAAATTTTATATATATTATTGGTTGTGTTAACTTAACTAGTTTATCTTCTGGAACTGAATAAGCTCAAAAGTTTATTGTTGATGGAAGAGTTAGTTTTGTGAAAATGCTAAATTAATTCTGAAGGTAATGACAATTTTTTATATTGTTAACAGCTGCCAGTCATAAAGTTATACTTTTTAGCTATGGTTGGCAGGAAAGCACTGTTAATAACAATTTAAGCATTTTTTTATTTTTTTACATTTCTTGAAAAATAGTGTTAAACACTTATATCCTGAGTGTAGGTCAGCCTTCTTCTATAACTCAATTACTTTCTTGCATTTGATTATTTATGTAGAGGCATTTGGACACTTTTATAACCATATTCTTGTATTTTATACTAAATGATTAAAAATATGCAGAAAAAAACAAATTGTAATTGACAAGAAGAGTAAAACTTGTGCACTGCTCTCATGGAGAAAGAATAAAAGTTTGCTTGATACATGAATTTAACTAGTTTAGAAATACTGTTTTAAATTATTTTTAGTATATTAAGATGTTCAATGACTAGTGAAATTGTCATCAGTGTAAGTTTTTGTGAGTGTATTAACCCACATTGATTAAGTTGGTGAGAAGAGTGTTATGTTTTGTATTGTTGGTTTTATAGGCACATGCCATGAAGAAATAACTTCAGATTCTGATGCTATTGTTAGTGGAGATGTTTCAGAAGTGCAGCTAGTAATAATCCTTGATGGCCACACCTCCATTACATGCTCTGGTGATAATATGCCAAGGCAAGGCCTAGAAAACTTGTTAAACCTCACCAAAAATGCATTAACTTCCAGTGGATTTAAAAGTATAAAGTATGCACTAGTTGGGTTTGGAGGAAAAGGTGTTTATCATCAGCCTCATCTGCACTCCTACAATGGGTTTGTGTTCAGAATTTATTGTTACAAAGCTTTTAAGATATTAAAACAAAGAGTAAAATGTTAGATGAATCATTCATATTAATAACCTATTGTAAAATGGTAAAATGACATTTTTGTAAATTTTTAATAAATTTTTGTTTTTCAGCTCACATTGGATGTCTCATCATGACTTTGTTAGCTTGTGGCATAGCAATGTACCTTTCTTACAACTCAGATTAGAAACAAACAACTGGCCTAAAGTTGCACCCATTGAAGCCTTGGATTATTTGGTTGAAACAGTGTCTTTTAAAAAAGAAACAGTGAAAATGATCTGGTTTATTACAGATGATGATAATGGGGCTAAGGTAAATATGGTCTAATACATAATGGTCTGTATGTGCTTGTTATTTGCCATTTTTGTTTTAAAACAGTTTTTTGTCTTGAATGCTCATTGTGCATAGGAGTATCTCTGAGGTTTAATTAGTTTGCTTATTTAAACCACTCATTTCCAATATTCTGCACTTGCTGAAAGTGTTTATGTGAGTATAGATGGATATGAATAAATAATTTGTTTTGTTTTAACATGGGGTTTACTCTACTCTTGATTGTGCAAATAAAAGAAAAAAAACATAGCAGATTGTATTTTTCTGTAGAATTGCAAAATAATCCAATGTTAAGGGAAAAACCATGGTTGCAAATTATGACCAAATAATAGCATGTTTTTATGTACTGCTCAGTTTGCTTTGAATGGTATTAAAAAAATAATAATCTCCCAATAATTTTTTTCAGACAAACATAGTGATTTTTATTCTTCTACTGCTAAGTGACAAATATTTGTCTTTTGGTGTCAGTTAATGCCTGTTTTAAATGATCATTAGGTATAATAGGCAAGTTAATTTGAAAACTGTTTTATTTTTGTAAAGTTATTGATGAATTGTTTTGTGTGTAAGTTAATGTACAGTATATATTACTGTATTTATCAGATGCAAAATTTTAAAATTCTTACGTAGATGGTTATTGTATCCATAAAAAAAAAAAAAAAAAAAACGATTGGTAATCCATACCAGGTCATTTTGAAACGGGTTTCAGAGCTCAGCAAACTACATATAAACTGACAAACAGTACATAAATATGTAGTATAAAATATAGTACACTGAAACTGGTTGTTAACAACATACACAACCATGGTTCTTATTAAAATGACTTTTTAAAATAAATTAAGTGTTAGTGGTAAGGAATAAGTAATGTATTGTAAGTGAAGGTATTGAAACGATGTTTTTTTGTTGGTTTTTTTAATACAGAAGTGTGTGTGTGTGTAGTCATAAATTATAACTAAATAGGTCAGTTTTTCAAGTAAGGATGATAAATGATGTGGAGCTATGCAACACAACATTTTTTTGGGAAAAAAAAGGTCATAGAAGAAGAAAACTTGCATAAACGAGTATACCCCTCTCCACAAAAGTGAAGACTATAAAAGGGAACTGTTCAACCTCTCACCCTTACATCCTCCAAAGAAAGAGTCATGGTGAAAGTTTGTATTTTAAAAGATAACTTGCCTCTTTACATTGGAACAAGTATCTTCCTCTTTTCTACAAGATTTTTATGACACTGGAAACTTCCACCTAATTTCACATGTTTTAACATGAACTGTGCTGTTACATGATGACATCATCATGTAACAAAAGCTCTTAATGAATAGGAGCGACTTAACCTTCTATGGCAATAAATCTTCCCATTTTGCACTTGCTCTTGTGATAAATTTACTTTTTTCTTCGACATTGTATTGAAGAGATGTGCTTAAAATTTCATATTCAATTTTTGACATTTGCATTGGTAAGATAACTTTGATTCTTGTTTCTGTTTCAAGAGCTTTAATTTTTAATCATGAATTCTCATATAATGGTATCTTATAGTTAGTTTTTTGTGACTGATCTTGTTGATACTATGGCTTTTAAAGGCTCTATCAGGAAAGTTGCAGCCATTGTTCATTATGTTGTAGATTAAGGCATGCTTATTTCACCTTCTAATTCCAACCAATCAACTGTAATCTTTACTTCTCATTGAGAGATGATTTACTGGGCAACAAGTTTAACATCATGTGCTTCAGATAGTATTTTATAATATGAACAATGACCTTGCCTTTTCCAGTCTCTTTTTGGATTTCGTTCTCGGGTATGTTCCTTGACTTTTACCTGTGTCTTTTGTTATTTCTAATTTTGTATTTTATGATCCACAAATATTGTGGTCTATCGTGCCTTTCTTTCTTGCTTGTTATTACCCAGATGGCAATCACACATTGGCATCTTCACTGGCCTACCACACAGTTTGCTTATTGGCTCAATAGTAGCCTATTGTGGTTATCCAATGTTGCATCAGTTGTGGCAGAAAGGTTGGCACAGTGTTGGAACGTGATTAATAACAGACATTACTATAACACTGATATCAACATACAAGATTCTCGTATTCATGGAATGGTGTTACAAATAATTTATTTTGGAGTAGTCTCAGATTTGTTACGTATTAATATTTCAAATAACCAGAAGTTTGAACTTAGAAGTTAATTAAATGTTAATATGTATTAAATTTGATATTTACTAACAAAAAGGAAATTTGCATATATTAATCTTTACACAAATATTATTGAATATAAAAACAAAATTATACTAATAGTTGTTACTAATAGCTATTATAAATGATGGTTTATATACAAGAGTTTGTCAAACTTACAAACAATATTGATTCTTATATCCAGTCTAAAACTGAATATTGTATGTGCAGTCCAGGTCCCTGATGAGCAAACTACTATATTGTTAATACACGGGTATACGTCACTTGATGTGAATGCTAGCTAGCTCTTTTCTTGTTTGGCTTCACATCCTTACAAGCTGACTTTTTCTGGCAAAGATATTTAATGTCCTCATGGAAATAATAATGTCTGAAGTAATTCAGTGAAGTTGAACAGTTTGTAATATTGAAAATTTCTAAGTATTCCTGGTCTAATTCTGTGGTCTTCTGATTAATAGATGTTAATCACAATTATAGCTTCAGAGATTTATGACACACTGATCATAGCTGTTCAGTAATAATCCCCTATTATTACTGTCTCTCGGCTTTTATTTGAATCATGCAAGACTCTCCACGTTTCAACAATATTCTAGCATATTTTCGTGAAACAAACATTATTGATTCTTATTCTCAAGAATCTTCTACAAATTTTAAGAACAGGCAGCACTTGCACAATACGCAGTCAAGAATACACATCATGTGCAAAAAGGAAAGCATACAGAATAAGCATAAGCACTAAACTAAATGTACAACAGTAAATCTATTACAATGATTATAAAATATTTATGTAATATAAACCTAGAAATGTCTGAAAACTGATTTAATCCTATCAGTAACAACAACAACAACAAAAAAAAGTCTTCTCACTTGCTTATAATATTCAAAATTGCCGCCTCAAGTACAAAAACAGAAGAATAAAAAAAATGTTTCAAGTTTCTTTATTAGCTCGGACCTCAACAGACCATACTGTTACCAGCATGCATGGAACATTTCTTTAATGTCAATTTTAATGCAAAATATGTATTTTGTGAGAACACAGTCTGTAAGTAATAAACGTGAAAGTTACATTTATTATCATAATGACAATAAACATGATAGTAAAATATTGCTACAGAATACTAGTATTGATATTTGGAGGAAAGATTAATATCAAGTATCTGAATACATTTTTGTTATAAATTTTTCATCCTGTAATAATAAATTATAGCTTTTACTACTAAATAATTTGGAACATTATACAACACTTGGGTTATAGTAGTAATAGTTCAGAATTAATAGTTTTGTATGTTTTAAACATGGAAATACCTGTACGAAGTGGAATTCATTACAGAGGTTACTGACATTACATAGTTTACATTCTGGTTAAGTTAGCACATGGGATCACATACACAAGTTGTAATAGTTTTCAAATGAAATAATAATAAACATATTTTTTTCTTTATTCGTTCAGCATAAGAATATGATTTTGTTTATTCAATTCACAATTTCACATGACTTTGCCCCTCGGAAAAGTTTCTGCAGATGCCCATGATACTGCAGTGAGGGACTTCAATATTTTCATCACTACACTCACAACATGTATCAAAGATAGTGTATCTTGATACAGGTAACGAGGAATTTATTGCAATGAATATAATGAAACCACTTACTAAAATATAATTCCTTAAAACATCTATATAATATGCTTTCAGAATATTTATAAAAAAGCTCCTTATGCCAGTTCTGTATAGATTGGTTATCTTTACATATTAAGCATTGTTTACTTAACCATTCTCGTCAGGGATAGTTTTTGGTTAATTCAGATATTTGATAAGTTACATTCACCTAAAATTCTTTTAATACACTGTAATCATTTAGAGAGAAAAGTGCCTCTCAAACTTTTGCAGTTTTAAGTAACAACTCTTCACATGTGTTAATCACATTTGATAACCTAAAATTATCCAGAAAAATATTTTTGTTAATGGAATAAATTATTTCTGGCAAAACTGTACTGTAATGAAACTCATCAAATATTCTATCATTACACTCACAAAATTTATTTACCTTCATACAGGTAATAAGGAATTTATTGTTCTGAATTTTTTATTTACTTTAACTCTTAAACATATGCAACTTTACACTGCATTCCTACCATAGAATATTGTAAAATATTTTATGTATTCTAGGTTTCACAGACATGTATAAACAAATATCTGTTCTTTTGTGCCCAGAGTATGTTACACCAAATCAAATAAAATGAAAAAAATCATATTTTTCTTCTTTGCCTGCCTACCTTTGCCCTTCTTCCACTCTCCCTGATCTCTGCATACTTGAACCAATCTTGGTATAACTCACCACCACCTCTTCTGTTGTCCTTGAGCATATGACATTCTTCTTTTTAGTTTCTGAAACAATAGAATAAAACATATTTGGAATGCAACAATCTGGAATGTATTTTGCTGATGTTTTATGTTCAATACTTTTACAATGATCCCTTTATGTTAATTCAGTGCCTTTCCACTGAAAAGTCCAAAAATACAAACTCCTGAAGAACATAATATATATTATATGATGAACTCAATAGCTTATGTAAATCATTAACTATTCATTCTGTATTGCTTACGATTGGAGCTATACATGGCTATAATTATGAGGGTGTTACCACATGAGGTTTACATACGTATTTGAATCTCATATTGTGAGACCCTTTTTACATAATTTCTCAAACAGTTGCAGCATTTTAGTACACTATGCAAAACTTATTTCACAGTACCCAGTTTAATACTACTATGTTAAAAAAAAAAAAAAACCCTTCTATTCATGCCCAAACTATTTGAACTGCTTTGCCAAATCATTTGTCATGAGTATATTTAAAATCCCTCTTAGTTTTCTTCAGCAAGTTTGCTCCAGTTGAGCCTAAGAACACAACCTAAGAAAACATTTAATATTACTTTGCAAAAAAAGTCTGATATTTCATTTAGTTATTGATTTTATGTAGAAGTAGATCATTCTCTAGAATGAAACAAATAACTTGCAAAATCTGTGCAAAATATCTGGATATGGATATTGTGATTAACCAAAAATTTACAGTAATGCCACATACAATTTTTGCAGAGATATGAGTTAGTACTAAATATTTTCAAAATATGCTTACAAAAGGCTTGGTAACAGTTGAATCTCTAAGATGTTGCTCCATTGTTTCGACTTTCCATAACATATGCAGAGAAAGCTCTATATATGTGGCAAACTTGCAAAATTCACATTGATTTCATTTAGCAGCACTTGTAGCTTGATGTAAGTGGTTGCCATCTATCATTTCAGCTCTTGGATGCTGATCCACATGAGCAATTTAGTTGTTGTAAGGCAAAATGATTATATTAGGGTTAGATTGTTAATCAGTGCTAGACTGAGACTTGTAACAAACTTATTCCTAACAGTGTATACCATATTTTGAAGAAGTATAATAGTTGTCTGGAACAAATACAATTCAGACTGTATCTATTCCATAAACTATAATAGAAAAAGCCAGCAACAGGAAAGTGTTCTGCCTGACTTACGCTTACTGACTTTTAAAAATATTGTTTTTCAGTCACACATTGTACTATCTCCATTAAAAGGGGATACAGGAACTTTTACAGGTCTCTCTGATGCAAATTATACTTTTTTTTCTTCTAATGGAGCATGAAAGAATACAAATTGGTTGGACTTGGAACAGTGGTGAGAAGTGGGCAGTGGTGACACTGTCTTTGTAGTGTGAGTCACTCCTTAAAACATGACATATTTATTGTGCCTTCATTCTGTAGTCAGAAGCTGTTCAGTAGTTGAGATGAGCACCCAAGATTCAATATGAAAACGCTCCAACCATACTATACACATTGATTTGCCGACTGCTTGTGTACAAATGCTTTGAATGGTAATGTTCTTATTTCTGCTCATCCTATGGACACATGGGATTCATTTGCCTCTTCCCTCCAAGCAAAGAGTATATCCTGGTTAAAACTAAATGCAGTTTATGTGGGTGTTCTCTTATGTTACCCCTCCCATCAGGTGCCATATTCCTTGAGCTTTCTGAAAGGAGCTCATCTAATTACAATTTTACAGAAGTTCCTCCAGTTCATTGTGGAATTCTAGCTTTTCTATGTGTAGAGTTGACTTATCTCAGGACTGAACATTTTTGTAGTCTGAAAACACATTTCTGATGGATACTCACTTCACACCCAACTAACCCACTTTCAGTGTAAATGTCTTGTTTTACTTGGTCAAAGAATGAAAATATCATGATTCCAAGTGCATAGGGGAAGTTACTGCACAAAAAGATTGTCACTCTCATGTTAGCTGAGGGCTTTTGCTGCATAATGACATTGTCATGCACCAGCACAGTTTGCATTAAAACTAGGCAGACACATAAAGATAGCTTTTCTGTGTGAGGAGGTGAATGCTAATCTAACAATGTGTTTCTAATAGACAAAATGTTAACTTTCTTAATATTTTCACAAATTAAGTAACAAGGATTTTTTTACTCATAATAGCTAAATTTCAACAACTGTTTCTTGTTTTTTCTCATGAGAAAGATGATAAAATAAACTACAATCATTGCAAGCCCATGCAACCACATCTACTTGTTAGGTTCACTAGTGCAGTTCTAGTGGCTTTCTATAAGCTGTTGTATTGTACATGGGTATCAGCTTTAAAGACCATATTTAAGCAGACGAAAGGCATGGAAAGCTACTACAAGTACACTAGTGAACCTATCATGAGAAAAAAAATGTTGAAATTTAACTATTATGAATTAAAAATCTTTATCAAAGTGTAAATTGTGGTATTTCACAATACTGCATAATTGCCATAAATTTGAGCATAATAAGCAATGAAAGACATACTTAGGGTAGAATGAGATGTTGAGCATCATTCTTGTAAAATGTGAGTTAACATTTGGTACAATTAAACCATTATTGAAAACACTGTAGCTTTAAAGAATATTTTTTGATAGAATGTGAGAAAGAATAAAAAATACTAGTTTGATCAGATTTCAAGTTGTGACCTGTTTATCTTCTCTGATATATGCAAGTACAACTGTTAATTCTGATGCCAGTCTACTACATTTGATTTTTCTAATGAAATTATAAATAATTATATTGTGTTTGAAGCGTTTGTCTTCTGTTTTTTGTAGCTGCTTTGGAATTAATTAAATAGCTTTTGATACATTTTACCATGGTTTCATACATATTTACATTGTTTATTGCATATTTAAAGTGTTAATTTTATTTACATTGCTAGAATCAGTGAATTTTATATGTACTACTGGTTTATTATACATACTTAACATAATAACCAAGTTTCAAAAAACATTTTATTATAATTATTGGTCAATATTTGCTGATAAGTATTTCTCAATTCCATCTTCTCTTATGTATTTAGAAGTCTCCTTTTTTCACTCCACCCAGAAGAGTTATGGATTTCTTAAACAACAATGATATTACTCTCTACAGTTTCTTTCCATATTCATCTCTGTGGCATTCTGGTGTTGTGGGTGTCAAAAAGGATGGACTTGCAGTTTCTAATAGACATCCAAAAGAAAGTGTGGAAACACCTAGTAATGCTTACATTGATCTTACCTTCTTCTCAGGTGGTGTAACTTTCAGTCATGAGTGTCTTTATTTTAATGTTACAAATTGCAATCTGATAGCTTTCATGGTTACTTCTAAGGCTAAGGAAAAGTCATTGTGTAATTATTAATTTACACTTGCATTTAATGATTAACAGTGTTGTGTGATTGAAAATGTTATTTTTGGGTTCTACTATGTTGTCAATTTAAGTATTTATCAGTTTGTTTTTAAATGTAAAGTAATTATTTTCTAAACTTTGTCAGAAATGCACAATTAATTGGTGTTTTATTTTTTTCCACCAAAATGTTCCAATAACAAATTATTGTATAAAACTGAAAAAAGGAATAAATAATGAAATATTGAAAGAAAAAATGTTTTATTTTATGAGTTAATGGCTTCCTTTTCTTATCTGCTTCCTTCATCATTGCTGAGGGTCAGAGACCATGGTTTGTGACATCACAACCTTCTTACCCCCTTGCCCTGTTGGTGCACTGGATCACTGATCCAGTGCTTTGATGGAACGTGCTTCCAGAACTCAATTGCAGAATGGGATTTATGGATCATTTTTAGACCCAGATCTGCCTGTAGTTCTATTAGTTCCATTTGCACAGCAGATGATTCTGTAACCAGGTTCTGTAAAGAGGTTCGAGAATGGACAACCATCATTGATCACATTAACCATGAATGGAATTACAAGAAAGACATAGCAGGGCTTCAGCTTCTGCAAGTCCTCAAACCTGTCTAGGAAATTATCAAGTAGTCCTTGTAATTTATCTTTGTATTCTTCCAGTTTGTGGTCTTTTATTTCAATATCAGGGAATGTATTTATTCTCCTTTTGAGATTGGGAAAGTAACTGAAGTTTCTTGACGGTATGTCTCTTTGAAAAAGTCTTATTTTACTCTGAAAGATGAAAATTGTCTGAGTAAGGTCAGAAACAATCTTATCCTTCCCATGTTGAGAGTTTGTAGATGGAACAATAGATCTTGCATCCATTCATCATTTCCCAATTGAGGATAGAATCATCTCTTTTCTTCAAGGAAAGTAATAATAGGCTACAACAGTTCCACAAACTTAGACATTTCTGATTGACAGCCACCTCACAATGCAGTAGAAAGAGACATTGCTGGGATTATCTTCAAGCTCCCGTTCTTCAATACAGTTTTTGAACTGTCAATGGGTCTTCCCATTTAAGCATATGAAATTGATAACTTCAGGAACAAATTTCATAACATTTTCACACTTGAAGTATCTGGCTGCCAGGTATTTACGATGAATAATGCAATAAACAGGAAGAAACTCTGGAAAGCAGGGATCACTTTTCATAAGTGCAATTAATCATGCATTTTTCCCCACCATTGCAGGTGGTCCATCTGTTGCAACACTGACAAGTTTATCCAGTGGAACATCAGCATTTGTTGAGGCTCTGTCAAGTGCATTTTTAATGTCAACACCATTAATTTTACTTTTGGTATCACTATGTCCATCATTTCTTTTTTCACAGTTACATCAGAGTTAACATAACAAACAAATACTGCCAGTTTTGGGTTGTCTTGTACGTCTGTAGATTTTTCAAGGTCTAAGCTGAATGCAAGGAAATTCTTTAAACCATTTCGCATTTTGCCTACAAGATATGTCTATCTGTAATGTGGCGTGAAGCAGGTGTTTGTGCTATTAGTCAATGAAGTTTTATGTTATTTGGATTTAACATTGGAACAATTTCAGCTGTGTTCTTTTTAACAAATTCACCATCAGAATATGGGCATTTAGCATGAGCAATATTCCAAAATATAACAAAACTAACTTCAGTCGTATCAACTTCCTCACTGAATATTGTCAACAGTGTCTGCTGGCTATTTAGTGATAATTTTAACAGAGTTAATTTGTTTTTCTGTAATTTGATTTAGGGGCATAACCAGATGAAAAGTTTTTGTGATTTGTTTCCTAGTGGCATTTCAAATTACTGGCTTTGTAATGACTGAGTAACACATTGGAAATAAGACACAAAGGTTTATCTCCTTTAATAGTGAATGCCAAATCTTCCTCCCACTCTGGCTTAAAATTTTTGTTTTCATTTTCATACTTTTGCTTCTTACAATTTAACACCATCTTTCTTCACAAAAGTTTCTAAAATATTAAAGTGAAAAGAAATGATAAGCTTCAATACGTGCAACACAACCAAACTCGACAGCATCCAGTACCACACTAACACACCACTAATTTTAGTGCTTGCAACACAGCTACACATGCCACAATCAGGTGATCACATTGTAAGCACCAACTTGTACGATTACTAATTCTCCAGCACAATTCCTCTGTTACTGATCTGAAATGTTTTTAATCCCTGACTCAAATATAGCATTAAAATTAGGATTTAAATTCTTTGATATATTTACTCACCACGAACATTAAATCCACGTTTTAATCCAGTGGACTCTGTTTATAACTGGTAAATAATTATAAAGCTTGAAATTTTTTTTATTCACCTTTTATATTAAATGTGATGCAAAAAAGAGCTCAGCTAACATGTTTCTGCATGTCAAAGAGGCCCATGGGGCTCTGAAGCCATGGTTTAGCCAGCCTTGGCATATGATGACCACATGTCTAAATTTGGATACCAGCACAGGATAAGTAAATTCAATTAATGGAGTAGTTGGCAGAAGAGATGAGCATATCAAAATTATTCCTACATTGCAAGACATTTCGTATAAAGTATCAACAATGTGCAATACCAAATATGTAAAGGAATATGTTCACCATATTTCTAAAGATTAATGTAGTTTTCAAATACCATTCATGTGCATTGTAAACAAAACATTTTGGTTTGAAAACACATTGCAAAATCAAGAAACACTTGTATTTTGTCAATTTTATTAATACCTAAATATCCATTTTGAACAGCTAAGGGAACTTCTTTATATAGCTTTTGTAGCAGGAGGGGTCACTTGAGAATGGAATAAATGAAAGGTAGTGTCTAGAAGTAATTATAAAGAAAACCTCACACTTAAAAATATATCTTAAACATTATCTATCACTAGAAGCACATTGAGAATAACAAGCCTTGCTCAGAAAAGCTTAAGAAATTTAAAATGTACAGTATCCATGTCTCTCTCTCTCTCTCTCTCTCTCTCTCTCTCACGAACTAACATTGCTTTTTTTTTTTTAAACAGAATTTTGTAATTTTAATAAAATGATGGCAGGATCATGCAATAGTTGTATGATGGTGTTATCTAAACAATATTAGTCTTTTGTCAATGGGCAGATTTTAGGAGAAAATTGACATCCAGTGGATGCTGCTTCAGAGAATTTTGCCATTGATGTTTTCTGGAAGAGAATAGTTCATGAAATTGGCCTGAAAATGGTTTTTAGAAAGGAAATTAGTAGGATGAAAGAAAGTTTTTCAGAACAGATGATGTTTACAATAGCCTTGATATGTTGTAATAGCTGAAATACATTGTACCATATTCAAGCTTTTTTGGAGATAATATATCATTATTAATATTACTTTGCTAAACTAAATTTTCACTACTGAGTCATTTGTAAGCTACAATTATTTTTAATATGGGGATTTTTTTATTATCAGAATTACTTAAAATTAAAAAAAAGTCTTACCAACAAAGGTTGATAATAACCAGCTTAGAAAAGTTTCATATACTGTATTAATTATAGTACCATTTTAAAAGAGTACATTACGTACTTGCTTGCTTAGATGAGATATTTTCCAAGGGAATGGGTGTTCTAGCAATCTTTTTGTTATTTCTAATATTTGAAGAAAGGAGACTTTCCTGTTAGGCCCGGCATGGCCAAGCATGTTAAGGCGTGCAACTCGTAATCTGAGGGTTGCGGGTTCGCATCCCGGTCGCGCCAAACATGCTCGTCCTTGGGGGCGTTATAATGTGACAGTCAATCCCACCATTCGTTGGTAAAAGAGTAGCCCAAGAGTTGGCGGTGGGTGGTGATGACTAGCTGCATTATATTAAAACTTCCCTAAACTAAACTTCCCTCTAGTCTTACACTGCCAAATTAGGGATGGCTAGCACAGATAGCCCTCGAGTAGCTTTGTGCAAAATTTAAAAACAAACAAACAAAACTTTCCTGTTAATTTAAATATTTTAAGAGGGGAAAAAAAAATCTTTCAATTAGTAATTAAGCACCACACATTTTGTTTACATTCACTGTCAACACTAATGGTTTATTCTGTATAAATACCAAGTTTAAAAAACACTGATACACAAATAATCTTATGCTAAAGCAATGTATGATGGCAACTTAAGGTTATTATATGCCATTTTATCTGAAATACTTTGAATGTGAAATTATCAACGTTATGTATACTTTCAAGTTTTTTTTTAAAGGTTATGGCATACTGCAGTAGAAACATTTAGTTGGATTGAAAACATTTTCTGAACAGCACTGTGGCAAAAAGAAACAGAAAAATGGGGTCATAACATGGTTAAATACTGGTTTACTCCAAATCCTAACATGGGGTTCAGTAGAAGTATATGGATCATCAACAAGTAATGGCTCCAGTCATATATATATATATATATATATTTTTTTTTTCCTGAAACACTAAGAATGCAAAATACAGATATATAAACAAAGCTGTTTTCCAAAAACATAATTATTTGTACTTATTTGTCAACAAACACTAAAATGATAGATTCTATTTTTGTAATATATACTTGCTTTATTAATGTATATAAAGCAACCAATTTATTTTGTTTGTAGATTTGGTAAAATGTAAGTATGCACACAGTTGTTCACTACTGTAAATCAGTTTTAGGTGACTAGACAGATTTGCCTGTTTTTAACATTTAAAAAGTTCTAAAACAGATAGGACTATATGATGTTGGCAGTTTTCTGTTTAAAAATATAATTATATATGTGTTTGATGTTTCCTTACATTCACTGTTCCAGTTGCTTGTTTTTAAACTGTCTTAATATTATTCAAAATTTGTTTTTTTTAATCGGTTTTAGCTGACTTCATACATGTTTCAATATCCACACACAAAAAAAGAGGGTAGTGTTGTTAAAAAATGCAAGTAATTTGAGATGAGAAGAAGGAAGCTTTTTCATATTGGTTATTTCTCAGTGTTATTTTGTTCTCCTATAGCTCAGTGGTAAGTCATGGTTCTTTCATTTTAAAATTAGGTTTCACTTTATTCTGTGAGCAGCACACAGATAACCTGTTGCATAGTTTTGTACTTAACAACAAATAAACAATGACCTTTTATGTGGATTGTTAGAACAATACAGTAATCAGGTGTAATGCATGCAGTATTCAAGAGGAAATTGAGTAAACCAATATTAATGTTAGGTGAACATTAAAAACAATGTAAAAGCCAAAGCAAGCAACAGCATGTAGTCCTTTGTGTTTCTAGAAAGCATAAATCATGAATAATAGTTTTTTGTATTATGTCCAGGATTGCTATTTATTTTTTGAATTTATTTATACATGAATAGCTAGAAAATGGGGAGTTGTAAACTAAAAGTAACTATGTGACATAGAGTTAAGTACATTATATTAAAATAAAATAAATTTAAATTAATTCTGGAGCCTTATCTTGCTGTTATAGTCCTTATCACCTAGTTAGATCATATGTATCTTACAACCATCTATTTTGATATACAATAAACCATGCAGCATAGTTTATATTGCAAAAGGCTCTGTTGTCAGGCTGTCTTATATAAAGCAACACTTTGTTTGCACAAACATCTGGCAACTTGACTAGTATGTTTTTAGTATGTAGACTCATTTCATTCTCCAGCTGTTTAAGGTGTGCAACAATTGGTTGGTATAAAATAGTGCAAGATTTGGCACAGTTACCATGGCACCCATACAGATTTAATGATTTTTGTTTTTGTTATTCTTGTCATGGCTGTAGTATGACCTGATGCTGGCAACCAAGCATAGTGGCAGTCCTTTGAGTGTCATTACATATTGCTGTTCATTCCCCCCCACTTGGTTAAGTACCATTTTCTAAACGTAGTCTTCCTTCCTTAGATATGTCATGGAAGTATCTTGAAGCATTTGTACATCTTTTTATGTAGTAGGATGAATACCTATTTTACATCTGCTGGAAGTTTTTGATAAGTGGACCTATATGTTTTAGAACTAACTTGTTTCACTTTTTCAGTTAGAGATCCTTTTTGATTATGTTAGTTATGTTGTTTTGCCTGAGATATGCAAGTGGCTTTAGCCTTTGATCTTTACATTTGTGATTTTCACCTGTTACAAGATATCATGCTTTGGTTATCTGGGGTATGTTTTTTTGTTTGTTTTTTTGCAAGTCTCTTTCAGCATGGTAATGGTGCCACGAGTTGATCCATATTCCTTTGTTTTTCAATCTTTATGATCTAAATGTATGAATATTTTTCATCAGAAAGAGTTTCTACAAAAGAAATTGATATTTGGTGTCATTAAAGTACGTATGGAGGTACCAAACAGTGTGAAAGTGTAATTCTGATATATGATGTTACTTCGTGATTTCATATTAAGTGTGGTTGCCAAATGGCTTGCTGAATTATATAATCAGAACCCTTTCTATTACCTTTGCTGCCTCTTTGATACATAAGTCTGTCAGTATTCATATTATTTTAGTTTAGGTAGAGAAAGTATCATTACACATGCAATTTAATAATTATTTCTATACTCTTCAAAAAAAGAAATGCAAAAGGCAAAATATGAGACAAATTGTTAAGTTTATTCCGGGTAGTTTTGTATGACGTGTGAAACTTTGCACATTCACTGCTGAACATCCAAAGTCTGCAAAGGCAAAGTCCACGCTCACCAGGTGAAGTTTAACGTCACTCAACGTCAATAACGAGTATGCCCACGTGAGCATCAATAACTGCTTGGCATCTCCTGCCCATGGAAGCGATGAGATGACGAATCACATCCTGTGGAATGGCTGTCCACTCAGCCTGCAAAGCTGCTGCAAGCTGAGGTAGAGTCTGCGGTTGAGGTTGTCGCCGTCGCAGACGTCGGTCCAACTCGTCCCAAAGATGTTCGATGCAGTTTAAATCTGGTTATCTGGAGGGCCAGGGAAGAACATTGATGTTGTGGTGTCTCAAGAAGACAGTGGTGAGGATGGGCGTTGTCATGTTGAAAAACGTTGTTGACGTTCACCATGATTGGTTGCACATGGGGCCTAAGAATCTCGTCGATGGTTGGGTACGGTCTGATCGGAAATCCTATGCAGCCCTGGTATGGTTGAGGTAGTAGACGTCGCAGTGGTGGTCCTAGCCTGAAAGTGACGTAACCGGATGTTGCGATCTTGTGCGGGCGTGGTCACACAAGGTCTGCCAGATCGTGGACAGTCACGAGTTGATCCATGTTGTTGGTGACGATTCCATAACCTTGTGATGGTGCTTGGGTAGACATTCACAGCTCTGGCAACGTCTGATCAAGATTTGCCTGCTTCCAAGCGACCAATGGCATTGTTGCGTTATGCTTCAGTCAGTCTTGGCGTAACTGTATTGCGTGTCAGTGGCTTAACACTGAGCTATGGAAACCGAGAACCTGTCACTTTTATAGAGATTTTGTACATGTTGCACTTGCAGAACATGCAGATCTCTTAAACACATTTATTGGACACACGTGCGTTTTGGTGAAAAATCTTGTTTTCCTCCGTTTTCAAAGTGCACAACTTTTATTGTCATTTTGGTCTGACAATCAGTGCCTTAACACGTGTAACATCACATACTCTGAGCTTGTAACGTTATTACATATATTTCTCTTTAAAATAACAAAAATATCCCTTTTGCTTTTCTTGTTTTGAAGAGTATATTAACTTTGATACAAAGAGCAATGCAGTTAGTGAAATATGTTAGCTCATAAAGTTTCTTCTGTTTCAAACATACTTTAAACTAAATAGATAAAAGCTTTGGAAATGTTTTAACACTAATTTCATTGAAAACATGGTGAAGCTAATAGGTTTTGTGAGTTTTATATGTAGTTTGAGAAAAAGCTATTTTATAATGATTACAGAAAAAAATGTAATATTTTGTGCCTTGCTATGAGTGCAATACATCATTTTAGGCATTTGTCACACAGGATGCCCTTATGAAGTCTGTTTCTAACCATCTCCAAACTAACATAGCATTGATTGCAACTACAGGTATTCAATTCAATCTCATCATTTATACTTTTCAAGCAGAGAGAGCAGAATCAACAAACAGCAGCCCCTCCAATGGAACATCAGTTTGTTTGCAAACTTACAATGCCAGGAACTGGATTTCAATACCTTTGGTAGGCAAAGCACATATAACCCATTGTGTAGCTTTGTGCTTAACTTCAAACAATAAATAGCAGTTATCTGACTGTCTTGTTCTAGTGCATAAACAATTGCAATTAGCTTAGAAGCAGCTAGACATTGTAAACAAATCTTAAAGCCTTTTGTGATTGGCAGGTTTCCATTTGTCCAATGGCTATATACATGAGTAAAGCACTCAGTTTTGTTTAAGACTTACTCATAGTTCGTTAACATTTTGGAATATTTTAAATTCTGTGAATAACTTCGAATTAGTCAGCAAGAAAAAAAATCATAGACCAATTAATGATTGTAAAGTATAGGCAGAATTTACATTTACATTTCAGATCTTTATCATCTTACAATATTATTTGCTAGCTCAAACTCTATTTATAAGGCTTCAGTAGGCAAAGTTGTGGTCCATAGTAGATGGTATGGCTAATCAAAGAAAACACAGATATGTCACAGATTCTCCTTTCAGTTTTAACAAATGTAAAGTTGAAAAGAAATCTGTAACATATGTATGAAAACTAATTTACTATTACACACTTTAATATCTGTTTGTTTCAGTTTGGTGCATGTGAAGTATATTGTTGGTTGTGTATTATACAAGTTTCACATGTTCTCTAAATTTGTAGAAGATTCTCAAGAGTATGAATAAACAATACATGCTTTACAAAAATACTAGCATACCTTTGAATATTGTTGAACGTTCAAGAATTTCACTTAATTAGTATAAAAGCTATTCGAGACACAGTAATAGAATATTTTTCGTCAGCTACAGTCTGTATACTGTGAGCCTCAGAAGCTGTAATTGTGACAAGTGCTTATTAATTGGTAAACTACAAATATTTGACCAGGAATGTTTATTGATTTTGAGCACAAGCTTCAGTGAATTAATCATTCCAATGATTATACTTAAACACATAAAACCACTTTTTGTGAAAAGAAACTTCTGCCAGCTTAGCAAAAATCCATACCTGTTCAATCCACTAAAGTTGAAGATTCTTCTAAAAATACAACTCCTAAAAACAGATAGTGAGGATAAAACCATCAAAGCATGTCTGCCATTTCTTGTATCTGATTGTTGGTGTTTCTAAAAGAAAAGGAGGCAACACCAAGTGTATTTGTGTCCACATGTGAATATAGTTTCACCAGATAACCCAATGTTGTTGATTTGACCAACAATTAAAAAGCTAAAGTAGTTAGGGAGGAATTTAGATCTTTCATATTTGTTGGTTCTGTATTATTCACAAATGACACTGCTAATCTCATACCTGTACATATTTCATATGATACTGGGGTGACTCAATCATTGCTGTTAGAGGGTATATTGCCCTTAGTTTTGGCTTCTGCCACTGGTGAGTCTATTATTGCTGAGGGTACTGATGGTGGCTTATTAATGTTCCTCTTCATTACATTTATTTAGCCTTAGACCTACTTTCAGAATGAGTTGTGGTTGTAATAAGACATACTCTGACAATTAAGGATGTGTCATTATTGAGAAATGAATTGGCTGAGAGAAAAATTGCTGCCGAATCCAAGATCACCGTTTCCCCTAAGGATGATGAGGTTGAGGGGAATCTAGATGTGTTTACTTTGTGTGCTGTGACTTGAGATCAGGTGAAGAAATTAACCCAAAAACAAATGATAAACATTTGTTCAGAGGATGATATTATAGATTTGTCAGAGACAACTTTTAGACCTGATGGGGAGTTTGTGAATAATTGTTCTACTGACAATTCATTGGTGAGTGGCAATGATGAACGTGTGGGATATGGTTCACCTGGTGAAGTTCCATTTGCTAGAAGCAAACTAATTGCTGAGCAAGAAAGGGGTCTACAGATTTCTTCACTATTTAAATATGCACTCCCAACCAATAAATTGAAGAAAGTTCCAAATGGTTACTTTTGCAGAAATGATGTGCTCACAAGATAACGGAGTCCACCCGATGTACCAGCTTCAGAGAACTGAGGGGCCAGTATGGCTAGGTGGTTAGAGAGCTTGACTTGTAATTTGATGTCATAGGTTCAAATCCATGTCACACCAAACATGCTTGCCCTTTTTGCTTTGGGGTGTTATAATGTGACAGTCCTATTGTTGTGTGTAAAAGGTAGTACAAGAGTTGAAGGTGAGAGGTGATGACTAGCTGCTTTCCCTTTAGCCTTACGTTGCTAAATTTGTGATGGCTATAGCAAATATTCCTCATGTAGCTTTGGGTGAAATTTAAAAACCAACCAAAACACAATCAATCAGAGAAATGGGCTGTAGTTTATTAAGTCATTGTTCCAAAAGCATATATTTTTGTTATATTAAAAGTTTCCCATGGAAAGGCATTTAGGTGTCAACAATACATGTAAAATAAATTGATACATTTTTTTTAGTTTAGTAAAACTTGTCATACATGTCAATTGGTTAAAAACCTAACCAGGAAGTTTCCATTACTGCTCTGAAACCTATCCTAGCTTTTGAAGAACCCTTCAGCCATGTGATTGACTCTGCTAAGCCAAAAAGATAACTTTTTCGTGTTATGTATTTATTGTTATATACTGTCACAATATTTTAAATTGTATAATTATTTGACAGTGTATTGTATTTAATATATTATTATCAATGTGTGTGTGTATAAAATTGCCTACTGCCAAGGGAGGTGTAAAGGATTTACTGTTATTAACACCTACCTTTGTTTTAGTTTGATACATGTGCACCAAACATCCAACAATACACGTCACAAGTCCTGCCTGTTCTCTAAATTTGTAGAAGATTCTTGAGAGTAAGAATCAACAATATGTTTTACGAAAACACCACTGTATTTTCAAACGTTGTTGAAAAGCAAGAACCTTGCTTAATTGGTATAAAAGCTAGCCAAAATGCAGTAATAGAATATTTTTTAGTCATCTACAGTCAGTGTGTCATAAACCTTAAAAGTTAGAATTGTGACAAATTCTTATTAATCGGTAAAGCTACAGAGATTTGACCAAGAACATTTATTGATTTCGAACATTACAAACTTCAGTGAATTAACTTTGGACATTAGTATTTCTATGAGGACATTGAATATCTCCACTGGGAAAAAACTTGTAAGTGGTGTGAGGCCAGTCAACAAAAGACAATTACCTAGCTCAAGTGAGATTTAACAATATCAGCATAAAATAATGTGCGCCTCGTGTATCTGGACCATGGATAAAATATTAAGTTCCAAACCATATAGAAGACTAATTGTTTATGAGGTTGTAAACTTTTTCATATAAATAATTATTTGTATTAACTAGCTGTAATAACCATTATTATAAATTATATTTTTTAAAAATATGTATTAAAATATATATTTGCAAAGAAACAAAATTGTGTATCAATCTTATTGGCAAATATCAAACTTGATACATATAAAAATTCAAATTACCGGTTATTTGAAATCATAAAACATAATGTATGTAACATAAGAAATCAGAGACTCGTCTGAGGTAAATTATAATATGTAACAAATTTTAGTTTTGATTTATATGTCTGATCAACCTACAACTAGAAGCCATTTATCTTGCTGAAATGATTTTGTGGTAAATTAGCTCTTTTGGCAGTGGTGACCTTGTATAATCAACAATGCAGGATTTGCATGGATTCAAATTGTTTCATGGCTTTCAGTAAGGGCCTGGTCACTCTTATTGTATGTAATTTACATTATTTAGAAAAGAACACGGTGATTGTTACTTTATGTGGATGAAACTAAATGTCAGGATTTATCTGTTTATTATGTTATGAAATCATCAACTATGAAATGGAGCCCAGTGAATGGCAACATATCAGGTGAATGAGGAAAATGTTAATAATGGCCTAGAATCTCTACATGAATTTACAAATGGCTTTTCCAGATGTAGTAAAATCATATTTTTATTATGACATTTTGAAAATTGATACCTATACCTCTTCATAATTTTTTTTATCTCTATGCACCACTATTTTGAAGATTGTGCTATAATTTTCATCCAAAATTCCATTTCCACCCCCGTACACACTCTTCAGTGCTACAACCAGAAAAAGGAAATACCCAGTAGTTGTGGCATATTTATGAAGTGGCTAAACCCCAGGGCCCATTATCTTAATGGGAGCCCATTGATAATTTGAGTCTATGTAGAATTACATGGGATGTTGGGCCAACTGCTCAGTATTTGAATGAAAGAATTATTTATGTTATGTGAATTATAAAATAGGTTGTAAATTTAACCAGCCCTCAGTAACAAAGTTAACTAGCCAGGTGTGGAGTTACTGCAGACACATTCAATATAAATTTTTAAAAGGGCAGTTGGATTGGTCTTGCTCACTTACAAAACGAGTATTCAAACATTTGTTCCCAACATATATTGATGAATGCAATTACATTAACAAATAATGAAGCGGATATTTAAGGAATCTTGTTGTGAATTATTAAATCAGGAAAAAAGGATTGTAGTGGTGTTTCCAACTTTCAAGGAGTTGAGCTTGGGTATAATTGAAACAGTATGGGTATCTTAAACTAAAGTTCTTAATTCTGACTCCTCCTATTTTCTTCTTGATGACACTTTGACAATAATAAAGTTTCACAGCCCAGTGAAACAGGATTTATGGGTGTTTCTTGTTTGTGTATGTTATGTTTTTACACAGTTTAGTTGTCTTCCTTAAATGTCCGTCAGAGAAATTTTCATGTCACTGTGTTTAAGGAACTAAAATGAATTTACATTAATGGTGCTGCTGCACAATGATGTAATCATGTGACAAAAGCCTTCGAATAATATGAGGAAGACGCACCTCCGTGCACAATAACCACTCTCATGCACTCAGGATTTTTCATTCTTCTCCTCAGTGATTTGGTGATCAAACATGTTTTAAAGTTATTTTTTGAATGTTAAGCAAATTTACTTTTATCTTTTTACATTTTATATTTAGGTATTTTTCTTTCCCTTTTTTACACCTGTGTTCTTTATTATTTCTTGTTGTATTACTCCTTGATCCATGTTTCTTGGAATTTACCTTATCATTTCTCTTTGATTGCTCTTAGGATTTATACTATTTTGTCTAATAGCTCTTCTCTCAACTCCAAATGCCTTTTTCCCTTTATGTTCATCACATCTTTCCCAATTTTTATTTTCCCTTTCTCAATTCCCTGTCCTTAGTACCTGTTGGGCCAGCTTAGTGATAGGGCTTCTTACTTTCCATTTCTCTTTTTGGTTTCACATTTCCTCTCCTACTTCCACCTTTTTGTCTAAGGCACTTTTTTATGCTTCAGTTTCTATAGGAGTTCATTCCCTTCTGTATTTGGTCAGTTCTGCATTTACCCTATCTCACAATGCTTTATTCCACTACTGTTGGGACTTGATGGGTCATGTTCCTTTTTACTTTACTCCTTTCCTATCCTGAACTTGTTTTTCTTTGCTGGCTCTTTCTTAAGCCATCTGCATTCTGGGGGCTTATTTACTACATAATCTTCTGAGCTGTTGTTACATAGCTTCTGTCTTCACTATCTTTCCAGGTTTTTCCTCTTTTGCAATTTTACCCAGACTCTTGTATACTACAGATTTGTATACTACTAACTTTTCCATTATAGATTCCAGGCCTTCTTCCTTTTATCATTTTTCCATCTACTAGATCTCTAGTTCACTCTTCTTGTCAGACTTTCATACACTTTGCATCTGTGGGCACCCATTTCTTTTGGGCAATAAAGATTTATTTTTTGGCCCAGTATCATCAGGCTGGTTTTCTTACCTTTCATTTGCTGAAGGTTTAATATTTGGTTGTTAATTGCCTTTCTTGATCTGTCTGCATCTTATCTTTCATGTGGTGTCCTCACTTCCATTTCTTTGAGTTTTGTTCTGGGTTGGGCATGCCCCTCTAAGATACACTTGTCCCCCTTCTCAACTTTAGATTTACTTCCATATGGTCTCCTTTTCTTTGCCCTCGGCCTCTAAGTATTTATTTTCTCAGCCAAGGCTCGTCTTCCCTCTGTTCCATTTAGTCATTAGCTTTACACACTACTATTCTTCTTCAGCCCTGTTGATGGCACTTCTTTGACCAGTTCAGCCTTGGCCAATTTGACATCTAGTCCCTCCTAATCTTGCTTCATTCTCACACTCCCCGTTTTCATTAAGGGGAAGCTATCCTTTATCTTCACACATGAAATTTTGCTTGTTAGGTCAAATTTTCCAATTAAATGGTATTTTACCATTTCACTGGCTTTGTCTACTGATGATTCTGACTAGTCTTTTGTCACTGGTCCTACCACCACTTCCTCAATAGAGTGAACCATCTTTCTGCCTACTTCCTTGGCTGTTTATCAATGGTATGTTGTTTTCTGTCTCCTAAAATTACAGTACCATAAGGTATTTCATCCCTTGTCTCATATAGGTATGGGAGTTGAGATTTTGCACCATCTCTTACCTGTTCTGTCTCAGTAAACGTCTTTAGTGTTGCCTCACAAATGAGATAGTATGGCTGTCTCACGTATATTCCCAGGGTTAAATGTTTTACAACATACAGTATACTGCATTCTGTGTCAATCATTCCAAGGAAATTTTGATAGTCAGCCAGAGTACTCTACCTTCTCAAGCCAGATTTGTGAGATAAACACTTTTGTGGCATTATTCTCACCTCCAAACCTTCTTTTGCTGATCAAAATAGTCTAGTTTTGCAGCAAACACAAGTGTGAATGCTTGCACCACAGAAATGATCTCAAGCATCACAATAAACAAGTTTATTTCAATGGAATATAATTTCTACAAATTTTCTAGGCCATAGCAATTGCATCTGCAAACTTTCATGACTTTCCAGAATCTGTATCATATGAACCATCTATTCAACACTGCCTAGTGTGACTTCTTTTTTGTAATAACTACAACTTTCATATTATTTAAAATAATGTGATTTTTCCTTCAGTCAACTTATTTCAATTGTATCTTTACTTTGGTCACTGAAGTTTTTTAAATTATTTTTTTAACTCTGTCTTCTGGTAAAGTTTTAAACAGATTCTTCATAAACAACAAAAACTGAAGCTTCTTCACTTGCCTTCTGGATTCTGTATTATTGAGCTCTGGAGGCTGATACTAGTATTCTGAAGAAAAGTTTGTTGAACTTATTCAGGTTTTGTTATATTATCACGTGTAGTGAATATTAATAGTTTTATTTCTTTTACATGTCATAATGAAGATGTCTGAAACTGTTACTAAATCCAAACTCACACAGCTGACCTTGAGTATGTCATAGCTTGTGAACCAAGAAGTAATTTTGGCATAAAATTCATACCTTAGCATGAACTTATCTTAACAACATCTGCAAATAAGCATTAGTTATTTTTCTCTCTCTTACAAACCATGTGTGCACACTAGAGGCATTTTCTTTATTACATATTTGAACAGTTCTCTGAAATTTCACATTGCACTAATAAATTGAACAATAATAGGAACTTCTATCAACAACCCATAACAAAGCAACATCAATCATCCCCTCACTTTTTATGCAGATCACACATTAACAGTCCACATCTCAGACATAAACAACTGCATATTGTTGAATAAAAGGTTAATAAACAGTGTAGAGATGCAGTCTGTATTAGGTAAATGCCACATTTCACCCTACTACCATATACATTTAACATTTATAAAACTATTTACACGTATAAATTGAAACATAAATTGAGTAGAGGTTACATAAGCTATTTTAACTTTAGATAATACTTTTTGCAGGATAATCTAAGTTATAAAAATTTACTATTTCATGATAAATAATATCATCCATTACCATTTTAATCTAGAACTACTCTACAATTGTCACACAAAAAAGATATATTTCTGGGTATTTGGAATTTTCTGATTTTTCGTCCAAATCAAGAATGCAAAATGTGACAGCAAAGTTGGCATTCTCAATCAGCTTAGTTTTGAAGAATGGAGTAGCCAAAATGTGTAGTAGATATCTCATTCTAGTTAAAATATTCACAGTTTCAGTCTGTTAGTCATGTATGCATACTTTTTTAAAAATTTAAACAGTGTATTTTAAACTTCCTCTTTCATTTACTTTGTTTTAATGTTTCATTTTACTTTTTGATTTCAGCTTCATCAAAAACAGTATTCTTCAATATTAATTAATTATACTTCAAGTAAATAATGTTTATTTTCTCCTCACACCAAATCATGCTTCTTTCATTCAACCTGCAACAAATCACACCTCTCATTTTTCCACTAAAAAATAAAAATGACTTTCTGAAAGCACTTAAGCTGTGGATTTCTAACCTGTCCTTACAAACACTTGTTACTGCAAAGATTAAATCAATATTCTTATTTTTAGCTCTTTGAAGGTGCTTCAGTCACAAGCAGATGTGTAATATTTAGTAGCAGTTGTACGGTAAGGATTTGTAGCTATGTAGAGTATGCCTTAGTTGGCAACATATCTACAGAATAAAAAAATAAAAACTGTATTTATAGGAGGCACAGAATAGTTTTCTGACATTAAAACAGACATGTGTGATATTACTCCAGATAAGTACTGATTTTTTTTTTTTTTTTTAAATATTTAACTGGCATAGGTAGTATGTGATATTAGAAAGCATTTCAATGGACACTTATAAGGAAATTATACAATATGATTCTGGCATGAATATTATCACTCAACAGTGAAAAAAACAAACAGTAATTAGTTGTGTGTAATACGGCTCAGAAAAATGAAAAAAAAATTTAGAGGATAATGAATTAAGGTTCAGTAGCATGTTATATGTTTCAGATATAAACAACCATAACACAAAAAGTGATCAAAAAGCATACTAAAGCACAAACAGACATCAAGTATGAAAAATTGAAAAAGCAAATACCTATGTGACATTATTTAAAAACACCATAAAAAATAGCTTATACAGTTAAGAAAGGAAAGACAATCAAAAATGAACTAGTTGTGTAATGAAATAACTGTACAACAGTTATCACACTGTATAACTACAACTTTTGTGATTTTTAACAGAAAAATATTGTAAAACTGCATTTGTATCAATTTCTCAGTACTGAATATTCAGACAGACAAGCTTCACAGGAAACTTAATACTTAATTACTAAAAGGCAATTTATCAAAAGTAACTTTATATAACATAATATTGCACTATGATATATATTTTCTTATCTGAAAAAAACAACTTTTTCTAAATGTTTTTTCCCCACTTTAGAAGCATCTTTTTTCTACTTGTTTATTTTCTATGCAAAAAGAATAATAATGCAGTCACCTCACTTCAACTTCCAAGTGATTTGTTTGTTTTTTCAATTTTATGCAAAGCTACATGGAGGCTGTCTGCACTAACTGTCCCGAATTTGGGGTGTAAGACTAGAGGAAAGTCAGCTATTCATCACCACCCACTGCCAACTCTTTCACTAATGAGTAGTGGGGATTGACCATCACATTATAACACCCCCATGGCTGAAAGGGGATGCAAACATATGACCCTCAGAGTTCAAGTTAAGCACCCTGACCACCTGTTCATGCTAGGCCCACTTCCAAATGAACTGTAAATATATTATGTATACAAACCATTTTGTAATTAAGAAAGATATAAAAAATGTTTTGTAAAGTGTATACAACAAAAAATTTTTTAAACCAATCAACATCGACACATCAACTACATGATTTTATTTGAAATTAAAACAAGTTTTCTCATGATAGTACATTTACCTTTTTTATATTACAAAAAATCATGATATTCAGAAGAAAAAAAAATGTTTTAACAACAATGATTACATTCCTTATAACCAGTTTAGAGGTCTGTGTACTTTCATCTAGTTTCCCACTGACAAGCCTATAAGTTCATAGAAACAAAATATGAATGAGAATGAAATTCATAACAGAAACAGAAGACAAATGTACAATTTCTGTGGAATCTCTTGTAAAGCTTTAACAAAATACATGAAAACTAAACATTTTACCCCAATTTTTGAATTAACTGAAATGATGTATTTCACTGAAAAAATATATACAATTTACTATAAAAAATGTTTCAGCTTCTCAGTGAATATTCAATGCAGAAATTATACAGTAGTTGTATAGATTCAGTGAAACAAAATACCACAGTGTAAATCTAAATTGCTATGATTTAATAATTAAACAACCAAGGGAGATGTCAATTAATTGATTTTACAATTTATTCAAAATACTTGCAAAAAACACAATATGCATACTTTTTAATTTGTTTCTGTTCATTAAAAAACAGCTTTAATAATTAAACTATTTTTCACATGTAATCATCTAGTTTCACTTGACTGTCAAATTAATATGTGTAAGAGGTATGTTGACTAAAAATATCATGATTTCAGTGTAGAAATGTGTCACCACTTGCATGAGTATGTATGACACTAGGTTCCTGTATATTATCATAAAGTTTAGAAAAATGACAGAATTGTTCCTGAACAGATTAAATGTACACTGAACTGTGTATTACTTCCGGATGGTTCCTCTGCAACCTTCTATTTTAATAAGGAGGGAGTTGATAAATCATCTTAATGCATCACAGCTTAGGGTTTCATGTGCCAGTTCACACTGGTTCATCATATATGACAAAAAATACTATAACTATTCCCTGTCTATGTTTTCTATTATTGTAGAGGCTTTCATAATAATGTGCTGTTGCATTTTAATTAACTGTATATATGATCTGTTATTTCCTGAAACATTATGTAGCAGTTAAAAAAAAAATTGACTGGCTGAGCTGAAATAAGAAGAAATAAAAGCCCTTAATAAGATGATCAACTCTATGCACAGCAAAAAATAAATTAAATGTAATTCTGGTCACAGTACAGTAAGAAAAATATATGTGATCAAAATTAATTAATAAAAAAACTTTACCATGATATAATAATTACAACACCTTTTTGAAAGTAATTCACATTGTTAGGAATAGTATCTCTTATGAAAGAAATAATAACTGTTAAACCTAACTGTGCTGAAAAGTTACTCAAAGTAATGTTTACCCATTGTGGGTCTTAGAATGTCTTACTTAACAGTATGTTTTCTTTTGCTAAGAATAAACTAAGCTGGTAATGGTAAAACAATCCGTAACTAGTTTATTATTGGTGAAACTTAACTTTTATACCAGACTAAAACTAAATCATGAACTCTGAACAGCTAAGATTACAGATGGACTAAAACTGAAGTATAAATCAGTTGTAAGAAATGTTTCACACTCTTCTAAATTTAACTTTTATACTGATGCACAATGAAAATGCAACAGTCTAAGTCTTACTTAATTATCTCACTAGGCATATTTGTAATTTCATTTGTATTCGAAATGGTGAGCTTATAGGTTTATCAATTGTTTAAGTAGTAATGTACCTCGGGATAACAAAATGTTTGGTATTGGAGTTGCAATTGCAAAAATGAGCTAAGAATCTTACAAATTAACCATTTACAAAAGAACAGCAAAAGATAATATAACAATACCCTACTTAAGTAATGAAGATTGTCTGATTGCTGAATGGATGATTGAAGGCAGCTTGTATATGAGAAAAGTTACACAGAAAATGAAATGTTCTGCTTCAAGAATCAGCAGAAATGTCCAGAGTAAACAGGTTCTATAAGGTAAAAGTTACATCCTGGAAGGCAGAGGGTCACTACACCAGTCTAGTCATTTTCAGACTGTAGTGGATACAGAGAGACAATGCAAGACCCTACAAAACTAAAATTACAAAGGTACAACTTCAAGAAAACAATGTGAAAAGTCTTGCTTCTGTCAGTTTTTTTTTTTTATCTAACTCAGGTGTAAGAGAACATTAGTGGAACAACCTCATCATCAACTGGAGACAACTGCAGCTGGCCAACCTTCTCCAGCTGCACAGAAAAAGTGGCATACCATCTCCCAGTTGTCTGTGTAGAGCCTGATCAGGTTCAGTGCTCCCAGAATTATGTTAACCCATTCACTATGGTGTAATTGGTTCATTTTGACATTGTGTGACATTCCATTATAAAAGTCAGTAGTTTTGCTCATATTTTTATAATTGTCTTTGATATCCCTGTTTAAAGCATTTTACTCAGTCCCTTAGATCTGTTGTGTTTCTTCTGTACATTATTTTAAGTTAAAGATTGTTCAAACTTACCGATTTTTAAATAAACTTAATATTTCTGTCAATTAATATGTACTATTTGTGAAATTATGTCATCTTTCATTGCTGATATATAATATTTTAAAGCAATTCCAGGATATAATTAAATCTTGAGGAAGTTCAACTCCACATCTGAAACACACATTTGTGAACTTTCAATTTGTGACTATAAATTAACATATGGATTTTTGTCGTACTTCAGATGCTTACTCGTAAAAGCTCTTATAAGACAAATAATTTAATGGCAGCAAATCTCTAAAAGTTATTAATGTTTTGAAAACTTATTCTGTAACCATATAACTAATACCTGATAATAATGTAGTTTATGAAGTTTCTTAACAATTGTGAAAATTTCAACTATTATTTAACAAAAAGGGAAAAACAAACAAACAAACAAAAAGAACTTGTTGACACAAAAGCAGACATTTATGAAAGCAATGAAATTAATTTGTACACAATAACACAATTCCTTCATTTTCCAAATCATTAAAATATTCTTTTCAACATGCATTATACCTTTAACATATGGACAACTGAATTATAACATGGTTGGCAACTCCTCCAAGAAGAAGGATACATCAACAACACCACAAGTCATGGCACCTGTAGTCCTGTAGTAAACTAACAAAATACAGTCTCATCAAGCCCTAATAATTAAAGAGAACAGTTCCAGTTAGTGGTCTATGGCATCTAAATAGTCCATTCCAGGCACTCTCTTCAATCCATTATTACTATCCTTTTCTTCTTCTTCTGCGATTTTCATCTGAAGTCCATCATAATCGTCCATCACCACATCCTGAGTGTCTGGAGATTCCAGTTCCACTAGTAGAGCTGTTGCTTCAGCTAAAGTATCCTAGAAATAAATATACAAAATTAAAAGCCAGTTTTAAATGCTGTTTCATTCTTAATAGTATGGTAAAAATTACCTACAAAATTTATACAATAATATTCAATAACTAGATGGAACACCAATAAGTTCATGATTAGTCAAGAGTTGCTTCCCTTTTATGTTATTATAAAAAAACGTTCATAAAAACTGCAAAACATCAAACTTCAATTCTTCATATATCTTCACATGGACCCAACAAAATATCATGTCAAATTTGGTGAAGATTGATCAACAAGGGATTGTGAAGTAGTGGTTAAAAAATGCAAAAATACCCATAAAAACTGGAAAACCTAAAACTGAAAATTTGTATTAATCCCCATACAATCCTCATGCTAATTCTGGTGAAGAACCATCCACATCCTGTAAAGTAGTTACATGCACAAACAACAAACACTGCTTTTATATCTATAATATACATATATAACAGTTTTAAACATTCACTACCACATCCTAGAAACTACTATCAGGAAATTTTTTAAATCACTTGTACTGCACTAACAGCAATAGACAAACTAGACTGTTTTTATGAAACAAAAAATCTTATGTAATCCAGCACAATAAAATAAAATTCTGGTGCATTTAACTTTTAACAACACAAATTTAAACTCTTAACCACGAAAATTATCTTAAAGTGGGGAAAAAAAAAAAAAGACTTAAAGTACATCAAAAACCATCAAGCAAAACATCTTAGTCTGAAGAAATAAATCCTTAAAATGATTTCCACACCAAGACTTGTTCTATACTATAGTGTAGTTATCAAAAATGATTTATTCAGGCAAGTGGAAGCTCCAGTAGAAATTAATTTAATTCAAAACTAATAATCTTGAACAAGATTTGTAGCTAGATTTTAGTTGCTATTTAACAAAAAGTTCACATTTACACATAATATCAACAAATTTAAACACCATTTAAACAATCCAAAACCTGAATATACTAATTTTTTTTTTTTAAATATAAAAGTATAAAAGCTCAAAATTTTAGAAAATAAACTTTTAACAGACAAACCTGAACATTACAGCTTTCATAAATGTGACTTTACCAAATTATTTACTTGTATACCTAAGAATAAAAATCCTTAATTCTGAACAAACAAAAATTCTTACAAAACACTACAAGTACTATGAACTGTTTCAATGTATCAGGCCTTAATTACCACAATAAATCCTTTACAAACATTAATAAAATTAAATTTACATACCTGAGCACTTACTGTCCTCTGAAAAGTCTTGGTATTGGAGTCTTCATTAGACTGTGGGATAGTACTCTGAACTGCCCAGCCACCATGCTCTGACATCATCTGTTTTAGCCAGTTTACTGCCCACTGCCACTTAGTAGGAGCCTGAAGTAAATACTCTTTTGCTAAGGCACACCTAGTTCAAGAGGAAAATGTTTTCAAAAGAAGTGTAATGAATGATCTTGATTAATTTGTATCTTCTACATATTTTCTAAAGTTAATAAGAAAGCTAACTATAAAAAAGTATTACACACATTTCACAAATACATTCAGTTCTAACCTGCAACAAAATGCTAACATGAGCCAAATGATGTACAGGTTTTGTGGAAGGATTATTAGTTAGGCATTAAAAGAGCAATAAAATACTAACATTTCAGTATAATCAAATGCAGTATCACTTTACAATTTGAATCATTCTAGAAAAAAAAAAGGGGCAATTTTCTATGTATATACATGTTTTTTTTTAGGTGTTTACAAAGTTGGTTAAATTGACCAACCTTGTGTAGAGTTAGGGTAATGTGTATTTTCTTATTGCAAAGCCACATTAGGCTATCTGCTGTGTCCACTGAGGGGAACTGAACCCCTGATTTTAGCATTGTAAATCAAAAGTCTAACTACTGTCCCACCAAAGGACATTTTGGACAAAGAAAATAACTGATAAAATATAAAGTTTTACTGTAAAAAAACTGTAATGTATTTAGGAAGTTTAAGAGATTATGCAAATAAAGTTTAACAGTTTTTAGATGAAGAAAAGTATTTTCAATCTCGACATAAAAATCACTTTGCATACAGAGCAGTCAACACTTTGACTCCATATAGTCACAGAGAAATGTTTTGTGAAAGTACTTAATTAAAAATTGTGATTTATTGTTTATAAAGACTTATTACTTACTGAAAGCTTAAAAATTTCTTGAAGATATACAGTACACAGTAGAAATTGTAGTATGGAAACTATAAAGACCAATTTAAGGGTCATGAACTTGGCTGATTTGACTGAGCTCATAAGAAAAAATGTTATCCAATATCCATAGTTAAATACAAAATGTACTTACTTATGGGCAAGGCTTACTAAATATTTTACACCTTGATAAGAACGTCGACTGTCATTAGTTTGGTTGGATCGAATGATATCTGTAAAATTCATTAATAAAAGTTCACTGTATACTTCCTAATACAGTATATTATTTGCAACAAGTAGCAGAATTTAATCATTATTCACAATATGAAAACAAAAAAATTTTAGTACAATATGATGTAAACACAAAATTAGCATAGGTTGTTTGATAGAAATATAATAAAGAAAATATTTCTAATACTTTATGCTTAATAGCATTCTTTATATTTTGGTGTAAAGTGCAGTGGATATGTTTAAAAGTATAGTAATTACTAACATTATTATACACAACTTAAAAACACACACTAATAATACAAAATACAGGTTACTCTGTATTACATTTACAATAAAATATTTCTTTGCATTTAAAGTTCTGTGCACAGGTACAATAGCTATATCACTTTAATCTTACTAAAATATGTGTGCTGAGTTTGCCTAAAGCTATAATGCATGAATATTACATAATTTCTTTGATCTTTTAATTTCATTCATATGAAATACAACTATAAGAGAGTGAACACGTATATTTCTTGTGTACATACCTATCATTCCATCAACACGAACACCTTTTGCATCCACCCAACCATCTATCACATGCTCAATTCGTTTATACTGAAGAGAATCCTCTAACACCTATAAATATCAAACCCCAAAAAAGCAGTATCTGAACATAACTTATTCAGTTCCTTAGATGTAGTAGCACTTTCTCATAAAAAATCAGATAGTTATGATTTATTTTATGTAAAGCTGTTTACAATAATGCTACATCTCAAAGGTTGATCTATAACCACTTATATATAATTACCAATAATCTTCCAAAATATTCACATATCACATACTGTATCTAGACACAAGTGTATCAATTCAAAGGTAACAAAAAATCATGTACTGCACTTTTTAAATATAAAAAATTAAACCAACTAATGTAGAAACATAAAAGTGAATAATATAACCATGCAAATTTCTCCAAAAATATTCCAATACCGAGAAGTTTTAAAAAGCCTGTAAAATATTTTGAAAATTTTTGAAATGTCTATACAATTACAATCTGTAGATTCTATTCACAACATAGTTGATAATTTCACAGAAATAAATAATGTAATAAGAACTCTTGACATAATCTTTAGATGCTGCTTTCTCAACCAACAGTTATAGTGAATTTTACAGCTAATGTTAAAAAATAATATGAACCTTGAGACACACAAACATTTCAACATTATTTTGTAGTTTTTCTAATATTTGAAGGATAAGCAGTCTAAAACAATAGGTTTTGATAAGATAGTAATTGTTGTGCCCCTACCAGCAACTCCAGCATCAGATGAGAAAGATTTTTCAACTCATTCGAAGGCACTGAGGAATACTGAGTCTACAAAAGACACATTCTGTAACATATCTTTTACAATAAAACTTATCACAAATATGTTTTCAACTCTTAGAATCACAATCTTCAGATTAACTATATTTAAAGTAAAAAATCTTTATTAGCATAAAAAAATTCCAAAATCTACAAATTACACATTTAATAAAAGTCACAAATAACAAACTATAAGAAAGATAATTTCACTAAGAGATAAATTTAAGTACTTTATTAGATTGTTTCTTAATTTTTATACAACCCATCACACATTTCATTATAAGTGAAAAAAAAGCAACAATCCTTTCAGCAGAGGTACCTCTTTCAATTCTTTTCTGTGCAAGTCACTACATCTAAAATTTAATTAAAAATGAAAATCACCACTATAGATAAATAATTTTGGTTAGAAGGATGTAATGAATATAATGTCACTTTTATCTACAATATACTTATCTCTAAAAAGATATGCCAGGTTCTGTAAAAATATCTCAGAGTTACTGTATGTAGTATTGCAGTTGAGATGATGTGAAATGTATGTGAAAAGGTTAATCATATTATCACAATGTTATTTTAGTGAATGGACAATCTGTATTCTGTCCACAGCATGGAATTGGACACCATATTTTATTACTGTAGATCCTTAAACTTATTGCTAACCTGTAGAAGGACTTTTTCAAGGTAACTGATAAAATGAAAAAATAAAAACTATATATACGTGTACAAGACCCAGGTATATAAAACATAAATTATTTAAAGACACCACAGCTGTTGAGGTCCTAAAAACACTACATCTCACATTCTACTTTAAGAATCACAAATTATTAGCACAATAATAACTAAACACTGACCTCTGAATAGCAGTTAATTACTACTGAACAGGAACAATTCAGCCTTAAAATTAGAGAGCAAGACACCTGATATAAACTACTTTATAATTTACCTGCAGTAACATATATTAAGATAATTTTTCTAAATTTTCATGTACATGTTCTTGCATGTTTTAAGACATCCTTCTTGTGGAAATTTTAATTTCTGCATCTTCAATGTGGAAGATTTAAATTTGGAACCATTTGTGTACTGGGCACTTTTCGTTCTTTTTTAAGAAATCATATCATCACATTAAAAACAAAAGCTGCATTCAAAATTAGTCATATTTTAAGAAAAATCTATTGCACTACTTAATTATCTAGCTATGGACAAGGTTGATTCAACATAAATTTTGACTCTAAATTGATACATCTAATAACACAGAATAATAACATGTTTGCACCTCCAGAAGAAAAGTCCACCTTTCAAAAGCACTAGAATTATATGGTTTTTATTTCATCTCTATCATTACTGAGCCTACTTGATTTTTAACATCATGAATAATAATATGTAAAATGCAGATAATATCCTATAACCACCATAATTCCTCAAGCTTTCTAACTATGCACTAAGAGCTGTTAAAAGTTTGTGTTTCTCATGGGAACAAAACTTGAACTATAAGTGAAATAGTTTTCTGTACAAAAAACAATGAAATGTAATATGTCATTTGCTAGATATGTCTCCCATTAGTTAGAATTAGGCACTCGTGTGACAGCAAAGTGTGCCAACAATATCATTCATAATATCAGTGACAGATCATCACAAGGTTTCCCAAGCGTGTACTTTTATTTCTACCTCCAAAAACATTTCTGAATTGAAGTGTATATATGCTCTTTCATTTTTTATTGTAACTGATTAATTATGTAACACAAATTTTGTTCCTGGATAGTATGTGTTATTTCTTAATTGCTTATGTTGTAAAAATACAGAAAATGGCCATTATTACCTTCAGACTTTGCTTTTGTGACCTGGATAATGAAATTTAGAAATTAACCTTTTTTCTATGTAAAAACGGGTACATTTTCATTTACATAAGGTTTGAATAAAACACCATATGAATCAAGATTTACATGTATTTATATTAAAGTTATACAAAAATGAACAAAAATGTTAAGAAGTGAATTGTTTTACAAGATTTGCAACTTTAATGAAAATCACTTTCACATATCAGCCCCCAAATATAGTCTCTTATCATGTTTTCTTTAGATGCTCCTATGCCACAAAAGCAAAGTTTGAAGAGAAAAATAGGTCTTTTCTGTTTACTTTAGGCATAAGCAATTGGGAAATAGCACTTTCTACCCAGGAACAAGAAAAGTAAAAACTTTGTTACATAGTGTAATTAGCTGTTCAAATGTTAACCAAGTCCCTGAAAGAAGGCAGAAATTAAGTTTCTGGTATAGTTGATGATTGCCCTCACAACTACTATTTATATTGTATTCATGCATGTTTATTAACTCTCTGTCTATGAGCAAGATGGATTCCACCTAGCCTGTGTCTATCAAAGTAACCATAAAGCAGCTACAATGTAACTTTTTAAAATGTACACTTATCTTCACAAAATTTTGCAGATTAGCGATAAACCTTACAAGATTTAGTACACCAAACAGCAGAATTTTAGATTAAGATTTTTTAATTCCAGACTTGTTCATGTATTCTTTCTTTTTGAATGTTGACTACCCAAGATTAAACAACTTTCATGCATCAGAAAAATTGTCAAATTTCACATGCAAAATCTCTATAACTCTAGACAATTAACGTTTTTTCACAAAAAAATTTTTTTTTATGTATCTTATCTTTGTCTGGGTTAGGTTGATTTCACCAACCTCATAACCACCACAAAAAATTAGGAAATAAATCTAAATTAAGCTTTTTCATTCTAGAATGATTATAAATCATAACACAAAACCACAAATGTTTATTATAAATAGCTTACACATAATTTTACACATCTATACATTATTCTTTTTTAATTTTACTGACCTTTCACCTGTTTCTGACTAACGTTACATAAGTTGTAAAGTTTATGATATTATATCAAATAGTATAAAACTAGCCTTTACAAAATGCAACTGTCATCTTAGCTTTGTTATAGTGGACCAGCAGTTGTAGAATACAATCACAAACAATGACCTCTTCTATCCATGAAACTTGCACACACTTACTGTAAGTTGCTAAGCCTCATCGAATTTTGCAAGCATGGTGTGTAAAATACTTTTAGGTTTTATATATGCATTTTGAAATAACAAAAAAATCAGAAATGACTATATCAATATCACAGAATTCCATTGTAATTTATCAGGCTTACTGTACTAACCTGTATTTGAGTCTAACAGAATATAATTTCTCAATCACCATTTTGCCTTATTTCTTCTCTCCAAGCCTACAATTAAAAGATGCTTTTTCATATGTAAGCACATTTCAAAAGCTGAGAAAACCAAGTGAGGGAATTCTGAGTTTTCAACTGGTTTCAAATAAGTCATTGAGTGAAGTAGGTGTATGTAGATAAGTATGTTCAAAATGGAAGAGGCAGGCAAAGCCACCTTCGTTCATTTGTTAAATAAAATAATATCTCAGAAAATAGAAAAGCTAGGAGGTTCTTATTTTATATCTTAATTTATCATTAGTCATTCAAGTTTCTATTTTGTAAGAAACTATAGAAAAACTATTGCATTTGCATTGAACTACTATTTTATGAATTTATGCCAGTAAGTTGGAAATCAAATTGTAGATTATAATTCAAACTTTAATATTATATATAAGTTAATTTCGTAATTCAATAGTAAATATTAAAAGAACATGCCTAAATTTATATTTTAGTGAGTCATGCGGTATGTTGAATGTCGTTTACAATTAGATGTTTGTGATGTCAAAATGGAAGTCTATACTTTTTAGGTGCTACATTTGCATTTTGAAGTAACAAATAAAATCATAAATTACAATAGAATTCTGTGATATTGATATAGTCATTTATCAAAATACTAAGTCTATACTTTTGTACAACTTAGGAACTCAAATTACTAATACTGAAAAACCAGAGTATAAATAAAATGTTTTTATTTTGTTATATACATATGGTTTATGTACTGAATCAAACATGGTAGTCCTGTTCAACCCCTTTCGTTTTTGAAATGATCCCTTATATACTCTTACTACAATATATGATATGTGAATAACCAATCAACAGCTTAAAATGTCCCCAGAGTTGTTTTCTTATCCATTTTAATCTTTGAAAAGATTAGAGCATTTTTGCAATCCAAGTTTTCAAGGAGGTAGGTTGTGTCTTTATTCTGCTTGAAGTTTCATACTTTTTCAAATCTAAATAAAACTTAGTTACTGAGCTAATAAATTACAGTGTAATTCTATGGTGTCAGTATAGTTATTTATGATTTTATGGTTATATATATGTGTCCACCAAGTGCAAAACTGTAAAAGGCTTAGCAACCTTACATCCAGCAAAAACCAAATACAAATGTTGTATTGAGATAATTGTTTCTTTACTTCTTGATTTATTGTTCTGTATCTTAAGAAAAATAAGTTTAATAATGTATTTCTAAATAGTAATAATCTACACACACACACACACACACACATATAATGTATAATAATTAAAATGTGACTGTATATTACAAAATATTATTTCATTAAAACATAGCTGAGAAGAGGACGACTAAGGGTCAGTATATTATTGTGTACATGACTTGAACACATGTGCACCACATCAATGCAAGTTATGTAATGTTAGTTAAGCATGACTGAAAGGTCAGTGTAATAAAAAGTAATAACTATATAGAATTATGAGACTTAAGCTACTTAGATTAAACATTTGTATTTTCGTTTTACAATATGTAGTCATTCTAGCATGAAAAAGGCATATTTTGAATTTATTTCCTAATTTTATTATGATGGTTATGATATTGGTCAAGTGACAGACCCCACACAGAGTACAGAAAATAAGATAGAATATAAAGTCTCACTAAAAACAAATGTTTCAAATGTATTTAAGAGGTTTCACAGATTATGCAAATAATATTTGAGATTTTTGGGATGAAGAATAGTTTTCTTAATCATAGCATGAAATCATTTTGCACTCATACTAGAAAGGAAACAGATTATTGTCACAAATAAATCTTTAGTAAAAATATTTCATTTAAAAATCTGATTTTTTTTTACACAAAATACTTCTAATCTTTACTTAAATGTCTACCTAATTTTGTTAAGAAACACATGCTGTATCAAAAGTTATAGTGTAAATACTTAATATGTGCACACGTGAAGACAAACTCATGTATATTACACTGAGACTGTAGTGAAAGGGTTAAAGGAAAAACATATATTCATATGTAGTGCTCAATATTCTCTAGTACTGTCAGACTTACTCTTTTCAACAAACCAAGTCCAATAAAAACACTTTGTAGATTCGGTAAAAAAAATATATTTTCTAAGCATATAATTTTTTTTACATACCACAACTTCATAGATGATAGCTGAGGTGAAGTTCTCATTGTAAAGGCTACCCTGAACAAACATCTCTACAACTGTTGAAATTGACCCTGATACTTCTCTAGATGCACTAACAAACTAAAAAAAAGAAACAATAACAATAGTCACTACTACAGCATGACTAAAAGAATTATTATACAGTAAAAGGAAACCTAAACCTACAGTTTGATGCTACTCTTTTTTTCAGATAAATATTTCTGTAACATAAAAATTAAAGGTAAGTTTGACGTATGAAATCTAATTTTATAATTGTTGAAAAAACAAAACAGATTGAAATAAAAAAGGCCATTTCTTAACAGTATGTATGCAATACACATTTTATGTTAATATTTGCAAAACAGCTAAGAACACAAAGGTATGCCGCATGCTAAATTCTTTCTTACAATTATTAACATTCTAGTGATATAAAGTGTAATAAAATACACCACTGAAGAAGCTGTTATGAATAATACTTATTTCAAATTTGTATACTTTCAATCTCTTATAGCAACAGTTCTTTAAGACCAAAAAGAACAATTAATTATTAAAATTTCAAAGAGAACTTGCTTGAAAATTACATTAAAAATTACTTTATATTAATTTATGCTTAAATTGTTAACAATAATATAGGTATTATTGAAAACAATCTCTGTAAGTCAAAGGAACATGCCTCCCGAATTAACCGAAAAGATCCTGGTCCATAAAGGGCTAACTTTACTTCCTCTGGCATGGGTACAGTACTCCTAGGTCCAGTAGGCAATTTCTCTTTGCCTATCAGAAAGATGTCATTAAAAGAGGCATTAGTATTAAATCAGAATAAAGTAATAAAATTATCATAAAAATACATACTTTTTCTAAACTGAAAATGTATTTCCACTAATACTTACTTCTACTGATAATATAGCTATTTTTCAATATCCAAGGATTCCACTCTTTCCTCCTTACAACCAGAACAGGTATGTTCTTCATTTGGAACTTAGTTCTGATATCAAAGATGGAATAGAAGGAGTAATCATCAGTATAGCTCAGCCCCAATCAGATAGCTGAGGTTCCACAACTTGGGGTTGGAATTAAGCGGTCATGGTACTTATAGACCACATTGGGATTAGGGATATTGGACTACAATGCTTTTATATATATATAGACACAAACACACACATGCACTACTGAGGGGATCCCAACCTGCAGCCATGGAGTGATTTATTTTGCATAAACTGAATCATAATGAGAATGTAAGCAACACCAAAGTGAACAAACTTTCACCTCTACCTGGTGAAATCCAAAAGGCGACACCTCAGTTTGAGAATGATGTGATTGTGTATGCTGTATTCAGCTAAAGGAACAAAACTCATTCAGTTTGGAATCATGAACACCTACCCTTATTCCCCAACCAAATTTACAAGGAGTGTTCTGCTTCCTGCTGAAATTATGGAATGGATGTGAAACCTGTGCTCAACCAAGGACCTAAGATTGGATCATTTTGTGTTTGTATAATTATAAGAAGATAGTGGAGATTCCTTCATGAGCAATGCACAACACTGACATTGATCAAAGAGAATGACCATGCACCCCAAGCCAGATAACTTTGTCAAATCTGAACAAGAATTACAAGTAGGCTCCTAATGAGGGTGATGCCAGTCTCACAGATATCTGGGATCCAGCAAAAAAATAAATAAAGGGACCCTGGAAATAAAATATTAATCGGTTGAGGAAAATATTCACCTTTGGTTAAAGCTAACAGGTGTGGTTGAAATAGCTATAGGGGATAGTTGAAAACCCTCAAAAGAAGAAATCTGTCAGATCATGTAAGTGATGATATAAGAAAGTATTATGAACAATCCACATACCTACCCACACAGTGCCTTCCAGAGGGAAATTTAACTGGGTGGCTAATGATATAGGGATATTATAAATATGGAGAGATGTCACACTAAAAAGATCCCTACACCAATAATTTATTAAAGGCCATTTGAATCAGTTTTTTCAAACCTAACTTGCTAGGGTAGTGGGAGATATGTCATGTAAAATAGAATGATTCCAATGAATGCACAATCAGTGTTTAGTGCCTTGAAATGAGTTAATATGAGCCACATAACATTTGAAGGTCCTGAATGTAATTACCAGAATGCACGATGACAATTTTTTCAATAAGAAGAACAGACCTTGAGCCACTGCTTGGTGTGTACTGCAAGCAGTTCAAGAACATTGATACTGAGAGTAAACTCATCTTCAATCCAAGCACCTTGGACTTCCTGACATTGAAGAGATGCATCTGTTATTGATACTGAGTAATGAGCCAGAGTAAGTCAAAGAATAAGAATGCATGAGCCATTTGTACTTGTTCCAAAGAAATGAGGGGTTTGAGGGGTGCTCACATTCCCGAAAAGAGAGAACTATCCATGCAGTAGGAAATATGTGCATAAATAAAAGTCTGATAGGGGTTGGTTGAGCACGACTTAAGTGAGTATTAAAAATCTCATACAAATGGACAAGATATTGTGTCAGTGGCTACACAATGGGATGGAGCCAGTCATAAATATAATAATTTGTGCTCACACTCAAGGAATGTATGTGACAAAAAAGGCTTGAACAGCTCTGCAGAAGACATGAGGAGCTGATGGAAGACCAAAAAGAAGAATCTGGAACTGTAGCATCTGACCCTTGTGCACAGACCTGAGAAGGCCTGATAAAGTAAAGCTGATAATCTACCTGTGAAATACCATGACCTGAATCCTGTGTAAATGAGATAATAGATCACATAACAATCAAAATGGTAACATAGAATTCATAATGTAAAGTGAATAACCAAGCACAACTATGTTGGCAGAAACAAATAAAAAGTTTTTGTAATAAAGTAATACATTCCATAACTGGGTGGAAGTATAAAATAATTAAATTTTGGCATAACTCAACAAGTTACAAATATCACTATTGTATAATAAAGAGTAAACTTGTTGAGAGAAATTAATACAAAGATATGATAAACTACTAAAATAAAGCACTTGAAGAGAGCACAAATGTTATAATTTGTGTACTGCCAACTCAAAGTTATACTTTGGTAAAATTGAATAAAAGGAGTCACATGCATAAAGAAAGTATGTTCAATTCTTATTGGTAGAGGGTTGTTGCATGATGATTTGCACCTGAGAAACACAGCAATAAGTCAATTTCAAACAAGTGAGAGATACAAGGCTTGTGACATGTGCAAACATTTTTTTGCATATAGGTTGCAGCACTAAACAAGAATAGCTATTTATATAAGTTGAAGTAATGTATTGTATCGAAAATTATGTTTTTTCAATATGAAACAAAATATATTGTTTAATGAAAGACTCACTTGGCTTACTAGATTCAATCTAATTTGTAAATAAATATCTTATAAAATAACAAACTATATCAAGTATTCTAAATGAGTTGCCTAGGCATGTGAATGAGCAAAAGGGAAGAAATGTTACAAAAACTGGTGGTTTATAGTCGCCTGTGCCACCTAGCCAGGCCCAATACAAAGCCCCTGAAACTCCTACACTTTCTAAAAATTAGAATAAAACATTAAAGGCTTAAACAAACAGATATATTTATAATCTGTAATAACTATTGAATGTTCTACTGTTTTCTCTATCCAGGCCTATCAAAAACAATTTTTTACATTATTGTAATATTTGTTACTCTTGCCTTATTTCACTCAACAATTTTTATAATAACTTTCTCTTAACTTGTGACCTCAAACACACACTTTTTCTGCCATTGAGAAAATGCTACTGCCAAATTTATAGAAATTTCAGAAGATGGATATCCCTGCATAAAATAATAAAATTTCATTTTACTAATGATTGACTATCACAAACTAAACTTGTTTACATCAACTGGACATTCTAACTAGTGAAATGAATCAAATAATATATAGTTTAAAAACAGAAATATACTTTTATAGTTGTTTTGAAGTAAAACTTACCACATGTTCTGTAGGGTGTCAAATCACAAGCTAGTATAAGAGTTGCTAAAGTTTCATACAAAGGACCAAAATCTCTAACTTGAGCAGAGCTCCATCGTCGTGGTGTTGATTCCTAAAAAATAATAAAATAAATTTAAGACATAAATTCTATATGAAGATTTTTAAAATTCGTGATTTACCTTCATTAAAACATAACACTAAAGAAAGTAGTATAATTACAATTCAAACAATCAACATAACTGTAAACTTACAACACATTCCATGTCTGCTCCTGAAACACCAAGCACAAAAACAAGAGACTTCTTGAAGAAACCACATTCAAAAAGGTGAGAACATGCACTGATGCTCTAGAATAAAAAAAGAAATAATATCTACAAATTATATCAAATTATTTGAACACTGATCAATCCTTAATTTATTATAACTTTATTATCTATTCAGGATGTTTTTTTCATTTTTTAAGTATATATTTATTTAATTAAATATATATTTTTTTAAATATATTTCCAAAAATAATATAAATAAAAAAGGTTGTGCATGAATAAAAGCAATCATTTAAGATTTTTTAATGGATCTACCAGTAACAGACATAATACATATTCCAATAGTAGATACATTTATTGTAAAAATGGAAAAAGAAAATGGGAAGAACAAAACTAGATGTTGATGTTAATGGCTTTCAACCTTCCCCCACATAAACTGGTTTTGTATTTTTTAATGATTCACATAAAACTTGTGATTGGAGCAGTAAAATCATGTGTAACTACTATATTTAATTCAAACAAGTGTCAATTGTGTTTATAAAACAACTATGTCCCCCACTAGTATTAATTAACAGCTTAAACCATGTTTAAGTTCCTTTGAATCAGGTTTAGAACTCTGCTGTATGCCTGTTGTATGCATTCAGTCAAAATTCATCCATCCAATTTTGAGTTATCCTGTCCATTAAGACAGATGGACAGACAGGGTAAATGAAAATGCATCAATGCGATTTTCAGTAGAGGCATAAAAATTCCTTATGCAAATGAAAAGTATCCTTAATGGGGTTCCTGCCTTATTATTTGTTCCCACAATCTTGTATAATGTTTAATTGATTAGGATAGATATATAAAAACCATATTCAAAATAATTAAATAATGAAGATTCATCAATTTACTACTGTACAGTTTCATGTTTACACTGATTTGGGGTACGGATACATAGAAGCAATTCAAAGTTAAGAAAAAATATGAACCTCTAATTTACAGTACTGAAATATAGAAGTTAAAGATAACATTCAATGAAACAATTAAATTCCATGAACTCATTGCAATTAATTCATAAATTAAATATCATTAAACCAAGTGTTTTTATACATTTAATTTTATCTACTTCTATATTAACATGATGTCTTATGCCAAATACAGTTTGTTTAAAAAATTGTAAAATCTTACCATCTGAGAATATGAGCTAAACAACCTGAAATACTGTGAACAGCTGCGACAATTGTCTGGAACTCCTTGATTCAACAAACTCACTAAGTGAACTATCACTTTATTCAAACTGTGTGATGCCTGGAACAAATGGGATCATGTTTTCTCACACATATGATCAGCAAGTGTAATTAATATTTACAATGCATGTTTTAAAACACTTTCATAAATGTATGCTATCATTCTTCAGATTTTGAAACATTTTATGTTTCTTTGCCAGTTAAAATATCAAAATTGGATAGAAAAAAATAAATCTCATTAACAATAATACATGCTTTACATGATAATGTACTTCCATAACCAATAGTAGTATGTATTTTATCCTTTAATGTTCTTTGGTGCATTATTTAACTAAATAAAAAATATTTAGTGCATACTACTATTAGTATAAAAAGAAAAGTACAGTTAAGTGTCACTAAAAATCAACAGAAAAAGAAAAAAAGACAACACGGTTAAGTACTTTATTTATTGTTTCATATTTATTCTTTATTTATTATTATCAAAGTAACTAAAAGGTAAAATTAAAGATATTTTTTAGGCTAGTTAGGATTAAATTAAGTAAAATAAATAATAATATGATACAAATATTTCACAAGGCATGCATGTGAGCAGCTTGTATGTAATTCAGTAGTGTAATATGAGCTCCACATTTCCTGAGCAATTTACAACTTATAATGGCATGAATAGCAGTACTTAGTTGTTCAAAGGGCAAGAACACAATAAAATTTATGTATAAGTAGATGTATACTGTTATAAGTTTAAAGATACTTAGAATAAAGAAATTTAGTTTCATGTTACAATTTGAAGTAATTCTAGAAAGACAAAAAATGGTAATTTAGATTGATTTTTTTTCCTTGGTGGTTTCAAGGTTAGTCAAATTAACCATTCTTGTATAAAAAAAAGTGAAGATAAACAAACAAACAAAAAAGAAAGATAAAATATGAAGTTTTACTGAAAACAAATGTTTGATATGTATTCAGGTGGTTTTAGAGATTACACAAGTGATGTTTGAGATTTTTGTGACAAATAATAGTTTTTTGATCGTAATATGAAAAACACTCCACACTTGAATTAATAATTAGACAAAGTTGATATAATCACAAACAAATCATAAGGAAAAGAATACTTCATTAAAAATTTTATCTTTTTTGTACAAATTTTGGGAAAATACACATACTACATTCCATATTACAAATACTAAACATGTGCAAATGGGTATACAAACTTGTGTATTTAATACCAAACTCATTACAAAGGGTATATACCATGATCTTCTTAATCCTCTTACTATGGGTCTTCCTACGGTCTGGAGTCACAGAGCATGTCTTCACATTCATAGACTTACATTAATAATTTTATTGAACTAGAATTTCATGAATGTATGTCAGTAAGTATGGTATCAAATTGTAAATTATACTTTACATTTTAGTATTATACATTAGTCACTTTCTCAAATTAAAAGTAAGTATAAAAAAATATCTAAATAACAATTTTTTGAGTCGCATGCTATGCCAAATGCAGCTTTCATTCAAATTAAATGCATATAATGTAAAAATATTAAGTCTACAGTTTCTTACAAATTAAAAACTTATCAATATTGAAAAGCTAGAATACAAAATAAGAACTTCCTATCTTTTCTATTTGCTGTGAGATTACTTCATTTAGTGAATCAAATAGTGTCCCCACCCATTTCTTCTATTTTTGAAATACTACCTTAGCATACACCTGTTTTACTCCCTCACAACTTTATAATCAATCAAAAGCTCATAATTTCAAGACCACATGGCTTTCTCAGGCTCCTGGACTTTGAAAGTTCCCATGATCAGTTCTTTTGTGCCTCAATTTAGAAGGAAGGGGTAAGTGAAAATATTGTTTGAAATATATTTTTTTGACACAAATACACCTTAATTACTAAGCTTGATGAATTATAGTGGACTTTTGTAGTATTAATATAGTAATTAATGATACTGTATTATTTCAAAATGCATATACATAAGAAGAATTATTTTCATTTACATCCTCCATGTGCAAAATCTGACAAGGCATAGCAAGCAGCAAATAAGTACAAAGTTATTAAGTAGAAAAGATCATTGTTTTCTCTACTTCATTATTTATGGTTCTATGTTTTAAGAAAAATAATTAAAATATAAGAACTTATTTGTAATATACACTACTGTGCAAAAGTGTTAGGATAAAAGAATATTTTGTCATTCTTTCTATTTTATGGGGCTAATTCTTCCATGCCATTACAGAATGGTAAAACATTATGGTAAAACTTCAGTTGTTTTACTGAGATAACTGTCATGGTACCACATGCAGTGTCATTACCATACAGTAAGAAGCTAGCATATGGTACCAGTATATACTAAAAGAAATCAATTTATTAGCACTCCACATATAAACCTTGATAAAATCAGTATTTAACATTATATTAAGTTTTGTTGTGATTCTATGTAATAAAAAAAACAAAAAAACGGAACTGTCAGTAGAACAGAGAGTTTGCATAAAAGCTTTACATGATGCTGGTCAGGCTCTCTGAAAAATTGTTGCAGACTTGAAATACTCTCCAGCAATGTCAACTAAATCTTAGATCATGAGACTATGACAGGTAAATTTAAAAATAGGAAAGGAACAGACAGAATAATACCTAAATACGATAAGATTGATGATAAGAATCTTTGTTTTTGTGCAGCCTTTGTGACAGAAGGAAGACTGCCACTGATTTCAAGCATGAGATAAACAACCATGCACCAAATGACAGAAAAGTGTCCAAATCCACAATATCAAGAAGACTCAATGGAATATTTGGTCAAGTAGCAGTTAAAAACCTTTATTTCAATTTCTAAGTATTGTTAATAGACCGAACTTTGGTAAAAGTACAATAACTGGGCTGTTGATAATTGGCAAAGGATGTTAGAGGATATTGTCCAATTTTCAAATATTTGGTTCAAAGTGTAGGTTTTACATCCAGTAGCAGAAAGGTTTTTCTTCTGAGGCAACAGGATATAGCTGCAAAACAGCTGGAATAATAAACCAGAGCAAGTACTATCAGATACCAGTGGTTTGTGTATTACTGGTAAAGGATTCCATTATTAAGAAGATAATGACATCAAACACTCATCCAACCTATGGAGAAATTATTTATACCTAAAAGAAGTTGCTGGATGTAATGGCTATCACAGAGCTCCAATCTCAACCCAACTGAGCTGATCTGGAATTTTAAACATCAAAAACTTAACAAATCCAAAGATACTTCCAAAAAAACTTTATGGGAGTGTATTAAAGACATTTGGAGTAAAATTCCAAAGGACACTTTGATTAAATATGTTGCAATAATGCTTGAAAGACTGTCTACAGCTATTAAAGCAAAAGGCAACACACAAATTATTATCTGTTTACTGAACTCAAGCACTTTCACTGAGTTTCTGTTGTACTAAATATGGAGATTGATAACATTTTGATGTTTCACCTGTGATTAAACTTTTCATTGTTCTTTGACAGTAGCCTGAAATCTAATTTTTGAATTTGTCATAACACTTTTGCAAAGCACTATAGACATACACATACGTAATGTATAATAACCAAAATATATATGCATATGTTCATGAAATTTAGCAAATTATCAGTAAACACAACAAGGCTTCCATATACATTAGCTTCACAAAATACTGTTGCACTAGAATGAAGCCAAGACAGGTCACTTTGTAAAGGCTAGTTTCTTACTACTGAATAAGGTAACATGAGTGAACATGCTCTGTGTCATTATAACTCCTGTAATGTCAGTAAGACACAGCTGAAAGGTCAATAAGATAAAATAATAAATACATACTGATGTATAATTTTATGAAAATTGAGCTATTTAGACTAAATATTTGTTTTCTTGTTATAGCTTGTAGTCATTCTAAAAAAAAAAAAAGAAGCATTATTTACATCTATTTCACATTTTTATGGTGGTTATGAAATCAGTCAAATTGACCAAACCCATAAAGAGATATAGTACTGAAAATAATGGATGAAATACAAAGTTTTTTTTAAACAATAACATTTGATAATTATCTGGAGGTTATAAAGATTTTGCATGTGAAACTTGATCCATACCAGTAATTTTAATCTTAAAATTACTTCACATGTTGGATAGCCAAAATTTGAAAAGAAGAATGCACGAGCAAATCATTATTTAAAAAATAAACAAGAATTTCATACCTTGTAATGTTTACTTATAATTGCAAAATTTTGTGAAGGTATGCATACATTTAAAAATGTTACAGTATAACTACTTTACAGTTACTTTGGTGGATATAGAATGAGTGGAAAATGTATTAAAAGTTATAAATTATAACAAGTACAAAATGATTACAAAGTGAGCCCATGGGATTGAGCCTGTAGTAAGGAGTTAATTCACTAAAGACTCATTAACTTCAAATACATATACATTTGATTCTTCCATTTTCTCCATTAATAAAGTTTGTTTGTTTTTTGTTGGTTTTTACACTTAATTTTGTCACTTACGTTCCAATTGCAACAAATTATACCCATATTTCTGTCACAAATTTCATAAATATTCAGTTATTATAAGAATCATTTAATTATATGCTAGGCTTATCCGTGGAATACCACAAACCAAGGACTAAACTTATAACAATTTTCACCAGTCTATATTTGTGATAGTACTGAGGTAATAACATTACAAAATCTTACTGTTAACCTAATACCATTTATATTAAAATTTACACATCTTCATGGTGAAATAAAAGATACTCTATGATAAAACACTACATTTTCTTGCTTAATACTTCAGAGTTGTGCAATACATAGAAGCACACAGTTTTAATATGTATATATAACAGAATAATATGTTTATATATTTCACAATTACTTACATTACTTTTGTATAAACAGAATAACTTGACATTTTGTGGTGTACAATGATGTGTTTGTTATGTCTGTGTGCATGTCTGTAATAAACACATACTTTTACACACACACACAATACTTTCTGTCTTAATCTTATGTGTACAGCAAGGGGCCAAAGCAAACAAGTCAAGGCCTCATTTGAAATTCAACTAAAAGCTATACAATGTATGTGAGGAAACTTGGCATCAAAACATAGTTTATAATTTCATTTTTAATATTATACAAGTTTTACTATCACCTACAAGTATTTAAATAATTTTTTTAATCTTTACTTTACTATATTACATGATAGTCCTTCACTCCAAACTGCTCATTTTAGGTTTTATTTCTATCCCTATATTATTTTTTGAGTTTGTCATAAATTATATACTTATAGGTCATGTTATTCTATTATGTGAACTTATAGCCTCCAAGTTTCTTATTTTATCAAGAGATAAATAAGAAAGTCAAACTGTGCACTCAGATTAGTTGAGTCTTTGTCAAACAGCCTCCATAAATTCACATACAAATTATTAATATAAATACTTAATCAGAAAATTAAGATTTTTTTGTGTACAGCATACTCGTAATATTTAAAAAAAGCTTACCAAACTTTGTGAATATACACATAGTAAATTTCAAATTACAATAAACACTGCTATATATAGCTTCACAGAAATGAATGTTGGTGGAACCCACCAAGACTGTATTGATGTGTATAATGTGCTCATTAATCAAACAACTGTAAAACAGTCATACTTCCTCCATTAAACCTTTCAGCATGTGTTCGGTCACTGAGATCAGTCTTGTAACCATTTTGTGCTTGTTATAGTTTTTATGTTAGTACTTCTATATTAGTAAGCATATGTTCATGAAATCTCACAAATTATCAGTAAACACTACAAGGTTTCCATATACAAAATATCAAGTATTTTATTAAGTCTTCAGGTTTGTTAAGCAACGTTTTTCATGCCTTTTTAATTTTTTGCATGTTGCCTGTCCAAAATGTAAGGTAATTTTAATTTTAAGATTGAAAATACTTTTATACATTAGAAAATTTTCAAATTTCACATATGAAATCCTTATAATGTCCAGATAATTTTATCAAAGGTTTCTTATGCAAAAACTTTATATTTTATTGTATGTTCACTATTAAATTTCTGTATGGGTTCAGTCAATTTGACTAATCTCATAACCACAACACAGAATTAGGAAATGAATTTAAGTTATGCCTTTTTCATTCTAGAAAGAATGACTACAGATGATAAAACAAAAACACAAATGTGTAGGCTAAATAGCTTAAATCTCATAACATTATACCTTTATTATATTGATCTTTCAGTTGTGCTTGACTAACAATACAGAAGTTAGAATGACATATTGTACATGACTCACTCAACTGTATCCAATAAATATTAAACTGACCTTTAGTTTTTACAAAGTAAATTATCTTGGCTATATTTTAGTGGATTAGTATTTGGTAGAATACAATCACATTTATATTATTATAAGTTATATGTATATAGATTATTACTAATTACAAACAAGTTTGTAAGCTTATTTTTCTTAAAACATAGAACAGTAAATAAAAGAATAAAGCACATAATTATCTCTTCTAGTTATAATCTTTTCAAATGTTGTTGCTTGTCTTAGCTTACTATGCCTCAAGAAGTTTCTCACATGGAGAATATTAAGTGAAACTTTATTTTAGCTCTTAATATACATTTGAATAACCAACAAAATCTGGAATAGGCTAAAAGCTCAACTTACCAGCTCAAAGATTTGTCTCAAAAGAAAGAGAGGATGCTATCATATTTAAAAATGGCTGAGAAAAATCAATAAGGGGGCATTCTGAGCTTCTGACTGGTTATTCACTTCACATATAGAAGTAACTGTATATAACGAACCACCTTTAAAAATGGAAAGAGGTGAACAGGGCCATTGTGTTTGATTTAGTACATAAGCCATATCTCAGGAAATAGAAAAGATAAAAGGTTTTTATTTTATATTCTAACTTATCAATATCAGTAATTTGAGTTCGTAATTCATACAAAACTATATACTTTATATTTTGACATCACAAATACATAATCTGAACCAGTGGTGCATTCAACTTACCATGTGACACAAAAAAACCAATGTTTAAGTGTTTTTTTAATATTTACTATCCAGTTAAGAAATTAAATAATGTATAATATGAAAATTTGAATTATAATCTACAGTTTTATACCAAACTTGAGATGAAATCATAGTTGAATAAAATTTTGACTGCAAGTTAACAAAAAGGAAAACATTACCTCCAAACCCATAACCCATTGAGATAAGGTTAATTAACAGTTATTTTATAATGGTGATTTGAATTAATGTTAACACTAACTATGTGTAACTGTTGCAACAGACAATACTATGTGCTTAATATTTTATCAATATTTTTGTTTAAACTTACAGTTTTTCCTCCATGATGGAAAAAACTAATAATAGCTTTCTCTAGAATACTGGCCATCACCTGTCTTACTTCTCTTAAAGGACATTCTAATAGATGAGGTCTGAAATATCACAAAAAGCAATATATTCTTTTCTGATAAATTGTCCCATAAATGAAGGTATTCTGAAATCATTATGACACATGCTTCTAAAATAAAAAAAAAAAAAAAAAAACATAATTTAAAGGAAGAACTGTCACCTTTATACATATAATCTCCCATTTTTATACTAAAAACTAAATCTCCTATATCATTACTGTGCATTAGTATTATTATGTTACAACAAAAATAAAATACTATACAGAATAAAATCCTGTGCATTACATGCTTTTAAAAATTACATAAAAACTCCTTACTTGAGGTAGCTGATCCCTTGATCACTAGAGAGAAAATCAAGCATCCAAAATGCAGCTTCCTTGCTGATGCTAACTATGGATTCAATACGATTTACCCATTCATTCATGATAGCACTATAAACAAATATCATAGCAATATTTTATATTTAACAAAATAAAATAATCAACATTAATTGTTCTTTTTGTGTTAAAAAACTTTAACAATACACCTATACTGTTTAATATCTTTCTTTATTCTACATCCATGAAGAATTAAAATTCACTGTACTTTCCTTCTATTTTTAATTGTAGAGAGTAATTTTAGAATTCTGGAACAAAGATACTGATTACAAACCTTTACTTCTTATTTTCTTGATAAAATATATTTACAAAGTTTTATGCATTAATTATGATGATAAAATCAATAGTACACAAACATTTAAACTTATTAACCAATCTACAGTAGTTATTAATTTCATTAAAGCTTATAATAAACTATCCTAAACAAAATTCTTATGCAGATTTACCTTTTCTATATGTTATTCCCAAGCTCCATAAATCTCTGATTAAATTTAGATTTATTTCTAGTTCAATAAGAACAATTATTAAACAATTAGCCATTTTATTAAATAAATTACTTAATATTTTATTTGATAAAATATAAATTACATGTGTTAATAAAAACAATATAGTATTACACAGATTACACACAAGACTTAATTTGGCTAATCATAATTTACTTATTTACTTATGATGTAATGAATCTGCAACTGTGTTTCATTTTTAAACCAGATGAAGAACTGGGTATATGTGATGAAGAATTAGGAAAAAGAATTGAAAAACTTTCCAAGGTAAAATTTCAAGTTGCATATCTTTACTTTTATATTAATATGGGAAATGTTAATTTAGCTATTAGTAAACTCAGAGTTATAAGATATAGTTACCAGTAAACGTTTTTTTGTATCTTTTATTAAAATTAATACTTTTAGGAGGGACAATGCTATTCAAACCGATCCATCTAACCAGTAGAAGTAGATCCATCTAAATAAAAGTTACATTTAATGTTTTAATGTATTACCACCTTTTACGAGAAACGGTGAAGAAACGCAACATATGTCCAAGTATCCATTAAAAGTTTTATAGAGATGTTATGCAATATTACATTTTTCAGTTTTGGGAAATTTATGGATGTGACATCGAAGAGAAACACCTTCTTAAGTAAGTTTCAATGCAGCTGTATTGTTGTCATGTTTGATGAAATTTCTTTACAAATAAAAAAACTATTCCTGTCCATAAGTTCTACTTCCAACTAGCTCAGTTGTATAGTTTTATAAAGTTTGATTTTAAAAGTACCTTCGTCAACAAAATGGGAGATTTATTTTAAAGAATGGTTTCTTAAACAAGTAAAAAGATCAATTTAATATAATGTGATAAGCACATGACTAAACATTTAAATTTTTCTCCAAAGTTTAAGAAAAGTTTAAGCACTACAAAAAATTTGATTTAAGATGGGAAAAATGATGATTGGTTATTGAATTAGCAAATTTGATAGTTAGTTTGTCGAGAAACCCACTTGTTGAGAAATTTATATGCAAAAACGGCTTGTTTGGGTTGAGAAAATATTTTACATAGAACAGCGAACAACGTTTCGACCTTCTTCGGTCATCATCAGGTTCACAAAGAAAAGGTAACTGACTGGAAGCTGACCACATGTTTGAAAGGGGTTGTGTAACTGTGTGTCGAAATGTAGAGGGCAGTATTAGATGTTTGAATATATAATTTTATTTATTATATTATATTAATATAGGTATAAAGGCGTTCCTTTATATTGGTTTATTTTGGGTTTAAGTTGTTGTATAAGTAAGGCTTCTTTAATTTTGCGTTTGTTTATGTTTGTTTCTTTATTTAGTATTTGAGTGTTTTCTATGGTTATGTTGTGTTTATTTGACTTGCAGTGTTCGAAAACGTGTGAAGGTGACTTTTTATGTTCTTTGAATCTGGTTTCCATTTTTCTACTTGTTTCTCCAATATAGAAGTCGTGGCAGTTATCACATTGTATTTTATAAATAATGTTGGTGTGGTGTTTGTCAGTGTAGTTTTTACATAGTATAGACCTCAGTTTTGTGCCTGGTTTTTGAATAAATTTGGTATTAACTGGAATGTCATATTTTGTTACTAATTTTGCCAAATGTTGGTTATTTGTTGATGTCAGAAATATATGGTATACAGCAGTATATGGTTTCGTGGTTTTTGATTCGTGAGCTGTATTTACTTTAGTTGGTGGTTGATTTTGCTTTTTGTAAACACCACACCAACATTATTTATAAAATACAATGTGATAACTGCCACGACTTCTATATTGGAGAAACAAGTAGAAAACAATGGAAACCAGATTCAAAGAACATAAAAAATGTCACCTTCACATAAAAGTCGCTTTCAACACTGCAAGTCAAATAAACACAACATAACCATAGATAACACTCAAATACTAAATAAAGAAACAAACATAAACAAATGCAAAATTAAAGAAGCCTTACTTATACAACAACTTAAACCCAAAATAAACCAATATAAAGGAACGCCTTTATACCTATATTAATATAATATAATAAATAAAATTATGCATTCAAACATCTAATACCGCCCTCTACATTTCGACACACAGTTACACAACCCCTTTCAAACATGTGGTCAGCTTCCGGTCAGTTACCTCTTTCTTTGTGAACCTGACGATGACCAAAGAAGGTCGAAACGTTGTTCGCTCTTCTATGTAAAATATTTTCTCAACCCAAACGAGCCATTTTTGCATATAAATGATAGTTAGTTTGTCTATTATTGTGGAGTAGTTGATCAGTTAGTTCAGTTTTAAGAATAATGAACTTGTGTTTTAACAAAGCACTAAAGATATGACAAAACTGTGTCAGAGGTAAGAAAGAAATTTAGCAAGTGAGTGATAGTTTAGTATTCTTTAAAATTAGATCTAATGCTAAGTGAACAGAGCAAAATTTACTTTTAAAGAAATAAAATGCTTTTATCATTTGGTGGACTGGAATGTTTTCTTTTTCCTTTTTCCCAAATAATAATAAAAAAAAAACAACCAGTAAGATAAAATCCTAGACACCATATATAACATTTTACATACCTTGTTTTTCTCTTGTATCTAAGGTATGTGTTAAAAAGGAAGTTGATTGCCAGTTTTAAACTCTGCACCAAAAGAACAGAATGGTTGGGAGAAAAAACAGTGTCCTACAAATGCAATAACAAATGAAACAAATGAAAAATTAATAAAATTGAGTTATGGATTTGTCTAGATTGAAAATGAGACATTTTTAACAGTCTTCCTTACAATATAAACAGTATTTTTTACAAAGTAATGAACATGTTTAAAACTAATTCAAAAGTTAAATTTTCAGTAATATTTGTAAATAAGAAAACATATACAGACAAGAGTAAAACATTAAATGCATTCTATGTGTAAAATACTGTATTTATTTTTTTCCACTAAATGTTCCAAATTCCAGGAAAAGTTAGAATCTCAAGAGCCACATTAAATTTCATGAGTAAAATTCTATTTTGTAAATGGAATATAAAGGCAAAATAACACAAAATATTATAAAAAAGTGAATTAAAGCTAACTTTACCTAAGGTTAAAGGCATGAAATATTTATTTTACTTTCATCAGAAAAGAATATTTTAAACAAGTGCTTGAGATAAAAAAAAATTGGTAATAGTGCATGAAGCAAACACCTAGTTCTGAAATGTACAAGTATTTAATATTTTTCTTTAATTTTGTTTTGATAAAAATGTTCATTAAAATTTCAAACAAATAAATATATACATAACTTTATATTATTTAAATATATTTACTTTAATTTCATAGATTGTTTTGCATTGTTGTTTTAGTTTATGGATTTAGATGAGTCTACATTTTCTAAACAGATTAAACCTTATGAGCTATTACTGAAATTATGGACAATAATATCATTAGCAGAAAGGGTATACAGCAGATAATTCAATACATATTAGTCTTTACAACTGTTTGTTTCATGAAACTCCCCACTACTAGTTAACAGCAAATCAAATTAGCAGCATTATTTACTTGGTTAATTTCTATAATTGAATTATGTAATTAATTGCTTTTGTAGGAAGTGAAAGATAATTAGTGGTTTTTCATTAGTTAAAGCTTAGTTACACTGCATTTTATTCTTTTCCATACAAATATTTATAGTACAACACATTCTTTTGTTACCTTTGTACAAAATTCTTAAAGATCACTAAGCCCTTTGTCTATAAGCATTGATATTCACATTCTCAGAAAGCACAGAAACACCACACGTTTTTTGGTGGTTTAACACAAAATCCAATTCTTACAAATACAGTATCCAATACATAATTCAGTCCAAGGAAACAGTTAATGCTTTTTAATTTTCCTTACATTTTAATATTACTCAATTAGAATAGAATTTATAAATGAAATGCAAAGCTGCACAAGGTAAATAGACACATATAATACCACTAACATCTCAAGGTTTTTACTATACTGATTTCATAAAAGGCTTAGTTTTTTTCTAGAAACTTCATATCTGTAATAATTGATAATTTTTATTTTAGGATCATAGTGATAAGTGATTAGAATAAGATTTGATTTAGTTGCTTAAATTCTAACTAGAATTTCCCATTGTAAGATTGTTCATTTCTGAAATTATCTACAATTACAAACATAAATATAATAATATATGTTATTTTTTCTATTTAACAGCTAAATGTTTAAAAAACAATTAGTATACTATTTTCACTTTATTAATTTATAACACAAGTTACGTTTTTTTCTCAAAAAGTTTACAAGTTGTTTAGATGCATGGCAGAAAACAAACTACCCAATATTCATTTAAATAATTTGCCACTCATGTCTCATTCATTTTAGATTATCTTAAAATACAAAATATAATTTTTTTAATGTTTCTAAAACAGCTCATATAATCATATAGCACTAAGCAATATATCAAAACAATGACTAAACAGCAAAATAAATGCAAAATATTGTTAATCAATACTGAAGTTCAAGTATGAGAGCATTTTGTTTCTACCAGAACCTGAGACATTTTACAATTTACGTCACTGGCTACTCATAAAAAAAGCAAAAAAAAAAAAAAATTTAAACATTGTTGAAATAAGAATGAAAAAAATATACCTATACTTCTTAATACTGAAAAACTAACCTTTAGATACTTTCATTCACAAAATAGTTCACAAACTCAAGAATTATTTGTTAAAGTGAGAAAACTGGCTTTTTGGCAGAATCAAAGATTATGTTATCTATAAATTAGTAATTACATATTTTTAAAATGCTAAAGATCAAGGTTTTATCCATTCATAAATCAGATATCATAATGCTAATAACATTATTTCTCTACCATAATTACATAAAAATCATATAAATATTCACTGTACCAGATTAATGTCAACTAGATGCTGAATGAAGGAAAAGTACTGGTCATTGTATACTTCACAGTTGTGCATAAAACGTAGGTTTTCCTCTCTCACACTCTGCTGAATGGATGCTGGCATCTTGTCAACAAACAGCCCTTGTCGTTCACCCTTGTCTACCAGATGAGTTAGTTGACTGAGACTGTCTCTCTGGCGTACTGTACTACCTGACTGAACTGCTGATTTTCTTGGTGTTCTATAACAATAAGGTTAGAAAAGATGGGAATTTATTTCCAGGATTTGGCACAATTTTAAAATGTAAGGTAAATATTAAAATAAATGGCCAAAACACAAAATATTATTGCTAGAAATATGATATTAAAGTAAAAAGTGATGAAGTATGAGAAATCTTTCTAACTGGCACATAGGAACCTTAAAATAATTTCCTAACTGTCTCAATTTGAACACTATGAGAGAAACTTTCAATCTGAAAACAATGTAATACAATTTGTTATTTCATATATTCAATCTTTGTATTTCTATTGTTTATAAACAATATGATAGAAAATTTCAAAAAGAATTACTGTCAATTTTTTGTAAGAGAGGATATGATAGATGAGTGTGACAAGTGAGCCTGACGTTTTTGTTTATAATGAACAATTTACTTAAAACTTTGAACTTCAGAGAAGTTACAGAACAGATGTAAAGAACAAAGATCATATCTCTTATACTACAGGTGATTGTGGAATGTTAAAATATTTCCTTTTAAAAGTAAGTAATTAACACTTATATAATGTTAACATTTAATTTATTAACTATGATTTGACATAGTGACATGCACACTTGAACCTACTTCTAGCAAGAGGTTATAAATATGTAACAAATTTGGAATTGTGTGTGTCAATATACATATATACAGATATTTCACGGAGTTATAAACTACTTGTTAAAGATATTAAATATGGTCAACATGATTTACAATCCACTACTTATATAGTGTGTTTGTGTTTTGTATCATTTTATCCTGAAACATTTAAACTGACTTTTATGGAAGTAGTCAATAACAAAACAAAGCTTTTCACCCACAACATTTTGGAATACAACCACCCAGACATAATTAAATAACGTTAGAATGTTTACTTGGAATCAAGCACCATATAGTGATGATGGAAATTTAACTTAAAAATTAATATCCAATAGCATCAACGGGCTTGAATGTACTGGGCTTCAGTAGCATTCTTTAGCAACTCCAGCTCAAGGCAAAAAATAGGAATACAGGACAATGAATAAAGTGATCAAGTCTGAATTCCTTTCTGACACAATAAACAATATGAAACAACCAAATTAAATAACCTTCAAGATTACTAATTAATAAAAAATAACTATTTAGTTTTCCCTTCTTCAAATTTCAAATCTTTCAAAATCCCCAGGAATCTAGAAAGGCCTATTTAATTTCATGGTGTAGCAATTATTCACATCAATCTTTGATCATTAATTAATCCAACTGAGTGGCACAGTATCACAAAATATAAGAACAATGTAGATGTTATACGTTGATTGTCATACCATTTCTATTCTTTGTCAAACAAAGTATCATCAAAACAATTTTAAATTGTATTCTTATCTAAAGGGCACTTTTTTTTTTAAGATATGCTTAGCTCATTCTTTGATGTCAGGCATCCATTTCAATCTAAAGATTTGGTTATCTCTCTTAGCAATTTTGGAGCAGTTATACATCTATTAAAGCCATCCATAATAATGTGTTCTACTAATCCACTGGTAACATTAACATTTACTTAAAGCTAAGCCATTGGCAAGGTCTTTACTCGATTGTTGTTTATCAGGTAAAGAGCATATTTTGAGTTACTTAACATCTCTTTTGAAGAGTTAAGAGTTTTGTACCTGAAGCACTTCTACACAAACTAGTACGGTTTCATGTATCCTTTTTGTAATTTCCACAGAGTTCCTACTGAAACATAATTTCACCTTATCCCTATAGACATAGGTAGGTAAAAGAACATATGTAACAGCTTTTTTACAGAGTTAGATATAAATTTTCATTAAACTATTTTGTTATCAATGTATGTCAGTAAACATGACATCAAAACAGTTAATAAACCAAATCATAATTTAAGTTTTAATTCTTAATTTCAAAAGGAAATATTTAAGTAGATTCTTAATCTTCACTTTTCTGTATCATGAACACTTGTTCACTCTAAATAGATTTCAAATAATCCTTCTATCCCTATTTATGTTTCTGAGTTTTAACATAAATTATAATCTTACACAAACTGAAAAGATATAATCTCACTTAACAGTCTCTGTTCATCCTGTTTTAGATATACTCTAGAAAGTCCAACCCATACACCATGCTTGTCCATCACATAGTCTTTCAAAAAAAGGAATTAATTCTCTGTAACATTTCCTATTACATTATTTATAATAAGGAATACTCATGACACCTTTTGAATTATTCACCATCCAGATTTAAAGTTGCTGTCACTGAATTTAGCTCAATTAGCTTAGAGAATTATTTTAACACACTTATGGCTTAGTTAGAAAGGCCATTTAAAATTATAATACTTGTAAGACATTATACATTTTATTATTTTGTGTTATACATACAAGTAAATACAAATTCAGCAAAGTACCAGAAACTAATAAAATTATGGTTAACTTTTATTAATAATTGAATCTTTAACAAAATAACAGTACAAGACTCACATGTAAGTACTAAATTTCTTGTTTTTATATACATTTTTATTTATTATAATAACTGTAGATAAGAAAACATAAATGGAAAAAATTGAATAAAAATTATGTAATTCAGTACCATAATTGGAGATGTGCACTCACTATGTGATTTCTAGCTTCCTACACAAGTTTAGTAGTAAAGCATAGTTTAAAAAGTAATAAAATCAAATCAAATGTAAACTGTTGTGAGCATGTGGCTGTTAAGGATAAGTAAATGTGATGTTTTGTTACAATCTGCAGATATTCTAGAAAGAAAAAAGGGATAATTTAGATTTATTTTGCATTTTCTTTTGATTATAAGATGTCAAATGGACAGAGTCCATAAAGTGTTAAGATAGAGAAAATAACAAATAAAGTAAGTTTTACTGAAAAAAATTTTGACATTCATTTAGGAGGTTCTAAAGGCTATGCAAAACAAATTTAAAAACTGTACAATGAAAACAAAATTATTTTTAATCTTAATATGAAAAACACCTTGCACTCAGATAGTAATAGTCTGAGCGAGACACTTATTCCATAAATTCACAGATAAATCTTTAGTTAAAATACTTAATTAAAATATTTGATTTATTTGGAATATAGAGAAAAAAAGGCTTGTAATGGTTACTAAAAGCATGCCATACTTCATAGATACACATACTATATTAAAATTTGCATATACTTTCATGACTACCTAGTGGTTGCAAAGTTGGTCAAAATAACCAAGCCAAAAGAGATGTTTGATCTGTCAAATGAAATACAGCCTTCATCAACCAAAATTCTGATATCTAGATAGATCAACATAACCATACTCTAGTGGAATTCCCTTTAATTAATAGATGTCTCTCTATGTTTGTGTGTACAGCAGTCTAATACTATTTGCATTTTATACCAGTCTTATTCATAATTTCCATAATATATTTGTGATAATTAAATTAATAATCTGTCAATCTATGCAGAAAGGAAACACTATCAATTTAAAATTTAAATACATTGTTTGATCATTCAATGTTTATTTAAATACTAAAACCTTCTTTACCATTAAAATTTGTATACTGAGAATGATCACACCAATGATCAAAATGTCATACTTGTTCTAAAAAAAAATCTTCCTGACTGTAAAAACTAACTTGTAATTAAATAAAGTATAATTGCATTAAGAAAAAAATGGCATTTTAATTTAATTGTTTTATTATGTGCTGCACAATAACCAACTTAAAAAATTACTTGAAAAACAACCAACAAACATGTCTAATATAAAATCATGAGTACAATCAATAAAAATACTTATTAAATTGAAAGATATGTCAAATAACATAAATCATGATTTTCAGCATATCCACCATCCTGATTTAATCAAATGAGTAAACTACATGCATTGAACATTATGCTGAAGAAATGAAAACTCTTTTCATTTTGTTTGCTCATTTGTATCCATAAAGCATGTATTATTAACTACAAATGTCATAAGCTTGTTTTTTATTCTCATGCCTTCAAATTTAAAATACGATTTAATTTAAGCACTTCTAATCCTAAAGAATATAAACAACAGTAAGGAAACATTCACACCAAATTGTGTTTGATTTTTCAATCTTGATAAAAGTAATTAGTAGTTGCTTTACTGTGGAAACTATAAAGAAACAGTAATGTAAGGTTGCATACGAGCAGTAAATGCACAGAAAATGACGACATTTGCTGCATTTCTAAATATGATATTTACCAGACAGAAAAACGAAAGGAAAACCTACAGGAGTTTAAAATGTAAAAATGGTGAAAATGGTAAAAAAACAGCTAAAATCAGTAAAGTTGTTTTATAGCAAAAACTGTAAATAAATACCAAAGTAATAGGAAATATGAACAGTAGTGTTATATTTACCTTAGTCAACATATAGACAACAAAAACATAATACTTACTCTTTTCATAAATGAAGTATATTAAACAGACAGAAAAGGCTACAGAAAAACCTTTAGAAATCTTTAATTGTAAAAGTAGAGTATACACAAAGATAAATCTTATTGCTAATTAATAGTTATTTCATACTAGAACCTAAAGACAGCAAAATAATGCGAAGTAACGAAGCAGTGTAACGTTTAATTTAATAGACATAGTAAATTTATTTTTTTTAACAATATTACATGTATAATGAAAGTAAGATTTTCTGATGAAAAAAACATATATTGGAAAATAATTATAGGAAATAACTTTTATATCACGTACAGAATATTCTGTGGTGACACTGACCAACTCTCAGGTCACATAAACAAGACGTAAAATTGGAGATGGCACTTCATTAGTTGCTAGCAATGTTCCAACAAGCCATTGTTAACCAAGAAATTAATCAAATTAAATGTTTCTAGAAATCCATAACCCAGAAGAGTAATTTTTAAACACTTGCACTTGCAATGGAAATATACACTCATGAACTTTGTGAAAAAATGCATAATTGAGAAGAGTAATCAGTTTGCACAGTACACAGGTGAAGAAAATTTATGTTTTTTCATTCTCATGCTTTAATGGTAACTTAGGACATAACTGCTTAATATCACTCTTGGATCATGAATTTTGGATTCCATATGTTTTTAATGAGAAAGTCTCTAATATCACTTATTACTGTAACAACACAATCACCATTATCTTCTCACCAAAATCTTCCTGAATATTAGGTTTTACAATTCAAATGACAAAAGAAAATTATGTATCTACAAAATAAAAAAGGGAAGTCTTACATTCAATACTATGATATTGGACAAACATGTGGAACCCACATTCTCAAATGATGAAATATATTTTTAAACACTGAAGATTCTCTTCCCATGTAGTGTTATTTGTGAAAATACTATAAATTATATAGTTAACTTACAGTTTTTGCCATTTGTTCAAACAATTATTTAATTATGTTTCAAATGACAGTTTTAACAAAGTTGAAATATAACAAAGAATATTAAAATACTCTTGTTTGCTAGTTTAATACTGAATAAATAGATGAACTACAGCTGTAAAGCCTGAACAGAGCTACAATTACTTTATAAACAATGATGAATGGGAAATATGACTTCTGTCTTGTTATAAAAAATAAATAAAAATATCACAAATAAAATTATTTTTGATAATCCTGACAGATTCTTCAAACATTTTTACTTCCAACCATACAAAATTCAACAAAAATCTTGGATTTATTTTTAATATTAAAAAATCCACTTATATTTAGGCCCTTTTTTATGTTCTTTGCGAAAATCTCTAACTGAGTTACTGTTACCAAACCTACACAATACAAGATTTTCTCTGTGAAAGGTAGTACACTGAATTGCTTGTATGCTTTAAGGTTTTATCTAAAAGCACATTTATTTTCTTTAATCAAATTATGCAGTTAAAGATCGCGTTTTTATTATAGCAACATTATCATGAAACCAGTTTTATCTTTAGCTTTTAATAAATTTGAGATACTTAAAATTTCTTTGAGAATTTCTTATTGGTTGAATATTACTGTAACTGTTTGAAAAGTGAATTTTCATATCTCTCCCATAATGAAATTTATTGGAAAATGTGTAGTCTTTCTATTTATCAAATCAAAAATATTTATTACACTAAATATTTCTTTTGATAACTAAAATGTCTAACACTATGGGAGGTACACAAAACTTTGTGTTTTAATAAATTATTTGGAGTTAAACATATATTTTTATCTTGTACAAATATGTATTTAATTAAATTTTATAAGTAAAGCATATTAGTTACAAATTGTTTGTTCACAAAAGAAAAAAAGTAAGCACATTTAACATTTTATATAAAACTAACTTAGCAGTATACTTATTTCACTCTTCAATAACATCAAATTCTACACAATCTAACAATTCAAACAGCTTTCCTTGTAGTGGTATAACACTACTTATTCCATTGACAGATTGGCTGATAAAAAGATTCTATCAAGTGTAAATATTTTAGAAAATATTAACATGAATACTTTAAAAATATATTAAAACACAAGTAACAAAACATAAAAATACACTGTTTCCCAAAGTACATGCACTGCATTGCAATTAGTTTTATCTGTAGTTGCAGAATTCTATCAGTTGAATAGATTTCTTTTATAACTTATACATATGGTAAATCTTATTATCCTTTCAAATCATGCTATTTCTGCTTTCATAATTAACCTTTCAATAAATTTAAGCTAAAAACAGTTCATTAATTATTATTAATCTTCTTAGTATGAGAATTATAATATTTGCTTCCTAGGTCTTAGACATTCACTATTTTATTTACCACCCCATCTGAAGTATGGAATCAAAATAAATTTATAATATAGATAATTATTAATACAAAGTTTAATTTTTATAGCCTTCAATCTTATTTGTTTACAGAGATGTAAACTAGAAAGTCAGACCAACACATAATGCCTACTTGTCATGTCCACTTTTTCTCAAATTCCCAATAATTCTCTCTTACACTTTACATCATTTAAAATCAACACAAATGCAGAGTTTCAATCTATTGAATGATGTATAATACTATGTTGTTTTCAGTACAGAATACTGCAAATTTTCTTTGTTAACCTGAAGATGGCCTAAGAAGGTTGAAACATTGTTCTCTGCTTTATTTTGGTAACAGTGTTAATACCCATATCACCGTCCTGAGATACATTTTTACTTCAAGTGGGTTCCTCATTATCATGAATTGTCAATTTCCTTTTCAGTTTAAAATTTATCTCACAGTGTTCAGATTGAGTAGCTAAAGAAATTATTTTTTTAAATCCTCTTGTTTTAGTTAGAAATCCAATTAGCTTTCAATAATTACATAACACTGTTTGCTTTACTTGTGTTTTAATACTGTGTACTTAGATGCATTATTTAAGTATATAAATATTATTTAGTGTACTAGTACCATCATAAAAAGTAAGTTTAAATTTCATCTGCAACAGACAGCAAAAACAAGGTGAAAAGTAAATACTGTATTTCTCAATTTCATGTATATTTTTATTTGTTGTTAGAAAAGCAATTACAATGTAAAAAATTACAAAATTATTAAGTTATATTAGCTTAGGTAATGAGAAATAATAAAATTTCTTCATAAGATATGCTTGTCAGTAGATCACATATTGTGTCAATTAGTACAGTAACTTGAAGAATGCATTTACTAAATAATTTACAATTTATATGGCAGGATTATTAGTGTCAGACATAGCTTAAAGAGCAATAAAACAATAAAATTCAGTAAACAAAATGTAGACTGTTAAAAACCTTAAACTATTCATGATAAACACTTGCAGTTTTCTGTTACAATCTGCAGTCATTCAACAAAGTAAAAAAAAAGTATATAGGTTTATTTCATATTTATTTACGGTGGTCATAACGCCAGTGAAATCAATCAAATTAATATAGAGTTAACATATAATTAAATATAGTTTAACTGAAAAAAAAAAAGATAATTACTTAAGATGTTTTAGAGGTTATGCAAAAAAAATTTTCCAATGGAGATAAATGTTTTTAATCTTAACATGAAAAACACTGCATTTGGAATAGTGAACACTCTGACTCCATGTATCAATGAACAAATATTTAGTAACAATAAGTAATAAAAAATTGATATTTTGCACATGAAAGACTTGTAATATATACTGAAAGTTGGCTAAATTTTGTTAATATACACAGATTATATTAAAATTTATCATAAGGTAACTCGATGATTACTTTGTGTTTATAAGGTTAGTCACATCAACTGACCCCTTATGGAAAGAGTTCATTTTTAATGCCAATAACTTTACACTGGTTATAATTGTAGTAGTAATCATTAAAATGGATGAAGCTGTTGTGAAGTATGAAATTTCAAACAATAAATTACATCACTGTAGGATGCTGAACTTAAAAATTTTTATACCATAGCTCATACAGTGTTTTATACCAAAACACTTTCCCAAAATTGTAATTGCAACTAGTACTTACTTTACACAATATAAGTTGCTGGTATTTCTAGAAAATCTTATAAGATAATGGTACTTAATAAATATTTTGAATACTATGGTACTATACAAACACTTAAATGGTACTAGAAATTGCTAAATACTTCACCTGTTACATGTACTTGCAGAATCACCTTTCTTGAATGAAAAACGACCTGATATTTTTCTTGGTGTTCGTGGAGTTTTTGCTTGTTCTTCCAATCGTTCATAAAATAGCATGTATGCATTCCAGTACCGCTGTCTAATCTCAGGATAGGAATTTGCTAGATAAAAACATAATGAAATTGTACTGACAAATAAATTTAGATACAGTTTCCTAATGTACAGATACTGAATGAAAAAAGGTGAAATGGTTATCACATATATCAGTTTAAAAACAACTCTTAATACAATAGAAATAATTGCTATTCTACAGAAGTTAAAAATTAATTGATACATTAATCACACACAGTTTTGCTCTATTAATACCGGTATAGAAAGCTTTCATTTCATTTGTTTTGAATTATGTCCAAAACTACAAGAAGGTTATCTGTACTAGCATTTCCTAAATTAGTAATAAAAGGCTGTACTAGCATTCCCTAAGTTATTAATAAAAGGCTAGAGGAAAGGTAGCTAGTCATCACCACCCACCACTAGTTCTTCAGTCATGAGATTGACCATTTCACTGTAATGATACCATTGCTGAAAAGGTGAGCATGTGTGGCGGGAAGGGGATCCAAATCTGCATCCCATAGATAACTTGGTACAAAAAAGGTAAATCATTTTAATAAATAACACAAAGGCATGAAAGGCATGGGTTTCCTGTGTTTCATTGAAGGGGGGGATAACTTGTGTATGTGAGACTCACACAACGTGCCCAAAACCCCATCGGTCCTTCCCAAAAGGCTTTCTACAAGAGACAATGTAACTGGCATCCTTAAAATGCTATTTTTAAAAGCCAGCAAGTGCTAGCCAGAGAAGTGTGCGGATAAACAACGATGGTGCTGGCTTTTTCCATTAGTAGTCCATGAAATTGGTACAGTCTAGATCAGATTGGAATAAATCAGGTTTTTAAATACCACATGTACAAATCCTACCTTATAGTGAGCACTGACTGAGCCAGGGAAGATGGTCTAAGCCAGGGGTTCCCAACCTTTTGGTACTCGCGACCCCTTACCTAAAAGTTTGAAACCCATGTGACCCCCTACTTAGCGCTTACTATCAGCAGCTTAATTTTTCTTTTCTTTTCTGTGAAGGAGAGGGAAAGAAACATCTAAAAAAAATATTTAAAAATTATGTAATTATTTATTAGCAAATTAAATCACATTGGTCCAACCTGAATTCACAAAAAGAACATATATTTCTTACAATAATATTAACACAGGTTTGTACAGCTATCCAACCCAGCTAGTGAGATGCCTGATGTTGCATTTCAGCAGCAAGCTTTGAAATTCCAACCCAGCTAGTGAGAACATTTCAGTTAGAGCCAGTCTCATGTCATCTCCAACATCCAATCTGTTCCTATTCTTTGTTTTTATATTGACAAGAGTGGAAAATCCTGCCTCACACAAGTAGGTAGAAGCAAATGGAACAAGGACACGTAAAGCTATCATGCTGACTTTGGAGTATGACTGATACATAGCGCACCAGAACTGAGTCACGGATTTCACCTTGAAGAGATCACGAGCTGAAGAGTCGTTCCTTAGATCCAGAAATTCATCTTGGATATCATCTGGGATGCTGGATACATCAAGTTCAGTACAAAATGGGTTCCTTACCAGGGCCTCCTGTTCCTGTGGTAGCTCAGGGAAGTAACGCTCGACTTCCTTTTCAAGAGATTGAAGATGTTCGGTAATCTCATCCTTGAGGAACTGATCCAGTTGGATCTGAGACTCATCCGTCACTCCACAAAGTTTTTCAAACATAGCAATGTTTCCAAGATTGGTTTTCCGACACCAGTTCTGCAGTTTGGAAACAAAGGCCCGAAGACTTTCTTGAAAAAGGAGAACATGTGTTTCCCTTCCTTGAAGCTACAAATTGAGCTTGTTCAGCTGGTCAAAAATGTCGGCTAGGTACCCAACCCTTTTATTCCATGCTTCATCTTCGAAGTGAGCTACAAGATTTTACCTTTCTTGAGTCTCCAGGAATAGCTTTACTTCATCTTTCATTTCAAAGACACGATTAATAACGTTTCCTTTCGACAACCAACATACTGCTGTGTAGAAGAGAAGGACTTCGTGGTCAGCATTCATGTCTTTGCATAGTTCTTTGAATAGGCGAGTGTTGAGTGCTTGAGTCTTCACATAATTTTCAATTTTGATTACGGATTCAAGCACTTCCTGCAGAGAGGCAGGGAGAGTCTTACTGGCGAGAGCATATCGGTGAATCATGCAGTGGATGCCCTTTGTTTGAGGTGCTAGCTTCTTCACTCTGACTGGAATCCTGATTTCGATCCCAGCATAGCTGGTGCCCCATCCGTACAAACTCCACACGTTTTCCCATTGAAGATCTTCGTCTTGGAAAAAAGTTGAAACTTTTTCCATGACATCAGCTTTTGTTGTGGTTTCAAGTGCACTGCAGAATAAGAATTCGTCTTTGATGTCACTGAATTAATGTATCTCATGAAGACAAGCAACTGAGAACATGAACTTACATCTGTTGACTCGTCGAGCTGAAAGGAGAACAAAGGGGAACCCTTGATTTCAGTCAAAACCTATTCCTTCACATCCATAGTCATTTTAGAAATGTGCCTCTGTATAGTATTATTTGACAGGGATACTTGCTGCATCTTCTTTGCACTGGCTTCTCCAAGAATAAGATTTACTGCTTTCATCATGCAGGGTTTAAGAAGTGTTTCTCCAATCGTGTGAGGCTTTTTTTGTTTAGCAATTTCAAATGCAATCTCATATAAAGCTTCCACTACGGCTGCACTCTGCTGCTGAAACGACCCACTTCTTCGATTCTTTAGCTTTAAAGACACCGTTCATGCCGTTTGAAGAAATCCAAACCCTTCTTTGCGTGTTCTGGATGTTTCGTCTCGAGATGACACTTGAGTTTTGATGGTTTCATTGACTCTGCACTCAGGACAGCATGGCACAAAACACACTGTGGTTTGTCGATGCCGTCGTTGGCGAGCACAGTGGTGAAGCCAATGTTGAGGTAGCATTCTGAGTATCTGCACCGTTTAGCCATGGACACAACTCACCTCTACTGCTTACTTATCTCCTTGTTAAAATAAAATAAAAATGTTGAATAATGAATTCTTTGGCAACTGTAGATCTTACACTGACTACTTGTGGGGGGTGCAGGTAGAGTAATGATGGGGTAAGTATTGGGAGGGAAGGGAGCGTGGCCAGTCGCGCGATTCGTCATCCACCAATCAGCAACGGACATGTGACTCACGTGTCGACAGCGAGCACACACACACTTAATCACAGCTAAACAGACACACAAGCATACGTACATGTGCGTGCACACACATACTCGCTACTCACTAGTACCCACATACATACAGTTGCAGACACATACACATTCACTCACAGGCACGCATACATACACCCATAATATCACCTAATGACATTGAACTAACGTAGCACACGTTTTGCTTTGCACCGAAACAAAAAAAATGTAAGAGCATGAAAATGTAATTGATGAAATAAAATTAATGTTATCCCAAGCTACTTCTAACAAGGCTACGCGACTCCCCTGCCAAGGCTTCGCGACCCACCGGTTGGGAACCCCTGGTCTAAGCACTTCACTTTATTCTGGCCTGATGCAGAATTTTAGGAAGAATTTTATGTAGGTATAGCCTGTGAGGCAACACTGCTGACAAGTGGGATCTAAAGACAGAAGAACGGTGAGGATAGAATAAATAAATAAATCCCACACCCACTAAAAGTGAAAATGTGCATTGGTGGAAGTATGCTTGCCAGTGGAGATAAGACAGCAAGAGGGTGGAGATTGTTTAATGTGTGAATATTTAATGAAGGGTAGTTTCACATACCAGCCTGGAAAAAAGTTAGAAAAAGGCTACAAAGGAAAGACTCAAGAGAGCATATAAACATTTGTTGTCACAGTTAACAAATTTAATCCATAATGTGGTAAAACAAAAGACCCCAATTACAAAAGAACAATAAGAGGACAGCCCTGTCAGGACAAGGTTATCTGTCCACAACAGGATTAACACCAAAAGGAGAAACTGATGGAGAGAAAAAAAATGAGTAAACACTTTCTCTTGTCTTAAAATATGAGGGAAGGAACTACTGGGCAGAATAATAGAGAAAGGAAGAGAAACAACAAGAAAGTGGAGAGAAACAAGGGCACAGATTTGTGTACAAAGGCAAGTGGGATAAGGATTCATGCTCAAAGAGAGCTGAACCATCTCCTAAAGTTTTGATAATAACCTGGGTAAGAACATGAGAATCACAGTGATAACTCAAATCAGGCAAGAAGTAGGAGGTTGGGCAATGGATAAGTAAGGAATGAAATATTAAAAAGAGGCAGAGAAAAAGGGAAATTATAATACTGGAAAACACAGAAGATGAAATATATGCCACCCTAAAACTCAAATTACAAGACACTTGCAAATGATAGGAGAACCATCCTGTGAAAGAGAAATAATAAGTTATAATGTAATGAAGCCAAATGGAAATGGTGACAATGAGAACAAGGTGATAAGTGTGTGTTGTACATCATTACATAAAGGTACAAAGGAACAGCTACATGGTCAAAGAGGTTGACTGGATAATCCTCAAACAATGATAAAGGGACGTTATATCCAGAAGAAAGAGCAAGGTGGATCAGAAAGGATGGTAAATTGGAAAGGGGAAGACAGGGCTAAGACTCAAGGAAGTGTAATAATAGAAACAAGGTTGGAATACTCTACAAAAGGCCACCAAATTGACCTCTTAAAAAGTGTCCCAAAACTGAGCAAGAAATTGAGGGTAAAGGTGAAGAAGAAGACATGCATAACAAAGAAAGGTGACACAGGAATTAGAATGGAATTTATGAAAGAGGGATGTGGCAAGGCATTAAAAAGAAAAGGACAAGGAGAATGCAGAATAACAGAAGACTAGATATTAAGGAACCTATCCATGGGTAAGATGTTGTCATGTCAAGAAGAAAGTTCACAATGATGTGCAGTGACCCCCATAGCCTGAAACATTTGACATGGAATAGGTCCAGAACCAATTCTGAAGACTATCTTTTCTATCTATATGTAAAGTTAAAAGAAGATGATAAAACATTAAATAGTAAAAGTACGGGTTAATGAAGTAACTAGCCACATCTAAACATTGACTATGAATGATATTGTATGGTGCTAACAATTATGTCAAAAGCTTATCTTCTAAATGTATGTGAAATAGTAATTACCAGGTCTAATCTGTATAGACTATGAAGACATATGAATGAGTAATGAATGAGAATAAAATATTGTCTACTATGTGTAAATGCTAAGAATTAATGAACTATAACAAAATATTACTGCCTACATGAGGTTTAAGGAGTAATAGATGAGAACTAAACATTAACATCCATGGGTACAAATTATATATGAAAAACTATTGAACTATAAATAAACATTAACATTTAACTATACATGTCATGAATAAGCAGTTATTTCTAAACATCAATTGTTGTGTATAGAGGACCAGACATGAAGTTCTAAGCATGATACGGTAGGAAGAAATTAACTGTATCTAAACATTCATTGTTTCCTGTGTGTAAATGTGAGAGAGCAATGAATAATTTTACAATATATTCTATACAGACATGTTAAGAAGTAAGAACTAGAACCAAATCCTAACAAAAATGTGTGCATGGCATGGAATAATTAATCAAAACTAAGCATTATTTTCTATGTGTACATGTTGAAAAGCAAAGAACAAGACTTGTATGTTAACATTTGGTGTACATATTAAAATATATGAAACTAGAATCAAACATGAATAGTTATTAGTACATGGCATGATCAAGCATTGTCTTCCATGTGTAGGCCTGAAGAAGTAATGAAGTTAACGTTACTTTCTTGGTGGACACAGTAAAGAGTAACCAAAACATTATCCTTGATGTGAACATGTGGAGGATTAAGAAGTACAACTGAAGGCTAACATGGGTGTGCAAGTAGCAAGGAATAATTAGTCAAGACTAAGTATTAACTTCCATGATTACAAGCTAAGAATAAGGGACTTCAATCAAACATTAGTAGTTTTGTAAACATGTAATGAGATGTTAACATTATCTTCTGTTTGGACAAATTAAGGAATAATAAAACAGAATGGAATACCAATGACAATTAACATCTGTGTTTACATAGTAGGTGCAAGTGAATATGACCAGACATCAATATCTACATGAGCACATGAAAGAAAGATGAACTATAACCTAACATACTAAGTGGTATATGTTAAGGAGAAATAATGACATATAAATATTAAGTCTTATGAGTTATATGTTTATAAACAATAAATTATGTCTAAACAATGTTTAAATGTCATCTGGCAAGGATGGAAGAAAGGGGTCCAGGTGACAGCATGGAACAAAACACATGTTGGACAATGTTGTGTTACTTTTCCTCTTAGTGTATTTGTCAAGCTGTGACACCTTTCATAATGCATGATGATGGCTGTCATGATTTTAACGGGGAAAGAACTTCTTAACATGTTGGCAACTTTAAATAACATTTGTATTCATACTAACCTGTCAATTCACAATGAAAAGTTGAAAATACAAAGAAACATGTCTCAGCAGGATTGTGCCAAGGAAAAGAATGAGGATCTTCATTTGTGAATGTAAAGGAAAAATTTGCACAAGGTGTTATGTTGCACTCCCACTAAAGGAGGGTTTTGTTGTATAATACCTATCATGCAGTGGCACAAGTTCATGTATTTTCACGTGAATTTTAGTTGGTAGTTTCACAAGGCTGATGGCATGCAAATCTTTTAAGGCAGAATAGTGGAACTTCAAGAAGGATATAGCTAATCTGTGCTTGAAGGTGAGTCACTCCATTGTAATTTTCATAGTTTATTGATAAACAGTGTAAAATTCATAAATAATGCATATGTACAGAGACAGGAATACACTGACAAACTGAACTTAAAAGTAAGGCAGCAGTAAATGTGATAGACAATAGCAGACCACTGAAGGTTGTTTTGCTTTTGTTAGACAAGTTTGAAACTATCTAATGAAACACAGTGACAATATAAGTAAAATGTAATGCATTTTCTTTATAAGCTTCTGGTAACAACAACCAATAAACAAAAGTGTGCAGCTGTAGCCAAAGAGTCATTTTATAGTGCTTCTGACTTTTGTTCTTTCGAACAGAACTGCTGAAATTGAGTGTGTTATAAGAAAGTCAGTTTTATACGTGTGATAAATGTTTTGACAATTAATTTTATATTTACGAGTTTATCTTACCAGAATCTGACACTTTTGCTTTGTAAGTTCCACCAAAGCACTCACATTCCAGACTATCTTCTGTCATCAAAAATTCCTCCACAGTGATGTCATTGAACTTTATCCATTTACCTTGGGTCACCATTGTGTCATTCCTACTAATACAGATACTGGATTTTACTAAACTTGCAATACTGCATATCTTATTATCACACAATACAACAGCTAAAACAAAAGCAGCATATTTGTTCATCCACAGAAAATGATTACTAATACTCGGTTTCCCATTAACAGCTACAGTGATAGTTGTGTATAGAAGTTTATGTTAACTGTACTTTACTAAACCTGCAATACTACATATATTACGATCACACAATATAACAGCTAAAACAAAAACAACATATTTACTCTGTTTATCCACAGAAAATCACTACTAATACATGCTGATATACGGTTTCCAGTTAAAGTGATAGTTGTGTATAAAACTTTGTTAACTCTCTTAAGTCTTAATAGAGGCTCTGTCAAGGGGAGTTTTTCATACTCACATAAAATCTTTATAAACATGATACCACTACGTTTTAATACCATATGTATATCTTTAGAAAATCTTGCTAGTTTTTCAGTAAGCATTATTTTTTGTGAAGTATTGTAAATAAACTAACTAAAAAGATTCATTCATAATTGTATTGAGTATTTTTTTCAACAGTGCATGTGCAAACTGATTTTCATGTTAAGATTCAGAATACTTTTCTTCACCTTAAAATTCTCAGATTTGATTTGTGTAATATCTGAATCCTTCCATATACAATTCAAAGTTTTGTTTTCAGTAAAACTATATTTTATCTGTTATTTTCTCTAGCATAACTCTATAACAATGTTGGTCAACTTGAGTGCTCAAAAAAAATTGAAATAAAGCTAAATTACCCTTTCTTTTTAAATTACTTTTTATCATGAAGCTCCATTCATTTATCTTAAATTACTTTAAGCTTGTAACAGTATACATCCATTTATAAATTAAATTGCATAGTTTTATTGCCCTTTGAACTGTGTCAAACTACCATTATAGTTTGTGGATCACTTTGGGAACACAAATGTCACGTTATGCTATCGAATTATGTGACCCACAAGCTGTTAGTATGAGGATCTCTTGAATTATTTTTATTATACTATTATTATCTGTTTTACCTAATCTAACCTAAAGGAATACATATTCTTACATTTTCATTACCTTTATAATAATAAATAAAGAATGAACAGGAAAAACAAGAATTAATCTACATATAAGAATCTTCTTTTCTCTTACTCTCAATAGTTGATGACAATTAACCTTTTTGTTTTTATACTAATTGTGGTAATGCATAAATAATTTTTATTTAATGCACTAAAGAACAGACTAAAAATATCTAAAAAGTAGATACTTTCCCTTAATTCTTACAATTTCTCTGGCTTTATATCTATGTTATGAGAGCCACTGAAAATTCTTTCATGCTAATCTCTATATTTTTTCCTAGGAATGAAGCTTACACTAACAGTGAAATTGACATTTCTCCATTTTGAAAACAATGTTATACAACGAGTCATTTGATACCAGAAAACCTTGTATTTCTATTGGTTATAAATAATACAGTACCAAAAGTAACTGTTAACAAATCCTGAAAATGAAAATGTGACAGGTGTGTGTGTGTGGCAAGAGAGGTCTAATTTGCTATTTGACAACTCTGTAACCAAACAAAATTGAAGGTTATCAAAATTGTTTATTAGGCAATGATGATTTTACAGCAAGTAATATATGTTGAATTTTGTACTTACTGTAGGGATAATGGATAAAATAGAGAATATGTCTAAAGAAAATGTGTCACACTAGGAAAAATTGAATATTTTTTAATATATCATTAGCAAAGACTTTATGCTATACTAACTGGTATTGCACAAATGAAAAGTAGATTAATACAGTTTTAAATGTAAGTCACTAAAACCTTGTGTCATGTAAAATGAAGGGTGCCCATGGTGATAGGTTAATCAGTTTTGCAACTTATACAATAATTAAAATATATATGGAAGGATAATATGTAGGAAGAATTTAATAAAAGCAACATCCAACAATGTATTTCTAACCATAAAATACCCACCTATTTATTCAGTACAACTTACAAATCATTCCAGTTTTTTAAGAACTGTATTATTAATTAATATGTTACATTGTTTTAGTTCTGATCTACACAGATTGTTTGTAGCAACAACTTACTTAAAAGCATTCAATTTAGTTTTTAATTATGTAACAAACAAATCATATCAAACTGTATACATATTGTACATAAACTGTTGAATGTTCATATTTAGAGCTAAATATATTCCTTCTGAATTGGTTACCATCTTTAACCATCAGACTAACTATGCCTTTTTTAATAAGTGTCTAAAATACCAAACTCACTTGAAGTGTTAATAAATTATACATTTTAAATATTCAACATTAAGTTTTAACTTTCTTTACAGATCTTCAAATACAACATACTTATAAAAAAATAACTGATATGTTTATCACCCTAGAGTAGTTATTAATTCATAGCTTACTTCCCCCCCACACACTACAGACAACTCACGAGCCACCTGAAACGGCAACATCCCAAATTACCATTCACAATGAAAACAGATAAAGATGGAAAAAAATAAACAAATTCATTCCATGATGTGATGATGACCAAGACATGCATTTTAAAGGGGTTCAACATAACTGGTATGTAAGTGTGCAGACTCAGCTAAAATAATTAATACATTCTTCAAAGACGATAAAAAAGCACAAGGATATACCATCAAAATTGAAATTTTGCTGGTAGAAGGGCTTTATTCCCCACCTTATGTAAGTAATACATACTTTGATTTTGATATTTAAAAACATACAACATACAGTTTATTATAATTTACAGTGCTAACCAGTTGGGTAAGCTGAATAATAACTTAATAAATAATAAGAAAAATGTCTTGTCTTGGTAGTTTAATTCTCACTACATGGCTTGGTCAAACTGACTGACCGTGAGACTTACTTTGTACTTGTTATAATTTTGATACTGTTAACTTTTAATATACCAGGTCATCCCATAAGCAATGTCCAAATATTTAATACAGAAAGTGCATCATCATTTCTGCTGTTGTAGAAGGCTTTCATGACTAAAATTATGTTGTAGGATGTGTATAAAAATGTTCAGACAAATAACAGGAACTAACCAAACTCCACTTTTTCAGATCATTAATCAAATAAACCCTTATGAAGATGGATGTGTCTGAGGAACACATTAGGCATATAATGCTTTATGAGTTTGAGAAAGACAACACTGCAGCAGAAACTAGATGAAACATTTGAGGTGTTTATGGTGTGAAGTCTCTCAATGAAAGAAAATGTTGAAGGTGGTTTCAGAAGTTGAGATAAGATGACTACAGCTTAAGTGATGTGCCACGTTCAGGTTGTCCTGTTGAGTTTAATGATGACTTGCTGCTGGCTACACTTGATGAAAATTGTGCTGTAACAGTTGATGAACTAGCACAAAAGCTTAATTCAACCCATTCAGCAGTTCATCATCATCTGCAGCAGTTTGGAAAGGTGTCAAAACTTGGAAAACAAGTCCCCCATAATTTGACAGAAGCCAACCTTAAAGCAAGAGTGAACATTTGCACTTCCCTGAACTCTTGTGAACGTAACACATGTTTTTTGGACAAGTGAGTGAATGGAGATGAAAAACAGATATATTATCAAAATGTTAAGTACCGCAGACAATGGCTCAGTGCAAGTAAATTAGCTAATGCACAACCCAAAATGGACATCCATCCTAGGAAAGTCTTGTTAAGTTTTTAGTGGAATACCGTTGGTGTGATCCATTTTTGAGTTGCTGCTACTCAATGTAACAACTACATCATACTTTTACTGTCAACAGTTAGAGTGCTTGAATGTTGTACTGAAAGAAAATAGGCATGCATTGATTAATCACAAAGGTGTTGTGTTACACCAGGATAATGTACAGCCCTGTAAAGCAAGACTCACATATGCAAAGATTTAAGAGCTGGACTGAAAAAAAATCCACATTTTCCTTATTTTCCAGGCCTTGCCCCATCCAATTATCATTTATTCTGGAGTTTGCAGAACTATCTTGATGGAAAAGAGCTTGAAACATAAAAAGATGTCAAAACTACTCTCTTTACAATCTTTTCTTCAAAAACCCAAAGAATTTTATAGAAGTGGCATTCAGAATCTTGTGAATCATTGCCAGGAAGTAATTAATAATAATGGAACATAAATTATTGATTAAATAACATTAAAAGCATTTGAAATTATTTATCTTTTTTTTAACTTAAAATCGAACATTACTTAAGGGATGACCTGATAGTGTGTGTATCTTTACAAAATTTGGCAGAATTTCAGTAAACATTACACATCTTTTACAAACAAAAAATTAATTTGTCCATGAATGCATTTAGTCTTTGTTTTTGACTAGTTTGAGTGCAAAGTGATATTCCTGTTAATTTTAAAATTACTTTTCTTTACTTAAAAATTTCAAACTTCTTGTGCATGATCTCTAAAACCTCATAAACTCATTTCACACTTTTTTCTACCATAACTCTATAAAAGGTTTGTTAATTTAACAGATCTTGTAATTACAAAAATAAAAAAATGAAAGAAACCTAAAATACTGTTTTTTTCCTTTTAGAATGATTTAAGGATTCTAAAATCAAACTGCATTTCTTTATCCAAAGTAGCTTTAAACTCTTAACAGTACATATCTACTTATACTAACATTTTACTGTTTTATTACTTAGCATTTGGATAATGTCTAACTATTATTTATGCCATTATAAATTCCAAATCACGTAGAAAACATGCAGCTCATGTTCACCATCAATTTACATTACCCTATGAGTACTCTGAGCTGTATGTGTACACACAATCTAAAATGTTTACAATATTATTATTATTTATGTTACCAAATATAACCTTAATTCATCAAAAAAGTTTCCTATTTTTAGATTATGTTACTCTTATGATAATAAATAAAAATACACCCAAAGAACAAAAAATAAAGTACTTACCTGCATATCTTTTTCTTCTATCAATTACTGATGACACTTAACCCTAATTTTTTTATACTAATGGTACTTGTGCAATAAATAATTTTTATTTAATTAAATAATTCATCAAAGAACATTGAATAATAACATACAAAAAGCAGACATCTAAAACCTATTACAGTTTTCCTGGCTTTTTAAATGTGAGAAAAGAACTATTACAAATTCATCCAAGCTAGTCAATATAATTCCCACGAGAAATAAACTTGTAGTGAAAGGGAATTTGATGCATCTATGACAGATGAAAATCTTGACTTTCTACTGGTTATAAATAATATAGTATTAAAAGTAACAGGTAACTATTGACAACTTATGAAAGACAGGAGTAACAGGTTGGTAGGGCAAGAGGAGTCTGTTTTTCTATTCGATCACTCTGCAACCAAACAAAACTGAAGTTCATAAATGTTATGATTGTCTGAGAGATGATGGTATTTTAAAAGTTTCATTAAATTGTGTACTTGAGCAAGTTTGTTACTTCTATATATTGTAAATTACAAGCTTAAACCTATTTCTCTAAATTATAACTAACACTATCCACCAGCTACCAAACAAGGTGTCATTATCAACTTAACATAATTGAGAAAATCTATAATACCATGAACAGTAAGACACAAGCCAGAATCAAATCTCAAAAGCTACTGTTTTCCAATGATTACCTGTACAGTTACATTACGAAGACATTTTACAGTTTTGACATATTAGGTATTAAATATGGACATCAAACAAAGAAAAAGAAAACAACTACTGTATCAAGATTATGCTCTTTTAGATGAAACTTTACCTACTCACCTTTGTGAAATGATTAAAAGATCTGATTTGAATATTAAAATCATACAAAAAAGGTAGAAAACAAAGATATACTGACTCATTCAGCCTTTAATAACAATAAATGTAAATAAAAAAAGTGTTTGCAAAGATGAATGGCTTAGAGAAGTCTTGCACACTTAAAACATTGCACATGAACTTACATGTGGACAGTGTTTGGCCATGCATTATACATGTGAATCTAATCATTCAATACATGATCATTTCAAAGAAAACATCTGTGCCACTGGAAATCTCAACAATAAAGAAGTTATTGCTATACTTTACTTAAAAGAACATGGCACATTCAATGGGACACTTTATACAATCAATGTGGAACTAGATAGCAAGTTGGATGATAACTAATTTTTGTGAGTACTATCCATTTCTGCTGGCATTCATTTATGAATTTGATATGAAAAATTATGCAAATCTCTATTCATACACTTGAGATGTTTTGAAGAAACAAGCTAATACAGGCAGAAACCTCAACTATAAGTTAAACTGTTTCAACAGAGTAAAGTTAAATATCACAAACAGCTTAAATTCCAGAAAAAATAGATTTGTAATACTGAAAAAACTACATGAGTGAAAGTGTCCAATGATCATTTTTTACTGAGCCATTTTGGACAGCTTTCAGAATTACATTTTTTTAAAACTTGCCATGAACCAATCTGATTATCACATAAGGCTAGTTAAATGTTTTACACATTTCTACTCAAACCTTTTACACATATGCCGAATTCATTTTTCAAAACCTCAGTTGCAGTACAGTAAATAAAACATGTCACTGATATAACTACTCATGAATTTTGTTAGAAGTTTATATCAATAAAGATTAGAACAGTAATAGCAATAAAATAGGTTTATTTTACATCAAATATAAACCATGCTTTGTAATCATGCATGGAAAAGGTAATTTCAACAGATTTTCACCTATAGACAGAAAACTTCTCCAACATGAAGCTATGACTCATTATTATGACTCATTTTAAAAGTAGATTACACAACATTTGATAAACAAACACACAGCTATATTCCCCTAAGTCAGAGTTCTCTCTGAAAACATACAAAGGATATGCAAACAATATAATGACAGAACAGTATTCAGAAACCACAAACAATATATTTGCACTTAGTACACATCAAAAAAACTAATGGAGAGGAAAGGTGCCATTTACAGTATCCTCTGTTAATGTGGTTTGCAACACAGTGGAGAAATAAAAAGACCAAAAGTTAAAATTCAGGAGCATAATAAATTTTGGTAAAACCAACACATTATCTAAAGCCTACAGTATAAATTGGAATAATACTAAAATAATATTATATGAATGGCACAAAAGAAAAAAAGGTGACTTCTATATTCCTTTAACCATTATCACATTCAATTAATCTAGTACAACGTGGATGTCCAAAATGAAAACATTTAAATAGTTAGTTGATTCCAACATTAGATGAGATCATCCCAGACTTTCATTAAGAAGACTCAGCATCAAATTACAGCTGCTATCAACACAAAAACAGTCCTTGTTAGGACTTCCCTGAGGAAAGTAGCAGGTTAACATCTGAAACAAAGGATAAAACTAAGCTACTAATTAACAATTGTACCGAGGTGATGGTACAAGCCATTAACCACAAAAACCAACAATTACTGAAACCTGTAAAAGGTACAAGCTTCCAGTAACTATAAGAGTCAGAAACATTCAACAGAAAAGATGAGTTATGTGAAATATATATCAGGACTGAAGGATTTGGTTGTTTTATAATGAAAAAAGGTGATTATTTTAAAAATATCTAAAACATTAGATTACTTCTTTTTAGTTAGATTCACATCTGATGTGCCATTTATTTGGAAATTGCTTGAATTATTGGATCTTTACAACTGCATAGTACCCCTTTAATACAAAGATATACCTGCTAGAAATAAGGTCTTTATCTTAGATTCACCAGGGTTAACATCTCATTTCAACTGCAGAGCTTCCTTTACCAAATGCTTAAAACCTGATGAACACAAAGGCACTTCTTCTAAAAGCATTGTAGACTGTCCTCCGTAACATGCTTATTCACATTAAAATAGAGCATTTCTTTTACACTTGAATTATTGAATATCTATTTTAATTCTATATTGTAATTTATTAGATAATTACAGCTCATTAAAATAAGGCATTTCTTTTAATAACAACAGAGATATTGAATTATTTTAAATTGCATGCTATCCTTTATTGAAAAGGTATGCCTCATAATAAAAATTAAGCATTTTTACAAAATCTTGAATTATTAGGTCTTTCATAATTCCAGGATTTCCTTTTTCAAAGATTTATAGCACTTATGAATAAGGTACTCTTCTAAAATGAATGGTTTATTAAATTTTTCATAGCAATATGCCTCCTTGAGAAATATCAAATATACAGAATAAACCTATGGTATTCACTGAATATTTTACATTAATCTTATTTCAGTGCATTTTATTTAAAAGCTAAGATTTATTAAAATTGAACAAGAAGTAAAGATTTGAATTTCTGACACAAATTTAATATATAAAACATGTAAACTACAAATTATACACCATCATTAAAATAATTCACAATTATGGTTTACTTTCTCTCTTTGATGTATGAATAATAGTGTCCAGCATTTGCTTGACCACTGTGAACTACAACTCCCACCAAGTCATACACTGCAGAGTTAGCCTTTGATATAGTAGCTGGTGATGATAGTTCCTCTTCATTTTTTTGCATGGATGAGTTAACAACATCTCTTTCCTGTATTCCTTCTACTGTGTATGGTGTTATATCCAACTTCCACGGAAACTAATATACAAATATCAGTGAAACTACAAATACAATATATACACAACTTCCTCATTAAGTGAGATTGAGCTACATCAAATAAACATATCACTCTTTTCTAAAATCAATCTGCCACTACAGTTTTTTTAACATTGTCTAGATCACAACACTTGTAGCTACAGAAGATTAAAACATGTTCAAAAAATATCAGCATAAAAAAAAACATCTAACTATAATTTCTTTGAAGCATTTATACCAAAAATATTCTTTGGTAAATAAAAAAATATTATCTAAGTAGACACTACATAATGAGGAAAACATCTAAAAAATGAATATATGTATAAGTAAATGTAGTAGTGAATACTATAAAAAGTGAGTTTGCAATCCAAAAACACGAAGTATTATTTACTTGATGCAAAACAAAAAATTCTATGAAAGAATAAGTATCTTTTTTATGGTGTAAATAAACGATTTAAAGCTAAAAGATGCTGAAATAAATTAATAAAAACTTGGGATAATTATTATTCTGTATAAAACTATTTAGTTCTCTTTCCTCAGATTATAGATTATACAATACTGAAATAAGGGTATATAAGACAATAAAACATACAAAAAACTTTTTTTTTCCCCAACCAAATAATCATCCTTGGAACATTTTACATCAATTGCCTTTATGTGGAATTAGTCCAACTATCTTACATGAAAATAAAAATTCTCACCTTAAAGACATCATCAAACTTTATAGCTCGGTTTGCTTCCCAGTCATATTCAAATCTCTTCAGTTGAATTACTAGCACATGAGGAAAGGATTTGATACATGTCCTTTTAATAGTATTTCTCTGCCAATACAGAAAGATAACATGACCCAACATTAAAAACAGAAGTATCCACTTAAAAAGTACTTCACTAAACATTTTTTACAAAGACGACAAAAATATTTAAAATTTGAAAAATGAAGTACCTCACAAAAAAATCAAATATTTTTTGAAACATTAATTATAATATACTGAAACATTAATTAATTAATCTATACTGAATTACATCTAGCATTCTTTCAATGTAAACTGTAAAAAGAGAAGTAGTTTAATTTGAGGATGATAATACAAATTTCTAAAATTGAGAATATGCTATGTTTCTTACAAGTTGGAAATTATAAATACAATTACAATGGTAGAAAAACAATAACATAAAACCACTTCATACATCTAATAAATATCAACAGCTCTGGAGCAGTCAATCTAAAGGAAAAGAAAAACTTAAGATATATATATGTTCCCATTTTTACAGAAGCAGGAACTAGAAAAAAATAGTTTTGTCATTTTACTATATACTTGTTTCAAAATTCACTTACACACTTAGTTGTTAATTCATTGAAATAGTGAAATTTTGATTCACTCCATAAACATATATGTAGTGATTTTGGCAAATTTATAAGTACAATAAGTTTTAGTTTTGTTCAGCTAATACTGAGAAACAGTAATTGGTAATATTCAGACATTTTAAAAGTGGTTTCAAATGGGCAATTTTTATGGCCACCATTTTGCTTCATCACTATCACTACTATTAAGTACTACTGTACTTAATGATAATGTTCTCCAAAATGAAGAAAATATGTAGAAACGTTTATTACTCATACTTCAAATTCTTCATTTACATCAATAAATTAATATATAAAAACAAGTAATACAAACTGTAGTACAATAGTCCTTTAATCACTATTTACCTCTACATTTTATATAGTTAATAGCATATAAAAATGTATTTTTGTTATGATTATCCCCATACAAGGCATCCATTTTCTTGATGTGTTTCACCTATTTCTTTGAAAGAAAGGAAGATACTTGTCAAATCACCTTGTATATCAACAAGTAGTAGCAAATTGATAATTTCAAGCTTAAACTTAATAACAGCACTAGGTCTCCGAACACTCCGAAAACTAGAGACTTAAAAATCTAGCTTGTGGAAGGATGGATACAGTGCTTTGTTAAAGATGAAATGAAGAAGATGAGATACCATATCATGGTTAAATAACATAAAATACTTTGTGGTACACAAAAGTACTGTGTAGGAAAGTGCTAGAAGTTATTAAAATTATTCTGAGTATTGCTTTGAAATATAATTTTTTTAGTGGAGAGCAAGTAAGTGTTTAGTTTCTGAAGTATATGGTGAAGGTTTTTTTTTTGTTGGCATTCTGATTTCTTGCAGAAGTGAGATTTCAAAGTTAAAGCAGCTCACACTTCTGGATGTGTTTTGGGCTAAATAGCGTTAATGGATGCAATTTGTATTTTATTGTCTGAAGTGTTAGATCATAAAATAGGAATTTCTTAATCACATTATTAGTTACAGTAATTTAGAAAAATTTGAAAACATTGCTACCAAAGTGGCTATCTAAGTGATAACCTAAGACAAGTCTGATTGGCAATAGAAACTTTTTGTGGTTTGCCTGTTGTTCATAATTAAAAATGTTATAAAATGTTATTTTTACTGAAGAATTTTACAAGCTTTTTGGTAGAAGTTATTACATAATGTCAGTAAAATGAACCGAGTTTATTATAATTTACTACTTTACTGACAGGCGAGAAAATCACAGTATTCATGCCTATAGTAAGCAGGTCATCAGAAAGCCTGTTGTTTTTAAAATTGTGGTCAACACATATAAGAAATTGTAACCTTGGTCTATAGAAAGTATCCCATAAACTCCAAAATTTTAATCATTTCTTAAAGTAAATAACAACAAAAGCAGTTGTCAGCTTGAAGCATATTTTCAAATTTAATGAGAGGAATAGGGGCTTGGAATATAGGGGTTTATATCTTTGTTTAGTTTCTTGATATTGTCATGACTAGAGAAATAGCTGCCTAGTCTTGACAAGTGGTGAAGTAATTTGATGAACTGTTTGATAATATTCAGTGGTTTTAATTTATGTACATTCTAGGAACTTTGTAATGTTATTTTTTTAGATATATATATATATATATATATTAACATTTTACCTAATGGTAATGACTTTACCCCAGCCCAGCAGTAACTGATGGCTAATTCATAAACATCATGTTGTTGTTCACTGATGCATAAATTAACTGAATTACTTGGAAAGGGTCTGGTAAAATGTTTTCCAAAAAAAGATAAATTGCTCTGGATAGGTTCAATAAAATACTAACTACTTTATACATAAAGATGGGTTACCTGGAATGAGTCTGGTAAAGCATTACCAAATTTTATACATTAAAAAATAATAATAAAACTGGGAATGGATTCAAAAAACACCAACCAATAATAATAAGATGAATTGCATGAAATGAGCCTCATAAAATATTAATAATTTAATACATTAACAAAATGATGAATAACTAAAAACAGATTTGGTGAAACATCAACTACTTTATGTATCTTGGCAAGATTAATTACTTAAAATGAACCTGATATGTTACCAAGAAAGTTTACAAGTCCAAAAACAAGAATTGCTGTGGATATGCTTGGAAAAGCACTGACCACTTTATGCATACTCAAAATAAAACTACAAAAAAGTAGTTCAGTATTTAAATTGGTTATATAGTTTACATAATTCCCTTTTAAAAAAAACAATGAATTGCTTGGAATAAGTATGTTAAGACACTAGCTACTTTAAATACCCAGTGAAGGTACCTTGCTCTAAAAAGAATTAGTAAGGTTTTATCTATTCAGTAAAGATGACTTACTTCAGATAGAATTCTTAAGACATGAATACCTTAATACATAAAAAAGAAGAAAAACACACTTATAAACATCACCTCTAATGGAAATTGCAAGAAATTATAAACATTACATAGCCAAAAAAGATGAATTATTTGGAATGGGTTTAATAATACATTATTAAATTTTACATGTTCAAAATGAGTTAAAAACTCAAAATCAATTTTGTATCACATTAATCTCTTTATAACGAATTCAGATGAATTATTCTGTTTAGATTCCTTAAGATACTGACTACTTATTCAATAAAATGCATTGATTAAGTACATCATTACCAACTTGATAAAGATAAATTAATTGATTGAGTCTGGAAAAACATTAAATGTTTAAATAATCACAAAACATTAATTAATCTAGGTGCATTTTAAAAAGGTGCTAATAACCTTACGTAATAAAAAAATATTTTTTTTACTGAAGGATAAGATAAAATACTAATTACTTTAAACATCAAGTAAAATTGAGTTACTATGATGGTGTTACTATAACACTAACCAAAACCACAGTAAGTATTTATAAAAAAATGACTGTCTCAAACATCCAAAATGGTGATATACTGCAGCTAGATATTCTAGAACATTAACACCTTTACATCTATATACACGTGCATGAATGTCTCTCTGTCTCTGTGGGTGTGTTTCTTACACACAATCACATCTTTAAAGCCACAAATTCCAAACTTGGAGTACACATACAGTTTTGTACAGGAAGGAACACAGATTACGTAGATGCAGCCTCAGAAGCCGATTTGAGGTTGCAATTTGAGTTCAAACTGATTAATGTAGCAAGTTCTTGCAAACAAGGTGACAAATTAGTATCAAATTGAAAAGGCCAGATTTTTTGAGGTACTGTGTAATTGAGAGGGCTATTATTTGCATTCCTTCTCTATGTGATGACTTCTCCCAATCATTCCATTCATGATCAATTGTGTTAAAATAATTTAAAAAGTTCATGAAGCATTCATTTGCTTCTCTGCTCATTTCTTCTTAACTCTCTTTCCCTCCCTGGCTTTTTCATTTATAGCTTACTCTACAACTCCCCTTAAATGAAAAAGGCTGGCACTCTCTCTTAAACACAAACACAGGCTCCTTCAAGTAAATCAGCTTACTTCAGCCCTATCTTTTGCTTTGCTTGCACAAATCAACCATATATTGAGTTTGCAAAAACATCTTCCATCTACAAATTTATTTTGCTTTGCAATGAGAAGAGAATAAAGCAATTCTTCATCAAATAGAATCTCCAGCAGTAAATTTTCATAGTTACAATGCTAAAATCAGGGGTTACATTCCTTTTAGAGGACATAGTAGACAGCCAGATGTGGCTTTGCTATAACAAAATACACACTCATTAAATGGAATGATAAGAGAATCAGAATATGCTACAAGTGACACTTGATGACACAGCAGACATAAGGACACCAAAAGGTTGGAAATTTGTTTTGAAAATTGTCATGAAAAGCACATGCAAGATACTGGAGCAATGTACCTGGTCTTGTTTTGATTACAACAGCTCTATAAATTTTTTTTTGGACATTGTTATTTTAATTAATTTAAAACAAAATATTTAGTAAGGTAAAGAAATAACTTTTATTTTACTTGAAAAAAAATAAAATAAAAAATTCCCAATTAATATTGCTGATTTAATCAAAACTCAGGATTTTGAATATAATTTTCATCTGAAAAATACCAAATACTATATTAGTGTCCAATAAAAACAAATACACAAAATGGATTTGGTTACATATTAACAAGTTAGCATATCAAAACAAAATGCACGAGTTACTCATATAAGGTTTGAAAAGCGGCTGCAACAATATGTCCTAAAAAAATCAACTCAAATGACATGAAATGATTGTTAAGACATTAACCACTTTAAATAAAAAAAAAAAACTACACTACATGAATTTGCTTACATATTAATTAACAATTTAATATAAAAGAAAAAAGTTACTTGGAACAAGTGTTGTTGGACACTAACAATTTTACTTATTCAATAAAAAATTACTACATTAAATGAATTTGATAATAATCTGCACATTTTAAATATCCAATAAAGATGAAGTTTGCATTTTCTTTACCTGAAAATATATTTCTGATAGATACTCACCTCTATTCATAGGTTAGTTATTTTACTTTTGAAACCTTCTTTTTCTTTTTATGCCATTAGTCTTGAGAAAATCCCCTGAGAGTAAAATTGCACTACAGCATAATGACATATCATGAAGCAAAACTCTCCACTGAGAGTAATGTGACACACACCTCCTTGTGCAAATGCATTTTCTACACCTGTACAAAAAATTTCTCATTCTCTGATGAGGTAACCAAGAAATGGGTAGGAAAGGAGAGAAACTGAATGGAGATATCTAATGAAATATATGTTTAGGCAAGGAAAATGTTAATTTTTCACACAATCACTCACTTCCATACACAGTCTGATAAAATCCCTTGTTGAAATGGTAGAAAGACTGGTGTAAAAATTATCTATATGAGCCTATTTTTGAGGGTACCAAAGGAAACCAACTGGGTTCAACTCCCTTTGGCAAAGGATCCATAGAGACATGCCCATGGGAGACTGCAATTTGTTCATCTTTGCCACAAGGATGGGTAGAGTAGATACGTGACCATCCAAGAACTGGCACACAAGCTGTCAGATAGTCAATACATATAGTAAAGTTGAGGCACATTGAAGCTGCAAAATGTGTGAAGTGAAAACAACTAATAAGGATACTTATAAAACCATCAGACTCTATTGACCTTTCATGAGCTGTGAGAATATGGGTTAACAAGAAATATATCACACTTGGTTAAAAGGAATATCAATTACTTCACAAGCATATCTTGTGTGGTAATGTCAATGGAAGAGTAGGCAGAGGAGAAACAGATAGAGAGCTATGTATCCAAAATATATTTGGAAATTGTGATGTACCTAGGAAAGGTTAGGGTTATTCATACTATACTCTGAAAACACCCCTTCCCCAGTTTTCAGCATAGAAGTACTTGTTTTAGCACCATCTGTTACTCCCAAAATTGTAAGGATTCTCCGTGGTCCACCACTCCACTGGTTGGGAGCTAATCAGTGTCAAGGGTTTCTTGTGTTCCACTCAAGGGGGTGGGGTGGAATTTACATTAGACAAACCTAGAGAATGTGCCCAGATGACCATTGATAGTTTAGTTTTGAAAGGGCTTTTACTAGAAGTAGTATAATGGGTAGCCTTGAAACCCTATTTTTCTAATAATAGTCTATAGAATTGGTAAAGTCTGGATCAGACTGGAAAAAAGTTTATAAATACCACATGCAGAACTCCATTTGTTCTGTAGAACATCCAACCTCATAGTGCACTAACTAGGCCAAGGAAGATGGTATAAGGAATTTACTTTATTCTGGCCTAATGCAAAATGTGGTATAACCTGTGAGGCAACACTGCTGAATAATGGGATACAAAGTTAGAAAAACAGTGAGGAAGAAATAAATAATACCAACACCCATTAAATGTTTTGGGTTAAATGAAGAATGGCCATTGGTGGAAGTATGCATGCCACTGAAGAAGAGACAGCCAGAGTGTGGAAAAAGTTTAATGTGTAAATATCAACTGGAGGATAATTCACATGCTAGCCTGGAGAAAAGTATTAAAAAAAAAAAAAGCTGATAGAACAAGAGCATCTGTCCATAACAGAAATAACACCAAAAGGAGAAACTGAAGGAGAGTAAAAAGGAGTAACCATTTTCCCCTGTCTTGAAATATAAGGGAAGGAACTACTGGCCAGAAAGAATACTGGAGAAGGGAAAAGCAACAATGAGAAAGTGGGGAAGGGAGGGGAAAGGGCAGAGATTTTTGTGAAAAGGCAAGTAGAAATAGGATTCATGTCCATGGACAGCTGCAGAATCTGCTATAGTTTTGATAAGAAACTGGGTAAGAACATGAGAACTACAATAATAACAATATCAGGAAACATCGAAGATGGAAAAAATGCCACTAAAAAACTTAAAATATAAGACACATACAGATAATAGGAGAATCATCCTGTGAAAGAGAAATAATAAGTTGCAATGTAATGAAGCAAGGAGAAACAGTAACAATGAGACCAAGGTGACAAGTATGTTTTCTACATCAGCACACAGTGGTACAAGGGTGACAAAAGTGGTACACAGGGACAGTTACATGTTCAGGAAGGTGGACTGAATAATCCCAAAGTAATGATAAAGGGATGTTATATCCTGAGGAAAGAGCAACATATAAAAGTGAATCAGAAGAGATGGAAAGTTGGAAAGGGAAAGTCAGGGTTGAGAGAAGAGGGAATAATAGAAACAACTGAAAGCAAAGAAAGCCAGGTCTGCGAAAAGAGGCAGAAGAGACCAGAATAAAGAAAGATTAGCAATGACAGTTGTTGTGAATTAACAAAAGGAGAATGAACAATTTGAAAGATGAACAACAGAAGACTAATAGGTTCAGGACCAAATGTGTAGGCAGAGTGAATTCATGTCAAGAAAACAGCCTTCAGTAATGTCCAGTGCTCCCAGAACATGAAAGGTTATGAAACTAAACTAAATGGAATAGATCTAGAACTACATCTAAGCATTATCTTCTATATGCATGTGTTACAGAATAAGGAAGGGAAATTAAACTTTCACTTCTACAAGTACATGTTATGTGTAAGTAGCCACATCGAAACAGTGACTATGTGTGACTGGTAAATAGAAAAGACTGTTTAATATAGGTAGTATTATTAATTAATGTATTTTGTGTTTGTAATTCACTAATGTTGAAGCAATGAAGATTTCTAAAAGGCCTAAGTGATAGACATATAAACAGCTACTACAAGATGAGCAGAAAATGAGTAAAAGTCACACGAAATACTATTTAGTCAGAGAAAAGTTAACTTTCTTGGTTGTGAACAGCCTAATTGTTGATATGTTATAGTGAGATTAACTGATTGAGTCATTCATCTTGTCAAAGGGTGTTCTAAACTAATTAAATTCACCTGTGTAGACTTTGACAAAATAGAGATAATTATGGAAGTTCATGATACAGTAACTCATTCAACAGCATGAATTATACACAAATACTACTGCAACAACAAATAGAGAAAAATAGCTTGGCTTGTCAAAAGAATTCTAAAGCAACTGAATTGACTTAAGTGGAATTTTGACAAGAAAATAAAAAATGTGTAGCATGAATGTGTAGGTACACAAGTTAAAGAGGAAGGAACTAGATCAAAGCATTATATACTATATGTACATATTAAGGAGTAATCAACTATTATGGAACATTATCACTTAAGTTACATAAAAAGTAAGGAACTATGACTAAACAACATATTTTTTATATTACATGCCAAGGAGTAACAAATTAGAATTAATTATTAATATCTTAACAAACAGTTCTATAGAATACAAAATTATTTACAATCATCAATGGGTATAAGGAAAGGAGCAATGAACCATGACCAAACACCATATTCTAAGTGGGACATAATCAACTATGTCTAACAATCTTCTATGTGTACCTGTGAAGTAGTAATTAGATATGTCTAAAGATTATCTTCAATATGAACATATTAAGTAGTAATTAATTATGTTGAAACATTACCTCTGATAAGATAAGTAAGAAGTTGAGAAGTACTGAACTATACCAAAATGTTATCTTGGATACGGATGTGTTAAACAATAAGAACTAAAATTAAAAATTAACATGTGTACATGTCAAAAAATAATTAATCAAGACAAAGCATTATCTTCTATGTGTGCAAGTGGAGAAGTAATAAACAAGAAATAAACATTACCTTCTAATTAAATATGTTAAAGAATGAGGAACTTAAATCAAATATTAACAGTTATGCTTACAAGGCAAAGTATAGTCAACTAAGAATAAGCATTATTTTCCACGTGTATAGGAGACAAACTAACAAACTAGGAGTAAACATTACCTTTTTTATGGACATGTTAAAGAGTAATCAACCAGAATGAAATATTAACATTATGGGTTACATGGTAACAAGAAAGTAAATACAACTAATCATTAACTTTTTTACATGGAGAGATGATTATCTATGACTATAAATTATATACTAAGTGGTATATGTTAACCTTTTCCACACACAACATTACATCCTGTAGACTTGTATTCAAAATTTTATAAACCCATTGAGTGCTTATTTTCTGTATAGGGTATGGTCTGCCTCTAACAGTTTAAAGTGGATGTGCCATATATGGTGTATGGCTTGCAAAAAGTTTGGATGTTTAGAGCAGCCACAGCCAATGGGTTAAACTGCTATTTCATGAATGTATACCCATAAATTCATAATAATATTGTAGTTTATAATTCCAATTTTAATATTATACATTATTTAATTTCTTAATTCAAAAGTAAATACTAAAAAAAAACATGGTAGATCATTTTCTGTTTTTGCTCTGGTTGTACTGTGAACGACATAAAATATAAAGTTCATAGTTTTTAATGAACTAGAAAATCAAATTACCAATACTGACAAGTTGGAATAGAAAATACAAACCTCCTCCTTTTTCTATTTGCTGAGATATCATTATATTTAGCAAACCTACCAAAATGGCTTCACCCACTTTTTCTAATTTAAAAATATTTGTTTACCTATGCCCACTACTCTCAAGTACATGTTTACATCCAATCAAAATAAGTCATTTTGAACTACATAACTCTATCAATCTTCCTAAAGTACTTACATAGCTAAATCCTTTATAATCATTGAAGAGTGGTGATCAAGGAAATATTCTGACCACAAATGAGATTTTTTAGACTCAAATACACCTTAACTAGGGAGCCTGATAAATTACAGCAATTGTTTTGTTTTAGCAGTAATTTATAATTTTTTATTCCAAAATGCACCATATAAAAAAATCTATAAGCTATTTTTTTTACATCTTTTAAGTGCAGTGTTCAATGAACCTTAGAATGTACAATGCACAAATACAAGAGCTTTGAAACATTCTGAGAAGTAAAGATCCTTGTTTCTACATAGTTTTTATTTACTGTTCCATATTTTATGAGAAATAACTGAAATTTAAAACCTTATGTGTTGATAGTAGTAATAGACATACATATGTAATGTGTAGTAACCAAAATATCACCGCATTTTACAAATTACTGAAATGCTAGCACTAAGACATTTGTACTTTGTAAAGATCTGTTTTATGTTATGAAAATGAAATCTGCATATGCACCTCATGACTTCCAACTCATGCAGGGTGATTATTACTTGGACACAGTTAAAAGGTGAATAAAACAAATAAAAATTATAAAAATAAATAGTTGCATACTGTTAGAAGATTTAAGTTATTTAGGATAAACAGTTGTTGTTTCTTGTTACATTTTTGTAGTCATTCTAAAAAAGAAAAAAAATATAAATTAGACTTACTTCCTATTTCTTTATGGTAGTTATGAGATTGGTCAAATCAACTACCCTATATGGAGTTAGGGTAGAGAAGACAAGAGATAAAATATACAATTTTTCTAAAATAAATGTTTGATATTTATTTAAGACATTACAGACATCATGCTAAAAATGTGACAACTTTCATATGAGGAAAAGTATTTGTAATTTTAAAATCAAAATTACTTTGCATGTTGGATAGCCAACATTCTGAAAGGAAAAATTCACAAGTAAACCTTTGATTAAAAAATCTGATATTTTGTGTACAAAAGCCTTTTAATTTACTAACAGCTTGCAAAATTGTGTGCAGATACACACATATATTAACAAAAAAGGTACAGTAAAACCAATCTCATGGTTACTTTTGTGGTTACATAGTAAGTGCAATGCAGTCAAAGAGTTAAGGAGTAATGAATTAGATATAAATTATATTATTTCTGGGGCCCTATGACTTATGTGTTAAGAAAGAATAAGCTTCAGCTAAGTAGCAACTTCCATATAATATGTGGAAAGGCTGGCCCAACAAGGCATAAAACAGCAGGAGGAAATTTATAGCCAAAGAAAATATCATGTTGGGGAGAAGAAAAGAAATCACAAATAGAAGGCATATGTAAGATGGGTGGGAAAAGTTCAAAGATATTCATTAAGTAGAGAAAAGAAATGTGGAAGGTAGAAGAGAGTTCGGGTGACACCATGGATCTTAAAACACATTTGACAATGATTGTTGCTGTCTCAACATGCAAAAACCTTTGTTCACATTTTAGTAGAAAAATAATTCAGATTCATTTGTGAATTCATATTGAAAAGTTGGAAACACAAAGTAAAGTGGTTGAAGTAATATACTTCAACACGTGTCAGCAAAATTAAATGCATCTTTGCATGATTGTGCCAAAGGAAAAGAATGAGAATTTTCATGTGTGAATGTAAAGGGAGCATTTGTGCAAAAAGGTATTTTGCACTCCCATTCTTGCATGATATATCATCATAAACAAGCACAATACAACATGCTTTCACCAGAATTTTAAGTGTGAGTTTCACAAGGCCAGTGGCATGCAAGCCTCTCAGGCAGAAAAGTGCAACTTCAAGAGAAAAATACTTAATCTGCACAAAGGTGAGTCAATGTATCAGAATTAATTTGAATTAGTTTATTACAAAACTACACATTATATGTGTGTGTGTGTGTGTGTGTGTGTGTGTGTGTGTGTGTGTGTATATCCCATAAACATGGCCCATTCAAGATGAATTTGCTTACACATTAACAATTCAGTACATAACTAAAAAAAGTTATTTTGGAATAAGTTTGGTCAGACAACCAGTTTTACTTATTCAATAAAGATAAATTTCTGTTAAAGGGTTAGGTATGATAATCATCCCTGATTTTAACAAAAGGACAATATATAATTGTAATCTACCTAAATTAAACATCTAAGATTAAAAAATGGCCAAATATAAATGTTAAATTAAAATATTTTTTAGAGACAAACCAAGAAATCATGATTTTCTCCATCCATTCTAATTCAACTTCCAAAATAATTATCTTTAAATTTTAATTTTTTTTTTTCAAAAAAAGGGGAAATGAATGGCACTTAAAGAAATAATAGGTACTTAATTTCAAGTATAAAAAGAATAGGGTAAGTGTGATAAAGTTTAAGGAGTTTATTAGAAATATGATAAAAGATATTTAATGACCACAACCACAAAATCAGAAGTACCTTCAAAAGTGACTGAGAAGAGCTTTGTCTAGAATGAATAATTTGAAGTGCAGCTCACAAAATGAGTAGAACAGAAATGTATCACACATTATTTGAGCTAATAAAGAAATAACAACCAAAGAACCACTATAATAAACATTATAAGTTTCATTTTGAGCTAACAACAAAACACAAATGTAAATAAAATCACAGCCATATTTAATATTCTGTGACTGACTTCAACACTAGCTATTTACTTCTTTGATGCATAATTCTTGATTTTTAGTTTGTTTTTAAAGTATGTTTCTCTAACCACCTACTGCATCTCACATATAAAGTTTTGTGAAAAAGAGACACAACAGCAATGAAAGTGGTGAAACAAAGACAGGGATTTAAAATACATTGATTTCATACACTGGAATGTTATGTAATTATTAATACCTTTAAAGAAATGTATCTGAAAATTAAAGAAACAGCTCATTGCTTTTGTTATGTACTTTCTCCTAGAACTTTAAATACATTTTTTTAGCTTTTAAATCTTATAAACTAGTCATATGCCAGAAAATTAGGGATTAGCTATAAAGTTACTTAACATTTTGTTGTACTTTTCTATTATATCTTGTCTATAAAATGTCTACTAAATGTAATTAACACCACTATCATAATAAACAACAAAATAAAATATTTTTTTCTTTAAAAAAGAATGAATTAATCATAAAAAAAAGTTGTGATTACTTGAAGTAAAAATGTATCTTAAAACAGCTGGTATGGGTATTAAAACTTTTATTAAAATAAAGTATGGAACAACATTTTGACCTTCTTAGAGAGTTTGTAACTGACTGTTGCCAGGTGTGTCTTAGGGACAAGAGTGTAAACAGGTATGGGTTTTTAGGGGCCATTGCAACAGTCAATTGCAAACTTTCTTGTTAACCTGAATACAACCTAAGAAGGTTGAAATGTTGTTCTGTACTTTATTGTAATAAAAGTTTTAATATACAAACCAGCTGTCTTGAAATACATGAAAAAAATCAGTATTAACCACATTTTGAGCTCATAATTTTCAATCACTAAATATAATCAACAGACTTTTCTGTCATAGATCTTCAGTGACAAGCTGTAGCAAAATGTTGATGAAAAGTTCCTTTCAAAATTGAATTTTTAACTCTTCACTATGAGCTCAGTCAAATCACCCAAGTTCATGACCTCAAAATAACCTTTAGAGTTCTATACTATAATTACTAGTTGAAAATAACTTATTTAAATTATTACCTCTATTTTTCATTTTCTTAAAGTGAAATCCTTTATTTTCCAACATAGCAGATAAAACAGACAAATAACACTTTCTTGTCAGAATCAACAAGACAATAAAACAAAAAGAACATTCAGATACTTGGATTTTACTTTACTGCCTTTAATAAATTTCATATTTATATTATGTGTATGGCTGCATTCATAAATAAGATGTCAATAAAGAATTGCAATTATTTTTTAAAACATCTTTAAATCTGATCAAAAGTTTATTTATTATGCTTTTAGTCATATAGGATATTTTCTTTACATGCAAAAACAACAAAAAACCAACAATAACAACAAAATAACTATTTATTACTGACCTTTTCACCACATTTTTCACAAAAATAAGCATTATCTCCCTCTAAAAGTTCACCTTTCACAAACTGTTCAAGAGAGTCCAATAAGCTGTGGCTTTTAACAGGAAGGTTAAGAGCCATGAACGTCTCTTCTCTCTCATACCTGTAAAAAAAAAACAATCCTGTATAAACTCATGCTTGTGTGCTACTTCTAACTATGTGCCTATCAATCTGTGCATTTTTCAGTCTCATAGTCAGTAATATTTACAGTAATGGTTAATTATTTTAATGAATCTACATCAATTAAACAAACATTAAATATATTTCTACTTTTCATTGTTTTAAATGAATCATCAACACTAATAGTCCTCATGAATAAGTTACATCTTTAACATTAAAGACCATAATTATAATCAAAAGACTCCTTTGTCACAGACCTTAAGTGACAAATTGCAGATAAACAACATATCTCATTTGACAGATTAAAATTTTGGCTTTCTATTGCTTATCAATTATGTAGTATAAAATTCTACTGACACATATTGGCAATTTGTGAGAGAAAGGTCCAATTTTTAGTTTATGGCTCCATAAACAAATAAAATTGAAATTCATAAAACGTTTGCTTTCTCTGAACAAAAGCTATATTTTTACGAATAACTTGCATTAAATTCCATACTTCTGGAAGGGGTGGTCAATGAATTAGAAAAGAGAGGAGACCTAGAGAGTAAATGTCACAATTCTCATATTAGAGTGAGCTAATGGATTTTTAAAAAAAATTTCCCCAACAAAAATAAAATTAAGAATTTAAAATTTTTATGATATTAAAATTTGACTTATCACCTACATTTTGATAATGGGTTGTTCATATACCAAGATATTACAGTAGTTTAATTCAATTTTGATTTCAACACTGTAAAAAAACTGTGACACATGCAGAAAATGATACCCATAATAAAAGAGTTAAATATATTTTATTTCACAAGTGAAAAAAAAAGTTAAAAAAGATTAGAAACATTAACACGTTTCATGATTCAAAATAACTTTTAAAATGTTTAAATGGTACACTCTTGTGAAAAGAACTGCAAAGATAGCTAAAGCAGTTAAATCTCTCACCTATGAGGACAACCTTGGCAAATCTTCTGATCTGAAAATAGGCCTTCATAGCAGAATTTAAATACAGGGTCTTTACCAATTTGTTTTAAATGTTCATCCAGCTGGTCTACAAGGTGTGTAAAGAACTCAAATGCATCTTGCTGCTCTCTTACATTGACGGGTTGGCCCCAAAGGCAGAAACATTTCCAAAACCTTTCTGGGATGTAATACTGTAGCCGAGATTCAAGCAAATGACCAAAGACTGTCTGAATCTGGTAAAAAAGACTGAAACAAACCTGCATGAATTAAGAGTTTTTCACATCAACATAAAAGTAGGTATTAAATATTCATGAAAAATTGCAAATATGAAACTATCATTTCACTCATTCAGGTTGTTTGTTTACAGAAAAGCAACACTGGAGTATCTGCTGCATCTAGTGTGTAGAATCAAATTATGGATTTTAGTACTGTCATTCTATAAAGTTATTGTTTTCCCACTAGGAGACTTATTTATATGATGGATAAAAGAGTCCAAGACAAATCCTGGACACCAACAAAAAAACAATTTATGTACAATAAATAAAAAATAAAACATAAAGCTTAACTTTAAATCACCAGTGATCTAACTAAATTTAGTTATAAAATCCTCTTATAAAACTCCAACTAATATAAAGCAAAATATACATTATTAATAGTGAAATTACACCTGATACACACAGAAAGCAGAGTAACAACAAAAAAGAGTGTACATATTAAAGAATGTGTAATCTGTAGTAATAAAACAGCCTGCATGTTGTTGGTGAAAGTTGTCTGATGTAGAGAGATTTTTTAATCAGTAATTCCATATCAGTGTTGACCTTGCATAAAATATTGAAATTTGCTAAGTTCATGTTATTTTTCTTCAGTACGTTATCATATAGAGCAGGGGTTCTTAACCAGGGGTGCGAGGATGCCCATGAATAATTAAAGCAAATCTATATTTTTACATAAGAGTATGCTTTATATTTTTAGCTTTTTTTACATTTAAGTTTCTAGGGGGTGCGAGAAATGATTACTGATTTGAAAGGGGTGCAAACACTAAAAAAGGTTAAGAACCACTGATATAGAGGAAGCACGGGTGTTACACAACTTTTTGAGTGTGTATCAGTTGGTCAGCACCATTGCTCTAAAGGAAAAAAACCTAGATTCCTGAAACTTTTCAAGTATACTATGGGAATTATTAGGGTGTGCACCTGGGTATCACTTTTTTTCCCCAAAACGATTTTGTTCTATAGCCCATATGCCATAAAAAGAAAGAAGTATATGCTGTCATCTGTTGCTTGCTATAACAAATTATCAGAAAATAAGTGTTTAGTAATAATAATTGTTTTGTAACAACATGTTTTAAAAAAAAAACATAAAAGTGTAAGAATTCCTAATATTAGTGGAAATGATGTATTTAAATGTTTGTTTGTATTTCTGGTTTTCATATAATGAAAAATATTTTTTAATAAAAGTTATTACCAGTGTAGCAAAAATACAAATTTGAAATAAGATCAAATTTCTTTTTCCAACTTTTATTAAAAACATTTTTTTTAAATGTGAAGGATATAAAATGATGAAAAACTTTCTCAAACATTTTTGAACAAGAAGTGCAGCTGAGAGTTTAAAAAAAAAGAGTGAAGCAAATAGAAACACATAATTAGGAAGAGTATCATGAAAAAGTGATATTTTCTATAATTATTTTCAATATTGTCTAATGCCTATTAAATGTTGTAACATAGGTAAATTAATATATAGTATTGTACATGGGCTTTTATCTATGTTAAAATATTTTATTTGCATGCTTTTGGCCCTCTCACTGGGGATTTCGTTGGCAACAATGTATCAATGATAAAAATTAATTTACTGTGGAACTGTTTTAAGGTAGGTACCAAGGCAAAAGTCATAACAACAACCGACACTTTGTATTAAAGTTATTAAATACACAGAACTACAATGAATAGAGAATAGAATTTTGATTACTTCAATACATTAAACAGAAAAATAGATTTATAGGTATTATGTAGAAAAGAAATAAGAGATTTTCATACTTTTAAGTTATAAATTACTAAATGCTTAATTTTACACTGAAACTACATAGAAAATGTGTCTGTGGTTTGGTGTTTTATGGCTTAAAGCAACTGGGCTATCTGTGCCAAACATCTGATAAAAAGTAAAAATTAAAGTAAAATTATTAAAATTCATAAAAGGAAATTAAGATAAAACAAGACAAAGTTTAATTTTTGAATTAAAAACATAAATAGCATTAAATCCAATTTTTAAATCTAGTCTGCAGCAGTAAGATAAAAACTACAGTAATACAGGTTGTAAAGGACTTTCTGTAGCATAATTTTAATTATCATAACTTGCCAGGAAGACTAAAAGGTAAGTTCCAAAACCACTGTTAGTCACCTGACATTGGCCTTTCCAGTCCTGGTTTTGATTTATTTGACATTACAGCCATTTTCTAATTTCAAATTGAACTAGATGTAATTTGATTCTTAAAAGTAAATCAATTTAAAAAAGGTCTAATGTATCAATTAAAAAAACTTAAATAGCATTAAGAAGATTAATGGCCTTTAAAAAAACTAATAACATTACCAAGGTGGACAGTGTCACCATCGCCAATAACACTGTCTAGTGTTACGGATAAGCCATGAGACAAAACATGTTTAAAATGGTGGCTAAGTGTGACCTGAGTGTTACACGAACAACACATTGGTGCATCAGTCTCAGATAAAATAAAACAATGAGTTGAAAAAGTGTGACCAATGCATAGTCTAGTTAGAACAACTTCCTCTTTTTAATCCTTACGGAAGCAAGACAGCCAAAGTCCAATAGAGGATTTTAATGTAAAAGCCTGTTTTCACTTTGCTCACTCCAAGTCGACTGCCAACTGGCACGGAGCCAAGCCTTGAATACAGGGCCATAGTCCATGTATGGAACAGGCACAGCAGTGACAGTGCCAGAGCAGACAGATTTAGTTGTGGTGTCAGCGAGCCCATTCCTGTGAAAACCAACGTAGCCTGGTATCCAAAAACACTGGAGGCAAGTAGATGTTAAAGAGAAATGGGCCAGTCAGTTTTGAATATCAGCGAGAACAGGGTGAGAACTAATGTGAAGCGATTCCAGGGCCAGTACAGAACTAAGTGAGTCAATATAAACAGTGCAATTCGAGTACTGCTTAGCTTCCATGTGCTCCAGGGCAAGAGAAGTGGTGTATAGTTCAGCAGTGAACACAGAAGCTGTAGAGAGGATTTTGCATGCAACCACCGAACCACAACAAACCACAGTGGAACTCACAGAGTAATCTCATTTCAAACCATCTGTATAAACAGGAATGGAAAAATGGTTTGAAAGATGTTCAGCAAATAATATAATATTTCCAATCTGGAGTGTCTGCTTTTCTCAGATGACTTAAAGATAGGTCACATTTGGGAACTGTAATAAGCCATGGGGGGATGGGCTGACCAGTGAACTCTACAATGTTATCCAAGGACAGACCCAATTTATCCAATTACGCCTGGATGCAAAGGCCAAAAAAAGCAATGGCAGATCATCTGTTTTGAAAATGTAAGGCCCACTGAGGAAGAAAAACACAACTCCAGGTGGGATGCTTTGGTAAGGAACAAAGTTTTGAAGCATACAGTAAAGACAGCTGCAAGCGGTAGAGATACAAAAGAGGCTCATGAGACTATGTATAAGCTCTAAACTGGGGAAGTGTGTGCAAACAGTTTTAGAGAGAGAGAAGTTAAAACCGTTTGCTCTGGTCCCCTTCAGTAAACAACTGAGGACAGTCTGTATTTCCCATTCAATATATCTCATGCTCGACTACTGACATGAGATGTGAAAGTCGTCAACATAGAGCCAATTTGCAAGAGTAAGAGAGAGTTGTTGAGTGATGGCATTACTGTTTATACTGAAAAGTGTGACACTCAAAACACAGCCCTGAGGGACTCCAAGTTCCTGTAGAAAAGAATAGGAAAGTGTCAAACCCACATGAACTTGGAATCTCCTGTCCATTAAAATTTTTTAATAAACATGGATAAATGGCCACGTAACCCATATATATCAAGGTCTCACAAAATGCCATACCTCCATGTTGTGTCATAAGCCTTCTCAATGTCAAAGAATATTGATACAAGATGTTGTCGTTTGAGAAAGGCTTCTCTGATTGATGTTTCAAGTCGAATTAGGTGATCCGTGGTGGAGTGCTGTTGTTGGAACCCACACTGGGTGGGCGAGAGGAGGTTGTTTGATTCGAGGAACCAAACAAGACGAGCATTAACCATCCTCTCTAAGGTCTTACAGAGACAGCTCGTCAAAGCAATTGGATGGTAGCTTGAAGGAATCTTGGGATCCTTCCCAGGCTTAGAGAAAGATAGGGCAATAGCCTGGCAGCATGCATCAGGAAAAACATTCTCCTGCCAGATACAGTTAAAAACAATCAGAAGAATAGCAATAGAAGTAGGAGATACACAGCACAGCAGTTCATGGTGTACATCATCAGGTCCAACTGATGTACTACCAGACCAATGAAGGACCAGTTTCAGTTTCACCAGTGTAAAGGGACAATTATAGACACAGAGAAAATCAGCTGGAAAGGAAAGAGGTGATCGCTCTGCTCCAGTCTTGATGGATAAAAAGGTGGAGGATAAAGCAGAAGTGTCAGATACCTGGAAAAAACTTTCACTTAGAGTATCGGCAATGCTCCAGGTATCAGCTACTTCCTGGCAATCATAGAACAAAATTGAGAGGGGAACAGAAATTTATTGCCCACTGACCTTTCGAATCTTGTCCCATATGACTTTGGAACTGGTGGTAGAAGAAATGCTGGCTGTTAACTTAATCCAAGATTCCTTCTGGCTTTGATGTCTTACCCATCAAGCATGTTCACAGGCCTGCTGGAAAGTGATGCAGTGCAAGAGTATGGAATACCTATGAAAAGTATCCTATGCCTGTTTTTGAGCCTTTTGCATTTTTTTCAACTCTCCATAAAAAGTGAGAGAAGAGTGAAGAGGAGCATATTGAGAAATCAATAGCAGTAAAGAAATGACTAGGTGTATGGAAATAAGTATAAGAATCATTATTGAAAAGAAAAATATTGTGATCAGACTGATCAATATCAGCACTTCCCCAGAGGTAGTGATGTCCATTAAAGTCCCCCAGAATTAAAAAGGGAGACAGCAACTGTTCAGTGAGAGTATCAAGGTTTAATTGATCATAGGTCTCTCCAGGTGACAGGTAGAGAAAACAAACAGTGATGGTACGACCCAAGGAAGCACGGATGGCTATGGCCTCCAAGGGTGTGTCAAGTGGCAAAGAGTGGGTGGACACATGCTGATCAACCAACAGTGCCACCACTCCATGCACTCGTCCATCACACAGCCTGTCATTTCTGTATAAAGAAAACTGCTGAAAAGTGACAGTATTGGCAGGTTTCAGAAATGTTTCCTCTAAGAAAAGACATACAGGATGGTAGGAAGCAATCAGTGCTTTGATGCCATACTGATTAGAACGTTAACCTCGACAGTTCCATTGCATCAAGGTGGCCATTTTTATTTGTGTGTAGAAAAATTGGGTGGAGAGCCCCTCTGTTCATGAGCAAGTTTTTTTCTTTGTTGTCTTTTATTTGAGGGAGGTATGTCGACCTCCAATCCTGTCCTGGATGGATTGGGCAGGTCTTTGTTGTTCGAAGAGGATTCCAGTCACTGAGGATGTGAACGAATGATCATTTTGCACCTTGGGGTGGGAGAAGAAGATGTACCCAAGGAAATGCCTGTACCTGGAACCAAAGGAGGTGGATCTTGGTGTTTGCTGGAATGTTTGTTTGGGACAGAGATGGGTGTTGACATTGGTTCATCAACTTTTTTAACCATGGAAGTCAAAAGACTTTTCATTTGATTTGAGAATGATTCTTTTGGAGGCACAGAAAGATCCATCTGCACTCCCACTGTAGTAGTGGAACAAAGTGCAGCAGCATATGTCCAAGATGAAGTGGTGGACAGCAATTTTCGAGCCTCAGTGTAAGTAATGTTTTGAATAATTTTCAAATGCTCTACCTCTTTTTTTTCCAACCACTTAGGGAAAGAAAAAAGTAAGATGAGTGAGAGTCACTGCAACTGATGCAATGAGGGTCCATTTCACACTCATAGGCATCATGGTTTTTGCCACCGCATGATATCTTCAAATGACTGAACCGCTGACACTGAAAACATTGGAGAGGATTTGGAATGTATGGCCATACCCTGCAATTAAGATAACGTGTCTTGATGGTGGCAGGTGAAGGTGGTGATGTCTTTGCATTCCATCTTTGCGAGAGAAGATACGCTTCACTGCATAAACAAGTTGGGTGGAGAAACCAGCGAGAATCTCTGACTCGGGGATGTTCTTCAAATTCCTCTCAACAACTCCTCATGACGAATTCAAAGTAGCATGAGACTAACCTCAATAGGCATATCCCCAATCGCCTTTGAATACAAGAGGAGTTCTCTGTGTTGAGATGTGGATGTTTCCACCAATATGTCACCAGAGTGAAGCTTCTTTATTGACTTTAGAGAGCCAGTAAGTCCCTCTAGTCCCTTCTGAATGAAAAAGTGAGACATCTGCCCTAAAGGTTTGTCTGAAAAAAATGTAGTATAAGAAAACGAGGTACAACAGGTGTTACAAATGTTGAAGATTGCTGCTCAGAATCTTCAAGATGTGGTTGTTTACCAATGGACTGTTTCTTTCACTATTTTATTTAAGTGTTTATTTGGGAAAGCCATAATAAAAAAAGAATTTTTTGGTGCCCACTGACCCCACTCACCATGGAGCTATACAAGGAGACACACTAGAATGCCACACAAGGACACTGCAGCAATGCCAGGGTTTAGTGAGCACTATATCCAAACACCAGCATCAGATACAGTGTCCAAAACACCTGTTAAGAACACCTAGCACTGGTACTTGGTTGACCATAGCCCAAGTGGACCAGCCAATTGACCCTATGGGGGCCACCCCAAGGCTGCCCATCCAGAGGAATTCAAGGCCAAATTGTTATTTTAGAGGTAGACTCCTCAACCACCAGGATCCTCTCCTTTCATTCATGAGTCACCACTCACTGCAAACACATGGGTAGATGTTTAGATCCCAGAGGAGGTAAAATGAAAGAATAGAACCTTCCCTGGGAGGTCTCCTCACCACATACAGGAATCCACACAAAAGGGATTCTAAATATTATCTTTGATTTTAAATTACAAAGTAAGTTGAGTAGTGTGGCCACATAAGAAATTAACTGATTATGTAGTAATTTAATAGAGGGCTTAACAAGTGTTTATGTTTCATTCTGCACATTTTTTTAAAACTGTCACAAAACTGTTATAGTTTCATGTTTTTAAAAGAAACCACACATAAAAGTGTTTTCTTAAAAGCAATGTTTCATGAGAAGCAAAATTTTGATCCTTTCTGTTTTAAAATAGCTAAACATCACCCACCTGTACAGGTAATACTCAGCCAACATCAGGTAAGGATGGTTATTTTAAAAGAAAACTACATTATTAACTATTGGTGAAAATTGTTTTAAATATTTCAAGGTGTTTAGTTTTGCCAAAAATAGGAGGCTTTACTATTTTAGCTCATATAAAGATGTAGAAGGCACGAAGAAAGAGAAACTGAGAAAAGGCCTTTAGTATAGTAAAAGTTCTGTATGTGTGATATGGATTAAAAAAAAAAATCCAAACAAAACTTGGAATGGGGATAAAGATTAATTATGTATTTAATTTGGCTTCTTTTTGTTAAGCTTTGGTTACCACAGTATTTGATGAGGTTAAGCACAGTTGGTAGTATAGATAGATCTGTGAGATCTTAGATATTGCTAATGTTTCTTGGTATATGTGGGTAGCCATTACATTTTAGATCATCATGTAAAAAAGATATTTCTGAGGGTAAATTAAAGTATACAAAATACAGGTTGTCAGCTCTGTTTAATAAGCATGTTATAAGATTTCTTTTGTATGTGAACAGAAAAAAGGTGTCAAATTTTGTAAGGAGTCCAATAAACAACCATTTTTCTGTACATTGATGTACAAAATTTGCGGATGTTAAGTTTATGAGAATGTTTAAACAAAGTAAATTATTATTATTTTCAACTTCGTATGTGAATTTAATGGCAGAATGTTGTAAGTTCAGGTACTTTAAGACTTTGGAACAATGATCTATATTATGAAAAAGAATAAAAATGTCAGCCACATACTGTATATAAAGAATAGGTCTGAAATAAGTGGGGTAGGTGTTAAACCATTTCTGTTACTGATAAGAGAGAAATACATTAATTAAAGTTAGACCCAGTGAGAAACCCATGGCAATGCTATTCATTTGCTCAGAAAGGGTGCTGTTGAATATTAAATGTGAGTTTGTAGTTGCAAGATTCGACATGGTCTCAATCAGAGGTTCAGAAAAATATTTTTATGTGAATGGTTTCATTTGGTGGTATATTTGAAGAGAGAGGTAATATCAAAACTAGCCATGAAATGGTTTTTATAGGTGGCTAGTTGATTTAATTCACATGCAAAATGGAAAGAATCAGAAATAGTGAATTAATTGGCTGTGAATTGTTGTAGTATAAGTACAAGGAATTTGGTAAGTTTGTAACTAAGTGTGCCTAAAGAGAGTGGTTGACTGCTTTGTGAATTTTAGGAAAACCACATAAAATACCAGGACATGAATCTGTTGGATACAATGAGGCAGCAACATTTGCAGATACAATATTTTTGTTTTTAAGTTCTTTCATGTATCTTTGGATTTTTACTTAACTGTTGGATGTTAAGACATATATGGTCATTGTTTAGGACTTTTAAGTTTAGCAAAGTGTACAAAAATAACCTGCATTTTACTGAAGTAGTCATTTTTGTTAAGAAAAGCAATGGCATTGGCTTTGCTGGGCCATGCAACTTGAATATACTTATTTACTGACAATTTATTAAAGCTGCAATTTCTTCAGGGCTTAGAAGGTTTAGATGTCTCTTTGCATTAAAAGCTATAAAAAGCAGAAAGTGCAAAAGTTTTTACTTCTGAATAATGAAATGATCAAGGGATTGTTCAAGAGTTCCTTTATCATACATAAAAAGGACTTTTAGGTTTCTATATAGCAATGCAAAAGGGTAAAGAAAATTAACAAAGTTCAGATTACCTGGTGAAAGAGAGAAATTAAAAGTTTTAGTTTGGGTGAGTTCAGATTGATAACTTAGTGTAAAATTACTTAAGTACATGAATATATAGAAAAAAGATGTTTATTGTACTCCTTACACAGTTTGACAGTTTTTTCCCATTCACATACAAAATAAATTTTGAAATATGCTTATTAAAGAGAGTTTATAACATGTGTTCCATGTACCAAAATTTCCACTCGGAAATTTCTTTCATGCATCCCTACTTACAAAATTTATTACAAAAATGACTAATACCTCTTTTATCAAACTACCCAGAGTATTCACTGTATACTCATCTTCCATACATAAGCAAACAAAGCCTAACTTTATAATCTCAAATTAATCATGTAATTCATCACTGCTACCCTTAAAATGAATTTGGATTAGTTTTTAACTACACATCACACATATAGTTGTTTTCCATACTAAAAACCTTCTTCTCATTTCTTTTTTTCATGACTTCTACATCTTTACAACTGTGGAGACTGTAAAATCTTCTAAGTTAGCATAACCAAATGCCACCTAATAGTTAGAGCCAATGAACATATGGAAATTTCCATGAAAACACACAAAAAAGTTGAATAACCTCTGTACTTCCTCTACACAACATTGTGAATCAACAGGACATAAACTTATCAAATTTCAGTATCCTTTGCTAAGACAACACTGGCCTGAAATTACTGATTAAAGAAGCCCTCCACATTAAACAGCATTCTCACTCTTCATTTAAATTGCATGTTCTTTAATATATACAATAATTTCATTGTTACTTATCTACTTTCTATGCATTTCAGTTTTGATTAAATTATTGTTAATACAGCAATGTATTTTAGTTATATACTTAGGAATGCTGTAGTTCTTTATATTTTTTCTTTAGATACTAAAGATAGAACTTGTAGAATTCCAATATGTTTTTCTGCATCCCCTTCTGTTAAAACTAAACAAAATTATTCATCTTAAGTATCATTATCCTTTTCATTATAAGATGGATATTTACCAAATGGAACTATCTGACAAAAAACTTGTACTTTCTCACCTATCTTCATCTGGACTTCCTTCTTCAACAGTCAGCAAGGCTTCCCGAATACCAGGCTGCATGTACAACTGTTGGATTACAGAGTTCATGTAGCAAGTTGCTCCGGCATTCTTCAACCCTACATACCCTGACTCAGCTCGGCCAGCTACCAGTGGCTCATACTACATAGAAATTAATAAGTTTGAAAATTTTTTACACAATTGCATAATATTTTATCACAAAACTTGTACTTGACAGAGTAAAGGCAGCTAATTAACACCAACCACTACCAACTATTGTTTGGTTAACAATGGGATTTGACTGTTACTCACATAGCACACCAAAGTGTGTTGAGTTCAGTTCTGTAGCAATAGGTTGTAAACACAAACCTCTGGATTCACAGCTAAGGCATGCTAATGATTGGTCCACTAAGTTATTGAAGTTTAAAGTTAAACTACTGAATAACATAGTTATAAAGAACAAATTACACCTCATTTAAAACAACAATTAATTTTATCATAATCAGGTGGGTATAGTGAACTGTTTAAGAAAGAACCTCTTGTAGGTTCCATATCATTACAAATAAAGAATCTCAGTGCCAGTTAAGTCCTAATTTTTAGTTTCTTGTTACCAACTGAAAAACTCCATGATGAAGTATTTGACTGTATGATCCTTCTTAGGACAGAAAATAATTGATAAAATGATAAAATACCCAACATATTACAGAACACAAAATTCAGTTCATGACTATATTGCCAGTTTTTATCTTTATTATATTATCTTATACATTTAATAATATTTGACATAATTCCTTCATGTAAATAAAAGGATTTTTAAGGTTTTATGTATTTCCATATCAAATAAATATCACTATTAAGTTTTATGTTTTCATTTTATAACAGTTTAAAGACTCGTTTTTACCTTTGTGATTAAATCTGATAAATTCCTTTAACTTATAATAATGACGTTTTCTTTATATTAATTGTATTTTAATTTCTAATATATTTTTAAAACTATGAAAGACACATTTTGAAATACAACAGCATTACAAATTTCTAATATTATTTTCTTAGCTTGATTTTGAAAAAAACACTTAAACTTTTTAACATCATCCCATAATTTTTGTAGATATTGTAACATCAGCCTTTGAACCTTAAGAAAATTTAGGTTTCACTTCAATGAGATAAAATATTAATGTAATATCAATAGCAAAAATTATTACTTCCTAAAATACCTCATATTCCCGTGCTAGTTCAGGCTTGAAATGATGATGCATCTTAATAAGAGATGAAACAATCTGTTCATTGTTTTCCCAACAGTCATGAGAGAGTTCCACTAAAACTTCACATGCAGCCTTCCGTGCTTCAATTGTGCAGCACCTATAAAGAAAATTTCCCATTTTATTCAACCAAGAGTTTATTATAAAGCTGGATGTTCATACAGGAAAATATCTGCATATATTTAATAGATATTATAGAATAGGCTCAAACAAATGTTAAAATACACTCAAAAATATAGAAAAACATTATATTTTATTGAATGTTGCAGATTTTCTTACATTCAGTTAAAGATCTACATTTTATCCTATGATGAAATTCTTTGATATAATAATTTCTATCAAAGTCTGATTTCATGAATCAACTTTGAGGAAAATTACAAGTATTACATATTACCACTGATATTTCAACAATTATTGCATGTTAACATTTTCTTACAAAAAACATGTATTTCCAAAAGGCACTTATTTCTACTCTCTCTGCCCCCTAAACGTTACAAAAATATTTTAACACTCGGCACACCAGTCTATACACCCCACAAATTTTGAGCCACTTTTGAACATGTATATACCATGTGACCACTCTCCACTAACAGAATTACACCACCTATACTGACACAGCTATCATCCAATGATTTTTACAGATCAATCTTCACTTCTGAGAACTGGCAAAATCTAAAATGATTAATACTGGTAGTGGGGATAAGGGTGGGAACTGTGTAAAAAGAGTTAAGTATATATCAGAAATAAAATTTCAATGTAAGAAAATGTTAACTTTTGATACAACCTTACCTTCTCTCACACAAAACTAGAATTACACATTGAAAAGGTGGAGGGAGCTGGTATAGGCACCAACAATGATCAAATAGAAAGTAACCACCAGGAAAAAAACTGGTGTGCTCCGAGATAAAACCAAAACAAACATGTGGGACACTGCACTATTTGAATCATTGTCTGGTTGAAAATGAGGAAAAATTTCTAGTTGAAAGTATGAATCTAGCTGTACATCTTCAGAAGATAAGGTCAAACCCGATGCCTGGATAGTTGTACCAGAAGCATTGACTACCATAATGGGAACTTCTAATATCAATACAATGAACTGTGAAGTCATTTGAAGTTGCTATATAATACAATAACAATAAACAAATGGCAAATCAAAATATCAAAGTATTGTATGCAAACATAGTAAATTTGTTGAAATAGGTACTGAAATGTCAACAAAGTACAATCATAAACAGTTGTTACATGTAAACAAAACACATTTAAATGATGCTGTGCAAACAGAGAAAGTGATGATTGTGTGGGAAAATCAGAGGGAGCTAGCAGCACCAATACATGTTGCACATTAGGATTGGAAGGATGATGGTCATATGCCACATAAATGTCCAAAAGTGGCAAGAAATTTATGGGATACATAGACTAATACACTGAGAATTTTTTTTTTTAAAGTAATGTTTAGAGGTAAACAGAAGATTGAGGTTGAGAGTAGGTAACAGTGTATCAAAGTAAAGCATAACTAATAATTTTTACAATATCTAATACTGTTATAATATTTCTGAAAGTTTCCTAAATAACTAGAGAAATAATAAGTTAATAACTAGCAGTAATGTTTTTAATATTCAGTACTGCAGTTACAAAATCCTTTAAAAACAAATTGATAATTATTTATAGCAATCACATCACAAAACTGAAAAACAGTGTTTGAAAACAGACTGTTGCAGCTTTCATGCAGTCCTTACTTAGGATTAGATGATGCAGCAGAACTTGTCAAGTTTGTGCTTGTGCTGTCAATAATTAAATGTGATGCAGGAAACAGGAAATTGTTCAAGATGTCTGGAATTAATGTTTTACCTAAAATGATAAAAAATTTAAATACATGCAAGACAAACAGAAAAAAATATAACCTTTGAGCACCTTCAAGAAATACTCCCATACAGAGAAAAGTTATCTGACTCTTATATAGTTTGATTAATGTATATACTTATTATTCTCTAATTTAATTACTGATTAAAATTACAATGTTTGCAATGTTGCAACCACATCTGCACATCGATTTCAACAGCACTAGAAGCTTACACTGCATGTAATGTAAAATTTTCTCAAAATCTCTAAAAGCCTAAAAAAAAAAAAACACCTTTGGGTAGCATAAGTTGTTGAATAACATATACAACTCTTTATATTTTGTAAGTAATAAAACTGATAAGAATCTTTTCAGCATATACAAGTGTATCAACATTTTTTTAAAAAGCATATATCAATTTAACAGATAATACAATGAGTTACATTAAGATAAACAACTAAAATGTTATTATTTTGATATTATACTTCACTGCATTTATCTAAAGCATTAGTATCATATTACCTCAACCACTATAACTATTATATTGAATCACATGATGATTTCTGAAATTCAGACAGATTTTATTTAAGGAATAATTTCATATCACATACAACTACATAGATGAAACCTTTGCAGCCAGTCATGGCTTTTTTGCATGTGATACAACCTTTTAGGTGTTACTCAAAATATTCATTGAATAACTTTATTATTAATGTATTTGAAAAAAAAAGTTAATATAAACTTTAATTTCTCAGACTCAAAAAAAAAAAGTAAGAAAGTTCTCAATCTTCAATTTTTCTGTGTTGCACAAGGATTCTGAGCTTTGATCACTCCACTGCAGAATTATCCAACTTTATATTTAAATATATTGTTGCAGCTTCCAACCAATCAGAAATGCAAACTATACATAATTAAAAGCAAGAAAGAATTTGAAACATGCATCTCCTATCTTGATTTTATGAGACATCATTAAATTTGTCAAACCCACAAGAGAAGTCCCCCTTCTCTTTGCTCTTTAAGTTTGTTTTGCTAATTAATTACATGACTAATAGACATAACCAAAACCAATAGGAACAGCAGATTTTTCTCTTTGACTACCATAAGTTTGAGTTTGATACATTATACAGCTACTTTGAAAGCTAACGTAAATTTTAAATGTATTTAATAGTTTATTTAGAAAGTCACATAAATTAGAGTAGGCTTGGAACCTTCTTTGCTAGTGAAAAATATATTATCTGTTTTCTAAAATGTACATGTGAAAACTAGATGAATTATTTTTTGGACACCAAACAAAGCTTAGGAAAGAATAGCATTGAGTTTAAAAGAGCTGTGAGTATTACAATTCTTTCTTTTATCATGTAATAATACATTATGTTTCATGTATTATACATTTAGATGAAATGTAAAACTTAACTCTTAAGACAAGTAATTTGGAACTTTCTGCTCAGTTCTTCAGTCAGTGCACAGGAAAAAAATATAATACTTATTTCATACCATATTGTTGAAATTTACATTTAACTGTGCAATGTTTACTTTTTCATATACTGAAAATGTATCTCAAATAATACTTAGTACTTGAACTTTATCCCAACAAAAGTTTCTCTTCTATGCCCATCTAAGCACTGGTGTGAATTATACATTGAGGCTAAGCAATGGATATGTCATTTCACTGTACCATTACATGCTGTTTGCACTGTATCTGCCCAAAACAGCTAGTGTCTCCCACTGTGATGTATTGCTTTGTTGGGACAAAAATTGCAGCAATAAAGCCATGAAATGTTTAACAGCTGAAACTCTTGACAAGTAACTTGAAACTTTCTAATCAGTACTTCAGCCAGTACAGAGGAAGGAATGGTATTACTTATCTTATTTCATATCATACTGCTGAATTTTCATTTAACTGTATAATGTCTACATTTTCCTATACCAAAAGTGTATTTACAATGCTTAACTGCTTTAGTTTCATCCTGATAAAAAATTTTATTTTTTCTGCCCATCTAAACATTGGTAGGAATTATACCTAACTTGCTCCATACTTCATACCCCACTACACTACACAGAGTAATTTTAATCTTATGATACTTTCCACCTACATCAATGAACCCTCTATAACAGATTGGTATAAAAGCTGCTTGTTATTACTTCTTATTCACTTTTTCAAGACTGGCAAAAGTATCAGACCTAAACATCAGCCATTGCAGGGAAAAAGAGCAGGATAGTGTACAAGGAAGTGAGTATTATTGGAAGTACATTTTCAGTATAGGAAAATATAACTTTTGAAATACTTTTAAAGCATCAACAGAAAGCATCCATGTAGAAAACATATGCAAACTGAAATATGGTATACCACTCTAGTAAGGTTCACAGTACTTTGGAACAAGTATACTTTTTGCCCATATTATGTAAAATTTAAAGTGACTGTTGTATAAGCCAAACAACCACAGTGTAGAAAACATAACATTATGAAAATAAACAAGCAATAAGGAATACCTGTCCCAAAACTGGTATCTCTTATAAAACCAAACAAATCTGGTCTGGAAATATTGTATGTGCTCAGTAGAGTTATCCAAGCCCTAACCATGCAGAAGTCCCAGGTTTCATTGTTGGAACTTCAGGTTGTGGAACATATGAGAAATCCCATGAGAAGGCATGGGGACCACAGAGTGATACTGTATTATAGCAATATGATATCAAGGGAACCCAACCAGAAAGTTACAGAATGTTGCATATTGAACCACTGGAATTATGAAGAAAAGGCAAGTAACACGAGAATGAACAAACCTTCACCCCAACCTGTAGAAGCATAAAATGCAACAAATCATACTTAGACTTACAGGCCCAAGAATCCAACTTGAAAGTTACAGAATGTTACATAGGAGCCACTGGAACAATGAACAGAAAGCAAACAACACCTAAGTGTACAAGCCTGAAAAAGCATATAATACAACAAATTAAAACTGGAATTTACAGGGCCATTCACACCACACTCAACTTGAAGAAAACAGAGATTGTTCAGCCTGGAATCCCAAACTAAAATCCAAACTTCCAAACCTCAAAGGCAAGGCAACACCTCTTAACCTCAGAATGACACAGAAGTGGAACAAATGAACTTCAACCAATGATTGAAAGAACTGACTCTTTGCATGAAGAATTATGAGGAGTCAAGGACCTTTTTCCATGAGCACTGAAAGTAATATATTGATAAAAAAAATACCACACTCAGCATAAGCAGGTAACAAAGTGCCATCTCTGAACCAGAAACACAAGGAAGCTCCAACATAGGCTAGTTCTGCTCCCACTAGATACCTGAAAAAAAAAAAAAAAAACATCCAGGATTATGAATGGGAGGGCATCTAGCTTTGCCCTCTTCTCCTTGAGTGGAATAAAGTATTCAAACATTACTTATGAGGAACAGACCTCTGTGCACCACTCCAACAACTCCCATGCTGCTCCACTCTGGAGAAATGGAGGGAGAAATGTTTCCAATTTTTAAAAACCAACCAACCTCAATTTATTCAAACAATAGATCAGCAGGGATGAATAAAATTCCTTTATGTTTTACTCATAACAGTCCATGAGTTACAGTCCAATACTGTATATTATGCATAGTATTGAATAATTGTTTCAAACCTATAAAGCACATAGGTGATCTTATAGAACACTCCATTTCAATCTAACTAATTACTACAGGAATTCTATTTGTTAATACACTGGTAACTAGTGCAGATTTAGAAAATAGCATACCTGACTAGGCAACACTCACCACTGATTGGTATCCAAATAAAAAAGACAATAGGGTTAAGGAAAAGGAATAGAATAACATAGAAATTAAGTCATTCACCTCTGTAACAAACGAGTCAGGGCATACAGAATAACTATGAGAGTAACCTAAATGCATCTGAAGAAGAGACTACTAAATTATGTAAATAGTGTGATATAAAGGTGTTGGGTGTGGTGCACATACCAGCCGGTACAATTTCCAACAATGAGTGACATAACCGAGCTGCAAGGACCTTGATGAGATGAGACCCAAAAAAAACTCCACTCATCCAATGAATAAAAGTCCAAAATAAGCAATATAAACCAAATGATGAATCCATCCTATCAAAGTGTGAAAAGAGATAAATAACAAGACACAGCGAGATACTAAAGGAAAAACAAACACTTTGGCACTTGCCACATAATACTGGAGAACCCAAACTAGACATAAAAGATGACCTGGATCAGTGCAGTCCTACAATGTGAAATGGGGTTAAAACAAAATGAAGAGAAAGTCTTACTACCTTCACTAGCTGCTAAAGTTCTGAGTACAAAAGACCTGTTCTGGATGCAATAGAACATAAGTGGAATTGTCAAGAATTCTGTGAACATGAAGTTTGTATACCAACTAACCAAAAAAGTCTTAATTTCAAGATGATATTGTGAACATGACCACAAATGTTCAAAAGCTGAATCAGACAAGGCATTTAGAACTGCTGTGACATCACATTAGGAACCTGGAAAGGTCTATGAGGACAGGTAATCCAAAATGATTTCAAAAGAAATGACAAAACCAGAGACTAAAAACTTTCCTTTTATACAAAAACTGAAAAGTAGCCAATGCTGTAGCCATTTAAAGGGCAAAAGAGGAAGGTGCTAAGCCTTTATCAAACAACCATTTCAAAATCTGAGAGACATATAGCACAGTGGAACAAGAAAGATAACATCCATGTCTTAAAAACATGTGATGACAAGTAAACCACTTTCTTTGATAAAGTTCCAAAGAAGAATGTTAAATGGACTGTGTTAATAAGAATGCTACCCAAGAAGTTAATCCTTAGACTGCATAAAAGACAAGCATGCAGTCAAACAATGTCAACTGCTGGATTAAAAAGTCTGACTGAGGCTGATGTAAGAGAAATGGTCAGAGAGGGAAGGGAAGATGTTGACAATCTTGAAAGAGTAAAAACCAAGGCTAACATGACTGTATTGGTGCCACCAGAATAACTCAACAGGAGAAAATCAGAGCAAAAACCTTGGGTGACAGACAAATCAGAGGAAACACATAAAGTGAAAAAATCTGTCCAATCTTGACTGAGAGCATCTATGTCTAAAGCCAGGGGATGAGGTACAGGAGAAAAGAAGAATGGAAAATGACTATTACAGAGTGTGGTAAAAGCATCTACCTGAGGCATTCTGAGATGACAACAAATGCAACAAAAAAAACTAAGGGATGAAACATCCATTCCATGTGAAAAGGAAGGAAATAATTGGTTGGCCACTAAATTCATTACACCCGAAACATGACAAGAAAGAAGAACGATATGATGTTTATGTGCCCAAAAGAAACAATTTGACATTTAAAAGCAAAAAAACTGTAGTGAGAACCCCCTTTCTTTGAAATGTATGAGACAAATGTCCAAGTGAAGCTTACCACCCCCTCTTATAACAATCGAGACCCTGAGTCATAGCTCACTGAACTGCTGCAAGTTCTAATAAATTGATGTGAAGAGAAGTTTCTGCTTTAGCCATGGAGTGCAGCATCTATGAAAAGATGCATCTCTGGACATGGGGGCAGTAGAGGGACACTAACAACTATGATGTCCCTGTCCATCCATCAGCCAAGATCTTGCAAGCTGGAAGCCAACAGGATCACCAGACAACCAAGTTCATTGAAACAAATATTACACTGGTCTTGTTAAGCTAACTGAAGAGTCTCAGTCTAAAGATGTGATTCCAAAGATGCCCACATCCCCAAAAGAAAGAAAATTGTATTTGAAAGAAACTGCCCATTCCATGGCCTGAAGGCATTCAAGAGAAGGTTGGGACCAACTTAGTCTGGAAGTGAAAAACTGCTAATAAGATGAGGTACTGTGTGAGAGTAAGAACAGACTTACCTTTTGATTAAAAAACAAAACAAAAAATAGCTTATGCAGCTTTTACTAACAGAGACTGATGAAGAGTTCTGCCAAATGAAAGGAAGGGCAAGAAGAGCCCAGTTGTCCATGTAATGGTGAGTGTGAATTTTGTAACCCGAAAACTGTGATAAAAAAAATTAAAAAGAAAGAAATTACTGTTAACTGAGGAGGCTGAATGAAGTGACTGAGACAAGAAAAGGTAATGAAAGGTTAATAAATACAGTAACGACAGAAAGTATTCGTACCCCTGCGTCCTGAGTGGTTTTGCTCATAACATAAAAAGTATCACGATTAGGCTAACAAAAGTATAGTATATATTATATATATTACACTAACACACATCTACATAAATATTTATGTAAATTAAACAACAAATAAACTGTTTATAAACAAATAACCAGAAATAGGAGGAGCAGAAAGTGTTCGTACAGTTCAGAATGTGTGAAAAAACTGATATTCCCATAAAAATTTTGTTTAGTTTGGTGAATAAACTACATTATACCATTCCAGAACGAGACACTTGGTTCATAATTATTAGAATTTAGCCAGCAAAAAATGTACTTCATCAATTTAGCACCATCTCCGTTTTTATCTGCTTGGTCATCATGGTGAACAGGAAACAACTGTCCAGTGATTTAAAAAACAAATTATTGTGTGTCTCTTTCCGGCATTGCTACACAAGTTAATGTGCCGAAATCTACTGTTCAAAGCATAATTGCCAAGTTTAAGCTTACAGGATCAACTGCTAACCTCCCTCTTTCCGGACGCCCCACCAAAACTCCACAGAGAACCAAGAGGAAGGTTCTCAGAGAAGTTTGTAGGAACCCTCGTTTAACACATAATGACATACAGAAACTGGTAAGGGAAACTGTGGTTGAAATAAGCACCTCTACAGTTACGAATATGTTACCCTCTTCTGAGTTCAAAGCATGCCGTCCTCGTAGAACTCCATATTTAAAGCCTGTTCATTTAGAAGTACAATTGAGGTATGCAAGAAAGCATGTAGATAAACGTTTTACCTATTGGAAGAGTATTCTTTGGTCAGACAAGACTAAAATCAAGCTTTTCAGCCACAATGATGTAGCTATATTTTCAGTAAGAAGGGGAACGAAATCTTCCAAAGAACACCGTCCCTACAGTTAAACATGGAGGTTACATCATCATGCTATGGGGTTCCTTCAGCTCTTCTGGTGTAGGCAGCTTTCACTGCATCAATGGAATCATGAAAAAAGAAGAGTACGCTGATATATTAGACACTTATATCAAGAATGATGCTCGGAACTTGAGGCTTGGGCGTCATTGGATCTTCCAGCACAACAATGACCCTAAGCACACATCGAAATATGTGCCATCCAGGTTGCAGAGGAACCATATAAGCGTTCTGGAGTGGCCATCGCAGTCACCCGATATCATCCCAAATGAAAATTTTTGGCATGAGTTGAAGACCAGGGATCATCAGCATCATCAAAAAAACTTGCAAGAGTTGGAGGCCTTCTGTAAAGAAGAATGGAAGAAAATACCAGTTGGTACTGTCAAACGACCATGGATGGCTTTGAGAAGAGATTGCACCAAGTAATTCACCTGAAAGGCTCCACAACTGATCATTAAAGTAGATGCAGGAACACTTTCTGCCCCTCCTATGTTTGGTTATTTGTTAATAAACAGTTTATTTGTTGTTAAATTTACATAAAAATTTATGTAGATGTGTGTTAGTATAATATTTATAATATACTATACTTTCATTATCCTACTCATGACACTTTTTAAGTTATGAGGAAAAAACTACTCACGACACAGGGGTACGAACACTTTCTGTCATAACTGTATCTATCTTCTTTTGTACCACAAACAGCCAGGAATAAAAAACTCTAGATGGGAGTCAATGCTCTCTATGGCATCTTATGATAAAGATCTTGGATGATTTGAGCTAAACAGCAAGATGTAGGAGGGTTTTAGAGGAGTGGAAAGCCAACTGGTATGAGAAACAATGAAGAAAGAGATATGAAGTGATTGACTAATTCTCTCCCGAGAACTTGAATGACCCACTGATATGTGCCACATCCATTTCAGATTTCATGAAATCAGAAATACCAGCAGAAAGAGACTGTCTGAGAAAAGAAGCTTCTTTGAGATCCCTAAAGACTGAAGCAGGAAAGTGAATTCTTTCCAGTAAGGCATTATTCTCCAAAGGTTTCTAACAATAAATCAAACAAGCTATCAAGGAGAGAGCAGGAGCTAATAACCTGATCAAAGCAGAAGTCTACAAATGACAACAGTCATTTGAAAATTACTCAGGAGATCTATGATAACACTCAGACAACCACTTCAAAATGATAAAAAGTGCATTTTTTTTTTTTAAATTGACTGTCAAATGTTGAAAAACTGAGACTGGTTTAGATGAACCATGGTATCTTGTCTAGAGCTCAAAAGAGGAAGAAGAGGATTTCACCTCTGAGAATCCAAATAAAGGTTCTCCAAGCAATGAAAAGCCAAGACATGTTCATCCAATAAACAAGACATGGCAGCATTCTCTCTCAAATAATCTGCAAATCTCCATACACAGCAATGACTGATGATGGTTGAAGGACAAGGTAATCAGACAAATGATTTTCCTCCAGTAAAGAAGGTGAATGTTATAATATACTGGAAAAATACTTAATAACATTACAAACATGGCATTCTAGTTGCAAAAATGCATAGAAGGTGGAATGTCTGTCTGAGGCTTGTGATTACCTGCTTGAGCAAAGGAAGATGCCAAAAAATGTATAGTCTAAATTCTCATCAGTCCACCCTTAATTCCCCACAAACTCAGTTTCACAGTCAATAGAAGAGAAAGAGATCAAACCACATGTAAGACTCTATCTCTGTGTATATGGACAGTAAATCTTTTGCTACTACAAAAACTGCAATACAGATACTTATGGAAATAAATTACTAATAATGAATCCTGACTAAATCCTCTTTAAATGTATATAATCTTTTTCATGCCATAGAAAATTGATAAAATTACATCAATTTTAAGTTTAATGATTAATTTACAGCAACTGCTGAGAGTATTAATTCATAATTATTATATGATATTTTAGAAAATTTATTACTGCATTCAAAATCATGCTAATAGCTTTAAAACTCTAAATGGATGACTCATTCCAATGTCATACACACTCATTATTCAGATAGAAGTTTTGTAGCATTTACAAATCCACTCAAAAGGACAGTTTTAAGCATTAAGAATTCAAATACAATAAAAATACACTGAAAATATTTGACTGAATAACAAAATGTTTTGGAAAAGCCTTGGAAATTACCTATAAAAACAAACAAAAATTATATCCTACCAACATCTTTTTTGACAATTCCTTCACAAGTGAGAAGTGTTCTTAGAAAGTTAAGATGGCCAGCCAACAGAGCACTATCTGCAGCTTTCAGATTTGTAGTGTCAGATGGTGTGAAAACTTGCAGCCAAGATATTTCATCATCCAGTCTCTGCACAGGATTTAGGTGAAGAGTGTGTTGTGCTGTTGCTGGGTTGAAAAATAAATTATAGTGAAAGTTAGTAAAAAGTATGTTTTTAAAACATTATTATTACATTTTAAAAAATATCTACTGTTGAATTATCACTCAGAAAAACTGGCTAAAAACTTAGCAAATAGGTTTTTCAACTCATATCAAAGATAAAATTTGCTTTTGAACTGAAGTATAATTGTTTAATTATTCCTTAATTGTGAAGTATATGAGTATATATATCTAGTTATAATAACTGTTTTTATTTTGTGGAATTAAAATTAAACAAATCAAATTAATAAAAATGTAGAAGCAAAACAAATGTACTCAGTATTCAGCTGATCAAACAGTAACTTACTATTAAGAGTTTAATGTTTTGTTTTATAAAGTTTAAGTCCTTTTTTGATTTTATGAAGAAATAACTGAATCAATATTTAACTGTTACAAAAAATAATTATAATCCCATAATGCAAAAAATTTGAATTTGAAAAATAAATATAGTAAACGTTTTCTTAAAATAAAATGTATTCCAAATAGATACTTACCTTCTTCACAAAAAGCTTTTTTTAACTTATACTGTCTTCTACTGATGCTACTTTTTGTCTTCCACTAGCTTTGACACTCCCACTTACCCTCACGTATGTTAATATGAGATATATGCATATTAACATCCAAATGACTATACAGTAACTTTCCAACAGTAAGAATGCAACACTACCCTATCATAACAAGATGCTCTCTAATTTTGCAACTGTTAGGCAATTCAAGATTGATTATATCACACCAAAAGTGGGAAGATGGGTGGAAGATGTGAAGGAGGTTAAGTATATATGTTAATTTACAATTCAGTATCTTACCTTTGCTTACAAAAAGCTAAAATCCCACAATAAACAAGGTGACAGCCAGTAAGAATATGATCCTCCTTTAGGAAGCACTTAAAGGTAAACCATGGAGTGTGAGAAGAAACTATAAACAATACACCCATGGAAGACCACACCACTTTTGACCCAGGTATATTTACTGCCTGTGAGTAATGTGTCATGAAATGAACAGGGACAAAGGATGGACTGGAAGAAAAATTATGTAAATAATAGGACACACTCCCATCATCAGAGTAGACTATCTAGAGCATGAAAAAGTGGAAATGGGAGTTGGACTTCAACCAACACCTAGTGGCATCTGAAATTGTATATCAAATCTATAATAGAAAGAGTATCCTCTACTTTCCACCTTAAAAATGAGTACTGGCATAGAAGGAAAGCTTCTGTACAAACAAACGACTTTTCCAGCATGCATTTCCAACAAAACAAGCACCAAATCCACCAAACACTAGTATCTGGCTAGTGTTAGGAAGACTGAGGGTCCACATGGGTGTCAAAACTGATAGCAATGGAAATTCTTTCATGTCTCATCCAGCTCTAACAAGTCAACAGTAGGAATGGTTTCATACCATCTACACTGACAGAATTTCACTGCCCCATTCTCAACTGAGTGGTTTTGTTCAAAATCAGGGGACAGGTATCCATGGTTTACCACCCCAGAAGCTAGGAACTGGCAAGCAATAAAAACTCCTATCCTCCATTAGAAGAAGAACAGAATTAGCTGTTGGAAAGTCTGAAGGACTGCAGCACTAAAGACAATTTGATAGGTGATCATAATACCCTATACTAAAAATCAGAGCAATCATGTTAACAGAGTACATTATGCAACATTTCGTGACGTCTGAAATTATACATCAAGTCCACAGTACGATGAGCATCAATAACCACAGATCATCAGGGATGAGCAGCACTCCCTGTCCAATTTACTCATGTGAGTTCAAGAGTGTATAGTCTGGGACATACATATTTATGAAGCAAAAGATCACTAGGTATACCTATGAGCAGCCCTGCAGAACAGCACATAAAATAACATGCATATGCATTTGGAAATTGAGTTTTGAAAGCATGGAAAACTCAGTGATAAAGCTGATCAACCAACAACTTACAGCATATGGAATTATGGCAACGACTATTGGGGAAAAAAAAGAAAAAAAAAGAGGACAAGCATAGAGCTAACAACCTGTCCAACCCTGATTAAGAGCATCTGTTACTCCCACAAAAGAATGAAAAACAAAAGACCAAAACTGGGGATGTTGTGTATTGAGATGAATGGCAAAAGCATCCAGTCCTGGGACATACAAACCAACAATATATGAAAAATGTAAGGATCCAAAAACCACTCTGTAGGGAGAATCTTGTTGGGACAAAATAACTGATCTGCAACCAGACTGAGTGTATCCAAAATGTGACATGCCAACAAAGTGATCTGATGGCTGTAGACATAATGCATTAGAATCATTGTTTGAAAACAGGAGTTTTTTGACTGAGTTCCTTCCCTCCATGTTATGTAGAAGAACACCACAGGATTATTGGAGTTGACAACTATGAATCAGCCCCAAAGATCCCTCAAGAAATGATGTAGAGCTTGATGAATAGGAAAAATTACCAAGAGGTTGATAATAGAGAGAAGACTGAGAAAGAATTTAATGCCTGAAACCTCCTGAGTGTCAAGATATGACAAGGGTAAGAAAGCATCTAAGAGATCCTAAAAAAGTTTCCATTCGTCTACCCACTTAACAAGATCACTCCTAGTGCATGGGGTTCAGCATTAATAACCTCTATAACAGCTCTCCAAAACTATTTCCATGAACTCCAACATTCAGGTAAGAAAGAAACTCTAAAAAATAACCCAAAGGCTCTTCCTTGAGAAGAGAAAGAGTGCAATCATAGGAAACAGAAGATAAAGGCAGAAAAAAACATATCTGATTAATTAATTCCACAAAAGGGAAAAAAGGTTTGAAAAATTCCCACAAAATGACACACAACTGAGAAGCATATTAGAAGGGAAAAAAAAAACTGTCTGAATCCTATCTTCCTGATCATTCAAACCCTGAGTAGGAATGAAAAGACAATTATCAGCTGGTTATGAGCTTGCAGAAATTGATCAACTCCTGACTCATAAGAGCAATCATGTCATGGGCCAATAATTGGAGCTCATGGTCAGTAAATCCACTGCAGCAAGACCAAAGTTGTAGTTGTAAACTGTTTCTGATCATTCCAAACTCGAAACTGTGAGTGCATAATTCTAACAATGAAGAGAAAATAAAATAAAACATAACCATCCAGCAAAAGACTGAAAATGATAAATAACAATTGAACTGAAGTACAAAAAGAAGAAAGTAAAAACTTGTGACTTGTGAGAAAGTTAATCAAACTACGAGCAAAAAACTCATCTATTCAAAAAGAGTGGTTGTCAAGAAGTGGTTAACAGCTGCACAATTAGAAAGGACACAAGTTATGATGTAGGTAGTGTTGCACTTCATTTTAGTGGAAGGTCATTTCATAGTAATTTGCAAGTTAGTATGCAGATATCTCAAGTTAGCATACACGAGGGTAAGTGGGAGTATCTAGACTCATAGCAAATTAATATTTGTACCAATAATGTGCAGTATAAATAAAAAAATCTTTTTTTGTGAAAGGAGGTAAAATATTGTATTAGAATTATCTGATTTAAAATACTTCTACATGTAAATATATTGTAAACTGAAGTATGTCACACTTAAGAGGACACCAGTGTAAAGATAGTAATGTATGTTTTCATTTAATTAAAAAAAACACCACCACCAAGATCAGTAGTTTAATATTTTATGAACTCAACTTAAAATCACTCCCAAGCTATTTCTGTTGAACATGATACTGAATTTAAAACCCCAGATTTTATTACAACTTATGTGGAAACCATAATATAAAATGTCATTAACACCATGAAAATCTCATTACTCATCGTACTTTACTGCAGAATTTCCCTTTTATCTTATGAATATCCCACTTATCTTGAGACTTTGTCAACTGTAATGATAGGTATGATTTCAACAGACAAAAATAATTAAGATTATGAATATTAAATCATCAAAGACAACAAGAAACTTTAACTGACTTTTACTGTAGCAGACTTAAAAAGTATATATTACTCTCTCTCTGTACTTGTATCTATATATATATATATATATATATATATTATTATATCTTGTGTGTGTTTGTTTGCATATGTTCAGGAAGCCTTATTTCTGCCTTTCTCTCACAATAATATTATTGTAAGATGTTCAAGGAAACAAATATATATTATTTCCTTTTGCATGATCAAAAATAAATTGCAAACTTTGGATATATTCAAATAATTGAAAGTCTTACTTTTAAAACTTAAATATATAAATGAGAGCATGTGAAATTTATCATATTGTTCTCTTTAATAATTCCTCAAATGTAAAAAAGGAAAACAGTTAAATATTTTTCTTACCATGAGCTCATTTCAATCATTAAACCTCTCACTACAAGCACAGTGGATTACAATGATCCAAAAAAGTGACCAAAGGTTTCCATATTATAACTTTAAATGTTTTGTGTATCTTATAAAATATGGCAATATTTCAGTAAAAATCATGTCTCTTGTACATGAAAAATAAGATTTTTTTTACTCAAAATTTATCCAGGAATATATGAAATCAAAGAGATGACTTCTCTGAGTGCAGAGATTTTCATATTAAGATTATAAATAACCTGGTTGATTTGAAAGTTGTCAAATTTATGTAATCTATAAAATTTCCAAAATAAATATAAAAAGTTTTGTTTTCACTAAATCTTTATATTTTCTGTCTTTGTTTCTCTACCCTACCTCAATACATATATGCTCAATTTGACTAAATTTGTAATCACCATAAGAACAACAAAAAAATAAATCTAAATTACACATTTTTTTCTAGTGACCACTAATTGTAAAAGATGTGAGAGAGAGCTATTAGTAATTTGCAGAATAGAGGAGTTGATATGTGAACAAGGCAAGTGGATCTGATTATCTAGTTATGACTCTGTAATAACACTGAAAGCTATCAAATTTGACTATGTTTTAGTAATATCTTTATTTTGATAAGTAATTTATGTTAAATTCTGTTCTTCTTGGAGAAGTGGTAAATAAATTACATACAAGGAGAAGTCTAAAGAACAAATGTCACAATTTTCATATCAAGGGAGATTGAGGATTTTTAAAATATTTCCTTATAAAATTAAGAACATCAAACTTACATATTATTTAAAACTGATTTACTCACATTATTTTTATGTTAAGTTTATTCATATTACTTTGACAATAGGGAAGTTTATTTAAATTTTGAATGTAACTCTAAACTTTTGTGGCATGCATATGCTGATGTACTCATTGTGGGTGGATTAATAAAGATGATATAAACCTATAAACAATTCAAGAAATACAATATTATAAACTTAATTGTTTTATATATGAAAAATATGTTGAACCAAAATATAAGAACAATGCTTGCATTTGTTACGTGGGAATTGTAGTTAATAAAGAAAAACTAATGTACTTTTATTTGAGATTGCACTTAAAATTCTTATCATTGCAAATACATATTTTTATTCCAAAATATGCAAACAATATTGCAAGATCAGTCAAGAAGAAGAAAAAGAAATCTGATAGTACCAACAGATATCTTCAGAAGATTCTTTATTTGTCGTAACAGTTACATGTCATTTTTAACCTAATTATCACTTACTAATCACAATAAAAATTACATACCATTTAGTCCATTCAGAAGTTTGCAACAAAGTTCAAAAAACTCTTGACATTGGCTGAGAAGTCTGCGAAAAATTTAAGTTTATACTGCTATTATAGTAACCTTAAGGGTTACATGCAAATATATACATATAGATAGATAGATAAATAGCTCAATAATTATCAATTGTAATTATAACTAATAGGCAATTTAGATTAGCACTATTAAACAATAAAGAATTTATAGTCATTCAATGTATTTCCATTCTTGGTTAGTCATAGATAGTTATAATGGATTAATGATTGTGGTAATAGCACCCAGTAAACAACCTGGGGATAACTCATCTATAAATGAAAATCCAAAATGCTGAAGCTAAACAAGTTGACCATCATAGAAAATTAAAACAAGGGTGGGGAGGAGAGTGCTTAATCACATAATATCTCACTTCTTATTGTATTTTGCTGTTTCCAGGCAGATTTCAGCAGACAAATATTTAAAAGTTATTAAAGTTTCAAAAATAGAAACAGAACAACCCAAATTTTTTACAGCATAAACCCTCCAACCATCATCATTATAAAGATCTTTAAAAAAAAATTAAAAAATAAATTTTGCTTATAAATTGTGGAATGTTTGTTCAAGTACAGCACAGGAAAGCTAAAAGAGACCGAACTGATTAAAGGTGTTTTTTTTCCAGTCTTGGATACTGAATAACAAATGTTTATTTTAAATAAGTTAGTTATTCAAAGTAACCCTTGATACACTTATGATCTCTAAGTACATTTTGCACAACTGAAAACTTATTACTTTAAAATTTATTGTTGTATATATATCTATATCCATCATGTTTTCGTTTATTTATATATAAGGAAACACTATCCATAAACAAGTTATTACTACTGCAAACCATTCAAAATCATTACAGTTGTGATATAATAATCCCTGTTAACAATACACTTGGAATAACACTATGGGGAGTAGGTAAGTCAAAGATGAGAAAATTAAAATTTCTTTATTTCATCAAAGATGGTCAAATGAGCTCTACCTTCTACAAAATAAATATCTATGTCTATATAATTAGCATAAAAACTGCTACTGTGTTTTTCTATTGTCAGTTCCTTAGATTATATGGTATTTGGGGTGAAATTTAAGCTATTTCTTGAAATTAAATCACCAGTATATCAGAATGTACAGTTACACGAATTGAGATTTAAGCATTTAAAAAAAATTATAGAAGAACAGATACAAATTCAACATATTTGAAATTAGCACACACTGGAATTCCCACCATTTTTTTTATAGACAAGTTGATTAAAAGTTACATAACTATTATAAATGCAAAAGTAAGATATGTTTTGCACTGGATCTTAGAAAAGTTACATTTTGTAATACCTACTCTACATCCATAAAGTTACCAAACAAGTTTATTCAATACTCTAAAAAGGTCTTTTAAATCTATTGTAGTGAATGTGGTAGATTCTTAAGTGGTGACAGAAATGGCTGTTTATAATGAACCTGCATTATTTAGATATTCTATAATTATTTTTCGTAATCCAAAACAATTGTTCTTAATTTTTTGGTAACTGTTTTTAAATTTTAAAACAAAATATTTAAAATTTTAGTAAGTAAAATGGAAACAAATTCGAAAACAGTATTTAAAGGAATAGTAATAAATGTATATTATACATGATTTTTATGCAGTTTAGGGATGGTATATAAAAATGATAATTATAATAGTTTATTAGCACATTCCATTTTTTAATATTTTTCTTTATATTAGTTATAATATTACCTTTCTTTAAAGCAATGTTTGTAAAAACTTGAGGTATTTATTTCATTTATTAAAATTTGGGCATATAATTTTTTTATACATAAAGCAAAAATTACATCCAGTTTTATCAATAGGTGTAACAATAAATTTATCTTTAAGATATCAGACTTGTTTATCCTTTTTTAAAACTTAATTCTATTTTTTAAGTTAATTTTAATTCATAATCTCCTAATACTTCTAAATTACCTGTTACTATATGATTCTAAAAAGTGTCCTTAAATTCACCATCACTCCAAATACAAGGTAAATTATCCATTTCTAAACGATTAAATTCTTCAATTAATTTTTTTATAATTAAAATAAAAAAGACCAAAGAGTTTGTTATATTTGAAACTGAATATAGGTTGTAATGATTTTAAAGGCAAAATATTTTTTTGAATGCTTTTGTAAATTGAGGTACAGTATGGATATATCATCATATATTTTATGTTTAAAATCTATTACAAAACAAGACTTTTCTTTTTTTGCTTTCTGAAAAGTTATCTGGAACTTTATTACATTTTAATTAAAATTTTTATCATCAATAATTAAATCTTTTACAGGAATATCACTAAAATAAAAAATTTTCACATTGTTTGAAAAACATCTAATTTTCATATTTTTTAATTCAAATAAACGTTTAATCATGTAATTTATTAAATTATCAGATTTATTGAAAGCAGTGTCTAGGATTTTCCAAAAGTTTTCGAAATCGATCCATTTACTGTTGCTTTTAGCTTTATCTACTATTTTTATTGTGCTTAAAATAACAGATATCAAATTTGGAATAAAGTTTTTTATACAAATATTTGCACACTCAATGTTTCAGCATTTTTATATTGAAAGTCCTGGTTCAGTTTGTAAGGATAAAGGGTTTTTATTTTAAAATATTTTTCTCTCACTATTAATAACTTTGTGTTAAGTTTTTTTTTTCTAAAATGGTCATTCTAACATCAATAAATGAGTCTATTGAAATTATCTGTTTCTATTCAATGAGGAAAACCCCTTTTTTTACTTTGTGATCTATTTAGGTAATCCCTAAGATGTAAAAAATTAGAAGTTTGCCCTACATATTTAAGACCACATACACCACAAGTTTAAAGATAAATAGCTATCCATTTCACAAAGTGGTGTATTTTGTCATACATTTTTGAATATTTATGGCAAGTGAACAAGTTAAACATTTAGAATTGTTACAAGTAAATATTTCTTGAATATGAGAAGCCAGATCAAAAACCAATAAATAGTTAGCCAGGATATTAGTTAGTATACAGCAAAGAAGAAATCATAATTTGATAAAAGAGAAAAGGGTAACAAAATAATTTTCCTTTAATGTAAATAAATAAATTTAGAAATAAAAAGTAAATAATAATGAACTATTACTACACTCATTGATAAAGTTAGGTGTAATGTTGGCTTTGTATGTAAAATCTTATGAGCCCAAGTTTTAAGTAATGAAAGCAGTAACACAAGCACTTTGTACAAAACCTACTTAAAAGAAAGATGATATTATTATAATATAAAGAAAGACACCAAAAAATGGAATATATACACAAACTATTATAACTTACCATCCCTAAACTGCATAAGAATTCTGTAAAATTTAGATTTATTACCAATCATTTAAATATTTTTACTAAATCTCTTTGCATTATACTTAATAAAATTTTAGATATTTTTTTGGAAAATATAAAAACACTGTTACCAAAAACTTCAGAAAAAAATTTTGTATTACAAAAAATAATATTCCAATTATAGAATATCTAAATAATGTAGATTCTTTAAAAACATTCAATTCTGTCACCACTTAAGAATTGACCACACTATATACTACAAGATATTTAAAAGACCTTTTTAGAGTATTTAATAACCATGTGTAATAGCTTGAAGGATGCAGAAGTGTGTATTATATATTAACCTTTCCTACGATTCAATGCAAAAACATACTTTACTTCTGTATTTATAACAATTATATCACTTTTATTCAACAAGTCTATAAACAAATGGTTGGTATTCCAATAGGTACTACTTTGTCCTCAAATATGGCCAATATATGTATCTGTTTTTATGAATATTCATTTTTTTAAAAAAGTGTAAATCCCAACTCATTTAACTGTACATTCTGATATTCTGATGATTCGATTTAATAAATAACTGCCCCAAATACAATATATCCTAAGGAACTGAAAATAGCAAAAACAATAACAATTTTTACACTAATTATTGAGAAATAAACATTCAGTTTGTAAAAGGCATACTTCAGTTAACAATTTTTGATGATATAAGGAAATTTAATGTTTTCAACTTTGAGTTTTCTACTACCTATACTGTTATTTCAAGTGTATTGTTAATAGGAAATATTACATCACAACTGAAAAGATTTTGAATGGTATGCAATAGTAATATCTCTTTTGTAGATAATGTTTCCTTATTCAGAAACAAACTAAAAATAATGGATATAGAGATAAACAACTAAAAATAAATATAAGTTTATTTTAAATAATAAGTTTTCAGTTATGGAAAACTCCTTACTTAAAGATCATTAGTTTTTAAGGGTGACCTTGAATAACCACCTTAGTTAAAATAAAAGAAGTTTTTTTATTCAATATGCCAGGACCAGAAAGAACAATTTTAAGTAACTGGGTCTCTCTTAGCTTCCTGTGCTATATCTGAATAAATATTCCACAATTTACAAGTAAGTTTTCTTATTTGCATTTTTAAGAACAATAGACAGAAATCCCCTTATAAGGGTGATGCTTGGGAGTTCTATACTGCAGAAATTTTGAGTTCTGTTTCTACTTTTAAAACATAAATTACTTGAAGGGTAACTGCCTTCCCACAGCTGGCTGCAAACAGCAAAAGGCAATAAGAGGTGGGATATTGTAGTTTTAAGCATTCACCTCTAGAATCTTGTTTTGATATTCCATAATAGTCCACTTTTTTAACTTCAACACTTTTGATTTTGCTTGATAGATGTGATATCCTCAATCCTTTTTTGGTGTTCTTACCATAAGTTTTAAACTATTATAACTAGAGATTAATAATATAAATAATTTTATTTATATATATATACATAAAGACCAGAAAAGCAAACAAAGTTCACAACAGTTCTGTACTTTCAAATTACCAACTGTTTCCATCCTCAAGAATAGTTAGTTAAGGAAACTAACATAACAATATTAGCAACAAAAAGTTAAAAATGTAAACTCTGTATTATTAGTGCTTCACCCCCCAAAACACATTTCAAAATACATACAAACACAGGACTAAAAAGTTCTTTTTTTGACAAAAGGAGCATAAAAAAATCCACATTTGTTTTTAAAGAGTTTAGGTATTTGAAGTAAAATATTTAAACAACATATCAATATAAATATGGAAATTATCATTTGTAAAACATTCAAATCTTACCTTAGATTTGTGCCTCGAGTGTTACTGGATGAAATCCATAACGGAAGATGTGCTTGAAGTAGTACATGCAGTAGAAAGTAACGAGGGGATGAGTCATCCTTAAGAATTGGTATGTGAACTTGGCTAAGTCTATGGAACTGCTTTAGGGCTTGTAACCGAATATCACGGCTTGGAGAGCCCAACAACATATCAATGATGAAGTCATTCACACAAGACATTTTTGTGAAGAGAGCTATTCAAAGTAATTGTCCATTCATTGTTTTACAGACTCCACTGAGTATTACTTACAGTGCAAAATATCTTAAAACTTTATATTCCATAAGTGAAATAGTGTCATAAGAGTTTGAATTAATATTACACAAAAAATTCCAAATTTCCTTCTGGTGATAATAAATAATACTAAGAATATGTATCAATCATAATATGGGTATGTGTGTATATGTACAATGAGTATTAACTATAGTTTTATTAGGTGAATACTACTATATCATTCCAAAGTTTAATTCCTTTAGGCATAATTAAAAAATGATCCAGGACAGCCAATGAAGAGGGTATTCTCTTAGCATGACCATAGGAAAATTAATGGAATAAATAATAAAGTACTTCATATCTTTCTTCTCATAAGTGTGTGTGTGTGTGTGTGTGTGTGTGTGTTTACTTAGAGCAAAGACACACCAAGCTATCTGCTGAATCCACCAAGAGGAATCAAACTTCTCAAAAGAAATTATTAAAGAAATTATATGCATAGAATTTGTATTTTGTTTTAAAATTCTGAGGAAACACATACTAAAATAGTCTAAAAGAAGAAGAAAAATAAAAAGACAGAAGTAGAAAAGACCCTAAATGATAAGTACAGTGATTTCAAACAATGCATTTCACAAATAAATATTTGTGTATACTTAACATTTTTAAATGTCCAATGTTACCTATGCTTAAATAATAGTCTATAAAGATACTAGAAGTTTTTTTTTTTTTTCTCCAGAATATGAAAATCAGACATGTCCTATATTTTGACAGTTGGCAATATAAACAGTCAGAAACTAAATCTATACGATGGTAGTTGAACCATTAATCATTTATTTGACTTTATTAATATTATTTTTTTTTAAAAGAAAATATTTTCTCAGAAAAAGGTAAGATTTAACCATCACTACCATAACTGAAAATTATTTAATTATTAGGAAGATCTTCAAATCTAGTACTTGCCAAAACTCTCTGGTCGTTGGTGGATGCAGGTCACCAAGAATTCCAAACATTCTCGTGCCAGAAGAATATCCTTGTACCCCACACTGTGATGCTGCACACAAACACCTGCATGAAGATACTGACCATCTCCATCACTACTATTGCTGTTGGTACTACCTGAGAACATTTAAAAGAACAGATATTACAGACATGTGTATTTCATACCTCAAAATTCAACATCATAAACATGTTTCACCATCTCTGTTGAAGAAATATATACATGTATGTTTGTGTGTGTATCCACACCTAATTGTGAACAATATTTAAAAATGCAAATCTTCTAATAAAAACATTCTTCTCAAGGCAATAAATACTATTTAATATAATTTCTTATAACAAAATACCTAATTGCAAATAAATAAATACCCACACATTCTTACAGTTTTGCAATATATGGATAATTTTTAACAAATTGTTGACTCAAAAGCACAAGCTACCCCGATTACACACATATATATAATGAAGAATAAACAGTTTCATTAAGATATTAAGCAAGTTAAATGAGACTTTCAATATTATCCTAATACCTGTGCTGCTTTGACGACTTTTTCTTCCTGTCATGACACCACTTTCTTTGGCAGGAAGTGGGGTTGCAGCCAAATGTAACTGCCCTGCTGCTGCAGCCCATGCTATTCTCATTATACAGGTCAAGATAGTCAAGAGGTCAGCTTTACTCAACCCCTAAAAACAAAACAGCTCATTTGAGTGTGATTTGTTTTTGAAAGATTCTTGTCTTTTGACCAACATATATAACACTTGTAATTTTACGACTTGTGGTTGCTTTATCATTAAAACAATATACTTCTGAGTTGAGAATTTGATTTTCAGTTTATTTCAGTTTACTCTCAATGGAATCATTAGTGTTTGTGTATTTTCTGAATTTTTTCTGTAGATGAAGCAGAATTCATTGTCTCTTAAAAGAAAAAAAAATAGTTTAAACAAAACAGTCTCCCACCCTTTTTCTTTAACTTGTTCATAAGAATCATCTTCTAACAACTCTTTAAATCTTGGCCTTGTAAACTCTTTTATCTAAAATTATGACTTGACTTCTTTTATCTGCCTTGTTAACCACATTATTACCAGTGTTTTTCAATGAAAGTGACTATTTTATCTGAACATTACTTTAAATCAGATCTAAACTTGCACTTCTGTTCTAGCTGTATGTTTTATTCCATAATTTCTATTCATACAATCAAATGGTCTTTTAAAAAATATTAACCACAACATTTAAAATTATAATTAAAATTTTCATTTGCTCAGGTGACACAGTCTTATTCAACAGGCTAATTACTTTAAATTTAAGACAGTAATGTACTAAATGTATTCTTCAAGGCTGAACTTCCGTTTTTATTCTCAACTAAGTTATTTAGTTTATCTCCCAATTTTACCTTGTTATTTACTTCTAACTTTTCACTATTTTACTAACTGTATAAATCCAACCAGTCCTACAATACACTTCGAATATTCTCAGTAAATTTTAAATGCAAATCTTACAGCTTAGTTTCTGTTAAAGCAATATCTCTTCATTTTTTTTTATCAGAGTCCTAAGGATTTTATCGGACATTTGTTGGGAAACAAATTCCACTTTTTTAGGTTGCATTTAGTTTTTCTACTTTAGGAACAACTTTGAAGTTCTTACACTCAACTAACAAAGCTTAAAAAGTAATTTCAATGTTGGTTTATGAACTCGTTAAAAACTGTTCAAGTACTGACTAGCTTCAGACATCCTAACAACAGATCTCAGTTAATTATTTCAATGAAATTAATGGTGTGTCACTCAGAAATATACACAGAGTTATGCCAACAAGTAATTAAAACATTTCATGCATGTAAAACAATGTAGGGATGGCAGTGCTAAACAAATGTAAAGAAGAATATAATCATGACACAGCTAAACATGGGTCATATTTACATAACTTTCAAAATTAACATATAAAGTACTCTGTAAAATGCACAAGCAAAAAATCATTACAAGGTCAGTCAATTAACCCGACCTAGTAGTGAAAGTCTGTAATAAGCAAACCATGTTTTGACTTAACTTGATTTTCCATGTACAAAAGCTCTAGCAGTCTTAGTTACATTACATTAGATACACTGACAAGACCACAATATTATGATAAACTGCAAACCATCTACTGTGAATGAACAACTTCCAACTGTGGGAATATTAAAGTATGCATTTTACAGTGTGACATTAAATTTTAATATTGAAAGTAATTTATATTATCCCCATATTCTTGTTTGTATTGTGTTTGATATTTCCATCCCATATTATTTTCTCTGTTGACTGAAAATTGGTGTATTCTATGAATGTTTGTAATAAAATGTTTTACTCCTCCACTTCATGCATAATATGAGGGTCGACTTCTTAAAAACATTGATTGTACAGTGTACAAAGCACTGAGTATGCTACATATTACAGTCATCTAGTGTTAATCTCTTATTGGCTAGTAATTTTTATTTACCATGTATTTCAGTAAAAAAGTTAACTTCAACGAGTAATGATAATGTAATTTACATTAGAATTATGGGTTTTTTTAATTATTTCTAGTTATTATGACTAAACAATGACATTAGAGATAAAGTATTTGTAGATTTATTTTGACTGACACTAGAAAAAAAAAATGAACATTTCTGTGGATTGGTCACTTTCTGGTTTGATATCTTAATGGTGGTTTCTCAGCTTGATGATACAGAAACAAATGACAGTGTGTGTCAATCATCTTTTAAAATTAAAACTCTGTTGCTGTTGACGTTTTTAGTGTACGCATTTGTATTATGCTACTGAGTGCCTTGCTCATCCCTACATATAGTCTATTGACTCTATGATGACTTCCAAGCTGTCTTGCAGTACCAACAATTTTTTGAGAATAGT